>NC_088795.1:125244933-126444933 GCF_011386835.1 Chrysemys picta bellii | reverse complement strand
GTGGTCATCTTATTTGTGCACATATATTCCAGAACAGCCTTTGGTTGATCCTGCTGAAATGTATCTTGAAAGAGCTTTCAGTTCTTCACTGGCATCAATATTGCACATGTCATCATGTCTCAACACTGTCTCCAGTGCCCTGCATTGCTGGTGTAGGTCTTCTTCAGGTATAGTGAGGAGTTTTGGAATATTATACAACATCCCAAATCTACTGCTGTGCTCCTTGAGATGGATGAAACATTCTTCAATTGACTGTATTGCACAATCTAGCACCTAGTTAAAGAATTCAACTTTGAATTGTTGTTTGGGGTCTCTTATGGGATTATCCCATGCCTCATAATCAAAATGTCTTCTTCTTCGGTAACTTTTGTATTCTTGAATGGGTGGGAAAATAGCTTCAGTGTGAAGTTCCTCTGCCAACTTCTCTGCATTCTTCAGAACGTTTTGAAATCCCTCATCTGACCAGTAAGACTGTAGGTATGACTTTGCTTTGTCCAGTTGTTCCACTGCTCCAGATATATCAAGGTCAACACCGTGGAATCTCTTGCTTACAACATTTATTTCAAACAGTATGTCATGCCACAACACTAAGTCACACAGAAATTTGAAGTTATGTATGTTTCTGGTGATTCCATTTCCCTCTGCCACTGTTCTCCCATGAACTGTTGCTGTCATAGCATTATCCTCCATAATGGCAACTATGGCATCATCTATCTTCCCAATTTGGTGTTTGATAGGCTTTATCGCCTCCACTCGACTTTCCCATCGTGTGGCACTCAGTGGTTTCAGTGTCAGAGAGGATGTTCCCAGATGTTGCTTCAAAATTTGCCATCGATGAGTTGATGCAGAGAAAAATACAGATGCTTTGAATTACATTTAAAAATTTGGCAGCCTCACTAAAGCTGATGCTGCATCACAGCCCACCAAGTTCAATGAATGAGAACTGCGTGGGCCAAAAAAAGCTCGAGGGTTTAACTCTCGGATCTGTGTCTGCACTCCTCTGTTCTTTTCTCTCATGTTGGCACCATTATTGCAGCCCTGACTTCTCATGTCAGCTATCGCAATTCCCGTATCTTCCAGCTTTTTAAGAAGCACATTTGTCATACCAGCTCCTGTAGTATCATCAATGTCAATACATTCTAGAAAATGCTCTCTGACAGTCACCACTGCAGGGACATTTTCACTAGGTTCTGTTGTTGTTACAAAACGCACCATTAAAGTCATTTGTTCCGTATGGCTGATGTCAGGTGTGCAGTCCAGAATAACAAAGTAATATCTTGTATCAGAGGGGTAGCCGTGTTAGTCTGAATCTGTAAAACGCAACAGAGGGTCCTGTGGCACCTTTGAGACTAACAGAAGTACTGGGAGCATAAGCTTTCATGGGTAAGAACCTCACTTCTTCAGATGCAAGTCTTGCATCTGAAGAAGTGAGGTTCTTACCCACGAAAACTTATGCTCCCAGTACTTCTGTTAGTCTCAAAGGTGCCACAGGACCCTCTGTTGCGTTTTAAAGTAATATCTTGCTGACTTCAGATCTGCCACAATCTTCTGTTTGACTTTTGTTGCCAGTAACTGTATGATCTCATTTTGAATTGTTTTTCCAAGGTAGTGGTGTGTCTACATTTCTTGGGTGGTGACTCTTCTTAGATGCTCCTGGAGTACAGCATCAAACTCAGCCATCAGCTCCTTAATTTTAAGGAAGTTTCCATTGTTTGGCACATACAGCTGATCTGAAGTGCCATGCAGTGCTAGGTTTTGGATAGCACGCATTCTCACAATGGCAATGAGTCTTTTCAGAACATTTTGCCAGTAAAGAGACTCTGATGCAATCTTCTCTTGATACTGATCATCTATGGTGGCCTTTAACTTTAGTCTCATCTCAAGCTCTTTCCACCTATGGAATGCTCTCTGGTGATTTGCTGCCTTCTCATGGTATGCCAAATTTCTAGCTAGATTTTTCCAGTCCTTTGTTCCTGTAGAACCCAATGTGGCTGGAACATTAGACTGGAAGAGTTTGCAACAAAAACAGTATGCAGCATTCTGGGTTTTTGAGTACATAAGCAATGGCCTCTCCACTTTGTCACCATTGGGGATTTCACGCCAGTAATGTGTTAGATGGAAACTTCTATTTTCATTGTCTTGGGGAACATGAAGTTTTTCACTTGCTGTGGCCGATACAGTACAAGGAAGTCCCTCAGGCTACAGCTCAAGTGGGTCCACAGTCCTGGATCATCTAGACATAAGGAACTAAACTCAGCAGCAGCTGTTTCTTGCGCCTCCACCACACTCTTCTCTGATCTACACTTTTCTTCAGGAATGTGCATGGTTACATCCATCTGAGATGGAGATATGGATGCTGCAGTAGCTGCCAGGTTAGTTGCACTCTGACTAACTGGAAGATCAGGCATCTCCTCACCACTCACATCCTCACTGGGGCCGGAAGGCTCACCATGAACATTTGTATCTATGTATCTCAGGAGAAATCCTTCCTGCTTAGATAGAAAAGCTTCCTTTGCGTTCTTTCTTTCTCTGAATGCTGCCCCAGAGGGGCGTTTTCTTCTTTCACTCATGACTGCTGTTCTGTGCCAGCTATAGTGGCTCTCAACACTCAATTGAAAGGGACAAATAAGCAGGCTGGTAGCAGGGCCCGAGTGAGGGAAGATATCAGCGTCTTAAGGGCCTAACTGGCTCCTGCTACTTCAGTTGACTGCCTGTTCTCCTCAAGTGCGTTCAGGGAAGCAGCAGGAAATAGGAAGCTCCCTGAGAAGGTGGTGTTAATCCGTCCAGGCTCCTGGGGGTGCTAGAGAGGTTCATAAGAGGCTCCTCCTCTCTCTCTCTCCCTGCAGCTCCTGCTGCTTTCTGTTATTCCCTCTCACCTTTTCTCCTGCCTGCCTGTTATATCTCTTGTGCCCTCCAGCGCAGCACTCCACCATCTCTGTGCATCTAGAGCAGAGAGAATACATATGCACCAGCAGCAGACACAATTTTCTACACTCTGGGTCCTAGTGGCGCCCTCCTTCCTCCCCCCCACCCCAGTGCCACCTTATATAGCCAGGGGAGAAGTTATGTGGCAAGGAATTCCACAGGCTAATGATGCACTGTATGAAAAAAAATATTTCTTTTACAAGTTTTTAATTTTCTGCTTTTGAGTTTCATTGACTGTCCCCTTGTTTTCTTTTATGGGAAATCGTGAACAGCAGCATCTAATGTACCTTCTCTAGGTCATTATTTTATATACCTTTAAAATATTCCCATTTATTAATCTCATTTCTGAAGTAAATGGTCTTAAATCTTTTCATGTGGGAGTTTCACATGCACCTAATCATTCTCATTGCTCATCCGTGAACCCCCTGTATTTCACCCCTTTAAGACAGGGAGCCCAGAACTGAACCCAGAATTCTGGGTGAGGATACATCATGGTAAATTATTTGCCATCCTATTCGCTATGCATTCTAACCTGTTTGCTTTTCTGGCTGCTGCTACACATTAGTTGTAGTCCAAATTATTCCTTCCAAAATATATTACCTTGCATCTGTCAACACTGAATTTCATCTGTCATTGTGTTACCCATTCACCTAGCTTGGTCAGCTCCCTGTGAAGTTCCTCATAGACTTTTCCAGACTTGACTAACCCCCAACATTTTGTACCATCTGCAAATTTTGCTACTTCACTACTCAACTCAACTCCTTTTTCAGATAACTGATACATATATTAAACAACAGAAGTCCTAGTACAGAACCTTGTGGCCCCCACTGTTAGCCTTTGGTCTTTATGAAAATTGACCATTTATTTGTAACCGTTTTTTTTCATCTCTTAGCTTGTTTCTAATCCCCAACATTACTTTGCATCTCACTTTATGACTACTTATTTTCCTTAGTACACTCTTGTGAAGGACTTTCTCAAAGGCTTTTTAAAAGTCTAAATAAATTTTGTCAACCAGTTCTCCTTTATCTGCTATTTTACTGACATGCTCAGAAATGTTAGTACCTTAGTGAGGCATGATTTTATTCCCTCTGCTAGTTATATATACTATAGAAAAAATAACCAATACACAAGAGAATATGGACACAATCTGCAGTCCTTATTCATACAAAATCCCATTGCAAAGATGACCCCATTTCTGTTTTATCCCTTGCCATGAGGCAGAGGCATCATGGAACCAGTTATATCTTAATGAACCCACTGCTGTCAGGGAAGGTTCTGAAAGAACATTCGATGGGGCCAGAACCCTAAACTGAATTATTTTCAGGCAAGGTAAATTCCATTTAACCTTTGCATAAAGAAAAACAAATGTCTTCTCTAAAGCAATTTAAATAAGCATTTTGAGATCTTTCCACTATGTAGCAGTAGGGCTGTGAGTGCAGGCAGGGCTATTAGTAGTCAGAAAAATGCAGACCCCATTTTCCCTCTTTCGTTTTTTGCTGTTAAGTTACTATTATCCTCCATTCTATGTAATAATGGGCTTAACATCAAGTGAAACTGGAAATGGAAAGAACAGTGAAAGATGACAGACTTGAAGGGATTTTATTGGGACTATGGGTTACTCCTAAGGTCAGAATCAGTAAGTATAATTAGATTCCTGGCCTTTACAACAAATGTAAAGCAACTCTGAGACTTCTTTTGTGTGCTTGTAATTAAACATGCACTTTTACTGCCCTCTGCAGTATTGTGAAGTTACTTTGATTCCAACACATGAAAGCTTATTGAAAAACCAGATGCAGATACAAGTCCTCCATATCTGTATTACATTCATATTTCTGAAAACAAAACATTTTTCAAAATAAATGGAATAGCCCTTTTTTTACAGAACACAAAAGGGGACTGTGTTTCTACTAATAATGAGTGGTTTTTCAGTACCTCTCAGAAATTCATTTCCATACAGACTCCAGCTGATAAAAAAGTCCCAACACATACAACTGAACCTCAATTAACCCACAGAGAAAGCTCACATTTTTTGGCTTAAAGCTAAGCTGTATCTGGAGCATCAGAGTGAGACATATTTGGATAAATTAGCTACCTATTGTAGTTAAACATGATTCAAGTGGCACAAATGAAAGGTTCAAAGAATGAACCCAGCATTAGTAATGCAAATATATAATGGTGGGCAGAAATGACAGATGCTATATCTGGATTATTTAAATACAATTCATGTTTAGATACCACCGTGATTAAATACTGGATGGATTAGACAGGGGCATCTCACCAACACTACTAGCTTCCCCATCCAGTTATCATTTATACTGCACCCAAAGTATCCTTCTGTTGCTCCCTGCTCCAAGAGGTTACAATCTCTCACCCACAACTGGTACTGAGGTTTTGGTTTGTTTCTCCCTGCCTCCCATGTATGTTTATCTCAGGCTGAGTTCAGAGGCAAAGACTTAAGACTCATTAATTCATGCTGAGAATTTCAGAACAAAAGTGCATAGATATAACATAAAAAGAAATCCAAACAAAAGGGGCCTTTCAGTAAATATAGACATCCATCAGAAAAGCTCTCTATGGACTAGGAATTGCATGTTTTTATAAGTACTTTGATAAAATATATTGGCACTTCCCAGAAGGACACACAGACATCTGGTTCAAGGGTTATTAGCTCAAGACTTGCCTCTTTATGCCAATCAATATCTTCTATTCATACTAGCAGCCTGGCAAAGCCGGTATTCTTGTGGATTCTTGAGCAGGTAAAATCCTTTTTACTAAGTATTTGTATAAGATGAACTCTGTTGGTTGAATAGGTATATTTTGATTTGGTAAACACTAATTGAACGGAGATATTGTTTCTGATTAATTTTCTCTTGTGTTCTGTCACAATAGGTCTTAAATTGAACATAGGTCCTGGCAGCCCACCACACAGAAGTAATTTTTACCCAAAATAGCTGCTTGTTGTTGAATGTAAGAATATTAAGGAGACTACTCTATTACTGCACATTCACCTAAATAGGTTTAATTATTCCATGTTTATCCACTAGAGGGCTTTCCTGATTGAACAGCAAGGAGCAGGCAGCAGGTCTGAAAATCTGAAGCCCAGTTTCAATTGCAAAGTGTTTAAATATTCATTTAGTCTCAAGCATAAAAACAACAACCGCTTTCTCCCAAATTGATTGTGACCAGTATTTGTTTTAACTAAATGAACCATCATAACAAATTTCAGAGTGGTAGCCGATGAAGTGGGTTTTAGCCCACGAAAGCTTATGCCCAAATAAATGTGTTAGTCTCTAAGGTGCCACAAGTACTCCTCGTTCTTTTTGCAGCATAACAAATGTTTTTTAAATGGCACAGTAGTTGTAAACCAGGAAAGTTACATTCAAAAAGCAAGCCAGTTCTTTTTAAAATATAGAGAGGAGGATGGTGTAGATTATATTTGGAACACAACTGCCTAATTACAAACTTATGATCTGAAGCACCCACTGATTTCAGGAGGCTTCATTTTGGGGTATCCAACTTGGAACACAGTGGTTATGAATTTCAGAAGTACTGAGTGTCTTCAGCTTTGATTGACCTCAGTGGATGTTCTGGGTGCTCAGCACCTACAGAAATTGAGCTCAAAGTGTCTCAAGCTGAGCACACAAAAACTGAGCCACATGATATCAAAAGCCAATTTTGAAAACATTGGCCTTCGACCACAGACAACCAATGCAGCAGAGAGGTTACTTAGCAGTAACGAGCTGAGTTTATTGCCTCCACACAGCTACTCTACTGAGAAGAACATGCCCTGCTGCACAAGCTCAGAATTGTCTCCAAAGCAGAGATTATTACAGCCACACGTTCACTTCCCTTTAGCCCTACTGGGGCACTGGCAAGCAAGACTGTAAAAGGGGCTGCAGGCAGTTAACTAGGACCATTCCATGATCTCATGGTGGTTGTTGGGCATGTGCTTCCCCATCAAGGCAGATCACAAAGACAAAGAATAAAGTGTGGAAACATAAGATTAGTGCAGATGAATTAGTTGATCGTCTAATTTCCTTCCACCTCACCACCACTCTTGCAAGCAGTGAATTATATATCCCACTATCCCAGTAGGGTAGCTATTATTCCTGTTTTGCCAAAGGGTAAATGCATTGCTACACGCTTTATTATTCAAAATGGCACAAAGATTAAGAAAATAGACAGCATGGTTACTGACCTTATAGTAACTATAGTTATCAGAGATGCTTTGCCTACATGCATTAGATTCTTTGGGCCATCAGTGTCCATTGGGGACATGCCAGAATCCTAGATATCTTTGTGCCACCCCACCCAAGAGAAGGCCCAACCATCCCTCAGTTCCTTCATCAATACAGAATCCCAGAGAGGTATGGCTCATTAATAGCAGGGAAGAAGGGGCATGTGTGGAATCCATCTGGACAACCCATCTCAAAGAACCCCAATTACTATAAGGTCCGTAACCTATCATCCTCAACCATTTCCCCACACGGTCCCATTCTTGGTGACTAATAAGCAGTTACCTTTGTTTTGGAGGTGGGTGCTGAGTCTTACTTAAACAAGGGTTGTAGGACAGCTCTATCAAAATGGGCATCCAATCTGGTTGCCTCCACTAAATAGTGTCTTGTAAAGACATGAACTAAACTCCATATGGCTCCCCTACAGATTTCAGAAATATGGACATTCTTCAAAAAGGCAACTGAGGTTGTTTGGCATGAGCTCTGACGTGGCTCAGTGGACCTAACCTGGCTAACTTGTAATATGCTGTTATACCGTTGGAAACCCATTCGGATAACCTCTGTGAGAATCCTGTCTGACCCATAAGCTCCCCAAACGTCATGAATAGACTAGATGTGTTCCTGAATGATTATCCTACTTCCTTAACAGAACAATGTTTTTACTACATCAAGAACATGTGGTTTATCTTCCATGGCAGAGAGTGACATTTGGGAGAAGAAAACTGGAGATGAATGAATTGGTTCATACGGAATTCAGCAACAACCTTGGGTAGGAACTTAGAATGAGCACTGATAGTAGCCCTGTTCTTACAAAATACTTATAAGGCGAACCCCGCCCTGAGGGCCTGAATCTCCTTTGTCCTTCAAGCTGAGATAATGACTCTTAAAAAAAAAAAAAAAGCCACCTTCAACATTAGGTGGTAGAGGTAGGGCTTCTGCTGCTCAGGGTTTATTAATTTCATTTGTTAGGGTTTATTTTTAGCAATTTTGAGTTTTATGTAGATATCCAGAAATCAGGTTTTCAGGGCTCTTTTTAGATACTGTAATGAATATACATTACTCCTTATAGTGTATATGGCCATGAGTAATCTTTGTAATGTTCCCCAGTGCACTTTAATGTAGCACTCTTTAAATAGATATATGTTAAAGCTCACTCCAGAACTTTTCGTGAGCACCAGTAGGATCTAGAAGGACCAATTAACATACAAGGTTAATGTGCTTTAGAAAGCATACCCTTGTGGCCTGCATTACTGCTCAGGGTAGGCAAGCCCTTAGATACCGGTAGAACACTGGAAATAATTACTTGTATTTACCAGCTAAATACCAATGTTTTAAATTGGGGGTGTTTCACTGGTGGTTATCAATTAAAACAAAAAATCAGAAACCCTACCTCTAGAGAACTGGTTGCTAAAGGCTCAGAGGGGGAACCCATCAACCCTGTTAATACTATATTGAGGTCCCCAGAGGAAGAGGGCTCCTGAACTGTGGGAAAAACATGAGTGAGGTCCTTGAAGAATCTAGTCACTATAGAGGGAGAAAATACAGTGTGGTCCTGGCTGCAAGGGTGATATGCAGGTACTGCTGCTAGATGAACCCTTCTGGAACTAACAAAGTTGGGTTTGCTCCAGGGCTATGAAGTAGCTCAATATTTCTGAAATAGTTTTGTCAAGGGAGACAGGTGGTGCTAAGATGTCCAAACAGAAAACCTCCTCCATTTGGCTATACAAGGTAGCTTAGTGGAACTTTTTTGCTTTGGAGCAGAATGTTCTGAACTTCAGCTGAAGAGCTTCTTTCAGTGGACATCAGCCAGGCTGTCAGATGTAGTGATCTGACTGCTGTTCTGTGAGATTATGTCTGGCAGAGCAGGTAAGGTCGAGCAGGGCAGTGTTGAAAGGTTCACTGGATCTGAATACCAGAACTGGGCCTATCATGATCACCTGCCTGCCTTCTGAGGGGTCTTGGCATTATGGCAGTCAGTAGGAAAGAATATCTTAAGCAGTAATCATGAGATGGTAGAGTTCAGGATCCTGACAAAAGGAAGAAAGGAGAGGAGAAGGTTACTCACCTTGCAGTAACTGAGGTTTTCGAGATGTGAGTCCCTGTGGGTGCTCCACTCCAGGTGACGGTGCGTCCTGACACCATTGATTGGAGATCTTCAGTAGCAGTGCCTGGTTGGGACGCATGCGCTCAGCTGTCTCGCGGTCTCATTAGAGTCTGCCTGAGCGCGCGCATTCCGCACCCCCCCTCAGTTCCTTCTTCACCATGGAGATATCAGAATAGTACTGAGTAGAGGGGAGGAGGGCGGGGAGTGGAGCACCCACAGGGACACACATCTCGAAGAACCTCAGTTACTGGAAGGTGAGTAACCTTCTCTTCTTCGAGTGCTGTCCCTGTGGGTGCTCCACTCCAGATGAATGTGAAGCAGTACCCACTATGGCTGGTGGGACTTTGGAGTTGTGGCAGTGATGACTATAGACAGTACTGTGTGGCCTACTATGGTGTCTGCCGTGGTATCCTGTATGATAGCATAATGTTTGGCAAATGTGTGTTCAGATGTCCACGTGGCCGCCTTACAGATATCAGTGTGAAAGTGAAATGAATTATATTAAAGAAATAGAATGAATTAAAGAATGCTGTATGTACCTTTAAGGCCTTGCCTACACTTGCAAGTTACAGCGCTGTAAAGGCTCCCCCAGCGCTGTAACTCACTCCCCGTCCACACTGACAAGACATTTGCAGCACTGCGGCGCCAGTGTGGCCTCCCAATGCCGCTGTGAATGGCCTCCAGAATTATTCGGCAGTATCCCACAATGCCTGTTCTAGCCACTCTGGTCATCAGTTCAAACTCTACTGCACTGGCCTCAGGTAACCAAACATGTGACTGATCCTTTACATTCCCCGGGAATTTTAAAAATTCCTGTTTGTTCAGCCCGGCGTGGTGTGGAGTGTTATCAGCAAATCTTTCCAGGTGACCATGCCTCCACGCGCCAAGCGAGCCCCAGCATGGAGCAATGGCGAGTTGCTGGACCTCATCAGTGTTTGGGGGGAGGAAGCTGTCCAGTCCCAGCTGCGCTCCAGCCGTAGGAATTACGATACCTTCGGGAAGGTATCAAAGGACATGATGGAAAGGGGCCATGACCGGGACGCCCTGCAGTGCAGGATTAAAGTGAAGAAGCTGCGGAGTGCCTACCGCAAAGCCCACGACGCAAACGGCCGCTCGGGTGCTCCCCCCGCGACCTGCTGATTCTACACAGAGCTGGATGCGATACTTGGGGTTAACCCCACCTCCACTCCGAGCACCACCATGGACACTTCAGAGCCAGTGTGGGGGGGGGGGGGGAGGAGGAAGAGGAGGAGGAGGAAAACGGGAGTGATGGTGGTGGGGCGGATGGAGACACCCTGGAATCCCTGGAGCCATGCAGCCAGGAGCTCTTCTTGAGCCAGGAGGAAGGTAGCCAGTCTCAGCGGCCGATACTTGGTGGAGGACAAACAGAAGAGCAGGTTCCCGGTAAGCGGTTTTTTTTTCGGGAAGGAATGTTTTCGGTGCGGGCTCTTTGGGAAAGGAGGGTTAGGCGCATGCCTAGATGCGGAATAGTGCATTGATGTGGTTTATCACGTCGCGGTAATCGGCCTCAGTAATCTCCTTGAATGTCTCATCCAGAACGTGTGCAATGCGCTTGCGCAGGTTTATAGGAAGAGCCTCCGTGGTTCTTGTCCCAGCCAGGCTAACGTGTCCATGCCACTGTGCCGCGAGGGGCGGGAGGACCATTGCTGCACACAGGCAAGCTGCATATGGGCCAGGGCGGAAGCCGCATTGCAGTAGAAGACCCTCCCTTGCTTCCCAGGTCACCCTCGAGATATCATCCAGGACGAACTCTTGTGGAAAATGTTGGGACAGTGTTCAGTGTAGATGCCCCCGGAAGCTGCTGGCTTTCCCCAAGGCACAGAAATCCAGAGGACAGTGCAGCCCTGAAACCATCAGTCCCCCTTACTCACCATTTTGAGGCTCCCGTGGGATATGTGTGCTCTGTTTTGGATGGGAAAATTATGCTATTGTGTAGACCCTGTGTGTTTTCTACTCCTCAAGTGCGGGGGGAATCATTACTCTGTCTGGTATAAACAATGCTGCCTCTGTTAAATGTTGCATTTTGCCTATACAGCTGCATCAACCTTGAGACCTCAGCCATCCCTCTTATCGCCTGCTCAGAGACTGCAAAGACTCAGGAAGAGACCAAGAAAAAGCAAAGAAGACAAGCTGCAAGAAGTGATGCGGCAATCTATTAAAGAGAATGAGAAAGCACAGAACTGGAGGGAGAGAGAAAGCAGGATCCGCCAGGGAAATGCAGCACACCGGCGGCAAAGCACCGCGCACCGGCAGCAAAGCACCGCGCACCGGCAGCAAAGCACTGATAGGCTCATAAGCATCCTGGAGCGCCAAGCAGATGCTATCCAGGAGCTGGTAGCCATGCAGAAAGAGGAGCAGTACCGCAAACGCCATCCCCCCCACAGTCCTTGTCCCAAAACTCTTTCCGTTGTGCCCCACTGTCACCTCCAACCCACTTTCCCCAACTTCCGTGTTCTTCACGCCACCCGCTGCCTCCGACACCAGTATCTTCACTACTCAGCCCTGAAAACCACGACCCTTACCCTCTGCACTCAACCCCCATCACCATGCAGTATAGCTGTCCTGAAGTGCAGCACTCACTGCACAGCACACCAGACAGGACATACGCAAATCTGTGATTGTACTGTTCCCCACTCCACAGCCAAGTGTTCCAAAAGATGCGTGCGTCGTGCACCTTTCCAGGCCAGCCTGTGTTAATGTCAATGAAACGCCCACGGTGATCCACAAGCGCCTGGAGAACCATAGAGAAATACCCCTTCCGATTAACGTACTTGGATCCTAGGTGGGGTGGTGCCAGAATAGGAATGTGTGTCCCATCTATCGCCCCTCCACAGTTAGGGAACCCCATTTGTGCAAAGCCATCCACTATTTCCTGCACGTTACCCAGAGTCACGGTTCTTCTGAGTAGGATGCGATTAATGGCCTTCCAAACTTGCATCAACATGATTCCAACGGTCGACTTTCCCACTCCAAACTGGTTTGCGACCGATCGGTAGCTGTCTGGAGTTGCCAGCTTCCAGATTGCAATAGCCACCCGCTTCTCCACTGGCAGGGCAGCTCTCAATCTCATGTCCTTGTGCCGCAGGGTGGGGGCAAGCTCCTCACACAGTCCCATGAAAGTGGCTTTTCTCATCTGAAAGTTCAGCAGCCACTGCTCGTCATCTCAGACTTCCCAGACATGCTCAGCACGTCCGTGGATGCCACAAGCAATTTCGTGTCGTACGCGTTACGCAGTTCGATAGCATCGTCGGACTCCTCACCCTCACTCTCACTGTCACTTTGGATTTTAAGGAATAGTTCGACAGCCAAACGTGACGTGCTGGCGAGACTTGTCAGCATACACCTCAGCAGTTCGGACTCCATTTCCAGTAGACAGATCGCGCTGCACAGAAACCGTTGAAAGATGGCGCCAAAGGTGGACGGAAACAAAGGGATTTCTGGGATGCGAAGCAATACATCCCGGGGCATTGGGACAGGACCCAGAATCCCCTGCATCCACACCCCCTTCCCACAACCCACGGCGCCAGAATGGAAAAAGGTGCTCTGTGGGATAGCTGCCCATAATGCACCGCTCCCAATAGCGCTGCAATTGCCGTAAATGTGGCCATGACAGCGCGCTGGGCAGCTGTCAGTGTGGACAGACTGCAGCGCTTTCCCTACTCAGCTGCACGAAGTCAGATTTAACTCACAGCGCTGTACATCTGCAAATGTAGCCAAGGCCTAAGTAGAAATGAGAAATGCTGCAAGCCAGGGAGCAGGAAAGCAAACATTAACTGCTTAATGAATTGCCCCACTTAAGGGCAATTGGTGAAGCATTAGCCTTAGATCGATAAGAGTTAATAAGGAAGCAGGATATGCATATTGTGCCTTATGCAAATTTTATAATTTTGCTCTCTCTGTCCCTTTGTTTAGTTTGCACCCTTTTATCTGTATAAATAAGACTGTTTGAATCTTGCATGGGGGCTCACATTATCTGAATGTATTAGCAGAGCGCTGTGCTAATAAAACAGAGTGGTCTGATAAACTATGAGTTCTGAGTCTAACTTTGAAAATTTGGAGGTCCCACTGAGATGGCAACTGTCTTCACTGGGGCCGTGTGATTCCTGACCATTTTTGCAGGATGACTGTGGCAGCCGGCACCTGGGCATTTGGCCCGAGCGGTCCTCCTCCTGAACGGAAGGGCGCACGACCACAGTGAGGTCTACGCCATCGAACCTGTTGGTTCCCACTCTGTTCTGGTAGGGATCCTGGGATCTGACATCAGGAATCTGGTCAGGTAATTATTTCTGTGTTTTGTCCGGGCTGAGGACTGTCCTGTCTCTATGTTTATCCATCCTCCTGTGGAGTGTTTGAGTCTGGGTGCCATCTCCGTCTGACCAAGGGGTTCCTGTCCCCGCGGTCTGAGTGAGTGAAATCTACACAATCGCAGCCGCACCGCACCGTGGGTAAAACCCTTGGTGTGAAAGCAAGGGTGATTGAGGCAGTAGCCTGTTGGCTCCTTTTGTGTTTTGCACCGGGCATTGCTCTGACGAACCCGAATTTCCTTCTTGTGTGATTGGTGTGTGTAAAGTCCTCCTGTATTGGTAACCAGACTTCTAGGTCAGGACAGTTCCCTAAAGGAACACCGGCTCAGTTTTAGGAAGGGTCCGGACTCCTGTAAATTTCAGGAAAAATGGTCTAGGCTAACTCAGGGAGATCCCAAAACTCAGTGGCCACTGTTAAAATCTTGGAACAATGACCGAGTGGACATCTTAAAAAACAAACTCGGCCAATCTAAAACTAAATTGGAAAAGGAGAGGTTAATTGTTTCATGCAGTGATGGGAAGAGGCAAATCATAGGTGGACAAAATCAAAACTCACCTCTCTCAAATATTCAGATAATAAGTTAAAAGCTTTATTAAAAGCCTCCTCTCCCACCACCAGACCAAGCGCTCTCCTTTACCCCGTTCTCCGGGAAAAAAAACCCAACAACCCCGGATCGATCCCAACCCCCTTCATACTCCCATCTCATTGTAAAAAGGACAAAAAAGCCCCTTGTTCTGTTCCCCTTCATTGTCTGCCTCAGAAACTGATTCTTTAGTGTTCCACTACCAATTCAGCAAGGAGGGTGGGCTCCTCAACTAGCCCCCATCCTTCCTGGTCCCTTTCCTTAAATATTTCTTTCAAAATTGTGAAATGACCACAATATCACTCACAAAAATGGTTCATTGGAAAAAGCAGGATCGGGCCCAGACAAGCAGGCAAGCAACAGATAAAGAAACTGAAAAACAGGTTGGAAGCCCTAAGGGTATAGTGTCAGGAGTAAGTGCAAGCATGAACCCCTGGAACAATACTTAAAATGGTGAAATCTGAGTTGATAAAGGTGTCATTTTGGGAAATAAACAAGTGATTTAAGGAAAGAGAGTGAAAAGTTAACTCTACAGAGGCTGAAAAAAATTAAGCAGTTAAACCTTGCAAAAAGGTTAAAAAGGACCTTGTTAAAAGAATTCTTGGTTTCTTTGCAGCCATTCTGAAGGAAAAATGAGCCCTTTTCCAAAAGAATGTCTGTAAATAATCCAGGTAAAGAGACTATCTAATTAAAATCATTTGACTATGGACAATTGAGTCAAATTTGCTAAAACAAACATAGGGGGGGGGGGTTCTATTGGAACTTAACTGCTCCAAATGTATAACGATAATGTAATCTATGTACAGCTATGTAAAAACAAAGCAGTGTAAAAGGGACGTTAAGGAAAAGGTATATGTATCCGTCTGTCTGTGGGAATATGTGAGGTTTGTAAAACTCCTGCTTTGTAGGTTTAAGATAAATTGGTTTTGTTTTGTTTATAATGCCACTAAAAATCCATTTGACGCGTTAATTCAAAGTTGCAAAACTGACAGACCTTTTTGCCAGACACAGGTAATCAGTGTTGGTTTGGTATTTAATCCTTAAGGGGTAACTTGATTCTTCACAAAATTTAAATGTTTTCAAATAAAGACCAAGTCATGACTGCAGCAGGGCAGCCAAAATCAGAAGAATAGGGAGAGATTCTGGATTATTTTTGTTTGTTTGTTTGTTTTTGTAACAAAGTAGCAGATGAAAGCTGTAGTAAAAGAATAAAGACAGTGCCCCTCTGAAGCAACAGCAGGGGTGAGGTGCACAAAACAAAAAGAAGCAATGTTAGAAACAATGGCTCTGTGTAATCAGACTGTCACTTTGATAAGGCTACATAAAACTCTGTAAGAACAAAAGAAACATTTACACCTTATGTAAAAATTAATATGGCTAATGTTTTAAAAGTTAAAGTATAGAAGGAATGTGCAGACATGTGCAGTGTATATTATAGAGGGGGGTAAAAGAAATGCAAACGAAACATGCTACTTAATTAAAATCCTATTAGGGCTCCAAAGGAGCCACAATAGACTGTGTTTTCTTTTTCAGATCTCTGTGTGTTTTGGAAGCAAGAGTTAAAAGTAATCAAAACTCTGGTAAAAGTTAATTGTGTTCCTTTTAAGACAGAGTCTCTGAGCTCTGCTAATGGCTTTGAATCCAAAAGCCAAGCCTGTGTTGATGCAAATTACCTAACTGATAAAGGAAGTGAGAGAACTGCCAGCACAAAGAAGTTGGAGATAAAGAACATACCTGGTCAGCAAACAAATTGTCTAAATAAAAGGCACGGTATAACACGATACCTTTAATTAAAATAAATTTAATGTTATTAAGTACCCCTGTAACAATGTATAGTGTGTATGATTTTTGAAAAAAATCCATTATGGTAATGATGCTTTTCAGCTGTTACCTGTGAACAAACTTAAAGCTTAACACAGCAGGAAAGACATTGTAAACTTGGTCTGCTGTAAAGGGAAAACTGAGGTACACCACCTCATGGATTTAATGACTGAACAGTGGGATAATTTCCCCATAACTCTTAAAGATAGAAGCCATTGAAACCTGGCCTGCCTAAGGAACAAAAACACAGGAAAATATGGAGGTAATTCCTCTTGTTTTGCCTGCAATCAGCAAGGGTATTTGTGAAAGAAAGGAATATTTTAAGCAATAATGAATGCCACCCCAAAAGGGGTAGAAAAATTTTATTTTTGTCTTTCAGAAAAAGCTGATACCAGCTACAGGACAACCTAATACAGAAACAAATAAAAGTGGGTATGATTATCCGTGCCTGTTGCTCCAAAGCCCTGTAGTAAAGACATCTCACTAGGATCCTGTATGTTGGATAAAATTAATAATGAGACCAAAGTACTGTATAATGGGCTATGTGTATGTGTTAATTCTTGGGAAAAAGTGTTTTAAAAGAATGGAAGTGTTAGCCACCTTCCAATAGACAAATGTAAATGTAATGTAAGTCCTGTGTTTACAAAAGGTAAAAAGGTAACATAGTTCCTAAACCAAACAAAAAGGCAATGTGGGAAACCGAACCATTCATATTATACATGCAAATGGCAACATGTTAAGAATTGTCACTGCAGAAAGACATAACAGCTTACCATTGGTATAACATATTTTCTGAATGGTCTTTCACAACTACTGGCATACTAATGTTACTAACCCTAATTGTTTTGGTTTTAAATTGCATGTGGGTTTAATTGGAATGTTTGAAATGTGCTGTTGGATAAAACAAATGTATGCAAAGCTAGAGCCACAGTCCCAAATCACTTCCCAGTATTTTCTATTACATGGACTAAATAAGAAGTGACACTGGCGATTCATAATCTTATGTCAAAAGGGGGATATGTAGGAGCAGGATTTTATAATGTCCCATAAGAATTAATGTATGATTTGATTTCATCCTGTCAGCCACCCTTTTTGAATAGCAGAAAGGAATGACAGACCAGAACAATCCTTATGACTGATTATGGTCACCCTTTTGTTTTAGAATAAGTTATAATGTCTACTATGGTTTCCTATATGTATTACAAAGTAGGCACTCTAGTTAAATATACATTTCTTTGTTTTAAGGTTTAGTAAGTAAGAAACAGGATTCTCTATTGTGTCTATGTTAAGTAGATTAGAGGAACATTAAAGGCCTGGGTCTCAATGTAAATTGTCTTGGTTATTGATTGTAAAATTTAGCTAGGTTTTAATTTGCAATGTCTTTTTGCTCGATATAAAATACTACTGTTTGTATTCTCAGTCTGTTTGTGTGAATGAGGAATGTATGCCTCAGAAAAAGATAAGGTGTGAAGGCCATTGTTATAGTCAGAGTCAAGGAAAAAGAAGTAAAAAGACTTAAAGGACATCAAAGAATCATCAGGTTTCAGAGTAGCAGCCATGTTAGTCTGTATCCGCAAAAAGAACAGGAGTACTTGTGGCACCTTAGAGACTAACAAATTTATTATGCACATGCATCCGAAGAAGTGGGCTGAAGTCCACGAAAGCTTATGCTCTAATAAATTTGTTAGTCTCTAAGGTGCCACAAGTACTCCTGTTCTTTTTAAAGAATCATCAGGTACTGCTTACTATCCAGCAGGCCCCAGCCCCCCCGTCCCGCTCGGGTCCCGCAGGGGAACGACCGGGGCTGGGCTGCCGATGCCTCCGCCCCAGGGCCGCCGCGGGATAATACCAGCTGGGCAGCCAGCCCAGACGCGACTGGCCAGGGGCTGGGCTGGGCGCGGCGTGCGCGCTGCTGGGTCCCCGCAGCAGGCCCAGGCGCCAGAGCCGCCGAGCATGGCCATCGACCGCTTCCTCCCCCCGCGGCAGTGGGAGCTGCAGCAGCAGCTGCTCCTGAGTCCCGCTGCCCGGGGGGAGAACAGCCGCTGCCTGGCCCCGCGGGCCGCCCCCCTACTCTCCCTACCGCCCGACTGAGTCCTGCCTGCACTCGGGGCCAGGCCGGACTCTCACTCACCTCAGCCCCGCGCTTCCCCTGAGTCTCCCGGGCCTCCCTCCAGCGCTAGTGGAGGGAGGAGGAATGGTGAGCCTGGGGAAGAGGCGGGGATTTGGGGAGGGAGCCAATCGGGGGAGGAGGGGGTGGAGTCGGGGCGGGGGGGGGGGGGGGCGCAAGCACTTCTGGGCTCCGAAGCATTTCCTTGTTTGTCCAGTGTCCCGACCGCACATCGGTCGGGACGCGGAACAAACAAGGAAATATCGGGACAGTGCCGATAAAATCGGGACGTCTGGTCACCCTAAGGGCCTTGCCTCCAACATGCGCCTCTGGTGGTGCCTGTTCCTCGGCTGCTGGTGTCTTAAGGTCTGGGGAGTCCACAATGACAATTCTTTTATCCAGCAGCAAGTGTGGATAGCTCAGACCCTTAATATTTCTAATTGCTGGGTTTGCAGCCACATCCCAGCCCACTCTCAAGCTGGTGTTCCTGTCCTGGAAATCCCACTCAATTCCCCAGACATGGAACAATAATGACACTTGGGAAGCAGTGGGAATAAATATATCTAAAAGGATAAGTGTGGTGGAGGGAAAAGGTCATTGGTGTTGGGTGTGTAATGGGACAGGGCTGGATCTGGGAAAAAGCCGTTGCCTTCAGCATATTGTGGCCAATGGTGTATGGGATTATTCGAACAAAACTAAAAAGTGGCAGGCTGGGTATGGAGATATGAAATTTTTTCTTGACCTGAGGATCAAACAGAAAAATCAATTTCATGTTCCCCCTACAGTAACCTTAATGAAAACAATACAATCTTTCAACACCATGCAAAAAGGCTCCTGAGGTTACAAGCAGTAGTTGAAATAGTGGCAAATGAAACTGGAGAGAGTTTAAAAAACCCTGGCCAAAGAAACAGGGGCGATCTGACAGATGGCCCTCCAAAACCGTCAGGCATTGGACATAGTGCTGGCAGCCAAAGGAGGGACCTGTGCTCTCATTGGAAAAGAATGTTGTGTGTTCATACCTGACGACACCAATGAGGTAATAAATCGCGCTAGTCACTTAGAACAAATCGCATATCTGCGCCATGAAGAGCCGAGTTCTTTATGGAAGTAGCTAAGTAACCTGTTCAATTTCTCTGGCATTGGAAACTGGTTGTTTCAGGGAGCCCTGACTATCCTGTTTGAAATCTTAATGATTTTTGTATGTTTTCAGCTAATCTCCTGTTGTATCCAGAATTGTGTAAGGTATGCCACCCAAGTGACTGCCCCAAAACAGAGTGCTAATATGATGATTTCGAAATATCACTGATGAACGAAGAGATAAAGAACGATTAATATGTGGAACCCAGTAATTGTTGGTCTTTGCGTAAGCTTGAACAAAAGGAGGGATTGTGAAAGTGAAATGAATTATATTAAAGAAATAGAATGAATTAAAGAATGCTGTATGTACCTTTAAGTAGAAATGAGAAATGCTGCAAGCCAGGGGGCAGGAAAGCAAACATTAACTGCTTAATGAATTGCCTCACTTAAGGGCAATTGGTGAAGCATTAGCCTTAGATCGATAAGCATTAATAAGGAAGCAGGATATGCATATTGTGCCCTATGCAAATTTTACAATTTTGCTCTCTCTGTCCCTTTGTTTAGTTCGCACCCTTTTATCTGTATAAATAAGACTGTTTGAATCTTGCATGGGGGCTCACATTATCTGAATGTATTAGCAGAGCGCTGTGCTAATAAAACAGAGTGGTCTGACAAACTATGAGTCCTGAGTCTAACTTTGACGTAATATCAGTAATACGTACGTTATGGAGGAAGGCAATGGATGTTGACATAGCTCGAGTAGAATGAGTTCTGATGCCTTCGGGTGGTTGGGCATTCTTAATGAGGCAACAGGATCTGATGCAGTCAGAGATCCACTTGGAAAGGTGTTGCTTAGAGATAGCCGCACCCTTAGATCTCTCGGTAGTGGAGACAAATAGCCGAGGGGATTTACGAAATGGTTTAGTCCTGTCTAGATAAAAGGCAACTGCCCATCTGACGTCGAGGGTATGTAGAGCCGCTTCGTGTGGAGTCTCATGAGGTTTGGCATAGAATGCAGGTAAGTATATTGGTTGGTTAAGGTGGAAGGTGGACACCACCTTAGGGAGAAATTTAGGGTGGGGTCGCAAGGTAACTTTATCTTTAGAATCAGAGGGGTAGCCGTGTTAGTCTGAATCTGTAAAAAGCAACAGAGGGTCCTGTGGCACCTTTGAGACTAACAGAAGTATTGGGAGCATAAGCTTTCGTGGGTCAGAACCTCACTTGCATCTGAAGAAGTGAGGTTCTGACCCACGAAAGCTTATGCTCCCAATACTTCTGTTAGTCTCAAAGGTGCCACAGGACCCTCTGTTGCTTTATCTTTAGAGAAGGTTGTGTAGGGAGGGTAGGCCATCAGGGCGCTTATTTCCCCTACTCTCCTTGCTGATGTTATGGCAACCAAGAACGCTATCTTCATAGACATGTGGAGAGGAGATGAAGTAGCTAAGGGCTCGAAGGGAGGTTTCATAAGACTGCAAAGAACTAGGTTGAGATTCCAGGCAGCTGCCGATGGATAAATCTCAGGGTAGAGATTTTGCAGGCCCATGAGAAAGCGTTTTATTGTGGGGTGGGCAAGGAGTGAATATCCGTCCAGCAAATCATGGAAGGTGGTGTGGGCCGTGAGGTGTACTCTGATGGAGCTGAGCGAGAGCCTATCCTGTTTTAGTTTCAAAAAGTAGTCTAGGAAATTAGGGAGGGTCACGGTATGCGGTGTCAAGCATTTATGGGAGCACCACACGGAAAGCGTTTCCACTTTTGCAGGCAAGTCTTACGAGTGGAGTTTCTTCTACTATGGAGGAGGACAAACTGGACTTGCTCAGAACAGGCTAGTTCGTGGGTCTGGAACCAGGAAGGAACCATGCCATAAGGTGGAGTTTCTGGAGCTGTGGATGAAGAAGCTGGCTGTTGTCCTGAGAAAGCAGATCTGATCTCTTGGAGAGAGTCCGTGGAGGATGGATGGACGGCTCTGGTTTGAATTGAGTTCAGGTGAGCTCTGATGAACTCGATCCGCTGTGTAGGTGTCAGGGTGGATTTTTGGAAGTTTATTTGCAGACCTAAGCTGTGAAAGAGGGAGATGGCAAAACGGGTAGCTCATAATGTCTCATCGTATGAGCTGCCTTTGATGAGGCAATAGTCTAGGTAGGGGAAAAGTATGATCCTGTGTCTGCCGAGGTGGGCCACGACTAAGGCTAGGGTCTTGGAGAATACTCTCGGTGCTGTGGAGAATCCGAAAGGGAGTACCCTGTATTGAAAACCCAGCGTGGGTATTATTGTGTCCAGAGTGACCATCTTGAATTTATGCACACGTACAAATTTGTTCAGTTGGCATAGGTCTAGTATAGGCCTCCATCCCCTGCTCTTCTTTTGGGTCAGAAAGTAGTGGGAGTAGAACCCTTTTCCTCGATGTTGTGTCGGCACAGGTTCCACTGCACCTAGCTGTAGAAGATGAGCCACTTCTACACAAAGTAGGTGCTCGTGAGACGGGAAAGGGGGAAGGGTAGGAGGGTAGGATATAAAAGGGATGGAGTAACGGGACTGAACTATTTCCAGGACCCAATGGTCCTGTGTGATCTGCTGCCAGGCATGATGGAAAACCTGGAGGCGGTGGCCAAATATGTGGTGGAGTCAAGGGGCGGTTGTGCAGACCCTCTACCAATGCTTCAAAATTATTGTTTGTTTCCCGATGTGTGGGAGGTAGCTGGTTACGCCTGGTTTTGTCTGCGCCTAGGAGGTCTAGCGCGATTCCTGGCTATATCGTATGGTCTGGGCTGGGCCAGTGATATTGTTGTGTGCGTGGCCTCTGATAAGGTTGATACCATTGTCTCCTGGGAAGGGATGGGTAGATGCTCAGGGTTGCGCTAGAGTCTTTCATAGTGTGAAGGACGTCATTGGTATTTTTGGAAAAGAGTTTATCTTTATCAAAGGGGAGGTCCTCCACTTTGGTCTGCAGGTTTTTGGGGATACTGGCTGCAGACAGCCAGGAAGATCTGCGCATAACCACCGCAGTTGTGGTAGTGCGGGCTGCTGTGTCCGCCATGTCCAGAGATGCTTGTAGGGCCGTTCTGGAAACCAACTGCCCCTCGACAAGGACAGACTTAAAGTCTGTTCTCCTGTCCTCTGGGATATGGGAGGTAAAATCAAAGAGTTTATTGTAATTGTTGAAGCAGTCGCTTGCAAGAAGGGCCGAATAGTTTGCAATTCTGAATTGCAAAGTGGAGGAGGTATAGACCTTACGGCCCAAGAGGTCAAAGTGTTTGAGGTCCTTGTCTTGCGGGATGGGCTGGTAGTGTGGCTGTTTCGTCCTGTGTGTTGCTGCATCCACTACAAGAGAATTCAGTTGTGGATGGGAAAATAAGAAGTCTACGTCCTCAGCCTTTTTGCAAGTTGGTGGTAGATAGAGGCTGGGGTCTGCCAGAGGGTGTCAGCTGGTTCTAGGAGTGCTTCATTTATGGGAAGCGTGATCTTTGAGGGTGAAGAGGGTTGGAAGATTTTGAGGAGTGTGTGTTGTGTCTCCTGGACCTCCTCTAAAGGGATGTCTTGGCTGAGTGCCACCCTCTTGAAAAGTTCTTGGAATTGTTTAAAGTCGTCCACATTCTGTGGAGGCGGAGGCATGAAGGCTCCGTCTGGAGCTGATGGAGAGTTAGGTGAATCAGGGTATGGTCCATAGCCCACCTCTTCACGGGGGGCGGGGTTCAGGTGCTCTAGAAGTAGACGGAGCTGGGGATAGAGGCACAGAACAAGCTTGTGGTCTGGTGGAAGAATCATGAGGATGAGTGGCAGCAAGAGCTGGCCAAGGGTACCACTGAGGCCAAAGTATGGGAGAAGAGAAGTTAGGTCCCCCCCACAGGGGGTGAAGTAGGGAAACTGAGGCTGGTGCTTGTGAGCCGTGACCGGAAGTGCAAATGGTTCCGGTGTAGGAGGAGAGGCAGGTGGGGAGAACTCAGTCTGCTGCTGCATATCAGGCTCGCTGTCAGTGAAGGTAGCCCGGTCAGGTGGGGAGAACAGCTGGTCAAAGAGTGAGCACTGTGCGTCAAGGAGCGGAGAGTCAGGCTCAGGGGCCACTGAGATGTTGTCCTGACTTAAGACTTGCTGCTGCTACTCCCTGGGCTGTGATTCTGCTGAGCCTGATCTGTGCTCAGAAGCCTGTATTGACTTCTGTTTTGCTTTCCCCGGTGCCGTGAGGTGTTTGTAGGCGCCCTGCGGGAGGTCCACTGCTGCTGCTGGAGTGGCAGGCAGGCTCGGTGCAGACGTTCTTGTTGGTACCAGGGCAGAACGCGCTGTCGGCACCGGGTCTATTTTTGTGCCAAGGGGACCGGTACTGAGGAGACCTTCCCGGTACGGGAAATCAGGTCCCTGCCTCTGCGCTCCGTGGAAGCCGTGGCTGAGGTGCTGGGAGGGTTAGAGATGCCTGCTTTCGGCGCTGTCAGCACTGAGGGTAAGGATCTCGCAGGAGACCCTTTACCCTTTTGAAAGTTTCTGGACGGAGACAGTTGGGCTTCCTGCCTCTTCGCATGAGAGGGTGAAGCCGTGCTCCCGATCGGTTCGGACCTGGCTGGGGAGCGTGAGGGAGAGGGTTTGCTATTGCCCGTCTCCATAGGCGGCTATAGGGATTTCTCCATCAGGAACATTTTCAGCCACAAGTCCCTGTCACGATGAGCCCTGGTTTGAGGCTGGTACAATGGACATACTTGGCAGGGATGTGTGTCTGGCTGAGGCACGTCACACACCATGAGTGTCCGTCGGACTGTGGTATAGACTCTTGACAGGAAGCACATTTGTTACATCCTGAAGACCCTGGCATTATTGCACTAGGAATGACAGGGAAGAGTGTCACAACGGGAGACTAACTTGAGGAAAAACCTAGTTTAAAAAAAAAAAAAACCTAACTACATCTTTACCTCGATATAACACTACCCGATATAACATGAATTCGGATATAACACGGTAAAGCAATGCTCCAGGGGGCGGGGCTGCGCACTCCGGTGGATCAAAGCAAGTTCAATATAACGCGGTTTCACCTATAACGCGGTAAGATTTTTTTGCCTCCCTGAGACAGCGTTATATCGAGGTAGAGGTGTATTCTAAAGGAAGGGAAATAACTGGGATGTTTCTAACTATTTCTGTCTTTGTACTTGTTTCCTTCAGAGACCAGGGAAGAGGTTAGCACTGCCCCGAGTCCCGTCTTCAGCCAAGGACGGTTGAGAAGGAACTGGGGCGGGGTGCAGGATGCGTGTGCTCAGGCAGACTCTAACGAGACTGCGAGACAGCAGCTGCGCGTGTGCGTCCTGACCAGGCACTGCTACTGAAGATCTCCGATCAACGGCACCGGGATGCACCGTCACCTGGAGTGGAGCACCCACAGGGACAGCACTCAAAGAAGAACAACAGAATACTGACCCTGGACTTCAGAAAAGCAGACTTTTGACTCCCTCAGGGAACTGATGGGCAGGATCCCCTGGGAAGCTAATATGAGGGGGAAAGGAGTCCAGGAGAGCTAGAAAATAATAATAATAATTAATGGAGATATCCTATCTCCTAGAACTGGAAGGGACCTTGAAAGGTCATTGAGTCCAGCCCCCTGCCTTTGCTAGCAGGACCAAGTACTGATTTTGCCCCAGATCCCTAAGTGGCCCCCTCAAGGATTGAACTCACAACCCTGGGTTTAGCAGGCCAATGCTCAATCCACTGAGCTATCCCTCCCTCCGAAAAAAAATGAGGAGTCCTGTGGCACCTTAAAGACTAAGGGATTTATTTGGACATAAGCTTTCGTGGGTAAAAAGCCACTTCTTCAGGAGAGCTGGCTGTATTTTAAAGCCTTACTGAGAGCGCAGGAACAAACCATACCGATGTGCAGAAAGAATAGCAAATATGGCCGGCAACCAGCTTGGCTTAACAGAGAAATCTTCGGTGAGCTTAAACACAAAAAGGAAGCTTACAAAAAGTGGAAACTTGGATAGATGACTAGGGAGGAGTATAAAAATATTGCTCAAGCATGCAGGGGTACAATCAGGAAGGCCAAAACACAACTGGACTTGCAGCTAGTTAGGGATGTGAAGGATAACAAGAAGGGTTTCTACAGGTATGTTAGCAACAAGGTGGTCAGGGACAGTGTGGGACCCTACTGAATGGGGAAGGCAACCTAGTGACAGATGATGGGGAAAAAGCTGAAGTACTCAATGCTTTTTTTGCCTCGGTTTTCACAGACAAGGT
This sequence comes from Chrysemys picta bellii, assembly GCF_011386835.1. Lineage (NCBI taxonomy): Eukaryota > Metazoa > Chordata > Testudines > Emydidae > Chrysemys > Chrysemys picta. The sequence continues at coordinate 126,419,548 of NC_088795.1, read as the reverse complement.
CAGCTCCCACACTGCTGCATTGGGCAGCACAGTATGGGGAGGTGAGCCGCCCTCAGTGGTGAAAACAGGTTAAGAACTATTTTAAAAAGCTGGACATGCACAAGTTCATGGGGCCAGTTGCAATCCATCCAAGGGTGCTGAGGGAGTTGGCAGATGTGATTGCAGAGCCATTGGCCATAATCTTTGAAAACTCGTGGTGATTGGGGGAAGTACCGGACAATTGGAAAAGGGCAAATATAGTGTTCATCTTTAAAAAAAGGGAAGAAGGAGAATCTGGGGAACTAGACTGGTCAGCCTCACCTCAGTCCCTGGAAAAATCATGGCGCAAGTCCTCAAGGAATCCATTTTGAAACACTTGGAGGAGAGGAAAGTGATCAGGAACAGTCAACATGGATTCACCAAGGGCAAGTCATGCCTGACCAACCTGATTGCCTTCTATGATGAGATAACTGGCTCTGTGGATATGGGGAAAGCGGTGGAAGTGATATACCTTGACTTTAGCAAAGCTTTTGATACGGACTCCCACAGTATTCTTGCCAGCAAGTTAAAAAAGTATGAATTGGATGAATGGACTATACGGAAAGCTGGCTAGATCATCATGTAATGATCAACGGCTCAATGTCTAATTGGTAGCCGGTATCAAGCAGAGTGCGTCAGGGGTCAGTCCTGGGGCTGGTTTTGTTCAACATCTTTAGTAATGATCTGAATGATGGGATGGATTGCACCCTCAGCAAGTTCACGGATGACACTAATCTGGGAAGAGAGATAGATATGCTGGAGGGTAGGGATAGGGTCCAGAGTGACCTAGACAAATTGGAGGATTGGGCCAAAAGAAATCTGATGAGGTTCAACAAGGACAAGTGCAGAGTCCTGCACTTAGGATGGAAGAATCCCATGCACAGCTACAGGCTGGGGACCGACTGGCTAAGTGGCAGTTCTGCAGAAAAGGACCTGGGGATTACAATGGATGAGAAGCTGGATGGAGAGTCAACAGTGTGCTCTTGTTGCCAAGAAGGCTAACGGTATATTGGGCTGCATTAGTAGGAGCATTGCCAGCAGATTGAGGGAAGTGATTATTCCCCTCTATTCGGCACTGGTGAGGCCACATCTGGAGAGAGCAACAAAAATGATTAGGGGGCTGGGGCACATGACTTATGAAGAGATGCAAAGGGAATGGGGCTTATTTAGTCTGCAGAGAAGAGTGAGGGAGGGATTTGATAGCAGCCTTCAACTACCTGAAGAGGGATTCCAAAGAGGATGGAGCTAGGCTGTTCTCAGTGGTGGTAGATGACTGACCAAGGAGCAATGGTCTCAAGTTGCAGTGCAGGAGGTATACGTTGGATATTAGGAAACACTATTTTACTAACAGGGTGGTGAAGCACTGGAATGGGTTACCTAGGGAGGTGGTGGAATCTCCATCCTTCGATGCTTTTAAGGCCCGTTTGACAAAGCCCTGGCTGGGATCATTTAGTTGGGGTTAGTCCTGCTTTGAGCAGGGGGTTGGACTAGATCTTCTGAGGTCTCTTCCAACCGTAGTCTTTGATGACAAGTCCCAATGTCCAGCAGGTGCGAAAGGCAGCTGACAGTAAGCCTGGCCTGGACCCCTTTAGCTAGAACAAAACACTTGCTATTCCTTGTTCTAGTCTGTGACAAGGAGCTCTAGGTTTAGGAATCCCCACTTGTGAAAAGAACAGGAGTACTTGTGGCACCTTAGAGACTAACAAATTTATTAGAGCATAAGCTTTCGTGGGCTACAGCCCACTTCTCCGGATGCATATAGAATGGAACATATATTGAGGATATATATATATATACATACACACACACACACACACACACACACACACACACACACACACACACACACAGAGCATGAACAGGTGGGAGTTGTCTTACTTAATTGGCTGCTCAGAGTTGGTAAGAGAAAAAAAACTTCTATATGCATAGGACCGTTTACTGAGGTGAGCTGCTTTCTCAACACCTGGGAGATACAGGGCCAGTGGCGCGATCTGTGATGAATATAGCAAGTCCAGAGCAAAATGTCCTGCCAGCCTGACCTGGCTCCTTTTTACCTGCAGACATAATGCACAGCTATGGCATTGTCTGTCAGTACTTGGATTGTGTATCCCTGGAGTAGAGGCAGTAATGCTTTGCATTCTAGGCAGATTGCTCTGAGTACCAAGGCATTTATATGCAGATGACCTTCTTGAGGGGAATATAGGCCATATTTTTGAAGGTGACCTAGATGAGCTCCCCCCAACCCTGAATCTATCACCAGTGTCTTATTAGGTAGAGTTGTATAGAGAGGTACTCTATTGCACAACTGAAGTGGTTTTTTTCCACCAGTTTAATGAGGACTTCTCACAGGACCTTGACTTATGTCCATGCAGTGCCTCTCAGACCTGTTGGTCCATAGTAATCCCAGTAAGTGTTCCTGGGAAAAAAAAGAAAGTTGGTGGCTAAAAGTGGGGGGTGGGGACAGGACACTGGTAGAAACTATCTGCCAAGCTGAGGAAGACATTGAGTGCACCATATCTGAGGAGACAGTGGGTTGCCTGCTTTTTCTTCAAAGACTCCAGTGACCTCTGTTGTTTACAACAGTATGGAGCAAAGAGACATTATCTGAAGGAGATTTGAGTTCTGGCTTGCGTTCTCTTTGGGGATGGAATGCACAATCCCAAAGAATGTAAAGCAGCTCTAGTGTCCTTTAATGAGCAGAGGGCCTTGTTGAGTTGAAGATGGAAGACCCACAATCTTGGTTTGGACCTCCCTGAGTATTCTTGATGACTGGAGCCAGGAGGATCTTCATACTGACACTGTTGTGGCCATGGTGCATGCAGCTGTATCAAAAGCATCCAAAGCAACCTGCATGGATATTTTAGCTGTGTGCTGCCCCTCTAGCATGATGGATTTTAACTCTTTCCATAAACTAAGAATTTATTCCAGTGCAGATAATCATATTTTGCCAGACACTTTGTCATTGGCAATGCACAGCTGGAATGTCAGAGAAGACTTTGATGAACTGATCTAGTCTCTTAGGGTTCTTTTCCCTTGGTGTTATTTTAGCAGCCCTTGATCTTTGGATCCTTCCTGAACACCCATTATGACAAGAGAGCCTGGTGTTGGCTATGAATAAAACTACTCAGAACTTCATAAACTTCAACTCTCATAGCACACCCTGTGATGTAGGAATTTCCATTTTATGGAGTGGTAAAAATCACACTCCACCTTTCCCCCCGCCCCAATATCATATACAACAGAGGGCAGAGATAGGGAAGAAACTCGTGTCACATGCTCCGCTCTCTAGACCATCTCCTTTCCTAGCATATCTAGCTGTCATGCTATTCCTAGGCATAGCATGCGTCCATGACTTCATTAGATTGTTACTTTGAAGAAAGCTCAAGCAATCTCATTCTTATTACTTCCATAAGGAAAACATTTTTCTTGTAAAATGACTTGTAAATATTTCATATTTAATGTATTTTTATTTTTAGCAACACTGTCCCATACAAAAGCAATAGAAACATTAACTGCTTTCAGTAGAATGTCTGTACAGAGTTATCATTTACAACAGTTTTACATTAAAAACAGTGAATACAAATCAAGCACTTTCCCTAGATATATTGTTTATTTTTCTCTAAGTGTTAGATAAGTTATGTCTATCCATGACTATTTACAGGTACCAAATTTAGGCTACAGCTTCTTAATGCATCACTGCCACACTTCAGTTTTATTTTGTTTTGTTTAATACTGAAACCCCATTTAACTTATATTATGTCCTTTCCCACCATTACAAAATAAGCTTTTGCAAATGAAAGGAATTTACTTTAAATGAATCAGACAAAAGAAAAACCTTGTAATGTGGAAAAAGCACTTACAGAAATATCTTTGCCAATTAAGGGAAATCAAAAGGAAAGTTAGAGGTTGGGTGATTCTGGAAACAAGGACAGAGCCCTCCTTCTAGATCAGTAGTTAAAGTATCTAGTCCAGATCAATAATGAGCTAAAGAATGAATGACAGCCTGAAGTTTTACAGAACTAAGTTTGCTGGAGGGTAGCTGTGTTGCCTTTGGCTGTTTTTTCTATGACTAGTTCCATCTTCTGAATAATTATAAAAAGCAGTCTTGTAAAACCATCTGATATACATAAATTAGAAGTCAAACAGGAAGTTACACAACGTAAGTTCTATTCTTTACACAAATTTGGTCCAGAAAATACGTAGACAGACCACAAATTAGGGAACAGCCCTTTAACTTGCTTAAGCTTCTGCAGTATTGACAGGCAGGGAACAACATCCAGTTTGAGAATATCAGGCTAACATGCCACGATTTTTTAAAAGAATGTTTCCCTTAAAACAGCCTGCACAGAGCACCATTTAGCTCACGGTACTGAAGTCTTTAAGTGGCTCATTCAAACATGCCTCCAAGTCAAATTCGCCTTCCACCTGATAGTCAACATGTCTAACCTTGGTGGGAGTGCCAGAAAAGGTATCCTAGAACAGAAAATTACATTAGTGATTAAGAAATTAAGGTCAGCGTGCACCTCATCTAATATTTCATCTTCATATTCCAATATTTCTGTATTTCATTTAGACCGTCCTATTTTCACTAAAGTATCATATGTTATGTGTTAAAGGCAGATCCAAACCAAATTTCAATAACTTAGTATTAGTGAATGCTTGAACATACACCACCTTTTAAAAGATTGCCTTTGGGATGTTGCACCTATGTATATGGATCCATCTCAAGGGTCTACTAAAGCTCTATACAAACAATACTATATCAGACGAAGCAGAGACTTGGAAGCAAGACTGTACAGAACGCTAGACCTTCTTCTACTGCTGGTTTTTTGCTCAAGAGGTCACAACATTTTAGACTACTTAGGGGAACTGAAAAATACTATTTCTTTTATCTTTATTATAGTGAAAATATTTGTCATAAAAATATAAAGTGAGCACTGTACACTTTGTATTTTGTGTTGTAACTGAAATCAATATTTGAAAATATAGAAAAACATCCAAAATATTGATAATAAATTTCTATTGGTGTTCTATTACTGTTTAACAGGGTGATTAAAACTGATTAATCACGACTTTTTAATCTTGTGATTGTGATTTAAATCATTTGACAGCCCTAATTATTAATTTGAACTATAGTTTAGTTGAATAATTATGGCAAAATATTACTTACATAATTGTCTTGAGAGCTGGCTTGAGATTCTGTAGAATTACTTCCTACGGATTCTGTCTCCATCTCACCAAGATCAACAGGAGTACTATAAAATTAAAACAATTCAGAGATTTAGAGCAAGTTAAAATCTTCCAATGATGCAGTCTACTAAGCTATGGTATAGTTTAAGGAAGTGGTGCGATTCCAACAGCTGTGTCACTTAGGGAACTCCCTGCATGCAACACTCAGATGCAATAAAAAAATCCTGCATTGCTTGCAATGAACTTGGTGAATCACTTTAGGAATTCATAACCTTGTGTTCTCTTTTCAATTCAGATGTCAATTTTTTGTAAGTTTATCTGTTTGAAATGACAACATGAAACTTACTAAAGAATGTCTCACTCACAAAAGTCACATTAAAGATAAGCAAATCTCTTTTAATCTAAAAATCCACTTGCTGATGCTAGAAACAACCAGTGTGCTCACTTGGAGCAAGAGATCAAAGCAAGATTCTACCAATTAACATGGTGAGTTGCTGCTGTTCTTCTAGGAACCTGTATAACCTTGGCAGGGGTGTCAGGAAAGGTTTCACCCATTGGTGAGGGGATGACTATCAACTCTGAGGGTCTTCAATATGCAGGAATAGAAACTAGTGAGGAAGCTTGTAGCAAAAGAGGAGAGTTTTGCCAGCAGTTTGCAGCTGTCTCCCAGGGAGCTGCAGCAAGCAAAACAAAACAAAAAAAAACCTGGTTCCCTCAGCACAGGGAGTTTGGTGAATGAAGAGATCTCTGCTCCCTTCCCTTCTAGTAGCAGCCTTCCCCCCCACCCCTCGCTATCTTTAGACACTCCCCTATTTGTTCAGTAGGCAGCTTTTTAAATGTTCCCATTGTTGCGACAAACAGTAGGAAAGCTAGCTTTGACTTCCCACTGGCATTTTAACTAGTATCATCTAGTTCTGCTCAGAACTTGTTTAGATAGCATGGTAGTAAATTACTAGTCAGTGAACTTTTAGAGAAATGGATCTAGTGTAGACAAGGCCTTCAAAAGCAAAGCACAGGATGTTTTCCTCCCCCAACCCAGAAGCAGGTAACTTTGCCTCCGTGCCCCAGTTTCCCCTGGGGAATGAGGATAACGATACCAACCTCCTTTATAAAGGATTTTGAGATCAACTGGGGAAAAGTGTGATATAAGAGCTAGATATTACTAAAGCAGGGTGCCCCACCTGCCAGATTGAAGATGTTCTAATCTCCAAGCCACATTCTCTCGATATCTACCACACAATGAAGGCATGGGGTAGAAAATTCATAATTTGATTTTAAGTAAATTATTAGTTAAGTAAAAAGAGGCTTTGGGATTTTCTTGAAGCTATGGTTCCCATTTCTGGAGAGACTATACTTTGGAAGTGTCAGATGTTTCCTGGGCTCAGATAAATCAGCTGGGGGGGGGGGGGGGGGGCTAAAAATGATTATGCACTTAATCCTTAACTTCTTCCACACACATACACAACCCAGATGCATCCCCCTCAAACTTAGCACATGGTCCCAGCAGCCCATTCTCCAGGGATTATATTAGCTGGTTGCAGAAGAAAATTATCAGTCTTACACTGTGTTCCTGTACCAAAGGCTCAGGATTCAAAGCCTACCAACTGTGCATGATAGGGTTGTTACAATCAAGCACTTTAGTCAGGAAATGCCATAATGTAAATTGCACAGGCATCCTTAATTCAGCCCCCTTGTGTATGCATTATACTATCTTTAATTACATGATCATATACTATTTCTTCCACAAGCTTCAGCCTCATACAGTGCACAGGATGGTGCTGAGGGAATGAATTAGGGTTGTGTAGTGAATGAGGCTATCTGTAGGATCACTGCCTCATTCACTATAGAAGTAGGAACATATATAGAGGACAAGGCAGGGGATTGCAAGAAGGGGAAAGGATGGCTTTGTGATTAAGGCAGGCAAATGGAATCATAGAACTGGAAGGGACCTCAAGAGGTCATCTAGTCCAGTCCCCTGCGCTCAAGGCAGGGCTAAGTATTATCTAGACCATCCCATACAGATGTTTGTTCAACCTGCTCTTAAAAATCCCCAATGATGGAGATTCCCTAGGCAATTTATTACAGTGCTTAACCACTGTAGGAAAAACTTCCTAACTGTTAATGTCCAACCTAAACCACCCTGGCTGCAATTTAAGCCCATTGCTTCTTGTCCTATCCTCAGACGATAAGAATAATATTTTTTCTCCGTCCTCCTTGTAACAATCTTTTATGTACTTGAAAACTTATGTCCCCTCTCAGTCTTCTCTTCTCCAGACTAAACAAGCCCAATTTTTTCCAATCCTCCCTCATAGGTCATGTTTTCTAGACCTTTAATAATTTTTGTTGCTCTTCTCTGGACTTTCTCCAATTTGTCCACATCTTTCCTGAAACGTGGCGACCAGAACTGACCAGAACACAATACTCCAGTTGAGGCCTAATCAGTGCAGAGTAGAGTGGAAGAATTACTTCTCATGTCTTGCTTACAATACACCTGCTAATACATCCAAGAATGATGTTTGCTTTTTTTTGCAACAACGTTACACTTGACTCATATTTAGCTTGTGGTCCGCTATGACCCCCAGATCCCTTGCCGCAGTACTCCTTCCTAGGCAGTCATTTCCCATTTTGTATGTGTGCAACTGATTGTTTCTTCCTAAGTGGAATACTTTGCATTTGTCCTTATTGAATTTCATCCTATTTACTTCAGACCATTTCTCCAGTTTGTGCAGATCATTTTGAATTTTAATCCTGTCCTCCAAAGCACTTGCAACCCCTTCCAGCTTGGTATCATCCACAAACTTTATAAGTGTACTCTCTATGCCAATATTTAAATCATTGATGAAGATATTGAACAGAACCGGACCCAGAACTGATTCCTGCGGGACCCCACTCGTTATGCCCTTCCAGCATGACTGTGAACCACTGATAACTACTCGCTGGGAACGATTTTCCGAACAGTTATGCACCCACCTTACAGTAGCGCCATCTAGGTTGTATTTCCCTAGTTTGTTTATGAGAAGGTCATGCGAGACAGTATCAAAAGCCATACTGGAGTAAAGATATACCACATCTACTGCTTCCCCCTATCCACAAGGCTTGCTACCCTGTCAAAGAAAGTTATCAGTTTGGTTTGACACAATTTGTTCTTGACAAATACATGCTGACTGTTACTTAAGTATCACCTCATTATCTTTTAGGTGTTTGCAAATTCATTTCTTAATTATTTGCTCCATTATCTTTCTGGTTAAGCAGAAGTTAAGCTGACTGGTCTGTAATTCCCCGGGTTGTCCTTATTTCCTTTTTTATAGATGGGCACTATATTTGCCCTTTTCCAGTTTTCTGGACTGTCTCCCGTCTTCTATGACTTTTCAAAGATAATTGCTAATGGCTCAGATATCTCCTCAGTCAGCTCCTTGAGTATTCTAGGATGCATTTCATCAGGCCCTGGTGATTTGAAGACTTTTTGACTTGTTCTTTCCCTATTTTAGACTCTGATCCTACCTCATTTTCACTGGCATTCACTATGTTGGACGTCCTATCGCCACCAACCTTCTTGGTGAAAATCAAAACAAAAGTCAGTAATGACCTCTGCCATTTCCACATTTTCTGTTATTGTCTTTCCTCCCTCATTGGGTAAGGGGCCTACATGGTCCTTGGTCTTCCTCTTGCTTCTAATGTATTTGTAGAATGTTTTCTTGTTACCTGTTATGTCCCGAGTTAGTTTGATCTCGTTTTGTGCCTTGGCTTTTCTAATTTTGTCCCTACGTACTTGTGTTATTTGTTTATATTCATCCTTTGTAATTTGACCGAGTTTCCACTTTTTGTAGGACTCTTTTTTTGAGTTTTAGATCATTGAAGATCTCCTGGTTTAGCCAGGGTGGTCTCTTGCCATACTTCCTATTCTTCCTACGCAGTAGGATAGTTTGCTCTTGTGCCCTTAATAATGTCTCTTTGATGCTATGGGAGAGCTCAGTTCTATTCCCACCTCACCAAGTCTTCCTATGTGATGCCGAGCAAGTCACTTAAACCCAGATTTGGGGGACTATTAATTGTTTTGGGACCCATAATTGAGTTCCAGGGATTTTATTCATTTAAATTGTATTGTCCCTCACACCATACTTCAGGTTTTAACAGTCAACAATTATAATTTTAATTGTCAGAGTTGTTTGGATCAAAGACATCTTCCTGCATTCTTTGCTACTTCCACCAGCTTGAGCAAAGCAAGCAAACACTACTAATGATGGAAATAGCAAGTTCTAAAATATTTAGAAATATTGTTTATGCCGGATAAAACAAAAGTTTATTAAACTGATATCCCATTAGTATAGTTTTGCACATTTGCAAAAGTCATTCACCTTTGTCCTAATCATTTTATGTACTGTGTCCAATCTCTACAACTCTTTATCTTACATACACTGATATTGTGGAGTTTAATTCCACAAAGTTATTAGATTGTAACGAGCCAGCTCAACACAGAAAAGCACAAATCTGTCCCAAATAGTGATTAACTTTAAGGTAACAACTTTGGAAGCTGCATTTCTACTTAAATTTATATCACATGGGGCCATGTCCATTTTGTCTGTTTCAGAAAATTATCTTCTCACCAATGCCAATATCAGATAATTCCCCTTTCCGTTGTAAGGGGAAGTAGGCTGTTCCTGCCAAAAAGCTCTTAAGTAGCAAAACATGCAGAGCCAGGGAACATCATCACTGTTTCCACAACCCTGCAGTCACAGGATTTGGTACATCCTGGAGACTGAAAGGCAAAAACGTTGTCTTAAGAGCTCGCTAATTTGGAAGCATAACTTTTTTGGGGGGGAGGTGGGGGGCAATGCCATGGCAAAACAGGGCAATAATGCCTAAATTGCTTCGTGTTATTCATACCAGTGATACTGACTTCAGTGGTTCAGGACCCAAATTAGGGATCAACATTACCCAATACAGCCAGTAGGGTGAATTCATTATTTATTTATTCATATTCTCTCTCTCTCTTTCTATACACATACACACACACACACACACACATATTTAAATGGAATGACGGGGAATATTTAGTTTTATTTATTTTATTCTCACAGCAAAATGACTGACCAAGTATTATTTTATCAACTACTAGGGCTGTCAAAACGATCACAAAAAATTTGTTAATTGCAATTAAAAAGATCAATTAATTGCAGTTTTAATTGCACTAAAACAATAATAGAATACCAATTGAAATTTATTATAAATATTTTTGGATGTTTTCCTACATTTTCAAATATATTGATTTCAATCACAACACAGAATACAAAGTGTACAGTGCTCCCTTTTTTTATTACAAATATTTGCACTGTAAATAGTATTTTTCAATTCACCGCATACAAGTACAAGAGTGCAATCTCTATCATGAAAGTGCAACTTACAAATGTAGATTTTTGTGTTGCATACCTGCAGTTAAAAACAAAACAATGTAAAACTTTAGAGCCTACAAGTCCACTCAGTCCTACTTCTTGTTCAGCCAATCACTAAGACAAACAAGTTTGTTTACATTTACGGGAGATAATGCTGCCCGCTTATTTACAATGTCACCTGAAAGTGAGAACAGGCATTGGCATGGCACTTTTGTAGCCAGCATTGCAAGGTATTTATGTGCCAGACGCGCTAAACATTCATATGCCCCTTCATGCTTCGGCCACCATTCCAGAGGACATGCTTCCATCCTGATGAGGCCCGTTAAAAAAATAAATGCATTAATTAAAATTTGTGACAACTCCTTGGGGGAGATTGTATGTCTGCTGCCCTGTGTTTTACCCGCATTCTGCCATATATTTCATGTTATAGCAGTCTCAGATCATGACCCAACACATGTTGTTTGATTTAAGAACACTTTCACTGCAGATTTGACAAAACACAAAGAAAAGTACCAATGTGAGATTTCTAAAGATAGCTACAGCACTCAACCCACGGTTTAAGAATCTGAAGTGCCTTCCAAAATCTGAGAGGGATAAGATGTGGAATGTGCTGTCAGAAGTTTTAAAAGAGCAACACTCAATGTGGAAACTGCAGAACCCGAACCAAGAGAAAGTCAACTTTCTGTTGGCGGCATCTAACACAAATGATGAAAATTAACGTGTGTCACGCTGCACTGCTTTGGATCGTTATATAGCATAACTCGTCATCATCATGGATGTATGTCCTCTGGAATGCTGACCAAAGCATGAAGGGACATACGAATGTTTAGCATATCTGGCACAAATACCTTGCAAAGCCATCTACCAAAAGTGCCATGCCAATGCCTGTTCTCACTTTCAGGTGACATTGTAAATAAGAAGGGGGCAGTATTATCTCCCGTAAATATAAACAAACTTGTCTTAGCGATTGGCTGAATGGACTTGTACGCTCTAAAGTTTTAGATTGCCTTCAAAAACAAAACATTTATGTAACAAAACAAAAAAATCTACATTCAGTACTTTGTATGTAGTGAATTAAAAAAAAAACTTGTTTGCAGTGCAAATATTTGTAACAAAAAAGTGAGCACTGTACACTTTGTATTTTGTGTTGTAATAGAAATCAATATATTTAAAAATGTAAATTACCGTATATACTCATTCATAAGCCAAATATTATTGGTAAAAAGGGACGCATCAAAGAGCGAGGGTCAGCTTATAAATGGATCTACCCCCAAATCTGATGATTTTAAACTCTATGGAATCATTGAATTGAATATCTAATACATTGTCGTTTTGTTTACCTGGAGCGTCTGCAGGCATGGAGCCCCTCAGCTCCCTGTGGCCGCGGTTCGACGTTCCCAGCCAGTGGGAGCAGCGGGAAGTGGCGCCACTTCCCGCAGCTCCCATTGGCTGGGAACGGCAAACTGTTGCCACTGGGAGCTGAGGGGCTCCGTGCCTGTGAACGTTCCAGGTAAACAAAACGTCCCAACTGGCCAGCAGCTTACCCTGATGGGCCGGGAGCCAAAGTTTTCCAACCCCTCAAATATAGGGTCGGCTTATGAAAGGGTCATACAGTCTTTGCTATTTTTACCTATCCATTTTGGGGGGTCGGCTTATAAACGAACGGGCTAATGAACAAGTATATATGGTACAATTAGTATGTATTAACTGATGAAAACTGATTAATTTTTTTTAGTTAATCATGTGAATTAACTGCGATTAACTGACTGGCCTATCAACTACAATTGGTTAATAACATAGTAAAAGCCTCCTGATTAATAATTAAAATCACACATTTTAATACCATGTGCTGCAAAGAGCCACTCAAATGGAGGCTCCTGAGCTGCAAGTATCGCTGATTTATACCATTCTGAACATAAGACAGATCTAATAGCTTCTGCCAATTTTTGTTGTGCTAGAACAGTGCTTCAGATATGAAATAATGGTGACAGTGGGGCTTGTTTAATCTATTGACTAGAATGGGCTTTAGGTTCTGACAGGCAGAGCCTTCAAGCCCTTAGTAGTAGCTTCTTGGGTTTACGAAGATATAGCACTCAAATTTGGCAAAAGATAACTTCTGTTCCAAGTCCTTCAGGCTATCCTTGGTGACAATACATGTGGAAGCCACAGGCTTGCTAAATATGGAGAGCCAGGTGAGCCTTACATATTCTGACTGAAGGGGGATTGAAGGTGAACTGAATTGGAACTTAGCTAAAACCAGAAAAGTGTTTATATGGTGTGAACATTTAATACTGCTTTAATCACTTTGAAAAGCTGTAGATGAATAAATTAAAATGTTCAGTAGATGAGTCAGATGATAGCATAGTCCTATTTTCTGAAGGAACTGTAATATATTAGAAGAAAAATTACTTGATCGATACATACATTGCTTGCAAGTCACTTCCTTCTTCAGCAGGAGGGTCCCAAGAATGCAAAGCAACCTTCCACAGTCTGATCTGCTGGTCCCAGGACCTACGGCTATACTTCTTAAATTTATTTGGAGTTCTAGGATGGACCCCTGGTACTCGATGACACCTATTTATTCAGAAAATTGTCATGAAAATTCCACTATAGCTTTTCAAATCATCTTTAAAGTGACTGAATTTGTCTAATACTGGAAGTCTATTAAATCCCATTCTCAGAATACTTTGGGTTGGTTTTAAACCCAGGCAGGTATTTAAGACAGTTAAGCTGCTTGATTATTGTGCTGCTCAGGTTTCTCCCTCCTCCACCCCAGGAAGTTTGGTTTATAAACAAATTTAATAAGTAATCAAATGTGAAGAACCAGACATGCACAATGGTTACATATTTATAATACACTAATGAAACCTACCTTGGAACTTCTTTAATGTATCTGTCATATGCAATTGTGTTTTTTCCATAATTTATCTGTTTTTGCCTTCTCATCAGAACCACTTCATCTGTCTCAAGTTCTACTGTTACAGTGGATTCCTTTGAATCAGAACTAAAGAAAAAATATAGATATTTGAATTGCATTATATTCTTGTGAGCACCAGAACACACAAGCCCCCACAGCTACAGCAATCCTTAGACCTGCTGCACTAATTAGGTTTATTTCTGAAATGGCTGTTCAGGATTTTGTTGAATTAGCATGTTACAAGGTGAACTTGTTAAAACAAATTACTTCAAGTTGATTATTTAAAACAAGGAAATCCTGGACATACAAGGAGTTTAAAAGTAACTATTGCAGGATATTTTTCCATTGACCTCCAGAGATGAATTTACACTTACCTTCCAGAAGAGGACTTCCTTTCTCTTGCAAATTCATTTATCAAGAGCTTTCTTTTGTATCTAGAAAAGACAGTTTATTCAGTATAAATACTTGTTTAAAATATATTAAAAAATGTATGTTACTTTCATAAATTGTTTCCACTGCATAATTAATATAACGTCTATTAATATTCATCTTCACTGCAACATTGGCTGGCTGGCTGGCCTTGCCCACATGCTCAGGGTCTAACTGATCGCCATATTTGGGGTTGGGAAAGGAATTTTCACCAGGTCAGATAGGCAAAAAACCCAAGAGTCCCTGCCATTCTCTGCAGCATGGGGCACGGGTCATTTGCAGGTTTAAAGTAGTTTAAATGGTGGATCTCTGTAACTTGAAGTCTTTAAATCATAATTTGAGGATTTCAGTAACTCAACCAGAGGTTAGGGGTCTAATTCAGGAGTGGGTGGGTGAGGCTCTGTGGCCTTCAATGTGCAGGAGGTCAGACTAGATGATGATGATGGGTTACTTCTGACCTTAATCATCTGTGAAGTTCAAAATCATAGGTGCACGGTAAGCATTTTTCCATCATGGAAATGGGTCCTTCATCTCTCTTTTGGAATCGGAAGATTCATCTTTCAAAACTCCACCTCAAGTCTTATCACAGTAATTACCATGCAAACAGATGAGTAGTGGATGGGATGACATTCAAAGAGAGTCACTTTCACAGCAAGACAATCCTGAATCTGCTAGACTGTTGGCAGTTCAGTGATGTTGGTCAACACCTTCCAAAGGACTACATCACATCACTTTTACAGTATTTTTAAGTCTAAGCTGGCCTGGGAACAGAAATCAGAACTTGTCCCTACATATGACAGCCATAAGTGATATTTAGTTATTGTACTGCTAGAATATTGAAGGTAAAAAAGCAGCTATGACTCTACAAGAACACCAATCATATATAACCTATGGTACCTTGCAATTTCTTTATTAACATTGGTCCTCATTTCATCTTCTTCAACTACAGATCCCCAGTCTGAACATCTTGAAAAGGGCCCAGGACCTTCTGGTGTTGTAAAACTGAAAAACAAAATCTCTGCATGAAAACTGGAATGTTATCCTAATTACCCCACCTAATTAATCTCTAATTTGATAGCTATTTAAAGTATTTTCAATAGAACTGCTTACTTAATGTATTCCTTATGTGTATCCAATCGTATCTACATGCACTAATAAAGTTTACAAAGTTTCAGACTAGTTACCATTGTATAGCTTGTGACGCTGGTGACCAGGTTATGCTAGAGCGTATTCAGGTCAATTCACTTGTGTACATCGAAGTAATGGTTAGATATATAAGCATGTATTCAGATTTTTAAACTTCATGAAAACTAGTGGAATGTTACTGGTACTGTTTTCATTTATCTATTCCTGTCATAATGTAGTAGCAAACATTTACATAGTAAATACCCTGACCACAAGATTTTCTTGATGGGTAATTTTAGTTAAATGCTAATGAAGGACTTAAGGACTTTAACAGAAAATGCTTATTTCAAAGTGAGTGGCCATTATGCATATGGTGGGAGGCCAAAAATCTATGTGCATTCCTCACACATTGTCTAAAAGGGAAAAGCCCACATGGGTAGAAACAATCCGCTTGCTTTTGTGTAAAGGAGCTATAAATATGGATTCAAGAAATGATCCATCATCTCTGGACTGTTTGGATTCTAACAGGGCAGAATAATTGAACCAGAAGAGGGAGATCCCCAGAATTAATCTGTGTAGCCCTGAAAGGCTTTTGGGAAACTGGAAGTTTGTTACATCACTGTCACCATTGGAGTTACAAACTGTGATTTACCTGTTATTATATTTTACCTGCTTTAACCTTTCAATAACTGTCTTCTTAGTTAATAAACCTATAGTTAGTTTACTATAGAACTGGCTGCCAGCATCGTCTTTGGTGTGAGATCTGGAGTATCAACAGATCTCGTGTAAGTGGGCTCTTGGGACTGGAAGAAACCTGATCTGGTGTGATTTTTGGTTTTAGTAACCTTTTAATCACAATGTTCAGTTTGTCCGGGTGGCAAGGTAGACTGGAGAGGCTAAGACTGTGACTCCATGGTAAGACTGGTACAGTGATCCAGGTGTCCGCCCTGAGGAAGGCACTCGCTGTTGAGAGTCACTCCAGACAGTATAACACAGCTATGGGAGAATGATCTGTATTCCGTTATGTTTTTTGCATCAACAAATTGCAAAGCTGGTAACAGGGCCATGCAAGTGTAATTTAAGGCAATGGGGATGCACAGGTGAGAGCATCTGTCCTGCCAACAGACAAGCCACAAACAAAGCTTGACTTTCAGCTGCTAAATTGAGTTTGCAGGATCACATGATAAGAAACGTCTTCCTCATAAACGGAGCACATTCTGAAGCCTTGAAATGGAAGTGGGACACAAACACTGAACTCAATGACAATTCACTTTTCAAAATACCACCACCATTTCAGTAGTATAGCTTCTCATTTATAATGCTGACCTCTGCAGTTAAACAAAAACTATAGATTGTAAGGTAGCAAAGGGAAAAAATAGCATGCTTTATAAATGCCATAACAACAGGGGTGGGCAAACTTTTTGACCCGAGGGCCACATCTGAGTATGAAAATTGTATGGTGGGCCATGAATGCTCATGAAATTGGGGGTTGGAATGCAGGAGGGCGGTGCGGGCTTTGGATGGGGGTGCGGGTTCTGGGGATGAGGGTGCAGGAGGGAGCTCTGGGCTGGTACCAAGGGGTTCGGAGGGCAGGAGGGGGATCAGGGTCGGAGGGCAGGAGGGGGCCAGGCTCTGGGCAGTGCTTACCTCAAACAGCTCCCGGAAGCAGTGGCATGTCCTCCCTCCGGCTCCTATGCAGAAGCATGGCCAGGTGGCTATCTACGCTGCCCCGTCTGCAGGCACTGCCCCTGCAGCTCCCAATGACCATGGTTGCTGGCCAATGGTAGCTGCAGGGACAGTGTGCAGAGTCCCCTAGCTGCCCCTACGTGTAGGAGGCGGTGTGGGGACATGCCACTGCTTCCTGGAGCTGCGTGGAGCGCTTGCATGCGCGGAGTGGGGCAAGCCCCTGACCCGGACCCCGCTCCCCTGCTGGACTGGGCAAAACCCCGGACGGAGCTCGAGGGCTGAATTAAAATGTCTAAAGGGCTGGATGCAGCCCCCGGGCCATAGTTTCCCCACCTCTGCACTACAAGCAGCAGATCTGACATTTTGCCTAACCTCTGTTAAGCATATTTCTGGATTTGTTTTTCAGTTACTGCAGCTAAGAGGCTGAATAATCTCTCTTTTCTCTAAAATGGTATCCAACATTGTGCACAAGACTCCAGGAGTGGGATATGGTAAAAATCAGAGATGGGAAAAGTCCTTTTGGGCAATCTAGTTCATCACTCTGCTGATGCAAGACTACTTCTTAAGAGCACGAGTTCTCACTGTCGCCCCAGGGAGTGGGGGGGTGTGACGGGTTGGATCACAGAAACCCCCTTGGGAGCTGCCACCCGATGTGCAAAGACTACCCCTGCTTCTGTTTTCCCTGCCAGCTCAGGACTCCAGCACCCTGTCTTGCTGAGCCAGACACTCCTGTTTGGCTCCAGACACAGATCCAGGGTCTGAATCACTTGTCCCAAAGCTGCAAGTTTACCTGAAAACAGCTCACAGTAGAGTGCTTGTCTTTAGCACTCAGATGCCCAACTCCCAGTGGGGTCTAAACCCAGATAAATCCGTTTTACCCTGCATAAAGCTTATGCAGGGCAAACTCATAAATTGTTCGCCCTCTATAACACTGATAGAGAGATATGCACAGCTGTTTGCTCCTCCAGGTATTAATACATACTCTGAGTAAATTACTAAATAAGAAGTGATTTTATTAAATACAGACAGTAGGATTTAAGTGGTTCAAAGTAGTAACAGACAGAACAAAGTAAGTCACCAAGCAAAATAAAATAAAATGCGCAGATCTATGCCTAATCAAACTGAATACAGATAATTTCCTCACCAGTTCCAGAATGCTCCCTTTTACAGGCTAATCTCCTTTTAGCCTGGGTCCAGCAATCACTCACACCCCCTGTAGTTACTGTCCTTTGTTTCAGTCTCCTTCAAGTATCCTGGGGGGGGGGGGGGGGGGGGGGAAGAGGCTCCTTCTTTAGCCAGCTGAAGACAACCTGGAGGGGTCTCCCACAGGTTTAAGTAGACTCTCTCTTGTGGGTGGAGACCCCCCTCCTCCTCCTATGCAAAGCCCAGCTCCAAGATGGAGTTTTGGAGTCACCTGGGCAAGTCACATGCCCCTGCATGACTCAGTCTTTGCAGGCCGACGCTATTGTCCACATGGCATCTTGCATGTCTCCAGGAAGACTTCTCATGTGGATTGGAGCATTCCAAGATGCATTGTTCCCTAAGTGTCTCCTGATCAGGTTCTTAACCTGGCAAATTCCTTCCTAAAGAAGCTGACCAAATGCCTCACAAAGCTTACTTAGAAATCAGGCAAGCATACAGCCCATATTCTTAAGCTCGAGTAGAAAATGATATATACATACAAATAGGATGAACAGATATAGTAGATCATAACCCTTACGGAAATATGTTACATGGCACAGGCAGCACAAAACATATTCCAGTTATGTCATACATACATTTATAAGCACCCCCTCCCCATAAAGCCTTATGGGGTACACTGTCACAGGGGGTGTCACAATTTTTTTTTTTTTAAATTCACAGTAGGTCCAGGTTTAGTTCATGAGAAGAGACTGGGATCCACCTCCCGACCCTGATAACCCCACTGGGGTAGGGGACCCTCACACACCTGCTTGTGTCCCAAGCAATAGTGGCCACTACGCTGGCTATGGTGGGGTGTGTGGACCCACTCAATTCCTCACCAGACCTTACTGTGGTGTCTCCCTTGGTCCTGTGTGGGTCACTGTGGGGTGGGCTAGGTCAGGGCTCTTAATGACCACCTTGTCAGTGCCACCCCCCCCCCCATCCCTGCCAGCCAGCAAGCTGCAGCAGCCTGGATGTTGGCCATTGGTGAAAGACCGCCTAGAACAGGACTAGTCTGCCACCTCCCTGACAGGGGACACCTCAGGCAAGAGGGCGGGAAGGGGTGGAGCGGGAGCAGGCCCTGTGGCAGAGCCAGGGGTTGAGCAGTGAGCACCTCCTGGCATGTTGGAAAGTTGGCGTCTGTAGCTCCAGCCCCAGAGTCAGTGCCTATACAAGGAGCCACAGGTTGGCCACCCTTGATCTAACCTGCTCTTAAAAATCTTCAACGATAGAGATTCCACAACCTCCCTAGGCAATTTATTCCAGTGCTTAACCATCCTGGCAGTTAGGAAGTTTTTTCTAATGTCCAACCTTAACTGCCCTTTTTGCAATTTAAGCCCATTGCTTCTTGTCCTATCCTCAGAGGTTAAGGAGAACAATTTTCCACCCTCCACAAGAGCATTCTTTAATTGACTGTGCTGATTCAACTACACAGATTACAAAAAAATAAAGAAAGGACAATGTAATTTAACTGTCACAGAAAGACAATATCAGCAAGATGCATTTTCCCCACCTTTGTTTACTTAACACTTGCTTTTTCATGTAACCAAGCTCTAGAGCTGCCGCAGAACTCTCAGAACTACATCACAATATAAAACTTTGGATCTATGGCATTTCAGTATGTTGTCCCATGCCCTGTCCAGACCAATCTTAAATATTTGAATCAATAAAGCCACAATCTCCCTTTTGATTATTGCAAAACCTAACATCTCTCACCATGAGAGCATGCTTTCCAATATTCAGCTCAAATTTACCTTTTCTAATTTTATCCCAATATTCCTATTTACCAGACCTATTTTGCTGCTCAACTGACATTTCCTATCCTGGTGGATCAGGGAAAAAAGTAGCAGCACAAACAGAAAACAATGTATGACCTCAAGTTGATCCCTGCACGTATTCTTCCAAAGCTAAAAGTAGCTCCTTGGAAAGCTATCCACACTGCTTCCCTGCTCCTGCAGTAGCCCTAAAGCAGCCAGTCCTGGGAACGGCTCCCATGAGCATTAACTCATGTCACTCTCCCAAGTCCCTTTTCTCTGCTCACTCACGTCAACCGTAAGGTCACATGATGCCCAGACTCACAAAGCTAAATTATCTGCAAGCTGAGCAGATTCAGGCCTTCCAGCGAGCAGGGGTGCCATTAACAAAAAACAACAGGGCAGAAAAGGACAACCCGGCTATTTATTCATCACAGGAAGTAGCTTCAAGATAAAAAGGTAAAAAGTCACTAAGCAATGTTTTTCACTCCTTGGTTTTTACACCCTACTGGTACTTTAATCCCTGCCTCTCTTCCACCCCCAAGGTTACTAGATAGTGATATAATAATATATGGAGATATGCCTATCTCATAGAACTGGAAGGGACCTTGAAAGGTCAACAAGGCGAGTCCCCTGCCTTCACTAGCAGGACCAAGTACTGTCCCTGATAGTTCCCCCACCCGGATCCCTAAATGGCCCCCTCAATGATTAAACTCACAACCCTGGGTTTAGCAGGCCAATGCTCAAACCACTGAGCTATCCCTCCCCCCTATATATCACAGGAGGGTTGGAAAGTGAAAATATACTGGTCAGTTTCACAGTTTTTCATGCACAAGAAACCCAGGCCTCTTTCAGCTGCATACACTATGGACAAATCCTTTATTAAACATACCTATCCAATCTGTTGTCAGAAGATCCATACTTGTTCTCATCATCAAAAATGGACGAATCTGAATCATTCTGTTTTCTGCGTTTCCCATCTGCTCCACGTTTCCTTCCTTGAGACCAACGAGCTGGGTGTTGTGGGCTGCTGGGAAATAAACCAGTCTTTAAAAAATGAAACTTACATGCTGGCTTTGTAACCTTTTACAGCCACAATGCAACAACAATTGCAATAAGAAGCATACAGGCACCACTTTTACCTTGAAAGCAACACCCAGCAGTTCTCTTTTTGTCCCTGAAAAGCTTCTCAACCCGAATCTGCACAGAAAATGCTGTCTTCCTGGAAGGGATCTAAAAACCTGGGAGTTCTCTCTTTCCAGTCTGCATCCCCTCCCCCTTTTCCTGTACTGGGAGCCCGTGGCAAGACCATGTGTTTCTTCGACCCCTGCCCGACCCTTACTTCACCTCAAGCAAGCCCCAGGATACTCGCCCTGCCTCCGGGTGGTGCTTCTCTTCAGGAGACGTGGTGCTCCCCAGGCCCGCTTTCACCAGCCCGGGGAAGTGCCCCGGCCCTGTGCTCCCTCGGCCGCCAGGGCTTGGGGGAGGATTCACACCAGGCCCCATCTGCAGGGCCGCCCAGAGGAAGGGGGGGGGCAAGTGGGACAATTTGCCCCAGGCCCTGCAGGGGCCCCCACGAGAATATAGTACTCTATAGTATTGCAACTTTTTTTTATGGAAGGGGCCCCTGAAATTGCTTTGCCCCAGGCCCCCCTGAATCCTCTGGACGGCCCTGCCCCTCTGTGGACGAGCCCAGGGACTGCCCCGGAAAACAGAGGCGGCGGGCTGGCGAGCTCAGGGTGACCCGGCCGCGCTGCCCCAGGGCGGGAAGCTTCCCCGCCGCTCTGAGGAAAGACGGCTCCCTCTCCCTGACCGCGACGCTGCTGCTTGCCGCCGCCCCAGCACCCCGCGGGCGGCGGCCGGACCGGAGACACCTGTCCCCGCCACCGCCCACCTGCTCTCGCTGCCGCAGCCGCCGCTGTGGGGGCTCCTCTGGCGGAAGGACATGGCGCGCGGGAGGCTCGGGCCCACGGCTGGGTGGGAGCGGAGGAAGGCAGCGCTGGTGCTACAGCCGGTATGTGGTGATGTCGCCCGGGGGTCTATGTCGCAGCCTCCTCAAGCCACCCCGCTCGCGCCTCCCGCCGCCACAGACTGACCGGGAAGCTGCGCTCCCGCGCGACGCACGCGCCCCGCCCGCCTCGTATTACAGCGCATGCGCGGGCGGCCAGGGCCCGACCATCGAGAAGAGGGGTGTGAGCTTGTGAGGAGAAAGAACCTGCTGTCTCAAGCCGGGAGAGCCACCCACCCCTTCAGCCCGGGAAGTGACCCATCCCTATCAGCGCCTGAGGGGAAAATGGAGGTTCGGAATGGGCACATGGCCTCGGACTGGGGGGCATGTTTCTCTCGCCCCCCATGAGTGCCCCCGTGGGCTCGTCCTAGAGCTGGCACCGCGCGCCCTCTCCCGTCTTCCCCTCCGAAGGGCTCCGCCCCTAGGGGCGTGTTGGCGGGAGAATCTGAACCCGGCAGCGGGGAAGGGGTTGTATTGTTGCAGTCCATGGCTTGGCGGCTGTATATCACCCGCCCGGGATCGGGGTATATTGCCTCTCGGGGCAGCGGTATGGACTCATGCTACAGCGTGTCCTTGCACGCTGAGCGCTCTTCCTGCCATCCAGCTCCACCCTCTGACAAACAGGGGGTAGGGACACTATTCCTTACCCATCCTGGCTAATAGCCGTTAATGGACTTAACCTCCATGAATTTATCCAGTTCTCTTTTAAACCCTGTTATAGTCCTAGCCTTCACAACCTCCTCCGGCAAGGAGTTCCGCGAGTTGATTGTGCACTGTGTGAAGAAGAACTTCCTTTTGTTTTAAAGCTGTTGCCCATTAATTTCATTTGGTGGCCCCTAGTTCTTATATTATGGGAACAAGCAAATAACTTTTCCTTATTCACTTTCTCCACATCACTCATGATTTTATATACCTCTATCATATCCCCCTTAGTCTTCTCATTTCCAAGCTGAAAAGTCCTAGCCTCTTTAATCTCTCCTCATATGGGACCCGTTCCAAACCCCTAATCATTTTAGTTGCCCTTCTCTGAACCTTTTCTAATGCCAGTATATCTTTTTCGAGATGAGGAGACCACATCTGTATGCAGTATTCAAGATGTGGGCGTACCATGGATTTATATAAGGGCAATAAGATATTCTCCCTCTTATTCTCTAGCCCCTTTTTAATGATTCCTAACATCCTGTTTGCTTTTTTGACTGCTTCTGAGTGAATGTCTTCAGAGAACTATCCACGATGACTCCAAGATCTTTTTCCTGATTAGTTGTAGTTAAATTAGCCCTCATCATATTGTATGTATAGTTGGGGTTGCTTTTCCCAATGTGCTTTACTTTACATTTATCCACATTAAATGTCATTTGCCATTTTGTTGCACTGTCACTTAGTTTTGTGAGATCTTTTGAAGTTCTTCACAGTCTGCTTTGGTCTTAACTATCTTGAGGAGTTTAGTATCATCTGCAAACTTTGACACCTCACTTTTTACCCCTTTCTCCAGATCATTTATGACTAAGTTGAATAGGATTGGTCCTAGGGCTGACCCTTGGGGAACACCACTAGTTACCCCTCTCCATTCTGAAAATTTACTATTTATTCCTACCCTTTGTTCCCTGTCTTTTAGCCAGTTTTATAACAGATACCATGTTGTGTTTTTGGCCTTTTTACTACTGGGAAAGTTAGGAGCTGGAATTTACCATTTTTGTAGTTCCATCAGTGGTAAAAATAGCAGCGGTTTTAGGGGAAGGAGATTCTCTCTCAAAGAGCAAGAGAGCAAATATCTTTATTTTAAAAGATATTAAGTTAGACATTTGGAATCTGGGCAGGAAAGGAGAGGTCTTCTGCAAACTTGGTCTACAGGAAGTGATAGTGTGGGGAATGGAAAGGGAAGGTATTTCTTTCCTCATTTCCAAAGTCTTAAACACCTCCCATGTCCCTAAGCCCCCTCCCATACCTGCCTTGTCTCCCAAAGGCCAACACAGTAAATCTGTTTTTAAATAGCCCATATTTCACCTTGCCTCTATCACCCTGAGTCTCACTAAAACATATTTTATAACCCTCCCAGTTCTGCACTGGCCTATCACTTTCCCACCACCAATCTGGTGTTTTTCTAAGGGACCACGTAATAGCTGCCTTGTTCAGCAGTCACAAGAGCTCTTCCCCATAACCGTCATGGAACCTGGTGGGTTCAACAGCATTCTACTTCTTCCTCTGCTTAAACAGGTCTCACCTACAACAGCCTGTCTGCTGTCTGAATAGTAAGGTGAGGAGAATTACCCTATGGTATACTCTGAGATACATGCAGTATTTTCTTCTGCTTCTGTAGTGTTGGGAGTGGCCTACCTGGTGCTGTAATTGTGGTTAAAGATGGGCAACTACTAAAGCTGGATTTCCACCCTGGCCTATCAGTGGATAGCTCCCGAGCGCGCTGTCTAGTTAATACAACAAGGAGTCTTTGTGGCACTTTAGAGACTAACAAATTTATTTGGGCATAAGCTGTTGTGGGCTAAACCCCACTTCATCAGATGCATGAAGTGAAAAATACAGTAAGCAGTATATATATACAGCACATGAAAAGATGGGAGTTGCCTTACCAAGTGGGGGGTTGTGCTAACGAGGCCAATTCAATTAAGGTGGACACCAGCCATTTCCAACAGTTGACAAGAAGGTGTGAATATCAACAGAGGGAAAATTACTTTTTGTAGTGACCCATCCACTCCCAGTCTTTATTCAGGCCTAAGTTGATGGTGTCCAGTTTGCAAATTAATTCCAGTTCTGCAGTTTCTCATTGAAGTCTGTTTCTGAAGGTTTTTTGTTGAAGAATTGCCACTTTTAAGGCTGTTATTGAGTGTCCAGGGAGACTGAAGTGCTCTCCTACAGTTTTTTGAATGTTACAATTCTTGATGTCGGATTTGTGTCCATTTAGTCTTTTGCGTAGAGACTGTCTGGTTTGGCCAAAGTACATGGCGGAGAGGCATTGCTGGCACATGATGGCATCACAGTGGTAGATGTGTAGGTGAATGAGGCCCTGATGGTGTAGTTAATGTGGTTAGGTCCTACGATGGTGTCCCTTGAATAGATATGCGGACAGAGTTGGCAGTGGGGTTTGTTGCAGGGATTGGTTCCTGGGTTAGTGTTATTGTTGTGTGGTATGTAGTTGCTGGTGAGTATTTGCTTCAGGTTTGGGGGCTGTCTGTAAGCGAAGACTGGCCTGTCTCGCAAGGTCTGTGAGGGTGAAGGATCATTCTTCAGGATAGGTCTAGTTAGGACACACGGCCTCCTACTATCCTAACCTATTACAACCTTGATGATGCACTACAGCCCCCAACCTATTACAACACTATCCAATTTAATGGCCTCTGCTTGTCTCCCCTCCCTGGTTATTCAAATCATTTCTTGAGATATACATCTAGATATTTCATTCCTTATTTCCCCTTCTTCTTCTCTCCGCACTCCACCGTTCAGGTTATGGCGGGAAGACTTTATCAAAGGAGTACATTTTGCAGCACGTGCTGAAGGCTGTCAGGCTCAGGATTGGTCTAATCCAGAGGTACACCAGGATAACAATGCTCTTTGTGCATCTTAAATTCCCTTTATGCTGACTTACCATATATACTCGATCATAAGCCAGTTCCTTTATAAACCAACCCCCCCCAAGATGGATAAGTAAAAATGGAAAATTTTTATAACCTGTTCATAAGCCGACCCTATAATTCAGGGGTCAGCAAACTTTGGCTCCCGGGCCATCAGGATAAGCCGCTGGTGGTCCAAGATGGTTTGCTTACCTCGAGCGTCCGCAGGCATGGAGGTAAACCTAAGTAAACAAAGTGTCCTGGCACATCAGCTGCTTACCCTGACGGGCCGGGACAGCAACTGGTGGGGAAATTTTTTTGGGGGGAGAAGCTGGGAGTCGGGGGAGTAACCCCTGTGACAACCCCCCACGTGACCCTAGCCCGGGACCCCCACACTCTCCCCATCCCATCTCTTCCCACCTTATCTGGGGAGGGCCAGGGGAGAATGTCTCTGACCTGGCTGGAGCTGCTCTGGCAGGCTGGGCAGCGTGGCCGCAGCCTGCTCCGGTGGGCCAGACGAGGCGGCGCGGCCGCAGCATGTTCCAGCGGGCTGGGCCGGGTGGCACGGCCACAGCGTGCACCAGCTCCCGGGCGGCACGGCCACAGCCTGCTCTGGGGGGCAGGGCTGAGTGGCATGGCTGCAGCCGGCCAACCCCGGAGCTGCAGCTGCTTTGGAGGCTAGGGGGAGAGCAGCGTGGCCAGAAGTGGAGAGATTCTGGACCCGTCACTTCCCTTCTGTCTCTGCTGGCTGTGATGCCTCTCCTTGCTCCCTCTGTTGCGGGGGACGGTGTCCCACCTCTCCCTCTCTATACCTGTTCATAAGCCGACCCCCGTCCCTGGTGCTTCCCTTTTTTACTAAAAAAATTCGGCTTATGAACGAGTATATACGGTATCTTGGGCTAAGGATCTGGCCCATTATGTATGATTCAGTCTGACTTCCACATGTACTGTATTTAGCTGGTAAATATTAGTTGAAATTGAAAACCAGAAGCCTTACTCAAAATTAAATTCATTTTTAATTCAGCTCTTCAAACAGTATTTAAATCAAGCTACTTACATTCATTAAAACCGCTTCCTTAAAGGCTAATCAAGTAAACTATAAAAATTTAAAAGTAGATAAAGTACTTAACTAAAATAACTGCACTAAATCTTTGGGAGAAAGTGTACTGTGTGAAAAGTATTTCCATAAACTAAACTGACATTCAACATGAACTCCGGAAATATCTCAAAATCAAATTCTCATCCATCCTGAGAAGTGGCACAGAGAAGAATCGCATGGAAAGTCATGAAACATCCTCAGATTTAACCTGAGGATGTACACAGCAGCAGTATACAGAGATTTAATACAATGAAAATACTCTAATCTGAAGTGACTGGGTTACAGATCTCTGCCTTTGGACCATATATTTTTGTCTCAAGTTAAACAGAACCTCATGATTACAATTTCATTCATAACACAGAATTGGTATAAGACAAAAAAATCATACTTGGCTGGACAAAATGCCATTTCTAGCACAGCACATTATGCTTGACAACAATAAATGGACACACTTCTGCCGTTAGTGGGAATCTAAATGCCACAAGTCTCTAGACATTAAATATTTACACTATGGCAGTGGCACAAACTAGGGTAACTAATGCCTGAATTTTCAGAAATGCATGCCCAACGTTACTGTGCATGGAAACGGGGGATTTGTACTCAAATATACAGTACTGATATTGTGTACGCACAAGGGGAATGTAGACGTGCACGCACACTTTTAGGATTTCCACCTTAAATCCGTTTCCAGGAAATGATTATTCTATAAATAAATATTTGATTTTACAAAATGAGTTTGGCTATTTTTAAAGATGAACAGTAAAAAGAACTGTTCTAATATTGCTTTTATGCTTAGGCATGTTAACAGGACAGGGTGGATGGAAAATACTTTTAAAGCGATTCTCAGTGCAAGTTATTACTTTCCGTGGAAATGAGAAAAAGGACCTTATTTCTCCTTATACTCTTCAGGCCATTGACCTGATGAAGCCACAAAAATGGATGTCCATTTCTACACTATATTCACATAGTCACCATTAAAGTATGCAAGTCAATTAAAAAGTTAGGGGGGGTTGTGTAGTAAGAGGCCATTGGCCCATTTCTCATTTTCTACTAGCTCTAGTCTAACATATCCAATAAGATGCTTGCAGAACTTAGAAGCATGTTGGACTCATTCAAACAATCTAAACGTCAGAAGTTGTTTATTTTAAAGAATGTATGTCAATTAGTATTCATGACATTACAAAAACCATTTATTTGGTAAATATTAGTGAGTCTTCTAAGACTGGGGTTCACACAACAAATTTTTTGATGGCCTCAGAGTGTGGCCACCAACTCTTGCTGGTGGCCAGTCTGACAAATTTTCCTAAAATACTAAATTAACTTTAGGAAAAACAAATAAATAAGCACATATGCATGTCCAAATCATTGTAATTTATTTATGGAGTCTCCGCCCCCGCCGACTCAATAATAAAAATAATGCACAGTTGTATTTTGGTGTCTCAGCCCCTGCTGCCACCCCCAGGCCGCACAGATCCCTCCCCAGGCTCTCAATCACCCCTGCCCCACCATGGCCTCACACCTCAGGCTCATCCCACTCCATGCCTCTTGACCTCAGTGCCTGGTAAGGCCAGCCCTGCTGAAGCCCCATTGCCCTGGGCTGAAGCCCAGAGCTGGAGCCAAGGGAGGGTGGGAGCGGGCCTGAAGCCTCACCAGCTGGGACAGGGGTAAAGCCCAGAGCCCCCCAGCTGAAGAGTGGCAGGGGGAGGGGCTGAAGCATGGAGCCCACTGCTGGAGCCCCAGGGGGGGCTGAAGGCCACCTCTGGCTGAACCAGGGGAGGAGGCTGAAGCCTGCCTCTGGAGTCCTGCAGCTGAAGGGGGAAGGAGGAGGGCTGACGCCCTCTCCTGGAGCACCTGGACACTGCAGGGAGGGGTTTCTGTTTGATCCCTCCCCCATCTCTTCCCAGGGGGCTGTCATGGCCAAAGGAAAACACTCTGGTGACTGCATGTGGCCACAGTGGCCGCATTTGAAAAACACTGTACTTCTATAGATACAGCACTACCCTTAAAAGATGCAAGACTATTTTACATTTATGTGTATTAGTGCATTTGGTATACTACAATATTATAAAGTGTTACACTAAGCTCTATTCTTATGACACAAAGATCCACTGAAATTAAAACTTCCAATCACCTCAAAGAGAAGCTTTTTATAGTTAAAAAAAAATAAAGAAATATACAGTGAATCTACTGGGCAAATTGCTCAGATAGGAAAGCTCTTATTAAAAAGACATACTGACAATCATCTTATTTTTACTTTATTAAAAAATACTCTGCAATTCTATAGTGCTTTTCATCCAAGGATCTCAAATCCCTTATGAATTAAGCTTCATAACACCTCTCCAGTAGAAGATTATTATTCCAAATGGGAAAACAGACATAGAAATTGACTGACTGTCAGTGGGAGAGCCAAGTTCAGACTCCTATTTCCCTGCTACACCTACTCCATCAAAGACCACACCTCCTTACAACTATGTTGTGCAAACTTGATTGAAATAAATAATAAATTATCCTTATTTGCAAAAATTATTACAGAGGAGAAATGCACACACCTATCTGAGAGCAGAATTCAGCCCACTAAGACTGTGTAGTATGAATAATGTAGTCTGAAAGAATACTGTAAATGTCACTTCAAAATAACCTCCCCCCAAACTACTGAGAGTATTTTAAATTATTAGTTAGTGTTGTGATTATTTTTTTTTTCAGACTTAGCACAAGCCTGAAGCTAAGGAATTCAATTTGATTCTAGTCAAATAAAAAAAAACTGATGTCAGTTAGCAATTTTTTATGAAAGAGATTCAGATCCACATGGCCAGCCTCCGTGTCAAGTTTCCATTCCATACGATCTGAAACAGCTGAGATATGAAACCCAGGAAAATCATCCTTATTAATTAATATATAGTATAAATAGTAGCCAGTATTTCATAGTAAAGAGTGAATGCCTAACAGTTGTGATGCATGCTCAAGTGAGTATTTTCCCCAAATATAAATAGTCTGGCAGTTTATATATATGAATATTAAAACAAAAAAAGGTCTCTATGTCATTTCTAAGTGCCCTTAAACCTGTCCACAATACAAGTTTTAACCATATTTGTAACCAGTTCTTGACATGTCTGGTTTGTGTCTACATATCACACAGGCTGTGGCTACACCAAAGTTTAAATGAAATCTCCCACTGTTGCAGCTCACTGCTTGTATTACTATGCTTGGCAGAACTGTTTTTTTTTTTTAAATAATTTTGGCAGATAATACAGAGGTTTATTTTTAAGCATTTTTTTAGATTTTTATTTATTTAAATTTTCACCTTTGCAGGAAAGGGGGGGGGGGGAAGAAGAGGATGGTGGTGGTCCAGACAATAATTATTTAATGACAGTAGATGTTGAGATTCAAAAAGTTAAAGATACCTAAATGGCATCCGTGCTCCAGCTCCACTAAAGCCAGCATTACAACATGCTATATACACATTGAGGTGGGACTCTAATAAGTTCTCAAGCAGCATTTTTCTCACTTTGCCTATCTATAAATTTCAGTTAGTATTGCTGGAAATATTTTGTCATCACTTTGTGCATGTATGGTGAAATCAACGTTTACTGACATTTACCAATAAAAATCTAATTCTTCAAAGCATAATTGTTACCAATGGTGAGAGCTCTAGTGTAGAGTGGCTGCTATCATGTTTTACACTATGCCTCCTACATCTGCTCAAAGTGGTCCTACATGACCTACAGTGATTCAAATGCTGGCAATCACTAGCACCTTGTCTACACTCCCACTGCTACTATCAAGGCCGGCTTTAGGCCGATTCAGCCGATTCAGCTGAATTGGGCCCCGCACCAAGAGGGCCCCGGGCTGCAGCTATCCGCCCCGCCCCCAGCTCACTTCCCCCTCCTCCCCTCCCCTGCACGCCCCGCCCCCTCCCCTCAGAGATTCGCGGGAAGTCTGAGACGAAGCAGGGGCGGGCCAGCAGCACGAGGTAAGCTGGGGTGGGGGCGGGAGAAGGGCTCTGGGGAGGCGCGGCCCGTTCCCGCAGGCCCCAGTGGCTCTGGCCCGGCTTGGTTCCAGCCCGGCCCCCGGGGCCCGGCCCGGTCCCCGCGGCTCGGGTGTCCCCCCCCGGCGCGGCTGGCGCGGCTCGGGTCCCCCCCGTCCCCCCGCGGCGCGGCTCGGGTCCCCCCGTCCCGTCCCCCCCCCGCGGCGCGGCTCGGGTCCCCCCGTCCCGTCCCCCCCCGCGGCGCGGGTCCCCCCCGTCCCATCCCCCCCCCCGCGGCGCGGCTCGGGTCCTGGGGGCGGGGCTTGCAGCAAGCCCCGCCCCCAGGAATCGGGCCCCGCTCTTGCTAAAGCCGGCCCTGGCTACTATCTACCCCTTGTGGAGCTGCATCAGTGGGAGGTTTTAAGGAAAGTGTCAGAGTAAACAAGGCCACACAGGTTTCAGAGTACCTTAGTTCGATTTGGGGGTTTAGTGTAGACCAAGCCTTAGAGACTAACAAATTTATTAGAGCATAAGCTTTTGTGGACTAAAGCCCACTTCTTCGGATGCATACAGAGTGGAATAAAGGCGCTAGTACTAAGGTCTTGTCTGCACCAGGAAAATCTCTAGGCTTTCTGCATTGGTGCAGTTCCATTGTGGAAGCTGTAGTATAGGAAAGCACAGGCATTTTTACCACTGTGTTGTCTAATCCACACTCTGTCTATACTACAGCTTCAATCACTGCTACCAACAGCGCAAAACCTGCTGACAAATGAGCCTGGTGGAAACACATGCTAAGAGGTATGCAAAATTCTCCTATTCATGTTAAAGCAGTGATAAATGTTTATTATCAGGCTTCAAAATAAAGCAAAAAAAACAAACCAAAACCAAAACCCATTTCACTAATAATGGTCATACCTGAAATAGCCAGCATGGCTACACAGGCCTGACATCCCATTCATTTGGAAAAGCAGTTGCCTAGGAAAAAGCTACAGGTTTTGACACAGCCGAACGTTCTTTTGGATTACTCAGAAAATTGAGATGATCACTGCTCTCCTTCCAAATATGGATAAGTCATGCTTAACAGTAGCGTTAGCTAGAGAGTGTTGAGACTCCAAACAGGGAAAAAATAGCTTTAGCTACAAGATGCTCTAAACAGCACCAACAGCACTTCAGGTTAATGAACTGAATAAACAACCCTTTTTGAATGAGCTTCCTTGTATACTAAATATATCTGGAAACAAATTATTTTATATTCTTCTTTGCGCTAAGCATCCTGCAGAAGTTACAGAACTTTGGGAGCGTAATTTCCTAGATGTCTATAGTAGTTGACTTGTGGGCCTGTTTTGGTGGAAAGGAAAAACACAACACTGAGACATCTGTTTTGAGGAAAGCCCACAAAGATTAACATGGACTTTACAAATGGATTCAAGATGAAGAAAGGTAGGTTGCGATTTGAGCCGACTATCCTTAGCAATAGCAACTTGCTTAGTACATCTTATTATAAAGGAAAATTAGCCCTTAGCAAAAGAATCATTAAACACCAATGCTTAATTCTGTACCTAGAATAGCACATAAAATATAGTTAGTTTACCAGGATTTCACCTCTGATATAAGGGAAGCAAACGGGACACTATTATTGGTTTAAAGTGCATCCAAGAGTTTGGAAATGAAAAGCAAAAAACCCCACAAAACTCAACCATCTAAAATTTTAACTGTTATGTTAGTGAATAAAAACTGAGAAAACATTTGTGGAGTGGGAAAAAATGAAAAGAAAATGTTGGGTTGCCATTTTCAGGGCTTTGAAGAAGAAAACTCCAGAGCTTTTACCTTTTCAGAAGCAGAAGAGCAAGAAACAAATCTAATGGGGCTTGCATCCAACCCTGCTGTGAATACAATCAGATTTCAAAAGGTAAATTGTACCAAGATACTATTCATTGTATTATGCAAACATCCAAAATGCAAAACTTGGCTCGGCAGGTTGGACAAGGCACTTGGCTTGATAGCCAGGTCTCTGGGTGCTGCTGATCCTGCCGGCTGGCAAACCATTTCCCCATGCAAGTCAGGCACCACATAGGACGACAGTAGCATTGCTGGCATTCTCCTTCGTTTGGCTCTTGGCAATTTTTAACAAGCTTGATATTTGCATTCATCTGCATACACCCTATACATGGCTCGAGCTCCTAGAGAGAGAGAAAAAGGGTAAAGAAGCAACACAGTATAGCAAATTATTGCTTTTATTGCTCTTCAACAACATTTACGAAGCTACTTGAAATGTAACGTTTGTTATGTATTCTCCTTCCCCCAAAAGGAAGGAAGATATATTGGGTGAATCCTGTCTCCAGTGAAGTTAATGGGTGTTTTTCAAGACAGCCAGGATTTCACCCACTGGGAGTTTTCCAGCAAATTTTGTATAACTGAAAAGGACAGACTATCTGGGCATTTATCCACAGTTAGTCATGTTGGGTGTGCACCTGCAGCCCCCTGGGGAAGGTGAAGGCTGGAAAAGACGGTTACTCACCGTTGTAACTGTTGTTCTTCGAGATGTGTTGCTCATATCCATTCCATTAGGTGTGCGCGTGCCGCGTGCACGATCGTCGGAGAATTTTCTACCCTAGCAACACCGGCGGGTCGGCTGTGGAGCCCCCTAGAGTGGCGCCTTCATGGCGCTGAATATATACCCCAGCCGACCCGGCGCCCCCTCAGTTCCTTCTTGCCGGCTACTCCGACAGTGGGGAAGGGGGGCGGGTTTGGAATGGATATGAGCAACACATCTCGAAGAACAACAGTTACAACGGTGAGTAACCGTCTTTTCTTCTTCGAGTGCTTGCTCATATCCATTCCATTAGGTGACTCCCAAGCCCAATTTAGGTGGTGGGGTCGGAGTGAGACATTGCTGTGTGCAAAACCGCTGATCCGAACGCAGCATCGTCCCTGGACTGCTGCACTAGTGCATAGTGAGCTGTAAACGTGTGGACTGATGACCAAACCGCCGCTCTACAAATGTCCTGGATCGGAACTTGCGCCAGGAAAGCCGTCGAGGAAGCTTGGGCCCTCGTGGAGTGAGCGGTGAGGTGCGGTGCTGAGACACCTGCCAGGTCATAGCAAGCCCGGATGCAAGACGTAATCCAGGAGGATAGGCGTTGTGAGGAGACCGGTAAGCCTTTCATTCGGTCGGCCACTGCAACGAAGAGTTGCGTCGTCTTTCTAAAGTGCCTTGTGCGGTCAATATAGAAAGCCAGGGCCCTGCGTACGTCCAGAGAATGCAAACGTTGATCCTGGCGAGTAGCATGTGGTTTAGGATGAAAGACCGGGAGAAATATATCCTGGTTGATATGAAATGGAGAAACCACCTTAGGGAGAAAGGCAGGATGTGGACGAAGCTGCACTTTATCCTTATGGAAAACTGTGTAAGGGGGCTCGGATGTAAGCGCCCTGAGTTCAGAAACGCGCCTTGCTGAGGTGATGGCTACGAGGAAGGCTGTCTTCCAGGATAGGTACAAAAGTGAACAGGTGGCCAGTGGCTCGAATGGAGGACCTGTGAGCTTGGAGAGAACCAGGTTGAGGTCCCACGTCGGAACGGGCTGACGTTGTTGTGGGTACATCCGGTCTAAGCCCTTAAGGAATCTAACGACCATCGGGTTAGAGAATACCGAGGACGCGAGTTCCCCTGGGTGAAAGGCTGATATAGCGGCCAGGTGAACTCTAATTGAAGACATCGCCAATCCCTGCTGTTTTAGGGAGAGGAGATATTCCAATATGAGAGGAATAGGTGCCTGTAACGGGGACGTGGCTCGTTGTTCGCACCAACAGGAGAACCGCTTCCACTTGGCCAAGTATGTGGTCCGTGTTGAAGGCTTCCTACTGCTCAGCAGAATCTGTTGGACAGAGTGCGAGCATTGTTGCTCTGCCTGTGTGAACCATGGAGCAACCACGCCGTGAGGTGGAGCGATTGCAGGTCGGGGTGACGCAGCCGGCCGTGGTCCTGAGAGATGAGATCTGGACACAATGGGAGCGGGATCGGTGTCTGAACCGAGAGTTCCAACAGTGTGGTGTACCAATGTTGTCTCGGCCACGCTGGAGCGACCAGAATTACCTGTGCCTGGTCTCTGCGCAATTTGAGCAGTACCTTGTGGACCAGAGGAAACGGAGGGAAGGCATAAAACAGGTGGTCTTTCCAGGGAAGGAGAAACGCATCCGAGAGGGAGCCCGGAGCTCGACCTTGCAGGGAGCAGAACACGTGGCACTTCCTGTTGTCTCGAGATGCAAACAGGTCTATCTGGGGAAACCCCCACTTCTGGAAAACGGAATGTATGATGTCCGGACGGATAGACCACTCGTGCGTCTGAAAGGACCTGCTGAGTCGGTCCGCTAAAGTATTCTGGACTCCAGGGAGAAACGATGCCGTGAGATGGATTGAGTGGGCGATGCAGAAGTCCCACAGGCGAATGGCCTCTTGGCATAGAATTGACGAACGTGCTCCTCCTTGCTTGTTGATGTAAAACATGGCCGTGGTGTTGTCGATGAGAACTAACACACAGCGGCCACGTAGGAGATTGAGAAATGCCTGGCATGCCAGGCGTACCGCCATCAGTTCCCGAACATTGATGTGCAGGGCTAGCTGGGATGCAGTCCACAGGCCCTGGGTATGGTGTTCGTTGAGATGGGCGCCCCAACCCAGAGATGAAGCGTCTGTGACCAGGTGCAGAGAGGGTTGTGGGGCGTGAAATGGCATCCCCTCGCAAACCACGTTGTGATCTAGCCACCAGGTGAGGGAGGTCAGGACCGAGTTCGGGACCGTGACCACCATGTTCAGGCTGTCCCGATGTGGGCGGTATATCGATGACACCCAGGTCTGGAGTAGGCGAAGCCGAAGTCTGGCATGCCTGGTTACGTAAGTGCAGGAAGCCATGTGACCCAGCAGGGTGAGGCACGACCTCACCGTGGTAGTTGGGAAGGCCCTGAGCCCTTGAATGAGGCTCGTGATGGTACAAAAGCGGCTGTCTGGCAGGATGGCTCGTGCACGTCTGGAGTCTAGGACTGCGCCGATGAATTCTATTCTCTGGGTAGGTTCTAGAGTGGATTTGTCCTTGTTGAGTAGGATGCCCAACTCGTTGAATGTGTGCACTATTATGTGGACGTGAGCTCGAACTTGCTCTTTGGTGCGACCGCGTACCAGCCAGTCGTCTAGGTACGGGAACACCTGTATCCCTTGCCGACGAAGGTACGCTGCCACGACAGCCATACATTTCGTGAACACTCTTGGGGCCGAGGATAGGCCGAAGGGAAGGACTGCAAATTGATAGTGCACTTTGCTTACCACGAATCGCAGGAAGCGTCTGTGAGGCGGGTAAATTGCGATATGAAAGTATGCGTCTTTCATGTCGAGGGCGGCGAACCAGTCTCCAGGATCGAGGGAAGGGATAATGGCCCCCAGAGAGACCATGCGGAACTTCAACTTTACTACGAATTTGTTGAGTCCGCGCAAGTCCAAGATGGGTCGCAGACCTCCTTTGGACTTGGGGATCAGGAAGTAACGGGAATAAAATCCCCTGCCCCTTAACTCTACTGGAACCTCCTCTATGGCCCCCATAGCAAGGAGCATGGAAACCTCCTGTATAAGAAGTTGCTCGTGAGAAGGGTCCCTGAAGAGGGACGGGGAAGGGGGGTGGGAGGGGGGAATTGAAGAAAACTGGATAGCGTATCCCCTCTCTACCGTGCGAAGGACCCAACGGTCCGAAGTTATAAGGGACCAAACACGGTGGAAGTGGGAGAGGCGATCCCGAAAGGAGGGGGCTGGATCCTGGGGGATGACTGGGGCGCCGTCCTCGACCGCATCTTCAAAAGTTCTGCCTGGGGCCTGCGGGTGGCCTTGGTGGCCCTTGGTTCTGACCGGGTTGAGGGCCGGTCCACCTTCGTCTACCACCTCGCCCTCGCCTCCGGGCAGAGTCCTGTCTCTGACGAGGTGGGGGGGGGGGTAGAAGCGCTGAGGCTGAGGCCTAAATGGCCTGCGCTGAGGACCCGCAACATGCATCCCCAGGGAGCGCATGATTGTCCTGGAGTCCTTGAGGCTCTGCAGGCGAGAGTCCGTCTTCTCCGAGAACAACCCCTGTCCTTCAAAGGGCAAATCCTGCAGGGTTTGTTGCAATTCAGGGGGCAAACCCGAAACTTGGAGCCAGGAGGTCCTTCGCATAGCGATGCCCGAAGCCAGGGTTCTCGCAGCCGAGTCCGCTATGTCCAAGGAGGCCTGTAAGGAGGTCCGAGCCACCTTCTTACCCTCCTCTACCAAGGCCCCAAACTCCTCCCTGGACTCTTGGGGAACCAATTCCTTGAACTTCCCCATAGAGTTCCAGGAATTAAAGTTGTAGCGGCTCAGGAGCGCCTGCTGGTTAGCCGCTCTAAGTTGCAGCCCTCCGGCTGAATAAACTTTACGGCCAAACAAATCGAGGCGCTTAGCCTCCTTCGATTTGGGCGCTGCGGCCTGTTGACCGTGGCGCTCCCTTGCATTCACTGATGACACCACCAGTGAACACGGCTGGGGATGGGTATATAAGTACTCGTAGTCTTTGGAGGGGACAAAGTACTTTCTTTCCACCCCTCTCGCTGTGGGTGGGATGGAGGCAGGAGTTTGCCATATCGTATTTGCATTAGCCTGGATCGTGCGGATCAGGGGTAACGCCACTCTTGATGGGGCATCCGCCGCGAGGATATTTACAATGGGGTCCTGCACCTCCACTATCTCCTCCGCCTGTAGGTCCATATTACAGGCCACCCTACGTAAGAGGTCCTGATGAGCCCGAAGATCTATTGGGGGTGGACCTGTGCACGACGTGCCCGCCACTGCCTCATCCGGAGAGGAAGAGGAAGATGCCTCCGGTGGTAAGGGATCCAAAGGAGGGTCCTGGTCTCCCTGCTCCTGGGCCGGAGCATCACCTGCCCTTGGGTCCAGGACGTCAGGTGGTGCGGACACGGAAGCCTCCATGCCCCCTGGTGGAGGGCGAGAGATGGTGGACTCTGGGGCCCTTCTATCGGAGTGACCCGAGCGAGAGGTTGAAGTTATTGGAGCCCCTTGCGCCTGATGGTACGCCCACGGGGTCCAGAACGACCAGTGAGATGGGCCATGAGCAGGGTCCTCTGCTACCTCCTGCCAATGGCCTATGTCTTGCTCTTCGGCTTGCCCCTGAGGGGGGTATGCCGATCTCGATAAGTCCTCAGAGGAGCGAGACACCGATCTCGATGGCCATGGCGGTGCCGAGTGCGCCGAGACGAATCCCGTGGGATGCGGTGCCGCACGGTGCCGGTCCGGAGATGTTCTATCTCTACGCGGTGCCGGCGATCGGTGCCGAGATCGCGATCGGTGCCGATGACCTCGCCGGTGCCGGGAGTCGGATCTGGACCTGGACGATGACCTGGAGTAGGCCCGGTGCCGGGAGCGGCCTCTCGACGTCGAGCGTCGATCGTATCGGTGCCGAGAACTACGTCTCGATGTTGATCGGTGCCGACGATCATAGCGGTGCCGAGACGTAGAGCGGTGCCGCGACGATGATCTTGGCCGCAAGTACGACCGGTGCCGAGGTGATATCCGGCGCCGGGACTGCGAGCGGCGTGGGGACCTGCTTCGGGACCTGGACCGGTGCCGCGGTTCCATCTCCTGCGATGGAGGGCGCATCAAGGCAGGTTTCCCCCTAGATTGGACCGGACGAGTCAACGGTGCCGGCGGTTGGGGCGGTGCCGGCTCCGTGAGAGCGATCAAGTCTCTCGCCGTCGCGAAGGTCTCTGGGGTCGACGGGAGGCACTGTATCACTGCCGGTCGCGGTGGTGACCCTGTCTGCACCGGACTCAACGGCCTCGGAGCCGGAGTCGACGGTGCTGGAGGCACCTGTTTCCGGTGCTCCACAGGCGGACGCGGCTCTACCCCCGGCACTGGGGGAGCTGGCGTCTTCGGCACGGAGGTCCCCGTCTTATGGGATTTTTTATGTCCCGGGGATAATGAATGGCGCCGAGGCACTTGCTGTGATTGCGGTGCCGACGAGGTCCGGTGCCGTGGAGGCTTGTCCGACGCCACTCGCGTGGTCGGAATGGTCGGTGCCGCCGGGGCACTGCGCACCGAGGTGCTAGGTGCCGGGGCCTGATGCGCTGATGGAGCGTCCGGGCTAAGTGCCGCCTCCATAAGGAGTTGCCGGAGCCGAAAGTCCCGCTCCTTCTTGGTCCTCGGTCTGAAGGCCTTACAGATCTTGCACTTATCTGTTTGATGGGACTCTCCCAGGCACTTCAGACACGAGTCGTGCGGGTCACTCGTTGGCATAGGCTTAGCGCAGGAGGCGCACTGCTTGAAGCCGGGAGCCTTGGGCATGAGCCCGGCCACGCGGCCGGGGGAAAAAGGGGGAGACAACCCCCTTAATCCCCTTTAACTATATAACAACTATTAACAAGTGAATAACCAACTATTTAACTATAAACAACTAGAACTATAACTGTGATGACTGAATAAGCTAGGGAGAGTGGAGAACAGCTACGCCGCGCTCCACAGTTCCAACGACCGTCAGGGGCGGTAAGAAGGAACTGAGGGGGCGCCGGGTCGGCTGGGGTATATATTCAGCGCCATGAAGGCGCCACTCTAGGGGGCTCCACAGCCGACCCGCCGGTGTTGCTAGGGTAGAAAATTCTCCGACGATCGTGCACGCGGCGCGTGCACACCTAATGGAATGGATATGAGCAAGCACTCGAAGAAGAAGAACAGTTATTAATGGTTTTATTAACAATAATAATTTGCATCGCCATTGGGCTTTCCAGCCCAGACCCTTAAAGCATTTACGTGGTCCAGCAGATAGGGCACTAAACTGGGAGGATTACACCTGAGTTCTATTCTCAGCTTTTTCAATCATTAGTGTGGCAAGCCACCTGGGCAAGTCACTTAACCACTCTGTGCCTGACTTTGCTCATCTGTAAAATGGCCTTCATCATATTTACCATACTTTGTACAGCCCTTTACTCTATAAATGAAAAGTGCCAAGTATTATTTATAATCAAATTAGTCTCATACTTCCCCTGCAAGATATTATCTTCATTTTACAGAGGGGGAAAACTCAGACACTGAGGGATCGAGTACCTTGCTTAGAGTCACTCAGAAAGTAAGTCTCAGAGCTAGGGAGATACCCTAGATCTCTCAATTCCCATTTCTGTGTTTTAACCCCCAAATCATCATCTCTCTTTTTCAATGTAGACCATTACTTATGGTATCAGTCAGTATCAAACCAAAACCCAGAAGCTCAAGTACTTTACACCTAAAGATAGCACAAGCTAAAAGGACTGAAATAAAGTGACTCTCTCTCAACCCAACAGCTGTACAGTTCTGAGCCTGAATGTTTGTTTCCATTGACACTTGGTCCTTATTATTACTGAAGAAAAGATTCAAAATATTGTTTATAATGAAAATAAGGTCCAGATTAGGAATCATTAAAGGATAATAGCCCAGATCCATAAAGATGTTTAGGCACCTAATTTCCATTGATTTCAAAGGATATTGGGTATTTAAAAACCTTTAAGGATCTGGGCTCAGATCTAAAGTAACTTAGCTCTCCAGAAATACAAGATGTAAGGTGTGAGACTAGCTAAGGCAAATTGTCAAGGCAGGGTATGCCCATCAATTTCAGTTATTAATAGGAGTTGTGACTTCAGCTCTCTAGACAACATATGGAAATTTAACTCCATCATTTCCAAATTCCCCAGGTAAAACCCTAGCGTTGACATTAAATTAAAATAAAACTCCTTATTATGATATTTTCCATCCTCCCCCAAACTTAATCAATCAATGGCTTCTCTTGGAGCAAACAGCAGAAAAAACAGCCAGGTTTACTTTACTAAATATTTACTGAACTGTAAGATAACCACTATGCAAACACAGTAATCATAGATTTGACTAAGCCAGAAACTACAATTATTATAATGTCAAGTGATTAGAAACTCCCACCTGATTGCTGGGAACAGGGTATGTCGGATTAATTTCCACCAGCGATGTAAAGGTTTCCAGAAACAAGTCACTGAGGCTCTGATGTATCACAACGTTAGCTGCATTACGGATTGGAGCATGAAGTTTCTCTCGTAGTTCCCCATACTCTGTGGAGTTCAACCTAAAGAAGAAAGGATGGAATAGAATGTCACCTCATCATCCATTTAAGTAAGAAGAGAACATTTATCTTGCTTGCTACTTTGAAGCATAACATCAAAGAAGCGAATACCTAGAAAAATTGTGTAGCTTGGTGCAGTCTGGTATCTAGTCAGAATAAATAAACTTTGGGCTTTTTCTTTTTTAAATAGGTAGTAAAAGGAAAAACTTTATTTTCCTTTTCCACAGGTCAAGACAAACCCTGAAACCCTAAACTTGTTCACTCTTTTTTTAATTGTTGTGGTTGGTTCATGTGGGACCGTATTTTCAAAACTGGCTTCTCGTCTTGAGTGCCCAACTTGAGACACCTTTGGCTTGTTTCTTCCAAGATGCTGTGCACCAACACTCCCACTGATTTCAAATGGAGTTGCAGGTCTATGACACCTTGGAAAATCATGGCCAAGTTCAGTCAAGTTGGGGGTTCCAAAAATTGGGACACCACAACCGTGAAGCCACTTCTGAAAATGTTGGTTTTAAGCATGCATGAAAGGGGCTAGTCTGACAATCCTGAAGGGTGAAGCCATCCCTTTAGCTACAGGACAGATATAACCTGGACAGTGCGTGCTTCTCACACTGGCCATCATCATGCCTCAACCAGACCGAGATGTACAGCTACTAGGGCTCAGAGTGTAGTTCGGACTTCATGCCCATTCAATTCTTTGGCCTGTCTGCCAAGACTGCCAAAAGGGGCTATACAAGAGATAAATCAAAATATTACATAAAACCAAAATAAACCTTGTTCACCAGTAAGTGTAAATCAACTTACTGAGTTGCTGCAGAATTTACATACGTTACCTTGCCCAGTCCCTTCCTCGACCCATTTGCACTCACCCATTTACATCATGTCTAA
Source organism: Chrysemys picta bellii (assembly GCF_011386835.1). Taxonomy (NCBI): domain Eukaryota; kingdom Metazoa; phylum Chordata; order Testudines; family Emydidae; genus Chrysemys; species Chrysemys picta. The sequence continues at coordinate 126,378,211 of NC_088795.1, read as the reverse complement.
ATTCTAGTTTGTAAGCTCTCTGGGGCAGATATCAGTTTAGTTATTGCTCGTCAGGCACATATCACATAGCTAGGTGCAATACAAATAAATAAATAAATTAGGGTTGTTGATTAATCGCAGTTAATTCACACGATTAACTCAAAAAAATAAATCGCGATTAATCGCAGTTTTAATCGCACTGTTAAACAATAGAATACCAATTGAAATGTATTAAATATTTTAGATGTTTTCATACATTTTCATATATATTGTATTCTGTGTTGATTAAAATCAACGTGTATATTATTTTAAAAATGATAATAGTATTTTTCAAGTCACCTCATACAAGTACTGTAGTGCAATCTGTCATGAAAGTGCAACTTACAAATGTAGATTTTTGTTACATAACTGCACTCAAAACCAAAAAACAATGTAAAACTTCAGAGCCTACAAATCCACTCAGTCCTACTTCTCATTCAGCCAATTGCTAAGACAAACAAGTTTGTTTACATTTACAGGAGATAATGCTGCTCTCTTATTTACAATGTCACCAGAAAGTGAGAACAGGCATTTGCATGACACTTTTGTAGCCGGCATTGCAAGGTATTTACATGCCAGGTATGCTAAACATGCTCCTTCATACTTCGGCCACCGCTCCAGAGGACATGCTGCCATACTGATGACGCTCATTAAAAAAATAATGCGTTAATTAAATTTGTGACTGAACTCCTTGGGGGAGAATTGTATGTGACCTTCTCTGTTTTACCTGCATTCTGCCATATATTTCATGTTATAGCAGTCTTGGATGATGACCCAGAACATGTTGTTCATGTTAAGAACACTTTCACTGCAGATCTGACTAAATCAAAGAAGGTACCAATGTCAGATTTCTAAAAATAGCTACAGCACTCGACCCAAGGTTTAAGTATCTGAAGTGCCTTCCAAATTCTGAGAGGGACAAGGTTTGGCGCATGGTTTCAGAAGTCTTAAAAGAACACCACTCCGATGCGGAAACTATAGAACCTGAACTACCAAAAAAGAAAATCAACCTTCTGCTGGTGGCATCTGATTCAGATAACGAAAATGAATATGCATCAGGCCCCAGTGCTCTGGATTGTTATCGAGCAGAACCCGTCATCAACATGGACCATGTCACCTGGACTGATGGTTGAAGCATGTGCATCTGGCACGTAAATATCTTGCAACACCGGCTACAAAAGTGCCATAAGAACACCTGTTCTCACTTTCAGGGGACATTGTAAACAAGAAGCGGGCAGCATTATCTCCTGCAAATTTAAACAAACGTGTTTGTCTAAGGCCTTGGCTACACTTACCAGCTAGTTCGACGGCTGGAAATCGAAGTTCTGGGTTCGACTTATCGCGTCTAGTCTGGACGCGATAAGTCGAACCCGGAAGTGCTTGCCGTCGACTGCGGTACTCCAGCTCGGCGAGAGGAGTACCGCGGAGTCGACGGGGGAGCCTGCCTGCCGAGTGTGGACCAAGCTAAGTTCGAACTAAGGTACTTCGACTTCAACTACGTTATTCACGTAGCTGAAGTTGCGTACCTTAGTTCGAATTAGGGGGGTAGTGTAGACCAAGCCTGAGTGATTGCCTGAACAAGAAGTAACTGAGTGACTTGCAAGCTCTAAAATGTTACGTTGTTTTATTTTTGAATGCTTTTTTTGTACATAATTCTACATTTGTAAGTTCAACTTTCATGATAAAGAGATTGCACTACAGTACTTGTATTGGGTGAATTGAAAAATAATATTTCTTTTGTTTTTTTACAGTGCAAATACTTGTAATCAAAAATAAATAAAGTGAGCACTGTACACTTTGTATTCTCTGTTGTAATTGAAACCAATATATTTGAAAATGTAGAAAACATCCAAAAATATTGAAATAAATAATATTCCATTATTGTTTAACAGTGTGATTAATCGCGATTAATTTTTTTAATCGCTTGACAGCCCTAAAATAAATAAATGAGTGTTAATTAGTGCCAACCATTGTACTGCTTTGTATGTAGAATTATGGGTAACACAACTGAGATTTCATGTTTCACATAGGCTATCCCTACATCCATTAGATCAGGGATTGGCAACCTTTCGCGGGCCGGGCCGGTTTGTTTACCTGCCGCGTCCACAGGTTCAGCTGATCGCGGCTCCCACTAGCCGCGGTTCGCCGTTCCAGGCCAATGGGGGCAGCGGGAAGCCGTGGCCAGCACATCCCTCCGCCCATGCCACTTCCCGCCACCCCCATTGGCCTGGGACAGTGACCCGCGACCAGTGGGAGCCGCGATCGGCCGAACCTGTGGAAGCGGCAGGTAAACAAACCGGCCCGGCCCGCCAGGGTGCTTACCCTGGCGAGCCGCGTGCCAAAGGTTGCCGATCCCTGTATTAGATGGTAACAATTCTGTATCACTATTGTCCAGCAACATTGACCGTGTTCACATTAAGCTATTTTTGCTGAAGTTGCCCACCCTTGCTACCACCAGTTTAGCTCCAAAGGTGGTAGCCACAGTGGCAATGCTAGTTTAGATATGGCTCCTGGTGGCCCCTATTGTTTTAAGCACTGCTCAGCACAGATTACCACAACATGGGGCTTAAAACCTGTGGTAGAGGGTAACTTGTCTATACTAGGGCTCTCATATGTGCTATCACTGGTGGAGCTAAACCTGCGGTAGCAAAAGTAAGAATCTGTAGCAAAAAATGTTCTAATATAGAGAAGGCCACAGAGGTAAAGGCTCTACATCCTACTGCTAATTCTCTGAGCTACCCATGTTCTTTAACTAAGATTTTCGTTTTTAAACCTGCTCTTCCCCCATTTTGAGGCAGCACAGTGATACAGCAATTTTGCTTTAAACAATGATGGCACACAGGAAAAAATCAGGCTGTGAAAGGCAATTACTGCTGGATCTTTCTAGGAAACGGATGCCTCTAACACAAAACCCCTACATTGGGATTGTAATTTCAGGAGCATGATGAAATCTTATTTGGACCGTGCAGTTTGCAGGGACACAACTAGCTCTTTGGTTCTGTCTCAGCCAGAACCAATAAAGAATACTGTTCCATTACTAGAAAGAAATCTTTCAAGGCTAAGGCTAAGGTGATTTAACAGATCAAACTCTTGTCTACAGAGATATAGTCTCTAGTACTCAGCTTTTCAGCCTTTAAAAGTTAAGCTTAAATACTGATCATATGTATCTGAAAACAACACATCCTGCTTTGACTATATCTTAACTTCAGTAGACTGAGAACCATTTTGATAGGTAATTTAACCTATGATAAAGTAAAATTAATCCTGCCTCAGCAGAGGGGGATGGACTAAAGGGCCTCCTGAGGTTGAGGTCCCTTCCAGCCCTACATTTCTATGCTATTTTAATGTAGGGCTGCAATCACACTGAATAATACTTCGTTAACGTTACAATATGTAGGAGTCTGCAAAAAATAAAAACGGAAAATGAACAGTTCATGAGGCCTACACCTAGGAGATACTTTAAATGAGACATTCCTGGGATAACATACGTGTTCGTAATGTGCTGGCTAGAACGTGTCACCACTGCCCTTGGCTGAATGGAATCACATCTGCTCAAGTGTTTGTGATGCTACTTTCTGGTGTCTGCAGACTACAGAGTGGATAAATGCCCTAACCCCCAATGTTTTCTGAAAGTTCAGGGGGAGAGAATCAGATACACCTGACTTGGGAGAAGGCTGAGAAGGGTTTAATGAGCAGAAATGGGCAGGGCGTGGGATTAACCGGAGCAGCAGAAGAGTAGAGTACTGGAGAGCGAACTAGTCGTGCGCAGAACTGCAGCTGCAGGCAGGTGCAAGAAGCCTTGCAGTGGTTGGAGAAGCACAAAAGGCAGGGTACCAGGAGCAGAAAGGGAAGTCCAAGTGTTGTTTAGCACCGCTGGCCAGCAGCAAGATGGTAGAAACTGGGGCTGGGCGTGAGGGTCAATGGAGAGATGTGTAAGAGAAACTGAAAAAAATCAATCAACTGTGTGAGAAAGGCATGATACAGCCCTTTGGAGAGCTGCTCCAGTGCACTGCTAAATGAAGAATTATAGCTAAAGGTAATGTTGCTGATAGCAAGTAGAGGTATTCCTTCAGTGCAAATGGTAGAGGCCTGTGTGTTCAGGGCAGAAGGTCCTAGGTTCTCATGTAGAACATATGTGATGTCTGGGGCCTTGTTCACACAAGTGAATTTTTACAAAAACTTTCCACTGTTGCCAGCAGTGGTGCAGCTCAGCCTGTGGGTATGTACCCATACTGCACACAGTGGGAAGGGGAAGTTTTGTCGTATGTCCTATTATGACTTAGTTATGTTACATCTACATTACACTATGGAGATTTGCTATTTTTGCATTTTCTTATTACAAGAACTTTCTGATTTTATAAAAACTATTCTTGGTGCTAGTTTATTTAGCCACAAAAGGAAAGCCCTGATATTTCTTTGGAAAAAATTACCAAGGTAAGTGTCTGATTCTTAACAGTGGATGTGACTTTACTATTGCCTCATTAAAACACAATTGAAATAATCAGCTAATGAATAATCTTTGTGTCACCACCTTCAAAGCCCTACACACATTTGCCCCTTCCTACTTATACTCCTTTGTCAAGGATTGCATTGGGCTCCTCCCTTCCCCGCACAATCTCCACAGTTCTGCAAATGTTCCAGCTTTGTCAGTTTTTCACACAATCACCCTTGTGCCTTCTTTCATGCTTCCTATGACCTCCCTGAGCTATCCTGCAAGGGTCCTGCCCGGTCCACTTTTAAATCTCTCTTAGACACACCTCTGTCATGCTGCAAGTCAAGCTGATTTGTATATAGGTTGTCCATTACTGTGGCCTTTTCCTTAAACTCCGTTTACTTAACTGTCCTTATACTAAGCTCCTAGAAGTAGGGACCATCCTTTTTCAGGGTTTGAACAAGGCATAGTGGATGCCACTGTAAATAAACAACAACACACTGAAATTGATGGATTAGTATCTTAGATTCTATAACCTGAATATATCTGCTATTCTAGTTTAGACTTCACAGCCCACTGACATTTACGATTTAGTCTGTCAGTCATATCCACAGTCTGTCCCACAGACTAGAAGCTTACAGATTCAGCTATGTAAATGGACACTGTCAGCTACTTTTTCAAATATATAGTTTTGAATATCCTTTTAGAAGCATGAATAAAAACAAACAGGGCTTTGTTTGTTTACTCCTTTGTGAGACAGCATTACTAAGGATGTCAGCATCACTAAAAATAGCCTTTGTTAACTACATTTTGCTGCAGAACTATAGGTTCATCTAGCTACATAAACAGTGACTTGTAAAACAAAAACAGCAATAGAGAGGGACAGTGTAGAAAACAGAGAATTGGTATTTACAATCCAGAGGACATTCACTAAGAACATAAAAATGGCCATACTGGGTCAGACCAATAGTCCATCTAGCCCAGAAGCCTGTCTTCCGACAGTGGCCAATGCCAGGTGCCCCGGAGGGAATGAACAGAGCAGGTAGTCATCAAATGATCCATCGTCTGTCCCCGTTTCCCAACTTCTGGCAAACAGAAACTAGGGACACCATCCCTGCCCATCTTGACTAATAGCCATTGATAGACCTATCCTCCATTAACTTATCTAGTTCTTTTTTGAAACCTGTTAGTGTTTTGGCCTTCACAACATCTTCTGGCTAGGAGTTCCACAGGTTGACTGTGTGTTATGTGAAGAAATACTTCCTTTTGTTTTTTTTAAACCTGCTGCCTATTGATTTCATTTGGTGACCTGCAGTTCTTGTGTTATGAGGAGTAAATAACACTTCCTTATTTACTTTCTCCATACCAGTCATGGTTTTATAGACCTCTATTACATCCCCACCCTTAGTCATCTCTTTTCCAAGCTGAAAGTTCCAGTCCTATTAATCTCTCCTTATATGGAAGCTAGCAGGATTTTAAATTTAAAATCAGGTGAAATTTGGGGCCAAAGTTACTTGTCCACTCTTTAAATTAGGTTTGCTTGCAATATGTCATTGTGATACCCTTACGAGATGTGGTTGTGTTATGTATGTTTCAGAGGAAGAAGGAAATCATGGATGAATCATGGCCAATTTTGCTAGAGTCACTGATTTTTATCACAATTTTGACAGAGAAGGTTTTCCCTTGTTCCCTCTTCTCCCCCAGAGCTCTTCTAGTGGCTTCCCTCTCTTTAACATGCTCTGGGAATGAGTGACTTGTTCCTCTGATTGGCCAATATGCCTTCATTGCCTTACAGAGTAGCAATCTCCCTGAACAACATTTTCCCCCTGCACGTTGAGGGTACTAGAGACAACTTTCTCTGTGGGCGGCAAAGGGGAGGTGTCAACACCCTAAAAGTTTTGGGAACTGTCACAGCAGCAGCAGATATGACACATGTGCTTCCCTAACCACCAACAAATAGCATATACTATGCAATACGGCATAACATTGCAAGGTTAATTTGTTTTACCGGATATCAAAAGCTTTCACATAGGGATTAATACTGGCAACACGGATGGTGAGGAACTGCACGGGCATGTTTGAATCAGGTGAGAGTTCGTGTTGTCTGGAATCTGTCACTGTCAGATGAATGTCCTGCTGTTGAGCAACATGTAAACTGTAGGTGGTCACTTTCATTACCCAAGTGTCTGTAACAATCACTCTTGCTCCTGGTGCTCCAGTAGCAAACTTGTCAATCCTCCTGAATTCTGTATTGATGGAAGAAGCCACTGCCCGCCAACCAGACTGTGGAAGAGCATGAAAGGCAAGTGTCCGAGCTAAAGGATGGTTATCCCAGCCGTTTTGTGACCAGTAATATGCCAGGAGGCCGGTGACTGTTGGAGCAAGAATAGCCAGCAAGAAGAAAATTTTCCAGCCTTCTGAGGCCTGGTAAAAATAGAAAAGCTGTTTCTCTGGTGCTGCAAAACACATGCCAACGTAATAACCTGCAAAGAAAGATATTTGCTTTCAGAAGACAATAGATATAACGAAGATAATATTTTTACTTCAAGGTCCAAGAGACACAGACAAGGTTTTCAGCTCGAGACCAAAAGACCAAAAACATTAAGACACTTGATCACGGCCTTGGATAGGCCAAAAGACTACTTACACTTGATCTTAGCTCACACACATTCACACCAATTGATCTAATAGTTCATCTGGCAGGCTTGCTCCACTCTGGGTGACTTGTTTTTTTTTTTTTTTTTAGGGTGGTGACTTCAATTCCAACTTTCCTAGCCTGAGTCTTTAGAAGGCATTTATTTTTACCCAAATTATACAGTTAGTAAAGGGAGGTCATTGCAGTTTGCTGAGTAAATAAAACCATATCCCTATATAACATATAGTCAAACACAGCCAATTGAGAGTTACCAAGAATAAAAGTCAAGTGGTATGGTAATATGCAGGTCCCCAAGATGGACTTAACTCCATTATTTAAAATTTGACATTTTTTTTTAAACTTTATAATAAATGGATTCAGAACTTTGCCTGCACCACACTACCATCCTGAACTGCCTTTCTGTGCTTGCTTGCTTCCTTCTCTGGGGTTAGTTAATGCTGCCGGAGCAGGTCTTCTGATGACAACAACAGACGGAGAGAGTTTCTTGACCAGTGGTGCTGAATGGTTCAGTTTCACAATTCACATGTAAATGTGATTTCATACCTGTGAGATACAAGATTTTTCCTCCCACAATGGATTACTTTGTTTAACACTACAGGTCAAGTATTATTTATGTTCACTTACACTGCCTTATTAGAGCGGTGTAGAGACACAGGGCACCATGGGTGGGGAGAATGCAAGACTGTCTTTATTTTCTGTTTACACAGAATTTTACCTCCCTTCAACATGCACCCTAGGGGCCACTTTCAATAGCAGCTCACATCTAACACCCAAGCAGAACCTTGCTATTTGCACCATTTGCTGGGAAACCCATTATTGATTGTCAGATTCTGCAAATTATGAAGTAATCAGTCAGTTAAAAGGTCAAAAGATACTGCTATATCTCACAGTATTTTTTCATTGACATGTAGTTTCGTTTTATTTATAATATTCTGTAATATCTGAGTAAATATTCTATAAATTCATTATAAAACAATGAACTCTTAGTAATACCAGATCTCACTAGAGCTTTCTGATATTAGATTTCCACTCATAGGCAGGGCAAGACCATGGTTATTCTTGTGGAAATTAATGAGATTCTGATGCAGATGAAGGAACTGCCTTACCTCACAAGTACTTCAGATGTGTTCCTGGATTTGCTAAAGAGACAGAAGCATGTAAAGAGCCAAGCCCTCAACCTTCAAGATCTGGTTCTTGCCTTCCTTTAGCCCACACAGCCATACCCATGTCAAACTCAGTGCAGACAAGGCTACATTCAGTAAAGAAGTAGGGATGCAAATCACAGCAAGTGAAAGTGATGAGAAGGGGAAACCACACTGTCGGGAGATTGACTAAATGATGGCAGACCAGGGTCCAGGGCTTTCCACACACAAATAGTCACTGCTAACTGAAGATGCAATGGGACAGTCCGACAGCAGAGACTGTACAAATACCTATTTTAATTTGCTATCACTGTCTTCCTCCTTCTTACCACACAACCTAGCTATTATTACCCCACCCCTCCTTCACTGCAGCCCCCTGGCTATTTCCCTCCATCCCCTCCCCTCAAGCTATATTCCCCCTTCTCCACAGTCCCTTAGTTAATCTCATCCAACCTCCTAACTGTTCTCCTGCCTGGCCATCCTCCCATCCTTCCCTACAGCCCCCTTGCTATCCTCTCCCATCCCCTTCCCCTGGCTACTCTCCCCGCCACTTTCCCCCTCCTCCCACTACACTTCCCCACCCCTATAGCCCCCTAGCTACTCTCCCCCCCCAGCCCTTCCCCACAGCCCCCCCCGCCCCGCTACTCGCCCCCCAGCCCTTCCCCACAGCCCCCCCCGCCCCGCTACTCGCCCCCCAGCCCTTCCCCACAGCCCCCCGCCCCGCTACTCGCCCCCCAGCCCTTCCCCACAGCCCCCCGCCCCGCTACTCGCCCCCCAGCCCTTCCCCCAATCCCCCCGCCCCGCTACTCGCCCCCAGCCCTTCCCCCAATCCCCCCGCCCCGCTACTCGCCCCCCAGCCCTTCCCCCAATCCCCCCGCCCCGCTACTCTCCCCCCAGCCCTTCCCCCAATCCCCCCGCTCCGCTACTCTCCCCCACAGCCCTTCCCCACAGCACCCCTCCCCGCTACTCTCCCCCACAGCCCTTCCCCACAGCACCCCTCCCCGCTACTCTCCCCCACAGCCCTTCCCCACAGCACCCCTCCCCGCTACTCTCCCCCACAGCCCTTCCCCACAGCACCCCTCCCCGCTACTCTCCCCCACAGCCCTTCCCCACAGCACCCCTCCCCGCTACTCTCCCCCACAGCCCTTTCCCACAGCACCCTTCCCCGCTACTCTCCCCCACAGCCCTTCCCCAAAGCCCCCCCGCTACTCTCCCCCACAGCCCTTCCCCAAAGCCCCCCCGCTACTCTACCCCCCCCAGCCCTTCCCCACAGCCCCCTCGCCCCGCTACTCTCCCTCACCTCTACAGCCCCCGGCTAATCTCCCTCCCCGCAACTCTCCCCCTCCCCACAGTCCTTCCCTAGAGCCCCCCCCTCGCTACCCCCCTCAGCTCCCCTCCCCCCCAGCTGCTTCTCCCATCCCCAGCCCCGCTCCCTCCGTGCCCCAGGCCCCGCCTCACCGAGCGGCAGCAGGCCGTGGGCCAGCATGGTGCCGGTGCTCCTCCGCAGGTGGTAGTGGACGAAGGCCGCGTCCTCGCTGCCCAGCCAGCCGGCCAGCAGGTTCTGCACGGTGAGCCCGGCCGAGCGGAACTCGTTGGGGGTGAACACGAAGCAGACGGCGAACACCAGGTAGGCCAGAGTGAAGGTGACGGCGGGGCTGTCCATGGCCCCGCGCCCTGCCCGGCCGGCTCCAGACGCGGCTGCGAGTCCGCCCGGCCCGCTCCGCTCCAGACGCGGCTGCGAGTCCGCCCGGCCCGGCCGCCGCGCAGTTCCCTGGGAGAGGAAGTTGTGCGGCAAGACAGAAGGCGGCGATCCCCGGCGTGGTCTCCGCCCAGCGGGACACCAGCCCCCAGCAGAGCCGGCTCGGGACCGTCCCGGGGGCGGGGAAGCTACAGCGGGCTGCAAAGCCAGGAGAGCCCCCCCGGACCGTGAGCAGCCTTCCCGGCCCGCCGCGAACTCTAGCTCGGCTTTCGTGTACAAGTCTCCGGTTCCTAGCCCGTGTGGCGCGAGCCTTGAACACGTAGCCAACTCCTGAGCGAGTTATCCAAAGTCCTCCCACAAGCACCGGGCTTCTGGGCTTCGAGGTCCAAAAACTTCATTACAATCGGCCCCTTGATTTTTTAGGCAGAGCCGTGGCCATTTCACACAACGAGGCTGTCCTGCGTGCCCCGGTTACTACTCGGCTGGTGTAATTCCCTACTAGCTCACTGCCTGTGGCTAAGTCAGTTCCTCTACTGAGAAGCCGGCCGGCAGCATGAGCTCTGGTCACAGGGGCTGTACAAGGGACTGACAGCAGGGGATCGATCCTGAAACTGATTCCTGTGGTCTTGGTCAAGTGAGGTAACCAGCATTTTCCAACTTGCGCACTTAATGTTAGGCGACCAACTCTAGAGGTGCTGACCATTGCTAGCTCCCACTGACTTAAATGGGAGCTTTGCGTGCTCAGCACCTCTGAGAATTAGGCCACTTTTAATTTGAGTATTTTACTGGCTGAGTTAAAAATGGTAAGGGCTAATCTAAATTCTAAACCAGCTAACTATTAATGACAGGTTTCAGAGTAGCAGCCCTGTTAGTCTGTATCCGCAAAAAGATGCTCTAATAAATTTGTTAGTCTCTAAGGTGCCACAAGTACTCCTGTTCTTTTTGCTAACTATTAATGTGCATATAGTGTTCCTTGGAAGTCAGTGGAACTCCACAGGGGTGTATGGCTTCTTCTGTAGAACTGGGGCCATGACTGAACAAACCTTCCTCTGGGCTTCGGTGTGGTGTGTTTGTGTTGTCCGTCTGTTTAGATTGTGAGCAGGGAGGGACTGTCTCTTAATATATGTTTGTATATTGCCTAGCCAAGTGAGGCCAAGATCCTTTGGGTACTACTGTAATACAATAATAACTCGTAATAACAACTGCAGGAAGAAGTATTTTCTTCTACAGCACCAAGTGCGCTGTCTGCACTTCATAATAATCATAATCATTAACACTTTCTGTTGAAAAGCAGAGAAAAGCTGCATAACTCCAGATGTATAACAGAAAGAGCATCACACAGTGTTGTAACCTGCCATTAAATAAATAATAATACCCACCCCCCCCAATGGGTATCAAACCCCAGAAACATTGTGGAGCCCTAAGTGAATATGTTTTTGCTGACAGAGAATAGAATTCTTGGTCCTTTTTACATTTTGGCAACACTTGTCTTGAATGACCTTGTTATGCCTAGAAAAATATATTGAAATTAAACTGAATTTCAGAAATAAATAAGTTTTATTGGCTTGGTGCTTCATAAATACCAAAGGTCCTTATCCTGCAAAAGGGACCCACTTGTGCATACCCCTTGTTCACACAAAGTCCTGTACAAGTCCAGGGACTGAATCCTGACGTGAGGTCAATGCAGGTGTAGTGATCCACCTACCAACGACTTATTATGGCATTGGATCACTTATTATGGCATTTGTGCCCATGTGAGTGTAAGAATCCTTGCAGCATTGGGACTTGAAATAGATAATTGCAATATTTATATTGCAGTAAGATTTTTAAATAATATGTGTGTGGGATTAAAGTAATTATTTGCCCAGGTTAATTTTTGTTGTAATAGAGATAGTTGTGGGGCTGTTTCAGTGACCTATGCTCTTTATTAGTAAATATTACAGCCTGTTCCTTGTAGGAAACATTTATTTGAAGCAGAATATATTTAGGTCTCTCATTGGCTTTCCTGAGCTCACCAACATCACCCCCTGCTTCTGAGCCCCCTGAAGCCAGTGGGGAGAATTTGGTGTTTAGCTACCGGGAGCGAGATGAAAAAGTTCTCCTGTTACACCCTCATCCCTAGAAAACTACATTTCCCAGCATGCCTCACGCAGCATCGCTTAGTTCTTGAGAGACTTAGCTGGGGAGCTTTTATTAGGTGGGTGCCCCTCCCCCAGCCCCCTCTTTGATTGGTCTGTTCATACCGAGGCCACCTCTGACTTGATAGGTTTCTGGCCTGTCATTGGCAGAGTCGAGCTAACGTTGACATTTGAAATCCTGAAGCGGGTGCTGCGGCGAGTGGTGTCGGCTGGTTGTTTGCCGGTGAGGGGGAGCGGCAGCGGCAGCGGCGTGAACAGGGGAGGCACCCGGGCAGCCGAGCGCACAGGCAAGGGCTCAGGCCTGGAACTCGCCGGCAGGTAGGAGCCCCTCCTTTCCCCCGGTGTGAGGAAGCTGGCGGGGTGGTGTGGGAGCCGGGAGGCGCTGAGGTGTCGGGTGGGCTCCCCGCTGAGGGAGCCTGGGGCGTGGTGCGGGGCTGGGAGGGGGATGTGCGGGGTGGGGGACTAATGGGGTTCCCTAGGCATGGTGGGTTTGGCTCCTGTCGACCGCTCCCCCCCCCCCCCTCTCTCTCGTCTGTCCTCCCTTCGCCGTTGTTTCAGCTCAGTGGTAACGTCTGTGGCTGCTCGGTGTGGGAGTCGCTGCTCCATTGTTGGCTCTGCTGGTAACCGAATGTCCTGGTGATGCACCAGAAAAAAAGGCCATCTTTTGTTCCCGTGAGATGCGTGACGGGGACGTGGGGGACGGGAAGGGGGTTTAATCATCAGCTGACTTGGCAGTGGCATGACCGGGATCTCCTCCGCTCGCTGAGGAGGGTGTGTCACTCTAAGCCCGCGCCTTTGAGTTCTGTATTACCTTGGCAGACTTGCCTTTGGGGCTGGGACTTACTAAACATGATGACTTTTTGTGGTTGGGAAGTCTGAGTAAATCAGCCTGGCAATCATGTCTTCTAGTTGTAAATAAAAAAATATTTTCGTTTATGTTTGCTGCTAACTTAAATGGTTTTTTTTTTTTGGGGGGGGGGGGGGGGTTACATTGATATTATCATCCCAATAACTGCTCTTACTGAGTGCTAAATACTGCCAGAAAACTTAATTTTAAAAAAATGTGGCATGTTTTACACATGTGCCCAAGGTATCTTTTAAATATCAATGTTATTCTATGACTGATTCTCAACCTATTTATCGTTGTGGGTCACATCCAGCTCTCTGTGTATTATGTGGGCCACATCCACACAATATATACTACCTGTATGGCCCTGAGGATGTCATATGGGCTGTAGCTGTGTGCTGATTGGGCCCCAAGTGGTCTGTGGGTTGAGAACCACTGTTCTATGAACTGTACATAGACAACATGCACATGCCAGTATAGAACACTGGGCGTGCAAAGCATTGAAGCTACCTGTTCTTCATGTCCTGTGTTCTGCTGAACAACTGAAGGCATTGTTCATAATGCTCCACAGAAGTCTCTTCTCTCTACGCTGAATAGTCAATGCAAACTTTTAAGTATGCACAACTGTATGAGTATTTGGGTACGCTGTTGCCATGATCTTAAAGTTTGACATATATGCCAAAATGTACTACTAAACAGTTTTAGCTGCACATCTTCTAATTTCAGGTTTTGTGCATTCTGAGGCATTCACAGCACTTGGTCTGAGAAACTTGAGTTGACCTTTTTAATCTAATGATATTGACAACTCTGAATATGCAATTGCAGATTGGCATCAATGCACTTAATTATCTCCTTCACTAAAACCTAAAGCAATTAAATGTTAAATTGTTGAGATTTTATCTATACAAGGCAGAAAACTCAGTGGTGGCTTTCACATTCTAACCTAATCACATTTACACGTGACAATTCTTATTCAGTTGTATCTCATAGTATACTAATATTTATGCAACTGGATCAAGTTATAGTTTTCACAGCAATTAATTAACTTGTGTAGGTAAGATCTCAACCAAAGCTTACATTAAAGTAGTCCACTCTCTGCAACACTACTTCCGATATCAAGTATTTACAATGACTTTGTTTCAGAATGTAGAAATGGCTGCTAATGTATGGAAATCTGGATATATGTGGTGTGTGCATATACAGTATCTTTAACTTAATGCTGGATCCCTGTTGTGCACATCATGTCTTTTAATGGTCTCTTATTGCCTTTTCCAGCACAAGCAAAGGCAGCTACATTAAATAAGTAAACAAGTTTTTGAATGGTCCTTGTTGTGTAAAAAGATCTGGTACTAAAAGGATGCTGTCAACTTAAATCCTATCTTAAACTTTTTATTTTATACACTGACTACTTAGACTATTACAACTACAGCGCTAAAAATTCAGTTCACTGCTGCTCACAGGTTTGTGTGTGTGTTCACCCCTCACACACGCTCCCCCGCTCCTCCATTTGGCTTGGACAAAAAGCAGTGAGGTTAACTTCACTTGAAGATTCTCAGAGCTGTAATTTGGGGCCAAAGTTTGAATTGACACAGTCCCTTTAAAACAAGATGACTAAAAAGAATAGCAGACGTGCTTTAAATCCTGCTAAACTTTCTTGCATTCCCTGTCCATTTAAAAAAAACAAAAAACCCTCATAGATAGTTCTTAAACATTCAAGAGTAATACTAAGCATCCGTAACTATTATCAGGGTCCTACCCACAAAAAGACAAACTAATGAAAAGAGTGTCTGTCAGAAATTGCCAGAGTTAGTGTCCAGTGCCAGGATCAAAAACACTAGCATTTATAAAAAGAACAGGAGTACTTGTGGCACCTTAGAGACGAACAAATTTATTTCAGCATAAGCTTTCATGGGCTACAGCCTACTTCATCGGATGCATGCTGTGGAAAATACAGTAGGAAGATAGAGATATATATATATCTATATATGCACACACACAGAGAACGTGAAACAGTGGTTGTTACTATACACACTATAAGGAGAGTGATCAGTTAAGGTGAGATTTTATCAGCAGGAGAGAAAAAAAAAAACTGCTTGTAGTGGTAATGAAAATGGCCCATTTCCAGAAATTGACAAGGAGATAGGAGGAAATATGTGTGTGTGGGGGGGGGTGGCGGGAAATAAGCATGGGGAAATCGTTTTATTTTGTGTAATGGCCCATCCACTCCCAGTCTTTGTTCAAGCCTAATTTAATGGTGTCCAATTTGCAAATAATTCCAATTCAGGGAGATTGAATGTAACTCTTGTACATTGGCCAAACCGGACAGTCTCTACATAAAAGAATAAATGGACACAAATCAGATGTCAAGAATTATAACATTCAAAAACCAGTTGGAGAACACTTCAATCTCCCTGGCCACTTGATTACAGACCTAAAAGTTGCAATATTACAACAAAAAACTTCAAAAACAGACTCCAACGAGAGACTGCTGAATTGGAATTAATTTGCAAATTGGACACCATTAAATTAGGCTTGAACAAAGACTGGGAGTGGATGGGCCATTACACAAAGGAAAACTATTTCCCCATGCTTATTTCCTCCCCCTCCCCTCCCATAGTTCCTCCTATCTCCTTGTCAATTTCTGGAAATGGGCCATTTTCATTACCACTACAAGCAGTTTTTTTTTTTCTCTCCTGCTGATAAAATCTCACCTTAGGAGAGTGATCAGTTTATAGTGTGTGTATAGTAACACTCATTGTTTCATGGTGTGTGTGTGTGTGTAATATATACCTATTGTATTTTCCACTACATGCATCTGATGAAGTAGGCTGTAGCCAATGAAAGCTTATGCTGAAATAAATTTGTTAGTCTCTAAGGTGCCACAAGTACTCCTGTTCTTTTTGCGGATACAGACTAACACGGCTGCTACTCTGAAACTAACATTTATATAATAATTATTGAATACTTGCTTTCACTGTGCTCTAAACTTGCCTTTCTTTTGTCCTCGATATAAAATTCACTGAAAAATAAGCATACTATAATTGTGCTCCCCACGTTCACTCATAAAACAAATCAGTCTACAAAGTCCAATGAGCTGTGTATAGGCTCCTTATGTTGAATGGGAAAAAATTTATTCCCTATAAAGCCCTTCTGGTTCTCATGCTAAAATATTATACACAGTATTTATGTAAATATGACCCTATGGTTCTATGTGCCTTATTGTGTCTGCTTGAACTGTCGAGTCACAATTTATATTTGAGGGGGATGAATAACTGACATCCTGAGAAAGTGGGAGGAAATGCATATTACACCTATATGCCTTCTATACCATTTCAGAACATTAACTATTAAAAGCTCTGTTCAAATAAGGAGTTTGTAGAGCTTAATCATGATGCATGATAAATAAAATGTAGAAATTTTGCAGGCATTCTGTTTCCCTTGCAAAAACTATGGCTACGCCTAGCTTGAATGTCATGACAACTGCATGACTGCACATTCCTGTCAGGTTTGGGTGAAAGGAGGGGAGGGAAGAGAAGAGAACTGTAGTGACCATGTTGTGTTTAAAAGGCAGAGTTGCTGATGTAATATTGTATGTATCTGCTTTTTCAATGTATTGTAGTACGTTAACTTGCATGAGGATTTAGAATATTCATAAAACTCAGTTCTGTGGCTGTTAACCATCAGCCTGGCATGCTAGTGAAGAAAGACTAAGTGTCCAGTTATCTGAAAGCACAGTTGTCTGACCACACCCTCTCATTCACGTGTGGGCATGTAAATGTGTTTATTTTCTAGAATGAGTCTGCAGATTTTAAATGGCGAAAACATCAGTGATGATCTAACAGCAGAAAGCTGTTCCTTCCTTTTCCCGTCACCAGAGTCCACAGGGAGACCTTCTATCCTTCGTCCATCACAAAAAGAAAATCTGCCACCAAAAAGTGTAGCAAAAGCTATGAAGGTATGTCTGCATTTATGTTAGCCTCTTCCTTCTCACTCTTAAGAGAATAAATCATGTATGTATTGTTGGGGGCTTAAAAATATTCAATCAGAAACTACTTTTTTTCCCCCTCCCCCACCTCAAAGGTAACTTTTCAAACTCCTATGCGGGATCCTCAGACTCACAGAATCTTGAGTCCTAGTATGGAAAACAAACTTGAGACTACTTTCACACTAGATGATTGTACTGAAGTTCTAGGAGACCTTCATCTGTCTGAATCCAGCAATGCTGCGTGAGTAATCTACACTTGATCTTCTTGCAAATCATTAAGGCTATTAAGAGTGACTAGTTTGTGAATGCAATATATGTTGAGGATGTCGATCTCTCATTATAAATTTGTCTGCATAATCAACTCTGACACTTTTTTTCATACTTGTCAGCAAGTTTAAATTATACAAGAAAAGCAATCTAGTGCTGCAATTAAAAATGATACAGGGGAGCCTACATAGCTGGAGCAAAAATACCCTAGTAATAAGTAGTACTACAATAGTAATTCCTGTGTTTTTTATTCTCAATGCTTTCACTGATACTGGTCAAAGGAGTCCGACTAGAGGCAATGCTTGAGTTATACCTATAAAACGATGCTGTGAAGACAAGCCCTTAGACTACACCTTTGTAACTAAGATATTCCCCCTCTTCCCTTCTTCCCCCCCCCCCCCCCCCCCCAGTGGTACTCACTTGTAAGTAGGGCTGTTGATTAATCGCAGTTAACTCATGCAATTAACTCAAAAACATTAATTGCAGTTTTAATCACACTGTTAAACAATAGAATATCTATTGAAATGTATTAAATATTTTGATGTTTTTCTACATTTTCAAGTATATTGATTTCAATTACAACACAAAATATAAAGTGTACAGGGCTCGCTTTGTTTTTATTACGAATATTTGCACTGTAAAAATGATAAACAAAAGAAATACTATTTTTCAGTTCACCTCATACAAGTACTGTAGTTCAATCTCTTTATCGTGAAAGTGCAACTTACAAATGTAGAATTTTTTTTACATAACTGCACTCAAAAACAAAACAATGTAAAACTTTAGAGCCTACAAGTCCACTCAGTCCTACTTCCTGTACAGCTAATCGCTCAGACAAACAAGTTTGTTTACAGGTACAGGAGGCAATGCTGCCTGTTTCTTGTTTACAATGTCACCTGAAAGTAAGAACAGGCTTTCACATGGCACTGTTGTAAATATCTTGCAATGCTGGCTACGTGCCAGATGCGCTAAAGATTCATATGTCCCTTCATGCTTCAGCCACCATTCCAGAGGCCATGTGCCCATGATGATGATATTGATGATGATTTCGGCTCAATAACAATCCAAAGAAGTGCTGACCGACGCATGTTCATTTTCATCATCTGAGTCAGATGCCACTAGAAAGACTGATTTTTCAATGGTTTGGGTTCTGTAGTTTAAAAGAGTAACACTCTGCTGCCGAAGACTTCTGAAAGCATGCTTTACACCTCATTCCTCTCAGATTTTGGAAGGCACTTCAGATTCTTAAAACCTTGAGTCGAGTGCAGTAGCTATTTTTAGAAATCTCACATTAGTACCTTCTTTGCATTTTTGTCAAATCTGCAGTGAAAGTGTTCTTAAAACAAAGAATATGCTGGGTCATCATCCGAGACTGCTATAACACGAAATATATGTCAGAATGTGGGTAAAACAGAGCAGGAGACAAAGAATTCTCCCCCAAGGAGTTCAGTCACAAATTTAATTAATGCATTATTATTATTATTTTTTTTTTTTTTTTTTTTTTAGCAATCCTTGAAGCATGTCTGCCAAAGTGGTGCCCAAAGCATAAAGGGGCATACGAATGTTTAGTATATCTGGCATATAAATACCTTGCAATGCTGGCTACAAAAGTGCCATGCGAACGCCTGTTCTCACTTTCAGGTGACGTTGTAAACAAGAAGCGGGCAGCATTATCTCCTACAAATTGTAACCAAACTTGTTTTGTGTGAGCAATTGGCTGAAGTAGGACGGAGTGGACCTGTAGACTCTAAAGTTTTACATTGTTTTATTTTTGAATGCAGTTATTTTTTGTACATAATTCTACATTTGGAAGTTGGACTTTCATGATAAAGAGAATTCACTACAGTACTTGTATTAGGTGACTTGAAATATACTATTTCTTTTTTTACAGTGCAAATATTTGAAATAAAAATATAATATAGTGAGCACTGTACACTTTGTATTCTGTATTGTAATTGAAATCCATATACTTGAAAATGTGGAAAATCTCCAAAAATATTTAAATAATGGTATTCTATTGTTTAACTGCGCGATTAATTTGTTTAATTGCTTGAAAACCCTACTTGTATGGCGTGGTTTTTTTTTTTTTTTTTTTTTTTTTCTGTCCTGTGTAATTTTCTTCCCCCCTCCAGCCCCCCCCCCCCCTTCCTCTGCCCCAGAAAATCACTATCTCCAAGCTGGCTAAAAAAGAACTGGATCATCTTTGACTAGTGGTCAAATTCTGATCTCAAACCCAAGCAGCCCTTCTGAACTGAACAGCAGTATTTGGATCTAGATCTTTAGGCATGGTCACTAATTTCTTAGTTGTAATTCATATGCCAACTAAACTTATTGCTCCTATATCTCTAAATGTCCAGGTCTGACCTGTAGGGATTAAGTGACTTTTACAGTGGCAAAGTGGAACATTTATTGATGGTGTTGTACAGTCATGATTCAGGCGGAAGTAACAGCATCTCAAGAGCTACTGCTTTTGTTGTGTCTCCTCTCTCCCTTTCCCCATGCTACAATGAGAATGCTTGTGTTGCTACACAGTCTAGTACTGTATTTGTGGTAAGGAGCATCCGGACTTTTAGGACTAGGAAGAAGAAAGTACTACAGACGGAAACTTTCAAAGAACGGCACTGTGGTGCATAGTTCTCAGGCTCTTATTGGTTAAGTACTGAAAGAGGATGGGAGGGGTCTGATTACTTAAACAAGAAGTCTTGCAGAGAAGAGACTCACAGGGTGGGGAGACCATAGTGAACCATATCCTTTCTTGCTTCCAACTTTATCACGCTGGAACTTTAACTGGTTGGCTTTTAATTATGTTTTCCTGTATAGCTTTTCTGTGTGTGGCATTCATATAACTATTTTTGTACTCTTTTTTGCAAAAGCGGCAAAACAATGAGAGGAAACACTTTTTCAGGAAGTAATGTCTTAATGCTCTATAGTCTGTACATGAGCTACAAATTAGCAAACTAGCTCAGGGGTGTCATGTTCCCATGTCATTAGAATGTGTCTAGTGATTATGCATAATCTTTCTATAATCTATTCACTTACAGCAGTCAGTTATTTCTTCTGTTTCCTCCCCCCCTTGTGTTTTTCCTTGCCCTTCTGTTTTTAGCATTCTGTTTTAGTCTTAGCAGTCTATGAAACATGTATGCCAGAATTCATAGATTGGAGGGGAGGGGAAGGAGTGTTCACTGATGGGGTGGGGTGGGGGTGGGGGGGGGAAGAGTCAACACTGACCAGAGAAAGCAAAGGATGGAATGGAAGAAGTGAGTCGTGTTATAATTTGATATATTATGCTGATGGTCACCCCCCATTCTTACAAACCCTGTATGAATATCTACATTAGATACAGATAATGATACACATTCCTGGACTAAGTATTGTAGAAGTTTTCAGTATTACTGTGTACTTTGGTACATATTCAGCCTATCCAGAGTTATGCTCTGAATTTCAGCCTCTCTTGTAAAGGATTCCTGGGTGGGGTTGAGGAGAAAAGGAAGGGGACTCAGCATGTGTTTTCTATATGAGCACAATGTGAAAGATCTTGCTGGCTTTTCTCTAATCCCTGAACAGCAAGATATCAGGGTGGCTCTTTAGAAAGAGGCCGAATTCTCTTGCTTTTATGATGATCTCAACCCTCTCACATCCAACTCTTTTCGTGTAGCATAAAGCTTTGCAAATTCCAGCATATGAGTTTGAAAATGGTTTGTGGTGGGTGTGGGTGTATTTTTTGTGTTTGTTTTTTTTTTTTTTTTTTTTTTTTTTTTTTTTTTTTTTTTTTATGGTGTCTTAGTGTTAAAATGGCTAATTATAAATTGACTCTATTTCTGTGTAACAGAAATCAACAAGCAATTGAATTTGAGGTTAAAACTACTAGAGAAAATGCACAAATGCAGGAGGAAGCCAGTGTTGTTCCTTATCCAGATGATGAGATGCCAGTGAAAAGCTGTGGTACATACAGCATTGATTTTGATAACTTAAACAACATCAATCCATTCCAGAGTTCCTCTCAGATGCAGAATTCTCCTGAGAGCCTAAAAAAGTCTCCTATATTATCTAGCAACCCTGAAAAGACTTCTGAGAAAAATGATATAAATTCTCTGCCACTGGATGATACACTTCCTGTTACTTCCCCACTGACTGCTGCAATGTCTGAGAGAACAAATCTAAATGCAGACATCCTTATTGGTGTGACAAAAGAGACAGTTTCCATGGATGTAGTGCTGTCAGGTAATGAATCCAAACCAATTCCTAATGACACTGAACAGGATATAAAGCCCACTTCTGGTGAAATCATCAAAACCAATTCTTCCAACGGATCAACACAAACACAGAATTCTCCACCACTTGTACAAGGGTCCTACAACTTTGATCCTAACAGCTCTGATGTAACCCACCCTTTCAAAACTAGGGATTCAAAGCTACAGAATTCCCCAGTAGAAGAAAGAACTTCAACAAAAGAGTCAAAACCTGAAGAAGAGGCTAGCTTCTCCAAGGCTGAACCTGTAAAACTAGAATTTGACTTCACCGATAACACAGCTAGTAAAAGGCCACCTCCTAGGAAACTAGGCAAAAGACCTGGAATTAAGCCTCCTTCCAAGAAAACTGCTATAGCTCTAGGGAAAACATTCGAGAACTCAGAGGCAAAAAGCAAGAGTAAAACAGAAAATGAAATTCCTGTTTCCAATGCATCTTATAACTTTGACTGGGACAAATTTGATGATCCAAACTTTAATCCATTTGGAGGCGGTTCCAAAGTTTCTAGCTCACCCAAATGCCCTAAACCCAACACCGAAAAAGCTAATCAGCAAGAGGAACAGGATAGCACCTTACTAAAAAAGGAATCTCTTCCAGCAGAGCAAATTAACAGAATTGTTGTTGCAGATGAGACTGCTGAAGAAATAGTGCCTGAAACTCAGTAAGTAAATCTTTATAATTGGACTTGTAGAACTGCCTCAAAGACCTTTCAGGACAAGATGATGCCAAAAACTCATGGGTGCAGAAATCTGTGCTTGTGCCTGTGAACAGATTTTTTTTGTTTTGTGTTGAGACAGTCTAAAAATTAAAAATCCCTCTGTCTTCTTTCAGAAAGTGAAAGATAAAAGAGCATCAGAGCTGTGTGCCTGCTCTCCATTCACCATTGCTCCCGTTATGCCTTCAAAATAAATATTTAATGGGGAAACAGGGCAGATATACTGATCTGTCACACCCCTTCCGCTGTAGATGTTAAAGCTTGGAGAGCTACCGGATAATGGCTGGTTCAGTAGCAGGGAGCGGAACAGACTGGACAATTGTCCTGTTTTACACTCTTAGCCTAAAATCAATTCCTCAGTGGGGCCAGAACTTCACCTCTGGTACCTACTCCTAATATTCTTAGGGAGTAGGACAAGAGCAAGCAAGGAATAAATGACACTCTTGTTCATCCTATTATTCTATAGTAGGGAGTTAACACTGCTTTCTGGTTGTGAACACAATCTGTAATATAAATGCTTCTCACAAAATCTGGAGCTGGAAGAAAAAGTAGTAGTATCAAGGGACTGGAACTTTCCTCCTCTAGTTAATCTTAGGTGGTAGGGTATTGAGTTTTGAAGTTCAGTTTTAACCACTTACATGCCAACGACTTTACTACAGAACATATTGGAAACAACTAGCTGTTTATCCAGGGTAGAATCTCATTCATTTGACAGGAATGAGTAATATGTGCTCACTATCCTGGTCACACATACAGAGCCACCTATTATTGTTAAAATTAGGATAAATATTAAATTTACACTGCCATCAGCTAAAGTATTGGACTACTACAGTGAGGCTTTATGGAGTGTCTATAAAAACTTTGCTACTGATATTAGACCATGTTAAGGGAAGGGTGGGAAACCTATGAGTTCTGGGGTTTAACTCAAACAGAGCCCTTTTCACAGAAATGCTGCAGATTTTAGAAAAGTAGAAACTCTTTTTAAATCTAATCTCCCTGCTTTTTGTTAATGGAAAAGTCTGTTTGGCCATTCTGTGGCAGTCATGACTTTCTATACATCCATAATAGCATTCTAGTTTTCATGGGAGAGGTATGTAAATTCATTCTTACCTGCTGATTGTTTGTTAATGGAGAGTTTGTTGCCATTTAGAGACCATTATATGAGGGGTGGTGGGGTGGGGATAAGGCAAGCTGTCAAACAAGCTTCCTATGCTTAAATGACTTTTAGCCAGGTCTAGGAACATATTTAGACCTTTGAACTGACTAGATTACTATGACTTTAACCGTTTGTTTAGTAGCTTCCCTGAAGAAAAACCAAGCAAAGATGAAGATAAATCTGTAGTTCAAGCAGAAATGGAAGAGGAATCTACAAGAGAACTAACTATGGTAATGTGTATCTATATTTAAGATATCCAGTTCTTGGTAAAACTGTGTTAAAGCAGTTTTCTATTTCTAATAAAGTTGCTGTTCTCCCCTTCTTGCATTCCCTTCAGCCTAAAGGTGTAACTCTTACAGATCCTCAGACTTCTACAGTGAAAACAAAATTTGATTTTAAAAACCAATGAAAAGAGGTTGGGTCCTGTTTGTGCCAAATCCATAAACTCAGCCTGATATAACCAAGGGATCAAATCCGTATCATGGAAAATATCTATCTAAAATCTCTTGATTTAGTTGACAGCATAAAGTGCACAGGCTGAAAACTTAAATCAAGGGTGAGGAATCTGATAAAATGCAGCTCTGCCTGATGAGGATTAACACAATGTGTTGGGTTAACAAATTCCTGCTGCTGTTGAAATCTTCCCCATGGACTCTATTTCGGCTAACTCTCTTAACTGTTGTGTAACACACTGATTTAACCATCACTAATGTGTTTATGTGCTATAAATACACTATGCCAGTCATACTCCCAGTGTTCCATATTACAAACTAAGTGTATGTCTGCCTTCCAGGAGAAAAAAACAAGCTCCGATACCTCACCAGTTGATGCCCACAGTCAAGATAACTTGCCTTTAATTGGCAGTGAAACATCCCCTTTGGCTGACCAAGAACATGAAGCCAATTGCAAGAAAACTGAAATGGCAGTTCATATAAATGATCCAACAGTAGTCACTGAGTCTGAAGAGTACTTCAGACCCTCAACAGAAGGTAAGAGCAGTTGCTCTTAGCAAGGCGCTGCAACAGAACTGGACACACATGCTGTTAAAACAGCTTTGTATGCTGTTTTCCTCTACTTCCGTTTTAAGTTACAGGAACAAACATCTCATTACCAATTCTAGTTCTTAATGTTTCATCCTGCCTATCTTTAAAGGGACAATCCTTAAATTGAGACAGGAAACTCTTCCTAAGATTACTGAAACTGACGGAAGTTTAAAGAAAAGATTTGTTACACTTAACAATCGAAAGCATTGTTTACGCTCTGTTTCCCTGTAATAGTTTCCTTTGTTTCCTTTTGTGCACTTACCACCCAATAGCTATTTTAAAGGTTGGAGGAGGGGGGGAGAGGAGTCATTTTAAAGCCACCAAAATTAGCAGGGTTGTTGGAGCTGGTGGAATATCCAAAAATACACTTTTCTCCCCCTGCCCCCCCCCCTTTCCTTTTCCTTCCCCCTTCAAAAACGGACTAGATTTCATGTTGACATTGTCCCGTCAAGCAATTGACACTAAATAACCAGGTGCCAAATCCAGTTGTAATCCAAACAATACCACTGCACCTGTTTAGTGACAATAATATGGTTTCTAATGGGTTTCACTTGGCAGGTTGTAACATTAGAAAAGCACTTTTATGTTGAGAATTATTCTTTTCCGTTCATAAAAACAAACATTACCAAAGTGCCAGCTATACAAAACACAAACCTATTGAACAATCTTGACACTTACTTCATACAAACCCATAGGACCCACCCTGTCCTTGTTATGGTACAAATGGCCTTTCTGCATTTTCATACCTTTAAATAGAGAAATCGCAGAATTGCAATTTTATTAAAAAATAAACTTCTATAGTATGCTGCATAACTCAAAAGATTGTGTACACTCAAAACTAGAGGGCTAGGTCTATCATTGCACATTAAGTTCATTTGTTCCCCTTTTTACAATCTATCACAAGCCTCTTAATAGGTTGGTGGATCATTTTGGAAAACAATGACCTATGGTAACAGTAGCTGTGTGTGTAAATCTGTGCATAGATTGAACTGCCAACGATATACTAAAAGTTGAGAGTTCGTAGAAGAGCAGCGCATCCATTCTTGAGGACACCTCCACGTTTAAACTTAAAGATGCGCACTAACTTGTCAATGACATCAAGACACTTGAATCACTGTGTTTAACTCTTCTCCCTCCCTCCCCCCTCTCCCCCAAATAACCTGAGTTTTAAGAGGAGAGGTGGGGTTGTTGTTTTTGTTTGTTTGTTTGTTTTTTGTTTTGTTTTAAATCCCAACTCTTTCCCTTCTAGGCTGAAGTTCAGGGTTCTTTTCTCCTGCTAACAACTTAATCTAACAGGGGTATAGGAGTTTCCCTTTGCTTTCCATCAGTTTCATATCAATGACACTTTCCATCCTGCTCTATTAACAACTGTATGACAGCATTAAATCACTTTTATTAATATATTTGTCCTTTTCCAGTTCTAGGAATGGGCATAGAAATAGACTACCTGGAACAATTTGGTACATCCTCAGTAAGTATCTAATATTTAAGCAGTTAAACTTGTTGGCTCAAGAGTAGGGATGGGGAGAGAACAATAAGATCTAAGCCTTTCTCCGCCATGTTATAGGTTCAAATGTGGCCCAGTTGGGAGTAGCAGTTAATGTCTATCTACTCATGAGATGGTACAATGGGTTGAGCTCAGTCTTTCACATGCTTCTGCCCACTCCCAAACTAACTGCTGTCCTTGGCAGTCTAGCCAAGGCTGAGGTTTGAATAATCCTATCTTCTGGAGAGAACACACCACTTGGGAGTTTCAGGGTTGGCTATGCTACAAAGTAACACATCATTCAATGTGAGTAATATCTCACCTATCTCTCCCCAGTTTAAAGAGTCTGCTTTGAGGAAGCAATCATTGTATTTGAAGTTTGACCCTCTGCTGAGAGACAGCCCCAAAAAGCTGGCTCCTGGTACTACTGAAACAATAAGCACCTGTGTAATCAATGCACCATTTCAAAGTGGGTAGGTATAGATTTTAATCCTAAATTTATAGCCCACAAATTTTGGTTTTGAACACACTCTCTCTAGTTTTAACTGTTTGTTTTTAGTCCTCTTTCTGACTTCAGTAGGCTGCCTTTGGAAACCCCAAAGCCTGCAATGAAATCTCTTCAAAATGAAGAAAAGCCTAAAGGACTGGATCTTCTGGGAACTTTCCCAGCTCCAGTAAGTAAATCATCAACATGTCAATTTTCATGTTAGTGGATTTTTGGATGAGTTCTTCTAGTGGGAAGAATAGACAACCTTTATCAACTTCTTGCCTGCTTAGTGTTCCTGCACTGCTGTGGGTTAGTGTTGGTGTTACAATTGCCAGTACCCTCAAACAGGGCACATGCATTTAATGTTTGGCTTAAAATTACGCTAAGATATTGTGTGTCCGAGTACAGCAATTCGGGATAAGGAGGAAATTCCAACACTAAGCACTGGCCCTCTTGGGTGGGGGGAAATCTCACTTGCTTACCATAACCTTAAGCTAAATTCTTACAAAACCTCGTATGACGAGAAACATTTTGTACATGATCCTTTAAACTAAACTTGATTTAAATGGTTCTCTGATGCCTAATAGCATTGATCATATCTCTGAAAATTGGTGCTATTAATGGCATGCAATGTTTCTGACGTTAAACACTAAAACAGACTTGCTCTTGGATAGTGGACTCCTAGACTGGTGTCATTACATGTTGCCTTTCAGTCCCTAGAGGGATCTCAAATTCCCATTTCAGTCAAAGCATTCTTTTCTAATACAGCTGACCCCATGTAAGGTGAGAAATGGGTTTTCATTGCAGTTCCTCTGCTTCTTGAACAAGCAGCACTCTGTCTGTACCAAATTCTACAATTAAACATAAAGTTTTAAACTTGACTGTCCTTGTATAACTCTTGATGTGGATGTGGATGTGGATGTAGGTCTGTTTGCCCAGCAGTAATGCTTAACTTGCTGTGGGGTGGGGGAGCTGTTTCTGTATCTGCTGTTCATTAATAGGCAAATAGTGCAGTGTGCTGCATCTCAATACAGCTATAGTACTTTGACTAAGCAGTTTATGGGGATAGTTTTGGGCTTAAAATAATAATGTGAGATAATTTGAATAGATTGTAGTATAGCTGATGTGGTAGCCACTCAAACTTTTTTTCCCCTTCTCCACAAAGGATACAGTTCCTCTAATTCCAGATATCTCAACCAGTAACGCTTCACCGCTCTCTCCTTTTGCTGTGCCAATCAACACTGCAGTTGACGCTATTATAGAAGTGCTGAAATATAGCCAAAAAGATATGGATACAGCTGTTGAAACAGTTAAATTAGAGGTAAGAAGAAAGCTTTAAAAGCCTTTAGGAATGTGGCACTTACTTTTGAAAAGGCTTGTCATTATAACATTTCCTCTCTTTTTGAGTTACTCAGCACATACTGGGCATTTTTTTCAAAAGTTGTTGTTCTCTCTTACCCTCCCCCCTCTCTTTTCCTCTTTATCCCCCTCCCCGCCCCTTCCCCAGCTCCTTCCGGTTTTGAAGTACAGTGTCCCATTCCTAATGAGTTACTGTTTGTTGCTTACATGGGTAGAATAGCCTGCACCAGCATCTTCAGAGTTGGAGATAGACTTGCCATACCCCATGTGTCCAATCTTCTAGACTTACTACCTTTTTAAGTAGGCTCCATCCAGGAGACTCTACTAACAAGAGACCTTTTGCCTTGTTTGGTGCCTTCAGAGAAATTTTAAACTCCCACATAAAGGGACTAATGTAATTTTCATTCCAAAACAAGTTTTGATAACCGTGAAGCAAGATGACAGTTGCCTAAGCAACTTGATCCTGGGCAAGCAGTGTGGAGGGGAAAAGAAACAGTCTGCCAGCTGTACTGAACTACAGGTGGTGGGGACCATATTTCAGAGGAGCAATCAGCCATGGTGAAAGATCCTTAAAGAGAGCCAGGTTATGGCAGATGAAGCCACAGGTTGGCTCCCTTTTTTTTTTTTATTGAAGGGGGCAAGGAGTAATAATGCGACCACTGATCTTCATGCTACAAAAGGTGCTTGTCATGAAACAGGGATTCAGTGCTAATTTATGAACAGTGTAGCCATCCCTAAATTACTGCACTTGCTCTTAAAATACTGAATAAACTGTAGAATTTAGTTTAAACATCCAACGTAAAAGATACTTTTGTCAAAGAGTGCTCACTTCTTACATATCTCTTGTTCCAAATTATCTCTGCTTAGGCATTGTCTAGTTACATAAACTAGTGGAGGTGTGCTTTGTATATGGATAGCTTTTTGTAAAGAGAAATTTCAGATTTAATAGTCGCTTTTTCTTGTCTTAGAATTTCTTCAGCAAAGGTTTTCAAATTGGCAAATCCCGTTCAGAACAATAGAACTAACTACTAAGGACATATAGAATGTCCTTAGTAAAGATGGCCAGTACCTACAGTCCATCTGCACTTTTTAGTGTTTCCACTCTTCTTCCAGATAGCATGGGGTGCACCATCTTTTCTTAGACACTTTGTTCCCCAGTGGGAGGCAGAGGCCATATTTGCCAAGAGCAATATTTGTGACAAGAACAAAAAATGATAGATGCCTTGAAAAGAGAGTTCTTGATAAGTTTCTCTGAAGGAGGAAGGTGGTGTGTGTGTGTGTGTGTGTGTGGTGGTTTTTGTGTGGGTTTTTTTGTTTTGTTTTTTTTAAATGCCTTGTAGTGACAACATGAGGGGAAGAATCTTATCTTTACAAATCAGTTTCTTCTAATCTGGAGCCACAAACACTAATATAACTTCATGGTTATTGCATGGCTTCACTACAGGACAGAGTCATGTTTGTCTGGGGACCTTAACGGTGCATTTTATAACTTAAAAGAGAGCCAACCATTTTAAACTAAGACTGAATTTCCTGGGGTTATAATGCTTGCTACTAGGATAGTTCCTACATAGCTAATGTGTTTGGGTTTGTTTTTGGTTTGGTTTTTCTCAACTGTAACTCCATGTTAATAATAACTTGTCTGAGAATGTAAGGTTATCCTTGTTCCCTCCAAATTTGTGTGAACACAACGATTGCTTCAACCTGCAAATTGACACTGACCTGAATAGATTAAAAGAGTTGGTTGCATGCTGTGAGTCAATAGTGTAAAACCTCTAACAGTGAGGGAGTAAGATCCCCTAATTTGTGATATAGGGCAAGTCTACCTGGAAAAAACAAGTCTGTAATCCATGTATGAAGAAATAGTAAACTTAGTCTTGCTGTGTGGTGCAACAAACACCAGTGCTGTGTGTACAGGGATAGCATCAGAAGGTCACTTGTAATCTGCTTTAAAACAATTTTTTGTGTGAATCTTTTTGACTTAGAAATGTTGAAACTAGTGAGTACACTATATCCCTCCGTGTACTGATCTGTCTCTGACTGTGACTTGTACTAGAGCTTTCTGCCATAACTGACACTTACGAAATCGTGTCCATAGGGAAAATTTTACCGTCTGTCAATACCTCTTTAAGATACTCTTCAAGTTGTTCTGAATGTCAGTTTATCTCAATCCCTGTTAAATTTAGAATTTATTTTTTAAGGTTCAAGAAAAGCAGATGGAAGTTTTAGAATGGAAAAAGAAATATGACAGGCTTTATATGGAATACCTGGAAATGGGGTAAGTGCCTGCTAATTGTACAGCTTGACTTATTGCTTTTGATTGCTTTCTCTAATTTATATTCAATATTGTTTTTTTAGAAAAATTGTTGCAGAGTTTGAAGGTACAATAACCCAAATGATGGGTAAGTATACTGAGTAAATGGAACACTACTTGAGATTGGCTTTTGCTTAGACCTGAAGGGCACGCTAAATGTATAGGTGTCTTTGACACAAGAATATCTAGTACTCTTCTGGCTAGTACTTTAGTCATGCTGTCAATACTGCATTACATGTTATACTTGTATCATACTGAATCCTTGGAACAGAGATCAGAGCTAGAAAAGTTGTGTTTATGGACAGATTTCTAAAGTAGCGTATGCACAGTCGTATTCACCTTAATTACACAACTAAGGTACTTGCATGTTTGCTTGACTTGTACAGACACTTGCATGTAGCAAGGTAGGTGCCTGATTTGTACCTAACTGAGGCATGCACAGTAATGAACAGCTATGGGCCATATTGCGGCCAATTCAAGATAGTCCATTGGAAGCTACAAGTTCCAGTTTCTTACTAAGCAACGTCCACAGCTTGATACTAAACGAGAACAATAATCTGTTCCACTTCTGTAGATCACACACAGCCATGTCAGTGGAACCCTCTGGTGGACACTTCTTGTTTCGACTGTTTGTATATATGACTTCTAAACTGCAAAGGCATTGATTAACACATCAGCCAAAAGCTTGTATCTCAGTCATAAGAACATGAGAATGGCCATACTGGGTAAGCCCAGGGGTCCATCTAATCCAGTTTCCTGTCTTCCGACAGTGGCCAATGACAGATGCTTCAGAAGGAACAAACAGAACAGGGCAATCATCAAGTGATCCAGTCCCAGCAACTGTCATTCAGGCCTAGGGACAACCAGAGCATGGTTGCATCCCTGACCATCTATTGATGTACCTATACTCCATGAAATTATCTAATTTATTTTTTTTAATCCAGTTATGTTACAAAGGCCAAAACTATCCCCTGGCAATGAGTTCCACAGGCTGACTGTGTGTGCATTGTGTGAAGAAGTATTTGTTCATATTTGTCTTAAACCTGCTGTCTAGTTCATTGGGTGACCCTTGGTTCTTGTGTTACATGAAGTGGTAAATAACACTTCCTTATTCGCTTTCTCCACACCATTCAAGATTTTATAGACCTCTGTCATACCCCCCTCCCCTCCTTGGTCATCTCTTTTTTTTCTAAGATGAATAGTCCCAGTCTTTTTAATCTCTCCTCACATGGAAGCTATTCCATCCCCCTAATTTTTGTTGCCCTTTTCCATTTCTAATATCTTTTTTGAGCTGGAACAACAAGAATTGCACGCAGTATTCATGTTGTGGGTATACCATGGATTTATATAGTAGCATTATAATATTTTGTCATCTTATCGATCCATTTCTTAATGGTTCCTAACATTGTTGGCCTTTTTTTTTTTTTTTTTTTTTTTACTGCCACTGCACATTGAGTGGATGTTTTCAGAGAACAATCCATAATGGCCCCAAGATTTTTCTTGAGTCATAATGGCTAATTTAAACCTCCTCATTTTGTATGTATAGTTTGGATTATATTTTCTAATGTGCAATACTTTTGCATTTATCAACACTGAATTTCATATGCCATTTGGTTTCCCAGTCGCCCAGTTTTAAGAGATCCCTTTGTAACTCTTCAGTTAGCTTTGGATTTAACTATCATGAATAATTTTGTATCATCTGCAAATTTTGCCACTTCACTGAGCCCTTTTTCCAGATTTATGAATATGTTGAACAGCACTGGTCCCAGAACAGATCCTTGGAACACTATTTACCTTTCTCCATTATGAAAATTGACCATTTATGAATCTACCCTTTTGTTTCCTGTCTTTTAACCATGAGAGGACCTGCCGTCTTATCCCATGACTGCTTACTTTGCTTAAGAGCCTTTAGTGAGGGATGCTGTCAAAGGCTTTCTGAAAGTCCAAGTATACTATATTAACTGGATCACCCTTGTCAACATGCTTGTTGACAACTCCTCCTCCTCCCCGCTTCTCTTCCCCCCTCCACCCCCCAAATCCAAATAGATCGGTGAGGCATTATTTCCCTTTACAAAAGACATCTCGCCTCCTCCCCAACAAATTGTGTTCATCCATGTCTGATATTTCTGTTCTTTACTGTAGTTTCAACCAATTTGCTTGGTACTGAAGTTAAGTTTACTAGCCTATAATTGCCAGGATCAACTCTGGAGTCTTTTTAAAAAATTGGTGTCATGTTAACTATCCTCCAGTTATCTGGTACAAAAGTGACAGGTTCCATACCACAGTTAGTAGTTCTGCAATTTCATGAGTTCCTTCAAAACTGGTCCTGATAACACATTACTGTTTAATTTATGAAATTATTCCCAAACTACTTCTATTGACACTTCAATCTGAGACAGTTCCTCAGATTTGTCCCTTAAAAAGAATGGCTCAGGTGTGGAAATCACCCTCACATCCTCTGCAGTGAAGACTACAGCAAAAAATTCATTTAGCTTCTCTGCAATGGCCTTGTCTTCCCTGAATGCTCCTTTTAGCACCTCAATTGTCCAGTGGTCTTACTGATTATTTGGCAGGCTTCCTGCTTCTGATGTACTTTTATTTATTTATTTTTATTTTTGCTGTTAGTCTTTTGCTAGTTGCTCTTTTTGGCCTGCCTAATTATACTTGATTTACCAGAGTTTATGCTCCTTTCTATTTTCCTCAATAGGATTTGACTTCCAATTTTTAAAGGATACCTCTTCTTCTACTCTGTTTTAGCCTTGGTGGCTTTTTTCCCCCTATTACTATTTAATTTGGGGTATACATTTAGTCCTCATTTTAAGAGTAAGCATGCTAAATCTGTGCATAATTTAGATTAAATCCTTAATTAAGGAAGACCCATGTTTACAAGCATGACCGTTCTATGATGCTTGTCCTTTGGTCCTTTTAAAGAGAATTCTTCAGGAAAGGTAATATGGCCGAGTGTGCTGATAAGAATTAAAGGTTTAGTAAGGAAGGTCTCATTATGCTACAGTAATGTCTGGTCCTATGTCTTTAGTAACTGGGACGAGGGGGTGCTTTGCTTTAAGAAAAACAAACACCCAGCCCTCTTGAGGTTTTGTTTTGTTTTTCATCTTTAGAGGATGCCCAAAAACAGAAGGAGCTTTCAAAAAAGGAAAACCAGAAGATGCTGGAGGAGAAACAGCAAGTTCTGTCAGATCTTAACTCCATGGAGAAGTCTTTCTCTGAACTCTTCAAACGATTTGAAAAACAGAAAGAGGTTTTAGAAGGCTATCGCAAAGTAAGATGATGGAATGACACTGGATACTGTGCTTCCAAATCCCAGACAAGACTAAGGCCCTGTCGAGACTGGGGAAATAGCTGATCTTCTAAAACCTCTCTTTACACTAAGTGTAAGGTGGTCACTGTCAAAATTAGACTCCCCCTAGAAATGTGGCTGGTTAACATCTCAAAGATGTTAGTACTTAGGGTAGACCAGGTTCAAGTCACGTTTTAAAATGCAGTAAGTATGGTTTTAAAAACAAAAAAAGGATGATTTTTTTTTTGTTTTTTTTTTTTTAACTGAAAGTACTCCACATCTTCCTGGCTGTCTTCATAGTTGCATCAAATTGTGACTAGTTTAGTGTCCTATCCTTTTCTATCATTAACAATTGAATGAGTGACTCTGGGGAGGAGATTAGATGTGTCCAAAGACAACCTGTCTCTGGATTATTCATAGGCTCCAAGGCCACAGGAGGTTAGACTAGGTGATCACATGAGCCAAGACCATTTCTAGTAGAAGGATCTGGTTCAGGAGAAGTCTGCCTATTACATTAGCCCTTGGAGACCCTAACTTTTATATCCGGACTCCCTTGCGCCAGAACTGTACAAACCAAGGCAGACCAGGTCTTTGCTCTAAAGAGTCTCACTCAAACCCACTTGTTCTGTCCGATCTTAAAGGTAAACTAACAGGTTGAAGGATAAGTGGGAGGAAAGACAAAGGTAACCGATCACATGTGCACTGTCCAATCTATGGTACTAGTGACAGGTTGGATTCACTTGCCTCCTTATATAAAAAGGATGTGCAGGTGGCACTCCATACCTATGGTTTAGCATGTGTTATGTTGTCATGACCAGCTCCAGCATAAAGTTGCATTACAGTTTTTGTGAGGGTGGAGTTTATATATACTTCTCTTCTCTATTTCCAGTTTTGTTAAATGGCTTTGCCTATCTCCCTTTAGTTTAAAGTTCAAAATCACATTGGTCACTGGGGTCTTGGTCAAGTTCTGGGACAGGGTGTCTTTCTCTCTTCCTCCCCCTCTTTTTATAGCGGTCTCTGCTATGCTTCCTCCAGCACACGGGGGTTACTGGAGGCCTGATGCCATATGGAGATCCCTTTGCTAAAATCCAGGTCTGGGGTGGCAGGGGAAACTTACTTGTCTCTTCTCCTCCCATCTCACTGCAGTGGCTTTTGTTGCACTGCATGGTATTTAATATTTAATACTTGGTATTAAATATTTAATACTTGATTCAGCTGAAGCAGGGTCCAAATCCTGAATTTTTTCCCCATCATCTTCTACCTTTCCTGGAAGAGGGTGGATTTAGCTTTAGTTTGAGCCAGCATAGGGGGTATATTGATTGAACGAATAGAAGTGGCACAGAATGAAAAAAATTCAAGAACATTGTGGCTTTTGGTAAGAGACAAGAGAAAGCTGAAGATACAAACTAGAATGAATTTCTCCTTTGTTGGCATTTTGAAGATAAGTGAAAACAGAGGTAGGAGAGAACAAGTGGCTGTGTGTTGAGGAAAGATCTGACCTTCTTCTCTACCCTTAACTGTTTGTGTTCTTGAACAGGTCTTTTTTTAAACAAAACAACCCTGCAGTAGTAGAGTCTTGTCTGCCTCTGGGGTAATGAGGTTAAATGCAAACAACCACCTTGACACTAACTGAACTCTCCCATTATATTGGGATAGAATGAAGAGGCTTTGAAGAAATGTGCTGAGGATTATCTTGCAAGGATTAAGAAGGAGGAGCAGAGATATCAAGCACTGAAAGCACATGCTGAAGAAAAACTGCATCAGTGAGTACTTTCTCCTTCTTAGTCCCTGATGTTTACCTTTTATGTAGGGTGAATTCACAAGCAAAACTCCCTTTGACTTCAGTGGGGCCAGGATTTCACTTTAGTGTCTTAATCTCAAAACCTCTCTTAGAAATATTGTAACCACTTCTAAAGTGGAAGAACCTAGCTTGACTTCAGACCTAACTTGCTAGCTGTTTTGAATTAAGTCAGATTTAAACATTAGCTCACTTTCATTCCAGAGCAAATGAAGAGATTGCCCAGGTACGAAGCAAAGCCAAGACGGAGTCTGTAGCACTGCAAGCTACTTTGCGTAAAGAACAAATGAGGGTACAGTCTCTAGAAAGAAGCCTTGAACAAAAGGTCAGTTTAAGTATCTGCTACTTGAGTGGGTTTTAAACTTGTAATAAGCTAAGTTCTAAACTAGCATCAGAACTGGTGTTCTCATGAGTACCACCGTGAAATAGCAAGGAGTCTGGTGACACCTTAAAGACTAACAGCTACCCCCTGATACTGTGAAATAGGAGTCTTGATTTTATATGTCAAATTTTGGTATGGCAGAACCCTTTGATACTGAGAAATGCAATCCATCTACCCTTGCAGAGGCATCTATTGTGAATAATGGGTTCATTTGCATAGATGAGCCTCAGAAGTGACTAACAATATATAGACTTCCAAGACTGGATACTAGGTGAACTGTTGAAATGGTGCAACTAAAATACAGGTTCCGGTTGAAAGTGAACAGTACACCTTGTCCAGGGAATAAGGCTTAAATATGATGGCATTGTATCCGTTCTAGATGCATTTTGATATTAATAGCATTGACTATTGCAAGGGTTCTCAGACTTTTGTACTGGTGACCTCTTTCACACAGCAAGTCTCTGATTGCGACCTCCCCCGCCCCATACATTTAAAACACTTTTAAAAAATATATATTTAACACCATTATAAATGCTGGAGGCAAAGCAGGGTTTGGGCTGGAGGCTGACAGCTCACGACCCCCCATGTAATAACCTCATGACCTCCTGAGGGGTCTCAACCCCCAGTTTGAGAACCCCTGGACTATCATGTTCCAGTATCTAAACTTGTAGACCACTACCAACCAATAGACAGTATTGTTGGCTGACATCTTTTCAATGGCCTGAATAGTCAAGTCGGAAAATCCAGTAATCTGCAAGTGCAGGGTTTCATATTTGCATGTAAATTGTTATTGCATAGTCTAATGTCACAAATGGGCTTACCAAAGATCGGTGGCTCACTGTAAGTTCTTCAAATACTCATTCATGCAAAGCTTTTTCCCTGCTTTTGGTATGTCAGCAAAACCAGTGCTTGTCACTAGTATCCTGCTCCTATATTTAACTGATACTATAGTGCTGTTGAAAGGAACAGAGTGGCAACTAATTCTGTGATGCTACTGACATTGGTGTGTCTTCCCCCTGTATCCAGCTGTCGTGGAGGGAAGTCCCACACCCAACCTACTTCCTCCAAATTTAACTTTTTAAAATTCTGTGTAGTGGGATCACACTATCCACTTGTCATCATAAGGATTAACTAGTGGAATCACAGAAGCATTTTTAAAT
This sequence comes from Chrysemys picta bellii, assembly GCF_011386835.1. Taxonomy (NCBI): domain Eukaryota; kingdom Metazoa; phylum Chordata; order Testudines; family Emydidae; genus Chrysemys; species Chrysemys picta. The sequence continues at coordinate 126,341,584 of NC_088795.1, read as the reverse complement.
ACTCCTCGCTTTAGGAGAATGAAAGCATTGAGAACCAGCATCACCCATGCTATAAACGTAGTTCCATATTGAATTGCTTCAGCCATTTATGAAGTGGAAAAACAGGCACCAGTAGTAGGTATGTTGAAGGTTGTATCTTCTATTTAGTTGTAAAGAGAACTTACAAAAGTGTGCAACAGTCTAACAGTCGAGACTACAGTCTAAATTTTACACACTGCCTGGAAAGTTAAGGAAACAATGTAATGTTGCTATCCCTTCAAAATCTAATCGAGATGTCTCCTTAAGATGCCTTGTTCCAAGTCTTTACTGCATTTACGGAATGTGAGCATTTGTAATGGAACTCCTCCTATGAATGTGTTGCAGTTTGTTCTTGACTCACTAATTCTTTTGTCTTCTTAACAGGCAAAAGAAAATGATGAACTAACAAAAATCTGTGACGACTTGATTTTAAAGATGGAAAAAATCTAATCTTTGGACTGTTGTACATATGTTCACTCTCAGATTCATTCTGTCCTTTTTTTCTTTGTGTTCAGTGACTTTTTAATTATGTATGTTGAAAGTAATAAAAAGTAATAGATTTCACTTGCACTTGTTCCCTCACATAATGTTGGCTGTGTATTGGCTATGAATGTGGAGTGTCTGCCTAACTTAGAAACTCACTAGAATGAGTAGGTTCACCACGTCTATGAAAAGTCAATTGAATAAATGAGCAAGTGTAAGTTTCACTCACATTTTGTAAATAAATTTGGACACTCATGGCTCTTAATCCCTTAGCCGTGGCAATCTCCTCAGGGGCTCTGGACTAAAGGTCTCAATGTCCCACTGGCTACACCTCTGTTTGCCTTGCAGTTAACAAGATGTGCACCCCAAATATCCAGCCCATTACTGATTACTCACAGAAATCCCAGCTACTTTGACCCCCAAAGGAGCAGCATACACCAGTTTTACCTTAAATCACCAGTCCTGTCTTGTATCAGCATTTGTAATAAAACAAAAGGTTTATTTAAGAAAGAATAAGGATTTCTCTAGAAATCAGTGACACAAAAATGATTACAATACAAAACAGTCATAAAACCCAAACTAGGGCCTGAACTTACGAATAGTTAACTTTCCTATCTAAGTAGGCCGCCTCCACCATGTTCATCCTACAGAGCTGGCTAGTTTAACAGGAACCAGGATCTAGTTTTTTCATGGAAAAACAGCCCAGATCAACAAGATGCCTCTTGATTGGATCCAAAGTGCCTTTTCTCTATCTCATGTTATACTCTAACAGTTTCTTGCCTTTATTCATAGGGTCATCCCTTGTCTGTTTTAATGTTTCAATTGTTTTCAGTTGTTTTTTGAGGGTTTGTTGTTGATGGGACAATGGTAGACAGTTGAGCATTGCATTACATCACTGGCTAACCAGTGCCAACTCCCTCTGGTATAAATAGGCAATCACTAAGGGCTTGTCTATACTTACCGCGCTGGTTCGGCGGCAGGCAATCGAACTTCTGGGTTCAATTTATCGCGTCTTGTCTGGATGCGATAAATCGAACTCAGAAGTGCTCCCCGTCGACTCCGGTAATCCTGCTCGCCGCAAGGAGTACGCGGAGTCGACGGGGGAGCCTGCCTGCCGGGTCTGGACTGCCGGGTAAGTTCGAACTAAGGTACGTTGACTTCAGCTACGTTATTCACGTAGCTGAAGTTGCGTACCTTAGTTCGATTTGGGGGTTTAGTGTAGACCAAGCCTAAGTAATTGATTACTCCTCTTAACCTTAAGGACATAAACTTCAATATAGTTACATTATTCCTTAAATTGCCCCTTCCCATCAAGCCAGGATAATTAACATTGAGAAGTTGCAAGCTTTCACTAGAGATCTTACACATGTCATTTTACGGACACTGAGCAATGTATTTGACATGTCAATGTCAGGTCTGAGGAGAGTTGTTTGCAAAGAACAGGGGACCCTTGATCAAGGAGCTGTTGTGACACAACCTAAAATAAAGGCATTTGAGATTCAGTTCTTTAAAACCGCAGCTCCTGTTTTGAAATATGGCTCAAGGCCCTGCAGTTTCCTATTACAGTCAGCACTGGAGGGAGGAATTTTGCCACTCAGATGCAACTTCGGGTACACATGGAGCTTCACACTGCAGGGGCAAGCACTAATCAGTCCATGCTAAGGCAGCTTTGACCTCTCTCCCTCCCTCTAGCCCTGTATTAATCTCTCCCTGTTCATACTGCTTTACTACCCATTTTGTTTTCCTTACTTAAATTAATTTAGTGTTCATGAAAGTGACACTCATATAAGGTAGTAAGTTATTCACAGAACAGGTACCTTACAGCAAAAATTTCCCATACTTTCCTCTGCCTGTTACAACTTTAGCCAGCAGGGATGGCTGGAGGATATTGACTTTTGCTCTGATTTGCAATGGATTTAACCAGCTAGCCTTGTAGTGGAAAGTTCTCTGCTCTATCAGTGGTCTTAAGATATATTGCTCCCTGGGATTTTTCTTTGAATATTAATTATTTCCATTAAACATTTTTGGGGAACTAGTTACTGTGATGAATCTTCATGGATTTCATGATTTTTCCAAAAACAAGACTACAGTGCCACATATTTCCACAAGGTGTAGCTGCTGCCCTTTTAAATAGACTATTACAGATAAAATATAATGTGAGGAAACTATACCTAGTCAGTTCTCTTTACATGTGCAATACATTGGATCTCCTCTGTTCTTCAGTCACTCATGAATTAAAGATTCATTGTTCTAATGAAGGTTTTTACATGATGGGCAAACAGCTGCAAAGGGAAATGTCTCTACTGATGATATATCTATTCAAGGCTCCCTCTGTTATGATTAGGGTTGAAAGATTTATTTTTTTTATCAGAAACTGTCACTTTCACTGTACAGACACAAAGTGAGGAAAAAATATTCCATTAATAATTATTGAAATTTACAGATATGCAGTGTAAGAAAAATGCTGCTTGAGAACTTAGTTTGATTTAACTTTGTATGTTTTGATGTGTTAATTTATAGAGCACTCACTTTTTTTAATCTAAACATTTACTGAATTGTCTGCCCCCATAATTTCTCAGAATGGACAATGTAAATTGCTAAAAATAAAGCTTAAAATTCATAATTTTGTGCAACAGAAAATTTAAATCAATAAACATTAATAATTGTGTAAAATAAACATGGATGTGTCAATTATAAGAAAAATTGAATTCTGCTAAGCCCAGTTATGACAGATAGTTTCCCAATAGCAAATGTTATAATATGCTTATGTATAGACTAGGAACTTAGAAAATGCCACTTTCAGGAAGTGATTGATGGGATAGTACAGTATGTACAGAGGAAGAAATAAAGCCTGAATGTTGCACTGTCCTAGCTTTCCCTTTTTGTTCTTGAACACCCTGGATAGTGGAAAATATAAGAAACCTTGGAGATATAGTCCAAAAGGTATGCGGAACATAACCTGTGCCCATGTCACTTTGCATTGTGATCCTGTCAACTCTTACAACTTACAGCATTGAGCTGTATCAATATTTAAATGGAGAACTCTAAGGATCCTGGCTACTAAAGGAAGTGGGGTTAGTGATTTGGCAGATGATACTTGACTGAGTTGTTAAACCCTGGTTTTGACAGCTTGAGATCATTAAAGATGCCACAAAACTTAGCATTAGGAGCATTAAAGCCGGTGCTTGAACTAAATTTCAATTCAGGTAACTATATTCTGCCTGCCAAAAATTCTCCATGCAGTTGGGTTATGTGATCACATTCTAAACTTCAGTGTCTATTGCTAATTGCTGCATGCTTCCATCTAAGTATCTGCATTTTATTTGTGGGTGAAATGTATCTCCCTTGCTTAATTCATACAGGGGGTATGAGGTTTTATTTAATCTTTATAAAGTACTTTTTGATCTTTGTATGAAAGGTGCAATTGAAATGCAAGTATATTTATGCCTTTTTACTGAGCATTCTTTTTCCTGCCTATGGATCCTCAAGTCCTGAGCATCCCCTTATGGCAGAATTTATGCTGTTGACTCTTTGGATTATGTATAGGGGCTTGGATGTGCATTTAAAAACACTTGACTCTATTACATTGGTGGGATATGATTGTTTTCATGCAATTTAAGAGGATTTTTTTTTTAACCAAGTGGAAATGGGGGCTCCTAACATGGACAGTGTACGGGTGCTATGGGCAAAGGACACAGGACCTGACTGCTGTCACTTACACACCAGGAGAAAGCCAAGGGAATTACAGTGATATAAAACCCACCTGAGAGAAGAATCAGACTAAATATTTTTTGATCCCGATGCTGTAGACACTGGGGGCTACATCTTCAAAAATACTTACGTGCCTAAGTCCACCATTAGTGACTACTGCTATTCTCAAAACTGCTACTCAGCGGCCACTGGTCAGCATTTGCAAAGCCACCTAGGCTGATACTGCCCCACAGCTAACATGCTGCTTAGAGCTGTATCTCAAACCCAAGTCCTGGAGGCCCCGAACTGGGATGCTCAAATTAGGCGTTCCCTCACCTATCCCATCAGCAGGGTCTGTGCAGCTGAGATTTCCTCAGCATGGAGGAATTTCAATACAGTTATAGCTGTGGGAAACTGAAGTATTGCAGTGCTGTATCAGACTGTGAATTCATATCCTTATATATATATATATGGCTGCATTTTTAACCTTGTACTCTATATCTAAGAAGTGGGTTTCATTTTTTATCCTGTTTGTTACCACATTGTAAACATCTAAATAAAATGGCTAAAAATGGATTTAAGTAGTACACTGGCTCAATTTTGCTGCCACCTTCAACTGCTGTTGGGACCCACAATCCAGAGCATTTTTAAAACATGGGGAGGAAATTATTGTTATTTTTAATTGAAACACACTATTAAACTCTTTTTCTTAAATCCAATGACTTTGGCTACATTTGGCATTTACAATTTTTTAAAAAGCATTAAGTGATAGCATGAGGAATCATTTAATTATTGTTGATCGGCCCAAGCTCTGCAAAATGGAGTAGTCACAGTAGCAATTTCCTGCTGCTCTCTAGTGGGCTTATTACAAATGGCCCAAATATTTTATCTCCCAAAATTAAGCGATACATTTCCATGCATCTTCCTTTCTAGCAGGGGTAGTTTGTGCCTACACAATGAATTGTAGTTGTATAGCTGATTAGTTGCGTCACTACATAAAATGCCAGCTAGATGTGCAAGTATTTAAGCTTCCCACCTACACTTCATTTGCAGAATCAAAATTGGGTCACTAGTGGCCTGCGTCGCCTCTCATTTAGACCAGTTTTACAATGGTGCAGCTCCACTCATTTCAACTGGGTTATGGTGTAACTCCACTGATCTCACTGGGGCGACTGGATGCACATAAGAAGAGGATAAGCCCACAGTTGTTCAGCTAGCGTAAATTGGCATCACTCCATTGAAGTAATGGAAGCTGATTTATACCGGCTGAGGACTTATTTGTCCAAATAAATGCATATGACAGGTCTCAATGGCCCTGAGCACTTCTGACAGTTTATTGGGGAATAATCCACATTATGGGTTACTGGAAGAACAATGTATATCCCTGTGATGTTGTGAAGTCTATATGGTTTTATAAAAACATGATAAGTGAATATAATGTAACTGGGATAGTTTTATAAAGATTTGATAATAAGTGAATATAATGCAACTGGGATATGCTTCGTGCAAAAGGTCTCTTGTAAGGTATCATTACAAAGCTCATAATCTACTGAGTGTGATCATCCTATTTGTAGAAATGTACCACTCTTGTATCTAAAACTAGAAATATGAAATATAACTCTGGGCCTATTGTAATTATGCAAAGTGTGGGCCATTAATGGTGGTTTGGAATCTTGATGACTCCCATTAACCAGGACCATTGTCTGCAAATGGCTGTGTTTTACCTACGAGTCTTCCTGTATATGTGTGTGTTGGCAAGTGGGTAATGAAGTCATGCAGTGACGTGTGATCATGTCACCTGAACTGGAATCCATCTTTAACCTGGTGCTTTTCCAGTGAGGGGGGTGGAAACCCAGAGGGACAAAGGGTTACTGCCTTATGCAAAAGATATATAAAGGAGTGGAAGAGAACAGAGGAGAGAGAGGAGCCATCATGAAGAATCCCCTAGCTATCACCTGAGCTGGAGCAAGAGCTGTACCAGGGGAAAGAATTGTGCCCAGGCCTGGAAGGTGTCCAGTCTGAGAAAAACTTACTGAAGCATCTCTGAGGGTGAGATTATCTGTATTCAGTTTGATTAGACATAGATTTGCGTGTTTTATTTTATTTTGTTTAGTGACTTACTTTGTTCTGTCTGTTACTACTTGGAACCACTTAAATCCTACTTTCTGTATTTAATAAAATCACTTTTTACTTATTAAATAACTCAGAGTATGTATTAATACCTGGAGGAGCAAAGAACTGTGCATATCTCTCTATCAGTGTTATAGAGGGCGAACAATTTATGAGTTTACCCTGTATGAGCTTTATACAGGGTAAAATGGATTTATTTGGGTTTAGACCCCATTGGGAGTTGGGCATCTGAGGCCTTGGCTACACTTGGCAATTCACAGTGCTGCCGCAGCAGCGCTGTAAAGCGTGAGTGTAGTCGCGCTGCAGGTGCTGATTACACTGGCGCTTTACAGCGCTGTGCTCGGGGGGAGGCGTTTTCACACCCCTGAGCGCAGCAAGTTGCAGCACTGTACAGCGCCAGTGTAGCCAAGGCCTGAGTGCTAAAGACAAGCACACTTCTGTGAGCTGTTTTCAGGTAAACCTGCAGCTTTGGGGCAAGTAATTCAGACCCTGGGTCTGTGTTGGAGCAGACGGGAGTGTCTGGCTCAGTAAGACAGGGTGCTGGAGTCCTGAGCTGGCAGGGAAGACAGAAGCAGTGGTAGTCTTGGTACATTAGGTGGCAGCTCCCAAGGGGGTTTCTGTGATCCATCCTGTCACAATCCCCAATTGGACTACTTTGTTTGTTAGGATTCAGGAAACAGCAATATCCATAGATGCCTGCACTCTCATTGAGTGGGCTCTGACAATCGGCAGTGGCAGAACCCCCACCAGGTCGTAACAGGTCCTTATGCACAAGGTGATCCAATTAGAAATCCTCTGCGAGGACACCAGGTGGCCGTTCATCCTATCCGCTGTAGCGATGAACGGTTGAGTCGATTTTCGGAAAGGTTTTGTATGTTCTAAGTAGAAAGCCAAGGCCAGGGAGTGAAGACGCCTCTCTTCACTGGTCTTGTGCGGTTTGGGACGGAACACCGGGAGGAAGATGTCCTGGTTCATATGGAAGGTGGAGAGCACCTTTGGCAGGAAGGCCAGGTGGGGCCGCAACTGAACCTTATCTTTGTAGAAGACCGTATACGACAGGCCTGAGGTCAAGGCTTTAATTTCCGAGATTTGTCTTGCCGACGTCACCGCCACCAGGAACACGACTTTCCATGACAGATGGAAGCAGGAACCCAGCGGCTCAAAGGGCAAGCCAGTGAGCCTAGAGAGGACCAAGTTAACATCCCACTGCGGGACGAGTCTCTCCAGCCCTCTCAAGAATCTGACCATCGTGTCATGGAGAACACCGTCTGTCCTTGGATCAGCGAGTGAAAAGCGGAGATGGCCGCTAGATGCACTCTAATGGAAGAGTGTGCCAGGCCCTGGTTCCTCAAATAGAGCAGGTAGTCCAGGACAGCCTGTATGGAAGAACGTAAGGGAAAGATGCCACACTCGGACACCCAGCGGGAAAACCTCGTCCATTTGGCCAGGTAAGTCAGTCTAGTTGAGGCCTTCCTATTCCCCAGGAGGACCTGTTGGACTCCTTCTGAACAGGTCCGCTCCTCCGGGTTCAGCCACGCAGCATCCACGCCGAGAAGTGGCAGGACCTGAGGTTGGGGTGTAGGAGCAGGCCGTGGTCCTGTGACAGCAGGCTGCTGACAAGCTCATGAGCGTGCCTAACCAATGTTGGCGAGGCCACACCAGGGCGATCACGACCACCTGCGCTCAATCTCTCTTGATCTTTGCCAGGACCCTGCCGATGAGTGGAATCGGAGGGAACGCATATATCAGGCTCCCTGACCACCACAGAAGGAAGGCATCTTGCTCAGACCTTGTCGATAACAAAACTGGTGGCATTTTCTGTTCTGTCTGGTAGCGAACAGGTCCACTTGGGGAGTTCCTCACCTTTGGGAGATCATGCAGGCTACCTCTGGATGGAGCGACCACTCGTGGTGAGAGGAGAAGTCCCTGCTGAGCTGATCTGCCAGCGTATTTCTGACATCAGAAAGGTGACAAGTTTCAGGTGGATTTTGTGGCTGATGCAGAAGTCCCACAGATGGAGCGCCTCCTGACAGAGAGCCGACAAGCAGGCTCCCCCTTGCCTGTTGATGTAGAACATCGAGGCTGGGTTGTCCATCAGGACTCGTACCACCTTGCCCAACAGGTGGGGCAGGAAGGCTCCTCACACCAGTCGGACTGCTCGGAGGTCTTTGACTTTTATATGCAATTTCGCCTACTCCGGGGACCACATCCCCTGTGTCTGGAGGTTGCAGAGATGTGTCCCCCAGCCGAGGTCCAAGGCATCTGACACCAACTCGATGGAGTGAGGGGGGTTGTTGAACAGAACCCCCTCCAGGACTGTCCTGCGGTCGATCCACCATTGCAACGAGGTAAGTATCACCTGGGGAATGGCAACAATCTTTTCCAGGGGGGTCTCTGGACTGGGAATAAACCCTCCCCAGCCCTTGTTGCAGAGGCTGCATCCGGAGCCTGGCATGGCAGACCACGTAAGTGCTTGCTGCCATGTGGCCCAGCAGGCGCAGGCAGACCCTGGCTGTAGTCAGGGGGAATGCAGAGACTTCTGCGATGAGGTTCGTCAACATGTGGAACCTTCCCCTGGCCCTGCGGCTTCTGCAGTTTGAACTGCTTACACGCCGGGGCTGGGACGTAGAGGCCCAGGGATTTTAGAGCAGTGCGGGAGTTCTTGAGGCCATGCAATTTGCTGTCTGTTTGCCCTGCAAATAGGGCTCGGCCATCGAAGGGCGAGTCCTGCATTGACTGAGGAGCCTCAGTGGATAGCCCAGAGAGGAGCAGCCAAGAGGCTCACCACACGGAGATAGCTGAAGTCATGGTGCAGGCAGCAGCGTCCGCAGCGTCTGACGTCACCTGGAGGACCACCCTGGCCACAGTCATGCCCTCATCGAGGATTACTTGGAACTCCTTCTTGGAAACCTCAGGGAGCGACCCTTCGAACTTGGCCATGGCTTGCCACATATTGAAGTCATATCGGCCAAGGAGGGCTTGGTGGTTGGCCACTCTCAGCTGAAGGCTGGAAGACGAATAAACCTTACATCCAAAAAGATCCAGCCTCCTGGAGTCTTTATTTTTGGGGGTGGCCCCAGGTTGTCCCTACCTCTCCTGGCGGTTAACCACCTCAACCACAAGGGAAAAGACAGTTACATTTTCTTCAAGATATGTTGCTCATGTCCATTCCACGTGATCGCCACGTGCACCGGTGCCGGAAGTTTTTCCCCTAGCTATGCCTGGAGTGGCGCCAGCATGGCATGGTATAAGGGCACTGCATGCTCCCCACATCCTCAGTTCCTTCTTGCCAGACAACGCCGACAGAGGGGAAGGAGGATGGGATGTGGAATGGACATGAGCAACACATCTCGAAGAACACCAGAAAAGGTGTACGGAAAAGGTAACTGTCTTTTCTTCTTCGAGATGTGTTGCTCATGTGCATTCCACAATAGGTGATTCCAAACTATATCTGTTGGAGGTGGGTAGGAGTTCACAAACTCTCGGGACGGAGAACCCGGCATCCTCCCTGGTTTGGGAGACGATCACATAATGCAAGGTGAACGTGTGAACCGAAGACCATGTGGCAGCCCTACAAATGGGGACATGGGCTAAAAAGGCGGCCGATGAGGCTTGCGCCCTAGTCAAGTGTGCCCTCACAATCAGCGGCAGGGGGACTCCCGCCAGGTCGTAACAGGTATGAATACATGAAGTGATCCAGTTGGAGAGCCTCATGCGTTCGACCAAGTCGATGAACAGCTCCGAGGACTTCCTGAACGGTTTTGTACATTCCAGGTGAAAGGCCAGAGCCCGCCTCACATAGAGTCACAGACTTTAAGAAGGTCAGAAGGGACCATTATGATCATCTAGTCTGACTTCCTGCACAGCGCAGGCCACAGAATCTCACCCACCCACTCCTGTAATAAACCCCTAACCTATGTCTGAGCCATTGAAGTCCTCAAATCATAGTTTAAAGACTTCAAGGTGCAGAGAATCCTCCAGCAAGTGACCCATGCCTCATGCTGCAGAGGAAGGCGAAAACCCCCCATGGCCTCTGCCAATCTGCCCTGGAGGAAAATTCCTTCCCGACCCCAAATATGGCAATCAGCTAAATCCTGAGCACGTGAGCAAGACTCACCAGCCAGACACCCAGGAAAGAATTCTCTGTAGTAACTCAGATCCCAGCCCATCTAACATCCCATCCCAGGCCATTGGGCATATTTACCGCTAATAGGCAAAGATCAATTAGTTGCCAAAATTAGGCTATCCCATCACACCATCCCCTCCATAAACTTATCAAGCTTAGGCTACGTCCTCACTACAGGGAGGCGGGGGGAGGTGTCGATTTAAGATACGCAAATTCAGCTACACGAATAGCGTAGCTGAATTCGACGTATCGGAGCCGACTTACCCCGCTGTGCGGACGGTGGCAAATTGACCTCTGCAGCTCCCCCATCGGCGGCGCTTACTCCTACCTCCCCTGGTGGAGTACAAGCGTCGATTCGGGGATCAAATGTTGCGTCCCGACGAGACGCGATAATTCGATCCCCGAGAGATCGATTTCTTTTGCCCCCAGATATGTCTTTTGCCCCCACTGCTCCCCTTGGAAGGCTGTTCCAGAACTTCACTCCTCTGATGGTTAGAAACCTTTATCTAATTTCAAGTCTAAACTTCCTGATGGCCAGTTTATATCCATTTGTTCTTGTGTCCACATTGGTACTGAGCTTAAATAATTCCTCTCCCTCCCTGGTATTTATCCCTCTGATATATTTATAGAGGGCAATCATATCTCCCCTCAGCCTTCTTTTGGTTAGGCTAAACAAGCCAAGCTCTTTGAGTCTCCTTTCATAAGACAGGTTTTCCATTCCTCGGATCATCCTATTAGCCCTTCTCTGTACCTGTTCCAGTTTGAGTTCATCCTTCTTAAACATGGGAGACCAGAACTGCACACAGTATTCCAGATGAGGTCTCACCAGTGCCTTGTATAACGGTACTAACACCTCCTTATCTCTACTGGAAATACCTCGCTTCATGCATCCCAAGACCACATTAGCTTTTTTCATGGCCATATCACATTGGCAGCTCATAGTCATCCTGTGATCAACCAATACTCCGAGATCCTTCTCTCCTCTGTTACTTCCAACTGATAAGTCCGAAGCTTATAACAAAAATTCTTGTTATTAATCCCTAAATGCATGATCTTGCCCTTTTCACTATTAAATTTCATCCTATTACTATTACTCCAGTTTACAAGGTCATCCAGATCTTCCTGTATGATATCCCAGTCCTTCTCTGTATTGGCAATACCTCCCAGCTTTGTGTCATCCGCAAACTTTATTAGCACACTTCCACTTTTTGTGCCAAGGTCAGTAATAAAAAGATTAAATAAGATTGGTCCCAAAACCGATCTCTGAGGAACTCCACTAGTAACCTCCCTCCAGCCTGACAGTTCACCTTTCAGTGTGACCCGTTGTAGTCTCCCCTTTAACCAGTTCCTTATCCACCTTTCAATTTTCATATTGATCCCCATCTTTTCCAATTTAACTAATAATTCCCCATTTGGAACCATATCAAATGCCTTACTGAAATCGAGGTAAATTAGATCCACTGCTTTTCCTTTGTCTAAAAAGTCTGTTATCTTCTCAAAGAAGGAGATCAGGTTGGTTTGGCATGATCTACCTTTTGGAAAACCATGTTGTATTTTGTCCCAATTACCATTGACATCAGAACAGAAAAAGAGGTAAGTCCATCTCCAGTGAGCATATTACATGTATTCTTTAGAGGAAATGTGCCACTCATAGTTCCAAACCCTCATGGGTTTAATTAGGCCTAGTCAATGAAAATTTGCATTTTTTCTGTAGGCCTTAATTTTTTTTAAATTAAATTAATTAATAGAGATATCCTATCTCCTAGAACTGGAAGGGACCTTGCAAGGTCATAGAGTCCAGCCCCCTGCCTTCATTAGCAGGACCAAGTACTGATTTTGCCCCAGATCCCTAAGTGGCCCCCTCAAGGATTGAACTCACAATCCTGGGTTTAGCAGGCTAATGCTCAAACCACTGAGCTATCCCTCCCCCCTTAAATGCCTGACCTTGCACTTTTCACTGTATATGCCATCTCTGGGATATAGTTCCCCACTTAGACAAACATGAGCCAGGAAGCAAAATAAGCTAATGTGCACAGACCATTAAGATTTACAGAGATAGAAAAGAAAACATTTGAAATAAACTGTTTTAAAGATTTCAATATGCATAAAGTTCCACCCACAACCCTTTCTTGACTCAAAATCCCCAACACCTCCCCCACCTTTCTTTTCGTTAACAAAACAGGACTGATTCTGTTTCTCAAAAGGTAAGGAACAAACTGTGGCCAGATAAATGTGCTGAAAAGTAGGGCGGAAAGCTCACAGTTGGCAGCTGATGGTTTTACTTATAATTGTGTCTTCATGATTCAGCATTTCCATTTTAACTCACTGTCAGTAACAAAAGGGAGAGCTATGTTTGGGTTGTAAATCTGAGTCTAAAAATGGGACCAGGGTTCAGATCTTAGGCTCCATCCAGCACAGTTCAGGAGATGGGGATGCAAAGCTGGCTTTAAGACATTTTTGCCTCCTGTTCCCTCACCTTCTACTGCTAGTCCAGTTCTGAACTTTATTACATGCTAATGATCTTTTCTGGATAAGAAGGGTGTTGTCTGTAGAGGGGCAGTGTAGCCTAGTGGGTAAGGATGGGACTGAGGAGACATGGATTCTGATCTGCTGTGTTATCTGCACTTCCTCTGTATGCCTTAGTTTCGCAGTAGGTAGATTGGGAATAATGATACTTGCCTCTTCTGTGTAAAGATTTTTGAGGTGTGCGGACTTGAAAAGCTAGGAATTATTATTGATATTTTCCATGTTCTAGCTAGAGGCAGCATTTTAGCTAGCATTTTAAATCTTAGCTGCCCAGATGTCATGTTAGAAAATATGTCATTTTTATAAACTAATTAGCCATGAAACCTCACATCTGGTAGAAAAGGACTCACCAGTCTAGTTTCTATGGAAATGTATGTAAATAAATAAAATCGGTTCCAAAACTCTAGCCTCTGTGTCTCAATCAGCAGTTTCTTCTCAAACAATGGAACATATTGGATGGAAATGACGTAAATCAGAACCCCAAATCAGAAGTCTCCAGACCTTTGTAGACATTAGGATCTGACTGTACTTTTACTAGTCCCAGTACCATAATAATGTCATAATCAAGGTCCTGTGTCCTCTGCGATACTGTGGCTATGGAACTTGCTGCAAAATTCACCCTTTGATGCTGAATCTAAATTTGTATTAAAAAAAATTACATTTGTAGCCCTTATGTTTATGAATAAACCTCCCAGTGTAAACCTGGTTTAAACCAATACAGCACTGCTTTCAATCAGCCTGAAACAATAACTCAAAGGGAACGCTTGGTAAGGCAACTCCCATCTTTTCATGTACTATGTAAATATACCTGGTACTGTATCTTCCACTCCCTGCATCTGATGAAGTGGGTTCTAGCCCATGAAAGCTTACGCCCAAATAAATTTGTTTGTTTCTAAGGGAAGTGTAAACTGCCTTCATTCAGACCAAGATGTTATGTCTGAAACCTACTGATGGGAACTTAAATGTCAGTGTTCGTTATTTCACAACTGACAATTTTCATAGATTTCAAGGCCAGACGGGTCCCACCGTGGTCTGACTTCCTGTATAACACAGGCCATAGGACTTCCCCAAAATAATTCCCAGAGCATTTTAGCAAAGCTAAGCTGCTTATCATCATACAACTTCAATTTGCCTTTCATTCCCTTCCCAGGTTTCAAAGCCCCAAATGTTCTGTGCTTTGCAGACCTTCCCTCTGACTTCTGTAATGCAGTTATAGTTATCAAAAATGGGATCAGATTTTGTAACCAGGTAGCTCCACTGGAAGTCAAAAGGCTATGCCAATTTACATCATCCCCGAGGATCTGGCCCAGGATCTTATTCTAATACAGCTATTGATTAATTTTGTTTGACAAAATGGCTTAATCCAGATGCCCTCAAAACATGGAGTTATCTGGTGGCTGCAACCAAAAGACAAAGAAAGAAAATAATTGAAAAGTGCTGAGAATCGCCAGGTGACATGCAGAGTGGTATTGATTTAAAATGAGCAAAATGTGCAACTTCCTCCTTAAAACCCAAAGTGAAAGCAGGTTCCCGTTTCCTGTAAATTAAGTGTTTTTGAAGAAACACGGACTGACAATTATTGTGAAGATTAGAAGTGCAATTTAGTAGGTCACTGCTAATATTTAGAACATACATTCTCTTGAGGATGTTTCATATATGCCTATTACACAGCACACTGCAGCTGGTACTGAACAGTAAATTATTTAGCTTACACCGCCATTCCCATTCCTCAACCCTGATTTTTCAATGCTTTGACTTAATCCGAATGAACACTGAGTGTTATTAACCTCTTTCTGCTGCTTTATGTCCTGATGGTGACAATTATATAAGCAGGAACTAGGAGTCAGTTTGTCTGCTTGAAATCTGTAATTCATTCCTGCACGTTTTCATAAATCTCGCCTAGTTTATGGCTTGTCCTATTTGACGCACTCCGGGAAAGTGCTTATGCATTCCATTTTGGCCAATTACATACTATGCAGAACAAAGCAGCGTCATAGGCAGCCCCTTGGTTGATGATCCAGTGACGGATGATGGAGCAATGCATGTAACTGGTGATTAACTGGGACCAGGTGTTGTAACTGTAGCATGAAACGCACTTATTTACTTTTGAGAGGATTGTGCTCAACCAGGCTTCAGAAAAAAGATTAGTATGTATCTGTACTTGAAAATAAATATTGTTAATAGTGGACCAGATCCTGGAAGGTGCAGAGTCCCCTCTGGAAGGTGCTGAGTTCCCACAACTCCCACTGAAGTCACTGGGAATGGGGGACACTCAGTACTCTAGAAGATCCAGCCCAAAATTTGTGTTTGAAGTGAATGAAAAATCCATATTAGAAGAAAAATGTAGTCACAGATGTTGAGGGGTGTGTTATGTGTGAATCTGTGCCTACACACATACCCTTAACATCTTGCCAACTTTCTATGTAACATCAATATAGGTATAGATCATATGCATGTATATATCTGTCTATCAATAGCCTTATTATTTAATATTTATCTATTCCTATTTATCTAGGAATTGGGACCCTGTGGGGTTAGGTGCTCTACTAACATGGAGGTAGATATAGTTCCTATTGCCTTAGTGGTTTTCAAACTGTGGTCCATGGAGCACTTACGTGGGGGTCCATAAAGAGGTGGTAGGTTATATGGTGCTGGCTTCTTGTTTCTAGCTGCTAAATCACCTTATAAGAAGTTCAAGATACTTTAAGGAGAAGATTTTCAGAGACACATATGAGAGCTAGGTACCCAACTTCCACTGGCGTCCAATGGGAATTGAACGCCTAGCTATCCTTTGAAAATCTCCCCTAACAAATACTTTCTTAAAATAACTATGTGTTTTCCCTGTAAGCAACTGCTGTAGTTGCATCAGGGCTGTTGTGTGACCGTGAATGAGAAGGACAGGTGTCCATTAGCTAATCTCTGTCCAGATCACTATGAGGTAGTTCAGACTGTAAACAAGTTGGAGAACTCCAGGGTTAGCTAAATCTGAGTCCTAACCACCTGCCTGAAGTACTTGTGTGTGTGGATGCAAAGTGTTTTTCAATGAATTTGGACAAGTGGTGTAATAATTGGTGTCCACTTGGACTAACTTCTCTAAGTTAGTGCTCACAATTCAAGAAGGATGTTAATAAATTGGAGACGGTTCAGAGAAGGGCCACGAGAATGATTAAAAGATTAGAAAACATGCCTTATAATAGTAGACTCAAGGAGAAAAATCTATTTAGCTGAAGAAAGAGAAGGTTAAGGGTTTACTGTCTGTAAGTACCTACATGGGGAACAAATATTTAATAATGGGCTCTTCAGTCTAGCAGAGAAAAGTGTAACACAATCCAATGGCAGAAGTTGAAGGTAGACAAACCCAGTCTGGAAATAAGATGTACATTTTTAATGGTGTGAGTAATTAACAATTGGAACAATTTATCCAGGGTAATAGTGGATTTTCCATCACTGATGATGTTTAAATCCAGATTGGATGTTTTTCTAAAATATCTGCTGTAGGAATTATTTTGGGGAAGTTCTTTGGCCTGTGTTATACAGTAGGTCAGGCTTAATGATCACAATGGTCCCTTCTAGCCTTAGAATCCATGAAACTTCTCTCAGGTCGATAAGGCCTCATTGTGTGCTTTAGGCAATCTGTAACCATCTCTTGCCCTTGTGTGAAACTACTGTCCATTCAATTAAAACCTGTGCTCACAGTTATATTTAGTTTCTTAACCTTGTAATGAAGATAGTTTACTGATACCTTATATCTTGGCAACAAAACAAGTAATTACTTCAGATTGCATCTTTCACATCAAGTGCTGTGATTCAAGCCCGATAAATATGGAGGAAGTTACAGATATATTTAGAGGTGAGTTTGTTAGTCTTAAAATGGAATAATTAGTGCGATCTGCAACTTGCTTTAGCTTTGACTGCTAACAAGAAAAAAATGAAGGTCCCTGGAAGGAGCATTAGATCGAGAATATAATGGGAAATAAACTGGGCTGGCCAAACAAAGGTTTCTAGGACTTTGGCCAGGTACTCAATGGCATTTAGGTGCCTTACTCCAATTGAAATCAATGGGACTTAGATGCCCAAGTACCATTGAGGATCTGGGCCTTTCTGCCTACTTAGGACTGACACAGATAAATGGCCTGGAGGGGCTGGTGTCAGCAGACTCAGCAATAGCACTGAAGTTTCAGCAATGAGCCCGTCTCTGGGCCCAGGAAGGCATGTTGGAAGGGCCTCGAGTGTCCCCCCTTGTGGACCATGGAAAAGTGAGGCAGGCATGCTAGCTGCTGCTCCCCAAGAGCTCAGGGAGAATTGTTGGCAGCATTCTAGCTGGTGGTGCTCTGTGGAAAAGACCCACTTGTGCACAGTGCAGGACAAGTTAAAATGTTTGA
Source organism: Chrysemys picta bellii (assembly GCF_011386835.1). Classification (NCBI taxonomy): domain Eukaryota; kingdom Metazoa; phylum Chordata; order Testudines; family Emydidae; genus Chrysemys; species Chrysemys picta. Next base: position 126,324,229 of record NC_088795.1, on the reverse strand, counting down.
TGTGATCGACACGAGACAGACCGAACAGACCACAGATACACACTGACTTCCGTAGGGGGGCAGCCAAAGGTCATTCATTGACTTTGGTTGTGAAACTGTACAAGCTGTTGATTGCTTGCATCCTAGTGTGAAAGCCAAGAGGGAAGGACAGCACCAAGTGAGAGCCAATGTCACCACACTCTGAACAAGATGGGCCAACCATTGCTCTCACTTACTCAGGTGAAACCCTATTGAAGTCAGTCATAGCGGGGAACATGGCTCACTATTTTATTGTCCCACTGTATGTAACTTTGTTCCAAGCCATTCCCCTTTTCCCCAGGAGTAGCTTTTTACTAGATAATAGACCAAAGGGACACACTTCACTGGATTTTTTGCATGGAAGCTGGAGTCATATTGATGCAGTAGGCCTTACTCCACTGGAGATTTGTCCCAGTTCCATCCAGTCATGATTGGCACAGGGACCGTTTATTTGGGGTTTAAGTGGGAGTAAGATGCACTGGTGTAAACACTTGATTTGCCTGTTAACAGTAGGGGGTCACACTCACGGCTGTCATTCGTTCTAATCCCTGAAAAGACAAAGCCATAGTCATGGTATGGAGAGAAAGGGAGGGGAGAGGACAGCTCACTTCCTGCTGCTTGAATACAGTATTCATCTGCTAGGAAAATATTACTTTTAATTATTATTATTAATTCCAAAGGAACCTTTAATCTCTTATAAAGAAAATGGGCCAGATCCTCTGATGCAGTAAATTGTGCGGCTACACTGAAATCAAAGAGCTGGCCTACGGAATGGCCAATAAACAGCTTCCCAGCCATTTCCTTCCTAAACAAAACAATGCAACAGGCCAACGGAATTGCAAATTGTCTCTCTCCTTTATCTAGCTCTCCATAGCTTTTCAGACTGATCAATAATATACCACTCTTTACTGCCAGCTTTCCGCTTAAAGCAATGTAGGAATGATCTCTCTTGTACAAAATAGAGCGGAGGAAGTTGAACAAGACATTCCTTTGGATTAGATCTGATATATAGCCAGCCAGTAGAAAAGACTGAATGACAGTGTAAACCTAAGAGAGGTTCAGAGAGCTTTAATGATGTGATGAAGGTGATATACTTCCTTTAGATTAAATATTACCTGGGAGAGAATACACAAAAGGGCAGTGAAGGTTTTGTTTCAAAAGATCTACCAGAGAGAGGACTGGGCCCATAAACTGTTAAATTCATGGAGCAAGGTTCATTTCTTCCTCTCTATTCTGTGCCAAGCTCACAGATCCTGATCAAAGCATACTGAAGTCAATGGGAACCTTCTGATTGACTTCAGTGGGTTTTGGATTCAACCCACTGTTGGCAAAGAACAAATAATCAATATTAACAATAATGAAGTCAGTATATGTCTGCCTGTTAAAAAGACCAAGCTTCTGGGAACTGATCATACTCAGCAGTTCCCAGGAGGTGCATAGAACCTCAACTCCATCCCTAAATTAAACACAGGCAGACAATACACAGTATTGCTGATCAAAAACATTCAGAAGTTAAGAGCGAGGCCCCCAAAATCATGAGATTTTAAAAAACGAATACATTTTGAGTTCTTTTCATTTCCCCGTCTGGTTTTTGGACCTTTAGGATTTACATTTACAAGATTTTCTCTGAAGCCAGGAGCACTAGAAACTTTTATTTTTCAAATGACAGACAAGATTATTTTTTAATCACATGACTCCATGGGCTGGGGCTTTATGCAAAACACAAACTATCACAAGAACTAGCAACACTGCAGAACCCAGTGTACCTGTCCCAAGTCCTTCTGCCTCAGAAAGGCACCCCAGCCCTTCATAGACTATGTCTGCACTAGAAAATATTAGCAAAAAAACTCCCACTATGGCTACCAGCAGTCCACTTGCATTGTTGATAACTCCAGTGTAGGAAGGGTCGGCTCTGGCATTTTAATCACCATGACATTTAGATGCAGCCATGTCTAGGCTAGGGCTCACTGGTGGGAAGTTTTTGCTAAAGGCCCCTTGTGTAGATTACTGCCTTATGCTCTGTGTTGAAGCACAGAAAACCCTGCCTCTCCACCCCAGCATGAGTCATCAGAAATATCTCTGCATTGTAATGCACAATTCTAACACCTGACATTAGGGTGACTCAGGATAAGAGCCTTGAATTCTTATGCAGTGTCTTAGCACCTGTCATCCTAGTGCTCTGTGGTATAAAATGTGCAGCTGAGCAGAGTTGAAAATAAGTAGGTCCTTTCCACTGCTAATTTCTATTATTATTTAATGTATTTATGTCACTGCAGCACACATAGGAACCCCAGAGAAGGATCGTTGTAGTAGGTGCTGAACAGGCATATAACAGAGAAGACATTCCATGCCATGGACAGCTCACCATCTACATGAGAGAGAGAATGCAAGAAATAGACAAACCAGATCAGGATGGACTGGGAGTCTAAGGTAACCATAAAATGAAGAAAGTTTAGCAGGAAAGCAGAAGTCTCAACTACCCTCTTGCCTAACCAGTGCCAGAAATAGGTGAATTTTGACAGGGAGTTTTTGTCATGCTAACGAGATTCTATAAAATGACATTGATCTTTAGTCAAACATTGGATGTTTGAAGACCCACACCTGGGTTCTAAAATGCTCTCTATCTGGCCGTAACTTGCTGAAAGACAGGGATCCAACAAATGGATTTTGTTTCCTTTTTAATCCTGAGAAATCTCTCCTGACCAACTGCTGCAGAAAAGTTTGGGTTGTTGGGTTGGGTTTTTTTGCAATGCAGAAAGGAAACAAGAAGCTTTTTCACCCCCTTTTTGCTGTCAAGTTTTTTCTGTTTGCAAAGAGGTTCTTTTCTCATGTGTATTGTGAGAGCCTACATACTAGAAAATGATCGATCCTGCACAGTAAACTGTAGGTGACCCGAAAAAGTATAAACTGTATTTTCTTGGCCATTCAAAAACATGCTACAAAATCTGTTTGTCTGTTTATTGTGACTTATTTTCATTTGCCAAGGAACAGCATGTACACTTTTGCTTTTTCAAAGGATATTGTGTATGCTATTGACAAGGTACAGCTTGGTTCCAAGGCACTGCCAAGTATCATTGGTCAACAGTGACAGAGATTTTCTCTCTTTCTTTCTTCCTTTCATTCTTCCGTTCCTTCTTTAATACTGACTACACAAGCTATGTGAATGCAACAGTAATAATGACAGCAGTACAGCCCTGGTGTGAAGACTAATGACACAGATACACTAGAGCTATAATTTGGGAATTTTCTTACTTGTTTATTTCTTATTGCTGTCTTTCCCTTGAGAGGTGTTTCCCACATATATTTGAATCGTGTTCTGGTAGAGCTGTTGACACTTGTTATTTACTTGCATAGCTAACATACTTGCTGTTGGGAGGAGTGCTATCATTTGGCTTATTTCTTAGCCCTGCATTGCGTGAAGCTGCCCTTCTGGGAACTCTGGGTGTGAAGTATATTTTTAAACCTTCCATTTAAACTACCTGATTTTTCAGGTCATTCTAGAAAGATGAATGATATCTGGGAGGAGGGAAATCCCATTCTTGTTATAATAGTGATGACTATCTCCATCACTTGTAGCTTTCCTGGGATGAGCTCAAGTTTAATGTTCTTCTCGCTAATTTCTTCTAAGCAGTGGGACATCTTGGTGAGGATGGAGGCTGAGTTGCCATCGGAGGAGACGCACAATTGTTACCTGCCACCTGAGGCAGTGGTGTTTTGTGATCTCTCTGAATGGTCGTGGGTAGATTAGAAGAGAAAGGGAGAGAGAATTGAACCTTGTGGGACTCCTTATGGAAGGGATATGTCTGACAAGCAGGGGGTGTCCTTGTCCCCTTGGGCTCTGTCTGATAGGAATGAGGTTCCAACATAGGACTGTCCCATGCACTCCCATGAGATGGTGAGTGTGGGCAACCAGCACTGTGTGATCTCTAGTGCTGAAGGCAGCAGTGGGCACTCTAGTCACCTAGCTTCTTCCATAATTCCCCGGGGAACCACAATGGGGCAGTGGAATTCAGTGCTTTCCATCAGCAGTTCGTGGCAATATTCTTCTAGTTCACCTGCCCCTGGCTCTTTCAGGGAGGTTGTTTTCACTTCCAGGGTCTTCTGGTAGTTTTCATAGATTTCACCTGTTTATCCATATATCCATCTAAGATTTTCACACTGCCACCCATTACCATAAGTATCTGAGCACCTTTCAGGTAAACTCCATAACAATAGCAAAATCCCTAGTGGGCTTCATCGAGTCTCTGGCTCTTCACGTTTTATGGGATCAGAGTCCTGGTTGGGGGAGGTTTTTTGGGAGGTCGGTTGAGTTTGGGAGGGATTAGAGAATAAAAGCAGTGCTGGAATTGTGAGTGTCACTCATGGCAGACAGGATGTCTCAAAGAGGAAGGTATTGCAACATTTTCTAAAGATGGTCAAACTCTGCATTCACCTGATTACCTCTGGAAGTTTGTTCCATAGCCAAATCTCCTCAACAGAGAATGCTTTATTCCCAGATCTCACATGCTTCAGTCCTGCTGTTTGTGATCTGCATTGTCACAGAGGCGTGCAGCTGTTATGATGAGTCATAGATTGAAATTTGGTCTTTGATGGGATCCATCACTTGCTTTGAGAATTAGGGCCAAGGCCATAAGTTGGTATTGGAAACTGACTGGGAGCCGGTGGAGAGACTTGAACATGGGCCTGATGTGCTTATGATGGTCTAAGCCACAGAGATAGGGGACAACAGCATTCTGTCACAGCGACAGCCTGTGCATCGTCTTCACATGCAGCTTCAGATATAGTGAATAATGGTAATCCAGCCTGGAGGTGGCAAATGCATGGATCAGTGTGGCCAGGTCCTTGTCCACGCAGAAGAGACAAAGTTTCCCAGTAAGTTGGAGGTGAAAGAAGGCATTTTTGGAAACTGATGTTACTTGTTCATCCAAGCTTAGTGAGGGGTCAAACAGGACCCCAAGACTTCCCACCACTGTGATGAATGTGGGCTATATATCTTAAATGGAAGGTGGAGACAATGTCTTAGCCAGCTTTTCGAAGTGTTTCCTTTTCTAGCCAGCATCACCTCGGTCTTGCCCGGGTTCTGCCAGAGCCAGCTGCTCTTCATGCAAGAGATAATTTCCTGTAGGCATTCTACCACAGTCAATGGCCCCTATCTTGAAAACTTCTCCATGGTGATGCAGGGGTCGTCTATCTGCAGGATTGGATGGATCCCTGTGGAACCCCACATGTGAGGGCCTATGGAGAGGAGAAGCAGTTACCCATCACCACTCCTCTGAGTTCTGCTGGGGAGGAACAATTTGAAGGCCAAAAGGGGACCATGATGGTCATTTAGTCTGGCTTCCTGCATAACACAGGCCAGAGAACCTCACCCAGTAATTTCTGAATCAAGAGCTTCTGAGGATGCTCTCGGTTGGCGGTGGTGAGGTAGATACCCTTAGTCTGTGTCCTGAGGAAGGGGAGATCTAAATGTGGAATGTTTTCAGTGTGACTGGTATCTAATCTTAGGCAGAAGATGAGGTCTTTTAATAGCCAGAGCTTATTTTAGCTATAAATAGTATCTAAGTTTGTAGAAAAAAACATGTATTATTTCAGAAACAGCCGACGATCAATATAGAAAAGAATAGATAGCAGTGCACGGCCCAGATTGTCAGCAGGTATAAATGGGCATAATTCCATTGAAACCAATGGACAATGCCAATTTACACCAGATGAGGAACTGACTCAAGATGGCCTAAGGGGCAGAGTAAGGGCTGTTCATTCAATAGTAATGGTTTCATTTCTGGATTTTTGAGTATTAAAGGGCCTGATGCGACCCAAGTATTCCTTACTAGTGTGAACAATCTAATAGAGATCAATGGGACCTCATGCATGAGTAAGGATTATCTGCATGAGCAAGGTTTTCAGGTTTTGGCCTTAATGTAGCAACGTTAGTTCCTGATTCAGTAAGGCCCTTAAGCACATTGAAGCCAAGCGTAAGCTTAGACTTGTATTTAAGTACCCTACTGAATTGGGCCCTTAATGTTTAATGTAATTTTTGTGTTTAATTTCTTTAGACAAATTAGAACAGTGCACTGAACAAACAGATATTATTGAGGAAGGCAATAAGCTAGAGTCATGTTTGGCTTGTTAAATTTAATACAAAATACAAATATTGGCAGTCTCAAGCCACCTGAATCATATGCCTATGATTGTAATATGTTGATTCAGGAATGCCTATTAATACTGGGTAATACACTTGGGTGACTTTTGTAAACGGCAGACAGAGTGAATTCCAAAGTACTCCAGAGAAGCCCCTTAATAAAAAAACAACAAATAATTGTAAGTTGTTTTTCTATCTATTTGCTTCCAAGAAACTTTAAATAGGTCTTCTTTGCTTGTCCACACTGGAGCAATATAACCAGAGACTTTGGCAGAAAACCACATACTGGCAGAAATCACCAATAAAAGCTCATGGAGTGAGTCAAAAAATACAAATAAAAAAGTCACACACTATCATTTTTTAACTTTGGACAAGTTGTGTTGAATCGTTCCAAGGGTTTGTGACCACTATGGGATCTGAAGGACATTTATCTTGTTTGAGTTGTTTTGCACTGTAAAAATAGATTTCCCACTGCTGGGGAAACCACTTCCTTTGTCACAAGTCTGTCTTACATCGAGTCTAGCCAGGAGACAAGGGAGACATATTGTCACAACAGGAACTAAACAAAAGCTAAATTCGATGAGACGCATAATATAGGGGTTCTGTAAAATAACAAAGCTAAATATGGCTGAAAATGTCTTCGCTTGGGATGCCTTAGATGTGCCAAAACAGGACATCCATTCACTGCTGAAGGGAAGTTCTTCCTACTCTCTCTATCTGAAAGTTCTTTTGGTAAGGGTGCAACATTTTCATTTCAGTTTTATCATTTCAATGTTGATATTATATTACAAATGTTTCAGTAAGGTTGTTTTGATGTTTCCAAAACTTGGAAATTATCCTTTTTGCAGTAAATTTCAAAATTGTGACTTTGTCTGCCGATTCTAGGCAAAAGGAAATTTCCAAATGTCAGCATTTCAAAAAACCCTACATCCAAGCACCCTTGAATTTTGGGGTGTTCTGAATCCAGATCCTGACTCAAATGTTGCCCTCTGAACATATCTTTAGTCACTGGGTTCTCAGCTGGTGGTCCACGGCCTCCTCAGGGTTTCAGCCCTTGGTGGTGGGGCTTGGACTTTGGCTTCAGCCCTGCACAGCAGGGCTCAGGGAGGGAGGGAGCACCACCTCCACCCCCAGACTCACCTCAGTGGGCCACCCAGTCTATCGGTTGGGAGGAGGGTGGCACAAGCAAAAATTGCAGCGTTACTGTGGAAGAGAGATTTCCCCCTACCATTAGAAGGGGCTGCCTGACAGCCATTGACTCCACAAACAGGCCAGCAGCTAGCCAAGGAGACAGACCACTGCTCTGCCCTGCTACAGCCGCACATCAGGGAGCAGGGCCAAATGGAAGGCAGAAATCAGTGGGGGGGGGGTTCATGACCCTGTTTCTTCCCCTCCTCCCATTGTGTTGCCTGTGGTTGGGGGTCAGTAGGTTTGTCTATTTAAGTTTAGGGGTCCCTAGGTAGAAAAGGGTTGAGAACCACTGTCTTTAAGAATCACCACCCTTTGTATGGTTGCCTGAACCCCAGAGGGCCAAAGAGCACTTTACAAAGCAGCTGGATCCCGCTCTCACAGATGTCAAAGGAAGTTGCTCTGTACCTCATAGGATCAAGGTCTTAGGGTCAGACTTTCAGCACCCAGCCCCTCTCGCTGAGAAACATGGGGGCTGCAGGGTGCTGAGCGCTTCTGAAAATCTACAGCCCTTTCATTTAGGTGGTGAAATGGGAGCTGAGCTCGTTTGTAAATCTGTCCCATGTGCGGGGCTGAATGGCAAAGGAAGCAGAATTAAGCCTGTGTTTGGAGCACCCCCTCCTCTTCCACTGTACCAGACAAGTGAATGGGCGTGCAGAATGCCTATGGGACTCACTAGTGGAAATACTAAGGGTTTTTTTTTGTTTTTTAGCTCCAGTGGTGAATGACATGGGGTCTTACCAGCAGGGTACTGGTCTCCACTCCCCAGGTATGTGCGTTGTTGATATTGTGACTGTTTCTGTCTTCTGCTTTGTAACACCTACTCTGCCTGTGCTTTGCGTGCTCTGTGGAGAGATGATTTCAGATTCCTGGGGCCCAGCAACCCTCCGAAGCCCTCAATTCAAACTTTCAAAAAGTGACGATAACACCAAAATATCCCAGATGACAAGAGGAGCGCTTTCATGGGCCCAGCCCCTCTCCCTGATGCACTTGCCCAGAGACATCTTTCACAGAAGCCGTTCCATTTTGCCTCCCCTTTAAGCTCACCAACATTGATCAAGCACACTGGCAGGCTGGACCCCAGTGAGTGCCGCTTTGTTGTAACATAATATATGAATCCTGGCTGCGGGGATTGGGTTTAAGACTATGGTGGAACAAATGGTACATTCTTTCCCCTGGCCTTTCTCTGACCTGGCTGGCATATTGCCTGTTCTGTCACTCTTAATGACTTTCTTCTTCTTTCTTTCCCATCGTTTACTTGGTTTAACACCCAGCCTTTGAATCTGTTAGGTATGTGTGGACTTGATCTCATGCCCATTAAAGTCAATGGCAAAACTCCCATTGACCTCAGTGCTGCAGGAGCAAACTCTATATAGGCATATTTCCACATGCTGCATGGCTGCTACTGTGAAACGGAAAAGGCAAAGGGTCAGATCCTCAGTTGGTGTAAACTGAAGTGAATGTGACAGATCTGCAGCTGGCGTAAGTCAGTGTAACTCTATTGCAGTCAATGGAGTTACATTGAATTGCACCAGCTGACGATCTGGCCCAAGATTCCTGTTGAGATAAAGCCTAGCAGATAACTCTCCAGAGGAGAGGAGCATTTGAAGGGCTATCAGAAATTTCATTTCCAAAGGTTTTCTTTGAGTAGCCACCTGCTCTCCTTCCTTCTGGGTTAAACTGGTGGACTAGCGCTGGACCAAAGTTGGAACTTCCATTCTACTTTCATTCCATTTCAGAACAAAATGTCAGCATTTCCTGTGAAATGAAAAACTCAGAAAAATATAGTTTTGACAAGGTCGAAGAGCTTCGTTTAGACTCATATAACATAGTCAAATCAAACACTTAATCCTTAATGAAATGAAACACTCCGTTAAATTTTTCATGAAAAATTTCCATTAAGTTGATGTTTTCCTGTGAAGCATTTTGATTTTGTCCAATCAGCATTTTCCAGTGGAAAACTATTTTTAACCAGCTCAATTATAGATACATAATTTGGTATGTTTTTTTCCCAGGCAAGTTGCCACACAATCTATGATTTTTACTGAGCTTTTCTTACTGAAATATTTTTAATCTGGTTAAAAATGCTAAAGCAACTTCACAAAGTGAGTGTAAGTACACTACATCTTACTAAACATTAAGAGTTGCTGTAAATCAAACTGCATTCTTTTGCTTGAAGTTCAGTCACCCTGTTCTAATACCATTCAGCACCTATTGTCTGTAGCTCTCAGAGCACTTTATAATGGTAGCTAAGTGGTTTTATGGCCAATTGGTAGATGAGGAAATTGATTTGAGTTGTAGCCACTTATTGCTATGTGAATTTGGACAAGACACATAGATCAACATTTTCAATCTTTGATGTATAAGTTTGACACCTTGATTCTTATTTAGGCACCTAATTAGCTGAAAACAATTATGAGCCAAATCCGCTAGGAGGAAAAATTTAATCAGAAAAATGTGACTGATAATTGGGAATTGCTTAGGAATACTTTATTAGTTGTCCCCAAAAGCCACAGTCCTAACAATCAAGGAAGAGAAGCAAAGGAACACAAGGAGAAATCTATGGCCAGCAGAATTAAGGACAATAAGGAGTTTTTTAAAAGCATATTAGAAACAATAAGAATCCTAACAATAGTATTGGTTCATTACTAGATGGAAATGTTAGCATTATTGATAATAATGCAGGAAAGGCAGAAGCGTTCAGTAAATATTTCTGCTCCATATTAGGAAAAAAAAGATGATGTTGTTATATGATGATGATGATGATAACACTCTTTCCATTCCACTACTATTTTGGTAGGATGTTAAACAGCAGCTACTAAAATTAGACATTTTAAAATCAGCTGGTCCAGATAATTGCATCCAAGAGTTTTTGAAGAGCTGGCTGAGGAACTTGCTGGACCATTAATGTTGAATTTCAATAAGTCTTGGAATACTGGGGAAGCTCCTGAAGACTGGAAGAAAGCTAATGTTGTGACAATATTTAATAAGGGTAAACAGGTGACCTGGGTAATTATTGATCCCAAGCAAGATAATGGAGTGGCTGATATGGGACTTGATAAATAAAGAATTAAAACAGAGTAATATAATTAATGCCAATCAACATGGGTTTATGGAAAATAGATCCCATCAAAATAAATTGATATATTTTTTTAATGAAATTACAAGTTTGGTTGATAACGATGATAGTGTTGATGTAATATACTTAAACTTCAGTAAGGTGTTTGACTTGCTACTGCATGACATTCTGATTAAAAACTAGAATAGAAAATTAACGTGGCACACATTAAATGGATTAAAAACTGGATAACTGATAGGTCTCAAAATTTAACTGTAAACAGGGAATCATCATCAAGCAAGTTTGTTTCTAGTGGGGTCCTGCAGGGATCAGTTCTTGGCTATACACTATTTAACATTTTTATCAATGACCTGAAAGAAAATATAAAATCATCACTATTAAAGTTTGCAGATGACACAAAGACAGGGGGAGTGGTAAATAATGAAGAGGACAGGTCACTGATACAGAGTGATGTGGACCATTCAGTAAGGGGAGTGTAAGCAAACACTAAGTGTTTTAATATAGCTAAATGTAAACGTATAGATCTGGGAACAAAGACTGTACAATACTTGGGGGACTGTATCCTGGGCAGCAGTGGAATTTTTAACAGCGAAGGTAATTAACCATTGGAACCATTTACCGAGGGTTGTGGTGGATTCTCCATCACTGACAATTTTTAAATCAAGATTGGATGTTTTTCTAAAAGATCTGCTCTAGGAATTATTTTGGTGACGTTCTATTCAGAGGACCAGTCCCATGCATGGGTGGGCAATGTGGGGGCTCAGAGGACCAGCCCCCCACATGGGCGGGCAGCATGCGGGCTTGGACCAGCCCTGCGTGTGGGGGTGAAAGAGGTTGTGGGGGGAAGCAGCGGGGAGGAGGAGGGGCTTGGGCACCTCAGGCTGGCCCCCCGTGGGCAGGAGGCAGGGAGAGCTTGGGCCGGCTCTGCCCAGGGCGGGATAGTGGGGGGGGGGCTGGGGACCTCAGCCCAGCCCCATACCAGTGGGAGGCAGGGAGGGCTTGGGCTGGCCAGGGCGTTTCCCCATTTTCCCTTTGGGAAAATATGGTGACCCGATCCCTTGGCTAGAGCACGGAGCAACTCACCCTAGGTGAAAAATTTGTTACACATCTGGAATACAAAGTTCTTTTCACTGGGAAGGATTGGGAGGGCAGGGGATGAGAAGGTTATTGCATGAGCTCTCCAATTCCTGAGCTGCTCCCCTTCATTCTCTGGTTGCACCATTCCAAAACATAAAGGCAATTTCTTAGTGAGCAGCCAGTATTGATCCATGGGCCAGCTTGGGACCTGCTCCATCTCTGTGTATTTTTATTGACTTGGGTGGGATATGGATCAGACTATTAGTCACCGGAGTGGCTGAAGGAAACAAATCAATGTAATAGAAATCACCCTGGTTCTGAAGGTGCCTTTGATTTAAAGCCGCAAGGAGAGGGCAGAATGGGCTTGCGATTAAGATACTGCGATGAGACTTAATGTATGTGGACTCAGTTCCTAGCTCTGCCACTGACTTCCTGTGTGAGCATACACACGTCATTTAATCTCTCTGCGCCTCAGTTCCCCATCTGTAAAATGGGGTTAATAATACGGGGTACTGGGAGAGTAAATTAATTAATGTTTGTGGGGTGCTCAAAGACAACAGTGATGGGCGGCCATAGAAGTATATAGATAAAAACGAATCTGGTTTTAAATCAAAGAAATACACAACATCCAGGGAAATCCCTCCTAGGAGCATAGGACTGGCGGGGACCTTCTGGGTCATCGAGTCCAGTCTCCTGGTATCACAGGCAACTCTGTCATATAATCCTGCTCATAAATGTATCAGGCTCCAGCCCAATGAAAGAGTTCCTTTGAAGGTTTACTTCAATAACCAGATATGTTTGCTTTAAGGAGAAGGCGATAACAAGCTTAGTGTCTTTGAGGAATCCAGTATCATCAACCCCAAGAGTTTAAACATCTATTCTGTTCTCCATGAGTTCTTCACCGTAGTATCTGAGCCCCTTCTAGTAGGGCATTAAGCAGTGTGACTAACATCTGTCACATGTAGTTCATTCTGTCTCTCATCGTCTCCTCAGGGGGAGAATTGTGTGTGCAGTGTTTTGTTTTGGTGGAGGTTTTTTTTTTTTTTTTAAATGTACACCATAAATCAGGCCCCAAAAATCATAAGGTGGGCTTAAAAGTTGTAAGTTTTTTTTAAAAAGAGTGAATGCTGTGTTCTTTTTGTCTTCTAGTTTCTGAACCTTTGTGTTCCACCATGAAACTAGTTAGTCTTGAAACTCACTTTTTCTTTTCAATGAAAGCTGAGATTGTCGCCTAATCAGCTGACTCCAGGAGCTGGGGTTTTCAGGAAAAAACACAAGACTCACAATAAAAGCATAAGAGTTGGCAGCACTGAGGATCAGCCGGGGGATTTACACTTCAGCCCATGATTTGAACACAAATGTCCAGAGGTAAGAAGACTCTCACCTGGCAGCCTCCTTGCAACAAAACAGATTGATGTAGCTTGAAGGGATGCTTACTCTGCAGACAGATCCCATTAATGACAGGTTTCAGAGTAGCAGCCGTGTTAGTCTGTATATGCATCCGAAGAAGTGGGCTGTAGTCCATGAAAGCTTATGCTCTAATAAATTTGTTAGTCTCTAAGGTGCCACAAATACTCCTGTTCTTTTTGCAGATCCCATTAAGTGAATGACAGAAAAAAACAAAATTCCACCCTCCCAAAACTAGCATTGAAATGTCTCAGCAGAATAAATACAACAACTACATAAACCCAACTGTTTACTTTTGTTGCACTCACTCGCTATTTACTGCACACTCACACAGTTAAATCACAGGCCTTTCAGTCAGGGAGCTGACTGTGTGCTCATGGGCATGTTTGTATCCCCAGCAGTCCTTAAATTGTTGAGACCGGCAGAAGTCAGTGGGCTGAAGTGTGGGAAAGAGTTTGGACTATAACAGACCAAGACAATATTCTTCTTAGTTTCTCAGCAGCTGATTAGGTGTTGATTAGGTGTTAAGCACCGGAATGAACCTGCTCATACTGCACTGAGCAGAAACATATCTAAGCCTGCTAATGGTTAAGTGAGATGTAACCCTTCCGCCAGATGGTGTTGGCAGCAGCCAGGGCGGGTTCAAATAGCTAGGGGGTTCCTCTGAAAACTAACAAACACACCGGCTCAACCGTCCACCCGGAATTACTGGGGTCACCAAACACCTTCTCTGGGTGCCCTTAACAAGCAAAATTTCCCCACTGTCCAGCGCTATGAAACAGAGAAAACTTTATGACAGGAAAAGAGAACGCAGCATCAACTAGGGAAAACACAGCAACAATATATACATGAATGATAAAATAACTCCCCACAGTAACTTTAGCAGTAGTGCCCTGCCCTGCCCTGCCCTGCCCTGCCCTGCCCTGCCTCACTGTGAACATCAAATAGGCAAATGTCCTTTTGCCACCTCTCTTCCCCCTTTGTCATCTGCTAAATCCCACTCACAGTTTCCTGAGGTGCACTCGGGCCAGCCTGTTTTGAGTCTCTTGGGAAGTCCTGTCCTGAGACTCTACCAAGTTAGAGTGATTTCAGCTTTGAGTGACTGGATAGAAGAAGCCTAAGCAGGGTTCACTCAGCTCTGCTTCAACAAAGAGTCCTATGTTGCTCCCTAGTGAGGAGGCACCTTCCTCTCCTATAATACAAAGCAGGAGTTGGGGAATCACTAGTCTTTAGGACTCTCAAGCAGAGTCCTTACCACAAGGGATTCACTCCTTGCCACAAACTAGGGAGCCCTTTTCCCCTCTGATTTTTCATGGCCAAATGAATTCTGAGTTTGTGACCATTTATGGTGTGGCTCCCGAAGTGTCCCTGGAGGAATTCTGGGTAGAAAGCTTATACAAATGAGACTCTTTCAGTAGCCGTACTTCCCCATATTCACCAACAGATGGGGGTGGAGAGCTTTTTTCCTTTCTGGAGCTTCAGGCCACAGGGCTTAACAGATACAAATAATCAAACCCAGGTGTACTGCACCTTACAAGGCAGGCTGATTGGGGATTTCCCCCTGCAGAGAGTTCTCAGCAACTGACTGAAATATTACACACAAAAAATGATGTTAAAGGAACATTACTGAGGTTGAAAAGTCAAGCACTTAAAAGTTATGAATTGCCAGAGTTAAGGTTGCCCATGAAACCTTACTTCAGTCCCCTGATGTATATGCACTGTGATACGGTCTTTGATTACATGCTCACACACTATTTCTTTGCACAGAACCATTGCCTTATTCAGTGCACAGCATGGACAGTGCTCACTTAATGAGCATCTATTCAATATTTATTTTCTCCTCATTGTTTAATGCGTGGCCAAAGGCCCTATTTACTGCACCCTAATCTAAACCCTGCTCTGAAGACAGAATTATTAATTTCCTCGTGGGCTTTGCCATAGCATTCATCAATATAGTACACAACAACCAGTAAGGGGAGAGAGTGAGATTATCCCCTAGTTACAGATAGGGATCTAAGGAACACAGAGATTAAGGGAAATTATCTACTGTTTTTGGGTAGAGAATTTGATAGGCCTAAAACCTGAATTTTTAGATTACTTAGCATTACATAAAACCTAAACTATTCAAGGCACAGCTCCTGTTGACTTCACTAACAGCTGTGAATGCTCAGTACTTCTGCAAATACAACCTCAGACTCCCAAATCAGGCACTCAGAAAATTAGGAATACACAGTTAGTTATCACCTTTCAAAAGTTTGGTTTCAGTGACTTATCCAGCATCACACAGGAACTCAGCAGTAGAGGTAGGAATAGAATTCAACTCTCCAGGGCAGCACTCAACATGCCTTAGCCATCCTTTCTCTTTCTGCAATCTCCTGCCTCGTTCACTAAGCACCTTCCATCCCACCCTGTGTGTCCCCCATTGTGTACTCCATGAGGTGAGGGCAGCCTTGCCTCCTGCTTCTCTAGCTTTCCTCAAGCAGGTCCTGCAGGAGGATGTTCTCTGCCCATCTCTCACCTGTGGCCCTCCGGAACTGATCACCGGCCCCTGCCCTCCAAACCTCCCCAACTGCCCACAACACACAACCTATGTTGGCTGAACACCATCCAGCTGGTCTGCCTCTGAACCGCACCCAGAAAACATCTGTATATGCTGGTGCTTCATGACATCCATTTCCTCACCTTAGTGTCCTGCCCCAACACCAAGTGGCAGGATCTGCTGCCATCTCAGGAGGCTCAGGAATCCTGATGGGCCAGCCTGTACTCCACTCTGGTTCCATGGCCTGCTGGGGACATCAGCTGGTGGCTCCTTCATGGAGACATGAACATGGGCACGTACTTGCCATGGTTCACGAACTCCCCCAACACCTTCTCCTTTCTGCTGTGAGAGGGAGAGTCTGGCACACATCTACGTCGGATGTGTCAGGTTGCAGCCCCCTGAGTGCAGTCACTGAGGTTCAGACTGCACTTTTTCCCACCCTCCAGACCCTAGCACATGCCATCCATGGACTTCCTCATCAACCTCCTCCTGGAGCTGGCCAAGACAGTCATCCATCATACCAGGAGGAAGAAGCTGGACAGAGAGTGGTCTGTGACAGTGGGGCCTACTTCCAATCCCTTGTCCAATCACACCTCCAGGCAGTCCTCCTCTGGGCAGTTTCTACTGACTCCCTAGAAGCCTTTGAGGAGTAGTGGGCACTGTCTGGAGTATTTACTTGTGGCTTGGGTTCACTGGCCTTTAGCTTTGGGTGGGCTTATACCTGACATCTCCTGGCAACCACAGTAGGTACACACCTTCCATCTCATCCTCACATCCCCCATCATGTGCTCCAGCCCCTTTTCTGTCTCTTCCAGAACCTCCTGCTGAGGTCCTGATTGCACTTTCCCTTGCACCTCTGGGTTTTTGCACACCCCATTTGTGGCCCCACAAGTCATGACACCTTCTCATCTACCTCCTCTTGGCTCTGTCCAGAGTGGCCTTCCACCAGACCAGGAGGAGGACGCTTGATTGGGGGTGATGGTGGAGGGGTGGTGCTCTGTGAACATGGGGATTGTTTACGATCCTTTATTGCTTCAAGTCTCCAGTCACAGTTCCTCTGGATGGCATCCACTGGCTCCTTGGACTCCTTTGAGGAGCAGTGGGCATTGTCCAGGGTTCTTTGCTTGGTGTCCCCCCTTCCATCCCTGTTTACTCATTTTTTATCCTCCAAATTTAGTTGCAGTCTGGCTTTGTGGTTCCTCCCTGGATAAGGTGGAGGCTTACCCTAAGCTCACCCATCCCAATACCTGCAATAGTTACCTACCATCCAACTTCTGCCACAAAGGAGGCAGGGGTCCTACAGACAAGAGCCTTCTTCACTACACAATCCTGATACATCCCCAGAACAGGTTCATCCTGTGCACTAAATACACCCTGCACACCGCAACTCCCAGTCAAGTTTTCCTTCCCCACTTTCCCCCCAAACCACCTCCTGTCTCAATCTCTCTCCCTTGCCCCTCCATACTCCTTGTCCCAATCAAATTCCCACCAACATTGCATGTTGTTCCCCCCACATTTGAATCAGGCAGCTTCCTCCTCCATGCTGTCCAGGTCCAGCAGAGAGACACTGAGAACACAGGAGGGACAGGCTCTCTCTTCCCTCAGTTCAGGTGCCAGGACCAGGGCCAGCTCCAGGCACCAGCCTGGCAAGCAGGTGCTTGGGGCGGCCGCTCCGGAGAGGGGCGGCATGTCCAGCTATTCGGCGGCAATTCGGCGGACGGTCCCTCACTCACGCTCACAGCGAAGGACCTCCCGCCGAATTGCCGCCACAGATCGCGATCGCGGCTTTTTTTTTTTTTTTTTTGGTTGCTTGGGGCGGCCAAAACCCTGGAGACGGCCCTGGCCAGGACCCAGTATGACCAGCAGCAGCCCAGAGCTTCAATTGCAGGGAAAGCCCTGATCAGCCGCTGGCTGAAGCATGCTCAGTGTGAACGGATTCTTTGGAGAATGTAGCTGCCAAACTCTAGCAAGTTTCTACTGAGCACGTGCAAACTGCCATTTTTCAAAGGCTTATAACTTGGCCAAACTTGGGTGGATTTTCATGGGGATGGAAAAGGGCACAAAGACCACCCCCCTGCCAAATTTTAAGTCCCTTCCCCAAAATATGGGGGTGCTAGTGCTGCTCAAAGAAAAGGTCACCAGAATTTTTAACATGGGAAAATCAATATATTTTTCATCAGTCTCATTCTCAAAATCAACTGGACTGTTTTGGTTGACATTTTCAAAAAACAAAACAACAGCAACAACCCTCCCCGCCCCCAAACAAAAACAACAACAACAAAAAACACAGCAAAGAACTAAACACAAAAAACAACAACAACAAAATAGAATCAGCCTGAGGTAGACACTTGGCATGAAAAATTTCAGGCCAAATGGTTATATTTTGGCAAAGTTATAACCAACTGAAAGTAGATTCTTATCATGGGAAGTGCTGGGCAACCTTAAGGATAGACGGTGCTACCAGCCCTGCCTCTAATAGATGGCATGAGCCAGGCCCTCAGCTGGTGTAAACTGGCATAGCTCCATTGAAGTCAATGAAGCTGATGAGCAGAGGATTTCTTGCATAAACTTTCTTTAAACTGATTTTGTGTTTTATAAGGATATTTTCACAGGATTTTTAAAATGTATATAGTAACTGTTTGTCCCCTCTTCACTCTACTGAGGAACCTGGCCCTACTCGATGGGTTGGCAAAACTGCCCCCTACAAGCCCATTGGAAAAATGTATCATCTTGATAATTGTGGACACATCTTGCCTTTTGAGGATTACACCCATGACTTGCAAGCAGTCCTACCAACAACATCTTGTCTTCAGACTGGGTTTTAGTGCCTGACTCCGTCAGCTCAGAGTACAGCAAATCTTTGTCAATTCCCCAACCATCCAAAAGCCAACAGCTCTGACTGAGAAGCTAGTTAGAGTTGAAAGCAAAGATAAATAATTCCCTGGTGTCATCAGACTTCAGGTCCCTTGAGCAAGAATTGCTAACACTGGAGACAATGTGCACTATACAGTCTTGGGCACACTGCCCACTCCATCCCTTGCATCCTGCATCGGGGAGAATTATTCCATTACATGAACCGCTGGGAACAGCACATAACACTGGTTGAAGATAAAAATATTATACAGTGATTTGATAATCTCATTTCCATCATGTCTTAGATGCCCCAAGGACAGAACTTCCCCTATGTCCATCCAGCATCTTTCATTGGTACTGTAAGGCAGTTAGATTTCTTTAGCTGTTCTCCAGAATGCCAATGTAATGCTCATTTTATAGATGGATATGTCAAATATTGTAATAGTCAAGTGACTTATTTTTTACATATTGGGATAAGTGACCCATAGTAATAAGTCTCCTCCCCCCTTACTGATAAGTACAAGTGGACACATTTGCCTATATGGGCCCAAAACAAAAGGGATCTTGTGCAGTATGTACAATACTTTTCTTTTTTTCTGTATTGTGATCTGACAGTGAGTGCATAGGTAAGAAAAATGCTGTGGGCCAGATTCTGATCCCATTGGCAACACTATACATTTGGAGCAATTCCACTGACTTCAGTGCAGTTCCTCCAGGTTTGCATGGGTATAAATGAGATCAGAATCTTGCCCTAAACTTTCAGGCCCAGACCTTGCAAGCTGTTCCATGCTGATCAACTCCTGCAATCTTGACTTCGATGGACTACGCTGGCATAAGGATCTACCTGGCTGCATCATTTTGCAGCACTGGGTCCTTAGTCTATATCACTGTACAGTGATCAATTCAATGATCATATAACAAAGTATTGAAGTTATGGGCCAGCTCTTCAGCTGGTGTAAACGGACACTGCTGAAGGCTATACAGCTCTGCTGATTTATACCATCTAAGGATCTGGCCCTAAATATTTTTCTAACAGGAAAAAAAACAAAGCCAGGTTTTCAAATGGTCCAACTTTGCATTACCGGATTGCACAACGGAAGAGCAGTAAACATTTAAAAACAACTATACTGTTTTTTGTAATGGGAAATATATTTTTGATGTTAAAACATTGGCAAAGCTCTGCAGGCTGATTTCTCAACTTTTAAGCCATTTTTTCCTGATGGAAGTGAATGGCTTAAAAGTAATGGTGCAGCTGATTCAAGCCCACAAGCGTATATCCTATTCTTATTGCTCACTGTTGTTACAGCTCCCCTTTTAAGAGAGAAGCTTAGCACTCCATTTAACAGCCCTTTACATGCCAACAGAGCATAAATTAAATGAACTGGGGAGGTATGTGTGTGCACGCGCAGTCTCTGAGCCTTTTAGTCAGAAGTAGAGCAGGGATTTTGCTCCATGTTACCTCTTCGGTCTCTCCTCTTTTGAGCAATCTGGACCTTACCACCATGAAATCAACCCTAAGCTTGATCCATGACTCAAGATGGAAGCTCTTGCATTTATTCTGGCTTCCTTTAGTCACGCCGCAGAAAGAAGAGAAAATAAGAAAAGGTGGGAGAAATAAGCCAAGTTGTTTCTTAGGCTGGGCTACAGTAGGAATTTACATCGATATAGCTATGTCTCGTCAGGAGTGTGGAAAATCTATCACCTCTCAGCGAGGTGGATTGCCTATGCCAACGGGAGAATCCCTCCCATCAGTGTAGGGAGTATAAAGTAGCGCAATTGCAGCGGTGCACTGTGCCGTGGTAGCATTTTAAGTGCAGACAAGCCCTTTGAGAGACAAGGGAGGTGAACTCTGCAGATGCACCTCTGAACTCTGGGTCTGCACCGACCAAGGACAGCAACTGTGAGTGGGGTGCAAAGAAGGGTCGGGCACGTGAAAGGGACTTTTGCTGGACTTAAGAACCTGAGGGGAAAAGGACACTGCCCAACCTACTTGGGGGTGGGTCTTTTACTCATGGTTTATGTTTATGAACCCTGTTTGTGGTGTTTCCCCAAATTAACACCCAGTTACTTCCCTCCTTTTATTAAAAGTTTATTTTCTACACTCAGACTCTGTGCTTGCAAGTGGGGAAGTATTGCCTCTCAGAGGTGCTCAGGAGTGGTGTGTAAATTTCCCAGGTTACTGGGTGGGGGGCTCGAGCTGGTTCTGTGTTGTATCAATGGAAAGGAACCCCTAGATATTGGACCCGGCCCTGGTTGCTGCTGGCTTCACCTGGCAGAAGGGTTACACATAAAACCCAGGGCCAGATTCTTAGTGGCTTTGTACCAGTGTTGATCTGGAGTAAACTCAGTGAGTTACTCTGGATTTTCTTTGGGGCAACTGAGCTCAGAATGTGGCGCACAAGCTAAAATTTAAGATAATCAAAGGTGGCAAAGTAGAGGCTTGTGGTTATCCTTGGAGCTATAACGGGATATAATGGAATGAAACTAAAATAAAGGCAAATGTAAATTGATTATCTGGAATATATTTGCGAACAATTTATTAGACTGTGGAATATTTTCCAAAGGGACATGGCAGCTTCTCTATTGCTGGAGACATTTCAAACTGTTCAAAATCTCATATAATGCACACTCGAGAAGGTTCCTTCCATGTGAGATGGGACCACAGGAGATTAAAGAGGTCTTTCCCCTCCCTGTCTAGATTCCAGGAATGCTGGAGCTACCAATAACCACTATAAATGTGAAATAGCTACTGGTGGATAAGTAATAATGCGATAAGGCAGATTGGGCACTTCTAGTTATGCTTTCTTAAATAACAAGGGGACATTTGATGAAAATAAAAGGCAACACATTTAAAACAAAGGGGAAAGATTTTTTTTTAAAGCCACAATGCACAAGTAGCCTGTGGATCTCATCATGACAATACATCTTGAAGGCCAAGAGCATAGCCAAATTCAGAAAATGGACAACGAGAAGATCCAGAGACAACTGTAGGGATGAAAAGACCCACCTTCACAAAAACCCAACCAAACAAAAAAACCAAACCGCTCTCCCCCCAAAATAAAAACAAGCACCCTCAAGAGTTTGTAAGAGATATAACCCTCATGCTTCAGTGCCTAAGCCAATCTGTAACTAAAGAGACAGGTTCTCAGATGGGCAGGTTTTCCCATCACTGGTTACTCAGGGTTCTTGCACCTTTCTCTGAAACATCATATACTGGGTATTGTTGGCGAAAGGACACTGGGTGAGATGGATCCTGGGTCTGCTCCAATATGGCAAGTCTTATGTTTCTAATGATCTTTATTGGATATACCCAACTAATTCATTGGATCAAGACAGTGGGTTAGGATATGGACACAGGGTCAGGTTTGATCAGTTATGCTGGTGTAAATGTGGAGTAGCTACTGACTTCAGTGCATTTACAATGGCATAACTGAGATAAGAATCTAGCCCTGTGTGTATTAAGAGTGGGTGGGAAGAAGGTGTTTCAGTTCATGCAGATCTCGATAAGTGACCTGAAAGGAGAGGACGGGGGAAAAAAAGATAAACCACATAATGAAACCCTCCCTGTATTCTCTTTCAAATAAATACATACAGCCAAACACATCTATGCAACCAGTCAATCGGGGAAATGCCAGGCAACGTTACCAACACATTTTATAGCACCCACATCCTTCCTGTTCTGCTTCAGCTTTGTAAGGAATGTAAAAAACTGGCCCATGTGTTAAGCAAACAGTATTTTCCTCCTTTAAAATCAGGACTGCATTACACAGGAATCTCTTGTAACAAGACAGGCATTCAAGGGAAGTGTCTTCTACACAGTATATTCTTTGTGACAACATAAGTGTCTCAGACGGAGAGGGGATGGATTGATTGGCTTCTAGAATGAAAATGAT
Source organism: Chrysemys picta bellii (assembly GCF_011386835.1). NCBI lineage: Eukaryota > Metazoa > Chordata > Testudines > Emydidae > Chrysemys > Chrysemys picta. The sequence continues at coordinate 126,302,036 of NC_088795.1, read as the reverse complement.
AAGCTCTCCTGGACAGCTTTGACATACACTGCCACTTTGCAAGGGGAGCTGTCATCGGAGACAAATGGGTCTATTTCACATCAGGCTACTCCTTGCAGTAAGCACTTCAAGTTGTTTGATTCTGATCACGGCTTTTCCTTTAACCTTCCTCTTCTCTTGTGAAAGTACAGCTCTAATGCACGTTGTTTAGAGATTTGTTTTAAGCCACATCCTGCAGAATATCCCCCTCCTGTTGGATGAGGCGCATTGTACACAAAGCACATGGTGTAATGAAACCACCAGGCCTCAACAAGCTTAACGGCAAACTGGGGATAAGACTACCCATCTGCCTCACTGAGCTGTTGAAGATGATGGGCCTGATTCTCCATTACTGTGTATCATACTCTGCACACAGTCCCAGTCATTGCAATGGGACTATTCAGAGAGCAAGGTACTACTCCATGTGAGTCTGTGCAGCACAATCCAGCTCACAGTCATTTACACTAGTGTCAAGTGGGTGTAAACTGGCACTGGTTCTTAGGGCTCTAGAAATTCAGGTTCAGCTCCTAGCTTAGCCACCAACTTCCTGTGGGACTTTGGGCAAATCTTTTAATCTGCTCTGGGTCCACCTGTTGAATGGGGACCCTTGGACGGGCAGTATTGCGAGACTAAAATCTGTTAATTTGTTAATCACCATGAGGGGAGGAGGGTCACATGCATATCTAGACAGACGGGGGGAATAGGGTGACCAGACGTCCCGATTTTATCGGGACTGTCCCGATATTTCCTTGTTTGTCCCGCGTCCCGACCAATGTTAGGTCGGGACACTGGACAAACAAGCAAATACTCCGGAGCCCGGAAGTGCATCGGCAGCCCAGCCCCGTTCGTTCCCCTGCAGGACCCGAGCGGGACGGGGGGGCTGGGGCCTGCTGCCCCCACTCTGGGGCCGCCATGGGATTGCACCAGCTGGGCAGCAGCCCAGTCGCGACTGGCCAGGGGCAGGGCGCAGCGTGCGCGCTGCTGGGTCCCCGCAGCAGGCCCTGGCTTGGGGGTTTCGTGCCTGGGCGCCAGAGCCGCAGCCGCCGAGCTTGGCCATCGGCCACTTCCTCCCCCTGCGGCAGTGGGAGCTGCAGCAGCGGCTGCTCCCAAGTCCCGCTGCCCAGGGGGGGAGAACAGCCGCCGCCTGGCCCCACAGGCTGCCCCCCTACTCTCCCTACTGCCCGACTGAGTCCTGCCTGCACTCGGGGCCAGGCCAGACTCTCACTCACCCTGGCCCCGCGCTTCCCCTGCGTCTCCCGGGCCTCCCTCCAGCGCTTGTGGAGGAAGGGTGCATGTGTGTGTGTTTTTTTTTTACTCTGCCCCCTCCCGCCACGCCCCTTTCCCCCCCCGCCCCCGCATCCCGATATTTGACTTGGGTGATCTGGTCACCCTAGGGGGGAATCCTGGCCTCATTGAAGTCAAAGGGAGTTTGGCATTGACGTCAGTTAGGACAGGATTTCACTCTCACTTTGCACTGGTATAAATGACTGCACAAGGTGCAGGGTAATGGGGAGTCAGGCCTGAGATGTACAGAGTATTATAAAGAGGCCAAGAATTAAAAATGGGGATCCCCCAAGCCCAACGAGCATTACAGGCGGGTAACAGAATAGCTAGGCCTCAGTGGTCTGGGACATCCACAAGCGCTCCTACCTCAGCAGAGTGATCAGTCTGAAAAATTTCAGGAACCGGGGTCCTGTTTCTTCATAGCTGAGCATGGCTAATGTGATTAATAACCTGCTCCACTATTGATGTGACTGCACGCATCTCATGGGGTGAGTGTGTTACTGTAGAATTTATAGTTATGAGCATTTTTAATGAAAAAAGATTTAATTCCACACAGGGCTATAAATAAAGGAGTCAAAATGCCATAAGAAAAAAACTAGGGCCTGATCCTCCCCTCACCAACTTCTCCTCCGCACTGGGCCTGCCACTCCCTCTCCAGCCCCCAACACTGGTATAAAGCCCCCTAGCCCAGCCTGACTCTCCCCTAGGGTTGCCACCTGTCCAGGTTTTCCCATCCTCATTCTTTTTTTGAGATCGCTGTCCTGGATGAAATGATTTGCATGTCCCAGTGTTTTGTAACTCAGAGGGGGCAAGCCTCCCTCTGACAGCAATGTAACCCCCCTCCCCATTGGGCCTGACCATCCCCGTCCTCCCGACACCACTGTAACCTTCCCCCTGCCCTGACCTTTCCCTCCCCCCAACATTGGGCCTGACCATTCCTTCATCAATATGGGTGCAACCCCCTTTTCCCTGGTCCCTCCTCTTCCCTCACTAACACCCATGTCTCCGCCACATGGGCCCCTGCCCCACTCCGTTCCTTCACTAGTTCTGTGCCCCTACACAGTAGGGTTGCCAACTTTCGACTTGCACAAAACAGAACACCCTTGCCCCACTCCTCTGAGGCCCCGCCCCTTCTCTGAGGCCCTGCCCCCACTCACTCCACCCCCCCTCCCCGTCACTCCCTCTTCCCATCCTAACTCACTCGCTCATTTTCACCGGGCTGGCTCAGGGGGTTGAGGTGCGGGAAGGGGTGAGGGCTCCGGCTGGGGGTGCGGGCTCTGGTGTGGGGCTGGGGATGAGCAGTTTGGGGTGCAGGAGGGGGCTCTGAGCTGGGCAGTGGGTTGGAATGTTGGAGGGGGTGAGGGCTCAGCCTGGAGGTGCAGGCTCTGGGTTGGGGCCAGGGATGAGGGGTTTGGGATGCAGAAGACGGCTCTGGGCTGGGACTGAGGGGTTCAGAGGGCTGACGGGGGATCAGGATTGGGGCAGAGGGTTGGGGGACAGAGGGGTGTGAGGGCTCCAGCTGGGGGTGCAGACTCTGGGGTGGGGCTGGGGATGAGGGTGTTGAGGTGCAGGAAGGTGATCCGGGCTGGGGCCGAGGGGTATGGTGGGTGGGGCAGGGGCTTGGGGCTTGGGAGGGGATCAGGGGTGCAGGCTCCGGGCAGCTCTTACCTCAAACAGCTCCCGGAAGCAGCGGCATATCCCCCACTCCAGCTCCTATGCGGAGGCATGGCCAGAAGGCTCTGCGTGCTGCCCCGTCTGCAGGCGCCGCCTCCGCAGCTCCCATTGGCCATTGTTCCCGGCCACTGGGAGCTACAGAGCTGGCGCTTGGGGCAGAGGCAGCGTGCAGAGCCCCCTGGCTGCCCCTATGCATAGGAGCCAGAGGGGGGACATGCTGTTGCTTCCGGGAGCCATGCAGAGCCAGGGCAGGTTGGGAGCCTGCCTTAGCCCCACTGCGCCACCGACTGGACTTTAACAGCCCGGTCAGTGGTGCTGACCGGAGCCGCCAGGCCCCTTAAACTGGACACCTGGCAACCCTACTACACAGGTGGAGCTCCCTCCTGGGGATCTTTTGGCTGGATCAAGGCCCATTGTGCACTGCATAAGCTGGGCGAAGGGCCCTTAGCAGCCTGGAGAATCCAGCCCAAAGTGGGTGCACAATGTTATCTTATACTCACTTGCTCAGATTTTGGGGTGCAGCTAAGCTGCCCTCAGTGCAGGACCAAGGTGGGTAGAAAGGTGTGTACTGAGGCACAGGCTCACCTCAGAAGCCATCATAAACCACTGGACTTCCCTGGGGTTGTGGGGAGGGGGAATGATGCAATTCAGGTGGATCTTCTTCCTTCTGTCTCATCTGCCCTGCCGCTTTTCCTGGATCCGTAGGGTTTTCTTCCCTTCTGCTCATGGAGGCAGAGGGGACAGTTTGTCCCCCTAATGCTTCATGCTCCTTCATCTCTGCCCAACAGGCTCCTGGGCTGACATCACATAATTTCATCAATTCCCACTGCTCACACTCCCCCTTCCCACCCCATTCGGGAAAATTTATCTTGAGCGTTTTGCATAGGAAGGACCAGAAATTCCCTACTCTGTGATGCCATCAAATTCTTAAACAGAAGCTCTGGTGTCACTGGGATTTTTTTTTAATCTCTGCTTGCAGCAGTTAAGGCATGTCTGGAGGTCAGCATTTCTGTGTTCATATGTGTTCAACTCTCTGCTAGCCAGCCTGGGGCTGGATGTGATCGCAGGGGCAGAACTGTCAACACATAAGATGACATCAGACAAAACCAGAAATCCAAGCACGTCTGTCTGCCAGTGTTGTGTATTTCCATGTACAAAGACAATCATATGGTCACTCTGAAGTATTTTCAGTTGCGATCCAGGGAAAGAACAAAAATAAAGTCTCCACGAGAAAGCACAAGAGGATCTATCTCCTCTGAAACACGCTGCATTCACTCTGTCTCTTAAAATGGAAGCTGCCCATGTAGAGGCAAGTACTGCAGTAGGCAGAAACAAAATCAGAGCAGTAACGCTATCCATGCACCACAAGCTGAAGCTCTGTGGTAGATGTTTTCTTTTCAGGTTTTTGCCCTGCTAGATTATGCCAGTCTCTGCACACAGACATTCCAATACCAATTACTTTCCAGTTTCATGGTGCACAGACAAGAAGAAATGGGAACAGAAATGTATTTTTTTGCCTCCATTATTTTAAACCCATACTTACAGATACAGGGTCAGATTCTGATCTCAGTTACTCCATTGTAAATTCAAAATAACTCCAGTGACAACAGTGGCATTTCTCTGGATTTACATCAGGACATGCAAGATCAGAATCCAGCCCTTACGTTTTTTTCTTATTTCTTACTTAAATTCCAAAGCTGTTGAAATGAGTATAGATTGGAAAAGAAGGCTGGGTGATCTTTCAAACAACAGTGACTTTTTCCAAGTTGGTTTAAATTAGGCTGTAGAAATTTATAATTAAAAAGGAAAGTGCAAATTTTAGTCTGTTTTGGATTCAGCTGCAATTAACATCTTTATTACTATGCTGATTTATTCCTGTACAGTCCCCCATTACTAAAAGAGAGAGACGAAGTGAAGGAGATAAAAGAGAGTCCTGGTATTTCAAAAAGAACAGGAGTACTTGTGGCACCTTAGAGACTAACAAAGTACTCCTGTTCCTTTTGCGGATACAGACTAACACGGCTGCTACTCTGAAACCTGGTATTTCAATATTTCCTAGGAAATCTTTGCTCTTTTCTTCTAAAAATACTGCTATTGCTTTTCAGTTAATGGGCCAGTGTCTACTGCCAGTTATGCCAGTGGAACGGAGAACACGATGTATCCTATTGCAAAGACATGTTTCAGCAAAGGAGCTCAAAGCACTTTCCCAGTACTAATTATTATCAATCATTTATATTTATCAGGGCCCCATTGTGTTAGGAATTGTACAGACGTCATGAAAAAACAATCCATGTCCCCAAAAGCTTACAGTCTTACCAATGGCCTACTTCTCCTCTCATTTATACCAGCATGACTCCATTGCCTTTGATGGAGTTATTGCTGCTTTACATTGCTTAAAGCAGGAGGAAAATCAGGCAGAAAGGCAGATTCTGCCCTTAGCTGCTCATGCACCCATTGATTGCAGTGGAAATTACGCATCAGTATCTGAGTTCAGAATTTGGCCTTGATTAATTAAAACCTCACACTGCTTCTATTAGGTGGGTAAGTAGCTCTTTGGGGCAGGGGCAGTCTTTGTTCTATTTTGTACAGTGCTGTGCACAATGGGGTCCTAGTCTGTGATCAGTGACCCCAGTACTACTAATATAGTAGTGTCTCCATATGGAGACAGATGGATGATCTGAAGTAAAGAGGGGATAAGTGAGTTGCCTAAGGCCACACAGTAAGTCACAGGCAGAACCAGAAGATAAATCCAGGAGTTCTGACCTCAACTCCCTGGTCTGACCATTGTTCTGTGAGTGTTTTTAATTTTATTTATTTAGATTTAGATACATAAGACACCTATATAATGCTCTCGGCAGCCACCATGTAATTAGTAACCCAATACTGTCCCGTTGCAAGGCTCACCATCCCAGAAGCCCCCCCTTCCCCCCAGCAAGAGCCATCATTGCAGCACTTCCACCTCCTTTTCCCCACAACAATCTTCAGCCACTCCCACCATGGAGGTGACTTGGCCCCCCAGTCAGGCCTTTTTAAAGCCTTCCAAGGTAACAAGAGTCCTTTAGTCCAAGTCCAAAAACAGTATCAAAACCAAGAGTCCTCAGCCCTACTGGGCTGAGCCTTCAGCCCCTTCCTTACAGGTGGGCTCCCAGTGGCAATAACCCGTCTCACTGTCTCTAGCCCCTTGCTCCTGGGTGCCAATCAACCAAATCATGTCCTCTCTCCTACCAAAGCTCTCTGATAGGCCGTAGCCCTCAGCCACTTGCTAGCTCAAACCCAGCTGCTTGCCCTACATTACAGCAACCTATCTTATCTCTTCCCCAGCCAGCCCTCAATGGCTGGGCTTTCCTCTTCTTAAGTCTGACACCCTGTGCAGCTGTAGTAGGGCAGGGCTAACTGAATATGGTGATTGGTCCCAGGCCTCCTGGCACTTAGAGGGACAGGCTGCCCTGTTACAAATCCCAACAGTATTGAAACAATCATTTCAAACAGGAACTCCGCTGGAATTAAATGTTCTGTCCGAGTTAGAAACCAACAAGCGTGCTGTTTTTTTGTAGTACATTGCATCTACCTGTCTAGTCTATTCACTGCCTCCCACATACAATTTCAGAGCTCTCATTAGGTGGTTAGTGAAAGCGATTTAGTGTCATTTCCTTGAGAAGGAAATAACTCCCTCCACTGTGGTATCTGAGCACGCTGAGCGGTGGCTGGTTCTTGAATTGCAGGTGGGTCAGCCTGTCTGTTGTCAGTTTCACTGGCTTAGCTGGTCAATAGCTCCTTCAATGCCAAGTGTCTGTCAGGGATGCTTTGAAAAACTGAGACAAACCCTGTTTTTTGTTAAAACTGATTGCACTTTGGGACAGGACCTGGGTTCCCTTCCTGGCTCTGCCACTGACCTGCTGTGCGACCTTCATCAAGTCACTTCATCACCATGCATCTGTGTCTTCTTCCATCCTTTGTGCGTCTCCTACTATTTGCAGATACATAGTGACTAGCACAGCACTACTGTACTCTAATGAGTTTTAGCCTAATGTTTCTGGACAATCAGTGCTATTCTTTGGGCTAGATTCTCCAGTTACTTGTCCAACTCATTTTTAAATGAATCAAATTTCCAACTTTTCCTCTCGAAGCTGCATTACACTGAGTCCCCACATTTCTGGGATACCAAAACCACCAACTTTGGATGCATGAGGAATGCACTGTCGGGCCCTTTCAAATCAGCCTGACACCAACACTGTGATAAACTTAAGGCTAATCTTGAAAAGTCACTTTTTGTACAAACACAAACACTCACATAGAGTAGCATGAGCAGGGAAACAGCACTGGGTGCTTTACTGAAAATGAGCTGCTCTGAAAGGGAAATAATGGGCATTAATGAAGTTGGTACTAAAATATTTACCCTGCTTTCCAAGTGGAGCTCCCTTAGCTTGAGCTCAGAGGTTATTCAATGTTGTCAAGAGCTGATGTCATAGAAAGGTTGCTTGCTACAGTAAGGTTAAATACACTTGACAGAGAGAAGAATGAGGAGTACTTGTGGCACCTTAGAGACTAACAAATTTATTTGAGCATAAGCTTTCGTGGGCTAAAACCCACTTCATCGGATACATGCTTCTTGTCAACTGTTGGAAATGGGCCATCCTGATTATCACTACAAAAGTTTTTTTTCTTCTGCTGATAATAGCCCACCTTAACTGATTACTCTCGTTATAGTTGGTATGGCAACACCCATTTTTTCATGTCCTCTGTGTGTATATGTATCTTCCTAATGTATTTTCCACTGCATGTATCCGATGAAGTGGGTTTTAGCCCACAAAAGCTTATGCTCAAATAAATTCGTTAGTCTCTAAGGGCTGGTCCACACTGGGGCGGGGGATCGATTTGGGAAACGCAACTTCAGCTACGAGAATAGCGTAGCTGAAATCGACGTTTCCTAGATCGAACTAAGTTTACTTATTGCGGGTCTACACGGTGCAGGCAAGCTCCCCCGTCGACAGCGCTTCCTCCTCTCGGCGAGCAGGAGTTCCGCAGTCGACGGGGGAGCGCTTCTGGGATCGATTTATCGTGTCCAGATGAGACGCGATAAATTGATCCCAGAAGATGGATTTCTACCCGCCGAATTGGGCGGGTAGTGTGGACCTAGCCTAAGGTGTCACAAGTACTCCTCATTGTTCTTGCTGATACAGACTAACATGGCTACGACTCTGAAACTTGACAGAGAGAGGACTCTGCTACAAAAGAGAAAGGCAAAGTGTGATATTATGAACTTAACTGCTGTTAACAGTGAAGATGAAAAATATTACTTTTCAGAGAGCCAGTGAGACCTAGTGGCTGGGCTAGTAGACTGCGAGTTAAGAGATCTGGGTTCCGTTCCAGCATCTACCCCTAGCTTGTTGGGTGACCTTGTGCAAGACCCTTCATTCTTCTCTGCTTCAGTTTCCACATTCATAAAATGAAGATAATGCTATTTACCTCCTTTTAAAAGTGCTTGGAGATCTACAGATACACAGCGCTGTATCAGAGTGTATAATTTGTTTAGCTTTGAGCCACAGCCACTCATTGATCCCTCTTGCTTTGAATCATACAACATTAGTAAAATCATAGGCCAGACTTTCACTTTTTCAAATTGTTTTTACGAACACAGAAGGTGCTATGCAGACTGACACATTTTTTTAAACACCTAAATTGATTTGTGTAACGTTTTCCCAGTTGTCTCTGCATGAGGAGGAATTTTCACAAGCAGAATGGAACTGCAAATATAATAATAGACTCGAGGGGGCACTGTTGTTAAAGAGAAAGCAAACATCAGCGTGATCTCTGCTGAGAAGAGGAGACCAATAAAAACAGTATTCATTTACAAAATCACAGCAGATACAGAGGACTGGGAAAACGAGGGCCTCTTGGAGATTTTAGAACACCTTGAAAGGTAAACCTAAGCATCTGCTGATAGCTCTGCCACGCTGTATTCTGATGTAGGCAAGGTGTTGGGAACCTGTATTTTTCATGTTGTATTTCAGATTGCAGAACTCAGAGGTTCCTATGGCGTCCCAGCAAACAAAACAGACAATGAAACATGAAGAAATCACATAATTAGTTCATGTTTGTATAGGGCTTTGAGCAGGCAAATTTCCAGGTAGGTGCTAAGTGCTACGGACATTTATGGGATATGATGCAGAACTGTTATATAATGCTGGGTTTGGCGGGCTGGATCTGGTGCATAGAGGTGCATTCGCGAGGTGTGCTCATTCTTGTGTTTGTTTTCTATTGTGCCTTTTCTTTTTAAAGAAAGGGGCGATCACAATTTATTATTATTATTCCTTGAGCACCCAGCGAGTGCTGGGTGATGTACAATGCAGAGAAGCAAGCAAGAGGAGTGGTGGTGCAGCCCAGTGCAGCGGGGGGGGTTTACTGAGTGTATATATTTTATTAAAACCGCTTGGAGGAGGAGGAGGAGAAGAGATGGGGCAGGGGCGGGGCCTCATGGAAGGTGTGGAGTGGGGGCGGGGCCAGGGGCAGCGAGGGGGAGTGTCAGTGATGCGGCCCTCGGGCCAATGCACTAGTCCTCATGTGGCCCTCGTGGTCATTTGAGTTTGAGACCCCCTGATTTAGTATTTACTATTATAATTCCGGATATTCTTGTTATCCATATAACACCCTGTTCCTTACTGATTCCTGCTAAACTTGTGACCTCAATGCTATCTTGTGGCAATGAGTTCCATAGGAAAACTGTGCAGTGTGTGTGTGTGAAAACTTCCTTCTATTGGTTTTGCATGTGCCACCTTCCAGTTCTGTTGACTAACATCTTAGCAGATTCTGTTTTAAAAGAAGAATATCTAAGCTGAGGATGCAGGGACATGGGCATCATCAGCACCGTATCCAGAATGGAAACAGATATACACTAGGGAGGTTACTGGCATCTATAAATCCTGTCTGCCACAGCATCTGCCAAACTTTTTGGAGACCAGCCTTCTGAGCTTGTAGTCTGCTCTGCATACAATGTCTGCATTTGTGCTATTGTGACAACATTTTGGGAAGGGTTTGATTGGTTCATCCGTATCACATGGTGGATGAGCATGAGCACTAGGTAATGCGGACATTCCTGGGATTCATTTTTATTTAACAGTTGGCAGATCTCTGAATGAGCACCTTCATCAGTCTCTTAAGTAAATTAAGAAAATCTGCCCTACTTGAGAAATCTCCTAGACTTTACTCTGTAGTTGTAAAGCCTTTTGTTTTTTCCCCACTCCTGGCCCAGTTTACATCAGGAGAACGCTGCTGAAATTCAGCGTCTGTTTCCAAAAAAATGAAGGCACAAAAGAGCCATTAAAGACACCGAACATGCAAATAATTGAATGTTTTCATATGCAGAAGAATGGCTGCTTTTAATAACTCATCACGGAGCACGAAGGCATTAGAGGTTATGGCATGAGAGCCTCCCAACAACATCAATAAAGGGAAAAGATCCAAGAAGTAAGTTAAACAGTGCGGCTGCAGCAAAGCTCACTTGAATATAGCCTTTCATTCAGCCTTCCCCGTGCCCTTTCAACTTCATTTTACGGTTTTTGACCAATGATGGCATTTGTATTTTTTGGCTTCTTTTCAAGAGTTTATATTTTTGTTTTATAATTTCCTTAAATAGCTAATTTCCTACATGAGTTGACGGCCACTTGGATCTGCCGGAAAGTTAGTTGTGATGCTGCTGTACCTGGCCTCGATTCCTTTTTTCTTTTCCGGCACCATTATAGAGAGAGAATGGTGAAACCCACCCAGGGGCACATTCTGTGTAGATACGCAACATCTCAGCTTTATGGGAAATGCCAGAAGACAGATCACATAGCAAAGGGGGTAGACTCAAGGTGCTTGAGAATTGCCAGACCTCTATTCTATTCTATTCTATTCTATTCTATTCTATTCTATTCTAATACAACGCCCATCACCATGGTATCTGAGCTCAGTATACCTGAAAGTATGGAAGAGGTCAAGGCAGCTCTAAGCCACCTTTCCTCCTCCCCCAATTCTGTAGGTGGCCCATATCCTGCTCCAACTTCTGCCAACTAGTAATGATCCTGCAAGGAAAGTAATGCCAGTGCATTCCTCCATCTAACCCTCGAAAACACCCTCTCCTGCCGCTGACACACTTCTCCATCAGGAAGCCAGGAGGCAGAGTTGGCAATGCTGGTTTTATAGCAGCAAATAACATCCCATGCTGGGGAAACCCCCATCAGCTCCTTAAGTGCAGATTTAAGATCATTTGACTGCAGTGCAAGGAGGCTGTAATATAGGGCAGGATCTGGCCCCAGTTATGTAAATTGTACTTTATTTAAATTTCCTTAAAATAAGTGGCTGATAAATGAGTCCCAGTAACATTTTGGTCATATTTTACTAGAACTAGTAAAAAAACAGGCATGTGCCTAGTATCTTGCGGAATTGGGGCCTGCGTGTTGTCGTTGCTCTTAGCACTGTACAAAACAAAGAGGAAGGTAAAGTCCCTGGCCCATGGACTGTGCAGTATTAATGGACAGAAAAGACAATGAAGACACTTACCAAACAGAATTTATTCTAGCATAGAATCAGAGCATTTCTAATCTAGGGGTCCAGGCCTGCAAGTTTATCCACATGAGCTGTCCTGCTAATGTACGGAGCCCATTAATAGTCTGATCCTGCTGCCACTGTGTTAAGACTCCCATTGACTCCAGTAGCGCACAATCAGGCACTTAGACCATGCAACATCAAGTTCACAGGTAAAATCTGATCTGCAGCTGGCATGAGTTAGCATAGCTCCTTTGGTATCAATGGAGCTATCCCAATGGACATCCTCTGAGAACTTGGCAATACAAGCCTAATTCTAAATGTCTTATCCAGTCTTTACTCAGGCAAATCTGCCATTGATTGGGCCCCAAGAATTTACTGCAGAACTAGAGAAAAAATAGCTTTCAAATGACATATGGCATTTCCGTATGCAGTGTTGTTGTAGCCGTGTTGGTCCCCAGATATTAGAGCCTAGAGTTTATTACTAGGCAGGATCTGAGTCCTTTATGGGTCAGTAAATCCACAGGATTACGACACTTGCTTATTTCCAGCCAAGTCCTTTCTCAGGGTGAGCCCCTCTCCCCAAATCATCCTATCCAGGAGTTGGAAAAGCCTATGGGGCTTGGCCACATGTGCGTCCCTGCGCTCTGCCTCCTTTCCCATCTTCTCAGGCCTGCTCCATCTTCACCCTCTCCTCCAGTGCAAACCTTGGACCCACAGAGAGGCCTCCCAGGAGATGATGCGGTGGGGGGCAGCTACAGCCACAGTCCCACACAGTGGGGAGAAGGATCAATGCCTGGAGGACCCCCCCCACCACATACAGTTCTGTGTTGGAGAGCTTGGACCTGTGTCCTTGCCATTTTGGCCTAAGTAAAGGCTTAAGGATTTAGCCCTTGTTATCAATGGCTGGATTTCACCTCCTCCCTTTCTGTACAATGTGGCAGTTGTACCCTGGCTCACTAGGCACTAGGCAGGGATGTTAGAAGAGCTGCATGTGGTCTGGGCCAGTGTAGATCCAAGATTGCTCCTGGAGGACTTGAGGTTTGAAGGTAATGGGGCGGGATTTAGCTTGCGGGTGATTTCATTTTCCCAACACCCAAGATGTCTAAAAGAGCAGCAATGAAATCTTTGGTTGGCTATGAAATCTTTGGTTGGCAATGAAATCTTTGGTTGGCAATGAAATCTTTGTGACAGTCACAGGTCTGTAGCATCTGCACCAGAACTCAAAGCAAACGAATGGCTGTAGAAAACAAAACAATATGGAAGATAATAATGGACGTGGAAAATTGCCTGCAGTTGTCCACGGCCTAAAAATTACTACTGGCCAGTGACTGAAAAACTGAAGATGAGAAAATCTGTTGGATTAAGTATGAACCTGTTCGGCCACTGTGGCTCTTGGAAACTGTCCCTGGGATAGAACCTTGAAAGTTTTACCTTTCACTTAAAGGACAATTTGCCTCTGAGAAGTGACTCGCTGCGCTAGCAGCATGGGGTACCAGGCTGATTGTGCCACTATGATTTCATGGCACATCTGCTCATTAAGGACCTGCTCGTTCTCGTGTCCTTACTCACACTCCATGATAGTTCCACTGGCTTCAAAATATATAGGGCCATATTCTCAGTTGGTGTAAATCAGTGCTGGTTGATGGAAGTCAATGATACTACACTGACTTACACCAGCTTATGGTCTGGTCCACTGGGCGAGACACTGATTTCATTTACATCAGAATAGAGCTGGAACCATTCCACAGGCTCAAATTGATGTAAATGAGCTCAGAGCTGGGCCCATTTTTTATGTAGCGATCATATAAAAGAACAAGATGGAATTTAGCTGGTAAAAAGTATTGGAGACCTGAGGCCCGACGACAGTAATTCTGACTGGGGATTCAACACTTATCCTGTGTGACTGAGCAGTAGCCGTTGCCAGGTCTATATTCAATAACGGTTGAAGAACAGGGCGAGGCTTATGGCTCCATGAATAGCTGAAAGGAGTTGATTTGCTGAGGGGCAAAGCTATTAGCCACAGCTGGTCACTTATCCCTAGAGAATTAATCCCGGCACCTGGGCTGTCATTGCTATTATAAGATGATGACAAGGAAGGAAAAATATAGACACACTGGGCCAAATTCATCCACGATGTAATTCCACTGAAGTTGGAGAGCAATAAGGAGGTGCACATAATTTGTTGGGCAACCCTGGTTTAGGACTAGACTGTGGGCCAGCTGATATAAACCGGCATAGCTCCATTTAGGCACAGCTCTGAGCAAATAGTAGTTCATAAATTGCTCCAAATCGAGAGTAGACCCAGCTTCCTTTTACAGTAGGGTTGTGGGGGCAGGGCAGCAGAGGTAATTTTCTGGTGCTCTATACCTGCACCAAATTAAACAGTCTCCTTATCCTTTCCCCCCTCTGCAGTGGCCAGTGACAAAGCTGCGTGTGTGTGTGACCCCATTCCCCACCCTTCCTCACCTACTCCCTGTCTATCTGCTTTGCAGAGGGAGTAAGGAGGTGTGTAGTCCTAATTACTCATGTACCATTGGATCCAGAATCCGAGTGATGCCGGAGGGGTTCTTACTGCCTCTTATTGCATATGATTCAAACCACCATTATAACTGGGTGGGAATTTTCCATCAAAGGGGCATTTCCCTCCAGAGAAAAATGCAGTTTTTTCACAAAATTGAAATTTTTCATGGGCAATTTTTGTTTTTGCCAATTTAAAAAAAAATTCTGTCAGGAAAGTGGAAATGAAATATTTCTGTTTAGCTTGGGTCGATGTTACTCTATTATCCACCTGAACTGCTGCTGTACCCCAGACCCCCATTCTCTTCTATGGGGCAGGCCACTGGTTGGACTATATCTCCCATGATGCCATGCAGTCTTGTCTCTGGCTGAACCACTGTGGTACATCAACACAGTCCCATGACAGTGATGGGAAAATGTAGTCCAGCCAAGGAGCCAATCCCATAGAGGAGTATGGGGACATGAGGCACCCCAGCTACAAACTCCCATGATGCACTGCGGCAATGCAGGCAGCCACAGTTCAAAGCTGAAATGAGTTGAAAGAAAACATTTGAATGTTTTTAATCAAAATTTGAATCAGAATCTTCCGTTTGGTGAAAAGTTTTGGTATTTTGACATTCCATCTCCATTTGGAACGGAAACAAATGTAGAAAGACCAGAACTTCTCCTGGGACGGAAATTCCAATCTAATCACAATCTATGTTAATTTCTGCACTAAATGAAAGTCAATAGGAAATGCTTTGTGAATGATTTTTTGTTGTTGTTGAAAACTCCCTCCAGCAGAACTTTCTGCTTTTGCCAGCGTGTAAGTGATTGGTTTGAAAAGTCTACTGCCTTCTAGTATCATCATACACAAACAGGCCTTGATATGCCTGCCTGGGGAGGAGATAGATGGGCATGGAAAAAGTGATTTTCGCAATAACTGTCTAAGAGGTGTGAACAGAACCTTCTGCTTGCTGGGCAACAGGCAGCATTGGAGGACTTCATGGCAGAGAAGCTAAGCATGAACATCACTCCACACCGATTGTTGCTCTAGGTGCTGGCAGCTGTGCACCAATGGTATGCTGTGAGGAGGAAACAAGGTATGCATTTTTTATTCATTTAATTTTCCTGGCATAAGTAAAATGTGCTCTTTTGTTGGAAACTTTTTTAGTTTATTTTTAATCACTGTGTGATTCTCCAGGAAACATTCAGATTTAAACCTTGTACAAGGGTAGAATTCATATTCAATTACATTTCAGCCAGGGCTTCATTTTACCTGGTAAGGTATGTATCAATACTGGCACCTTTTTGTTGGCAGTACCATTGGACTCTAACCAGATCTGGACCCTTCCCTTCTATGTCCTGAGTCTCAGTCCGATCTGCTAAGACTTGTGAAGGCTGGTACCTCTTTTGGTCTCCCACTTAGAAGAGTTTAATACCAAACCGGTGCTGTACAAAGGTATTATGTTCACAGCAGACACACACACTGAAGTTAGATAAACACAAATACTCTTTCTGGAAGGTTGAAACATAAGGTAACACTACTTTATTTATTAAAATTCAAGATGACAACACCCCATAGGAAAAAACAGAGGCAGACAAAGCAGACTGCTCTCTAAGGCAGCAAGACACAACTCATCTCACCTTGTTTTAGGTTGGTTCTTTCCAGACTGACTCTGATTGCACACCTCCCTACAGAGCCTCATAGCCTGCAAGCAGGACCAGGAACTGTCCCCTCTTCCCTTGCCCCTGACCATTCTTAAAGTGATAGCTTGCAATTCTACCTCAATACCCCATAAAAGGAATGCAGTACGCTCCTGTTTATCTCAATGTGCTGGGGGACATACAAAATTTTCCAATAACTGGGTGTTTGGACAAACAGAAGTTTTATTTTGAGCTGCAGCTTCACATGGGGGACACATTGTAGATTTGGATAACTAAGATTTTCAGATAAAGGGAGTTCACATAACTGGAATTATACCATATATGCTTTTTAGAATTAGTTCATATATATCCTGAGATTTCCAATTTGAGGCCTAGCTTCTAAACTTCACTCTGCCCCTTAAATTAAATATTTTGATTTTGTGGAGCCCCAGACCTTCAGTATCAAAGCACAAACCACCGTCAATTGAGCAAAAGGAGTAACTCAGGAGGGAAGACAAGCTGTCTACAGTAGTAGGTTGTTATCCTCTATATGGACCACTTCCTAGAGAGGAACAAGTCTCAGATTTTACAAATTTGTTACATGTATTCTTGGCAATGAAAATGTTATAACTCTTCACAGAGGCTTAGAGCAATAGCTATAGTTATATAGCCTAGTATGCAATGTAGTGTTCCCAATGGAAATACAAAGGAAGAAGACTTTTGGGGTGTTTGTAATTAGCTTATTGTTTAACTGTGGATTTTTCAAAGTACTCAAAAATCCACATGCTTACTCAGATTGTCTTGAAAGTTACTGTGCTGCATGGTCATCTGGGGTGGGGTTTGTGGGTCAAATTTGAGGTAGTTTGATCAAGGGGGTTCCAGAGATACAGCCACCCTAAAAATCATGGACATCAAAATTTATAACTATTTTTGCACATACCTAAATCTCAAACTTGGCTCTGATCCTCCCCAAACAGATATCACCTGCTTGGGACTGATCTTAGCTAGTGTACAGAATGGAGAAGTGATATCTGAAAAGTGATTCAGGGTAAAAGCTGGCTCTACAATGTGGCTTGAACCAAGTCGACAAGCGGCCAGAGAAAGTCATTTGCACAAGAGCAGCAGGACTGGGACTCTGCTGAAAGCCAGAGTGTGTGCAGGCAGCCTGGGGTCAGAGGAAGTGGATTGCTCATGGTGACACATTGTGGTCACTGAACTCAAGTGGCACCCATGCCTCCTGCCTTCACTCTCTCCAGAATGAAGGGCTTACCAGTGGCGATGGAATTGCTCCCCTGTTCAGAGAAGCAGCCTCCTTAAACTAAGGCCTCGTCTACACTACAAAATTAAGTCGATCTATGTTAGGTTGACGTACAGCCCACACAGTAATTACTGCGTTTTTTCATGAACTTACTACCCTCCTTCTGCTAGTGGTGCGCGTCTTCACCAGGAGCACTTGCACTGACTTAAGTGTGCCAGTTCAGGCTGTCAGCTCAGGGCAGCGGAGCTCCAGCTCTGAGCTAGCCATGTGCTTAGACTGGTGAATTCCAGCTCCCTCTTCCCAGACAGGTTTGTATGTAGAGTCCATTCAAAGTCAAAGTAGAAAACCCTTGTCCTGCAGGGAAGAGACATTCAGCACTGATGGTCCTTGATGCCTCTCTCCTTGTTAGCCCTCCTTGAGGTATCCCACTCTAGCATTAGCATAGTGTCTAGAACAAACCGCCCTTGTCAAGATTATACTGTTTTCACCAGTAACTGGATATCTTTGCACAAGATGGAGAGTACAATGCAAAATGAATTTTACACTGGAGGTTACAATAACAAAATGGTGTTATCAAAACAACATGGTATTCACAATTAGAGCCAGACATACCCCGAAGATGTCTCAGAAGGAAGATGAAAGACTCTAGGAAGCAGCAGTATTAGGATAATGTAATCATGCCACATGATTCTCATCCATCTCCTGAACTATGGGACTGAGTGTGATCAAAGAAAAGCAAGTAGCTGTGACTCTCATTAATGTCAGCATGGTCAGAAGGGATGCTGAGCACCAGGAAACATACCCATCATAGATAACTGTAGTTTAAGGACTGCTGTAAGTTTGATATTGACTAATGCAGCTCCAGGATACTGTCAGTCAAAACAGCAATCTGTTTATCATGAAAATAATCAAAAAACAATTATCTTCTTTCTTTCTACAATATTTCATCTACTCTATGCAAATCAAATTCTCAAATCTATCAATTTCACCCCCTCAGATTCCGTAGTTCTTTGGACAAAGGGGTCCACAGGAAATGTCAGGCAGCAGAAAAAATTTAGTCACATGTGGCTTGAAATTAAAGGGCGTTAGGCACCTAATAAGATTTTGGAAAGTGCCTGGGCACCTATCTGCATGTTTATGTGCCTAAATATCTTTAAAAATATGACCCACAACTCTTGTCATAGCACACCTCAAATGATAGTTCCCCCCACAACTTCTATAGAAAAATCAAGCGGTGCATAAACTACCATAAACATTTTAAAATGATACACTAACCCAAAAGACTGAATGTTTGTAGACCTTTTTCACCCCTATTAACATGGAAATCATGTTGTTACTTAGATTTTAAGGGCTCTACCACACCACTATAATATTGCTGGGTCACAATGGGAACAAGGGTAGAGTTAATAGTGGGAGTTGGGGTCATTTAGTCACAGGGTTTGTCAGATATGGTCCCTTTCTCCAATAAAGATCTGATTTTAATAGACAAAGGGCTCCAAAATCCACCTGCCTAGGGATATTCCAGCCCTACTGGGGGCATGGAAAGGCCGGAGGAAGGCAGAAGGGGCAGCTGAGTGGCAGTAAAGTGTTCCCAGGATGCCTCCTTGTGCATCCCTATAGGTGTTCCTAACAATCCGCCCCCCCCCCCCCCCCCCGCTCCCCCAGCCAACACTTTCTCAAAAACACAGGGAAATTCACCATCCAAAACTTCATTAACACAGAGTTCAGGTTAACTGGCAGTGCCTCATATCCTTCCTGAATGCACCTCTTCTTAAACCTCTGAAAACCTGGACATTCAGAATTAGGGTCAGCCTTGACTCTGTGTTAACATTTTCAGGCAGTGAATATCTACAAGTGCATGGACTTCAGCAAAACAGGGCTGACCTGTGTAAGCTAAACAAAACTAAAGGCTAAATTAGGTTGGGTGCTAGAGGAAGACAGATTTCCTGAGACAGACCATGTGGTCCTGCACACAGGACCCTAGACTGGGACTGAGGAGGGCCATGGTGTCTGAGGAAAATATTCTTTGGGGGCGCTGTGTGAAAGTGTGAGGCGCTCCTCTCGGGGGGAGAGGGGGTTGCTGTCTCTAGCCTGGCCTGATGCAGAGGCGAGGCCACGTGTGTGTGTTGGAGAGCGAGCCCACCCCACACTCACCCTACAGCAGTGGCTCCTGCCCCATGGGGCGGTGCCTGGCTCCTCACTTTGGCCTGTTGGCTTTTGCTGTGGCAGGCTCTTTGCACTGAGGAGGGCTAGCCATGAAGACAAGGAGGGGAAAAGGAGAGGAGAGGGGAAAAGGTCACCAGCCCTGCCTAACACTTCAAAGTGAAGATGGGAAGCTGATGCTGAAGGTTGCCACGGGTGTTGTGGTGGGATCCTGGGTAAGCCATAGGGGTCTATGGAAATAGCACAAGGGAGAGGCGGTTGGTGCAGCCAAGAGTTGGGTGCATTTGGGCTGATCTGTAGGGCAGACGGACTTGGGCACCAGAGGCAGCAGAAGGGCCCTGGAGAAAGTAAGGGGTGGAGTGGCGTGGGGACAGGGATGAAGAAGGAGGTTTGGGGATGGTGGGGATTGAGGGAGCAGGGGCGGGTTTAAGAGTTGGGTTTATTGGGGAATGAGGCAGCAATGCAAGAAGGTTTAGGGGTGAGGAGTGAAGGCCTTTGGGGAGTGGAGGGAGGATTCGGGGGAGGGGTTTGGATGGTTGTTTTATGAGGACATTTATTTGGGGGGCTGTGCAACCGGGGTGGGTTTATTTAAGGAGCTGGTGTGGTGGAGAGGTGGGAGGCTGTGGCAGGAGGTTTTGTGGAGTTTGGGTTTATTTGGGAGGTTGGAGGGTTTATTTGGGGATGTGGTAGCAGGGGGTTGGATGGGCTTAAGCAGGGGCTAGAGAGCTGGGTGGGGGCTGTGGGAACTGGGTGGTTGTTGAGGGAGGGGCAGAGGGCCTAGGACTGGCATGGTGGTGCCAGTAGCCACAGCTGGCTGTGGCTGGCTCCCTCCTCCACAGCCCCTTCCCCTCTCTCCTCTCTCCCTCACTGGCACCAGCCCCAGCTTGGCTCACTCACTGGATAGACTCACTCACTGGATAGACTCGCCGCTGCCCCAGGGATGGGGCTGGCCACGCTCCAGATGGGCTCTACCAGCAGGACTTCTGCTGGTGTCCCATGTCGCCGCCCACTGGGCTCCAGGGACTCACCCTGCCTGTCTTGCTGCTGAGAGGATGTGCACACAGACAGCAGGGTGGCTCACATTTGGGGGTCTGAGACTCCACTAGCTCTAGCTTCACCCCCCACCTGTTGTCGTATTTGCCTATTTAGACTGGAAACTTTTCAGAGCAGGGGCCATCTGTTAGTATGCGTATGTAGTAGCAGGGGCACCAGAATGGGGAGGAGGCCGAGGGGGAGAGGGCCATTGCCCCATCACTTTTTACCAGCTGTAAGGGTGAGTGATGGGGGATGCGGCGGAGAGGAGCGAGCAGGGGGCAGGGCCTCAGGGGAGAGACAGTGCTGGAGTTCAGGGGTAATGGGTGGCGTGAGGGTGGGGCTTTGGGGGAAGGGGCGGCATGAGGGGGCGAGGCCATGGTTTGGGCACTGGTGGTCCCCCAACTTTGAGGGAAGTCCTGCGGCTCCTGTGTAGTAGTGCCTACCCCAAGAGGGTCCTGATCTCAGGTGGATTTTCTGGGTTCTACTGTAATACAAATGATACTCATTTTAATGCTAAGTAATGGTCCAGGGATTAGAAACACATCCCATTATAGTAGGGATAGTTGGAGATGAACACTCATGGAGATAAAATATCAGATGCATCACATGTTGGAAAGGTTTCTCGAGACACCTGGAAAACTATTTTAAATGTACCTGCCGGATACAAAAATAGGAAGTAGTTTAAGCACCAGAACAATACACGCACACACACTCCAACAGTAGCAGGAATGAAAGAGCAATCTTTAAGCCAGGTGGAAGTTGTAAAATTTTGGCATGCAACAGGTCTGGTATGCCAACTATGAAAAGCACCTCAGCAAATGCAAAGAGTTCCACTGGGGGGAATGATATTGCCAAGGCAGCCTTGGGAATGTACTTAAATAGATTAATACAAGGAGACTTGCCAGAAACAGTAAAAGAAAACAAGTATTAACAGTATTAGCTGTCTGCAAGATTTTCCTAGGGAAATAATAGTTTAGCTCATTGGCGGTAGATGAACAGACAGTCTCATGTTCACTCATGACTATCACATGGATCAGTGCAGAATGCCAGAGTTAAAGATGCAAGGATCCTTGTTCTACCAGTAAAGCCATGAGTGAGGGAGATGAAAGAGCAAATTGGAGAGTGTTATTGACCAGAAACAAACCCCCACTGGTAAAGAGTCTGGGCCTGATTTCCCCCTACCTGGCACTGGCCATTGTCGGAAGACAGGATACTGGGCAAGATGGACCTTTGGTCTGACCCAGCATGGCCGCTCTTATGTTCTTATGTACCTTATTATTAATTAGTTGTCTCATTGTAGTGCCTAGGAAACCTGCCAGGTGCTGTACAAAGACAAAACAAAAAGATAGCCCCTGACTTTGTAGTTACTTAGGCCTGCACAAAGTAGGTGCATTCTGACCTGATAGTGTTTTACACCCACAAGAATCAGGCCTTCTGTTCCTTTCCCAAAGCCTGCAAACACTTCCAACCAGGCACAGGGCTTGTCTACATTTACTGGTGCAGCTGCATCACTGTTTCGCATAGTGAAGACACTACTTACATGAGCTTCTCCTGTCAGCATAGGTACCCCACCTCCCCAAGAGGTGGTAGCTATGTTTTTCATGTATATATGGAGATATACCTATCTGCTAGAACTGGAAGGGACCTTGAAAGGTCATTGAGTCCAGCCCCCTGCCTTCACTAGCAGGACCAAGTACTGATTTTGCCCCAGATTCCTAAGTGGCCCCCTCAAGGATTGAACTCCCAACCCTGGGTCTAGCAGGCCAATGCTCAAACCACTGAGCTATCCCTCCCCCCACTAAGAAGCCCTCCTGTCGATATAGCGCTGTCTACTCAAGGGGTTAGGTCAGTATTTTGCACACCTCTGAGCAACGTAGTTATACCGACATAAGGCTGTAGCATACAGGGCCGGTGCTACCATTAAGGCGAACTAGGCGGTTGCCTAGGGCGCCAAAAAGCGGTGCCCCCAATTTTTTTTTACAGTGTTCCTCCCGGAGCGTGCGGTTGCCACTCCACTTCTCCCGCCTCCCAGGCTCGCAGCGCCAATCAGCTGTTTGGCGCCACAAGCCTGGGAGGGGAAGAGAATTAGAGCGGGAGCGGCGTGCTCGGGGAGGAGGAGGAGCAGAGGTGAGCTGGGGTAGGGAGCTGTTGCACGGCTCCCGGGGCGGGGGGAGCTGCCGCAGGGGGGGTGCCTCAGGGTGGGGGGAGGGGCAGGGAGCTGCCGCAGGACGGGGGGGGGGCAAGGTGGAAGTTTCGCCTAGAGCGCGAAACTTCCTTGCACCGGCCCTGTTAATATAGACCAAGCCACAACCCATTTTCACTGGGAATTGGGACTCCTCATGTTAGTAACACTGTGCTTGGGATCGGGCTCTGAGAGGATTATCCCTCAGTTTTTCCTCTGCCTGTACACATGAAGCACACGTGTCAAAGCTCCATCTATGTGATTAAATAGAAACCCAGCAGGTTGTCTGGAGATTTATTTTCCTTTTGTCTGTCCAAACATGCCTAGTTGCGCTGGTGATAGGTGCTATATAAACAGATTAAAAAATAAATAAGATGGCTTGGGGGAAGCCAGGCTGATATAGAAGACTAAAATGCAAGTTTTGTTGTGCAAAAATACATACTTTTAACTGGTCTGCTCCCTCCAGAAGAGTTTAAGAGTTTGCTCCATGAGGTTCTGAACTGCCCTCGGGTTTGGGATTCAGGACACGGACTATTCCTACAAGTCATCCCTCTAGTCTGTTCCACAGGAATCTGCTCCGTACTAATGGATACAGCAGTTTGCTCTCACCATCCCCATGCCCATGGAGCACCCAGGAATAGACTGTCCCTGCATGGCGTACTCCAGTACTTTCCCCCTCCCCCCGGTGTGACGGTATTCTAGCTTCTGTCACTCAGGCCTCGGGATGCCAGTTGTGCTGGTGATTTTTGTGCAGTAGACACCTAGTGTCAATGAGTGGCCTCATCCCAAGCACCCCCTCAGGGCTGCCTCTCACCTCACTTTCCACTGTTGGTTCCTCATATAGACTCTGCATAGGCTTCTTTTGTCCCATAACCCCCCTTCTCCCAGGGTCTAGTTCATTGACATAAAACCAGGGCCGGCGCAACCCATTAGGCAACCTAGGCGGTCGCCTAGGGCACTACAATTTGGAGGGCGGCGACCGCGGCGGTATTTCGGCAGCGGGACCTTCCACCGCCTCTGTGGGGGGCGGCATTTCGGGGCGGGACCTTCTGCCGCTTAGGGCGGCAGAAAAGCTGGCGGCGCTCCTGCATAAAACAGAAAACAAAGCTCAATCCTGGGGCTTCTCTTCTCCCCCCAAGCCTGCTCTCAGCCTGCTCTGGCTGGAGTCTTTCCTTTCTTCTGGGGAGTCTCCTCTCTCTCCATCCAAACAGCTCAAAATACAGCCTCCTAGGGCCACGTATTTACTTCTTATCAGGGCTCCTCCCAGGCCTTTTCTGCTTGTAGTTTCAGTCTCAAGACCTTGGAGCCCACTCATTCCTAGCAGCCTCTGATCCCCAGAGGCACTCCCCCTGCAGCTTTCTCCTGTTCCTTATCGTGGAACCAGGGAACCCTGTTCAGGTGTGTCTCCTTAGTGATCAGGGTTGGCTGGTCTCACCCCTTAAGGGGCAATCCACCCTGTTACACCTACCAACTGGGACATGGATCCTTATTTATTATTTAAATTGCAATAGCCTGTAGGAGCCGCAGTCGTGGCCCAGGACCCCATTGTGCTAGGTGCTGTACAAAGACCGAACAAAAAAACGGCCTCTGCCCCAAAGACATTAAAGTCTAACTAATTGCAGGACACTGAACAGTAATGAGCTGGACCTACGCTGGATGAACCAACTACCTAGAGGTGAATGGCCCTCTCTGTTTTGCACAGATTTATTTTTCCACTTGCCCACTGTTACTGCTATTGTTGGGATCGAGATCATGGATAGAGTGGCAGGTGTTTGCATAGTTACGTGCCTCTGGGGTGCAGATCCTTTATGTACAAGAAAGCATAACTGATAGGCAAAGCACTCAGCTGGGCACCTTTTAATCAGAGCTCCAGATCTACCGCTGTGCGTGAAATGTACTTGCTCAGTGCATTCGCCGTCTCCTCCTTCGCACTGGGCTCTCGCCGGCTACGCTGTCACACCTGAGAGCTGAAATCTGTTTGCGATTAAGGAGAAAATGAAAAGCAGATTGCAGAGTCCAAAGGTGCCGCTTGCTCTATCTAACCATGCTGCCCAGGGAGATTTATTGCAGCATAACTGAGCAGCGAGTGCAGAGCCACGCTGTCCTGAAATGTAGTATGCTCATATATCAGCAACAGAATCCCATGGGGATGCCGAGTGAAGTCACGGTGCTAGGGAAAGGGAACATTTCTGATATTCTCTCTACACAACCTCGGTTCCTTAAAGCCCATCAAATCAGCAGTCATTTTCATTGCTACCGAACTAGGACCCAATTCAGCAGGAGACTTAAGCCTAACTTTATGCATTGAAGTCCACGAGGCTACCCACATGCTTCCAATTAGCCACAGGCTTAATTCCCTTGTTGAATTTGGGTCCATAGTCAGCCTCTTGTGGCTCTTCTGGGGCACTTCGACCCTCGCAACGTCCCCATGAGTTCAATAGGAGCAGGCCCAGGCCTTCTATCCTGTGGTGAGAGTGCATCACATCAGCTGGTTTTCTTCGCACAGACAACACACTGGTGAAATGTAAGAGTTTGAAGGGGAGCTAGGACTGGACGGGTGTCTCTGCATGTGTTTGCAATGGAGGGAGAGCATCCTACAGAAAGCCCCAAAGACATTGACAGGAGCCTCTCCCCTTCCAATCATATAACCGAGGTCAGGGCATTACCTGGGTGACCTATTGTGCAAAATACCGCGCTATCTTCCTCCCGCGATTACTGATTTTCTGGTCCCTTTAAAACCCAATGGATTGTTCCACTTGTGAAGCTTTGTCTTTGCTAGGTTGGAGGGAATGTGGTCTAGTCAACTGAGCGTGGGCATGTGAGCCGGGGCTCCTCAGATCTAACCCCACCGACTCGCCTGGGTGCCTCTCGGCTTCTGTGTGTCAGGCCTTGTCTACTCTCGGGAGCAGCTCAGAGTCAGCGGGTGTTGTAGCTGTACTGGGGCTGACCTCTTCGTGCAGATGAGGGCAAACCAGGGTTTGCTCTAACTGGGATTCACTGGTGCATACTGAGTTGGAGCTATTCCTGAGCATCGAGAAGACCTCAGTTTCCCAGATGTTAAAATTGGGATGATACTTACCTCTCCTGCGGGGATGTTCTGAGGATTAATTAGCTAATATCCATGCAGCACTTTGAAGATGTAAAGCCCTATGTAAGTGTTAAACATTATTTATTGGAAAGGATTCATTCTTTCAATCCCATTCTTATACTAAGAATATTTAGCAGTTACATAGACAATGCTTCATCAAAGTGCTGTACAAGCACTAGCTAATCTGGGGGAGAAACCAGAATCTATTTATCTTATTAATATGTATGTCTAAATACCTACTAGCTAGGCAGGGGAAGAATGGCTAGTCCCCTGTGCCTGTCACAAGAGGCAGCATTTGCTAGCACATGACTCCAAGTAATGACCCAGGAGAGATGGTAGTAAACAGCACTCCTCATGAAAAGAACATAACTTATCTGGGTCTCAGTGGAATGGTTGCATTTTTCAGGTTCTGGTATCTCAGAGAGCTGAAAATCAACCCTGGAGAATCCAGTAAGAAGGAGCATGAGTAATAGCAGGTAACATGGGAGGAGAAAATCAGGAGGAAGATGGAATCCGAGGAGCAAATAGCCACAGATATATAAAAACCAATGAGTAACTGTCCAAGTATATTTGAAGCAGGAAGTCTGTCAGAACCGGTGTGTTCACTGGGATAAAGGGGGCAGTTAAGGAGGATAAGGACATTGCAGAGAAGCTAATGATTTCTTTCAGCTCTCTCCTCAGACCGTATTGGGGAGATGGCTACTCTTTTCAGGTAACAAGATGAGGTGCTGTCTGAGATTGAGGTGCCAGAAGAAGAGAGGATGGAACAAACGGATAAAATAAAAGCAACAAGTCACTGGGGCCAGATAGTATTCACCCTAGAGTACAGACAGCACTTAAGAATGAAGTGGCAAAGTGGTTAATAAAAATATCCACTCTCTCATTGACATCAGTTACTCTGCCAGAGGATTGAAGGGTAGCATATGCTGCTTTTAAAATCAGCAGTAGGGTGATCTGGGGAATGACAGACGGGTAAGACCTACTTTGGTACCAGGTGCATTGGTTGCAATCAGCCTTACAGTACTAGTCGGAGCCACAGCCTTCCCTTTCTCCTCTGATTTAGTTGTGCCTGGAGATCAAGCCATGACTTGCATTATACACAGCCTCAGAAATTCACTTTTGAGACAGAAGACTTCAAAACAAGAGCCAAGCAAATTTGCACCATCTCACTGGTGCAGTCTCTTGACCTCGGGGAAGTTCATAGCTGTTTCTAGTCTCATCGCATTCCTAAAGCAGCCAATGTCTACAGCTTTAGTGATTATACGAAGGATCAAATATAAGAGGTGAGGCGATTTGCATTGAGGAAGTGAAGTGAACCCTTGGCTTGACTCTCTTGTTAGGCATCTATTGCCAGAACAGATGAATAATGTTATTGCATGAATTACAAATACAGCAAATCCTTGAAACAACATGTCCGTTTCTATTGATTTGCTTAACATCTTCTCAACTGCTGACAGCCGGGTACAACAAGACTATGTGTTTTTCTTAATGGACGAATGCTGAATACATGTGTAGCTCTAAGCCAGTTAAAAATGGTTACAAAACCTTCCCTGACATGCAGTAACTTGCATTGAAGCAGCACAATCTTAGTTCTTGTCTCAATTAAAATAAACTGGCTGTCATGGTGATACAGGATGTCTCTTTTTTTTGTCTAAGCATATTATACTCCAGTGTTTTTACGGATTGACTGAAGTGCATAGCCTAGACGCTCCTACAATGAGGATCAGACAGGCACTTCGTTCGAGTCAGTGGATGAAGTGGTAAGAAATTATTAAGAGGATTAGCTGCTGCTCCAAATATGTCTGCCAGAGCGGCCAAAGGATTGCTAGATTCTGAAATAATGGGCATGAGTACATTTGCTTTCTTTTGTATTGTCTCACTAAGATTTCATAAGTCAAGGATTCAAAGTTCACACTGGAGTTAAACTAGTGCAGTATCAAAAGGGTACATTTCCTTGCCAGCCCCTCATAGGAAAATAGAAGAATGCACACTATTAAAACGTCACTAACACCTACGAACAATGGGCAAATTCTGACCCTAAATTTGAAATGGTCAAGCCAGAAATTAGCGCATAATTGTAGCGGGGAATAACTAAACTGATCTGATATTCCCTCCATTACCCCAAGCTTTCACCCACTTGTTTAAGACCCAATTTCAATCTTTTTGGAGGTTCTGAAATATCTGTAGAAAGTTTTCTTGGCCAGATCTGAAAAGGTTCCAAAGCCCATGAAAAAGGCTGTTCTCAGCACAGGGATGGGCCTCGAGTCTCTTTAGGGTATGTCTACACAGCAATTTAGCACCTGTGGCTGGCCCGTGTCAGCTGACTTGGGCTTGCGGGGCTGGGGCTGTAAAACGGCAGCGTAGACTTTCATGCTTGGGCTGGAGCCTGGGCTCTGGGACTGTCCCCCCTCGCAGGGTCCCACAGCTCCATCTCCATACCAAGCCAAGCCCTGCAGCCCGAGTTCCACGAGCCCGAGTCAGCTTTTAACTGCTCTGTAGAAATCCCCTACGAAAGCAGGATCCCAAGCAATTTCCAGCCCCAGTTTTGCACTCAAGATGTTTGAATAATTTGGGGAAGCAGAATTTAGAACCCACACGCTACCCGACTTGTAGTGTATTGATATATTGACTATGGGTAAAATCCTCATTCCATTGACATCAACGGGAGTTTTGCCATTGACTTCAGTGGGGCCAGGATTTAACTCTCCATCTCTGTGCTACGTTGTGTGTGTTTTACAGAAGGTCTCGAAAACGTAGTGGTCAGAGCAGTGCAAGGGGGGTTTCCATCAGTCAGAAATTCCCCCACCAGATTCGTGATGTACTAGCTTGGGTGTAACTGCTCTGCAGGGAAACAACAGAGCGGCTCATTCGCATTATTACTGACTTAATGGCAATGGCAGAGTGCTAGGGACTTTTCCATCTCAGCCTCTGCCCTGGTGAGCCTACAGTTCAGAAGGATAGAGACAGTTGAATGGTGAGGGGGCAAGGGATACAATAGTCAAGCATCTTCGATTAGTTACAAATAGAGCTAGTTGAAAAATTGTGGCCGGTATGTTCTTTTTGTAAAAAACAAAAACACCACTGAAATCAAACCTTTGTGCAGGAACATATCCCGTTCGATTCCTTTTCATTTGAAAACAATTGAAACAAAGAGCTTTAATAATGTTAAAATGTTCCCTTTTGATCTTTTCAGAATGGGACGTTTCGATTTTTCATTTCGAAATGGCTTGTCATTTCAAAAGGTTATTGGATCTTACATGATAAATGATGAGACGTTTTTAAAAAGCCAGAATCGTAATGAATCAGCTATTTTCCCCAAAACTATTGTTTTGCCGGCTGTATCTCATTTTGATGTTTCGTTCCCATTTGGAACAAAACCAAATTCCAAAATCACCGAATATCCTGCAAAATGGAAATTCCCGTTCCTGCACAGCTCCATCGGACGTATGCTTTGTTTGTAAACTTAAACAGGTTGGTCTGGATTCCTCACTGCATTACTTTGGTTTTAGGCTAGTGTCACTCCTTTGGACCAGATTCTCAGCTGCTGTAAATGGCCACATCCGTAGACTTTAGTGGAGCTAAGTTGGTTTACTCCATCTGAGAAACTGGCCCATTGTCTTCAGTGTAATACTGGAGCAAGGCAGTGGTGAGTCACCATTCTTCCTCCACCATTCCCTTTTCTTTCCCCCCGTCCGTCCCATCTTCATCAGCAAGCCCCAGCCTCGGTTCCAGTGATTGACCTCTCATAGATCTGATCCTGTCACTTATTTTGGCACAGCTCCCACTGAAGTTATGTTGTGCAGGATCAGTATATCTGCAGTACCTTTCATGAGAGACATATGGGCACGACCCTGGGCACTGATCTTTACAGTTACCCCAGCACTCTCCATCAGAGAGAGTGGGGGAGGACTCAGCCCAGAGTCCTAGAACAAATCTCGTTTGCCTAACTGGGTCACAGCCCCTACATTTATTCTGAATTCCCACAAGGTCGCGTGGGGATGTTCAGATCCAATGTTTTAGTTCAGCCCACAAGAGAAACAAGACCCAGATTCAGAATCTGGGCCACACCAATTTCAGGTGTGTTAAGATTCAGAGTTCGGATTAGGCCATTCCTAGATTACACACTGCCTACCTCAAGTTCCTCTTTCATCTCAGTTGCATACAGAATTCTTCTTCACCTTCTGTCCTAAAATTGCAGTAATTTTGTTATGCTCTCTTGTACCTGTCATGTCCCACCCCAGAAGTGGCTGCCTTTCAGAGGTTGGTGAAATGAGTCCGGTATATGTAAAGCTGTAAAGTTCCTGGATTCCTTTGGGATGACAGGGGCTATATAAATGTAAATGAGAATTATTTATTATCTGATCCTAACAAATATAGTACAGTCTGAATATATTCTGGACATAAAATCCCCATTGTACTCTTCACAGCCGCATTTTAAGTTACACATTCAGGGCCCATCTGTTGTTTGTTGATAAAAAGCTTATTGGGTCTAGGTTTGAAATCACAAAATTTCAAGGATAGCCTTGTGTGCCTGCATCTTCATACAATTTCCTCTTCATCCTAGACTTTAGATGGCTTTGGTTTGCTCTTGTATTTATTTCACTAACACAAACAAAACCGATTTTGTAGCTCTTTTAAGTGCACTAAATATTAATGAGGAGTAAAGGCAACAAACTGAGCTAAATAAAGGAGCACAGAGAGTGTAAGGAAATACCGCTTGTTGATTTGCCAGGATTCCTGCGTGTTTTCATATTGAAGCTCTGTTTGTTTGAACTTAAGACCAACACACCAATGCTGGTAGAACTGAAGGCTTGAGAGTCACTCCAGGCAAAATTTTCCATGTGTATCATAATTATTGAAACAGCTGCCAAAGACCTTAGAGCTGAAAGATGCTGATTAGTCCAAACCTGGCCAATACAGGATTGTTCCTTACAATAGATCTTCCAGCTCTTTGGGGCAGGGACTGTCTCATCTCATATATTTGTACATTTGGGCCCCCGTCCTGATCTGGGCCCTTTCGGTCCAATAATAATAACAACAATAATAAAACTGCTACAATTTTAACTGTAGCATGGCACCCTCTTTTTGTTTTGTGTTTGTACAGTGCCTAGGACAGAGGAGTCCTGGTCTGTGATTGGGGATCCTAGGCCTAACAGTAATACAAATAATGAATAATAGTAATAATTCTGCAACTCAGCAATACAGTGCCAGTGGCATGCAAGTAATGTACACAGTGGGAAGAAACTTACCACCTCCCATGAGTGAACTATGAGCCCGATCCTGCTCCCATTGAATGCAATAGGAGATTTACCGCTGATTTCAAAGGGAGGTGGATCAGGCCCCAAGTGAAAGTAGCACTGAACTAATGTCTGTCTTTCATTGTAAAGAAGCTCACTGCTAAGCTGCTACATGTGTGTACTCCACATGAGCAAGTGCAAATGTGTCTGTGATGGGCAAGGTGATAGCATGCAGAATGCGTTGTTCATCTGTTCCATATTCAGCTTGTTCTATGCATAGCTTAGGAGGCATTTAAGTAAGTGAGTTGAGGGCATCTTCTGCAAGATCATAAAAGAAGAAAGTTTAGAAAGAGGATGTCAGAAGACATGATAGAAACTCACATGGAAAGGCCAAGCAAAAACAACTAGGCGGCATGAATGCAAATCGGCACCCTTTGTTAAAAGTCAGGGAGTCGTGTAAAGGGGCAGCTCAAGTCAACAAAAACAACAGTTTACTCTCAGGACTGCAGGCTGGGAACTTGCTGCTTTATTCAAGTGCATCACAACAGAGTGTGTGCGTGTGCACGAACTCCCACTTACTACACAGGAAGTAAGGGATGGGATGAAGCATGGATCCATCCCACAATATTCTGAGTAACCCAATTAACTCTAACATGACCACTTTACTATAGGAAGCCTCTATCTTTCCATCCATCTATTAAAGCACATAAAATGAGTTACAAAAATTCAGCCCTCTGATTGCACAATAGAACTGTGTTCATCAAGAATGAATGTCTTTCTCAAAGATATATCTTCTAGCACAGCCGCAACTCAATGGCTTGATGTAGGAACTGTGGGGTGTGGTTCTATGGACTGTGTTATATAGGAGGGCAGACTAAATGAATTCAAAGGTTCCTCTTGACCTTAAGATCTATGAATTGATATTTAGCAAAACACTAGTTGGATGTAGAGTTGGAGAGGGTTTCAAAGTCTGTGCTCTGCCACTGACTTCCCGTGTGACCTTGGGCAAGTCACTTAGCCTCTCTGTGGCTCAGTTTCCTATCGGTACAATGGGGATAATAACAATTCCCTACAACACAGGAGTGTTGTGAGGATAAATACATCAAAGATTGTGAAGCACTCAGACATTATGGTAATGGGACACATATAAATACTTAAAATAAGCAGATTAACTTTGTTTGATCACACCGTTCTTTAATTTTGTTGATGTATTTCTGATTTTCCAAAATGTGTCTGTCTTGCACTGCGGGGGCCCCAGTCCAGCAACACACTGGAGCGTGTGCTTAACTGTAAGCACACAACTGGTCCCAATGAACGCTAAAGAAGCTTGAAATTCCCCCCACTGCCTGTGCCTATAGGGTACAATGGAGTCCGTTAGGGCTTAAGCCGCTTCAGAAAGTGGTAAAACTCCCATTGAGTTCAGTGGTGCAGGAAGGATTGGCCCTTAACATACACAACTGTATCATTTAAAATCCCAATAGAATATAACACTGCTGTCTAACACCCTAATCCTCCAAGGAAGAAGCTTTGTGAGCCACAGTTGAGTCTATGGCGCTGCACACGGATGGGCCCCTGAGCCTACAAGTCTGGGGCATTAATAGTTTGGATCCATCTTCTCCTAATGACACTGGAATCTCCAAAGAGTCATCTCACATAAACTGTTTAATTGAAAAGAAGGATGGAATTAAACTAATAATGACGGTGATGATTAAGAAAACCCTTAAGTAGCTGGCTCAAACGGCAACTTGCCGCTCAGCTCAGTCCGGTTCAATGAACTGTTTCACTTTTAATGGTTCAATGAGCTGTGAGTGTCTAGAACAATTTTTAAAAAAATGTTTTACAGCAGCCCCCTCGCTGCACACTGCCTGCCTATATTTTGGGCTGTCCTCCATTGGTGGGTGGATGAGCAAAATC
Source organism: Chrysemys picta bellii (assembly GCF_011386835.1). Taxonomy (NCBI): domain Eukaryota; kingdom Metazoa; phylum Chordata; order Testudines; family Emydidae; genus Chrysemys; species Chrysemys picta. The sequence goes on along the minus strand of NC_088795.1, from coordinate 126,269,514 downwards.
TGGGCATTTTTATTCCTGTTCTGCAGTGGTGTCCCTGAAAAAAAACATATCTAATCTTACCTCAGAGAAATACATAAGATGACCTCAGGCACTGCAATATTTCTTTGTATTTCCTTATATGAGGGCAGGAAATCCCTCGCATGCTGAAAACACTAACGTTATCTAACTGCAAATTTCTATGTAGTTACCTAAGACAATTGGTAAGGTTTGAAGGGCCACCCCAGAGTTCCTTGCTCTCTTCTGTAGTCATAATTTGGAGGAAACAAGACTAATTAAGGATATAAACCCGCACTCCTGACTGCAGGAAGAACTTCCCTTGGTTTAGAAGGGAATTCTGCCTGGATTAAAAGGATTGCTTCTTATCTCACCTCACACCAGTTTTAAATCAATGTCACACCGTTCACTTTGTTGTAGTCTCACCTGGTTTATGCATAGGACCAGAATCATGCTCAAGGAGTGCAGGACTGGGCCTTGAGGTACATCTACACTTCAGTCAGTAGTGTGAGGGTAGCACACGTCGACATAACTGAGCTAGCTTTGATCTAGCTAGCTTGAATAATAGGAGTAAAGCCACGGCAGCTGTACAAGCTCACCCGGGATGCAGGGTATGTATGTACTCAAGTGACTAACCCATGCAGCCCCCACACTACATGTTGCTGCAACTTCACTGCTATTGTTATTTGAGTTACTAGATCAGAGTGAGCTCGGGTATGCTGCAGTCACATCCCCATGCCATAGGCTGTGAATAGTTAAGCTGTCAGTTTTCAGTATTTAGCCTTTTACATGTACAGCACTTGATTGAATAAAAGATGGGGAAGGACTTGGGATGACAAAACTTGCCAAACAAGGATTTTTCTGAGCTAGTTGTCACATACTGTAATTTGCTATTGAAACAAAGGCAGCCAAGGGAATAAACTGGTAATTAACAGGTAAATCATTCATGTCTTGATTGTTCTGAGACTCATTACATCTTTTACATAAACACTATTTCATCACTCTCTCAAATAAAAGCCTCTCTCATCAAGCTGAGAACTGCTTTTCAGTCACCGGGTCTTTTGTGGTTTGTGCCCATGCCTTCATGCCGTGTTTGGCTGGATCATAACCATCTATAGTTGGGGTTCCGTTCCTGACCAGACTTTTGCAGTGTGTAGTGCTGTAGTTCATGTAACTCAAGCAAAAAATAACTGGTTTGGGGGGCTTATCTTTTATACCAAGCAAGCACATGCTATTCTCTTATCTTGAATATGGTGGATAGATTGGGGAACTTGCCAGGTGCATAAGTGGCAGAGAGTAGTTGTTTGTGGATGATTAAGAGTGGGACGGGACCAAGCAAATACGCGTATTGTCTCACAACATCCGGGAAGATTTTGATAAAGTGGAAAACAGAGACATCTTCTGCACACATCTCATATTTGCCATTATCTACTGTCACAATTAACGATGGGCAAGCCTCGAAAGTTTCAAGGTTTGGATAGGTCGAGACAAGAACCCAAATGCCTGGATGCCCTATGTGACCCTTTTGTATTTGAAAGAGTGAGTTGGGAATCTTTTGGCACAGACTTCCTACTGTTATTATTTATCATTTGAATTAGAGTGGGGCCCACCCTCTATCATTTTCCCTTCCTTTCTATATGGTCTGTCTTTTTTTCTCTTCCTTGGATAGTTAGTCTCTTTCAGTGTGTTCCCTGAACCCCAGAAAGCCTCAGTCTCACTTCATGCAGGAGAACATAAAGTGATCAACCACTTGGGCTCAGGAAGAAATTTCTTCCCATATTGCATAATTAGGTACATTATGGTGAGATTTCTCTGGAGCATCTGGCATTGTCCACTGTCAGAGACAGGATATTGAACGAGAAAAAAATTGGTGTGTTTTGACATAACAATTTTAAAAAGAATGTTTCTGGTAAGATTTTCATCCATGTAACTGGTTGGTTGTTCCCCTTTCCCTACCCTGCATCTCTGTCTGTTTTGCACTTTAAAAAGTTAAATTCTTACAGCAAGTGGAAACTAATAATACTTGCTCTTAGTTAAGCTAGCAGTACAGGAGGGACACGTTTTCTCATGGTAATTTGGCACTTCTGCTTCAGGTCCCAGTGTCTGGAACCCTGAAGAGCGAAGTGGCTCAGAACTGAGCAATAATGGGAAGGAAAAAAATGTTATTCAAACTTTTACAAACCTCATCAAAGCTTTGGCTCGCATTTTGAGCATGTAACTGAGCACAATGTAGGTTACCATAAGTGATGGGCAAGCTATATTTGAATCGAGACAACTCAAGCCTTTTCTCAGCCTTTTTTCTGTGGCATATGAAAAAGTTGGTTAACTGCATTTTTAAAAATTTCTGCAGATGTCTGCACTTCCTGGCTTCAGTCAAGACTAGAATCTGAAATACCACAAAAAAGTCTATTGTTATATTATTATCTACCCAGCTCAGATCGCTGAGACAAGAAATCCTGCATGTTCTCGTGAGAACTGTATCCCTGTTTCTAGGTGCAAGGTTTTTATTTGAGTCTGAATAAGCCTCCAAAGGATAAGAACTTTTTTTGGATGCTTCTGCAAAAGTTTTGAAATTTTTCCATTTCTGATGACTATTTACAGTGCGGTGCCTGGGAAAATTCATAAAGTAAAGAGACCACAGGCCCGATTCTCACCTCATACCAAAAGAAGGGCCGGATCCAATGTTCAATGTGTTGGATGGGTCCTAAATCAAGTTAACTCAACTGAAGTCAGTGTGAAACTGGTGTGAGTTCAGGATCATTATTATTAGTTACGAGGACTCTGGTAGCACCCAACGGGCTAACTCCTAGCTGGTGTAAATCAGCAAAGTATTGTTTTATCATTATAATAAGAGAGCATGTATCATATTATATGGTAGCACAAAAAGGCCCCAATTGAGATCAAAGTCCCATTGCAATAAGCACTGTACGAGCAGATAGTGCCTGTCCCAATGAGCTTACAGTCCAGGACCAAGGGTGGAAAGGAAACCAGAGATAGAGCGACTTGGCCAGAGTCACCCACAGCCAAGACTAGAACCCTAGTCTCTTGATGCCTACTCTAGTGCCCTGCCCATTGGACCATGCTGCTCTGTCCCTATGGGCACAACTCTTTTCCAAAAACAGAGGCAGACTCTGTATGTGTGCAGTCTAAAAGACAAAGACACATGAGGGGTGGGGGAAAGGAATGCAACATAGGAGCAGAGTGATCAGGAGGATGATAGACTCATGGCTTGTTACTTGTTTGGTTAGTTTTTATTGTTGTTTTATGTTTTTAATTTTTTTTTAAAAAGGTATTAAATAAACCAGGTTTCCATCCCCCATTCCGCTCCCTCACCCTCTCCCCTCCCAATCCCTAGCTTCAGTTTTGGTGAACTTAGACTCCTTCCTCCCCAAATTCCCGGATCTTTTCCCCTACAGCAATCTCAGTGTATGTCTACACAGCACACTGAGCCTGGGCTCTGACTCAGGGTTCAGCCCAAGCCCCCCTTCCATCCGCACACAAATCAGTCTGACTCAGGTCGGTAAGCACTCAGGATCCAGGTCCTAGGACACTGCTAAAGGAGCAGGGGGAGGCAGAGCCTGAGTCCTGCTGTGGCTTGGGTCCAAGTCCTGTCACTTTGCAGTGTGGACACAGATCAAGCCACGTACCTGAGTCAGAAGATCTGTGTAGAGTGGTACAGATGTGTTAGCATGGCTGTGAGACCCAGGTCCAGAAATCGTAAACTCAGGTTGACAACAGTGTAGATGCTAAAGAACGGGCTTGGGAACACAATCCACAAGCCCGGGATTCCACAGACCTGGACTTAGCGTGCAGTGTAAACACACCCTCAGTGTCTGTTCTAGTGTCCTATATCCCTTCCTCTCCGCAGTAATACCCAGCTTCTATTCCAACATCCCTGGGCCTGGCCCAACTCCCATCCAAGTAAGGGGGAGTCTTCCATTCCCGGCTCCTTATTGCATTCCCTCTGCACTGATGAGAGGTCACTCCTAATGTAATCAATAAATTAGGCAAATGAATAGAAGCCTTAGTCAGATAGGCCCTATTTACTTCTCGGTGACAGTACAACACGCACGCCACTCCTGCCTTCATTCTGTTGACTCTGCCTTCTGTGTTGTCAACAGCAACAAGGGCCAGCTTCAATTTTCTAGGGGTGCCTTCTAAAGACATAACACCAGTTGAGCCCCCACTCGGAAACTTGGGAAACTATATACACTACTCTGAGTGCCCCGACGGGCAATACTTCCCTACTCGCAAGCACTGAGTCCAGGGGTTAAAACAAAGGGAAAACCATCAATTAATTTAGTAACAACTTCTATGAGGCAGGACTCCCACTGCCCCAGGATGTCCTAACAGCAGCGCCAGCCTCACTGGTCCTGGCCACTGTGAGTGGCTGGTGCATTCTAGCCACTTCTCTGCTCCCCACTGGTCCTGGGCCGGAGAAGTACAAGGATTCTAGCAGGCCAGTGCTCCCTGGGCTGCTCTGGGAGCTCCATCGCCTGGCGCAGCTGAAGTGATTTTAGCTTTAATTGTTCAGTAGGGGGCCCACAGCAATCTCGTAGGTAGGCTGCTCTTTCTGTGGCTTCAGCCTAAGCTGCCTAGTTCTGCACCAGTTACCACTGCTCTGCACCATCGACGGCTCCAAGCCTCAGAGATGCCACTGCTCTACCCTGTCCACTGTTTTGCAGCCGTCTCCGCTCTTAGAGAGGGATCAGCGGCATCTAGGGTCTTTGATAGTATCTCCACCACCAGACAGGCACAAGCCCCTCCTCCTCTGCTAGGCTCTCTGTCCAGGCTCCCTTATCCAACCATGCCTGACTTTAGTCTGTCAGGGCCGTGGTGCTGGAACCGTGTTTATTAGAGGGGTGCTAAAGGCAGAATCCATGTATTTGGGTTGTTATTACTACTTCATGCCAGGGGTGCGACAGCACCTATGAGTCAGGGTGACCCCTGGCATATTTGGTGTAGATTTCTTGCCCCTTCATCTCCCAACAGTTGCATTTTATTCCACCACCACCCCCGACTTAATTGATTTTAATCAAAATGCCCCAAACCATCACATAAACCTGAAATGCGAACGAGGCCTGGCCCATTCAGTTAATTCCCCTTGCTCTCCGATAGACAGTGGCAGAGAACCCCCTTGCCGGTGGAGCCCCTGTCCACACCCAGTTGTTAAGCAGCTCTGGGCCGTTCTTCTCATTTTCCCAACAGCTGATGATAGTGAGCCCCCTTATCTCCAAACCACAGGGCTTACACTAGCAATGCAGCCGAGCCAAAGAAAGCCCCCAGAGACCCCAAGTCTGCCCTCTCCCCAGGGAGACTATTCCACAGTCTAACAGATCTCGCTGTTTCTACTGCTAGTCAGCTTACATTTTCTTCTGCCCAATTTCATCCCGTTACCCTTAATTATATACCCCTTGGTCCAGCCTGGCTGATTCAAAATATGTGCACACGCAATCACTGGATGATTTTATTGAATTTCTCTGGCTGCAGAGATTTGAGTCTCTAGTATTCGGGACAGCCTGAGAAACATACAAGTAAAGACAAATGTTGCAATTGGGAAAACAAATGCTAGGACTATATAGAGCAATTACCCCATGCTGGGGCTTGTCTCAAACCTGCCCTGCTTGGCTTACACTTGGATGCACCCTCATAATGGGCATTTTTGAAATGTTATGAGGATATGTAGTTCCATGGACACGTGTGTGTGTGTGTGTGTGTGTGTGTGTGTGTGTGTGTGTGTGTGTGTGTGTGTGTGTGTGTGTGTGTGTGTGAAGTAGGTGAAACTAAGCACTGATGGAGTTTAGATACTGGCCTAGAAGATGTCCGCCTGCTTGGATCCAGTTTGATAGTTCCTATGTTCCTAAGATTTGCACCAAATGAATTGAACTAAAATGAGATTTTGTGTTTTCTCTGTGAATTTTGACCACCTCCTTGCTTCATGTGCTCCTGTATGTTACATTCTGCTTGGCATTAATTGCTTGTTTTCCATCTGGATGTTTCTACTTTCCCAGCTCATAATCTATGGCTTCGGGGGTGCAGTCAAAAGGTTTGGAAATTTACATCCCTTTGCAGATGGCCTATTTCTAGCAAAGTCACTCCTTTTTTTTCCTTCCAGTCTTTATGCTCAGTGACAGACACTGCTCAGTGGATCATTGTGATTCTAATCTTTCTTATTCCATGTGAGGAGCAATGTGCTTTAAAAACAACATCCCATTCTCTGGATATCGGAGCCACCTGAATTTAGGCTTGTCCTTACCACCCACTAAGGATAGACTTGACAGTTTAGTTGAAAAAAAAAATGCATTTATCGCAGTTGCAATGTCCTTTATTGTTTCCATATTGTTCCTATTTCCATAGAAACCATCTGTTTATTGGGATTTTTTTTTTTTAGTCTTGTCATTGCAGGCTTCAGGAAATGCCATGTTGTTGCCAGGTGCCCTCTATATTTGCTACACAGTGCTGCAGTAGCTACAGAAGCAGGTGCAGTCTGTGGCATAATGGTAGCTTTGTGGCAGTCCATTGCAGCCATGGCCCATTCAGACTCTTGGATGGGATGTATTACTTTAGCTCGGCTCCATTTGAGATGTGGGGACTTCATCTGAAGGGCCAGTGGCAGCTGACTTCTTGCTTTGATTTATGCTAACTTTAGGGCTGCTAGTAATTTACGTGCATGTTTCCACATGAGGGAAGTTTTCTGCAAAAAAAATGGGACTTAGACTTCTTCACGCAACCGTGTTAGACTTTGTTGTGTTTTCAGAGGGGTATCTCAGACACTGTGGGCATATCAAAGTGCCCACTTGTGTATTCCTTCTTGCTGCTTTGGAGGGCATCATACCAGCAGAAATAAGATGCAATGTCTATAATTGCTGTATGACTTCTGCACAATTTTGCTGGTACCTCATCAGGCAAAATAATAAATTAGGGGCATTATTTTTTAAAATGTGATTTTATGGCTCAGAAAAGGTGTCCGACTAGCGGCTACAGACCTAAGGGTGAAAGGAAAGGTCAAATACTGGCCTATTCATTCCTTGGCACAGAGTGGCGTATTCATTCCCTGGCACTGCCACAGAGAAAGCCCACAAAGGAGCCAGTTGTGTTAGTGATTTTGTGATCTAGATATCTGCCTACTGTGACCCAAACACTCATTTTATCTAGGCCACTCAGTACCCATCATTTCTTAACATTTCTGGAGCCTGCTCCTTAGACAAAACTCCCAGGAACGTCCTTGATTTTGTCAACTCTAGACTGGACTTGAACAGGTGACCTGGTTCCATAGCCCATCAGCTTAGCAGTGGTATATTCAGATTAATTAGTTATAAACTTCCTCTTCTTTGCAGCTATCCAAGGCAAATTTATGGTGCCAGGTGAAGACTGAGCCAGATTCAAAGATGATGAGTAAGGTAGTGGAAGCTGGTCTTCCTCACACCAGTTTACACCCACTTACGGACGTCTACAGAGCAGGAAGGATTCTCCACTGGTGCCATTTGCATGCAAGGAACCAAAGGAAAGTGTAGGAAAGTGTTAGCTAAAGTCGGGAATGGCCTATGTGATATAATTTTACACTCTCCGCTGTTGTTTTTCTTGCTGCACTCCCTCTGGCCTCCCTTACACTCAGGTTCAAGGGGCCAAATTTGGCGGTAGGGTACAAAGGTGTGGGTGTAAATCAGAGGTTGATAAGTGTGGGTGGGGAGAGGGAGTCTCTGTTGGGAACGTATCAGTAACATCCAGCCATGGGGAAGCTGCAATAAAGTATAATTGATACCAGTTTAAGCTCCTGCTAGACTCGTTTGGATTCCCTCTGCTTTTGCTCCTCTCTCTTTTCTGAATGAGCAGTGTCACTGTGAGTTTTTATAAGGAGGGGCCTATTTCGGCAGCCCTTACTCAACCGTAGAGATTGTGCAAACTCTGCAGGACTGGGCCCCGTGTGCCTGATTATTCCTCTCTCCCCGTGCGTGCTACTTCCAAGAACTATTCCAATGAGTCTTTATCTTTCAAGCTCTGCCTCCTCACCTAGATCACCCAGCCTATGTCTTTGCTCTGCTCTCCTCCCTCTCAGCCTATAGGCTTCTCTCCATACTTTTTCCTAATGGATCCTTTTGGGTCTTCCTTCCACTCTTCGCCATTGAACACGCTGCAGCCTTGGAAGAGTCTCTGAATCCCTGGCCACCCAGCCTCCTCTTTTCCTCCTCCTCTAAACCCCTGTCTTCCAGGATTCCCTCCCCACCAATAATCTCTCCTTCCCCGCAATCCTGCATCTTGTCTTTGTTCATCTCATTCTGTTTGTAAAAACATCCTGGCTCAGTAGAAATGATAATGACCATGATTGTTAATAACAACATATGCTCCGATAATGTCAGAAAACTCTTTAATGGAAGAGTTAGCCTCCCCCTCACAGAAATGAAATGAAGCAAATGGGTGTGTCGTGTTCTCAGCTCATCCCAGCTGCAAGGAAATCTTTGCTGTTCTATGTGTTGATTGCACAGGGGTTTTATACCCCAGGGCTCTCTTGCTTTGCTCCAGCCACCCTGTTGCAAAATATGTGAAATGCCGAAATCTGTCATCGGGTGGGACATCCCTCCCGACAAGTGCAAAGCGAGGCCAGATGATAGGCACAGCCCCGCTATTCCTTCAGCCCATCAACACTTTCTTATCCTCATTTGTCACATTCAGCATAGCGTTTCCACATGCAAACTCATACCAGATTGCCAAGTAAAGTCCCCCCTTTTGTTCTGCCTTGGGTCATAAGGTAAGCATCTAATTCATGCTACAGGAGGCCGCCTGTGTTTCATGTATCATATTGATCCAATGTGATTTACATCCGGGCCAGAATCTGTAAGGTCACTACACTGGATGGCAATATCATAATTTCCCCCAGGAGCCAATTCTATCATTGTCAAGAACATCCTTCCACTCCCCGCATTGGTGCCAGTAATGCTATAAGCCTGAAAGCTATTATCAACTGCTTCCAAAACCTTCTGAAACACACTGAAAACAAACAGACATGTAATCCCTGCTCCTCAACCCCACCTGCATCAATCAGCTACTTGCATTTAACCAGGTAGTAGCCCATTTGGTTAATGAATGTAACCTACTGGAATTTTACAATAAATTCAGCAGCATGAATAGGCTTAGAAGCAGCAGGAAAGGGACCCCCATGAACGGAGGTGCTCTTCTTTGGCTTCCAACCAGACAGACACAAAACGAGGAGAACACGCAATACTGAATAGCTGTACATTAAGTGAGTACTATCCATCCTGTGCACTAAATGAGTCAAGCTCCGGTGGAAGAAATAGCATGTGATCATGTCATATCGTAATACCTATGCACAAGGAGGCCAAATTAAGGTTACACAGGCCGCTTTCTCTTGGCCATTTCCTAACTTTTGATTATCTTAATTATGTTTTTAATGTAGTTTTTGTATGTGATTTTATATATCTATATTAATCAAAGAGAGAGAGAGATTACATATATAGAGGCTATCTAGATGGTTTTGTGTGTACTCATATATACACAGTACATGTATACTGTATACGTAATCTCTCTGTCTTTATAGCACCAAAAAGTGTGCCAGGCACCATGCGGTACAGATAAGCAGAAATGGTTTCTAATCCAGTGATGCAGCAAGGGGTGAAGGGGTAACAAAACAGTTGTGAGGGATAAGGGGAGGCTGCAGAAGTGTTATATCAATGAGATTAGGTGGTTTCTCAACACAGATTCCTGCACAACATGGTGGAGCATAGTGTTATGCTGGCAGTTGGGTGAGGCATCATTGAAGCTGGTAGGCGTAATCCTTCATTTAGGATAGATGGAAGAAGCAGTTAGACTCCTTTTGGAGTAAGATAACTGGAACAACAGGGGCCACCACCCAAAACGGAGGCCACATGCAAGGGTTGTAAACAGCTGAACTATGTGAGCAGAAGGATTTCGCTGCGGGCTGAATGCAACCCCAGAAGGCTGGGTAATTGTTTCTGGTGGAGCTGTGTGTGTAGACAGCCAGCCAGAATCGCCATAGAAGCAGACAGAAGGTAGCAGAAAGTCAAGGCCAGCTGGAGAAGCATGTGTAGCATGGCCCTGAGAGAGAATTTTTTGGGAAGAGTGCTGGCTGGAAAAAGAGGCTTGGGATATTGAGCAAGGAAACCATCTCCTGCTGTTTGATTCCTACTTTGTTCAGGGACACAAGATTTTTTACGTTCTTTGTAAATAAACAGGATTGCACCAAAGAAACACCTGCCTCCATCATCAATTTATCCTCCTAATGAAACAACCTGCAGGACCGCAAATGTTGGCTCACTTTTCAGGTCAAAAGGGGTAACACTAGACTTACACCTCTACCTCGATATAACGCTGTCCTCGGGAGCCAAAAAATCTTACCGCATTATAGGTGAAAGGGCGTTATATCGAACTTGCTTTGATCCACCGGACTGTGCAGCCCCGCCCCCCCGGAGCACTGCTTTACCACGTTATATCCGAATTCGTATTATATCGGGTTGCATTATATCGGGGTAGAGGTGTATTTTGTATGAATAAAATAAGCAAATACCAGTTTGTTCTGGGCGAGCATCGCTTTACAGGTCACACCTATTTCCCCAACCATTTCAAAACATTCTTGCCATTCCTACCAGGCAGCTACTGTTCACCAAAAGCAATCTGCTGCTGATTCCTTCCTGGGGTAGGCACTCTGGTAGGTCAGATTCCCTGGCTGGGTAACCTGGTTGCTTAGTGTTGTTAAACCTGGCTGGTTTGGTGAGCCAGGAATGGAGCCCTGTTTGTGGCTGGGCTGTCCAACTCCCTTAGATGGCACTGGGGCACGCCTGTCTTTGCTGCCAGTCATTCTGAAGGAGGAAGGGTCAGGTGTAGATTGTGTGCTCCAGTTTTGGTGCATTTGGTGCATTCTTTTTTGACCCTAGACATTGTTCTGCTCCCAACATAGTGACCCGGGCCATTCAGTTTATATCCTCAATATTGAGAGAGTTCTAGCAAACCTACAAAACAATGGGAATGAATGAGGGGAAGGAAAGTCTTGCAGCGAAAGCACCCCCTTGGGCGGCAGGAGATCTAGGTTCTATCCCTGACTCTGCTACAGACTTACCGTTGGCCTTGGGGGAGCCTCTAACACTCTCAGCATCTCAGTTTCCCCATCTGTAAAGGGTGGGTGACTCTTACCTACCCTTTGCTGAACGCAGGGGACTTCACAATTGACACTCATCTAACCTAGGGAGGAAACTCCAGTCTGGATTGACTTATGACTGTCACAGGTCCAAAGCATCCGTTATCAGTCTCAACTAGCGTGAGAAGGCACATGTTAAGTTTTCAGCTCCAACAGGCTCTCTCTGAAATGAAAGAACACACAGCTCTCAGTCAGCAGAAATTTCTTTGTTACTCCTCCACAAAACACAGAAAGGAATGGCTGCCACCCCTTAATTTGTAAGAGATATAGGTATATCTCTCTATAAAATATAACAATCTCATAGAGCTGGAAGGGACCCCAAAAGGTCATCAACTCCAGCCCCCTGCCTTCACTAGTAGGACCAAGTAGTGATTTTGCTCTAGATTCTTAAGTGGCCCCCTCAAGGATTGAACTCACAATCCTGGATTTAGGAGGCCAATGCTCAAACCACTGAGCTATCCCTCCCTCTAAGAATTAGCCCTCCCACCAAGAGATGTTCAAGAGATTAAGGTGGATTCTTCATAGTATGCAAAGCTACCCATCTATCAGTACACAACAGAGGACTCCCTCAGTTAGCTCTTTTCTTGTGAATCATTCCCATTACCAATCAAATATCCATCGTGAAAGTCTCACACTGGACTTGACTTTCCCGCCTAAACAGATGTTAGTTACTCTGTGGTACAGAAGAGGACATAGCAATCTACTTTCATTTCACTCCATGGTGGACCAAAGACCACAAAGCTATTGACTTTAACTGGCATAACTTAAGGCTTTCGTAGGTTGGCCCTGGAATTGTTTAGCATGAAAACTGATTCTTCCGACCCTTAGAGAGGGTCTGATTTACGCTATTTAGCTGAGCAGTATGGAAAATATTGCAGTATGGAAAAATTAGCTATTATGTGGTCAAGATGAACAGAAGACTCCATTTATCGACTCCATTTACCGACCCAGAATCTCACATCCCCTCTGAACCACCATACTTATTACACGCGGTATCCTACGTGGTATTTTGACCACCAGTGGTGAAAATGCAGCCTGTTCTATCCATCACATTACCTGACTTCCACATTGCTTATCTCTCTCTGTCCGTCAGTACTTTTACACAGCAGCAAATGCTCAATGCAGGGCTTGCTTTTTAGCCAGAAAAGTGTGTGTTTTGGGACACAATGATGGGAAATATTTTCGCAAGCTCCTGGCGGCCCTGTAGTTTATGAGTGGAAATGTAGTCCCAAGGACTCGAAAGAGGGAAAATATTTCTGTTAGCCCACTTCCTCATGAGATTTATCCTAAGGTGTAACAATTGTATCTTGTTTTATTTCTGTAGCATCAGTAGCTTCTGTGAAGTGACTCATGATTTCTGAGGAGACTCAACCCTGTAAATACAAATGTCCAGATTCTCAGCTGCTGTGAACTAATGTAGCTAGCCCTCATGACTTCAGCTGACGATCCTGCCCAATTTCAGGACATTGAAACATAAACGGAGGTGAAAATGTTAATTCTGACTCCTTTGTGGATCCCGAAGGGGCTTCTGAATGACACTTTCCATGTTTTTTTACTGAGGATGAATCTATAAAGGAACAATGAGATGAAGTTAAGGAAAGGAAAACTTAGGCTGACGATCAGGAAAAATTTCCTGACCCAAGATGTTAGACTGTCACAGTCTCCAAGGGAGGTGGAGGAAACTCCATTGGGATAGTCACTGGCCAGAGACCTGCAGCTTAAGGGGAAAAGAGACTGAGCTAGCTCCGTTGTAGAAAAAGCAACTCAGTTTAATACAGTCTCATCTTAGGTTTAAACTAAGCATGGGAGTGAGACAGTGCTGCATGCCTACTGCTTTCCCCACCCTGCCTTAGCTCTACCTTCACAACACACCTCCAGAAGGGCTTGGCCACTGCAAAGGAAGAAGGAATTTGCAGCTGGTATTGACCTCTGGAGTAAGTGGCGAGCCAAAGGGAGTCATGCCTCTCTGAGATCCCATCCCTTCCTTGTACTGTCAATGGGGTAGCTCACCAATGCAGTGCCCCTTACATAGGGCTACAAGCAAAATCTAGCAAATTCATTTCAGTGAGACTACTTGTGGAGTAGGATACTACTCAACCAAGAGCGCAGGTGGCAAAATCTGGCCGCGAGGTAGCCTGTTTACAGATGGAGCTTAGAAGCGTCTAACCACTGATGTAATATGGACACCCAATTCTTTTACACTCTCAAAGCAAGTGTGAAGCATGGCAGGGCTTGTGTTCACTGCAAATGGGTTGCTGACCTAGCTATAGCGGGATAGCTGTGCCAAGAGTGCCCCCTAGTGGAGATGCAGCATAAACCAACAGAAGGAATTCTGCTGCTGGCATAGATAAACCACCTTCCCGAAAGATGTTAGCTGCGCCAGCGGAACTCCTCCTCCATTGGCATAGCTGCATCTACATCGAGGGTTTTACTGGCATAGATATATTGGCTAAGGGGTGTATGTTTTTCCCATACTCCTAGCTGACAGAGCAATGCTTGCAAAACTTCGTAGTGTAGACTAAGTCTCAGATTGTAGGAATAACTGGTAAGTTCACTAGTTAATATGTATTGGGTTGTAGATTATCAGTCTGACGAGGAAGAATGGAATGGAGTCTGTGTGACTGCACAAGCATGGAAAAATGCAGTCCAATAGCTGGTGTTGGGCATGCACTCAAATAACTCTTGCCTTTCTTCATTTACTAAGGGATTTGGGAGACCTGGATTTTATTTCTGGCTCTACCAAGCCCTGTCTACAGTAGGGCATTGCACCGTTACAATTCATGACGGTTTGGATGAACCATTAGAACTTGTAATAGTGTATTGTTTTCATTCTGGCTAATGTAAACCTGATCAGCTTGTTCACACACAGCACTTCCTCCATCTTTTGCAACACCAGTGCACTGTGGGTAACTACTTTACTGTTCCCTGATGCAGGAGTTGGAGCAGCAATCCACAGTGCTGTACCAAAAAAATCACTTTAAATGTGAACCATAGGCACTGACTTTCCAAAGTGCCAGGGGGTGCTCGATTGCCCAGCACTGTCACAGGCCCCACCCGCACTCCACCCCTTCCCCCATGGCCCCATCCCCATCCCACCTCTTCCCGATCCACCTCAACCCTGCCCCACCCCTTCCCACCCCCTCCCGTAGCGTGCTGTGTCCTCCCTCCGTCCTCCCAGCCTCCTGCATGCCACGAAAAAGCTGTTTTGCAGCAGGCAGGAGGCACAGGGAGGGAGGGGGAGGCGCTGATCCGTGGGGTCTGGTGGCGGGTAGAAGGCATTGGGGGGACATGTGGGGGGAGCTGATAGGGGGGCTGCCGGTGGGTGCTCAGCACCCTCCATTTTTTTCCTGTGGGTGCTCCAGACCCAGAGCACCCACGGAGTCAGCATCTATGATGTGAACTGTATAAGTAGCAATTTTTCTGTATAAGACAGCACCTATTTTGTAAAATTACAAGGCATAGGTATAGCGTACAGATGTTATAGAACCAGAAAAAGATTTAAGATATAGCACACACTGCGATTTATAAAACAGAAAAGTCATGTGCATGAAAGAGCGGAAGCTATGTCCTTCCCCTTTCATGAAGCACCCTAGCGCAGGACCGTGTCTTTTTGCGTGTTTGTACAGCACAGATCACAATGAGGAAGAGCTTTGTGTAACTTGCAAGCTTGTCTCTTTCAGCAACAGAAGTTGGTCCACTAAAAAATATTACCTCACCCACCTTGTCTCTGTACGAGTGTGAATCATTCCATGTGGTGTTAATCCTGATGCCTAATGATGACAGTTACATGTCAGAATGAAGTATTACACTGCTGATCATTTTTGCTGATAATGGGTGGGGCTTAAGAGAGTGGAAGGAGTTAAGGCACCACCACTTTTTTGTAATTGGACTGCTGTCCGAAGATATCCCTTCTGAGAATTTATGAAAGGATAGGGCTGTAAAGGAGAGGAAACACAACCAAATATAAACCTTGAGAAAGTCCAGGAAGATTTACATTTGGCCATCCAAGATAAATGGACAAAGACTAAGAAAACATCACTGCCTATGACTGAAGGTTTAATGCTGCTTTGTGTGCATTTTAAAACTTTTAGGGGCTAGGCTAGGAGATTCAGCCTAAGAATTCCTGAGGTTGAAGTAAAATTCAGGTACTCCAAACAACTTTTTGTTTGAAGTTCAGTGTTCTTCTGGCAAGGCCTTGTTAGGCCAAAAAAAATATGGAGTACAGAACACTGTTTGGCCAGCTTAGCCAAAGTTAGGCTAACTGTAGTTGCTGGGCCATTCCTGTCTCTCTGTGAAACATGAGGACATGCTTGCTTGGGCTACAAAGAATAAGATAAAGGGCGGGGGGACCGTATTCTTGTACCAAATGTACTAGGAACAGTTTGTTTGGACATATGGAGACTTGCAGTCTTCACTCCCTGTTTCTGTTCTTAACTCCCTACTTTCTAGTGCATGACGAAAAAGCTGATAAGAAGCTGCTGAGGAATCATGAACTGTTTGTACTGTCAAAGAACATAGATATGTATGAATATTAGAAGCTTTTAACTAGTAAAGGAGGGGATTGGGTTGCTTTAACTATGACGCGACGGAACTGTCTATATAATCTCACTAGTTATTGTAATCGTGGCTGGTTCTCTCTGGAGACGGGCCGCTCTCTATTGTTGTGTGCACTCTTCAATAAAGAGCTTGTATTGGACCTTGCTGGTGTTGCCTGTCTCTCACTCTGCGGTCAGACAACGAACCTTGCCGTCTGGGTTAAAAAGTCCCCGACAAATTTGGCGACTCCGCCGGGACTCGTCTGACTCTCCGGTGCGGGATCAGACTCCGAAGCAACGCAGCGCGCATCCTCTGGCTTCGAGGAGCCTTGCCCGGTAACCTGATCCCTGCATCGGCGATAAGGCGAGTTCTGTGAACCAGCTGAAGCCCGTAGAAACCCAGCAATGTCCACCTACCCGTTGAGTAGGATCCAGGTCTTCGGGGTTCGAGTCCCTGGGGAGGTCAGGTCTTCGGGGTTCAAGTCCCTGAATAAGGTAAGCGATCGCCGGCGAGGGGTTAGAGTCCCCGGGAAAGGGGTTAGAGTCCCCAGAGAGGGGTTAAAGTCCCCGGAGAGGGGTTAGAGTCCCCAGTGAGGGGTTAGAGTCCCCGGAGTAGGGTTAGAGTCCCTACAGGCTAAATGGGACAGTTTGGCAGCAAATGCCCGGGGGACGCCCCGTTGTCTCTGGTACTTAGAAATTAGAAGGAAATCTCTGGAACAACCTGTTTGACTTAATCTAAATGAGAAACTTATGCCAAATTCAATGGCCTTCCTTTACTACTCATTTGTCCCCGACTAAAGACTGGCCAAGGTGCAGAACCTTTTCTGTTGACAGGGTGGATTCCCTCAGGAATATCCTGGTTGATCTTAGACCGAGAGAAATGGATTATTTATTTGTATGGTATAACTATAAACCAAAAGAAAAACTGCTTTCGGCCCCAGCTGGCTGTGAAAAAATATAGACAGAGGCAAACCAAAGGCAGTACGAAAGGTTTCAGAGTAGCAGCCGTGTTAGTCTGTATCCGCAAAAAGAAGAACAGGAGGACTTGTGGCACCTTAGAGACTAACAAAGGCAGTACAAGTTACAGTGCTGAGATTACATTTGCAACGCTTAACTATCAAGTGAGATCCAACAGTCTGCCTTTGAGACCCTGGAGCTGGCGTGGTTTGGGGACGCTGAAGAAGCCACAGGCAGCCGGCCTGGACTGGAATCTCTGAAAGAGACGTCGCAGGAGACCCCAGGGTGTAAAAGAACAGCCCTCCCAAGAGTGAGAAGTTAACTCTATAGTTGCTAGAGGGAATTAAGCAGTGAAGCTTGGTAAGAATTTCTGTAAGTAATCCAGGCAAGAAGTTATTTAAGTGGAATTATTCGACTATGAATACGTTAGTCTAATTTGCTGAAGAACACTCCTGCTGTGTACAATCTGTATTTTATAAGTTTAAGATGAATTGGTATTGTTTAAAGTTGCAAAACCGAGAATACTTTTGCCAGGCACAGGAAACTAGTGTTGTTTAAGGTATTTAGCATTTAATCCTTAAAGTGACTTAATGCGACAAGAGTTAAAATGTTTTAAATAAAGACCAAAGGTTGTGGCTGCAGCAGGGTAGTCAAAGCCAGAAGAATAAAAGATTTAAATTTTGTTTTTGGGTAACAAAATAGCAGATAAAAGATCTGGTAAAGAGAGAGAAGGACAGTGCCCCTAGCTCTGTGTGGTTGAGCTGACACTTTGCTGTGAGTGCATGGAGATTTTGTAAGCATAAAAGAAACAGTTACACCTTGTGTAGAAATTGATGTGGCTAGTGTTGTAGAAATTGAATTGTGGATAGAATGTGCATTTTCCCCAGAACATGTGCAGTGTATATTGTAGTAGAAGTAAAAGAAATGCAAACCTACCAATATAGGTTGTGTTGTCTTTTTCAGAACACTGTGCGTTTGAAAGCAGGAGTTAGAAGTAAAAGGCAATCAAAAGTCTGGGAAAGTTAATTGTGTCCTTTTTTAAAGTAAGAATCTTTAAGCTGTGGATAGCTTTGGACCTAGAAGCAAGCCAAAAAGCATTTGTATTGATGCAAATGATCTTACTAATAAGGTAGAAGCCACTGAAACCTGGGCTGCCTATGAAACAAATACAAAGAAATATGGAGTAATTCCTCTGTTTTGCCTAAAATCAACAAGAGTATGTGTATATAAAGGAAATATTTTAAGCAATGACTGACTGCCCAGAAGGGGTAGACCTCTGTTCTTTTGTCTTTCAAATCATTAGAGAAAACGGCTGCCAGCTGAACAGCATTCAATGTACCATGCATTTACTGGTACAATAGAAATTATTTTTGTGTTCTTTGGCCTGTCTTGTGGTGTTTGTCTTGTGGCCAGAATTGTTGGGTTTAATATTTTCGTAAGACAGTCTAGTTCAAAATTAAATAGAAGGGTTGAAATAAAAAGCAGATACTTGTTTTATTCAACTTAAAATACAAAGTGTTTAAATAAATCAAGAAAAATGTGATATACTAAGTCTAATACATTTGCTTAAGTAAAAAAAAAAAGGCTTCATTGGTCAAATCTTTTAATTAAAAAAAATGTTGTTAAAATTTGCATATCAACAGTCTTTGGAAGCAAGGACATGGAAGGTTAACCCACTCCCCATATTGCACATGGGATCCTTCTGGCTTCAGATTTCTAGCCTGAGGGCTGGGGAGGGAGGAAAGCTATTGGACACAAGAGGTTGTACCGAGTGGACTCCTCAAAGGTGGGTGTGCTTGTCCTGGTTTGTTGCTCCAAAGCTCTGTATAAAAGTTATTTTACTGGAAGGGTGTATATGGCATACATTGAATAATAAGACTAATGTACAGTATAATGGCAATGTGTATGTGTTCATTGTTAAAAAAAGGTGTATGAGTGAAAAGTGGAAGTTTCCTTTGTAGGTTAAAAGAAGCCAAAAAGGAAAGAAGGAAAAAGAACAGAACGAGTTAACTAAAAAAAAAAAAATAGCTAGCAAGCTCAGTCTAAAAATAAGATGCTGGCCCATCCAAGGGCACTGCCCACAGCTAAGACTTGGCTGACAGCCAAGAAAAGGGGGGGCCTGAATGTGCCCAAGCAGCTGTAAAATCTGCAAAACACTGCCAGGCATTAATGAAATGTGTTAAGTTTTTCTCACAGGTAAAGAAGTGCTACCTAAAGACCGTAGCAGCCCTGCCATTCATTGAAACCAGGAGACTGAGACTACGTAAAGTCCATCAACGAAAGACTGCTTTGACCATGCTGGAAAGGCCCTTTCCAAGTCCTGTTAACCACCAACACTGCTGTAAAGTGCCAAAGACTGCCTACCTGGACTCATGCTTTTCACTGCAAAAAGACCCCTCCACCTCGGGAGGACTCTCTGACTGATGATCAGCCTATTTCTCCTTCTAGCTCTGCCGTGCCTTCTGGACAGCAAAAAAAAGAAAAAAAAAAAGACAAGGTGAAGTGCTAGTAACCTCTCCCTTGTCCACTGACAGACCTACTGTGCCTTTAAATTTTTTTCTAAAAAAAAGCAAAACCCATTACAGGGTAATGTGCTAGTAACCTCTCCCCTGTATGATGCTGAACCACACTGTTTCAGAAAAAGAGAAGAAGGAACACTCGCTCCATTGAAACCACCAAAGTCCAGAAATTCCTGACTACAAAAAAAAAAAACATTAAGAACTAACCCTGGTGAAGAAACAAAGAATTATACACTGGCAGGAAGAAACTTGTGGGACCCATGCTTGGGAATGTGGTTTTGATTGGATTTTGGGGTTTATTCTACAGGCTGCGCCCTGTGTTTTGAATGAGTCCTTCAGCATGTATTGCCCTCCCTAATTGGATTTTAAATGCAAAAAGGGCTGCTATTAGATTAGCACAACAGAGGGCTTGGGTTATTTCCTCTAGAAAGAAAAGAGACTTGACCGGATCCCTATAAAATAAGGCCAATAGTACAGCAGCAGTTTAAAATATTTTTAAGAACCAAAAACATAATAAGAAATTAGGGCAACTAAAGAAGGCCACAAGCCTTATTTGTGGAGCACAGCTAACCCAGGTACAGGCTGAGATTGGTGAGTTACATGTTATCTCCGCCCTTAGTACTATGACCCAGAAGTTGCTGATAGAGATAGTATTGAATATCATTGAGGCTGGGAAAGCATTGCAGTAGGATCTAGCATGTTCAGGCTTGGCCCACTGCCCTTACAGACACATCAGGAGTACCATCTGATCTGTGGCCATAAAGAAATACTTGGAGACTTTCCTGGTAGAAGTGCGGACATTCTCAATGCTCCTTCCAAGCATATGGACCGGTTAGGGGGGTGTGGGCTCCCACATACCGAATCCTGCCAGGTCCATGGGGAGGATGCATGTGAGATTGGGTAATTCACCGAGACATCTGGGAAATTAGACTAACGCCGATGCCCTAGTAGACTTGGCAACAGCACAGAGAAAACTAAGGCAGATGGTTCTTCAGAACCACTTGGCTCTAGATATTTTACTGGCCTCTCAGAGAAGAACATGTGCATTAATTAGACAAGAATGCTGTGTGTATGTCCCAAATGTTTATAATGTCACTTGGGAAAGAGAAAACCACCTTATGGAAGTAGCAAAAAACCACGGAGAAAAGCGAATTGAATCCTGGTAGAGTAACCTGTTCAGTTGGATTCCAGATATAAGTAGTTGGCTCCATAATGTACTCCGAAGCGCCGTTGTAATTATATGCGGCTTACTGGCCTTGTATGTTATGATAAAAGTTGGACGTTGGATAGGCGCCAAAGTGTGTTCTGCCCAAAAGTAACCAACCCCAGTCTTTCTGCTCAGTAGTTGTCCCAGGAGTCCCTCCAAGGTACTCCAGGGACAAAAGGGGGGACTGTTAGGCCAAAAAAAATATGGAGTACAGAACACTGTTTGGCCAGCTTAGCCAAAGTTAGGCTAACTGTAGTTGCTGGGCCATTCCTGTCTCTCTGTGAAACATGAGGACATGCTTGCTTGGGCTACAAAGAATAAGATAAAGGGCGGGGGGACCGTATTCTTGTACCAAATGTACTAGGAACAGTTTGTTTGGACATATGGAGACTTGCAGTCTTCACTCCCTGTTTCTGTTCTTAACTCCCTACTTTCTAGTGCATGACGAAAAAGCTGATAAGAAGCTGCTGAGAAATCATGAACTGTTTGTACTGTCAAAGAACATAGATATGTATAAATATTAGAAGCTTTTAACTAGTAAAAAAAAGAATTGGGTTGCTTTAACTATGACGCGACGAAACTGTCTATATAATCTCACTAGTTATTGTAATCGTGGCTGGTTCTCTCTGGAGACGGGCCGCTCTCTATTGTTGTGTGCACTCTTCAATAAAGAGCTTGTATTGGACCTTGCTGGTGTTGCCTGTCTCTCACTCTGCGGTCAGACAACGAACCTTGCCGTCTGGGTTAAAAAGTCCCCGACAGCCTTTTGCAGCATGTATAGAAGAATTCCATCCAACACATTTTGAAACCTTGTCTTAGGAAAATAAAAGGGTGGGGAAAGAAAACCAGTCTTTTTTTTTTTTTTTTTTGGAACAACTTGAAGAATGTTATTAATTTTGCAGAAATTACGGTAGCTTCTTTTATCTCAGAAGTACCACCAAGAGGCTTCACCTTTTGCCCGTCTGAGGCTGAATACTAAATATTACCAAACACATGTCAGACTGAACTATGATGGAGATATTCTCTAATCTAGAGGGAGGTCATTCAGACCAGCTCCAGAGAAATTCCAATCTTACAACTCCCCTGAAAGCTATTACGTCATTAACAATCCTTAGCATTTAGACAGCACTTTATGTTTTGAAAGCACTGTACATTAATCTTCAATGTACAACATTAATCATTCGTCACAGTGCCCTTGTGAGATGGAAATAGATTTTCATTGTTGTGTTAGAGATGGGGAAACTGAGGCACAGAGCAGCTAAGGCCTACCTATTCAGGAGGCACTAGTTTTGACTATCAAGGAATTCAGCGTTAGTGGATACTTTTGACAAGTTAGGTCTAGGTGATTTGCACAATGCTACAGAGAGAGTCAGGGCTTGTCTGCACTTGAAGCACTACAGGAGGACAGCTGCAGGACTGCAGTGGTGCTGCTGTAGTACTTCATTGTAAACTCTCTGTAGCATTGTGCAAATCACCTAGACCTAGTTTGTCAAAAGTATCCACCTCCCTGAGAGGCAATAGCTAGGTCAACAGAAGAATTCCTCTGTCACCTGGTGCTGGGTACATCGGGAGTTAGGTCAGCTTAACTATGTTGCTCAGGGGTGTGGACTTTTCATTCCCCCGAGACACATAGCTGAGTTGACCTGACTTTTTGAGTGTAGACCAGGCCTCAGTGTCAGAGTTAGGGTTAGAATTCAGGATTTCCTGCTTCCCTGGCTTGTACTGTCTATCAGACTATACTCCACGACACACTCAGCAATACAACTGGCCTTGTATTTAGCTGTGACACTCTGAGTACCTTTCCCAGACCTGAGGAAGAGCTCTGTGTAAGCTCGAAAGCTTGTCTCTCTCACTAATAGAACTTGGACCAATTGGTCCACCCACCTTGTCTCTCTAACACCAAGCCATAGTATATCCAACCAGCAGATCAGCTTACCACAAATCTGTCTAGAGATAGATAAACACTTCAGTCTCTCTCTATGATGTCATTTGAATCACCTGGGTTTGCAGGACTATGAGAATAAGTTCCATTAACTTATGTAATGAGCTTTATTGTTCTTTTCTAGGAGGAAATTTTTTGGGCTTTTTGCTCAACTATGTGTCTACTTGTACTAGATAATGTATAGAATGCAAAGGAATATACCACAGGTCGGTATTTCACATCTCTGCTCTCCCCCAGGGCAGAGCGATACTTTATAGCTGTGTGGGAGCATTGTAGGGCTGTGTGAAATATTACACAGGTTAAACATTAGCCTACTAAGTTGGCAGTGGAGTGTTTTATACACATTTTTTTGCATTAAGGAATTTTTTTGTTGACATTGGGCACTACAGGCCACATCCTCAGCTGGTGTAAGTTGGCAAACCTCCATTTATTTTGCTGGCGCTTCACCAGCTGAGGAGCAGGGCCTGTGTTTTTTGCACTATGTGGATGCCTGTGAACATTTCAAGGTGACTTTTCATTACGTATTTTGAATTTCAAGCTGTGATTGGCTTAGGGTGAAAAAAATGGTTAAAGTCACATGGCTATTTCTTCTGTTTTTGTATTTCTTCGCAGACTGGAAATAAGGGGAACTGGGTGTGTGGGGTAACTGGGTCTATGGGTGTGTCTGGGGGAAGATGGGAAAACTGCTCAGTGGCTGGGCTGGGGGTGGAGAACTCTGAAGGGAAGAGCTGGGGACAGTTGTGTTTGTGGGGTGACCAGGGGACAGTTGGGTTGGGAGGCTGGAGTAACTAAGTTTGTGTATGTGGGAGGTAACAGGGGGATAACTGAGGGTAGTTGGGTCTCTGGGGGTGTGCAAGTGGGTAGCTTGGGGGAGAAACTGAGGCCAGCTGGGTTTGTGGTGGTGGCTGGGATCTTTAATGACCACAAGTATTCAGGCCCTCTGTATAACCCCTTATCAGCAGTAATTTTTTTTTTTGTCCTAACCAGTGTAACTCACCAGAGAGCCCTTCTGTTCTCAGTACAGTGTAAACAACCTCCCACCGGATAGCATGGCTAAAAGCAGGGAGTACAGCATGAGAAGAAGGGAATAACATTGAGGCTAGGGTGGTTTTGTTGCCCGGATGGCTCAGAGGAGTCACAGGACAATAAATCACATTGTGCTCCTCCCTTGTGGGAGCATCCTGTCTGGGGCTGTCAGTGCTGTCATTCCCAAAGGCACAGATTTCTTCATGCTCTTAGCTCTGCTGGAACGCAGGTGATGTTGGAAACGAGCATCTCGCTGCACTCAAATGAGTTTTTGCATAGCAGTGTCACGGGGCTCTGTACAATCACAGGGGCTGGTGTTCCTGCCACTTCCCCTGGTGCAAGTCAGGAGTCCGTCCACTGAGCTCCACCAGGGCAAAACTGTGAGTGAGATCCAGAATCAAGCCCAAACGCTGCACAATGAGCACACATGAGGAAGAACCGGAGGCAGTAGGAACTCCACATTGCTCCAACTTTGGGCCGGATTCTTTGTTGTGGCTGAGCTCTCCAGCACAGCAAAGGAGAAAGGAGGTAATCAGGGAGCTGGGTACGTCACTCCAATTATCTGGCCAGTTCTGCAGCAGCCGAGTTTAAGACAGCCAGGAGCTACTTTTAACTCCGCCAGCTGATGATGGCCCCCAAGGGACCGTGTGCCCATTTGGGATTACTGGAGCAATCCGCTCGAGCTCACCACTTCAGAACAGTAGGCCCTAGGTGGGCACCCAACAATAGAGGCACCCAGAAATAGACCCACATTTTTAAGTGTGTCCTAAGTGCCAGATTTTTAAACATATGTAAGTGTCTAAAGAAGGAAATTAAGCACCTAGTAGGATTTTTAAAAGAACGGAAGTACCTAAATACCTTTAAAAATACAGCCATAAGTGTCTTGTCCGAGCCTACATAGGGAATCAGTGGCAGAGTTGGGAATAGAACGAAGGATTCACAGCTCCCAGGCCTATATTCTAACCACCAAACACTCCTTCCATGACAGCAACAGTCTTGTTCTGATCACAGACAGGAGAGGTTAGGCTGTAAAAATCAGTGATTGAAAGTTCTAATCCACACCTGGATAAAATACGCCAGTATTCTGTAGTAATCATCCTAACCTCTTATAGGTCGCAGTTGTGTTCTCTGGGCCATGACTGTAGAATAAGGCAATTCTCCTTCGGTGCGTTGCCCTGCACCAAGTTCACACAAAGCCTCCAGTTGCAGTGAAAAAGAGAAGCCTGGCTGTAGCCTCAAAAAATAAGGCTCTAGGCACGAATGTAGCGGGGGAGGCTTCCGAAGACCTTTCTGGTAAATTGAATAACAGGAAATATTTAATCAATCTCCGAGAAAAGAAGGCCCTTTCTGCACAGCCAGGATGTTTGTGAAATTCCTGCTCCGTTTATTATGATGCTGAGTTTCAGCTGTATGTTTTATTAAACACAGCTGTGACAGATTACTTGACCATTAACACTCAGCCAGCCTTCACTTTAAAACTTGCCCCGCACTGTGAGCTTTTCCTAATGGGTTCCTGCTGCTGCCAGCTCCATAATCTATACCAGCACGGCTTTACCATACTTCTTATTTCCACAGATGAGCCTGATAAAAATAAGCATGGCTGAGCATTAACAAGATGGCTCCTTTCTTAGCTGAAATGTTGACCTCAACCAGGGCTCTCTGAAGCAAGGATCTAGCAATGCTTCCGCCAAGAAGACATCAGCTTATGAAGCAAACCCCTAGTATTCATGTTCAACTTTCCAGGGACACATTTGAGCTTTTTGCTATGTAAACTGTGTTTCAGTACAGCACAAATCACTGCATGATAGTTCCCATGCAGATTAGACTAGAGAGGGCATATCCTATTGTGAAAGCAGGGAACATAAAGCTGACATGCTTGGTGGATTTGAGGGTTTTCCGTACAGTGCTGAACGGGTAGTTTCTCAGGCTTATGAAGCGCCAACACTCACCCTGACCTGGGGGAGTTGTAAAAGTTTGGTAATCACTGCGCAGCATCTGTCTCAGCACTCGGACATGTTTAGATTCTTCTGAACCCCTCTAAAACATAGGCCAACATTCTCTTCAGCATACAGGGACTATCTGTGCAGTTACCATTAGCCATCATTGGAGTTGTGCCCATGTGAGTGAGATTCCCAGAGGATTGCAGAGAAAACAAAAACCCCACAACACCACAGCACTGCTAGATTGTTTATGTGAAATAGTCAGGACACGGAAATATGTAATGCTTGGACCCACACTTTGTGAAAGAACCCAAAACAAAACATAAACTTGCCTGAACTTTGTTTTTTATATTATTGAGCAAAGGGGTGGATTCTGGTTTCAGTTACTGATGTAACTCTAGAATAACTCTATGGAAGTCAACGCAACTGGCCCAGGGTTACATCAATACTGGTTGCTTCAGAAAGAGACACAAGAAACCCCATACTGGACAGTTGTGGGATAAATTGCCCACAGGGGACATTTCTTCCTAACCCACATTAGTTAGTGGTTGGTTTATGACGTGAAACGTGAGGGTTGTATAGCTCTAAAAATGCCCAATCAACCAACCAGCCAACCAACCACCTACCTAACATCATTGTGGATGTTCCCATAGTCCATATGTCAAATCCTTTTTCAAATCCCCCTAGTATCTTGGCCTTACTGAGTTCCCCTGGTTAACGTATTGTGTAAAAAAGGATAACAGTTTTAACTCTTTCCTTTCAATTGCATGGATTGTTCCCTTATTTTAGCATTACGAGAAAGGATAAATGGCAGCCATATATTACCCTTCTCTTTTGTCCTGCATCCCCTCTTAGGCTTTGCTTATACACCAACGTGGTATCACTTTACACCCAAATTGTTAATCATTCTCTTTACCCATCTCAGAACTCCTTCTTCTGCTGCACGCTTGAGATTTCAGCCACTGTAACTATTTCTCAGTAACTATTGCTCACCAAGTCATCTTCAGGGAGGTGTAATGTAGGAATAGGAGCTTGGGTTGCCAACTTTCCAATTTCTGGAAACTGGGCACCCCTGCTCCACCCCCTCCCCCTGAGGCCCCACCTTCTGCTCACTCCTCTCCTCCCCCCCCATCCTGCACTCAGCCCGGTACCGCCGCACTCTCCCCACCCCACTAGTTACCTGTGGGGGGTGAGGATCTCTCCTTCCACCGCACCTGCCCCCAGGCATGTTCGGCCCCTGTCCCCGGCAGCCGGGCCTAGGTGAGGGTTGGCCTGCTGCTGCCCCCTCCCACAGGCAGGCTGTCTCTCAGGCAGCCCAGCCTCAGCACAGCGGCTGGGCTCTCACGCCAACCCGGAATGGTCGGTGGGAGAAGTGGGTGGTCCCGCCCCTTCCCACTCCCCGGCACATTTCCGGCTCAGTCAGTCTCTGACCCTGGCGGCCAGGCCTGGGCGGGGAGTGGAAGGGTCGGGACCACCTAATTCTCCAGCCGGCCGCTCTGCTCTGGGTCGGTGTGAGAGCCCAGCCACCCAGACAGCGTGGTGGCTGCCTGCGAGAGAGCCTGGCTGTGGGAGGCGGCAGCGGCAGTGGGAGGAGGACAGAGCCTCTCTACCTGCCCCAGCAGGCCAATCTGGGGAGGAGGGGGCACTTGCCAGACACCTGGCAAACCTTGAAAACCAGACACCTGGCAACCCTATTGGAAGCCCCTTACAAGAAAGACTGTAAGCGCAAAATACCATACCAGGCCCAGCCCTGGAGTTCAAAGGCCTACAGAACTGGGGGGTTTCACAGCAAAAGATGCAGCAGCAACTCAAAGCTCTCATTTGGGTCTGTGAAATAACCCTCAAGCTATCTTTGGAAATTCATTGAAGGGATCATTCTGCCTGTGAGAGTAGGGCCATCCAGTAGGCAGGGTTCATGGAGAGGTTGGAGCATGGAATAAAGATAACTCCCTCCCTGGGGCCAGGAACAGATTTGGCAGTTGGGGGGAGGAGGGGTGGGAAGAGGGGAGGGTGATGCATTGTTGCTGTCATGTCATGCCATTGGTCCAATATGTGATAATGCAACACCACCAGACATAGAAGCAAGGTTGGCAGGGAAAGTTCATCGTGCATCATAGCAATAAGGTTATTTTGTGACTCTCTGCTATTCTTTTTGATGTTGACATGGTGCTGCAGCTGTTAAGAGTTGAATCCCACTCCCCAAAGTAGCAATGGCCTCATTTTGCAGAGCTTCAAAGACCAGCTCCAAGTTCGAAGATAACAATCCAATTTTCCTGCCTGCTTGAAGCCCATGAACATAATGCATCTGCGATAATTGCTGAGTAATGTTGACAGTTTGTATGAAGAAATGAGCATCAGTGGAACATTAGTGAACTGCTGAAATAACCATGTAAACCAGTACTAGAAGATGATGAAAATCTATCAGTATATAACCAAAGAAAGGAACAAAACCACTTCCCTCTATGTACACTATAATCCTCCTGCTTTGGGAGACGGCTCTTGTGAAACAAGGCATTGGTTCTACCTGTGCCACTATTTAGGGATCGCTATAAGAACTTTCTCTGTTTAGAAGCCAGAAATCACAAACCTTGAGGTATTATGGTCAGAAAAGTGGGGTGGTCTTGAGAACGACATCTTCTTACTTTGCCTGTCTGCTTCCTGTGAGGGAGATGTCTAAGCACGTGGCTAAGACTTACCCAAACAGTCCCACGGAAGCCACTGGGTCTACTCATGTGAGTACTCTCTAGGGCAAGGCGGGTTCAACGATATTTAAAGACACAAAGAGCCAGATTATCTAATCTCTTCGGGCCAGACTCAACCACCTTTTATCCATGCTAAACAGCAATGTAATCTGGCAGTGACCCCATTCAAATAGTCGAGTACTCACAGAGCAAGTGGCTACTCAATATAAAGGTTGCAGAATCGGGTCCTTTATTTCATGAACCAAACCAAGTTTCTACTCTCGTTAGAACTATGGAGCCAGTACAACTATGGAAGAGGGGAAAGGACCCTGCTCTACCTCATACTCCATTCATAAAATTGCTTCTAACTGAGATTGCAGAACTGGCAAACAGAAAAATTATCATTCTACTTGCAAAATTCTGCCATCTTGCTCAGGACAAGTAGTACCTTACCTCATGATTAGACCCCCTGAAATCAGTGGGAGCATTCAGAGAGCAAGAGACTCCTCCATAAAGGTAGAAGAACCTGGACCTTAATATGGAAGTCATTAAAGCAACATAAATATGGAGGTCCACCATGTCATTTTTATATAGTCACTTTATAGAATATAGCTGCAAATTCAGATAAAGGGCCTTGTAGAGAATACATGTCACCATTTATTTCATTCATGTAAATATTTACACTCCGCTAACTCCTATAAAATGATCTCATCATGTGAATGTATGTGCTGAGCTCTTGATATAACCAGGTTGCAAAGATTTCATTTCAGAGCAGATAGAATAGTACACAGTGATTTATACTGACATACACTGTTTCTCACAAAGCAAAATACTTATTAGAAGTTCCACAAGTTTCCCTCAACATTAATTTCCTGTTTAATTTAATAGGTGGAGAGTGTCAATGTTTTGTGCACTTAAGGGCTCGTTTCTGTCCCCGATTCTAACTCCCTTATGAAACAGACCCATATGTGATCAGGCACAACACAGGCTGTTTACTTCTCATTTCAACACATGGTTTCTAACTTTCTGACTCCCTTGATTATACAGCTCTCTTCGGCTTAAAAAGTGGAATGCCACTCGATGCATGTAGGACTTGATTCCATGCTCACTTGCTCCAGTGTTACCAGGAGTTACTGAGAGTTACTGAGAGTTAGTGAGACTAGAATCAGTAGAGCTCTAGACACTTTCCCCTGAAAGCAATCAAAAAGGGTTATTGAGTTCATAGGTGCTAGAACTAGGGGTTCTGGGGGTGCTGCTGCACCCCCTGACTTGAAGTGGTTTTCATTATATACATGGTTTACAGTCTGGTTCAATGGCTCTGAGCACCCCCACTATACAAATTATTCCAGCACCTCTGATTGAGTTAGGTCTTAGGACAGGGTTTCTCAAACAGGGGCACTGCTTGTGTAGGCGGGCCGGGCCTGTTTGTTTACCTGTCCCGTCTGCAGATCCGGCCAATCGTGGCTCCCACTGGCTGTGGCCAATGGGGGCTGCTGGAAGCAGCAGCCAGTAGGTCCCTCCGCCTGCGCCTCTTCCAGCAGCCCCCATTGGCCCGGAGCAGCAATCCGCGGCCAGTGGGAGCCGCGATCGGCCGGATCTGCAGACGGGGCAGGTAAACAAACCGGTCCGGCCCGCCAGGGGCTTTCCCTACACAAACGGCGACCCCTGTTTGAGAAACCCTGTCTTAGGAGAAGGCATGATTGATTACATAAGTTCTGTTCAACTAAGAGGGTCAAATATGACTTTAGGGATACAATACCTGCTCTTGCAATGTGATTGACGAAGTAACTAAGAATCCCTTAACAAACCTGCAAGGCACAAACATCTTATTAACATTTTCCCCAAGCATGTTAGCCTGCTCCATCTTTTCTGATAGCAAATTGTGTTGCATACCATTTCCAGAACAGTGACATACTTAATACATTAGAAGGGATTGTGATCAGGTAAATACAACTGTGAAGCAGAACAAATAGCATGTACTGGGTCAGATATATTGACTAATCAGGCATATATATTGAGATGTGCCAAAGAAAACACACTTCTTCCACAGAGTCTTTTAGTGTTCTTCATGTAGCTCTAGCTCCAAATAAATAATAGCGTGTACAGGGTCAAGCGCTAA
Source organism: Chrysemys picta bellii (assembly GCF_011386835.1). Classification (NCBI taxonomy): domain Eukaryota; kingdom Metazoa; phylum Chordata; order Testudines; family Emydidae; genus Chrysemys; species Chrysemys picta. Next base: position 126,239,427 of record NC_088795.1, on the reverse strand, counting down.
TAATCACAGATACTACGGATGAGATGCATAGGCCCTAATTCTTCTCCCTGCTGATGAAAATCAGGAGTAACTAGAGCAGGTTAGGAAAACTGAGATGGAACTGTTCTCTGTCAGTAAATGCAGTTCTGTGGAAATTGGAATGCTTGGCAGAGTTGGGTCAATTTTGCCAACATTTAAAAAAACCCAACAAAGTTGACATTTTCAGAACAAAATATTTTGATCTTTTGTTTTGTAAGGTATTCCATTTCCATTTTTAAATTTTGTATTATTATACACTAACATAAAATGGTAAAAGTCAAACATTTTGATAGCTCCAAAAGAATATTTTCCCCATTATTTTCCTTTGTGGAGAATTTTGAAATTTTGGGGTTTTGTTCCAATTCAAAATGAAACCAGTATTTGAAATCTTGGAATCCTTTGCGAAAGGGAATTTCCATCTTTGCATGGCTCTAGAAGTAACTCACTGAGTCTAAGGGTATGTCTTCACTATCGGCCGGATCGGCGGGCAGCGATTGATCCAGCGGGGATCGATTTATTGCGTCTAGTCTAGACGCGATAAATCGATCCCCGAGCGCTCTCCCATCAACTCCTGTATTCGAGCTCGGCGAGAGGCGCAGGCAGAGTCGATGGGGGAGCTGCACCAGTCGACTCACCGTAGTGAAGACACCGTGGTAAGTAGATCTAAGTACATCGACTTCAACTACGTTATTCACATAGCTGAAGTTGCGTAACTTAGATTGATCCCCCCAGTGTAGACCAGGCTTAACAGAGTTGCACCAGCATCATTGGGAAAGTACTTTTCAGAGTGATGCACATATTATAATACTTTTCTAGTGTATGACTAACCGAAAGGTTTTGTGGAAGGATAGGGTTTTCTTGGGCACAAGTAAGGCTTCATAGCTTTAATCTGGTTTATGAAGTATGGTTAAGGACCATCTACACTACAAATTGGAGCCTTATAACTAGGCCCTCTGACTCAGTTGTAATTGTAATAGATGGACCTTAACTATCTCAGCCCTATACCGAGAGAAGGCAGTTTTGTTTAACTAGTTCATTATGCAAAACAAGGCTCATTTCTCCTTCCACTTGCACCAATGTCAATCAGGAGAAACTCCTTCATAATTTATGGTGTTACATCAGCGTAAATAATGTGCTAACGGGTGATTTTTCAAGAAGCTCTTAAATTTTCAGAATCTGGTCATCCCTTTCCTACCTGTTAGCCTTCTATCAAAGATCTAGAAAAGGCAGCCATGCACCTTGGACATTATCAGTCTATGGTAAAATAACTGAAAGTAAACTCATGACTTGCTAAGTCGCTTAAACTATTGCATTTAGCTCTTCTTAGAAAAGAGGAATGTTATGCAGTTCAGCATATTAATGCAAAAAACAATGTGAAAAATAATTAAGGTCTCAGAAGGCAGGAAATGTATTGACATTTAAGAGAATATTGAATGAGAAGCCTTAGCTCTGACCCTTCCCCAAACAATGAGACTGGCTTAAAAATCATGCCTCTTTTTAAAAAAAAAGCATTTTTGCTTCTTATCACTCTGTTTTTGGAGCCTTTCATGTCCATTCAGGTAATGTTTTAAGCTTTTATCTGAAACCATTAGGACTAGAAACTTACTTTTTAAAAATGAAATCTGAGATTCTCATGTAATCACCTGACTCCAGGAGCTGGGGCTTTAAGAAAAACCACCAAGTGTTACAAGACACATAATAAAATTGGAGGAGTTGGCAACACTACTGTGAACTACTCTGCTTATCCTTGGCAGAGATCATGAGAATCATTTATAGATGGGAAGTACACAAGAAACAGTAATTAGACAATATGGATTTTTGTCACAGTTCATAGTTCAGGACAACTGCACCTGTATTCCCCTGTCTATGGTCCACTAAGTGCACCCACTGACATGCTTTTGGCTCCCCAGCTGTCACCTCTCTTGGGCAGAGACACATCTTTCTCCCACTCCTGACTAGGGTATTTCCAGGCTGTACAGTTCCTGCCTATGCTGTGAATCCTGCAACATATCTGACTGCCTAAGCAGGCCTAGTTTGCCTTCTCCTCAGAGTCTATAAACAGCATAATTACCCACAGTTAAGTTACCACACAGCCCTTTCTAAGCTAGCACAGTTATTCTTAAGATAAAAGCCTTACAGAGAAAACATATCAAAAACAATAAAAGAACCTACACGCATGCTAATAAGATTACCAGAGATCGACCAGCTCTGACTGGTGGAAAGTCCTTCAAACCCCACCAGGGTTTTTTTCTATGGTTACAAGTTCATAAACATCTTGGTTTAGAAGACACACCCCATGAATCCGAGAGTCCCTTCTTTATACAGTTCAGGCCTCTTAGATCTGTCCTTGTATAATGGTTGGTCAGCAGACAAAAAGTCCATCCTCCCTGTAGTTTCAATGGCTGAGTTCTTGCATACAAGAAGGACTTTATATTCGCATACACCTCCCCCTAGAAGCTTCCTGAACTTAACTTCCCACTTAACTTTAAAAAGTTCATATTATTTCAAATAGTCCTTTGCAGCTCATAATACTTCAGAGTTTACATTAGTCAGGTCTCCTGCCTAGAGATGTTACGTACAGATAATGCACAGATATTTGCATTTTTAATACAAGGAACTCCTAAGATACTGGAACTTAATTCAGTAAAGTTTAACTTAATTCAGTAAGGTTTGTCCAAGAAATTACCTCATCTGGGGTAAATCAGTGTAGTTCCATTGACTTCTGATTTACATCATCTGAGGATCTGACCCTTGGAATATGAAAGGATTGATACAATAAGAAGGATTTCCACTTTTTAAATTTACTTATTTATTTCTTTGTAGCATTCTCCTTTCCATTACTAGAAGGAAACCTCTTCTTATTGGATTTTTAGGGGACAATGTATCTATATCTTTGATCTCACCCACAGCCCATATGGTTTATAAAACTTGGAAGGCTGGAGTACAGGCACATTCACTCGGCTCTCATCCCAGAACAGAGAAGTCATTCTTATTTTTTAACATTCTTGTGCTGGGTAAAATACAGGGCACCAGTGATCCAAATACAGCAACTGGCAAATAGAAGAATATTGTTTATGTCTATTTATTTAACATTGCTGGTAGAAATATAAACAGGTCCGGGAGTTAAATGGATTGGAATGAGGGCAAAACTGGTGCTAGGGAGAGTACTGGAGAGCACCCCGACAATGCACACTGTGTCTCTGTCCTTAGGTACTAGCGCTGGGCAAGGGCTGCAAACAGCAACATTCACAATTATTGGTTTCCGTTGAAATACAGAGCTGGATTCTGCTGTCACTTCCAGCAGTGTAATTCTGGAGCGATTCCATTGAAGTCAATGGAGTCACACCAGTTTAAAAGGAGTGTCAGTGAAAAGGAGACGTTGGCCGTGTGGATTCACTTTTACCAATCTATCAAATCTATTCAGTGGAGACAGACAAAATAGGAATTTCCATCCCGTGGTGGTGGTTACTGAGCACCAGACCTGCACTATCTTGTGGGAAGTAAATCATACACACACACACACACACACACACACACACACACACACACACTGATTTGAATGGCAGTGCTCCAGCCGCTGTCTAACAGGTCATGCAAGGTTCTAGCACAATGATTGGGTTATGAAGTTACAGCTCCTTGGGGGCCTTAAAGGGAATCCCCATCACATCACAGATCAACTAGAGCAGGGATCGGCAACCTTTGGCACGTGGCCCGCCAGGGTAAGCACCCTGGGGGGCCGGGCCGGTTTGTTTACCTGCCGCATCCGCAGGTTCGGCCGATCGCGGCTCCCACTGGATGCATTTCGCCGCTCCAAGCCAATGGGGGCGGTGGGAAGCAGCGGTCAGCACATCCCTCGGCTCGCACCGCTTCCCGTCGCCCCCATTGGCCTGGAGTGGCAAACTGCGGCCAGTAGGAGCCACGATCAGCCGAACCTGCGGATGTGGCAGGTAAACAAGCTAGCCCGGCCCGCCAGGATACTTACCCTGGTGGGCCGCATGCCAAAGGTTGCCGATCCCTGAACTAGAGCTAGGCAATATTTTCTGGACAAAACTTTTTTCACTGAAATATGCAGTTTGGGTTGACCAAAACATTTTGTGAATTCATGTCAAATCACCAAATTGTTTCAGTCAAAAACAAACAAAACGTTTTTGAAAAAGAAAATCAAAATGTTTCATTTTGATATCTTCCTAATGAAACATCGATTTTTTTTATTGGAAATGACTGTTCATTTTGAATTTCACCTCAATTTTATTTAAAAAAGTTAACTCAAAAAATTAAATGAAACGTTTTGCTTCTGGTCAAGCCAGACATTTCATTTTTCCCAAACCAAAATGTCATTCAATAGCAAACCAAAACAATCAGTTATTTGCACTGGTTTAACATCATCACCCACAATTTATTAATTTCTCTCAGCTATTCTGTCAGATGTACTTCCCATTCTCTTTTGCATGATTGGGATGCTTTTCTTACATCTTGTTGAGCCAGCATCTTACATCTTTTTAAGCCAACAAAACTAGTGAGAGTGGATGAGCACAATACCAAGTGACCTTTCTATGCAGGAGAAAAGCCAGTCATTTTTGAAGTAGCAAAGTATCTGTGCACTTCCAGGATATTCTAAGTATACCATGTTTTTATATTTTTAAATATATAAAATATAAGCCTCCTGCCTCATTGATGTTCAGAAAGACGTTTTGAAAAAATACTTGTGGGGATATGCTGGGGCTTGCAGACATCAGTAAAGCTAACAGCTCATGATGTTCCAGTTTAAACTGTATATAAATAACAGGCAGGACTTGATTCAAAACGGAGTGAAAAGAATGCAAAAATTCTCAGTCATGTCAATGGGCTTTGGGTCAGGTGCTAAATGAGCATTGTTTTGGGAGTTTAGTAATAAATAATCAGCAAATAGAAAGGTGACAAAATCCACACGTCTGTCAAGATATGTCAGTGTTAAACTGTATGAAATTATCAAGCATTGTGGTGAGAAAGGGAATGAGTATGTGTACCCCTGGTTGAGAAGCACTGGTCCATGAAAAGATGGAGCGGATATCAATAGCAAGGACCAGGGTCCCATTTTGCCCCTAGGCAAGTGCTGGCCCTCCACCCCCTGCAGATGTTAGAGACCCAGGACATGCTGCAACAAATACCCTGGACATGCCAAGCAGTAGGGCTCTATACCCTCTACTCTGTGGTAAATGCACCTTTAGCCCCATGAAAGCATGGGGAAGGAGGTGAGAGGTGGAATGGGGTGGATCCCCTGACCAATATCACTGTGTAAGATGCACACAGAACTCACAGTTGCTGTAGGAGCAGCTACTGAGTGGGTGTCTAGGAGTCCTGTGGACCCACCGGAGCGTGGGGCGAAGGTTATTCTCTTAATCCTATGCCAGGCCCTTTTACTCAGGCTTTGTGGTGTTTGGAGGGGAGGGGAGGCAGGCACAGCATTTGGCCTGAAGAGGGAAAATGTACAGATAAAGCTGAAAGAGACCCCCCCCCCCCCCCCCGAAAGCCATTTACCTAGGCCTGGCAAGCTAATTGCCCGGTAGCCCAGCATTGTGGTATCACTCTGACTGGCAGTTAAAGCACTAGCTATGTTTTCCTTTGCAGTAAAACACTGATTGTCAGCCTCAACATGTGCTTTGGTGTCTGAATTGCTTAAAGCTATATTAGGGGCTTGAAAAGTGTCCAGAAGGCATTACTTGCAAGGAGTGACATGTTTTGCTGGCTGTTGCTACAGAAGCTGGGAGCCCTGCTTGCCAGTGCGGACAGCTGCAGCTACTATGCCATCATCTCAGTACCCACACCCCCCTTCCCTCCACCCAGCCCCCAAGTAACATATCATATCTGTATGGGCTCCATTCTTCCTATATAACAAGAACGTAAACACCATTTGGCCCCTGCAGTTTTAATACTAAACAGTTATTTCTCTGGCCAAGAACTGCCACAGGGAATCGGAGGCCTACAGACCATCTGAAAGACTCCATGGTGCTCCTGTCCATTCAACACAAAGCCACTTATCAAGGCCAGGAGCAGGGAAGGGGGAGAATTACTGTACAAACAGTCATTCAAGATTAATTGCCTTTCATCTCTTGAACAGGAGTTGGCCTTTCAGCCCTAGGATACAATAAGGGCCTGTTCTGATTATATCTTTTCAGGGGCCTTGTAGGGCCAGGGGTGTTTCTCAGAGGCAGGCTCAAGTCTTCAGGAAAAATGAAATCAGGCTATGAACATCCTCCAGGCTTTGGAAAATGTATTATGTTAATTGGGACCTATTGCTGTGTGTTTATAATCTCAAATGGTATATAGGATGTTTGTGTCACATCATTTCCCTTGCCTCTTTGTTTTCTAGGCTCATCCCTCCTTTTCTATCCCTACCTCCTGCCCACCATGCTCTGTTATTGATTGTTGTGCCAATCTAATTTAGGCCTCAATCCTGCAAACACATCCACTAAGTGTGATAGGGTGACTCGTGTAAATTCCAGTGTTGCCAACTCACACTTTTCTCACAGGTCTCCTGACATTTATATTTTACTTAAACCCCCAGCTCCTGGATGATTACATGAGAATCTCAGTTTTCAGGGTGGGTGAGGCAGTAAGTTTCTGGCCCTCATGGTTACAGAAAAAAGCTTGACAATGTGATCCCACGGGACCTTAATGGAACAGAGCCAGGAGGGGGGGGGAAACCCACAGAACCCAAAATGTATTTTTATATATATATATATATATATATATATATATATATATATATATATATATATATATATATATATATATATATATATATATATATAAAATACATTTTGGGTTCTGTGGGTTCCCCCCCCCCTTCCTTATATATATATATACATGATATTTAAACCACTCACATGATTTTGGGGGCCTGACTCATGTTTTTTTAATGTTTTGGGCTGTCAATATTAAGAGTTACTGATGTCCATATATGTGTTTTCAGGATCAGGGCCTACATTGTAAACCTCAGGGTAGGAATATTGTCTTCAAAGTCAATAAAGCACCAGGCACCCCAGTGGCACTATGTAAATGAGGATTATTTAGAGCCAGATTCTGATCTTCCTGGTGTAAACCTGGTGTAACTCCACAGACATCTATAGAGTCACTCCAGATTTGCACCAGTAAGGTTGAAATCTTGACCTATATTTATAAGGTACCTTAAGGCTATGTTTACACTAGAGACCTTACAGTGGTGCAGCTGTGTACCAATGCAGCTGCACCACTGTAAGATCTCTCATGTAGACACTCTATGCTGACAGGAGAGAGCTCTCTCGTTGACATAATTAAACCCCTCCCCTTTAACGACCGGCGGTAGCTTGTCGGCAGGACAAGCTCTCTCACCGACATTGCGCTGTGCATACTGCCACTGATGCTGACGAAACGTATGTTGCTTAGGAATGTGTTTTATTCACACCCCTAGCAATATACGTTTTGCCAACATACGTGAGAGTGTAGACATGGCCTAAGACAACATGTAAGTGCTAAACAATCATATCGGTACCAAACATGAAATGCTTTCATGCTAATCCTAAACAAGAATTGTACTATATGCCAATTAGTAGATTTCTACCATCCGGGCACAGTCATGGGAACATGTTCTGTTGGTCTGAATTAGCCACACCACAAGCAGTGGCCTCTTTCAACTACTGAATCAGTGACCAGTAACTCTGCCTCCCAAAGATCCAATGTAGGTAGTGTGGCACTTCTAGCTAGCTCTCTATGCTGCTCTTACTCTGAGCTACACAGTCTATTTTATCCCTTAAAAGTAAAATACAGAGGGGAGAAGAAACAGCCAAGGCAGAAATTAAAGAAGTGGACTAAAGAAGTTTGATTTGAAGTTCTTAAAGGCAGAGGGCCCATCTCCTGAACTACATGAAAGTCCATGGGATTCCCACTCATGGAGGATATGCAAGACCTAGCATAAAACACTGGAGTAACGAAAGGAGAGCAGAAGGAGAGAATAGAATGAGACACACAAAACAGACACCATTGTTCTCAACGAGAACAACTAAGGACTTGAAGACAAAGTCTACTATTATATTAAATATTAGCCGATTAAGCATTTTCTTTTAGGGGATTCCATTAAGTTGAAAATACTTAGTTACAGAACTCAAGATGAGATAAAAGATAAAAAAAATACCAGTAACCCCTGGGTCAGAGCTCATGTGTGGTGATGAAATATGCCTATAATGCTGTAGAAGAGTGGACTCACGGCTAGAGTGCCCCCACAAGGCTGGGTATGACATTTAAGACTCTCTCCTCTCAAGCATCCCTGTCAACAGTCACTCCAGGCTTGTGCTGGTCTGTCTCTTCTCAGGACTCAGCTCTCTGGCCAGGTCAAGCTTTAGTCCGACACCTTCCAGGATAACAGAAAGTCCAGTAAAAACAAATGTCTGATTCTCTCCAGTCTGCCACCCTCAATTCTGGGACCAGTAGTTTGTACACCCTTTCTTCAGGGCTTCCAGTAGTCCATGTCCCCATCTCAGCAATGTCATGCCACCTTGCCAGTGGTTGGTAGGGGAACCCTGGCCCAGTCCAAGCACTGGGTTCCTATCCAGGGATCCTAGGGCAGGCAGTCCTGGTTCATTCCACCTGACTCCTTGCTAACATCTCTCTGGACTTCTTCCTACCAAGCCTTTCCCTGGGCTTTCGTTCCCTACAGGCCTCTTCACTCCCTACTCCCAGGAGAGTGATTGCAGAGTCTCTCCTTGCAACCTCCTTCTGCTATAAATGGCCTCTATTTATAACACTGCTCAGCCCCTCCCCAGCTGGGTTTCATCATTAATTAGGCCTTCCCACCCTCCAGGTGCAACCAGGTAGGTTAATTGACAGGCTGATTCCTGTTAACCCTTTGTTCACCTCTGGGGTAGACACCCCATCACAAATGTGTCTGTTTATTAGGGGCTAGATTGTGGAGTTTCCAACAGCTCTGAGTACGGGGTGCAGACCAGAGAGTCACAATTCAGCCCCGGTTTCCCCCATTCCCTGCTCCAGGGGGAAGTAATTTGCACCAACCCTTCCCCTGACACAGACTACTTTCCCCACATTGCTGACTCTGCTGTGCCGGCCAGTACCTTGGGGAAATGGGTGGAGTCAAGTCTCAACCCACTGCCTGCTCCAACCACCCATTTATGGGAGAGTGACAGCTGACAACATTGACTCTCTCCACTGTCCTGTAACCTGTGCCACTGGTAGCTCACTCTGGAGGGTAAGGGAGCACCTTATCCTCCCTCACTTTTCTGCCTGGAGAGTCACAGTCTCACCCTACATGGGCATTGCGAGCTTTATGATGTTCCTAACTATTCATTTCCTTGATTTTAATGGCTTGCATTTAGAAAATGTCATGATAGGCAATGGCACTGCCTGTATTAAATTACCTTAGCTAGTTTTAAAATGAGGCTTTTTGGTTTTGGAATAATTTAACGTTTTACCATACGAGACTGATTCATCCATAACGCTCCCTGAATTTGCACAGGGAAAACATTTGTGCTTCGGTAACATATTTCAAAGAGCGTCCTGTAGCATTAGTCAATAGTGTAACAGATTTGAGCTGCCAACCTAATAATAAACCAACAGTGACTTGTGGTTGAGGTCAATATTCATTCATATTGACCTAAGAGCCAAATATGGACCAAAGTGAAACCAAGATAAATATTTGCCTTAAGAAACAATAAATCTTGATATTGTCCAAAACCAGAAATCAGTTCTATTATACCCTCTTTATAGAAAAACTGGAAGACAATAAAGCTAAACAAGCACATTTTACAGAAAGAAAAAAGATGCTTTTTAGGCAACATAGTAATTTCTGATTTCAAAACCATTCGCCTCATTGATGCTTTTATCCAAACCACCCAGCCACCACAGAAAAATAAAGCAGATCACCATGGGCCATTTAAAAATATACACTGCTTAGCTCTTTTTCTTTGTCAAAACAGCACATTTCACTGGAAAGAAAAAGAAAAAAACAGCCTAAAATAATAAAATGCTGAAATTAGTAAATCATGTTTGTCAACCCAGGTACAAAGAGCCAAGACTCCTTTGGTCTGGTCTTCACTTTCTGTGACCTTGGACAAGTCACTTAACACTCCTGCAGCTAAGTTTTCCCCTGTATAAAACGGGGACTTACCTGGTTCACAATGGTGGTGTTATTTAGGCACTATCCCTGCAAACACTTAGGCATGAGATCAGCTTTGCACAGGTGACTGGCCCCATTCATCTCAATAGACAGACATTGAAAACCTCCCTCATTCTAAGTGATGTTAGTCTTATTTCATGCAATGCAGAAGGATCCTCCTTATATGTGGATATTTTCCAATCTAGTCCAATCCACAACTTACTGTGGAGTCTCACAGCTTCCAATTCTTGGATCTACAGTGTTCTGTGGCCCTGGGTGAATTCCTGTTCCATTGGTGTCAATGGACGTTTTGCCATTGACTTCAGTGAGCATTTCACCCTTTCTGCTTCCATTTGGTGCCATCACGCAAAATAAACATTTCATTTATTAAAGGTAGGCTAATAATACAGAAGTTTATTTGCCAGCTTGATGACCCAGGGAAGCAATTTTTACTTCAGTTCAGTGTCAGTAATATCAGGATGTGTTTACAGTGCAGCTGGGATTGTGCCTCCCAGTCCAGGTAAACAGACTCCTGCTAGCTCCGCTTGAGCTAGTGCACTTCAAATAGCAGCATGGATGCTGTGTCATGGGCCGCAGCTCAGGCTAGCCATCTGAGTACAAGCCCAGCTGACCTCTGGATCCAAGCTCGGGTGGCTAGCCCAAGCTGCTGGCTGTGCTGCAATGTCTATACTGCTAGTTTCAGTGTATTAGCTTGAGCTGAGTTAGCATGAGTCTATCTACCCAGGCTGGGAGGATCGCTTCCAGCTGCAGTGTAGACATAGCCAAAGAATCATAGACATTGAAGATGGGAAAGACCTCTGAGAGCATCTGGTCCATCCTCCCATCTGTGCAGGAGTGTTCTCTACAGCATATCTTCCAGTGTTTCATGGAATCTACATTTCATTGTCTCGAGCAATAGGGCGTCCCCTACGTTCTCTGGGAACCTAACACTGGTGCATCTCACAATCAGGAAAACTTCCTCATGGAGGCCCTGATCCAAACCCCATTGAAGTCAGGGGTAAGACTCTCCTTGGCATCAATGGGCTTTGAATCAGCCCCATTCAGCCTAAAATTTTCCCTTTTTTAATTTCAGCCAGTTACTCCTGGTTAGATCTTAATGCCAAGTCCTACAAAAATTCCTGTAGCCACGCCTTGATGTTTTCAAATGTTTGTCCAACCCACCTCATTGCTAAATTGTATTTATTTGGCATATTTAATCTTTCCTCATGTTAATCCTAATTCTTTTATTTTTCTTCTCTGAACACTTCTGATTTATCAGTGCCTTTCCTGTAATCGTAGTGCCCAGAACTGAATGAAATAATCCCGATACAGTTGTGATTGCCCAGTAGAGGGGAGTATTATAACCAGCCTTCCTCAGGATGTGATTTTTTTCTGCATATTCAGTCACAAATTTGACTGGGCATTTTTGCAAACAGCTGCTATGGAGCAGTGGATTTCATTAACATTATGTCATGAGAAACAGAGTTGATTTTAGTTGAACCTTGCTGACTTTTGAATGGAGTTTCATTCTTTGAAATCCTTTTTTGATGGCACTATTGTACAGCCTGTTAGTAAGGTCCATCACCTTTGGGGTCATCTTTGATCTCCAGATATCATTGTTTTCAATTTTCTCTACATCATAAAACTTCGCAGAATATAACATGCCCCTGACCTTGCTGTTTCGGGAGGTTTATTTAGCTGTCCAGTGTCTCTCAGATGGATTATTGAAATTCATTTACCACGATCTTTCTGGACTGTTTTGAAATTATAACTAAGTTACAATTTATCTAGAATTCTGGCTGATGATTTTCAATATACACATAAGTTATACCAGTGTTGAGATTTTGCTGAACTGGCTTCCAAAGAAATGTTCAGGTTTGATTACTAGGTTCTTATTTTAAGATTCCTTTCTTACAAGGCTATGATAATAATCTTCTCATCCATAGATCTCAAAGTGCTTTATAAAGGAGGTCAGTATCATTCTTCCCATTTTACAGACAGGGAAACTTAGGCACAGAGAGGGGAAGTGACATGCCCCAGGTCATTCAACAGGCCAGTGGCAGAGCCAGGAATAGAAGAACCCAGGTCTCCTGGGCCACTAGGTTACATTGCACCTTGTAAGCTAACAGCACTGGCCTTTTTAATATTCAACTCCACAGGGGTAGGGGGAGATTTTCAAAGGCACAAAGGGTATTTAGGTGCCCATCTCCTGTTGGAAGATGGAAGTTGTGTGCCTAATTTCATTCTGTGCATTTGAAAATCTTCCCTTTACTTGCTAGATGCTCATAGCATGCTGCTACTGAAGGCTTCCCTCTGTGTTCCTAAAATACAATACATGGGATTTGAATTAAAGTTTTTTCCCCCAGGAGCTTCTTGGTTATTTAACATGATCAAGAAAGAGAAGACAATTGTTTTCAAATCTAGACTATTTATTTACTTTCCTTGTTCATTGAGGGTCTGATCCAAACATCGAAGAACATGGAAAGACTACCACTGGTTTTGTTGAGCTCTGGAACAGGCCCTAAGGAGCTTGGCCACATTTATAATTGTACCTTACTGTTGACTCATTATTTGTTTTCTTTCTCTTTAGTGAAATGCCAGAAGATGCTTGAAGGCTCTATAAAAATGTGCCATGCGGTGCCCTGTGCAGTATTATTATTAAGTCAAGCTGGGGATTTTTGGGGTCCATCCAAAGGAAGTGTTTACCAGCTAAAGCACCTGGAGATAAGTGGGATGCTTTTATTCAAATAGTGCAGGAAGTTTGGATTCTGACTGAGGGCCAAGTGCCTTTCAGACCAAATTGTCAAAATGCGGCAGCTTTTAGGGTTCATCATTTTTTAATCTTACTTCTGCCACGGGCGGACAAAATTGGGCCAAGTCATGTGTTCTGGGGCTGATGCAGCTGGCATTAATAAACGTGTTTCTGTCTCTGTTTCTTCAGTGCTGGGATTCCTTTGCTTTGGCAAACACAAGCAGCCTCAAGAAGAACCAGGAAAAGGGAGTAGAGGAGGGAGCTGGAAGAAAAATGGGCCAAAAAGTCTTGGCCTGAGTTTTAGTCAGGGAGCTTGCCTTCTTGATGGGAGATTTTCCCCTTCTTGTCTTTGCTCTTCCATTACAGTGCTGGTAGAGTGGAACAACAGCCGGCGATGAAAAAAGGGGTCATCACCTTATTAAGGAAATTTTATTTCAAGGAGGCTCCTTTTGGAATATGATTTTGCCTGAGGGAATATTTCTAATGAATGAAGCAATGAAATGCTGTGTTTCTTGCTATAGTTCCTTCAGAGGACCTTCTGTACAAATCAAAGTCCTAGAGCAGCAACTATTAGAATGAGGTGCTTTTGTTGTTGTGGGGAGTACTCATACTTCATCTTTTCAGCAGATGCTGATCAAGGGTGACAGTAGTACATGGCAAAAGAAATTGGAAGAAGAGCAGGTATGCATATTATGTACTCATAGAAATAGACAGAAATAGATAGATATATACGTAGATATAGATATTGGGCAAAATTTTCAAAAGCACCTAACTGACTAAGGGTATGTCTACACCAAGCTCTGGGACTCTCAGACTCCAGCCTGAGCCCACATGTCTCCACCACAATTAAACAGCCCCTTAGCCCAAGCCTCTTAGCTCAAGTCAGCAGACATGGGCCAGCTGAGGGTTTTTAATTGCAATGCAGACATACCCTGAGGGGCTTACGTCTCATGTTCAAATTGCAATTGTATGTAACCAGTCAAACATCTCCCGTTGAGCTCTGGGCTTATATCTCCACAAGCCATTAGGTCAGTGTGGCTGACAGGCTTTCTATTTATCATCTGAGTTACTTGCGTAATTATTTAATTTGTGAAAAAAAACAGAAAAACCAAAGACGAGAAATATTCAGGATCATATACTGCCATTGGGCTGCATACCCAGCTCCTACTGATGTCACTGCGCGTTCAGTGTGTATGTGGCTTCAGGGAAATACATGTCCCTTAAAGAACAGGAAATGAGGAAGACCATGGAATGGACATCATATTATTATTGTTGGATACGTCACAAACAATTTGGCTCAGGAATCCAGGGCCAGATCTTCAGCTGGTGTAAATTGGTGTCGCTATATAAGAGTCAATGGAGCTGCATCAATTTACACTAGATAAGGATTTGGCACTTAGATTTCCATTATGATGAAATCATTGGACTGTATCCCTTGTGATTGTTTCTTGGAGTTTTCGGATGGGAGAAAAATAATTAAGCCGGTAAGAAAGATACAGCATTGAAATTCCCAAATGTAGAAGTACAAAAGTGAAAAATCCCAAGATGGACATTGCAAATAGTTTACAAGCGCCAGTCAGTCTTGTCCAGGAACACAAATAATGACATCTGGAAATTCTCTTAGTGCCAGGCATCTCAGTTGGAAATGCCACAAAATGATGATGAAACTGACCAGATTACAACTACTCACTGGGAGGCGGACAGCTATGGCAACAATCTTAACATCAGAAAAACAACCAGACAGTATCTTTCTCTTATAGAATGCAACGTATAACTCTGAAATAAATCTGAGTGCCAAGACACTAGTACCACAGTGGACAAAGGTATGATTTCTATTACTAGGGTGACCAGGCAGCAAGTGTGAAAAATCAGGATGGGGTGGGGTGTAAAGACGCCTATATAAGACAAAGCCCCAAATATCGGGACTGTCCCTATAAAACCAAGACTTCTGGTCACCCTACCTAGGACATGGAATTAAAATAAACAAAAGCCTCACTATGCAGTCAGGCATTCATCTTGAACAGATAGATCATATCACAAAACTTCCAACAGTTTTCTTGACAGCTTGTAGGTTTTCCCCGTCAGATGTTACCATGGTTACATAATTTACTGTCTGATAATTTGTCAAGATTATCACATATTACTTTTCAAGTTACAAGATGCTTCCTGTTTACAAAACAGGAAATCGTAGGAAGATAATATGCAGGTTACAATAACCTGAATGCTCATTTATTGCTGTTGTTTTTTTCCTCATTAACTGCCCTGAAATCAAAAGAAATATTTGAAAGAGAACATATTCCAGCTATGCAACAAATTCATTTCCAATCTCTTTGGCATGGAATAGGCTTTTTGTAAAATACATGCATTTGTAGCAAATCCAAATGTGTGCATTATATTATTTCTAATTAGTGTGAAACCTAAGTCAACTCAGATATTTACTTTCTGTTTGTCTAAATTCCTTCTACAACTTCAGTGAGATACAGTCGGTTTGCTTGTTTGATGACCTTATGTGTTCATGCACTTAAATTTACTTCAACAAGATTCATGAAAGCTTTTAGGGGCCTAATCTTTGACTGGAGTCCATCAATGTCACTCCAATGGACCTACACCAGTAGAGACCAACTGGAAATCAGGCCTCTGACCTATAAGACTGTGTGTGGAACTGTCTCCAGGTGCAAGCTAAACTGCTATAAGCCACATTTAAATAAATATAAGTGTGTCCACATACAAAGTTGCACTTATTTCACTAAATCGGTTTAACCTCCAACTTTTGTTGAACCAGAGCAACTCTGTGTGGAGATCAAGCCACAGAAATGTAGTGGGAGCCCCATCCCTGGAAGCATTGGAAACCGGACTCCACAAAACTCTGTGAAACATATGGTTCGGAACAATCTTCCACTCACAGGGGCCGGATCCCTCTCTTAGGTCTTTTCCATCTAAAATTTCAGCAATACTATGAAATACATTATTTGAAATTATGTTGCAAAAAGAAAAAAGGAACAAAATAGTAACACCAAGATAAAACATACCAGGGGAAACAAATTCTGAACACAGGATCACTTTTCTAAATATTGAAGTATTAGACTCGCTACTTCTCATTTAATTGCTTCAGCCACTAGTGTATAAAAATATCTGACTTACAATACATAAATCACCATTGTAACTGAGAATGGAAAGCATCAGATGTCGAAGGACGTACCTTCCACGAATAGTATCTTATCAGTTTCTGCTGTTAAGTACAAGTGGGATAACACATCTCCTCCAAGTCTAGGGTAGAGGGCATTAAAGAGGAAGGTCGAACCTAATGAGGAACCGTTGAGAGATGTACACAATTCATCTCACGTTGCACTGCATCTGCCATCTTCCAGTGGACTTTGGGCTTCCTCCAATCCCCACAGGACATTTGATAATAGAACAGCAACAACAAAACCTTTTCAAACTGGCCCCTTCCATACATATGTACGTTTAGGCCAAGGTCGCAGCTGACCTTAGCTGTTAGGAGAAATGTTCAAGAAAAGTTCTTTGTAGCGAGCTAAAGGAATTTAAACAAAAGCCAATGAAAGGAGAAATAACCGGTACCTTTTCTGAGAGAAGCTTGGCAGCACATTCCATGCAGTTTCGAGTGCCAGCTATTCAGCACCACCCTCCTCCCCTTGCCACTCCAACTGTTTAAAACATGGATCTGGATCAAGTTTGTCTCAGTTCAGAGACTGAAGTGATCCATGAATATTTTCTGTGGGATAAAGCTACCTGTCAAGTGTTCCCACTTGTTTTGGAGCCTACTAGCCACAGACTGCCAGACCCCTGTGAGTGAAAGGAGACGAGATTGGCAAAGAGAGCTGGCTCCAGTGGATGGGTGCAGCGTTAGGAGTGACAGTGTTTCAATGCTGGCTAGACATTGCCTGGCAGAAGGGTTCGGAGTCCTCGCAAAGAGGGGCTGCTGCTGGCAAGTCAGGCATCTGGAAGCACTTGCGCCGCTGCACTTCATCAGTAATAAAGGAGCCTTTGTGGTCCGGTCTGTCTGTCCCAGGATGCCCAGCCATTGTAGAAACGCCGATAGCTGTTTGAATGACTTCACAATGAATGTTTTGGGGCTGTTGGCAGCTAGGGGAATGCGAGGAAGAGAGAGCAACTAAGAGCGGTAGAGAGGCACTGTGCCTCTATAAAG
The DNA here is from genome assembly GCF_011386835.1 of Chrysemys picta bellii. Lineage (NCBI taxonomy): Eukaryota > Metazoa > Chordata > Testudines > Emydidae > Chrysemys > Chrysemys picta. The sequence goes on along the minus strand of NC_088795.1, from coordinate 126,222,366 downwards.
CGTAATACTGTCTCCTGAGTACAGGGAAGTGAGTTTCTGGTCGCCAGCTGGGGCTATGGTTTGAAGAAGGGAAGCCAGCATTTTCTTTAGCTGTGCTGGCACATGGGGAGTGGTGGGAATCATGCCCCCCACCTCTGATACACCCTCTCTAGGGCAGTGCTTTTGCAGCCAGATGACAGCTGCCTCCTATGCAGGTGGGAGGTGGGGTGGAGAGGCTCTCATCTCCAGTGCTACAATCTGAGCCTACACTTAGGAGGTTTCCGTTCCAGCAATATCTTTATGGAATGGAAACCGTCCCAATAGAACAGCTAGCCCTCTCCTCCATCCCTAACCCCAGAATACCCCAAGCCCAGAACAGCCATGACAATAAGGCTGGATGAGGCGGTCACCATTTCTGGAGACCCCAGATTGGAGCAGGATACTGGGATCCCCAGTCTCCTTTGAATGTTTGCAGCTTTTCAAGCAATTACCTGCACTGGTTGGCGTGGGCATCCCCCACCTCAATCCCAGGATGCTCTGTGGCTAGATACTTGGCATTCTGTCCCAACTGGTCCTGGGAGGTTCCCAATGGGAGTGCTGGGGGGTTTTGGAAGGCCCAGCCAGGCTTTCCCAATCATTCGTGCAAATTTGATGGCTCCTGCTGTATGTTACATTTCTCAGAGCAAGGTCCCGAGAGCTGTCAATGCCTGTATGAAAAAGGGACAGATTGTGCCTAAAGTTACCACCCTGAGCAGGGAGGCAGTTTGAATCCACATTGTCCCAGGGATTGCTCCAAGAGGCCCCTTTGCCTGCAAATCAGACCCTATTTCTGTGGGAAGCTTTAATTGCACTGCCCTGCTGTGAGAGCTCCTATTAGCAAGACTGTATTATTTAACAAAATATGCTGCAGTTCAGTGCCTCCTCCCATCCTTGGCAAGCCCCTGGAATGCCCACTACTTAGGTGGGTTGGAGAAGGAAGGGACCTGAAGTTGCCTATGTCAGCTTTACCCCAGCTGTTGATCCCTTTACAGAAGGGAAGTGCAAAGTGGACAGAGCTGGGGTGGAGGATCTGGCCTGTAGCATATCTCCAAATCCAACAGACTGCCGTGTACTGTCACATTTCTTACCACATGCTGGGCACCAACTCTTGTCATACAATTTCAACCAAAGTGTCAACATGATGTCAACACGCTGATTGACTTAACACAGCCTGGCACGTCAGACTGTTTCCTGAAGCTCTCTGTGTGGTCCAAACCATCATCTAGGGACCTTCTCTGAAAGTGCCAAGGAAAGTGCTAGACTTGCCTTTTGTAAAGAGGCAGGCTCCTACTAGTAACAGGAGCTCTTTTTAATTATCGCCAGGAGCCAAAATAGGGACTAATTATGAATGAGGATGTCACGGGGTCTGCTCACCGCTGGGGCACCTCCCTCTGGCCACCCTGGAGATTAGCTCCTCCCAGATGTTGCAACCTCCTGTTGGTCTCTCCACCCATCTCTGCAACTCTAGGTCCTCCTTCTTCATGACTTGGTCCTCTGGTCAGGCCACTATGCGTTTTTCCCTCTTCCAGGATATCGAAGTCTTCAGCGCCAACTGTCCCAGCAGTCCACTCCCCACTGTCTGGTCCATGCCACTTCCCCAGGGGCTGGTGGGGAACCCAGGCCTGCTCTCTACTCCCAGTTCAAGCTCAGGGGCCCCCCCCTTCAGCAGCCAAGGTCTGCCCTAGCCGATACCTTGCTGCTTTTCCCCTGAGCCTTTCCTCTATAAACACACCTTCCTTCTCCCAGAGAATGGCTACAGACTACTTCCCTACCACCCCATTCTGCTCTCATCTCCTGGGCTTTATACAGGCCCCTCCTCTTCCTGCCCAGCTGAGCCTCATTTAATCAATCCCTGTTCCCTGGCTCCTCCTCCAGTTGCAGCCTGGGAAATTAATTGGCTCACTGGCCACCTTAACCCCTTCAAGTCTTGTGTGGAGTGGACACCCCATCACAGAGGAGCAGAGGAGTGAAATGGAAGGAAGAAACCAGAAGAATGTCCAAACTTACAAAGGACATAAGCACTATAATAACTAGGCACAGGGAAATGCAGCATCTCCTGGGTGAATCTGGCAAACAATTGTGTAACAGCAGCCCTATGGGGGTCAGTGGATACTAACCCCTGTCATGTATTACATGGTTACCTACTGCTTGCTACCCTCACTGTCACCTTGTACTTTCCCGTCCATCTAGATACTTGTATAGCCCCAGTTTTCATAGTATTTGAGCACCTCACTGCCTTCAAAGTATTTATCCTTACAACACCCCTGTGAAGTAGGCAAGTGCTATGATCCCCATTTTACAGATGGGGGAACTGAGGCACAGAGAGACTAAAAGAGGTTTTCAAGGTCACACAGGAAGTCTGTCTCAGAGTATGGACTTGAACCCAAGTATCCCTCATCCTAAACTATTGCACTAACCAGTGCTGTCCCGTACATAGGACGGACCGGGGCAACCACCCCGGGCCCTGTGCTTTGGGGGACCCCATACTTTGGGATGCGGGATCCAGGACAGCCTGGGAGGTTAGTGGGGGGTCTGTGCTGGCAGCAGCGAATGACTTGGCCCCTGCCTGCCCTGCTGGCTCCTAGCGTCGCTCGGGGTGGCGGGGTGGAAGCCGGAAAGAGGTGGGGTGGCGGTTTGGGGTGGAATGGGGGTTGGGAGGGGGTGGAGCAGGGGCAGGAAGAGGCAGGTGGGGGCAGGGCAGGGGTAGGAAGGAGTGGAGTGGGGGCGGGGCCTGGGCCGAAGTGGGGGGTTTGTCCCGGGCCCCGCACCGCCCTAGGGATGGCCCTGGCACTAACCACTGGACCTTCCTCTTCTGTCTGTTGTAACCTCCTGTTCTTACATCTCATACTTAGACTGTACAAAACTCTTGGGGCAGGCATCATCTTTTGGCTAGGTACGGTTACAGTGCCTAGCACAATGTGGGCCTAAACCCTCACTGTGGCTTGTAGGTCCTACAGTAATACAAATTAATAATAGGGATAATATCCTAAAGGGTTAATTTTTGTAGATTGAGCCATGTCAATGCCAGGACATAGTTTGGTCTCTCCCCTGCACTCCTATGTGCATCCCACCTTTATTACATAATGCTAGCAGAAAAGGAAACCTTTACAAAAATGGAGCAAATGAATCTCCCACACTGGAAGGGAACATGGCAGAAGTGGTCGTAGCAATGACCTTCCAAGGCTTGTCTTCTAATAAATTCTGTGCATATGTTAAAGAGGCTTGGGGACAAAATACTACCTTATCTCACACCCTGCCCAGTGGAAAACCACTCACTATCACCTACTGCTGTTTTCACCAGGGTTTGCTGCTGGTGGTAGAGACTTGCAATGAGTTCAATGGGATGCTTTGGAACCCCTAGACCTGCCAGGATCCCCCAAAGATGATTGTACCAGATGGCATCAGACACTTTTGAGTAGACAGTGAAGCACATGATCAATGGGTGATTGTATTCCCTGTATTTTCCGCTGATGGGATGGATATTTGCGATTTGATCCTGGGTGCTTTGCCCTCTCTGAAACCAGCTTGTTGGGGTGATAGTTATACTTCTATTCTTCATTTCCAGCTATCTTGGATTATGTAGAGCAGAACTTTGTTTGTGTGTGATATCAGGGAGATGGTAGGATAGTTACTGCACTCTGTTATGTCTGCCTTCTTTGGAAAGGGCAGGAAAAAAATCCCCTTTGGCCAATTTCTAGTCTTCCATACATCATTACAGATTTTCCACATAAGATCAATACTGAGTTCACCAATGGCTTTTAACATTTCTGTAGGCATCGCTGACGCTTTTCCAGGCTTCATTTTCATAACCGTACATGTCACTTTCTCTTGCAGGATTGATGGCTCTGGCTCCATATTCTCTTTTCTGTCGTTCTGTATTCTGCGTGACTCTCGTGAGGCATACAGATTGGCACGGTAATCTTTCCATCTGTGTTTAATATTATCACCCATATCTTTCTTAAAGTATGGTGCCCGGAACTGTATAGAGTACTCTCGCTGAGGCCTCATCAGTGCTGAATAGAGTGAGACAATTAACTCCCCTGTCTTACATATAACACTCCCATTAATACGCCCAAGAATGATATTAGCCTTTTTTTGCAGTCACGTCATGTTGTTGGCTCATATTCAATTTGTGATCCACTATGGCCCCTGGGGTCCTTTTCATCAGGACTACTACCTAGCCAGTTATTCCGTCTTGTAGTTGTGCATTAGATTTTTCCCCCCAAGTGTAGTACTTTGCACTTGTCTTTATTGAATTTCAACTTGTTGATGTCAGACCAATTTGTAAAGATTGGTTTTAGGGATATCAATTAATTGCAGTTAATGCCTGCAATTAACGGAAAACAAAATTAACGTGTTAATTTTTTTAACACATTAGCAGCAGGGGAGGGGGAAGTCCCAGCCTGGAGCTCTGGAGGTGGGGGGGGGGGGGGGGGGGGGGGGCTTGAGGCCCATCCTGGAGCTCCGTGGGGCTGAAGCCTCAAGAGCAGCTGAAGCCTGGAGCTCCACATCCCAAGAGGGGCTGAAGCCCAGAGCCCTGTTCCTGAGGGGGGCTAAAGACTGGAGCCTGGAAACCCAAGGGCGGGCTAAAGCTTGGAGCCCCGACGGGGGCTGAAACCTGAGTCCTGCACCCCGAGGGGGGCTGAAGCCCAGAGCCCCCCAGGGCTGAAGGTACGGGGCCACCATTTTTTCTAGGGGGTGGTCTCACAATTTTTTTTTTAAGTCCAAATGCGGTCCCCAGTACAAAAAGTTTGAGAAACACTAGAGAACAGGGGCCCAGTGAACACAGTCTCCCTGCACCATCCTCTCCTCCCCTGCTGTATGCCGAGTCCCTGAGGTAAAATCCACCCTCCCTTGAAAACCAGGGCTCACTCAGCTGAAGGGAGTCATGTAAAATAATAACAATAATAATTCATTTCTCCATTTGTAAGTTACACTTTCACGATAAAGAGATTGCACGACAGTACTCGTATGAGCTGAATTGAAAATACTATTTCTTTTATTTATCTTTTTTTACAGTGCAAATGTTTGTAATAAAAATAATAATATAAAGTGAGCACTGTACCCTTTGTATTCTGTGTTGTAATTGAAATTAATATATTTGAAAATATAGAAAACATCCAAAAATATTTAAAGAAGTGGTATCCTATTATTGTTAACAGTGCGACTCAAATGGTGATTAATCACAATTAAAAATTTTAGTCTTTTTTTCATCGTTTGACAGCCCTAGTTGTTTTGAATTCTTATCCTGCCCTCCAAAGTGCTTACATCCCCTCCCAGCTTGATGTAATCTGTATATTTTATAAATATATTCTCCACTCCATTATCCAGGTCATTAATTAAAATATTGAACAGTATTGGACCCAGGACAGACCCCTGTGGGACCCAACTAGATACTTCTCCCAAGTTTGACAATAAACCATTGATACCTACTGCAATCATGATAGTCCTCCAAATATTTATTTTCTTGAAATTGCAGAGAATATTTCTGACGTGCCATCATGACTTTGTGTTTTCTACAACCTGGTCTTGATTACCTACTGCCACTATCAAGCTTCTCATTTGGACATTTTTCCTCAGGGCATCCCTCCCTCTGCTCTCTTGTTACAATGACCTGTTTTCCAGGAGCAGGGATCCCTGATAGCTTCGGTAGATGCTCTTTGAAGACCATTCCAGAAATCCCCATTCACTACAGCTCCATTCCAGACTGAATTATCTAACTTGTAATTTATTATTTGCAATTAACACCTATGCATGAACTCTGGCATGATCATCTGGCAGTGCCCATTGTCCTTTTCAAGCCTTGGAAAGTCTTCCTTTTCATAAGACACAGAGCTCAGTGTACTCCCAATGTGGTTTCACTGCCACCCTCGCAGCAGCCTGGACCTCTATGATCTGGCATCCGGAGAGACCTTTCAGCAACTTCACCAGCCTGGACCAAACCACTTCCAGCTGGCAGGTCTCCACACGTTCTCCTTTGCATGGCCTTTCTCCCACTGCTGACTTTCAAACCACTCTCTCGCTTCCACCCACGTTTTACCTCTCACATATCTCGTACCTAAAATAATATAAACACAACACATCCCTAATGCTCTCCACACAAGCAGATTCTGCAAAGTGGGAATTCCCATCTCAGCCCAAAATATTAATGTCAGGCAAGTGTAAGGCAGCAAGTTCTTAGGTGCTCTTACTTGGACTTAGGAGTCCTTATGTCAGATCTAGTCTGACATTCTTCCTCTGGGAGTTTTCCCTAAGTGAGAACTGCAGGAATGGGCCCATAGTATCTTTGAAAACCAAGGGCAATCTAGCAAAGAGGCCAAAGCAAGTGACAAGAAAGTTGTTTGCCTTACTAAGAGCAATGTTGTTTTATTTTGTGCTGTTGATACAATCTCTCCTGGCAGAGTACGTCAGCCATCTACAACTAATAGATGCTGGCAATTAGCAAATGCGTGCAGATGGGCAATAGCCCCATGATTTGTATTTTTTTTTAACCTTTACACAGGGGTCAAGAGCACTTCAAGCTAAGATTGCTAGAGCCAATGCCTCCTCTCATCGCTCATGTGAACAAACTACAGCAAGAAAATAGACCCATTATCCAGGAGTACACAAAGCGAGGTCTTCGGGATGGTATAATTCCTCCTGCCTCCTGGATGGATCAGAATCGCTAGCACTGATTGCAGTAAAATGTTCTCCTCCAGATGTGTGTCCCTACATGATGTGCGGCAATTAATTACAGCAGGGATGTGATTTCAAATTCCTCAGAGAAGCCTACTCACAGCAGCACCAAAGGAAGCAAACCTTTTCATGCTAGCTTGGAGCTCCATGGGGCTCAGACAGTGAGCTGGGGGCGGGGGAGGGGCATGACCTGGCACAATTATCATTTTGGCCCTGTGGAATTTCCACATCCAACCTTCTTACCCCACTTTTGCCTTGACAAAAACCTGCTCAAGACGTAAAAAGCTAAACCACAGCAATTCTGCTCTGCAAGGGCGAGTAAGGGTGCGGAGAGGTACCTCCTGCACACTGCAGAGCTGTGCGCTGTGGCAGCACAAAAGAAGGCAATGGGAAAAGTTAGGATGGCCTGGGGGACCTGATTGGTGCGTTACTAATGGTACAGATCCACTGGTCAAAGCCTCCAAAGAATGCTGTGCCCAGTTGAAAGTGCAGGGGGAATTTAATTGGGCAGAATGTAAATATGTAAACTGGAAAAAAAATCAGAAGAAGCTTGTGCGAACATTTTCACACATTCCCTCAACTCCCTCCAGGATTTGTCAGGTCACTCTAATAGTTACTTAATCTGGCCTGTGATTAGGACACTAAGGCCTTAGCTACACTGGCAATTCACAGCGCTGCACTTGCTGTGCTCAGGGGTGTGAAAAAACACCCCCCGGAGCACAGCGAGTGCAGCGCTGTAAAGCGCCAGTGTAACACTGCTCTACAGCCAAAATGCTTCTGAAATAAATGTAGTCAAACTTTACTAATTCTGGGTCACTGAGAACGAAAATGATGCTTAAAATTGTTGATTGGCTCCAGTTTTCAAGATATGCTATTGGGTCAGTATATACGATCCTTGACTTGGGAATGGCGGAGGATAAGTGAGTTATAAAGGGAAGGGATCTCAATTTAAACCTGAAATGACTAAAATACATCTTTGACTGGATCTATGAATAAATCTATGACTGGGTTTGGACAGTACTTGCTTTTTAGGCAAAACAATGAATGATGCAATCTGAAGCTGGTATTGCATCATACATGATATGAATTGCATCATGTTATTCCTAGAAGTCATGGATGATGCAATCATAACGAAGCTTACATCACTCTGCTGAACAAATTGCCCTATATCAGCTCTAGAAATCATACAGTGTCATGCTCTCTTATTTGTCAGTGTTTGATTTTGCAAAGGGACACATTTCTGTTTAGCCAAAGTGAGCAGAGATGCCTTGTACTTGTGTGAACAGTGCAGATAACTTCTGCTATGTTTGTGGTGAAGTGACTTTTGCATCACAAAAGCGCAGTATAACCACTATGGTTAAGAAAGCCTATCACCTTTATTTTGGCTGCAAAATTGGAGCTCAGGACAAGAGGTGGGCCCCCACACATATGCTGCAACACTTGTGCAACAAATCTTCGCCAGTGGTTGAACAGGAAAAGGAAATCTATGCCTTTTGCAGTGCCAATGATTTGGAGAGAGCCAACAGATCATACCAGCAATTGTTACTTCTGCATGGTGCCTCCAGTTGGGAAAGGTGTGTCAAAGAAGAAAAAGTGGACTGTGCATTATCCAAACATTCCATCAGCTATACGCCCAGTACCCCACGGAGAAGGACTGCCGGTTCCTGATGCACCAGAATCATTCTCACTTGAGTCAGACGAGGAAGAGGAAGAGGATGAAACTTCTGGTCCTGAACCATCAATGTCACAGGACCCACATTTTCTCCCATCCTCCTCCTCTTAACCACACCTCATAACACTAGGTGAACTGAATGACCTTGTCAGGGATTTGGAACTACCCAAGAGTAAGGCAGAGTTGTTGGGCTCCAGACTACAGCAGTGAAATCTCCTGGCAGGTGATGTTAGGGTTTCCATGTTCCATGACCGTCAAAAGGATCTTGTCCCATTCTTCTTCATGGAAGGTGATCTTGTAGCCTGCAACAACATTGATGGTGTGATGGCAGCCCTCAATATCGTTCACGATCCAGATGAGTGGAGACTGTTCATTGATTCATCGAAGACGAGTCTTAAAGCTGTTTTACTGCATAATAGCAATGTTTTGCCATCAGTTCCAGTTGGTCATGCAGTCCATATGAAGGAAACCTATGACAACATGAAACAACTTTTGAGGTGCATAAACTATGACCAACATCAGTGGCAGCTTTGTGGCAATTTGAAGGTTGTTGCTCTTTTGCTTGGTCTGCAGACTGGATACACAAAGTACTGCTGTTTTCTCTGCGAATGGGATAGTCCTGCAAGAGATTCCCACTACATCAAAAACAACAAGGAGTCTGGTGGCACCTTAAAGACTAACAGATTTATTTGGGCATAAGCTTTCGTGAGTACATCCCACTACATCAAAAACAACAAGGAGTCTGGTGGCACCTTAAAGACTAACAGATTTATTTGGGCATAAGCTTTCATGAGTAAAAACCTCACTTCTTCGGATGCATCCGAAGAAGTGAGGTTTTTACTCACGAAAGCTTATGCCCAAATAAATCTGTTAGTCTTTAAGGTGCCACCAGACTCCTTGTTGTTTTTGTAGATACAGACTAACACGGCTACCCCCTGATACTTGACACCGCTACATCAAGAAAGATTGGCCACTCTGACAGTCATTGGAGCCTGGGAGGAAAAGTGTTCAGCATCCACCACTTGTTGAATCGAGGAAGATTTTGTTACCACCCTTACACATCAAGCTGGGTCTGATGAAGAACTTTGTCAAGGCCTTTGACAAAACACAAGCAGCTTTCAAGTACCTCCGTGGAAAATTTCCAAGGTTAAGTGAAGCTAAGATAAAGGAAGGTGTCTTTGTTGGTCCTCAGATTCGTGAACTTCTTCGAGATGATGCATTTGACCATGCACTGCGTGGCAAGGAAAAGACGGCATGGAAAGCCTTCCAGTTAGTGGCAATAAATTTTCTCGGCAACAACAAGGCAGACAACTACAGGTTGTTGGTGGAAAACCTCCTCAAGGCATACAAAAGCCTTGGTTGCAACATGTCACTAAAGATACATTTTTTGCGCTCTCATCTAGATTTTTTTCCACTGAACTGCGGAGCAGTGAGCGACAAGCACGGCGAGCGATTTCACCAGGACATTGCAACAATGGAGAAACGCTATCAGGGCAAATGGAGCCCATCAATGCTTGCAGACTATTGCTGGACAGTGGCAAGAGATGCTCCATTTAATGAATACAAGAGACAAGCTAAGAAGCGCCGAGTAGACACTGAATAGGACTAAACTATGTACATAATAGTTTTTTGCCCTTTGTTTCATAATCAATTTTATTTATATAACCCTTTTGCTGATTTTTAAAGTGTTAGATAAACAGGACATGTGAAATACTATCACGTAAAGCAACCATAAACACATGAAAAGACCTAGGTTTACAATTTATGATTAAAACTCTATTATCTACACAATATACATAGACATAAAATGTAAAAACTTAAATATCTTAGGAACAGTAGCCAATCAGTTGTTTTAATTGTCATATTTGAATTCAGCACATCAAAATACATAATAAATAGCACATTTTATCTCTGAAGCAGACGACTGCTCAAAAATTGTAGACCAGTGTAATCAGCGCCTGCAGCGCTGCACGCTCTCTCGCAGTGCTGCAAGCTATTCCCCTCGGAGAGGTGGAGTACTTGCAGCGCTGCGAGAGAGCTCTCGCAGCGCTGGCGGCGCGACTACACTCGCGCTTCACAGTGCTGCCGAGGCAGCGCTGAATCCACGAGTGTAGCCAAGGCCTAGGATAAAAAGTGCCAGGGTATATTTAAGGAACCCCAAAGCTGTCAGGATTTCAGTTTTACACCTCACTTGAAATATGACACCTTTAGCAGCCCAGCATCCGCTGCCACCATTCTAGGGCACTGGGGCAATGCTGATTCAGGGCTTGGAACAAAAAAAAAAAATCATTTAATTGAAAATGTTCCCCAGAATGTTCTGATTTTCTGAGAAAATGATTCAAAATTAAAATCCAAATGAAAATATTTCCATTTGTGTGGGGGCAAAAGTTAAAAAGGGACGACAAAGCCTAGAAACCCAAACTGAATATTTTTGTATTGTTCAAAATGTTCTGATTTTTGACACAATGATTCAAAACAATTTTTGTAATCTAATCAAATGGAATTGCAAGCAACAATCGTCAGTTTCTGTTTTCCAATTTTTTTGGTGAAAACGTTGGTATTGTTCAAAAAGCCATTTGTTGTCGAAATAAAATCTTTGATGAACAGTTTTCAAACAGCGCTAATCATTCATTTGTATTATAGTAACACCTAAAAGTCCTAACTCGGATCAGGGCCTCAGTGTGATAGATGCTGAATAGGCGTACAAGAGACCTTGAGGCAGAGCTAGGAATAGAATCCATATCTCCTAACTCCCAGGCTCCTCTGCTCTAGCCACTAGACATACCGCCTCCTAATGGTTCACCCACTGCATGAAGTCGCCACAGTCACTGCTGTGAGATCTGCAACCAAAGAGCAATTCTGAGGTAATTAAACTTGACTGAGGGAAAATGACTATTGCTGAAGATTATTTCAATGCATCAGTTGCATTGACAAACCCGTCAATAGCTTCAATGCAAATCTGCAGGTTCAGGAAATCTCTCTTATGCCGATTTGATTAAAAATAAAGTTTCCGAGGAGTAAAATGAATTGTTTTCTCCCCTTTTCTCTCCCCTGACCCTCAGTGTCTTTTAAGCTTTTGGTATCAAAAAGGCAAAATGGTGGTTTCACATGGACTGTGTTCTGTATTACTCAGTGCCAATGAAGAGTTGAGCTTTCCAATAAAAAGTCTGATTTATGACTTTGGAAAAACCCACCAAGAAGAATTATCATGCATCTGATGAAATAGAGTTCAGTTTTCAGTGCATCTCGCTTTAGGGAACGCTGTTTATGCCGCATAGATCCAGTTACAAACTAGCAATTGGTCATGGATTGCTACCATGGGATAGCCTCCCTCCTATATAATAAAGCAATAATAAAAATTATATGTACTTAGCATACACCAAGCCAACATCTTTACTCAGCAAATCCTTAAAGGGGACATTTTCTAGTCAGGCACTACATCTAGGTACTCTCCTGAAACTGGTCTAGGGAAGAAGTTTTCAGCCTCAGACCTGCCTCATATTCCACAGAAAGTATGGCGCTGCCTCAGGAGCTGCAGAGAGGACCAAGGATGTGTGCCCCATGATTTTGCACTTTGAACAGACAATGGCCACTGGGTACAGTCTGCTAGCAGATTCAGGGCTGGCTCTAGGCACCAAGCATATGCTTGGGGCGGCCCTTTTCAAGGGGCGGCATTTACTTTTTTTTTTTTTTTGCTTTGGCGGTGGCACTCCGGCACTCCTTCCCCCTCCTTCCCCCCTTTTTTTCTTGGGGTGGCAAAAAACCTGGAGCCGGCCCTGAGCAGATTATTGGTGTATGATAAGAGCAGGGGGTTGTTGACAGCCAAAACACAGGTACACAACACTACTTTGCAGTCTATGAACAATATGCATCCAGAACATAGAGGAATTTACACCGTGGGCTATAATTGGGCACCAAATACTGATACTTCTAGGAATGGTTTTGCAGGTTTTTATATTAGATCAGATCATATTATCTCTTTAAGAACAATCAAGCTCAAGGTCACTGGATAGAGACACGAGGCCAAGTACAATAAAATAACTCGGTTGCTAATTTAAAACACATTGCTCCAGCTCTCTGAAAGCCTCAGTGCACATTGCAGGACACCGCACTTCCAAATCCAACACGTTCTCTCTGCCTCAGCCAGGATAAACTGGGTTCCTGTCAGTAAGCTTAATAAATATCATATTTAAACGCATGTGGCAATATGTGTAAACCACAGTAACCAAACTAACGCTCAGATTACCAGCATTTTGGAAATATCAGCATTTGGCTATTTTAGTATCACCAACTGTTTGTACCACCAAGCAATAAGCACCCCCAAATAACAACCATGTCAGGCATGCCTTACCTCCTTCAGACGCCTTCCCTCTAATGGATACCAGATGTAAAAGACTCGTTTGCCCCGGGTGGGTCACCCAAGCAGCTCTCTGAATGATATTACATATCAAGAGAGGACTAATATATGGGGTGGACCCCATTTACCTTAGAGACTACCTCTCCTCATGTGATTTTTGAGGTCGTCACAATTAGCCAGTATGCTCCCGCTAACTGACCCTGGTTTAAATAAGAGGGGATAATGGCAAGCCATTTGCAGGGTTTGATTCAGAGCTCATGGAAGCCAATGGGAATCTGCTATTGGCTCCAATGGGTTTTGGATCAGGCCTTCAATGAGAGCAAGCAGAGTTGGTGACTCTCAGGGTGTGCTGTGTGGCTCACCTGTTTTGCTAGGATTTTGAGGGTAGGAGTTGGGGGTGGGACAGATGGGAAGAGGTTTGAAGTACAGGGAAAGGAGGGAAAAAGTGTATTGTGTTGGATTGAGGGATTCGTTTATGGTGGTTTTGGTCCCTGGAGTTTTTTGCAAGTTCCAAGTACTGTAAATGTCCCTATTATTATTAGGGCTACAGATTCGTCATGGCATTTTTTTGATAAAAAATCATGGAGCAGTCATGGTAATTTTTTGGAACCATCACAGGTCTAGTGTGTAGCTAAAAGCAGCAGTGAAAGATTCTGGTAGGGGGGAGGCAGCAGGTAAAATCTTCAGCCTTTCCCCACTGCCAGAGTTTTTCACTGCAATAGGAAAACGCTCAGGCTGGGAGAAGGCAGCAGGACACTATACTGCTAAAAATAGCAGCGTAGATATGGGAAGCACTGTTTGGATGGGTAGAGAGCTATGTAGGGTATATACATTAGAGCTCAGGCATGTAGGACACTCTACTCTACTTCACTTGCCTAAACCGTACCTCACGGTCAACACCGTTGTTTATACCTGTGCTAGCTGGGCGTGCTGTGTCTGTACTCGACATGCTGCCATAAGTATACATGTACCTGGAGAGACAGGCCCTGCCCCAAAGAGATTATGATGTAAAAATACGAGACAGACAGAGTCGGAGAAAAGAGGATTATCATTAGAGATGGTCAAAAATTTGCCACTGAAATGGGTTTTTAATGGAAAATGCTTGAAAATGGCTCAAAAATGTCATTTAAAAAAAAAACCCAAAATTTTAAACAGAAAAATTATTATTTTTTGGTTGTTGAAAACTGAAGCAATTTCAGTTTGAGGGGTTTCCTGTGGAAAAATTTGCTTTTGAAGAAACCACATTTTCTGGTAATCCTCCCCCGCCCCCCGACAACAAAAAAACAGTTTGGCAGAAAAATCCCGACCAGCTCTGCCCTTTTATATTTTGTTGTGGCACTAATGTTAATGCTCTGTCTTGGGTGTTATATTCAGAAGAAAGTATTTCAGACTCCTTGGTCAAAATTTTCAAACTCTGGTTCCTAAAGTTCCTAAAGTAAAGTATTTGTACAGCATCTAGCCATTTGTACACCTTGCCCCCCCCCCCAGCCCTGCGGCAGCTCCCTGCTCCCCCACGGCAGCTCCCCCCCACTCTGCCCTGAGGCGCCCCCCCCCCCCCGCAGCAGCTCCCCCCTCCTGGGAGCCGAGCGGCAGCTCCCCACTCCAGCTCACCTCTGCTCCGCCTCCTCCCCGAGCACGCTGCCCCCGCTCTAATTCTCCTCCCCTCCCAGACTTGGGTGCCAAACAGCTGATTGGCACCGCAAGCCTGGGAGGAGGGAGAAGCGGAGCGGCCGCTGTGCTGGGGAGAGGGAGTCTGAGCCGCACGTGTCAGCGCGCCACCGGCAGCCCCGCCCAGGAACGCTCTAAAAAAAAAATTGGGGGCACCGCTTTTTGGCGCCCCCAAATCTTGGCGCCCTAGGCAACCGCCTAGTTTGCCTTAATGGTAGCACCAGCCCCGCATCTAGCGCAATGGGGCCTGATCCTGACAAGGATGCCTGGGGGGCTACATTAATAACAATAATGTAATACCTGGTTGAAGCTTCATACATTTTTATTAGCTTTAGCATTAATGGCTAGATTTAGGTTTAGAGCTAGATTAGGGTTTACAGTTAGAATGGCTTTCAGAAATTAGCTTTACGACAATGCTGTACCTTATAACTTTTTTAATGTAAATGAAAAGTCTTATATTATTTTTGTCATCTATGTCATTTGGACATAATAATAATAAGTAAAAATTACTTAAAAACCAAATCAGAACAAGGAAGGGTGATTTAGAATTGTAAGACCGTGTGGTCATTTTTGAGTGACATTAGGTGTATGATATTGTGTCCATATATGCTTCACAACACCATTAGAGCTGGGAAAATATAGAGAAGAACTTTCCACTAATATTTAGCTAACTTCGGAAGTGATGTTCAACATGGACACATTCACGTCTTCTTTGTTTGTTTCTCCGTGCACATTCATGTGAGCACAAATTTTTGGTGATGCGCTCTTATTAATGTCCGTATGCTTGTTCACTCATGAAAATATATAATCATATACAAACAAGCATATTCGCACATGAGCAAGTGTATGAGCACTCTAAATGTTTGCCTCCCCCACCTCCCTATGCGCGCATGTGCGCACACACTCTGTATTGGTCTTGACTCTCCTCTCACTTACATCTGGGTATACCAGAAGTAACACCACTAAACTCAATGATAAAAAGTAAGAGTAGTGTATAGTGAGGAGAGACTCAGTGGGGTTTTCATAAGCACCTAAACCCAGGCTCCTCAAAAGGTATTTCCGTGTCTAATTTGTATTGAAATCAATAAGAATTAGGTGTTTAGGTAAATTTGTTAGCCCAATTATCACAATTGCAAGCTCAGTTGTAAAAAGCACATGAAAGTTCATAAGATGGTACAATAACTTAGAATAATAAATGTTGATGGGAAGTAGGTCAAGTTGTTTTCAAAAATGAATATTATAAACAGGTGCCAGAGAACCAGGCAGAGAGACTAAACAAAAAGGCCACATTGAGATAACTCAAGGACTATGTTAAAATCATGCTTGGTAAAAAACAGAAACATGTGGAACTGGAAATTAATGAACCAAGATGTGTGGGATGTTATGACTAATTGGTGGACCAAATAATAAGGGGATGGGCTATCTCATCCATCACTCCCTTTTTGGGTGCTTACAGAAAGTGACTTTGGGAAGAAAATATAGAAGAACAGACAGAGGCAACTGGAACAAGCTTCGCCATCATGGCTGTCACCCCCACCATCTCCTGGGACCTGGGCCTTTGTCATTCCAATCCTGTGGGATATCATGGCCAGACCATGACAGAGATAGGGATCCAGCTAATACTGAGACCTCTACCAGCTCCAGCTGAATCCCAAACAACACCTAGGATGAAACAGGACTGGATTTTACCAACAATAGCAACAACAACAGCTCCGGCTCATTTCAACTAACTTCTTCTCTTTTACCCAAAAGGACAGTTGTTACTATCTTTGATACCATCTAAGAGACTTTCAAACAAGGGTTATTTTCCATCTAAAACTCTCTCCAGCTAAAGGGGAAGGGGACAAAAAATGTGGTTCAAATGAAAGCCTTACTTAACACTTTACATTTCAAATGCTTTAACTGTTTTTCCTTCTTTTCTTCATCTTTAATAAAAGGTTAAAAAGGGTTTTAAGGTGTGTTTGCCATAGTAATGAGCAGGCAGAGGTCTCTATACAAATCCTGGGCCTTGTTTGCAACTGTTTAATGTTGGACAGTGACTGGGTTACACTAACACCTTTGGTCCATATATTCCATCTCAAGTAATCCAACAGGTGCCTAAATACCTTGGAGGAGCTGAGCCTAAGTGACGTGGGTGCACAAGTCCCATTGATTTTCAGTGGGAGTTGTGCTAAGTGAATTAGGTGCGTTTGAAAATGTTACTCAAGATCTGTTTATAGACAGAACACCAATGAAATCTGATGAACAAATTGTTCACTCAGAATCAAGCAATCATTTCTAGCATCCACACAAAAATACCACATTATTCCTATAATTATCCCCATTATCTAGTTGAACTGTGAGTGATGGGAGAAGGAAAACAGTCAGAAGAAGATAAAGAGGCTATATTTGAACACTGTGTGCTTGACAAATTAACTGTGTATCCAGAGCTCCTTTCATCTCCACTGGAAGGAAGAACATTTTAGAACTCTGTGATCTTCCTGGCAGGCTAGGGGATAGCATTGGAGACAGTCATACTATCTCAGTAATGCTAGAAAGAGCCAGTGCATTAGTCTACTTGGATACCAGTCCATTTTAAACAAAGGCTTGGTCTACACTACCCCCCCTAATTCGAACTAAGGTACGCAACTTCAGCTACGTGAATAACGTAGCTGAAGTTCGAAGTACCTTATTTCGAATTAGTTCAAACTTACCTTGGTCCACACTCGGCAGGCAGGCTCCCCCGTCGACTCCGCGGTACTCCTCTCGGCAAGCTGGAGTACCGCAGTCGACGGCGAGCACTTCCGGGTTCGACTTATCGCGTCCAGACTAGACGCGATAAGTCGAACCCAGAAGTTCGATTTCCAGCCGTCGAACTTGCCGGTAAGTGTAGCCAAGGCCAAAGACATCTCACAATTAGCACTTAGCTATTTCCTCACTATCTCATGTAATGTGAAGATGTTAATATACTGTTTATACTGATCATCCTGGGTTACTGTCCTTTGTGTTATTCTGAGTGTTCACTGCGTACAGCAGTGATTCCCAGTCACCACTACTTAGTCCATGTCTACACTACGGGCTAAGTTGGCACTGCTGTGATCTATGCAATGGTGTTGATTTAGAGGGTCTGGTGAAGACATGCTAAGTCAATGGGAGAGCGTCTCCTGTTAACATAGTGCGGTGTAGACACTGCTGTAAATCAACCTAAGTTACGCTACTTCAGTTACGTAAATTATGTAACTGAAGTAGCGTAACTTAGATCAACTTACAGCATTAGTGTAGGCCAGCCCTGAGTGCCCAGTTCTGTAACTGTTCCTTACATGAAGTAGTACTTACTAGTTGGAGCAGTCCCTTTAAATGTAGATGGCCAAAGTCAGAACTGATGCTTAAGGTGGACCTCAGATTTACTTAGACCTTCTTTAGACCTTTATTAATATGTAAGAGATGTTAAGTGGGTCTCATATACAAACATGAACACAGGATGTAAGTCAAACCATAGTGTTCTGAGAGACTGTTCACATTTGCACCTGAATTAGATTTAGGATAGATGCCAGGAATCACAATCAAGGTTGAATCATGCCTAAAGTTCATGTTCAGATTGAATATAGTAAAAATCTCAGAAGTCTAGGCCCAAGAGGACAGAATTTTTGTAAGATCAGTTGATCCCATGATATTTCCACTATCCTTAAAGTTCTCATGAGACTTCTTGAATCTCAAAAGAGAGGCTGTTCTTGAGAGATTTCAGCTGCTTTCAAGTCATACCCAGAAGTCAGGTTTCTGACTTGGAGCCAGAACTGTAGGGATAGATTTGTATCTGGGCACTTAAACCCAAATCCCCATGTTTGGAGGTTCCATTTTGGCTCGTCTCTAATGAGAACATAAGTATTCATATTAAAGATCATGGGCTGGACCCTACAGTCTGGGTGAGACTCAGTGCAAGACCCAAGGAAGTGGGGCAAAGGTGACTTAAAGACTTTCAACTTCCATTGAATTTCATTGGGATTTGAGTACCCAACTTCCTCTGGCTCATTGAAAATCCCAGATTGTGTCTTTATTTTTAGATATTGCAATAACTCAATGGCCACGTAAAGTTTTGTGGTTGTCACTGGGCAGCACTCCACGTCCGGTTGGAACTTCATGGCTACAGAGAGGATAAAATTCAACTTCTTCTGCCTCTAAAACACAGGCCAACGATAGCTGAACTAAAGGAGAATCTTTAGGGAAAAATTTTGGTCATTGGGAAAAAATTTGTCCTGATTTAGGACAAAAGGAAAAAACTTCAAGATTGCTTTGTGGGTCAGAAATTCTGAAAAGAAAATCCATTTTGTGAGAACTGAAATGTAAGTTATCAACTTATCAGCTGCCTACCAGGATGGCTCTTCTCAATTTCACTTTCTGACATAGGGCAGGGGCGCAATTATTTCCAAAATTATTTTGAAAACTTGAAATTTTCCCATAGAAAATTTCAATTTTGCAAAAAGAATATGTTCCCTCAGAAAAATCATTTCAACAAAAAATTTCCAACCAGCTCGCATTCTGATTCTGTGTATCTTGTGCACACACTACTATTAAAAGGATTATTAATGAAACAAAGTGAACTCCCATGCAATCTGTTTAGTTCACCTAACCTTCCTTTTTTTTTTTTTTTTTAAATGAAGCAACAACCAAACCTGTCTGAGTTAGGGAAGAAATTGGCTAGCTAGCAACACTAATTGTGATATTAGCTTTTTTTCTTTAACCTCCGGAATGCCCATCACTGTATTTTGATGCTTCCAGCTTAGAATATCTCAGAGAATGAAAGTATAGTCTTCATTCATGGCATGTGCTTTCCCAGGTTTCCCTTGAGTAGCTTGGCACCATACAGCAATTAGTGCTGCTTGGTTAATTTGCTTATCAGTACTTCAAGCCCTTGAGGACTTGAATTAAGTCTTCTGAACTTGGCTGGTAAGGACAAGGACTCTTAACAGGGAGGACTTTGGGTTCCTGGAGTAATAGCAATAGTAGATGAACAACTGCATTGCTCAGTAGCTTGAACAGTCAAAACAGCCGCAATGCGAGACTGGGCTTTGGAAGGCTTCCCATATTTTTTAACTTAAGGGGAAACAAGAGTTTTCAGGCTCTTATGCAGTATGGCCTGCACTGCACTTTTGCTGGTATTTACAGGATGAAGTGCATTTTTGCTTTGACAGCTTAACTTCCTACTGTATTTCTCGCCTGTGTGAGCTGCCCTCACCACTTTCCCCTCCTCATTCAGTGTTAGCCAGTATTCTCTCTTTAGAATGCAGGACAGGACAAAGATTCTGATGGGCCAAGAGTTAATAGACAGTGAGTGAACACAAAAGATTTTCCCACACAGTGGATTGTGTAGGTGTAGGGACATGTGATTTTGCATATTATGGAGGAGACACTGGGCCAGATTCTCAGCTGGTGCAAAAGTGGCATTGTTGCACTAATCTCAATAGAGCAACACTGATTTATATCAGCAGAGGATCTGACCCACTTCTTTCAGATTCATCCGCAACAGCCCACTTGATGGCTGTCTTTAATCACCCTCCCATTCCCCACATATGTACCAGATGCAAAAGTATCTGGGCCCCATGTAACTCCAGTCCTCCAGCCTGTCTGCACTTTGGACTAGACCCCTGATTAAATAAGCAATCTTCAAAAACATGGAGTCTCTGTTCTAAGGACTCCTGAATTAGGGTATTTTTCAATTCAGTGACAGTGGGCTTGTTAATTGAAAAGGACTATTTTTAGTTTACCAGCTTAATCTATGCAACATTACAGTTGAGAAAAAACAAGTTGTTATCCCCGAACATAGAGTGATGTGTTATTTAAGGACTAAAATGTCAAAATATTAGCATCCTTTTTTTTTTGGCTCATGTAAACCTTTATTTTGGGAAATGTGCTTTTGCTGCTAATGACAGGCAAACAGAGTTAGCTCATTGGTATATTGTCTACAGCAAAAAGGGTGTTTGGGACAAGGTTCTTATCTCCTGGCCAAACCCAACTATCAAGAATGACAAGAGAGCTGGAAAATAGCTACATACAGGCGCCTGCTTTAAAGGGAAATCCAGAAGAACTGCAGCTCCTTTCTTAAATGGAAAGAACGGCGGTCTTGACTTAAAACATCGTGATTGTTTGGAGCGTCTTCATCTAGAAAATAGGGAAAATATACAGTATTGTTTGTTCTCGTGTGTCAATAACTGGGGATGCCAGACTTGTTCAGAAAAAATTAGAACCCTCCACATCTCATATCCCCAGCCTCCGCCAATTTCTACAAGCCCAATCTTTGCAAAGTTAGATTGGCCCCAATTCAGCACGGTGCTCAACCATGGGCCTTACTTAAAGTACGTGAATACTTCCTCTGCTGTTAACGGAACTATGCACATGCTTAGGGTTAGGTACGTGCTTAAGTACTTTGTTGAATTGGGGCCATCATCATCATCATCATCATTATTATACTGCAAACTTGCTTCCCTCACCTCCATCTTTGCACTTTTGTTTTCTGTTCACTGGGACCAGAAGCCCCAAATTACCATCAGAAGGATGCTGCTGTGAGTGTCTAGTTTGGACTGTGAACCCGAGGGGGCAGTAGCTGTGTTTTAGGGTACCTCTCCTCTTGGAGCTGGGGCTGTGATTCCCAGCTTGAGAAGACTTATTGGCACTAGCTCTCAACAAGCTAGCAAACTAACAATGGAACCTAGCCACGGCAGCACAGGCTGTGGGATGGGTTAGCCACCCCAAGGACATACCCATAGATCATAGGCATGTATGCGGGGCAGCTACCCCATCATGCTGCTTGCACGGCCACAGCGACATTCTATTTTTCGCCCACTAGTTTGATCAGTGCTAGCATGAATATTTCTCCTGGAGCTGGGAATCACACCTCCAGCTCCAAGTGGGGACATGCCCCTACACTCTATATTTAGCAGCACTGAGCTCTTGTGTGGTGCTCAGTAAATAATTAATGCGCTTTAACTGTATTTTTGCCAGCGACCAGTTGCAGATGCAGCTCAATGTTAGATATTCGAAGTGCTTGGATAGTTCAGATAATCTTGGGACAACTGGGGTGAAATCCTGGCCCTGTTGAAGTCAATGGCTCAACAGGGCCAGGATTTTACCCTTGAACTTCTGGGATGAAATATGCTGCATTGATGGAACTGGAAACTAGGAGCTCCCGGCTCTTGTCACAGGCATCAGGCTAGACAGATAGGGTACCATTTTCAGAACATCAGCGTCCCATTGGTGGGTGCCAATTGCATGTGCGAAATCTGTGCCAGAAAGTCAACTGTAGGTAAAAATCTGAGAACTGGCTTCCCCAATTACCTCATTATGCCACAAATCAGGCAGAGGTGCAAGTACATATTTGCACCTGCAATTCACGTTAGATCTGAGTGTGCAAGCCCGAGTTTGAGTAGTCACCAATAGAATCAGGGTTTGCACAGTCATGATCTTTGTGTGCTCAAAAACAAGCAAGTGCAGTTTGCAGGTGCACATTGTTCTGGCAAGAAAGGAGTGGCCCCAGTGCAAATATATTCCTTAATCTCGCTTTCCCTTCAGCAACCCCATTTGTGAAAAATCCATCATGTGAATGGGTGTTGTGAAGCTTAATTCATTACCACACATAAAATGCATATGGAATCCTCATCGGGGAGGCTTTACAGAAGTGCAAACCAATGCTGTTATCCTGACTTTTGAGGTTCACCATCAGCAAAGCAGTAACGGTCAGAGCTATTCTGCATTATAGTCAGGCAACACAGATAATTCATTTGGTTCTGGAGAGGTGCTGAGATGTTTAGACAGGAGTTTTCAAAACTAGTCTTCTCTTTGGTAGGATTTAGGAACAACCATCAGCTATTAGCTGCTCCTCCAACTCTTGGTGCATATGACCAAATACTTGAAGGTATTTTTGGATTTCCCAGAACTATTTCAGTGAAAGTGGTAATTACAGAAATGATATAGCTTGTAGCCAACAATTTCCCACAAGATGAGAGCATCAAACAGTCCTTGCCCACAAGTAACAGAAATTTGATAGAAAATAAAGGGTTCGTTACAAAGAAAAAAGAAGAAAACAACACAAAAACCAACCTTATAGTAACATTATTATTAAAAATATATATTTCCTTATGAATAAACCCCCCCCCAAAACAACAACCCACTTTAGGCTTCAGTCTTTTTTTTTCTTTTCTTGCCCCAATTACAATTAATTACAAACCATGAAATAGACCGTGCAATAACATTAAATTGATGTGGGTGTTACTGGTTCTCCAAAGGCTGTAATTTTACCCTGGTCCACTAGCTGGGTTTTAAGCAGACTTTGAAGCTCTAGCAGAGAAAATAGGCTGATATTATTGAGGCATTAGGCTTACCTCATGGTTTTGCTTTTCATTAGAAAAGCAACATGTCTGGGTGATATGTCACTATCTGAGGTTTTTGGATATGGTCACGTTTTCAAACAATTTATGAAACTCTTTTTTGGGGGCTGTTTTGTTACCAATTTATATTTAAAAATCAAAATTTTGATGAAAAAATTGTCTGCATTTTTTATCGTTTCTGGTCACTACATATGTGCGAAATAATATGAGTCATTAGGGATGAAATTCACCCCTAGGAAGATCATCTTCTCTGTTTAAGACAAGCAAGGCATGTGTTTTTTTAAGATACAAAAACTATTCCATGGCCAATATTTTCAGATACTTTCCATGTTAGAGAATTTGCCCATTTTTGAGAATGACTGAGCAATAAGCCATAGGGTTAAACATTAATGACTGATGCAGAAAGCATTTCCTGGTTGTAAATGACCTGAGAGCCCCAAAACCCTACCCCGTTTGGTCATTAGCTTCCAGGAAATGCCTTCCCTGGAAATTGTTATTGCTATTGTGCACCATGTGAGAGCAATAAATTATGGAAATATAATGTAATTGCCATTTTTTCCTGTGCCTGCTGCATATCAAGCTTGATGTGTTGTTGCTGCAGTATTTTGTTTATTACAATACTGGTCTTTCCCTAGAAGTTAATGACCAATATAGGAATAAGCAATGCTTCATTACCAACATTCTGATAGAGAACTGGTAATGTTATGTTCCATCATTAGGAATAGTGCAGAGGTGTCACTAAACATCCTTACGAAATACCAACAGATGTGCTCACTTTACATTGCCTGTATTAAAGGTAACCACATCTTATGCTTCAGAGCACCAAGTGATCACCACAGGGGTCAAGAAGAGAAATTCATGCCCAATATACAGCGCTGTATAATTAGACCCTAATCGAGCAAAGCAGTTAAGCACATGTGTAACTCTAGATACATGAGTAATCCCATTGATTTCTATGGCACTCTTCTTACACTTAAAGCTATGCATGTGCTTAGGTGCTTTACTGGATCAGGGCCTTATCTGGACACAGTATAGGATTTTTTCAGTTTTCTCGGAAGCATCATGTCCTCTGCTAGACCAATGGCCAGATCTGGTAAAGAAATTCTGAGTTCCTAAAGATTGGTGTTGTGAAAAATTCTCTTTAAAAGCACGTTTGTTTGGTTTTTTCACTCATGTACTCCCCAAATCATGTGCAGAGCTAGGGACAAATTACAGTACATGCCTTGGATATCTCTGATCCAAATCACTGTGGATAAAAATAATTTCTAAAAAAGACAGAAATAACATTGGGCCTAACAACTTGGTTTGCTGCATTTCTGATTCCAACCAACTGTATGAAATGGTAAAGAGGTGAAATAGCAAATGCTGAAAATCACAATGGGAAAGGAATCAGCAGGTCCTCCGTACCGGAAAAGAAGACCTAGTGCTGGTAATCTCAAAGTACCTACAAACACCAGCTAACTGCATACTTCTCACAAATACCCTCAGATGATGTCATGTACCCAGGGCCATGCAACAGATCTGTTGAAGAGCTGGGAATAGACTCTAGACTTCCAAACACTTTAATTGAGGGTATGCTGCACTGCAATTAAAAACCCGTGTCAGCCATGGGTGACTAATGGCAGTGTAGACATACGTTAAATGACCAGTTTTTCCTTCCAGTACATAAGCCATGACCTAAGTACAGGGCTGTGTCTGAGCTACACTCAGTACAACTTGGGTGTGTGCATGGGAGAGGTGGACCAAGGTGGTGTTACACTAACCTCAGATCCCTCGACACAGTGGCTGGATCCAGCCTGTTCCCTGGTGTACTTCAGAACACAGCTCTAGCATATGCCCAGCTGCGTATAGTACCAAAGAGGCAGGGATTAGTGGGCCCCCAGCCACACCTCTTTCCCTCAGACACAGCCCTGATGTAAAAGCCAAGATGGTGGTTTTATACTGTTGTATAGGAGGCAGTGTGGCCTGGTGGAGAGAGCACTAGGACTAAGGAGACCTTGGTTCTATTCCTAGCTTGGCCATTGGCCTGAGGCTAGTTACTTTCCCCTCTTTGTACCTCCCTTTTCCCATCTATAAAATTAGTACAATGATCCAACCTCTTTTGTAAAGCATGTTGAGATTTCTGGGTGAAGAACTAGGCTTTATTATTATTGCAACAACTGAGGATTTCCTCACACGGACGGAATCCTCCAGTGGCCAATTAAGCCAGCATTCTGGCTGCTTTGCACTGTTGGAACTGCACCAAGCGGCAATAGTGGGGCCTGGGACTGAGTCCTATATGTTCAAAGCACTTTACAAATATTACTTAATGAATCCCCTCAACAGCGGGTAGGTAAGATTAGAGGCTGAAGCACTATCGCAACCTTTGGAATGTTATCTACTACATTTTCTAGCTGCCTGATGCCCTCATGTTAGGCCGCCTTTTTACAAAATGAACTCTCTCGTTAGGCAGCTGGTCTTTTTTGCACATTTTTGACTAGCATAGATTTTTCTATTGACTCCCACAGCAAATCCAGGACTTGGTTTGTCAGGCTAACATTCAGACCTCAGGCTGCAACAAACTGAAGAGGACACACAATTTACCGGTATCTTCATGGAAGTGATAGAGCTGCTTTTACATTAGAGAATCAAGGTGGGTGTGGTAGTATCTTTTATTGGACCAACTTCTGTTGGTGAGCGAGTCAAGCTCAAAAGCTTGTCTCTCTTACTAACAAAAGTTGGCCCAATAAAAGATATTATGTTGCCCACCTTGGCTCTCTAATATCCTGAGAGCAACACAGCTACAACAACACTGGATACTGCTTCCACATTCTCATTCACTGGATTAACAGGGTCACACAAGTTCCACAGAGTCCAAGTTTCTCAGCTTCTCAGGCTTTGGCAGCATCAGCTCAATATCCCTGAGGAGAGGATGTAACAAAGGGATCTGCTTGCCAAGATATGAATGTGGCAGAATTACTCTGAGTGGAACTCTTACGTTACTCAACAATACACATTCCAGAAGGGTGGGTGAGACAACTTTTTCCATCTTTGCTCTACATTAACTGATAAGGACCAAGAGAAACAATTTGTGTTATTTAAAGCAATTTTTTCCCACTTGATACTGGAATGAAAGACTTTCTAGATTTCTTTTTACCTTTCCCTCATGCTTAAAGAAACTGGATTTGTGTGTGTGTGAGTACTTCCTTACTGCCTAAAGCTATAGGTAAGCTTGACAATTACCTTCCATACGTGACTCATTTGTAATGACTCTATTTTGCTCTAAGTAACAAGATGGTTAGATTGTCACTGGCCAAGAGGGCGGAGAGCAAAGTGTAGCTAAGGTACTGATGTGACCTCCATTGCTCCAGTATCTGAGTGTCACACTTTGTAATGTATTTACCCTCACAACAGCCCTGTGTGATAAGGCAGTGTTATTATCCCCGTTTCATAGATGGGGAGCCGACAAACAGAAAGACTAAGAGTATGTCTCAGCTGGAGCAGGAGGTGTAATTTCCAGCATGAGCAGACATACCTGCGCTAGCTTTGATCAAACTATTGCACTAAAAATAGCAAAGTAACTGTAGTGGCAGAGGCTAGTTGCCCTAAGTACAATCCCATCTGAAACGCAAGGTGGCTAGCGCATCCTGCTGCCTTGGCTACACTGCCATTTTTAGCATGCTAGCTTGGGTATGTCTAGCCCTTCTGGAAATGACACCTCTAGTATAGACATACCCTAAGTGATTTACACAATGTTCCAGAGGAAGTCTATGGTGGAGTAAGGAATAGAACTGAGTCTCCTGAGTCCATGGCTAATGCCCTAAACACTGGACCATCTTTCGTCTCATAAAAGGCATCTTCTTGGATCCTTATGAAAGGGTCGGTCACAGTTGCAATCCCTGGATTCCCCTGAGCATAGGGACTGCTCCCTCTTAGTGCCCCTGGGACGATAACCACAGAGGGAGTGGGAAGAAGCAGGACTCTGCCAGCCACAGACTAGATGTGTGTGCTGTATCAAGCTAAGGGACAATGCAGCAGGTTCTCTGGAGCTCACTGAGGGACATAGAAATAGATGTTCCCAATCTACCTTCTCTAGACCATTCATTATTTTAAATGCTTTTATCATGTCCC
The DNA here is from genome assembly GCF_011386835.1 of Chrysemys picta bellii. Taxonomy (NCBI): domain Eukaryota; kingdom Metazoa; phylum Chordata; order Testudines; family Emydidae; genus Chrysemys; species Chrysemys picta. The sequence continues at coordinate 126,195,509 of NC_088795.1, read as the reverse complement.
CTCTCACTGATCTCCCTGTAAAGCACAGGCCCAATCTTTTCCCTTGCTCTTCACATGAGATTTTTTCCATGCCCCTAACCACTCTAAAAAGAACGAGGAGTACTTGTGTCACCTTAAAGACTAACAAATTTAAGGTGCCACAAGTACTTCTCGTTCTTTTTGCTGATACAGACTAACACGGCTACCACTCTGAAACCTAACCACACGGGTTGCTCTTATCTCAAACACCTCTATTTCTGCTATCTCCTCTTGAAGATGGGGTGACCAATACCACACACAGTACTCCAGGTCATGGAATACCATTGATTTGTATAATGACCATATTATACTATTTTCCTCTGCCCCATTCCACATGCATCCTAACATTTGTTTCCTTTCTTTTTTAACGAGGAGGCAGAGTCCTTTCCAGAGCTCCCTTGGGGGCTGTATGGGAAAGGCTAGAGTCTCTCCTGAGCAATCTCAGCTCTGGAGAGGATGCAGCTTATTTCTCCACTTTGTGGTTGGCCAGCTACCCTGCCAGTGAGTAGGCTGGTGAAGTGGAGAGGCTATTTCCACCTCACTCAGGGGGAAGTATGTGGAGAGCAGAAGCTTCCAGCTGCACCAGACTCAGACCCAAATAGGTCTTACTCATGTGAGTAGGGGGTTGGCTGGAGTCCCCCTGACTCTCTTGCTCAACTCAGTAAGAAAAGGGCCTAATCTAGTCCTAGTTGTGTTGTCTTTCCATACAACACCGACTGGCACCCAACTATCCATTACTCTCCTGACAAGATTCTGTTTGGACTCTGCAAATCCAGACTTTCCTGTGACTTAATGTTCAGGCAGAAAAACCGGCAAGGCCCTCTGAATCTATAGAGGTGGATGAGGTGTCGTCGTCTTGCCTCAGTGAGCTGAGGACCAGCCTTCCAGAAGGTGGAGCAACTGATGAGCTGGAAGCAAACATGCCAGCCACAAGATGACAGGGAAAAAAGAGAATGATGTGCCCATCCAGGAAGGAGGGTAGATATGGCTACACAACTGGAAAACTCACCCTGGAAAAAACCCAAACTTACTCCTCTTTGGAAGGGACTGTAGAAGGCGCACAAACACTGACAGTTCTGCCTAGTGGTCAAGCAGGGGTTGGCAGTGTGTCTCCCCCTGGAAGCACAGTCCTGTCCTTCAGCATCCCAGCCTCAAAGGTCTTCAATCCTTTAGCACAGGGGCTTTGAGGGCTGGGCCCTTGAACTGTCATAATCTTTTCTAGCTGGCCTCTCACCAGCGGTGAAAGCTCTTGTATTGTCCCCTTGTGGGGGAGGAGGGACTCCAGGCCCGCCCTCTCCACCTGGCTGTAGTCCAGGGCCCAATGATGAACAGCTACACCTAACACTGTGGGGTGCTAAGCCACTGCCCCAGTACCATTTCCTAACCCTGTCTCCTTCAGCTTTCCACAGTAAATCAATCAAGTCTCTCTCACCCACACACTCTGTCCCCTGCTTCTCCTTTGTGTGTTTGCACAGGTCTGTGTCGTCGGTTCCCAGGCAGTGAGATCCTGGCCAGTACTTTCGCCTCAGAGCAGCAGTCCGCTCCCTTCCACTGCCTGCCTCTGAACTGCTCTACCCACCTCTTTACAGCCCTGCCTCCAGCTTGTGCAGGCATTGCAGATGTGTCTGGATGGGACTGCCTGGACCCAGAGCTGTTTCTTAATCCCTTGCTCTCCAGTGTGGGGTTTGTACACCCCACCACAGTGGCCTTATACCAGTGGCCCCCAAACTTTTGAGGACCCCGTCTGTCCCCTCCCACCCTCTGAAGCTGGGTCTGGGAGCGAGGCCGCAGCTGTTTTCTGTACGTGAAGCCTTCAACTACTAGGTACCTATATATATCAAAAAATTGCTGGGCCAAATCCTCTGAGGTTCTGTGCAAACTCATCTCCCACTGAAATCCCTGGGACTCACAGGTGTTCAGCACCTTACAGCGCTGGGTCCATCATCATTATTAATATCACAAATATGTTGTTTTTTTCTCTAGTTTATTGCATATACCCTTTGCAATAGTCTTATTGGGAATTAACTTGCCAGCAAGGTAGATGATAACACAGGACTGACACGATATTAAGTTTCCTTTTACAAAGCTGGAACATATGTCTCAATACTATAGTCCATGTAAGGCTTAGAACATGACATGATGAAGCCATTATGGTGAATTCCTTTGTTTGAAATCAATCCTGGTTGGAAGCTTTCCTCTCTCCCAAATGCTATGATAAAGAAATCAGGATATAAACTGTTTAGGTGAACAGAGAAGGATTTCCACTGACACCAATGTATTTAAAGCCAGTTATTTGTTTTAAAAGATTTATTTCTAAGTGCTCATGAAAGATGCCAAATTAATAGCTCTAGAGGCTGAATTCTTCTGTTTGCCTGGGGCCTGATCCAAAGCCCACTAACTGGTACAGATCTGACTTCAGTACTAGGGAAATTGCTTGACACTATAACACAGAACAGAATGATCAGACACATAGATGAACATGATTTGTTGGGGAAGAGTCAACAGGGCTTTTGTAAAGGGAAATCATGCTGCATCGATTTATTAGAATTCTTCGAGGGGATCAACAAACATGTGGACAAGGGGGATCCAGTGGATATAGTGTACTTGGACTTTCACAAAGCCTTTGGCAAGGTCCCTCACTAAAGGCTCTTAAGCAAAGTAGGCAGTCATGGGATAAGAGGGAAGGTCCTTTCATGGATCAGTTATTAAAGACAGGAAACAAAGGGTAGGAATAAATGGCCAGTTTTCACAGTGGAGCGAGGTAAATAGCAGGGTCCCCCAGGGATCTGTACTGGGACCAGTTCTGTTCAACATATTCATAAAAGATCTGGAAAAAAGGGGTAAACAGTGAGATGGTAAAGTTTGCAGATGATACTAAGGGCTGGTCTACACTGGGGGAGGGGGGAGGGATCGATCCAAGATACACAACTTCAGCTACGCTAAGTATCTTGGATCGAATTACCTGGGGTCCAGACGGCGCGGGATTGACGGCCGCGGCTCCCCCGTCGACTGCGCTACCGCTGCTTGCTCTGGTGGAGTTCCGGAGTCGACAGTGAGCGCATTCGGGGATCGATATATCGCATCTTAAAGAGACGCGATATATCAATCCCGGATAAATTGATTACTACCCGCCGATATGGCAGGTAGTGAAGACGTACCCAAAATTATTCAAGATAGTTAAGTCCAAAGAAGACTGTGAAGAGTTACCAAGGGATCTTACAAAACTAGTGGACTGGGCAACAAAATGGCAGATGAAATTTAATAATGATAAATGCAAAGTAATGCACACTGGAAAACATAATCCTAACTATACATACAAAATGATGGGGTCTAAATGAGCTGTTATCACTCAAGAAAGAGATCTTGGAGTCATTGTGGATAGTTCTCTGAAAACATCCACTCAATGTGTAGCAGCTGTCAAAAAAGTGAACAGAATGCTTGGAATAATTAAGAAAGGGATAGATAATAGGACAGAAAATATCATGTTGCCGCTATATGATATGCCCACATCTTGAATACTATGTGCAGATATGGTCGCCCCACCAGATTTCTTTTGTCCCAATCTTCTAATTTGTCTAGGTCCTTCTGTATGCTATCCCTACCCTCCAGCGTAACTACCATTCCTCCCAGTTTAGTGTCAGGTCCAAAGCTGCCATACACTAAGTACATCAGGCAGTTAGTATGATCAGGCCCCTTGGGAAGGATTAATCATCATTTTTCTGACCTGTGACTGGCTGATAGCAACCTCTTTTCTGTATAACAGACAGCAAATGGACTTTGCAGATCCTGTCTATGGGAGTTATTGGTGTATTAACCGCATCAGAACCAGCCTCTTTCTCTGATACTTTTAATTAATTTCAAGACCTTAAATCAGGTCCATATGAAATGTATATAAAGTCGGATCAGCAAATGCCCATGTGTATTAATTACTTTCGTATTTTAATAAAAAAAAATCCTCATTTAAGCTATGGGAAATTGCAGTGTGTGTGTGCTCTGTGCATCCATCCCTGCATTTTTAAGTGAGTTTACCTTACACGCACACTCATCAAATTCAAGATAATGACCCTGGCCTACCCCCAGGAGTCTGCAGATGTGGATACGAATCATAAAGCGTTTCTTTTGGAAGGGAATAGCGCCATTAAAGGAATAATAAAATAAAAATAAAATGAAGAGAGTAAATAATGTTATTCTATGCTTTAGTGGGGCGGTAAGAGAATCCACAATGCACAAGTTCCTATTGCTTGTACAGTAGGCCATTTGAGATGAAAATTACCAGGGGTGAAATCCTGGTTCCATTGAAATCAATGACAAAACTCCTATTGACTTCAATGGGATCAATATGTCACCCAAGGAACTGGGGGCCCAGCAAATAGACTCCTCATTTGGTGTGGAGGAGGATCTTAGAGTTACAAGTGAGTGAATCACTGGGGGTGGGGGAAGGGGGTTGGTTTGGGGATGGAACTGAAACATTTGAAAAAAAAATCGGTTCAGTTTGAACCGGAACTGAATTTTTTTCAACAAAACGAAAAACAAAAAAAAATGTGGAAACTTCCCTCCCCCACCTCCATCTTTTTGTTTAATTTCAGGTTGTTTCTGAGTGGCTTTCACCCCTTTATGGTTTTTTTTAAAGCTAACTTGAAATGAAACACTGTTTCAAAATGAGAAGTCAAAATGTCTTATTTCAAAATGTCCAAAACAATTCCTTTCAACTTCTTTGAAAGTGGTTTTCTTTTCTTTTGTTTTTCTTCAGCTGAAACTATGCACTGAACTCGACATTTCATCAGTCTTTTTGACACAGCCCATATATTTTATTATTTCTTCTGTTAAAACCTCCCCTCCAATCTATTATTCACTATGAAGCTGCCATTTTCAATGCAGCCTGCCCTCGAAAACCTCCCTGAAGTGTCTGAGAAAGGTGGCATCCATGGGCTAGCAGAACTCTGGAATTCCAGCAAACTGCAAAGCTGGCACTTCAGTTCTTCTTCTCCACGTCACCATGTGATAACGTGTTGATAAACGGCCCCTGCACTCAGCTCAGCAAAGAAATGAGCCATTTCTAGTGTCATACGCCGCAAAGCCCAGAATGGACACTTTAAATGACAAAAACACCTCATTGTAAAAATACGTGAATGGGACTTCCAAATGAAGGTCTGATCCTGCTTCCAATAAAACCAATAAGAATGTTTTACTTTGACTTCAACGGGAGCAATGTGACAAAATATTAGAAGGCAAAATTGGCAAGCACAAGGCCTATGAACTACATGCCAGCTCAGACAGAAATGCTACATAGGCCTTTCTCTATGGTGTGAATTTCATGCCTGTTTTGCCATAGCCAAAGTGTAAACCAGAATATTCCTTTTCTACTTCTTTTTAAAACACATGTTAAATGGTTCTTATTTGTCAAATGCGGAGGTAAAGGACGCAACATGGGAGCAGTGTTGTTATAATTGGTCTCCTGCTAAAGAAAATATTTTGTCAAGTGTTGAGTGAATTTTGGTGCTGTCCATGAGGTTGGTGTATCAGGATTGTGTGAGAAGCTCTCTCTCTCTCACTCACTCTCTCTTTTTTTTTTTTTTTTTTTTCATATTTGCCAGCTTTTAGATATGGTAAATGGATTTTTTTCTGCCAAACAGTTCACTCTCTATGGAATAAAAAAACCCCAAAAAGCGCTTTCTGCATCTCGCTCCTTGCAAAGGCACAGTATGTTTTTCAACTTTTTTATCTGTGAGCCTGCTCATTTTTTGGAATGGTCTTCCTTATTCTTCTTGTAAATGGTGCATTGATACCCAAAATAAACACAGAAAGAGGCAAAGTAAAGAATAAGATTCATCTACTCAAATGAAGAGTCCAAAAACGGAATTCTCCAAAAACTACTGTAAGTGCTATAAGATTTCAGACTGCAAACTCATCCAAAGTTAACAGTTAACATAACATTCAGTTATTAAACACCAACAGGATAAAAAGAGCAGTTTCAAACTGACAAAATATTTATTTACTGCAAAATGATGGAATTGTGGTTAAGGTACTGGAGTGGGACTTGGAAGCCTGGATTTAATACTCACCACTAACTTCTGGTGTGACCATGGGCAAGTCATTTCATCTTGCGGTGTCTCAGTTATGCATCTGTAAAATAGTTATAATAATACTTCCTATGTCTGACTTTTTTCTTTAGATTGTAAATTCTTTGGAGCAGGTACTGGCTGTTAACTATGTGTATGTCCAGTGCCTAGCACAATCGAGCCCTGATCTTGGTTGGGGCCTTTAGAAGGGTTGGTCAAAAATTCTGTTGAAACTGTTTTTCCTTAGAAAATTGGGTTTTAGATGACATAATATTTTTTGCAAAAAGTATTTGCTTTCCATGTAAACTTTTGATTTGTTGTCAAAAAAGTAATGTCTGAAAACTGACATTTTTTTGTGTCAGAGTAACAGCCGTGTTAGTCTGTATCTGCAAAAAGAAGAACAGGAGTACTTGTGGCACCTTAGAGACTAACAAATTTATTAGAGCATAAGCTTTCGTGGACTACAGCCCACTTCTTCGGATGCATATAGAATGGAACATATATTGAGGAGATATATATACACACATACAGAGAGCATAAACAGGTGGGAGTTGTCTTACCAACTCTGAGAGGCCAATTAATTAAGAGAAAAAAAACTTTTGAAGTGATAATCAAGCTAGCCGAGTACAGACAGTTTGATAATAAGTGTGAGAGTACTTACAAGGGGAGATAGATTTTTGTGTGTGTGGCCAAAACCCAAAATATTTCCTCTCAGCTATGCTGTCATGGTGCCTCATGAGAGTTGTAGTTTGATTGTCTCATGTTCCCATTATCCTCTATGAGCCAGACTCCCCAGCCAGACTACATCTTCCAGGATGCACCACAGCCAAGGACTCCCATGCTGTACTCGCACCCCACACCAAAAAGGGAGACCATTGTGCATCATGGGAGAGGTAGTCTCACCAGGGAGCCCAGCCTGCTGGGGAGAATGGAAGCATGAGGCAACGCAGTGACACTGTAGATTCCAAATATTTTTGTTCTCAGCCAAAAGATTTCATTTTTCAATTTTTCACCGAAAAGTCAACATCTTCTGTGAAAAAAAAACAAAAAACAAAAACACTTTCCAGCATTCAGGCATAGCTATAATACAAATAAATAATTAATATAAGCCATAAAAACACTGTATCTAAATTATATCTGGGTGATATGCATAAAATGTAACAGAGATCTGCTGATTCCCATTGTAGAACTCCTATTAAAGAATAATTGTATCATGTTTATCTGTTGATATTTCTTGATCTCCGTAGTTATGCTAGAGAAATACAAACGTCTTACTTTATTGTAACTGTAGCGGGGTGGTCACCCGGCCCAGAAAGGGTTAAAGCCAGCCCTAGGAGAGGGCTGAGGCTGGGAAGGAAAGCCTGGGATGATTGGGGAAGGCAGTAACAGCTGGGGCCACATCCCAATCAGGCCCAGCTGATCCCTATAAGAGGCTGCGAGCCAGAAGCCCAGTCTCTCTCTGCCTTCAGAGAGAGAAGAGCCTGGCTGCTGGGAAGCTCAGGGTGCCTAGAGTGAGGCAGGGCTGGGGAAAGGCCAGAGGGGCTGGAGAGCTCCAGGCTGGCAACTCCCCAGGCTGCAGGGCCTTGTCCAAGGTTCCAGAGAGGGGCAGCAGGTCCAGACCCAACCTTGCCTATGATGAGGGCTTATACTGCAGTCTGCCCCAGGGAGTGGGGCTAGATGGTGACTGGCAGTAGCCGTACACTGAGGCGAGGTGGGGTTAGTGGGTGGGGGTTCCCTGGGGAGAGGAGACCCCAGATAAAGGGGCACCGGGTCTGGGAGGGACACGGGGGCCAAGTGGCGAGGCGGATCACCGGCCTGCAGAGGGCGTTCCAAGGCTGGCAGAGCTAATTCCCATGGACGACCAGCAGGAGGTGCCGCAGGGGTGAGTCTGCACTCTTACAGTAACATTAAGAGCATTAATTTAGCAACATAAGGACATGGAACATAGGATTGGAAGTGTCCTCCTGGCTCATCAAGTCATAGTAATGTTAATTCAGCCATGTTTCATATACTATAGTTATGATGATATGCAGTGAACTGAACATATCCATAATCTTTTAAAAAACAGAGGCATAGAAAATACAACATATATGCAGCATATATGAGATAATTTTACTATGATAACCATAGGGGAAATCCTGGCCCTATTGAAGTCAATTGCAAAACTCCCATTGACTTCAATGGAACCAGAATTCAACCTCTAACTTTTTTTCATTTTTCTAACTTTTAAGCATTTAAGTTGGTAAACAATCTTATTAATATAAGTTTTTATATTTTAATTTCCCTGTTGCTTCAAGAAAAACCCAGCATGAATAATACCACCACCTTGCAATTGTATAGCCCTTCATCTATAGCTTTCTGTACTAGCTTCCGGCCTGATCTTTTGTGTATTCTGCCTGGCCTAGAAGCTGTCTTTAGTGCATAGTCCTATCTCTCTTATAGAGATAATGCAACTAGCCAGCCACTATCTTTAGTGTATTTTGGCAGTGTTGGAGGCTGAATAACTGCAGGCTCCTATGGAATATGTAGATTTGTACTATCAAGCATAAGATTTACCTGGATATCATTGTTTTTTTTGTTTTTGTTTTTATTATATTTGCCTGAGGTCACTTTAATTTATGTAAAAAAACCAAACAGCAAAATTTACTGCATCCCCAGTGTCCTAAGCCAGCACTAAATAAAGAATCTAACGAACTATCATAATAAAATTCACATGATCATAACTTCAAAACTATCAGCCCAATTTCCTTAAAGCTTGGCCTATTCATTACCTGAGATCTATAAAGCAAGTCATGTTTGAATAAACTTGGTTCAGACATTATTGACATATGCATGTGCAACATTTTGATTGGAACCCCTGTGGACATACATTTTTTGACAAAGCTATAACTCAAAAGTGACTAAATGGAGTTCGTTAAAATATCCTACAAAGAGTTCATCTCTGTGCTGAAACCATGCATGGAAATTTTAGCCTCCTGAGACCTGGTTTGAGGATGTTTACATGATATCTTAGCACAGTTATATTAGATGTTGCATCTTAACCTCAACTATAGTAGTTGGGCCAGCCCCCATTGTAATCCAGAGAAGGCTCATTAAACTTGAGTCTTCTGTTGATAAATGCAAAATAATGCACATTGGAAAGCGTAATCCCAACGATACATATAAAATGATGTGGTTTAAATTAGCTGTTACCACTCAAGAAAGAGATCTTGGAGTCATTGTGGATAGTTCTCTGAAAACATCTACTCAATGTGCAGCAGCAGTCAAAAAAGTGAACAGAATGCTTGGAATGATTAAGAAAGGAATAATAGGACAGAAAATATCATGTTGCCGCTATATGGTATGCCCACATCTTGAATACTATGTGCAGATGTGGTTGCCCCATCTCAAAAAATATATATTGGAATTGGAAAAGGTTCAGAAAAGGGCAACAAAAATGATTAGAGGTATAGAACGGCTTCTGTATGAGGAGAGATTAATAAGACTGGAACTTTTCAGCTTGGCAAAGAGACGGCTAAGGGGAGATATGATTGAGATCTATAACATCATGACTGGTGTAGAGAAATTAGATAAGGAAGTGTTCTTTACTACTTCTCATAACACAAGAATTAGGGGGTCACCAAATGAAATTAATAGGCAGCAGGTTTAAAACAAATAAAAGGAAGTATTTCTTCACACAACACACAATCAACCTGTGGAACTCCTTGCCAGAGGATGTTGTGAAGGCCAAGACCATAGCAGGGTTAAAAAAAGAACTAGATAAATTAATGGAGGATAGGTCCATCAATGGCTATTAGCCAGGATGGGCAGGAATGGTGTCCCTAGCCTCTTTTTGCCAGAAGCTGGGAGTGAGCAATAGGGGATGGATCACTCAATGATTACCTGTTTTGTTCATTCCCTCTGGGGCATCTGACACTGGCCACTGTCAGAAGACAGCATACTGGGCTAGATGGACCCTTAGTCTGACCCAGTAGGGCCATTCTTATGTTCTCGGTGCAATATTTGGGGTCTGTGCAGGAAATCTACGTTACCGGGAGCAGTAAGGATTTTTCATACCTACTTGATCATCCCTATCAGTAACCTGTTCTTACAGATTCAGTGGGACCAGAACCAGAAAGAGAGACCAATTCAAATCCCACATTTCTTTCAGGTGGTGGGGGAACTGGACCAGAGGTTTTCCCCCATCACGCTGTCTGGAGTGGTTCACAATCATGAGTGCCAACCTCAGGGCAGACACCTCAAACCGTTGGTATGTTCTATAATTAGATTTCACCAACTGAGTTACAAATGTGAACTCCTGGAGCACTATAATTACAAACGTGAACTCCTGAAGCAGTCTTACCATTGAGTCACAGACAGTCCCCTTGGGCATTTTGGTCTATTTTGCCACTCAGGCAAGCTGGACTTACTGACAGTTGGTTGCCATACACCAAAGATCCCAAAAGATTCAGGTTGTTTCCAGTCCCAAGAGACCAGTCACTTACAGCAAATCAATTTCTACCTCAGATCTCACACCAAAGTGAGATCTGTAAACTAACTGAGGATTTATTAACTAGGAAAAAGAAATAATAGAGTTATTTGCAGGTTAAAGCTGGCAAACATACATACACAAATGACTAAGGGTACGTCTATACCCAGCCGCTATTTCGGTGGCTGGCAATCGAACTTCTGGGTTCGACTTATCGCGTCTTGTCTGGACGCGATAAGTTGAACCCGGAAGTGCTCGCCGTCGACTGCGGTACTCCAGCTCGGCGAGAGGAGTACCGCGGAGTCGACGGGGGAACCTGCCTGCCGCGTGTGGACCGAGGTAAGTTCGAACTAAGGTACTTCGAACTTCAGCTACGTTATTCACGTAGCTGAAGTTGCGTAACTTAGTTCGATTTGGGGGTTTAGTGTAGACCAAGCCTTAGAGTCCATGATTCCAAAAACGGACAGTTATAGCACTTTTAGGGCTAACCCAGGTTGACCCTAGCGGGGATGGTGTCTCTGCTTCTGTTTCATAGCTTCAGCCCTTTGAGAGTCCAAACAGCAAAAGAGATGAAAAATTGTCTTGTTCACTATCTTTATTTCCTTCTTCCAGAATTGAAGCTGATGGGACTAGCCTGTTTGCAAGTAGACTGTACTGGGGCAATTAGCAAAGTCTTTGTATTATGCTGTCCTACAATGTCCCATTTGGTTTTGATAATCTTTCCTGATGAGCAAGAGACAATCCCGTCTGACAGGCTGACAGTTTCAGGGCAAATATTTTTTCCAACTATAAAGCAAAAACTTAAATATTACCTTATAGCATGTGATAAAGATATTATAAGTGAGATTAATGCATGCAGCAATTTACAAGCATTTCATAGAGTCTAAACACATTGTTATAAATTCCATACCCATCTTAACCATACCAACACACAGGTGAAACAGACTGGTTTCCGGAAATGAATTTGTCAGTGCTTGGCTGAGGCCTAAAGTCTTGGCAAGAGTCGGCACCTGATTTACTGTGTCACACACCTATCTCAGGTAAGTACCCTAACCACTGGGCTAAAAGTTAAGAGGGAAGTCCACTTCATCCTCCTGCCCCCGAGGTTCTTTCAAATGTGGCATAACGGCCTAAATCCAAAGAGGGTTCCTGGCTGTGTGCTGCCAGCAGAGATAGGTGCCCCTTGCAGGCTGGATTTAGGCACCTCTCTCTGTGAGAAGGGTGGGGTTTAGCACACACCCTTCTCATTGGTATCTCTATTGGCCATCTTAGATAACTTCCTGCCTGACATGATGGCTTTTGTAAATCACTGTGTAAGGTGTATCTCTCTCCCCATGCATTGTATAGGAGCTTAGGCACCTAACTCAGGCTTTGTGAATTGCAGTCATTTTCCAGGTGTCTAAAAGTTAAGCACTGTGACACTGAGCAGCACAGCACCTAACTAGCTTTGTTCATCCAGGCCTAAGTGAGTGGCTCAAGATCACATAGGATGTCCATAGCGGAGCTGGAACCGAACTCAAATCTGCTAAGGACTTGGTTATATTACAGAGCTTTTGCCAGTACAGTAACTCCTCACTTAAAGTCATCCCGGTTAATGTTGTTACGTCGCTAATCAATTCGCAGGGTCTGGAGGACTGGGGGCTGCCTGGCAAACCGTGAAGCCAGTAGTGCTCGGGCAGCTGTTTCATGTGGTTGGGAGGGATGAGGGGGAATGCAGGGCGCTCAGGGGAGGGGGCGGAGTTGGGGCAGGGACTTTGGGGAAGGGGCGGAGTTGGGGCAGGGCCGGGGCAGGGAAGGGGCAGAGTTGGGGCGGGGACTTTGGGGAATGGGCGGAGTTGGGGCAGGGCAGGGGGCGGAGCAGGGGCGGGGCCAGGGCCCCATGGAGTGTCCTCTTTTTTAAAACCTTAAATATGGTAACCTTACCTTATAACATTGTTTGGCAGCCACCTGCCTCCTCTGCCTTGGAGCTGCTCCTGGGAGCCTCCTGCTTGCTATGCAGTGGGGGGGGGGGGGGGGAGGAGAGCTAATGTCAGGGTGTCCCCCTCCCCTCCCTCCTGCCTCTTCTCCATAGAGCAGGGTGGGGGGGGAAGGGCATGACAGGGATCAGGATGGAGGGAGCTTGCTGGCAGTAGCTGCTGTCTCAACTTGCTGATCTACTTAAAAAGGCAATGTACATAGAGTGGGGTCAGCGTACTTAAAGGGGCAATGCGTGTCTCACTCTCTCACACACGGTGTGTGTCTCTGTCTGCCATGCTGTCTCCCCTCCCTCCATTTGTGCTGTCTTGTAGAGTGTGAGGCTACATTAACAACAATGTGTTAACCCTTGAGGGCTCAGCCAAGTGCTAGTTCATCATTTAGCAGTAAGGCATTCCCTGGGAAATATCCCTCCCTCTTCCACCCTCCCTGATTCCACCTCCTCAATCATCATAGCTGTGAACAGTATTAAATTGTTTGTTTAAAACTTATACTGTGTTTGTATATATATAATATAGTTTTTTGTCTGGTGAAAAAAATTTCCCTGGGGAAATTGGATTCACTTAACATCGTTTCACTTAAAGTCACATTTTTCAGGAACATATCCACACCGTTAAGTGAGGAGTTACTGTATATCTATGCCAGAATAGCTGCGCTGTCAGAACCCTGCTGCGGAAATGCAGCACAAGCTTATGGAGTTCTGCTTCCATAGCTACACCACCTCCCTGAATGACATCAGCTAAGTTGACAAAGCCACTCTTCTGTTGGCATAGTTGAGTCTAATGGGGGTTTTCCCAACATAGCCAATGTTGGCTAAGGGGTGTGATTTTTTTTCACACTCTTAGTCCGCATAGCTACGCTGGCAAAACATTGTAGTGTAGACAAAGCCTAAATCACAGTTTAAAGCCTTAACCCCAAATCCATCATCCCTCACTGCCTCGTTAGAGTTGGCTTTGCAGGCCTGCACCAGATTTTTGTTTGTAAGCTCCTCATTTTGCAGCAACACACGACCATCCCGGACAGCAAATCTCCTGGGAAGGACACAGGAGATGGCCTGTGTTGGCAGGAAGCAGAGGAGTAAAAAATTGCAAAAAGCAAACCTAAGGGATATCCCCAGGGTTCCAAGGACTCTCCTTGGGAGGAAACAAACAACCTGGCTGCTGGCTGTTGACTTGACCCACCTTTGCCTGTCCTGACTGACCTCTCTGCAAACTCTGGAGTACGCGCACACTCTAATTTTTAATATGTAGCCGTTTGTTTTTAATAGGCACTGATGAAAGCTGGTTGTTGCTCTTATTTTTCCCTCTCTATGACTGGAGTGATGACAACAAAACTTCGAGTAAATTATGATGTAGGGAGTCAGTTCCAAATTAGCTTTGAAATCAGATATTTATAAAGGGGAGGATGGTTACAAAACACAACCAGAAGAGGTTTAAGTAATACTTATATTTCATAACTGTAGTTTATCCAGCTTAATACGTCTTTTTCCATGCGTCGGTTTTGATACAGTGAGTTTTAGCCCTCAGATTGGCAGCGAGAGAGAGAGAGAGACTTCTGTTTATCCACAGGGCAGGTAAACACAGCCAGTAGCAGTACGGGCTTCCCCACATTGCTCTTGCCAGTATACCTCCACTCTGAACTGAAGCAAGCATCTCTAGGGATGAGAGGATAGTTTCCAGGCTCCCTTATTCAGTGGCCTCTTGCTGAGTCTGCCAAGATTGTATGTTTACCAACTAAAATAAGCCAACATATTTTCATGATATCTCTTACTACTGTGAATCAAAAACACTTCCATATGGTCACAGCCTTGTTACAGCTCTTTATGGGCCTGATCCAAAGCCCAATGGAGTAAATGGAGACACTCCTAATGACTTCAGTGAGCTCTGGCCCTTATATATGTATAAGTCAGACCCAGAAAAGATATATTTCTGATCAATTATCACAAGGCCTTCCAGTAGATATATCATTACCCCCTTGCCCACAACCCAATAATCAATTGCCTCACCATCTGGAAACCATTGTATGGCGGTGAGATCTCATAAGCACCATAGGCCCACTACACATCTAGGCATTCATCCTATGGGTCTTTGTGCAGTACGCAGCCATGCAGTATGTGCTTTCCAGTGCAAAAGTGGCAAGAGCAAGGTAGATTAAGCACTAGACATAATTCTTTACACTGAGAGGTTGTAAGGGTCAAGCCCCGTCCTGGTCTAATGTCTTACTTCAAAGTGATCAGAATAAAGAACCATCCATGATATTTTTGTACAACTCTTTCCGAACTAGAGTTCTCCTATGTTATACTTATGAACTGAATCCTTAATCCCCAAATGAGCCACCCCGGCATTTACCTGGATCAAATCGTAGAATGCTGGAGTTTTCCAATCTGCCAGCCTGACTAATATTTAGGAAGAGATATATGTATATATATACATGTCTCTCTCTCAATATGTTGTGTGTGTAGCACTTCCTAAGTGTTACTTTGTCTGACTGTCTGGAAAATGCCGGTCTTCTCAGAATTAATCAGGATAAGGGACGAGGTATTTTTGGGTGGGATTTTCTCTTCAGTGGCCAATGTGGAAGGAGTGTGCTGATCCCAGTCTAGTGTGTAGAGCATGGATAGTCAATAGGCAGACCACAGGGCAAATCTGGACCACCAGACGCCTTTGAATGGACCCCAAAATATTTTTATTTACTTATTATTATCATTATTGTTGTTTCTTTTTTTTTTTTTCTGGAGTCTGGACCTTGACTATAGCTTGACCAAGAAATTTAGACCTTGACAAAAAATAATTGCCTACTTCTGTTGTAGGGTACGTCTACATTACAACCAGAGGTGCGATTGAAGCATATATAGACATACCCAAGCTAGCTTAAATCTAGCTAGCATGAATACTGATAATAGTGAAGCTGAGACAGCATGGACTTTAACATGGGCTAGCTGTCAAAGTGAGTACCCAGGGTCCCAGTGGACTTGTACAGCCGTGCTGCTATGGCTTCACTGCTATTGGTACACCCGCTAGCTAGATCAAAACTTGCTCAGGTGCGTCTACGCATACTATAATCACACCTTCAACTACAGTGCAGACATTCCTTTAGTGGACCAGTGTCCACATCACAGTAAAGAATTGGCAATGTTCTGAGAAGCCAAGCACTGAATAAGTATGTGAAGGGGAATCTTGTCACTCTCTTCACCCCTAGAGAAGATTCATCAGAAGAAGATTGAAGCCCATTGGTTGAGTGGTGGAGGGGGGAATGTTGCACTGTCACTGTCGATAAACAGAGGACTTCAGTGTCCATAGGTCTTCATCTGGCAGCCTTCCTCATTCTACAGCTCTGAAAACACCTGCATGGTTGGAAAAGACACAAAAGAGGATGGAATTCCTCAAAGGGACTCTCCTGTCCACTAATAAATGAGCCAGCTGAGAACATTTTATCCGCTATCCTGTCTGGATCCTAGTTATCTCCTTGCCTCCGCTGCAGGTTAGGGTTGTGGTTTTGCTAAATTTCTCAGCTTTGTTTTGCACTCAGGGCCTGAATGATGGTTCAACAATGGGAACAGAGTAAGTGGCACACTGTACAAAGGCTGATGTTGGATAGTGGCAAAAATAGATACAGAAGGGAGAATCCAAAAGTCATAATTAAAGCACGGCTCCAATTTGAATGGGGAAAATAACAAAGAGGTTCTGGTTTGGTTGTTGCTATAATTTTCTTTTTCTTTTTTTTTTGCCAGGAATTTTTTTTTTTATATTAGAGGCCTTAGATAGGATACAGGGTTGAGTAGGGCTTCTATTCTGGATGTTAGAGCCCAGTCCTGCCAGGAGCTTAGAATTTCTTACGAAGTGCTGAGTTCCCTCAACTTACACTGAAGTCACCGGTAGTTGAGGGCATTCCACATCTTGCAGAACTGGGCCCCCTACTGGCTAGCTGTTTTGTCAGCCGCTAATATCACTGCCCTGACAGAGATCCAGAGAGATGTTGTTTCTCTTGCTCTGTGGACTGGCAGCTTTGCAGGGAGAACATTTTGTACCTCAGAGGGATAACAGTAAGACACCGCTTGAATTATCTTTTTCGCTGTCTGAATGCTGTTAGTGAAATGATGTGGCACTCTTAAAGGAGGATACATATCTTCTTTGCCCCATAGAGATGAGAACAGGGTTTCTGTTGTACTATAGCAGGGAACTGTTGTAGACAAGTGTCTGGAGCAGGGGACTGGAATTGATATCCTGGTATCCTATTCTTAGCTCTCCCACTGACTCACAATGTGACTTTGGATAGTCACTTAAGCCAACATTTTCAAAAGTGCCCATTAATTTTGGGTGCCAAACTTCAGAGGCCTATTAGAGGTGTTAAAGTCAATGGAAGTTGTGGGGTACCCTGTACCTCAGAAAATCAGTCCTAGAGATCTCAAACTGGGCACTCAAAAAAGAGGCAAGCAGAGTTTGAAGTCCTTTGAAAGTGGGTGTCCGAAAATTCACAGAGGAGGAGGTTGTAGCAGTTAAGATGGTAGTCAGCGAGGGTCTGGTGAAAGTTTTAGCTCTGTGGAGTGAGCGAAAGAGCTGGTTCTCTGAGTTGTTATGGGGAACATCTCCATAAGAGTAGTCAAGATGGACACAATGTGGATATGTAGGTCTAGAGAGAAGAAGGCATCAATTACTATGAATAATGATTATTATTTATGTGTATCACTGTAGTGCCTAGGTGCCCTAGTCATAGAAAAGGACCCCATTGTGCTAGGTGCTGTACAACCACAGAACAAAAAGAGCCCCAATGAGTTTATAAGCTAGGTAAGTGGCACCCAGGCTACAGGCCTGCATGAGAGGCGGTTTGGTAGTATTGCCACCAGGGAAATGGGGTTGGTGCATAGAACTGGTTGGAAAATAGTAAGTATATTTTGGGGTGGAGGGAAATATTTGGTTTGCAGTTCCTCCTCATTATCAGTTTTTTTTAAAAGGGAGGGAAAGGAGAAAGAGAAGAGGGAAGGATAAAAGGGGGAAATAGGGGGAAAACCCCAAACAAAAACATCAAGGTTTTGTTTTTTTGAAAAAATGAATTTTTTAAAAAAACAAACATTTTCTGAGAAAACTGTCATTTTTATAAAAGGGCCATTTTTAATTTTAAAAACAGTTGAATGGAAAATTGTCACCATTTCTCTTGGTGTCGCTCAGGAAGGAAGTCAAAGATTTCAGTTCTGGTCTGTTTAAGTTTAAGTTGAGAGCAAGACAATCAGGAGAAAATGTCACACAGGTGGGCTGAAATACGGGACTGGAGGGTGGAAAGTCAGGTATGGAGATGTGTTCCTCATTGACACAGAGATGATAGCTGGAAGCTGTGTGGGCAGGTGAAGGCATTTGAAGGTAAGGTGAACAGTGAGAAAATCTTGGATGTCTGTCTTTTCTTTGCAAAGGTCAGTACTACCCTGTGCATTTGAGATTGATTATGAAGTAGGGAGGCAAAGAAAGTGAGCAGCATGTGTGAGAGTATCAGATCTGAAATCACTCTTATACAATGGAGAATAAAAAGAAGCTAAACACCATATGCCTGATTTTCAGAAGTGCTGGGCACCCCCAACTGCATGGGAGGCAAGGACTCAGGACCTGACGTGCCAAACCCGTGAAAAAAATGCAGAAATTGGGCTTGTTTTTGGCTTAATTGGCTTGTGAGTTGCTTGTTGGCTAGTTTTTGGCTAGTAGCTTGTTGCTTGTTTGGCTTGTAGCTTGTTGCTTCTTTTTTTTTTTGATCGGCTCCCGGCAAGCCGGGGCAAGAGAGTCAGGGGTGCACAGCAGGCCCACCAGAGTCCCAGGGGGAATCTACTCACATAGAGTGTTGGGGTTCTTAGGGATTGGCTTGTTTTGGCCTTGTTTTGAAATGGGATTAGCTTGATTTTTGGCTTATTGTGGGGTGCTTATTTACCACATGAAAGTTGGCAACTGTGCTCAGGACCTCTCAAAATCAGGCCCTTGTTCATTTTCTCTGATTATTTTACTTTTATAAGATCTCTCTGTAGCATTATAAAGCCTCAGTGCTCCTATAGCTGTTGGAGTTTTCCCTCTGAAACCCACTGTTTGTCTATACATAGTCTAACATAAAGCCCAGTTGGGTACTCAAACTGCCCTGTGTTGCTATTAGTGGCTCCACCTTTTGTGTACCAAGTGAGTGATGACATGACTTAATGGCGAAACCCCACAGTAGTTCTGCCAAAAGGTTGTGAGGCGGAACATGAAGCTTTAGTGCCACCAAAGGGACAGTAAAGACATTGCTCGGAACCTGCAATAGAGCAATTTATAGCAGCTTAAACAGTAATTAATGGATGTTTATGATGTGACCAGCTTTATGAAAGTTCGCTATTAGTTCAACTTCTAATACTCACAGCCTTGGCAGATTTCATGCAAGCTGGATACTGAACATCTGTTGAACTTTGTTTATGAACATAGTACATAATGGTTAGAAGGTTCTCAACAAGTTACATTCACAGACCTCCACCCGTAGCCATGTAAACTAATGAACAAACTTGCAGTGGGCCTAGAAGCACTCAATGGAAGGATTTAGAAGAGAGAAACAAAATAATAAAAAACATACTTTGCTGACTCAATTAAATGGAAAAGAGAGGTGCCAGGGCACCAAGGTGAGCACAATGTCCATGCTGTAGCTTCAGCGTGTGTCTTTGGGTCCCATGAAGATGACTGGTTCTAGCAAGGGAAGAATCCAGACTACACCCTTTATCCTCCAGACACACTGCAAAATGGCTAGGAGACAGGAAAAAATAATGGACTGTATCCAAACTGGGAAGAAAATCCCAGAAATCCAAGGGATAAAACAGATTTTCAAGTGAACACATTTAATTTTTGTCTCCCCATTTTATTCCAACAAGGTTGATTTGGATAAGAGTAAGAATAATACATTTATTTTATATAACATTTTTCATCCCAAAGAATCCCCAAACAATTTACAAACTTTATGAAATTATAGCTCAAATCCCATCCACTGTATATAATAAAGGACATTTGCACTGACATTCACATGAGATAATTGTGCCTCATCCTACACATTCATGCAAGGGCATAAGGGGAACTAACTCTAGTCCCCACAGCCGGTGTGGAGTCCCCAGACTGTGGGTTCAGGCATGTAGAGGAAAGCAGCCACTGTGTATGTGCAGAAACAACAAGGAGTCTGGTGGCACCTTAAAGACTAACAGATTTATTTGGGCATAGCTTTCGTGAGTAAAAACCTCACTTCTTCGGATGCATAGAGTGAAAGTTACAGATGCAGGCATTATATACTGACACATGGAGAGCAGTGAGTTACTTCACAAGTGGAGAACCAGTGTTGACAGGGCCAATTCAATCAGGGTGGATGCAGTCCACTCCCAATAATAGATGAGGAGGTGTCAATTCCAGGAGAGGCAAAGCTGCTTTTGTAATGAGCCAGCCACTCCCAGTCCCTATTCAAGCCCAGATTAATGGTGTTGAATTTGCAAATGAATTTTAGTTCTGCTGTTTCTCTTTGAAGTCTGTTTCTGAAGTTTTTTTGTTCAATGATAGTGACTTTTAAATCTGTAATAGAATGACCAGGGAGATTGAAGTGTTCACTTACTGGCTTATGTATGTTACCATTCCTGATGCCCGATTTGTGTCCATTTATTCTTTTGCGGAGGGACTGTCCGGTTTGGCCAATGTACATGGCAGAGGGGCATTGCTGGCACATGATGGCATATATCACATTAGTGGATGTGCAGGTGAATGAGCCCTTGATGGTGTGGCTGATGTGGTTGGGTCCTCTGATGCTGTTGCCAGAGTAGATATGGGGACAGAGTAGGCAACGAGGTTTGCTACAGGGATAGGTTCCTGGGTTGGTGTTTCTGTGGTGTGGTGTGTAGTTGCTGTGTATGTGTTAGCTACTATTTCCTTCACCATCCCTGGGAACAGGCAGATGGGGAATGAGTGGAAAGAAGCAATGAGTGGGCAGAATCACGGTCTGTGTGCAACGCGCAGCCAGCACAATTCCTTCTCTGTACAGGTGCTAAGATGCTGGAGCTACAATCTACCCCAAACTTGGTGCCTAACGTTAAATACTGATGTAAGCAGGATCTGAATGAGTTCTCCCCTGACATCTAGTGATGAACTGGGGGAAAAGACTTCAGGAGCCAACCGTGTTTGCTTGGACACACCTACTTTGCCTAGGTGCTCACAGATAGACCTGCTTTGCCAAAATGATCAATTTTGGCTGATTTGGGGTTACAGATCACTCTAGTATTTGAGTGCAGGGGTAATTAAATGTTATCCTTATTGAATGAGCAAAGGGAAGCAGAACTGTGCTTAGCATGCCCTGATTGCGGGGGCCACCCTAAACTGAACCTCACTTGATAAGCTGGGGGGCGAGGTGCCAAATACCATTGAAGACAAGAGTGGATGGGAACAGATATTGCCACCTACTGTTGTGAACTGTGCCTAAAGAGTCCCAGGCACCATTTGCTCTGCCCTTCTCCAGCACTTAGTGATTGAGCTGAATAGATTCAATTGAGAGTTCTTATTTCCAGGTGGTGATTCCTAGAGCTGACATCACTGCTGAGCAGGGCCTGGGCTAAGCCTTAGACCTTGTGTGGGGACAGTGAAAGGCAACACAGAGACTGTACTTGCGGTGAGATTCCCCACGACTTGCTGAAATCACCCAGAGCGGGGTTAAGTGATGGAACCTCTGAATGTAACATCATGGGAGCAGCAAGCAGCGGTGACCAGCAGCAGCAGAGAGGCAGTGGTAGCTATGAGCCAATTGCAGAAGCAGCAGAGGCATTGTTCCAGGACCTCCTGCCTCGGGGCTGGGAGGTGAACTCCTATGAATGCACTCTGAACTCTGGGTCTTTGCTACATAAGGACAGCCAACTGTGGGTGGCGTGCAGCAGCAGGAGAGGGGAGTGACGTGTTAAAAGGACATTTGTTTATTGGACTTTCCCAAGGTGGGAAACTGAGGCAAAGGACACCGCCCAATGCACTGTGGGGTCGGGTTTGCTTAGGGTCACATGCTGTTGAAGGTGGTGGTGTTTTCCCAAATTAATGCTTGGTTCCCTTTTAATAAAAGTTCTCCTTTGTTATACACAGACTCTGTGCTGGCGAGTGGGGAAGTATTGCCTCTGAGAGGTGCCCAGGGGCGGTGTGTAATTTTCCCAGATTACTGGGTGGAGGCTTGAGCTGGCTCTGTTTTGTATTGTGAAGAGGAACCCCTAGATATTGAACCCAGCCCTGTTTGCTGCTGACTTCACCTGGCAGAAGGGTTACACTTAATTCCCTATTTAGGCACCTAAATCATCATTTACGTGCCTAACTAGAACTGGTCATATACACACTATACTTATAGATACGTTCATGGAATAAACTATGCATCAAATAAAGTATCTGTTGAAAACTATTAATGTTTATGCTAATATTAATGATCCAGGATCTATTAAATATACATTTAGGTGTCTAACCTTTGGCACCTCGATTTGAAATAGCAGCAATTTGTTTTAAATTGTTTATTATTATTATTATTGTTGTAATTCTTTCTAAAAAACAATAGAATCCAATCACAAAAGCCACCACAACACATTTTCTTCTCTTCTGTACTGTAGCGATTGTTCTAAGAAATGGTAAGTTGCTACCTAAGACACTAACAGGAGAACGTGTCCTTTATTTGGTCAAAAGAACAGGAGTACTTGTGGCACCTTAGAGACTAACAAATTTATTAGAGCATCTGAAGAAGTGGGCTGTAGTCCACGAAAGCTTATGCTCTAATAAATTTGTTAGTCTCTAAGGTGCCACAAGTACTCCTGTTCTTTTTGCGGATACAGACTAACACGGCTGCTACTCTGAAACCTGTCTTTATTTGGTCAAACGTTACTAATGGTACATGCCTGGCTGCCCAAATGCCTTTGACAACATGAAACTGGCAGGACACTTGAACTGTACAATTCAGGTGTAGGAAATACCGAGGAAATAAACCAAACAATCTTACCCTCTAGGTAGGATATATGAGAGAGCTAAGAGCACAGAAGTCTTTATTCATGGATCATTTCCTTCCCATTCTTAGTGCTGTTAAATGATAGGAAATGGGCCATCCCCTTGTAAGCAGATACCCGGCCTGAGCTGGAAATCACCACAAAACCGTAGCTTTGTTAGAAATGATCAGACTGGTCCTTAGTGGTTTATTTCTGTGCTTATTTTAGACTCTGTGGCCTGGAATTATGAAAGGGAGACATTTTTTAATTTACTCCCTACATTTTTGTTCTGATCTGTTTTCCTGACTTGCTGGCAGTGATAATGACCTCCATTATATCAGAACTGGGGGGTGTAGAAGGGAACGGGGTGTCATGTTACCCCACCAAGCTGGCTTGAGAATAGATTCACTTGAAGTCTTTTAGCAAATCCTTGCACATTAAGAATCATTAATGCACACACACAAAGCTCTCATAAAAACAATTTTCCTAACATTGCCCACTTGTTCTGGTGGTAAAGGTGAGGATGAAATGAGAATCATCCTGAAACTTCATTCAAAACTTTGAAGTGAAAAAAAAAAACTTCTGTTCACTTATTTTTTCCCTTCTTTATTCTTAATTTTTTCACACCTCTGCCCTTCTGAGCACCAGCTGGAGCTAATATTTATATGGAGATCATGAATTTTCCAGACTTATCATGACTGTAACCTTTCTGCTGGGTGTTCTTAACAGCAAAAAGGGCCGGGTTCAATCATCTAGTGGTTCCTTCTGAAAATAGGAGGTCAGCTCAAGCCTCCACCCAGAAGCCTGGGAAACTAAATGACTTCCCTTGGATGCTCTAGATAGGCAACATTTCCCCACTCACAAGCACTAGTCCAGGGTTTAAAACAAACAGAAGTTTCTTGGGAGTTGTGTGGGGTGGCGGGGGCGGGGGGAAGTGGGGAAGTGGGGAAGGGACACCGAATAAACTTGGGGAAACCAACAATTAACAATATCTATTAGGTAAGACTATTAGGGGTCTGCTGCGACAAAGGAATGTGGGCCCTCCAGTTAGCATCCTATTTGGTGCGGGGAGGCACAAGTGGCCTACATAGCCTTGAGCAACAAACAGTCCAGAGACTATGATGTTAAGTCAGCCATACTACGGGGCCAGGGCCAGATGGGCCAGGCTACGGAAAAGTACCAGCAGCAGTTTTGGGCCACTAGATAGGCTGGAGATGAACGGCCCAGGCATTTGTTTAAAGCTTAATGGATTAGGCTATCTGTTGGTTAAAGACAGATATGCAGAGTGTGGGTAAAATGATGGACTCCATAATTCTGGAGCAATTTCTACAAAGCCTCCTTGAGAACACCTGTGTGCAATTTTGGAGGCATTGGCCCACTCCAACTCTGGAGGCGGCGGTCAAACTCACAGAGGAGTTTGAAGAAGGAGATTTTCCCCGAAAGGCGGTGCTTCAGTTTGCAGGGGTCAGCAACGTGTCCATACACGGACACAAGCATCTGTGGTAAACATTTTGAGGTGCATGGTCATTTTTCAAAAAATTGAATGACATAACTCCTCCCCTCCAATGTCTGTCACTAAGTATGGTAATTTTGTCAAGTGTCCATCACTCAATATGGTGGTGCTGGCTCCTTAACAGACCAGAGCTGGGAAAGAAGTTTGGAGAATTGGCAGGGGTAAAACCTGCAGAAAAGAAAAGGGAGGAAAGCAGAGGAACTTCTTCAGGGAGGCGGGAAATTACCTGCTACTAAGATGGGAGACTGGGACACATAAAAAAAGGTTGCCCCATATGGACTGTGGGAGGGCTGCTGTGACCGGGGTCCCAGTCGGGGACAGCTGAGGTTACCCAGTTAGGGTGAACTTCAAAGAATGGGGCAGACAGACCCCAAAGCTGGTGGACAATTCAATACTTACCAAGCCAGCATAAAACAGCTTCTTTATTACCTTATCGGTTGCCCAAAAACCAACAACACAGTTCCCTTAAAACAACCTAGCCTCAGGCCTCCATTCAAGTACCCAACTCAAATATGAAGAAGCTTTCTGAACATCTTATTTCATCACATAAAAGAAAAGGTTCTACCAATCCCAAAGAATCGGACACATTACCTCCAAGGTTATTGAATATTCCAGATCCTACCCAAATGCACGCTTACAGCCAATTCTTATTAACTAAACTAAAATGCATTAAAAAAGAAAAGAGAGATTATGGCTAAAAGATCAATATACATACAGACATGAGTTCAATTCCTGAGGTTCAGATATATAGCAGAGATGGTGAGCTTTAAGTATCAGAGGGGTAGCCATGTTAGTCTGAATCTGTAAAAAGCAACAGAGGGTCCTGTGGCACCTTTAGTCTCAAAGGTGCCACAGGACCCTATGGTGAGCTTTGTAGTTGCAAAGAGTTCCTTTAGAATTTAGTTAATAGGTTATACTCCAATGTCCAATATCATATTCAGGGCAAACCAGTCAGCACTGGGATCCCAATCTTGTGGCTTAAGCTTCCTCTGCATTGAAGCATCAAGCAGATCTGAGATGACAGACTCAGGACCCAATGGTCTTTTATATAGTTTTCTAGCAGCAACTTGACCATACAGTTCTGGGTAAACAATAGGCTTTTGATGTAACCTTCTGTTTTCTAAACACCACTGGTAATTAGTTACACAAATTAACATAGGGCAATTTATCCATTAGGCAGTCTATCACAAACTTCAAAGAGATATATAGACAATGACATTATTTCACCCAAGATTCATCTAAATGTTAATATTCCTTTTTGATCTCTGAATCAATAGTTATAATGACAGGAGGAACGGTTTGTTTACATGGGTAGCATTTAAGATACACACAATTAATATCACTTCTAACAATATAGGTTTGCACTTCAAAGTTCGAGCTTATTTAGCATTTGAATGCCCCTCATTACAATTTACATACTTCCAAACATGACTTTAAAGGTTGGCTTTGGGTCATTGAGCCCCCAAGCTGTTTAACCCTTTCTGGCCATGATTTATATTTTGTATAAGATTTGTTGCAATTATATAACCGTGGCAGCAATAATGATTTGCATGGTTATATTTTAATTAGACAACGTCACAGCTGAATTTTGTGGCTGGACTGGGACTGTGGGGGTGTGGCAGTGAAAAATGCCATCCATCTCAGTGAAGGTGGGGAGGAGATAAGAGAGCAGCCTAGTGGACACTGTATCAGGATGTTTACTGGCAAGGACAGATGTGGTAAAGCCATACTGGATCCGGCCAGAGGAAAGGCTGAGTTTGGAGTGCATCCATGGGGAGGGAAGACTCTGCCCAGAAGCTGAGATACCCCTGGAGGTCCAGGGAAAGTTCAGATGGAAAGGGGTTGGGGTTGTGGATAGATAGTCCCATTTGGTGGTGTTAAAGATGGACTGGAAGAAAGTAGGCATCTAGGGTGCATGGCCGAAGAGAACTGAGCCATCAGGGTAGGTAGAGAAGGGGCTCGAAGCAAGGGAATAGGAGAACCCCAGACTGCAGGGCAAAGGCAAGGGGCAAAATGGAGAAATGAAGATTTCCATGGAAAAAATGGGGGAAAGAAATAACTGGTCAAGCAGGCACTAAGGGAAAAAGGAAGCCCAAAAATGTCAGGGGTGTGTGTGAGGGGGCTGTCTACAGAAGGTTCACTACTAGGGCTTCAGGAGGAGGATCCCCAAGATATGTTGGTAGGACTAGGAGAACAAGAGGCAGACAGGAGATAGGATAACCATCTGGGGGGAACTGTGGAAAACAGGTACCTGGTGCCTCCTCTAAAGGAGGGAAGCAAAAAAAACCTCAATGTCTGACCAGAGGGTGTTTGTGTGACAGGGTTTTGGGAGATAACAGATGAGCCAGCACTGTTCATTTAGGCATCGATCCATTCCCCTGGAAAAGGTTGGTTGGGAATATGCACCTAATTAGCTGATCAGGCTGGGAGGGCTGATGAACCAGTGAGCCATCACCCGAGGGGTATAAAAGAAAACACAGGAAGGAAGTGAGCAGGGATGACTTGGGATGGCTAAGCCCAGTGTGTTTGGAGCTCTGAAGGAAGGGAGACCCCTGTTCCTCCTTGGCCCTGTGGGAAAGGGCCAGAAACCCTATATATACTTTGCTGCGCAAGGCTGTGTTGGTGATGGAGTATAAACAAATTCACGTGATGTTGCCACCTACTGGCAGAGTCTGAGAGGTTTCTGGGGTGTCAGCGGACAGGCACAGAATGTTCCCCATTACACTCTCCACGCACAGTTTGTTGTCCAGTGTTGGTGGAGCCCAAGGATTCTGGTGTCTGTCTTCAGGCCCTTAGGGAGGTGCTGCTTAGGCTGCTCTAGGGACTCTACCACCCGACCCAGGTGAAGTGGATACAGATTTGACTGCGGGGTAGGGGGGGCCTGCACCACAGCCCCTCAACTGAGCTGCTGCTTTCTGTGGCTTCAGTCCAAGCCACCCCAATACTGCCTCTGTGCTCTGCACGCCCCAGCTTAGTCTGCTATCTTGAAACCACCCCAACCCAACTCTACCCGCCACTTCAGCTCTGTGCAAAGTCTTCAGAGAGGAACAAATAGCATATAGGACCCTTCACTGACTCTCCTAGCAGAAAGTAGAGGCCCCTTTCCCCTTACTAACTTCCTTTTTTCCTAGCCAGGGTCCCTCACCCAACTGTGCCTGACTCACGTGTTGGCCAAAGTGACCCCTCACTCCAGGCACAGTTGGTTCCGTGCTCTTGTCCTTTCATTTCCCAACAAGGATAATAGCATTTTATTGGCCCCAAATTCAAAACTTAACTGTATTTTAACCAAAATGCCCCACACGGTCACATAACTGAAATGGAAATGAGGCTTGGCCCATTTTGGTCACTTCCCTTTGCTTACCCAGAGCTCCCTCTCTTCTGGAGCCCTGTCCTTGTGGAGTTCTCAAGCAGAGGACTTCTGTTCACCAAAAGGTATCAATAGTGAGCTCCCTACTGTCTAGGGCTTCAGGCCACAGGGCTTACATAGCTTACAAAATTTTTTTGGAAGGGATATTAAACCTTGAGCTTCAGGGTTTAAGCCAATCTCTAACTATTAGAAACCAGGATGAAACCTATGAAGGGGGTAGATTATCCCACATCTGTCTATTGTAGGGTTCTTACATCTTCTGAAGCATCTGCTTGGGTCACTGTCAGAAATGGATACTGGAATAGATGGACCCTGGGTCTCTTCCAGTCAGACATTTCCTATGATTCTAAATGGAAGTGATGAACTATCACAAGAATATTCATAAAATATATCTTACTCATACATCTAGCCTGCTGGACATGCAAAATACTCTTGTGAGATTTCCAGCTCAATTCTTTTAGACCAGTGGTTCTCAACCCGCAGCCTGCTGGCCTCTTGCGGCCCAATCAGCACTCATCTGCAGCCCATGTGACATCCTCAGGGCCATACAGGTCGTATATATATTGTGTGGATGCGGCCCACATAACACATACAGAGATGCATATGTGGCCCACAATGGTAAATAGGTTGAGAACCACAGTTTTAAACCTAAGTGGTTCTCCTAGTTTGTATATGTTTGGGTGCATATCTGAACTTTCAGATTTCTGAGGATCACCAACCCCTACTTATAAGTCAGAGTCTCACTTAACATATTTTTTCACCACCCAGATAGCAGTATAAATTACTCCCTAGCAACAGGCATAAGAGATGATCGAGTGTTTGATCTTCTCCTTCCTTGGAGGTTTTTAAGGCCCGGCTTGACAAAGCCCTGGCTGGGATGATTTAGTTGGAAATTGGTCCTGCTTTGAGCAGGGGGTTGGACTAGATGACCTCCTGAGGTCCCTTCCAACCCTGATATTCTATGATTCTATGTTCTTCAGCAGCATGATCTGCACCCACTGAAGTCAATGGCAAAGCTTCCATTGTAGGATGAAGCTGTAGATGAAATTCATCCATGTTCAGATTGCTAGCACAAGGACTTACATCTCACTTAACCCCAATTTGGAAGGCTTACGTGGTGCATATGCCTTGTACTAGCCCTCTACACGGTGGTGAATTTCACCGTTTCGAACTTCCCAGAGCATAAAGCACCGTCCATATTTTTGATGATGCTTTATGAGATTTTAAGTAAAACAGTGTGTGCTGCTCAGTTCCTTGGTGAATGGCATAATCTGGCATTGCATCGATGTGAAGAATGCTGCACCACATAGAGTTGGGTTTGATATTGTATTTATGAAGCCAACTTTAAAATGAGACACTTGAGTCTGATCCTGCCAAGCCCTCTCTGTCTGACCTTCTGATTGATGTATCAGTCAGAGCAGCTGAACCTCAAAAGGGTTTATAAATCTGGTCGACGCAGTTTGGATAAGCACCCAAATCTTCAGACCCTTATTTAAATCACTGACAACAACTGGACTCCGGCAAGAGGCCTGGGTTCAAACATAATAGAATGAAAGGAGCTTCTTCCTATTTCACTGTAAACACCAGGAGGTTTGCTACCAAGGACCTGCTCCAAAATTGAACTACAGTTTAAGACCACGGCTGCTCAACTCATTTTCCATCTGGCCAGCTCCTTGGGACCTACCAAAATTAATAGAGCATTTAGTCATAAAACATATAGTTAAAATGAAAAGGCTGCTTTAACTGATTGCTTAGGCCCCAGTCCTACACAGACTTATGCATGTGCTTTTCCTTGTGCACTGTGAGTAATTCCACTGAAATTATGCCCACAAAACTGTGGGTGCAATAAAGAGAGGGTAGGTTAAGGCTGTGCTGAAACTTAAGTCTTATGTGAACTTTTTGAGATCTTTCATCCTCCCGTCACTCTTCTGCCAACTTCTATCCCGCTTCTTTCCTACTCTTCACTCAGCCAGAACATTTTTCTTTCTCTTGACCCCCGCCTTTTATTTCTTTGCCCTGACCTCCAGCTCTGCTTTGACTGACTCCACTTGTCTGCCATTCCACTGATCCCCATCCCTTCCATTTTCCTTTCCGAGACCCCCAGTGCCCATTCTCCCCTAGCACATACCAGACCCCCTACTTCTGGAAGGAAAACATTTATCCCATTTTTCTGATTTTTAAAAAAATGTTTACATTCTGTTTGCTTCAGGGCTTGGCCCATGGGTTCCAGATACAAATTCTCAGGGATGGACAGGGAAGAAGAAACAGAGCTTTTCACCTTATGAAGATCTTTGAAGTTATAATGGTACCAGCATATTTAGTGCCTAAACTTGTGATTTGCCCAGCAATGTCAACTCCTGTTGAATTCTGGAGGTTGAGTGTGTTTGGGACCTACCAGAAGATTGTTATAGCCCTGCAGTATGAGAACCCAAGCAGTTACAGTACAGTTAACTGTTCCCATCTGGCCTCATAGTTGTACATCTGCATATGGTCACACTGACCAGAACAACTTTTACTGTAATTATTTAGACCTCTTTCTTCCCCTCAGCAGTTCAGTGATCCATGATTCATTACAGTCTGAAGAAACATGTCTATCTGGCTGAACTCTGTCAATTCCACAGATTGTCCTATATCTTATCGAGACATTTTGGACAAGTACAAAGTACTCACCAGTTAGCTTTCTAACAGGCTAAAAGCCATATTTGCTTAGTACACAACTTCCTGCTCTAGACCAAGATAAACAATGAAATCATTAGCAATTATTAAGTTGGCCTGTTGCAAGAAGGGGCTGAATTTCTTATTCTTTATTATACAATTACCTAGATTTACTAAACATCTAAATACAGGGAGTAGAGAATATGATGCTTTTACGATATACCTATTGTAATGATAGGTTTTCTCACAGTATATTATTCAGCCACTAAATGTCTATGGACTGTATGGAGCTCCACACAGGTTGTGTTTCCCGGTAAGCAAGGGAGATAGAATGGGAACTCAAGCTGTGAAGAAGACTGTTTGTTAATTATATAGTTGTTTGTGTTTAACAAACAGTTCTTGTTGACAAAAGACTATGATTCCATAGACTTCTGCTACCCTGATTTACAGAGATGTAACTCTAAGTATCTTGCACTTTAACCAATAATACTTATGTAGTACTTTATGTTTTCAAAGCATTGTATAAACAATGACAAATTAAGCCTCAGAGTATCCGTGTGAAGTTGGTTAGTAAGTACTATCACTATCATATTGGAGAAATTGAGGCACAGAGAAGTTTAGAGGCCTGCCCAAGATTAAATAGCGAGTTAATGGATTAGAGCTCAGCATGTCCTGGTTCCTAATTATGAGCGCCATCTACTCAAAAATGAAACAGCCTGCTTAGCTCCTTCCCAGAAATTCAGCAAGATGGCAACTAGAAATAACACTGCAATGCCAAAGCATCAAGGTTTCACTCCTTGAACATGTTATAATAAGGTGAAAAACACAATACCTACTCTAGTGATGAGTGTAGAGGCACCACTGTGTTCAAAGGCATGAGAGGGGTGTAGCAAGTGTGCTTGTGTCTTCTTTACTGGCTGATCTATGGAGCGGTGTTAACAGGTGGGCTAGAGGAAGCCATATTTTATGTCCTCTGAAAAGAAAGTGCTGCAGAGAGACAATTCATAGGCAGGTAATTATGGTTAGGTGACGGGCTCCTTAGAAATATGATAGATGGAAGTGGGACCACCCATCCCTCTGCCTTGGTTACAATCTCCTGTTGGGGGAAGGGATTTGGTATACAGGTCTGTCTCATCTTACGCGGGGGTTCCGTTCCACGGTTAGCGCATAAAGCGAAAACTGCTTATAGCCAAAACCCCATTGAGTTCAATGGCGGGCGAAATCGCCCGCACTACAGGCATAGTATTAAAACTGTTGTTTTTCTCTTTTTTTTGTTTTTTGTTTGTTTTTGCCGACCGCATAAAGTTGAAATCACGCATGTTAAATGCGCGTAAGATGCGACAGACCTGTAATTCTATAATGGAAATTTAAAAGTTAAAAAAAGCCTTTGACAGGAAAATAAAGCTGATCATTCGAGAAAGAGACCTAGTAAGATAAGATGTGAAAGATAAATACTCTAGACAGCCTAGGTCAATAGTAGATAGACCCACTCATTTCCATCAAAGTAATGCACAGCCTTTTGAAGAAGGCCAAAAATAATTCAACTCCCAAGATTACCATGGAGAAATCAATGCAGTATTAATTATTCTTGACATTTTAGAATCAGACAAAGAAGCCACTATCTAATTATATGCACAGCATCACATTAATGAGAACACTCCTCACTTGTTACACCACACAGGGCTTTATTATTTCGATGCTTTGAATCCAAGTTCAAATCCTACGAAGAGTTTGCTTAGGGATTCGGTCCTGCCATGTTTGATGTTTTAACTCCTTATTTTCAACAGTTCCCACTCTACAAGTGTGCTCAGGTCAAGGTCTTTCTATATGTGATCTTATTTTCTGTGATGTGGCAGAACTAAGTAGATGGCCAATTGTCAACCCCTTGACTGGACAGTAACAACGGTTGCATCACTTTAAAAGTGTGGTGCACTTCAGTGATTTAGTTGGGAATTGGTCCTGCTTTGAGCAGGGGGTTGGACTAGATGACTCCTGAGGTCCCTTCCAACCCTGATATTCTATGATTCTATCACAAAATCTTGGATTGATTTGAGGACTAAGTCTCCTCTGTTCAGATTTGAATCCTTAAAAGCTTTGCTCTATAACTAGAATTAAAGGGACAGCTCATCAACAGGTCCAATTAGCGTAGCTCCATTGATTTGGATTTACACCAACTGATGGCCAGGCACAAAGTTTGTAAATTGTCCTGCAGAAATTCCCGCAGAGAGGATCCAAAATCGCATCCAGGCCATTGCAAACTCACAAAGCTTATCCCATCTGGTGCTTGAATGACCAGGGGTACTATGGTGATAGGTGTGTTAGAAATACCTAGAGATAAATTAGGTAGGTCAGCTGAGACAATTTTAAGATTTTTAAATAGTACAAGTATTAATAAAAAGGCAGCTTGCTGCTATAAAGTGAATTTTATAGATGTCTTTAAAAACATTCTGTACAGTCTTAATGATTTTTTTAAAATAGCCGTAGCATTGCCAGGATATCTGGTCTTCATGTGGTGGCTTGTGGTGAACTTTCCCTCACTGCTATACTGGTTTCATATTTTTGCTCTTTAATAAAGCACTAAAGACAGGAACGTTCCAAATCTTCTGGCACCAATTCCCTCATAAAAAGCAAAAGTTGAAAACCATGCGGTTGTGGCTGAAATGGTTCTATCGGATGGAAATTAACAACAGAAAACATGGGAGCTATTTCGGGATTTCCTGGTGGGAGATCGCTAAGAGAGGGCAATAGCTCCCCTCCTCAGGGAAGATTTTAAAATCACCGCGAGGTGTCCCTTGAACGTTTGTTCCTGATTTCTGTCATAGTGCAGTGACAGAGCAGGAGAGCTGAGTGATAGATCAATGTCAAGAGCTCAGCTTCCCTTTTTAAAAACATGTCCTCTAGAATGTGTTGGGACAGTGTCAAATTATCATGAATTGTTGTGATTGATATGAATAAATGTGGTGAACATGAGTTTGGCATGGCTTGGTACGTCTGAATTTGCTAGAGGATTCTGGGAGCAGGGTTCTCTTAGTATCTGACAGCTGGTATGGAAATTTACTGAGAGTGATTAGAGGCTCTATCTGTGTGCGTGTTTTCAACATAGAACTTTGGTCATATCACCCCGGGCCCAACTCACCAAGTAAAGAAAACGCAAAAACACTCCATCAGTGAGGTTGGCACAGGCTGACCTGGGTCAAAATGACCCTTTTGGATAACACCACACTAAGAAAAAGTGAATGATTGACGAGAGGGTAAACGTTGACTGTTCTCTGTTTTGCAGTCACTTCTAAAATATTAAATTAAAAAAAACCAGTAATGGAATGCCCACAAGGCAAATTTTCTGGGGCATGTGACTCTTTTGAGAACAAGAGGTATAAATGCTAAGCAGAGTAAATTAGTTAGTTCCTCAGTTAACATCTGAAGAGGTCTGTGACGCTGTAGGACAAAGGGTCTCAGGATAGCCAAGACCCTGCTATGAGAGACTTTTGTAGGACTTTTGAACCAGAAGGCCTTGGGGTAACCAAGACCCTGCTTTGGGGGATGTTTGACAGACCAAGTACTTGAGAGGGGAAAAGAAGAGAAGAAAATAAGGCCCCATCTAGGACTGGTAGCTATACCTGCTATGATTGCCAATCAGGATACTGTGTAAGGCCAACATAGTTACTGAGGGTTTATGCTTGGGGAATTGAGGCCTATTAGGGAGACATATTATATAACCTTTTACTGCTTGTGTGATTCTCTCTCAGATAAACTGCAGTGCATTGAGCAAATTGAATCAGAAATTTCAGTGGTATGGGTAACAATCTGTCCAGCTGTGGGCCATTCTGGCAGGGCCTCAACTCACCGGCACGGCGCCTCCTGCTGGTTGTCCAGGGAATTAGCTCTTTTCCAGCTCCGGAGCGCCCTCTGCCGGCTGATGGCCTTGCCCGCCGCTGGCCCCGGGTCCCTCCCAGACCCCGGTGCCCTTTGCTCAGGGGTTCTGCCCACCGCAGTACCCCTTCTCTCTGGGTCTCCCCTCCCTGGGGAACCCCTGACCCCCTAGCCCCACCTTGCCTCAGTGGCTACTGCCAGTCTCCATCTAGCCCCTGCTCACTGGGGTGGACTGCAGTCTGTATACCACTCATCATTGGAAAGGGGGGTTGGACCCGCTGCCTCTGCTTATGTCTGGACTGCCCCTCTGCAGCCCTAGTATCCTTTTGTGGGCCCTTAACTCAGCCTGCAGCCTGGGGCTTTGCTAGGCTGGAGCTCCCAGCTCCTTCTGCCCTTCCTCAGCACTGCTCCACCCTAGGTACCCTCCTCAGCTTCCCAGGTAGCCAGGTCCTTCTCTCTCAAGAGGCGAGAGAGAGAGTGTCCTCTTGAGCTCCTGGCTCATAGCCCTTTTATAGGGCCAGCTGTGGCCTGATTGGGGCATGGCCTCAGCTGTGACTGCTTCCCCCAATCAGCCTTTTTCCAGCCACAGCCCTCTCCCAGGGCTGTTTTAAGCCCTTCAGGGCAGGAGCGGGGTGACCACCCCACTACAGCCATGAAAGATCCATTTCAACAGAATTTACTCCCCCCCATTGGTTCATCCGGGGGGGGGCACTTAGGATCTGGGGCAAAAATCAGTACTTGGTCCTGCCTAGTGAAGGCAGCGGGCCGGACTCAATGACCTTTCGAGGTCCCCTTCAGTTCTATGAGATAGGTATATCTCCATAACTCTTAGCACATGCCTCAAGTTCCATTGGGACTTAATTCAGGTGCTTAAAGTTAAGCACCTGCTTAAGTACTTTGGCAAACAGATGCCTTAACCTCAATGGATGTGCACAACCAGGGATTATAAAGGTTTATCTAGAAGAGAAAAAGGCAACCTGAGTTGCCTAAAAGGAGGACAATGCTGGTTGGTCTCAGCTTTGTCCTGGGAACCTTCAAAAAGAGCCAGCTTTTGGGGAAATGCTGGTCTTGAAACAGAGCTTGCTTAGAAAGAAGCAGATAGTGTTTTGATCCTGGCTGAAGAAGAGTTGTAGAGCCTGAGAGATTATTGTGTTCCGACCCATCTGAGATTGCAGCTAGACATGCAATTTACCAGGATCTCTGGGATATTTTTTAACTTATCTTTTCAGAAAATAACTGCCAAAAAGTACCAGCTGGGTGACAGTTCTTCCTAAACTTGACAGCACCTAGCTTGTTGTCCTTTTACCTACAGCAAGACTGTTACAATCTAGAAGACTGTTCTATTGGAAAAATAAAATGAACTTTCTTATGACCTGGTTCATTTACCTCTTTAAAGCTGATAAAAAGGGGGAATTCCTCTTTATGGACCCTCTTTTTACCTTTCAATAGGAGCAGGCAGTGTCCCTGACTGTTACCCAGTTTCTAGTGGAACAGTGGCTATAACATGAAAATGAGCGCCACAATTGGCAGTGGATGGCATCCTTTCCAGTAGTCTCAGCAGAAAGATCTTGAGCACAATCAGCATGGATATGAAAATATCCTGTTCTCTCTAGAAGTGATCCCGCCAAAGCAGTGATGAAGCCACTTGATAGGGTCTATCCAGTCTGGACTGTACCTGTTGAGTGGATAGAGAACTCCATTCTTTAGCGTTGCCAAGTCACCAGCTCTCAGGCGTACTGCATTCACCGATGAGTAAAAATGAAACAGAAGTGGTGGAAACAAGGGTGAGGAGCTGACTAGGGTTGCTGTCGACATTCTGTAGGTCTCAGAGTTTTCTAATGTAGATGTCCACCACTTAAAACATGTTGCTTATCAGACTGTCACTCCCACTGCTGCGGTCAGAGAAAGTGTTTTGCTGCTAATCTAAAATTCAAAAGGTCAGTGAATCTGACAAAATTTTACCCAAGTACTGAAAAATTTGGAGGCCAGATTTGGTTCTCAGTTATGTCAATGTAAATCAGGTGTACTTTCCTCATGGTTTCTGGAGTTACACTGGTGTGACTGACAGCCAAATGTGGCCCCCGGGTAGTTTAAGACCTAGTATAAATCACCATCTAAGAGTTGGCAGAGTATATTGCAACATGAAGATTTCAGACCAAGCAGGAGACATATAATCACTCTCCTGTGAGCTCCCTTAAATACAAAACTCTCAGTGCCTTGAATCTAGCTGAAAGGTAGCCTATAGATCCATGCTCTCATATATCAAAGAGTGTAAGACTGTCTGATATAATGCGATACTCAACGTGTGCACTTTGAAATGGGAAATGGTTCATGTCACTAAAGTATATTTCAGGGGTCGGCAACCTTTCAGAAGTAGTGTGCCGAGTCTTCATTTATTCACTGTAATTTAAGGTTTCGCGTGCCAGTAATACATTTTAACGTTTTTAGAAGGTCTCTCTCTATAAGTCTATATTACATACCTAAACTATTGTTGTATGTAAAGTAAATAAGGTTTTTAAAATGTTTAAGAAGCTTCATTTAAAATTAAATTAAAATGCAGATCTTATCAGTTTAGTGTGATCCTTGCCCTTGCTTTTCCTTGCTAAGTTTTCCAATGTCTGGCACGTATTTGGATACTTTAAGATGCACACAGGCTTCTGAGTGATCAGTTGTTAACCGGCTCCGAGAGGGACAGAGGACAGATTTCATGTGTGAAAATACCTGTTCACACAGGTATGTGGATCCAAATGCTGAAGGCATTGCAAATGCAATTTTCTTCAAACAGTTAAATTTCACTGGCAGGGATGTCCAGCAGGTCAGAATAGAGGCCCCATGATCTCTCTCAGTAGCTTCAAGTGCACTCCGCAGATCTCCAAACGTTGATGCCCACAATTCTGAGCTTTTTAAATGAATGAGCTGCATTTCAAAATCTTCAACACCCATCCACTGAAATACAGACAAATCCAAGTCGCTTTCGTTGAACTTTTCAGTTTTAATTAAGAAAAAAAAGCATTGGGCCAAATCGCTGGAAATCTTGAAATGTCAGAAAATTCTGATTCCAGTTCTGAAATGTACATTCCAATCTTATCGACACTGACAGTGCAACATGTCGAAAGCTCTTTAATGTGTGGGAAGTAGTGGAAAGTGAAAGTTTGAATATCCCGAGAAAAAACTGCTAGTTTTACAACAAATGCCTTCCAGGCTTCATAAAGATCCAGGACCGTTTGCCCTGCACCCTGGAGACAGAGGTTGAGTTCATTTAGGTGAGTGGTGATGTCAGTTAGAAACATGAGCTTACACAGCCATTTGTCATCATCCAGTTCGGGTTAGTTTTGTGCTTTTTGCCTTGACTGTATCAAAACAGTTTACAAAGCGCACCAAAACCTTGCCACAACTTAGCCATAGAATGTTGCTGTGAAGTGGAATGTCGTTATAAGCACTCTTCTAGCAGTGTTTGAAACTGTCTGTGAGTCAAAGCAGTTCGAGCAACGAGAAAATTCACAATTCACACCATTGTATTCATCACATTATTAAGCTCTGAATTAGAAATTTTAGCATACAAGTTTTCTTGATGGATGATACAGTGAAATTTGACTGTCGGGCGGCCAATTTGATCTTCAAGTAATTTTACAAATCCCTTCTGTTTTCCGACCATGCCAGGAGCACCATCTGTTGTCACACAAAATATTTTTCTGATGTCAACTCCTCGTTCTTCAAAATGGTTTACAAAACTTTCCACTATATCTTCCCCCTTTGTTGTGCCATGCAGGGGTTTTAGGCAACAAAGTTCCTCTTGGATTTTCCTTGCTGTGTCTTTTAATGCTGTCGTCTGCTTTTCGTTAATGTTTTCTGCCATTTCGCTTACGCGTCTCTCAACTGTTCTGGCAGAGACAGGCAGTTCGTTTATTCTAGATACGATCATATCTTTATTTGGCAAATCATTGAACAAAACCTGCGAACTGCTGAGAAAAACTTCTTTTATATATTCCCCATCTATAAATGGCTTTCCAGTTTTTGCAGTGCACTATGCAATCTTGTAACTTCCTTCTGTAGCTTGATTTTTACTTACACTTAAGCATTTAAAAACACTGCTTTGCTTCTCATATCCTGTTACTGCCTTTTTGATCAATTCAGTCTTGTCTGCTTCGTCAAGAAAGTTTTTCTTGTGCTTCATTTCAAAATGTCGTTGAACACCTGATGTGCGACAAACAACACTTTCACAAAAGAAAGTACAAACAGCATGGGCCTTCTTGTGAATAAATCCAAATGTGTTTGTTCAAGAAGGCTGAAATGAATGGACATCTAAGTTTGCTTTCTTAGGAGCTGGCATTTTGTCAGATGTACCCCTCAACTCATAGCAAAAAAAAAATATCACGACAGATGGCACACACAACATCAAACGCAGTGCACTGTTCCACGTGGCATGGCATAAGCAGCAAATCAGGACAGCAAAAATATCCCAGTGGTGTTGGAACAATTTTTAAGGTGGGGGTGCTGAGCTGCGCCCCCTTTTGTCCCTGTCAGCACCCCTCACTGCCCCAGGCTGGGGCCAGTGGGCCACAGCTGGGGGCGGCTGCAGAGCGCCAGGCCAAGGCCAGGAGCAGAGCCCTGGGCCAGCGGCCAGGACCCCAGGCTAGCAGCGGGATGAGGGAGGCTGGCTGCCTGGACCCTGGCTGGCAAGGGGCCAGTGGCCAGAACCCCAGACCTGCAGCGAGCTGAGCGGGGCCAATGGCCAGGACCACAGACCGGCAGCGGAGCCCACCGGGCTGGCAGCTGGGACCCTGGCTGGCCGGAGGCCAGTGGCCGGAACCACAGGCCGGCAGCAGAATGCCACTGAAAATCAGCTCGCGTGCCGCCTTTGGCACGTGTGCCATAGATTGCTGACCCCTGGGATAGGCTATAACCAGGAATCATTGCTGAGTTTCTGGAAGTTTTCACAGATATCACAGGTGTTGCAAAAAAATCAAACACACGATCCAACTAAAAAACAAAGTGATGTCTGTACAGCATAAAGTGTGAAATGTACAAATTGCCCTGAGACAACCACTCAAATCTGAAACTACACAAAGCAGATATCATTGAACTGGTTGTTTCATCAGAATGGGTTTCTCTTATTGTTCTCACCAGGAAGCCTAATGGTGCCATTCACATGTGTGTGGACTTGAGAAACCTAAACTCCATCATTGTGGTGGATTGTCAGCCTCTACCTGACACCAATGAAAAGCTGCTCACCTTCTCACTTGCCCATACCTTATCAAGAGGGTGCAGTGGAGAAAGATGATGAAGAGATTGTCATTGCACAAATCTCTGCTACAACTAAATAAGTGATCACAGTCTGGGCAACATCTATGAGAGAAGACAAGGTACTTCAGGACCAAAAAAGTTGCATAGTTAATGGATGACCTTACAAGACGCTGATACCAGAACACATGCAAACATGTAGACACATCACATGAGCTGTCCCTTGTAAATGAATGGATTTTGAGAATGGATGATCTTGTTGTGTCTACACTTGTGAGATCATGATTGATTCACCTGGCACAGGAAGGATGCCTGAGGATGAGTCTAACCAAAAGATAATTATGACAAGATTCCTGGTGGACAGAAATGGACAAGCAAGTTGAGGAAGCAATCAAGAATTGCATAGCTTGTATTAGTCGCAGAAAACCTTCAGCGTTCCTTTCACTCTAGTTGACTATCCCAACTGTCCATGGGAGAAACTAGCCCTTGACATAATGCGATGCTTTGAAGATCATCCTGTTACACAAAGATTTGCCATAGTAATGGTAAACTATTATTCAAAGTGGCCAGAAATTATATTCACTGGGAAGGTTACCACTAAGACAGTGATTAAGTTCATGTCATCAACCTTTGCCTGAGAAGGATTCCCCAAGGAACTGGTAACTGAGAATGGAATGCAATTGACCTCTGCTGAAATGCAGCAATACTTCAGTAGAAATGGTATCAAGCACAAAATAATTTCCTTATACCATCTGAGGGCTAATGGTCTAGTTGAGAGAATGAACGGACTGGTGAAAGAAAGTTTGCAAGCAAGACCATGAAAAGAAGCTTTACAGGAAACATGATTTGCTTACAGCACCACTCTATACTCCACAACAGCGGTATCACCCTTTGAAGTGTGAAGAGGATGCAGGGCCAATACATGACTTACTACTGTCAACAGCTTACATGTTTCCCTTATACAACCAAACCTTCCAATGAACCCATTCATGAATGTGCTAGGAAACAAGAAGAGCAATACAGAACGTATGTAAATCATAAGAAAGGTGCTAAATGTCACAAGTTTCAAACTGGAGATTTTGTTCATTTGAAGGTGTCATACAGAGTCAAAAAAGGATGTTTATGTCATTCACATTCTTTACAGATAACAGAAATCCAAGGAGATTCTGGATGGATCTATGCTGCAATGTAAGTGCAGGGCTAATAGAACTCGAGTTAACAGACCCTGGGTTTGTTAACCTAGGGCTTGAGCATCTACATTAATTTGTAACCCCAGGTTAGGAACTGTTGGACCGTGAATCCCAACCTAGGGCTCCAGCTTCTACACTACATTATGTGGGCCCAAGTCCTACCTCCCACATCCCAGACTTCCTCGTGCCCTCCCAAAATGTGTTTGCTCTAACCTTTTGTTTGTGGTGCAGTGTGAGAAAACTTGACTGTCCAGAGGACAAGGAAGTCTGCCTGTGGGATTGTGAGATACTTTTCACGGACTCCCAGAGCACAAGTCCAGTGGGGCTGCATCTACACTGCAAAGCAATAGAGCTTGAACCTTGGGACTCGTCTTGACTCAAGCTCAGCCTCTCCACTACCTTGGGGTCCTGTATTAGCACAGTTTGTGTGTAGATGGAAGGGGGGTTAGGCTTGAGTCTGAGTTGGAACCCTGGAGTTACCATGCAGTATAGACATACCCTTTGCTGTATTAATAGATGGAAAGAAATGGAACACTTCAAGATTGTTTACAACTCATCAGCCAGCAGCTGAAGAAGAGAATGCTGATTTCCACCTTGGACCAGAGAACATTGATTACTTCGATAGTGATAATGGACAATCTACAGTAGTGGGAATTACTCCACGGCCTACTTTCTTTCCTGCCTCTCCAGGTATAAGGAGAAGAGTGGAACAAAGGAGATGCCCTAAAAGTTTGGAGGACTTTGTTAAAGGATTTAAGTGATGGTTTGAAAGTGAATGTTGAAAGTTATACGCAGTTATTCTAAAAGTGAAGGATGTGTTGTATCTAGCTAGGTGCAGGTAGCTGCACTGGTTTGCATTTGTGAGTTTGTTCCTGGGTGGTTCCTGTCTTCTTGGGTTCAAAAACCGTAATTCCCAAGCTGCACCACAGGAAGGAGGATAGGGAGAGAGAAGGAGGAGAAAAAGAAAGTGAGCTCTGTGAAAGAGTGAGGAGAAGAAACTTTACCTTTGCTGTTATTTAGCTTCCCTAGTCTTCCTCACAGGGGTTCAGATACAAAATTCAGCTTGGCCTTTCATGTCCCTTAAATTCCCCTTGCTGTTCCTCCACGGAACACCTCCCAGGACTCTCTTCCTTTTATGAGGACTTACTGCTGGAGCCTGCTCCACTCCCAGCAGCTGCTTCATCTCTCTTCTGGCCTCCTGCCAGACTTCTCTGTTCAAGAGAGGGATCCATGGCTTACTCTATCCCCAGGCTTCCTGCTGGGCCCTCCTGGTATCTCTACTCTCTCTAGTCCCAGAAAGTGACTTCGGACTCTCTTCCCACAGCTCACTTCTTCTCTCAACTTCATCTATTTATAGTCTTCTCCCAGCCCCTCACCGGCTGGGCCTCATCCTCACTTGAGCCTGGCCCACACTTCAGGTACAGACTGCAGATTGGTATGTTAATTGCCTTCTCAGGCCCACATTAGCCCTTCTGGAGCCTGTGTGGGGCACACACCCCATCACAGGGTACTTATGAAAATGTGGCCTTAATTATAGAAAAATGTAACCCACATAATCAGACAGGAAAAAACAATGCCACCAATCAAGGCCTGCATAGAAACGAAAGGATCCAAGATGCATGTTTTCAAAGGCTACGTCTACACTTTGAGCCAGGGGGTGTGACAGACGTGTTCTCAACTAGCTAGGGCGCTGTAAATAGTAGTGTTTTTACGTACCCAGGGCAGCATAGGCAGCCATGAGCAGTAGCATGGGATAGCTGCCCTGGGTACGTAACCATAGAGTCTGAACATGTTTGTACTCGGGGCAGCTAGCCCATGACGCTGTTCACCACTGCCCATGTTATCACAGATACACTATTTTTAGCACCCTAGCTAGATGACCACCAGCACGTAATGTCTATACGAGCTGGGAACCACACCCCTAGCTCCAAATGTAGTCATAGCTAAAGTGTCACTGAGCAATGTATGTCACTCACATACCTCTCAGTCACTAATCTCACAGTCCGTGCTAGCCAAATACCTTAAAGGAGCAGGGCAGGACAGCAGTGGCTCCCTCATGCAACTTCCATATGCAGTCTCACGCGAGGTTAATGGGAAGTTGTTCACCCCAATATCCTGCCTTTCATTATTCCCCATGTGAGAAGAGACAGCTGTAAAGGAGCAATGCAGTACTTCAGCTGCCATCTCACTTGGCCATCTGGTGCAACACAGATGCTATGTCTTTATTAATTCTCAATAATAAAAAATGTTCTAGAGGTCTTTGGAGGGTTTTTGCAACTAGAAGTGATTTCAGTATCTTCTCATGTCATTCCTTCCTGCTGTTTAAAGCAGTTAATGGAAATAATCAGTAACAAAACTAAACCAACATTAAGCATACAGGGGTGTAGTGGGGTGATCACCTCGCTGCAGCCCTGGAAGGGTAAAAGCAGCCCTGGAGAGGGCTGCAGCAGGGTAAGAGGGATTAAGAATGGCGGGGGAAGCTGAATGGGTAGCTGACCACAGCTGTGGCCAGCTTAATCAGGGCCCAGCTGGCCCTTATAAGAGGGCTGGGGCCAGAAGCCAAGAGAGTCTCTCTCTAGTTGTTGAGAGGGATGGGCCTGGCTGCTGGGAGCTGAGCAGGGTACCTAAAGTGGAGCAGGGCTGGGGAAAGGCCAGAGGAGGTGGGGAGCTCCAACCTGGAAAACCCCCAGGCTGCAGGCCTTGTTAAAGGCCAAGAAGAGTACTGGGGTTGCAGAGGGGCTGCCCAAGGGTAGGCAGAGGCAGGTCCAAACCCTCCTTGCCGATGATGAGTGCCAATTATACTGCAGTCTGCCCCAGTGAGTGGGGGCTAGATGGTGACTAGCAGTAGCCCAAGACTGAGGTGAGGTGGGGATAGGAGGTTGGGGGTTCCCCGGGGAGGGGAGACCCAGTGAGATT
This sequence comes from Chrysemys picta bellii, assembly GCF_011386835.1. NCBI lineage: Eukaryota > Metazoa > Chordata > Testudines > Emydidae > Chrysemys > Chrysemys picta. The sequence continues at coordinate 126,152,271 of NC_088795.1, read as the reverse complement.
GCAGGGTACTGCAGGGGGCAGAACCCTGAGAGAAGGGGCATTGGGGTCCGGGAGGAACACAGGGGCCAGTGGCAAGGCAAGACACCGGCCTGCAGAGGGCGCTACAGAGGCAGGTGAGCTAATTCCCTGGACGACCAGCAGGAGGCACTGCTGGGTGAGTCATCACTTCACTACAAGGGGTATATGGGAATTTGAAGAGCCTTCAGGTGGTACCATAGTAGTGCAGATAGCATTTTAAAACCCTAAATGGGGCTAAATCTATGCCAAGCATTATAGTTTGAGCACCTTTGATTATTACTAAAGTGACTGTATGTGTCAGGTTCTGTGAGACAGTTTTAATTTTATATATGATGTCCCTAGTGTCCCAGGAAATTATGTCAAGACACCTGAAATGACCCAGTTTTTAATCTGATCAATTTTTTTTAATAACTACAAACCATATTCCATTCTGAGTACCATGTGGGAAGAACAGTGTTTGTGGGGGAAAGTGAAAGGTCAAATGAGTCAACCACTATCAAAGTTGTTCTTTTGCTCTGAGTTAATGCTAATGGAACTTCTTCAGTGTTTCATAATAGACTCATTCAGAATCCTATGTTACAGGTAAAGAATTTTCCTCTCCTGCATAACAGCTCTAAGATCTAGCCTTTTCTGTCTATCCACACAAGTAACTATTTTGTGATCCTAAAAACGTCACCACTCCAGTGTTTTATTTTGAATATGTGGTCACCTTACTCATGATAATTGTAGTAGAAAAAGAGAGCCTAAGACATGAGGCCTGGTATAAGTGGCCTGGTGTAAGGCTTAAGGCCTGAACTAAAGTCAGGCCCTGCTAAGACAAAGCAAAGTTAGCAAGAGTCAAGCTACAAGCAAAAGTCTGGTCCTGTTACACTCCCCAAAGATGATACAGGGACCACTGACCCCTCTTAAAGATAAGGCCAGGATGACAGAGTGATGGATAGAGATGTTTTGATCGAATCCACAGGTACAATGTAAAGGGTGGTAACTAATCACGTCAGAGGGGCAAGACGTAACTTGTTTGTATCAGTGTATAAAAAAGGGGGTATCTTTGTCTGGCCAAGGGGGGAACGGAAAGTCCCACTGTTCACTGAGCTGGTCCACTGTAATGGGCAAACATGTGTTAGTGGTACTATAGAGTCTACAGGGTCCTAGGACCATGCTTCATTGACAGTAAACCTGCCCAAGTGCCTTCACTACTGAACTGATTCTGTGGTCTTCTTAGGGCAGGTCTTCACTACGGGGGGGTCGATTTAAGATACGCAAATTCAGCTACGCGAATAGCGTAGCTGAATTCGACCTATTGGAGCCGACTTACCCCGCTGTGAGGACGGCGGCAAAATCGACCTCCGCGGCTCCCCATCGACGGCGCTTACTCCCACCTCCGCTGGTGGAGTAAGAACGTCGATTCGGGGATCGATTGTCACGTCCCGACGAGACATGATAATTTGATCCCCGAGAGATCGATTTCTACCCGCTGATTCAGGTGGGTAGTGTAGACCTAGCCTTAGGCAGTTTGATCGAGATCTGCTGTGTCAGCAAACTGTGCAGAGTTGGTGCAACACACAGCGAGAACACACATGCAGCAACAACTGACAACAATTATCACTTATTTTTAATTGTGGTTAGCTCTCACAGCCTGATAGATGCTTTTCTAATGTGTAGTAAGACAAAGCCCCTATCCCAAAGTGTTTATCACCCATTAGCTACATTAGCATTTGCTGGCTCATTAAGCTTCTCTTCAACTGCCTCTGGATTTCTTTCTCCACAGGACATTTCCAAAACAGTCTGAGCTGAATCAGAATTCTTGAAGACATTTCCTATTCTCTCCAAGCCACTTCTAAAAGTGGTAGGCTTTTTCCAGTGCTTCTCTTTCATTAGAGTATTTTCTATTGAATGAAATTATCATTTGATTCTAGAGGCTCCCCACAATTTTAGCCTACCGTATTTATCATATTTGGCTCATTTCCTCAGCTACAAGTAATTCCAGAGCAGTTCTTCATAGAGCACAGCACACCTCTAAGCAATGTGCTCCTCACCATAGTTTTTGCATGGTTAAGAATGTGACGTACTACCATACTGGACTCGGCTACTGGAACAGTCCTGAATTCTGTCACTGACAGATGCTTCACATTATATCTCCATCATGCACATAAGTCCCCATGAAGTAAATTTCATTACCGATCCTGACGTACAATGGTGATCAGCTTGTGATCTAAGGTAGGAAAGTTAGCAGCACTTTTATTGTATCCTAGATAGGACAATTACACAGAATGGGACAAATCTTCAGCTGGTGCAAATTGAAGTCAATGGAGCTCCGCCAGTTTATCCCAGCTGAGAATCTGGCCCACTGGCATTGTTAATCCTATTGAATGTGACTAATCCTTGGAAACATTTGTTCCTCTTGAGCTCCACTAAAATCACTGGCACCAAAGTCTCTATGACCTCTTCCTAGCCAAAGCTGAGAACCAGTACTCCATCCTCATCCTCCTTGACCTGTCAGCCATCTTTAACCCTGTTGACCATGCTCCTCTTCTTGAAACCCTTGTCCTCCCTTGGATTTTGTGACTCTATCCTCTCTTGGTTCTCCTCCTACCTCTCTAACTATCTCTTCAGCATGTCCTTCAGAGGGTCTTTGTCATCCCCCCTCCAAATTTCTGTGCAGGGTTCCACAGGGCTCTGTCCTTGGTCCCCAGCTCTTCTCCCTCTACACCTTATCTATGGGTGATCTCATCCACAAAGACAAATTCAACTACCAACTCTATGCCTATGGCTTTCAGATCGACCTCTCGCCTTCTGTCCAAACAAAATATTGGCCTGCCTCTGACATCTCCTCATGGATGTCTAGACATCAGCTCAAGCTCACGTTGGCTAAGAAAGAGCTCTTAATCTTCCTCCCCAAGCCTTCCCTACTTCCTCTTCTCTCTATCACTGTGGGCAACAGCAGGATCCTGCCTGTCACTCAGACCCATAACCTGGCTGTTGTCTTTGACTCAGCCTTCTCTCTAGGTCCTCACATCAAGGGTATGTATAAATCTTGCAAAGTCTTTCTGCGTAACAGCTCTAAGATCTGGCCTTTTATATTCCCTCCACACAGATAAAACTCTTGTCCAAGATCTCATCATCTTGCATCTCAGTTACTGCAACATTCTTCTCTCTGGCCTCGACAAATGCAGTTTTGCCTCACTCATATCCTTTAAGAATGCTGCTGCAAAGATCATTCTCCTAGCCCATTGCTTTGCCTATGTCACTCCTCTCTTTGCATCCTTCCACTGTCTCCCTCTTCTCTAGTACATCAAACATGAACTACTTGTCTTCACTTTCATGCCCTTCATGGTCTTACCTATCCTCTCTCATTCACTATCAAGGTGTTGACTCCCACCTCTGACTGGCCCATGATGCCAGCCTCCACAGCCCACTTGATAAATGTTCAAACATGTATATTTGTGCTTTCTCCCATGCTGCCCCTTGTGCTTGGGAGGAACTCCCTTTAGACACATGCAAAGCTACTACATTATTCCCCTTCAGATCCCTCCTTAAAACTCTTCATTTTTATGAGGCCTACAAAAATTTGTTGACAATTGTTAGGCTGCTGGTGTGCTGAGAACACCGTCTGACATGCTGACTAATACTGTCTCATTGTTTCTTTGTACTTCCCCATCTACCTATCTGTGTACATCTGCTAGCTCTTGTTTTATACTTAGATTGTGAGCTCTTTGGGGCGGGGACCTCTTTTTTGTTCTGTGTTTGTACAGCACCTAGTACAAGGGAATCCTGTTCCATGACTAGGGCACCTAGGTGCTATGGTAATACAAATACTAAATAATAATATAATAATAATAATTAATAATAATTAATAATAGTAATATTCTGTTTCGGTGAATTCCACAGGTTAATTTTCCCTCTCCTTTTGGTAAATTCAGTTCATTGACATTTTCAATTCTGAATCATTGCCTAGGTTCTAAACTATTTCTAGACTGATGTATCCTACCTAAAATTGATTTACTCCATTTACCAACTACTGGAGCATTCAAAAAATCATGGCATTTTTTTCATAGGAGATATTTAGTTTCAGATATTTAGGGTCTGAGTCTCATTTGCATGAAAGCTACTTCACACCACTCTGACAGTATAAAGAGCTTTTAAAATGAGTGTAAATGTAATTTATGCCTAGTTTATGGCCCTTTTATACTGCCAGAATGGTATAAAACAGCCTTGGGGTAAATTATTATTAGTTATTATCTATATTGTGGTAGTTCAATACAAGTTCAAGTCATAAAACAGGCCCCCCCCCCATCATGCGAAGCACTATAAAAACAGAACAGTCTGGGCCTTAAGCATTTACACTTCCATTGCTTTCATTTCTCATGATCTCTTCTACAGTATTAGCCAGTGGATATATTACCTTGGGATCTTGGCAGTCTCTCCAAATTTTTCTTTTCCCATATTACTTATCTAAAACAACCTGGTGAGATAATTTTCCATGTCAGCAACTAATCTGAACTATCAAAGGTATTATTACTAATCTTTCCTATACCACTCTGCTCTTTTTCCACAGTCGTTCCAGCTGTCTGAAAACCTCAGCTTTTCTAACCAGCACGAACTGGCCAGCCTCTCATTCACCTGCAAGATCCCACTCCTGAACTCATTTCAACTATTAGCAAATAATATACACCAAACATCACAGTCCTAAATTTCTTCTGGGCAAGTTATCTCCCTAGACTTCATTGTATCTATCTTTGGCTACCTTCCTCCCACCTCATTTACTCTAACATTAAATATAACTCCTCTCTAACGTTTTTTGCTCTGATTCTAATCTTGCTTGCACTATTTTTAGGTTGGGGGAAATACGCTGATTTCTACTAAGCTGCTCCCAATTTAAACCAATGTAACTGAGAGCAGAATTAGGCCCTACTTGGTTAATTTATCAGCTATCTCAGTAATACTCTCAATCTTTGACTCATCACAACTAAATACTCCAGGTTTGCGTGATCTTTTTACAAGAAAATAGTTTCCTGTGTAGGGCACCATGGACATTTCTATCACCTATAGATTCCTGCTCTGAAATTTGCTACCCAGATCCATTCCTCCTCATTGCCTTGCACAACACAATCTAATGCTTGCTCTCTTGTTGATATCCAGTACATTTCGGACACAAATTATTAGCAGATCTTACAGTTAAGCTATCCTTTCAATCATCCTATTTCTTTAATACTGCGTTGTATAGTGTGTTACAGGTCCCTCTCGGTGCCTGATCTGCAGAGTGTGAGTCTGTTACAGGCACAGCTAGAGAGCCCACTCTTCAACTCAATTTCAAATCCAGTGTGTCAGCCAAGTTGGCAGCTCTCACAGTATCTCTAGTAGACTTGGGGTATTTCTACACTGCAATTAGACACCCGCGGCTGGCCCGTGCCAGCTGACTTGGGCGCATGGGGCTCAGGTTAAGAGGCTGTTTAATTGCTGTGTAGACATTTGGGCTTGGGGTGCAGAAGCCCTCCCCTCCCCCCATTTTCTGAGGAGCTCTAGTCCCTCTCTTTACAATGGGAAAAAGCAAAATGTTGGATGTGAACATCCAAGAACTCTTGAAGTTTTAATATCTGGGTCCAGGTCCAGAACAGAATTTTATAGCTTCTGAAGATGCAACTGGCAAATTATGAATCCTTTAAGAGGGTTCACCAGTGTGTGCCTTAGTGGCTTTAGTTTCTAAGGTTTTTTTACAAACCTTGGCTCAGATTTTCAGCTGGTGCAAATTGGAGTATTTCCATTAACTTCATTGGAACTATGCAGGCTTGCTTCAGCATGAGATCTGGTCTCTTTAGTCCAGTTTCAATTCAAATGGATTTGAGTCCCAAACTCGAAAGTGAAACTCAGCTAAAGCTTGAGAGTTTCTGGTACAAACCCTGAAAAATCATCACATTTTTCCTGGATTCCACCATCAGCTGTAATGTGGCCCCTTTGCCAAGCAGTAGCAGAATTTGGGGCCTTACAGGTCATTTTCTTGTTTGGGATCAAAATTGGTGATGAAGACTGATGTATTTTCTTAGTGTCGTTTGTTTATTTACTGAATGTATAAGTAATAAATGAAGGGGAGAGGGTAGCTTCCTTTGATGGACACCCAGCCAGCCAGTTAGCTGTAAAATCCCTCTTGGCAGTGTGGAAGCACTCTCTCCCTCCACGCAATTGCTAGAGTATCTGACTTTGCTGCACCCAACCAAAAGAGTGAGAACTCTGTTTTTCTCCGACAATTGCTATTCTCTGCTTGCTTTACCTGTAAAGGATTAAAAAGTCCCCCAGGTTGACCAAAAGAACCAATGGGAGGGCTAGAACTTTTTAAAATTAAGAATAAACTTCCCTTTGTCTGTTTGTTCTCTGGAGAGAGGGGACAGAGCAGGACAGGGCTGAAGTTATGCTGTAAGCAATTTTAAAACCAGATATGCAAAAACATCAATTCATACCTCAATCCTACTTATCTAAAACCCCAAATGTGTAGATCAAAAAGTAGATCAAAAATGTTTAGAAAGATGCAATTAGGTTGTTTTCTTTTATTTCTGAAAGGCTTGTGGAATCCTCTGTGCTAAACCCAGATGCTTTTGTTTACTTGTAACCTTTAAGCTGAACCCCTAAGAAAGCTATTTTGGGTGCTTAATTTTTGGAATTGCTCTTTTAAAATCTAGCAAAAGCCTAAGTTCCAGATGTATTTTCTTTCTTTTTATTTTAAATAAAATTTACCTTCTTTAAGAACAGGATTGGATTTTTGGTGTCCTAAGAGGTTTGTGCGTGTGTTGTTTAATTAGCTGGTGGCAACCGCTAATTTCCTTTGTTTTCTTTCTCAGCTCTTCCGCGGAGCGGGGTGGGTGGGGAAAGTGAGAGGGCTTGAGGGTACCCCACAAGGAGGAATTCCCAAGTGCTCTTTCCTGTATCCAAGGGGTTTTTTTGCATTTGGGTGGTGGCAGCATTTACCAAGTCAAGGTCAGACCTTGGGAATTTAATACAAGCCTGGAGTGGCAAATATTAATTTTTAGAATCCTTGTGGGCCCCCAATTCTGCACTCGAAGTGCCAGAGTGGGGATTCAGCCCTGACAGTATATAAGTCCTGTTTCCTTGAATGAGGGCAGTAACAAACTGCACACAGGTAACTAACACCCTCTTGCAGAAATCGCAGGTCAGGCTCCTGGAAAGCAACTGTGTTATGCTTCCTCATCAGGGCCTCTCATAAGTCTAACTACTTACTGTGTGCCCCTTTCCCGCCCTTAGCCTCTGCAGCTTTCACCTGGGAAGCCCCTACTCCAAGACTGCTCATGGTGACCACATGGCCTGGAAAGGCAAAACTGGGCATCTACCTAACTTTTGCAATACAAAGAAACCCCAGAGCTTCTGCTGTTAAGAGAAAGAAGAGTGCTTTAACCCACACAATACCCTATTACTCTCTGGGTGTGGTTACTACATGGCATCCTGACTCTTTCTATGAATGTTTCATCTTGGGTGCTTATACCCCAATGACTCTTCTTGGGCAAGACATGCATGAGCTATGCCTAATAGGCAAGCCATAACAGTGTATTACACCAGGTTCACTCAAAACTTAGCCTGGTTCTGTTCCAACTTCAATTTGGGCTTATATGTGGATCATGGACCTTTCAGCCAAACTGGATTGAATTTAGGGTTTAATCATGAAACTTTGGTGTTGTTCTGTATTCAATCCAGCTTCAGAATTACCAGTCAGGCTGTGGCTGTGGGCTGCAGTGGTCAAATGTTCTGCCTTTGGAATGCAGAGTTGCTTGGGCAAAGAGCAAACAAGGGTGGCTACTGTGTCTCCCAGCCAGAGGTGGAGTATGCACTCCTCCTGCACCAGCCTTACAACACTTGCCTGTGCACAGGGAGACAGGGCCCTTGCCGTAAACTCACCCAGCCAAGCCCCCTTGAGGTGTACAGTGCTATGCCGTGCACAGGGCCGGCTCCAGGCACCAGCTTAACAAGCAGGTGCTTGGGGCGGCCAAGGGAGAGGGGCGGCACCTGCGGCAATTCGGGGGTGGCAGGTCCCTCATTCCCTCTGGGAGCGAAGGACCTGCCGCTGAACTGCCGCCGCCGATAGTGGATTTTTTTTTTCCAATTGCCGCCGCTGATCGCGATCGCGTTTTTATTTATTTATTTATTTATTTATTTTTTTGCGCTTGGGGCGGCAGAAATGCTGGAGCCGGCCCTGGCCCTGCGCCAGGACTCCTGAGCACCTGGCACTTGAGGAACCCAAACACTGGGATTGTGGTGGCCTCTTGCCCACCTGTGTGATGAATTGGAGAGTCAGCATGCAGGCTGGGTGAGTGAGTGTTTCTTGGCACTCCCACAGACAGACCTTCTAGGGTATGGTACATCCCAGATGGTGGAAAGGACCCTGTCTCAGGAAATAATGTGGTGAGGAAGTTCAGGAGGGGGTGAGTTTCCTGCCTGAATAATGCTTAATTTGTAATGAAAGAGAGGTGTCAGGACTCAAGCAATTAGGTACCGGGGCTCAAGTAATTTTTTTACTTTTATAACTGAGGCTGCAAGGCCAGAGATGCCGGGGGCATGAACGGCCGAGCTCAACCCCGGCAAGCCCGGGCACAAATTAAGCACTGAGCCTGGGGAAAAAGCTAACAATTTTTCACAGCAACACCGACTGGAAGAGGGAAGCTGCCTTTGCACTCTCTTCCAGCAATAGTTCTGTTGCTCATTGAAATTGTGTCAGTGTTATTTTTCTGGGGACCCAACCTGTCTGTGTCAACACACCAGTGAGGGACCATGTTAATAATACTGACTCTGGGTAGGTGAGACCCCTGGCACCTGTGCAGAACCTTGCTGATGGCAGAACGGCTGTGCATTGATAGAGGGGTCTCCCCACACAGAGTCAGTTACAATTATTATGAATATTTATTAATTATTTGTATTGCAATAAACCCTGGATTCCACTGGGCTAAATGCTGTACAAATACAGAACAAAAATATGGTCCCAAATTGCTTACAAACTAAGTGAGCAGCATCAGTTGCAGGATCAGTGCCTTTGTGGATATTCTCTTTGGGACAAAATATTCCTCCTGTAGCGTATGTAAACAAAATCACATAGCAACTCGTGTTTTCAATAAATCAATGGTGCATTGTTATGTGGGTGTCGTACTGTAATCAGTTATGTGGGAGGTGGCTGCAGATGCTGAAGGTCATCCTCTGTTTTGAAAAGCAGATTTATGGATGGCAAGAGACAGAACAGACTGGCTGCTGACCTTTACAAAAGGCTCTTATTGCTGAGATATGTGATATTTAAATACACATAATTTAGTTGTTAAATACATGCTCTTTATGTCTCAATATGAAGAACATCACAACTGTTATTCAAACTTTAATGCATCCTGCACCGGCTGCAGTTAGTCTAAAGCATTTTTAAACAGCAGTTGATATTTTCCAAGGACAATTCTTTGGTAATAACTTCTAATAGCACAATAATACAAGCACCATACCCTTTGCCCCTTGCCTATGCATCTTAATTTCTCTCTTCCCATTGCTATTATTTATTAACGCTGGAGAATGTTGTGGAATATAATTGGTATAGCAATCACTACACACATTAATATTGTTTTATTAGGCTGGTATTTTACTGACTGAGTACATCATAAGTCATCAACTACATAAAACATTGATATAAAGAGGAGTGTAATGAATTGTTCTCCTTAACCACTGAGGACTGGACAAGAAGTAATGGGCTTAAATTGCAGCAAGGGAGATTTAGGTTAGACATACGGAAAAACTTCCTAACTGTAAGGGTAGTTAAGCACTGCAACAAATTACCTGCAGAGGCTGTGGAATCTCCGTCATTCGAGGTTTTTAAGAACAGGTTAGAAAAACACCTGTCACGGATGGTCTAGATAATACTTAGTCCTGCCTCAGTGCAGGGTACTGGACTAGCTGACCTATCGAGGTCCCTTCCAGTCCTACATTTCTATGATTCTATGATTATTGCATTAATTATGTCAGATGAGATTTCTATTCTATTTCCCAAATTGTCTCAAAAATTATGAGGAATATTGTTCGAAACATGGGGGTATATTTTTCCTTATTGACTTGTGGTTTCTTGTTTCACAAAATCTTCTCATTCTTCCTTGTTTTGCGACAAACATGAATGTATGGCTTGTCTAAAGGACTACCTATGTTTGAACTACGGTAATCAGTTTCAGAATGGCTGGTTAATAAGTTCATCTGGTGTGCCCAGCTTTAAATCCACCCATGCATTTAATAAGGAATCAAGTGACTGGGGGGAGGAAGGGGAGGGAGGGAGAAAGGAGAAAGCATTGCCTGGACAGACCACATGGTAGAAAATATATCATCCATCTGAATGTAGTGACACTAATTTAATTAAAACCAAGTTGGAAGGTACAATTTATTGGCCAACATGACTAATTCTGTTATGCTTTTGCAAGCAGAGAAATTAATTAAAACTTTGAAGCTTACTTATTGGTATAATGAAAGCTCAATTTACACTGGTAAGAGATTAGGAAAACCTGCTTGATGGCTTCTCATGCATTTTAAAAAAAAGAAGCTTTTTCACATTCTCAAGACCAAGGAATGTTTAATTAAAGTCGATAGAGAATTTAATAGTGGGAAAATGACAGCAACAAGAAATAATCTTAAAAAAATAAGTTGCTCTTGAGAAAGAAGGACCTGAATGTTGTTTCTGATTGATGTGAAAGGTGGGCTATGCCAAGGATGGGGAATGTCATATGTTATGGGAATGACTATGAGGCAATAACAGAGGGGGTGAGTGGGATCCACCCCCACATAATAATAGTGAATTGATTCTAGATTCTGAGTCCACTGGCTCACTTCCTGCCTGGTTTCAAGAGAGGGATGCCAAAATTATGCCCTAAGCCACCTCCCCTTGAGCTCTGTATAGCGCAAAAGCTTGTCTCGCTCACCAACAGAAGTTGGTCCAATAAAAGATATTACCTCATCCACCTTGTCTCTATAATATCCTGGGACCAACACGGCTACAACAACACTGCAGACAACAACCTTTTCATGCATGTTACCAGTGCCACAACACATCAACATTGTAGCAGCAACATCCTATTAGAAGATTGCTCTTGTGTGTTTTGCCCTTTAGAAATAAAGGGCCAAATTAATCCCTGGTGCCAATGGAGTTCCACTTCCATGAATCTGGCCTCATATGTAGTTCAGTGAATTTGGCTCTCTATATCCGTTGACCAACTCTCCCATTATGTGTGCTTTTTCTTCCTCCAATCACATATGAAACCAATCAGAATCAGCCCTATTTTGATCTGCCCCAGTATCCTTGCATGGTGGTATTTCTTTCCAAAGCGATATAATTTCCTGAGGTACTTCATTGCAGGGCCAGTGGAAATCAGCATAGCATTTTAAAGGATATCTCAGGCATCTGAGGTGGTTTATAAGTCTCTGAGAAAACATTTCAGTGGGACATCAGAAGCCTGTTAGGCTAATGGTCCTCTTTGTGACCCATTTTGGATATCATGTGTGATGAACACTCTAAAGGCTGTGGCACCTTTAAGGGAATTCGGGAAAGAAGTCAACCCCCAACCCCAAAAAGGAGGGGGCTATTTCCAATGTAAGTTGACTGATGGAAGAGCAGTTCCTCCCCAGCCAGCCTCATGAAAGGATGTGTGGTCTAGAACCTTTGGATACTTTTAGCAAGAAGGAGAATCAGGAAAAGCAGCTGTAAATTGTAAAAGAAGCTGATGTTACAGCAAGGCATGGAAGTACAGAAGGGAGAGATATATCCCTCACCTAAATATCCACTGAGTCACCATGGGCAGGTTTGAGTTGAGTTCTGCTAAGATTTGACACAAGCCTAACAATTTCCATAACTTATATACATTTATTTTATGAGCTGGTTGCAGTATGTATGGAGCCTCCATTTTTGAATTAAGGTAACTAAGGACAACAGATGTTAGCTAAGAAATTTGTTAAAGGCAAGTAAGTGAGTGATACTGATAGTTTTGTCCACCTGAAGAATGACGTCGTCATCTAATAACACAAGAGAATCCTTCTCTAGTATTTTCAGTAGGTTGGTTTCAATGGTGTCAAAGTTGAAATTTGTCACACAAAAAAGGTTACCATCGGACAATGTACTTTTTGTCAAAATCAAAATTTTCTGCAGGCAAATGTTGATTTTTAGTTAAAATTTTTAGATTTTCCAGTTGGCAGAATCAAAATGCAAAAGTTGATTTCAAGTCAACATTTTGAAACAAAATGAAATTTTCCATTGTGAAATGTTGATTGGAAATGAAAAATATCATTTTGACAAGTCAGATTGTTTAGTTTCAAACAAAAATATTGACCCTTTTGTTTCAACCATTTCTGATTTGAGATTTCATTTTGGGAAATTTTTCAATATTTCAACATTATGTTCCAGTTTCAACATTAGTTCCAGAAACCAATTTTGAAAAATGTCAATTTCCATTGGGGTAAAAATTCTGCTTCCTGACCAGCAATAGTTGTGTGTAAGTGTTTTTATTTAGAGACAAGCTGGAACCAGGTATTGAGATAGAGTATCTTTGAGCTTTAAAGAAGTTCAGATTCAAACCTGAATTCCTTCACCATCTCCCATCTTTTTGTGGACCAAACCAAAATCCTGGACCTGTGTACCCTGAAAAGTTAATAGTTATTATTAAATATTTGTATTGAGATAGCACCTAGGAGCCCCTGTCATGGGCTGTGTCTGTGTCCCAGAAAGCTTACAGACTACATCTACATATCAGACAAGAGACAAATGGTGGATAGAGACAGCAAGACAGGGGCAACAAGGAAACAATGAGACAATATTGATCAGCATTTTTGTCAGTGCTCTCTGCACACCAACCATTGTCAAGCTTTTTTGTAGGTATCACAGCAAAGGAGCGTTTTAAGGAGTTGGATCCAGATCTGAACTTCATAACGTGGATCCTTGTGTATTTTTATCAATTATCTGAGACACGCTTTCATAAGAAGTGCTGTGACAGTGTATTCCCCTGAGGGCTTGTGAAAAAAGGCAATTCAGGTCTTAGCTCTCTGCCACGAGAGATGGAGAGTTTTCTGTAGCTCATTCTCTTGTTATCATCACATTGTGATTGCTGGGAAGACAGACTCAAAGCAGATTATCTCTGTTTTCCTTCTCCAAGGCTGTTTTGGAGGGAGGAGGGATTGCAGTGGACATAGACTTTGCACACCTCTGCCAGATGAACAGCAATAACAATGTCATTCAGAAGAAAGCCATGTGCCAGAGATTACACAGAGTGGCATGAGGGAACCATTATACAAATGAAATCACATAGCATGCTGCCCTAGTTTTGTATTAGGCTCAGAAACTCCATGAATTATCTCATATACAATGAATCCTCCTCCAAACATCCATCTTTCATTGCGCCTAACATTTGTTCTGTTGTCAGTGGAGACTTTGAGGTTAGCCACATGTTTATTTTTTTTCTCCTAAAATGCTGATAGTACATTGCCTGCTGTGCAGTCTTTGTTCAACCCATAAATGCAAAATGTAGCCTTGTCTTCAAAAGTTTCTGTGAGTGGCAGTGACTGGTACCTTTTGGAAGGATACTCCGGGAGCTGTGAAAGTCGTCAAGTGCTTGTCCATACAAGAGTTAGCAGCATTTTTACTGGCTGTCATTCTACTATCCCATATGTCAGTAAAGCATATGTATTTCTAGGCCACTAGGTGATGATGATAGTATAACTACAGCTAAATCTTAATTAGCATTCCCATATGAATAAAACATTAGCACGATCATTTTTAGCCTATACCAGCTGATTTATGTCTCATTTCTTTATAGCCATGGTTATGAACAGTGCAAACCAAATATTATAATAAACGAAAAGGAAAAATAAACATACAGCATAATTTTATCTTTTCCCAGTTTTGCAATTCAGAGTTAAGTAATAAATTGGTTAAGTAACAACAAAATCCCTTGGAAATCATCACTTCCCAAAAGCTTCTGCTGGAAACTTATTTATGACTGTTTTCAGAACTGGAGAGCCAAACTAGTATCCACAGTTTTTAAAACTGACTTTTTGGCATCTGCAATCTTTATATATGCAAAGATCAGTTGTGGGTGGACAGGCTGCATCTGGAATTGTGACATTTGCACATGAGAATGCAGTTCTCGTGTGTTTGCATGCACAAAACCTAGGGTGTGCAAAACCCATGGCATGCAAAACTAAGTGTGCACAATTTAGAGGCTGTACTGAGGCCCTTTTGAAATGTGATGCTTAAAATAAAAGGCTTCCTTTTCAACTGAGTTATTCTGTCCTGGGTTCCTTACGTTTTGGGCCTATTCACAGTAGCAGAGCCGCAACAGAATGGGAATAATCCACTAGCAACACAGGCTTGGACACAAGTCAATCTCTTTGTGTGAGGTTCTGGTTTAACCCACATTGACACCAAATTGGCAAAAGTCTCTGCACATTCCTTCTATGTAATTTTACAGGCAGTAATTGTAAAAAAACCACACCATACAGGGCAGCTCCAATCTTCCCCAGAGCACCCTGCTTTGGCTTCTACTCAACACACTCCCTTGTCTGGAAAAAAAAAGGGGGGGAGGGTTAATTTTGTGACTAAAACTCACAAACTTTGGAAGAAAATTTGTGATTAATAATAATAAAATCATTCTTCATTGACATTTTTCACTAGAACAAAATACATTTCCCAACAGTGGTGCTAGAACTAGAGGTGCAGGGAGTGCTGCCGGACGCCCTGGCTTGAAGTAGTAATAACAAACGCCAAATACATGATTTCCATGGTTTCCATCAGCAACAGTCCCACTATAAAAATTGTTCCAGTACCGTTTCCCAATCTGCTTTACATTAGGTCTCTGCATAGAGGTGACTCCCGCTGTTGTCAGGTGTTAGAATCCTGGACTGAGATGCAGGGCTTTTTTCTTGATTCAGCCACAAATCCCGCCCAAGTGGCCCCTATTAGCCTCATTTCATCTCAGGAGTATAAAAGGTAAAGGGAGCTAGGGCCTAGCACAGAGGAGATTCTGCAGGGACAACCCTAGGAATTGCTAATCTCAGGCTTAATTTTATGTTTTGTTTTTAAATTGAGCATTAAAGAGAACCCCAGAAAAGAAAGGTGAGTTTGAACACCAACAGTGCATGAATATGCTGCATTGAGAATGGGATGGCTCAGCCATTCATGATGCCCCATTACAAGTTTTAACACGAATAGTCAGACCCAGTATCTTTCAAAGACTGTTTTAAAATGGATTCAGTGCTTTACAGATGTAAAAGAGTGTAGGCTATAAAATCTGTTCATAATGATATGGTACAAGTTGGCACCACAATGGCCATAAATTGACTGAACCCTCTATTAAGCCATAATAATAACAGGTGACTACAATCCATCATTTTTAGCTATGGAAGTGTTTCAGAGTAGCAGCCGTGTTAGTCTGTATCCGCAAAAAGAAGAACAGGAGGACTTGTGGCACCTTAGAGACTAACAAATTTATTAGAGCATAAGCTTTCGTGGACTACAGCCCACTTCTTCGGATGCAACAGCTATGGAAGTGATAATCGTTCAGGAGACTGAACGTTTGTGGTGATACTTAGCTGACTGGACTAGCTTCCACCTGAAAGTTAACTGCTGGGTTGGCTTGACTGGTGATGCTAGTGAAGTAAAATGATATCATCTTTTTAAAACACTCCCAATTTAGACCTGTGAACAGGGTTAGGTCACATAAATGGCCACCTACAGCTCTCCATCAAATAGTGGGAGAGAGACACAAATAGCAGACCACTGTATTTTCTCTCAAGATCTTGACTGCTTCCTTCTTTAATCGATTGAGTTCAAGGGTTGGCCAGAATACAAGAAGTATGTTTTGTGAGGGGGAAAAACAGAGGTTTTTACATTTGGTTTTGTTCTGCATCAGAAACTAGATGGTTCAAATTTTTCTCACATAGGCATGCAAGCAAAGTCACAGAGAAAGAACCCCGCCCCTCCCCGTTACCCAGAGTTTTCAGAACCTCCAACAGGGGCAACTTAACTATTTCACTCCAGGGGGTATAAGGAATGAATCAACAGGATCTCAGCAATTCCGTCTGATCAAGGAAAAATGCAAGTAAGCATGCTTTTGTCTAACACTGCAGTTTATTAGATTTAAGCACACACAGACATAAGCAATAGATTTAGAACATCCCAGATATTTACCTATATTCTGAGACGGTACTGAGTAATCAACAACAGGTCAGCATCAGGAAAACGTCTCTCCCAGGATAGCTCCCGAGGATGGATCCCCCAAAAAACTTTCTATAACTAACTTCTACTAAACACATAGGTCATAATGACCCCTGCTAAGTCATCACTTTTCCTAACTTTCAATAAACTGAGCATAAGGTTTCGTGGGCTACAGCCCACTTCTTCAGATGCTGTAGCCCACGAAAGCTTATGCTCAAATAAATTTGTTAGTCTCTAAGGGCTAGTCTACACTACCCGCACGGATTGGCAGGCAGAAATCGATCTGTCGGGGATCGATTTATCGCGTCTCATCTAGACGGATAAATCGATCCCCAAATCGACTCGCATACTCCCAGGAGGAGTAAGCGCTGTCGACGGGGGAGCCGCAGCGGTCGATTTGCTGCCGTCTTCACAGCGGGGTAAGTTGAATAGGATACGTTGAATTCAGCTACGCTATTCGCGTAGCTGAATTTGCGTATCTTAAATCGATCCCCCACCACAGTGTTGACCTAGCCTAAGGTGTCACAAATACTCCTGTTCTTTTTGCTGATAAAGACTAACACGGCTGCTACTCTGAAACCTTTCAATAAACTGACACTCAGAGGTGTCTATACTCAAGGCTGTCCAGCCACATATCTTCTTTCACTCGCCATTATTTACTCTTCTCTTTCCCTCCTCCCATACTGATTAGCAAAACTGCCAGTAGTTATGACCTTGCTTCTGAAAACCTGTCTCCAAATTAACCCTCATCTATGTGGTGTTTCATTAATACATAGTGGCTGAATGCACATAATATGATTGCAATTAGCTTGATCGCATTCTGGGGTATATACACCCTTCAAATTGAGGGCATCATCCCCCCCACAGGCTAGCCAACAGTCCAGTGGTTGGGGTAGTGGGATGTCAGAGACCCAGGTTCAAGTCCCTGCTTTGCTTGAGTCAAAGCAGGAACCTGTAGACAAGTTTCCCACATCCCAGTTGAGTGCCCTAACCAGTGGGTTACTGGCTAGTCTGGTGTGTGTGTCTCTCTCACTCTGGTTGGATGAGAAATTCCATCGTGGACCAGAACAATCCTGACAAAGTTTTCATCAAAACTGATACATGGGGGCGGGGGGGAGATAATTTTTAACAAACTGATTTCCCCCACCCCCAAAACAAACAAACAAACAACGTTTTGTTGAAAAATTCCTGAGCAGCTTTAATCCTGACACTCAGTTCTAAGATCTGCCCAAGAATCTTTTGTGCCAGCTTCTGCAGCAGCCAGAACAAAGGGAGATGAGAAGGCTTCAAAATACATGCAACTATGCAGGAGAAAATGAAGATCCTCTCTGAGGAGAAACCAGGTGAGTTGGTGCGTATCTATTCCAGAAGGAACAGAATGGGTAGGATCTTCCAGGTTGGGATTCATACAACTAAGAAAATGAGTTGTTTGTTTATGGTCCTGTTTTGGTTTTTAATCATTCTCACAAGAACGAGTGGTGTCAAATTCTTCTTTATTTACTGTGCCAATACAGTTACTCCATCTGTGATTTAGACAGAAATGATCATCCCAGCTCCAGGAAAACTGAGCTACTACTAACTTCACTTTGACTTAGGGCTTGTCTCCACCTACTGGGGGATCGACGTTTGACGATCAATCCCCCGGAGTCTAGTGAAGACCCGCTAAATTGACCGCCGATTGCTCTCCCGCTGACTCCAGTACTCCACCGGAACGAGAAGCATAAGGTAAGTTGACGGGAGAGTTTCTTCCATTGACCTGGTGTGGTGTAGACACCGCAATAAGTCGACTTAAGGTATGTCAACTCCAGCTACGTTATTCACATAGCTGGAGTTGCATAAGTTAGGTCGACTCGGCCCTGTAGTGTAGACCTGCCCTTAGTGGGGCATTCATCTTCTGCATCTTTCTCCTCCTCCTATTCTGTCCACCCATCACATGCACTAAGGCTTATTACAGTGGATTTGCTCATCGATTTCTACCAGACTTGGACCCAGTGGCTTATGTCAAAAGGAGAAAAGTTCCACATGATAAAGAGTGATTTTTTTTATCTTTTCCCCCCATCCAGTGCTCTAATATAGGCACCAGAAAAGAGATTTCCCACCTGGTCCAGCAGTGCACATTTAGGTAGATCTAATATGAATGGTGTTCACTTTCCTTAGATACATCAGATACTGACCACTCTCAGAGGGTAGGATAGCAGACTGATGCTCTGAAGCAGTATGACAAAACAAATGTTTGTGTATGTAGAACTAACCATATTAGGGTAGAGACCTGAAAGGAAGACCAGTGACCCAAAATAAAGAGGTACATCATAATTCTAGCAGCCCATTCCGCCACGTTATTGTTGCCTCCCTTGTTCAGAAACCTGGGACTGCCAAAAGTTGCCATTGGAAGGCTGGGATTAGGGCTGCTGTGGTTTTCATTCTTACTCATTGAGAGGTTCATTTCACATCATTCTCTAACCCCCACATTATCCATTGAGTTCATGGTTTACGTGAAGTTGAAAACAGGACAAGTTTTCCAACACCAGTGGAATTTAGAAGGATCAGAATCTGGACCCAGACTTGACAACTGGCCTTTATCTTTAAGATGGGCTCATCCAAAATGTGTAGCCTAACCCTATTGCTCCACCCCACCAAATTTTGGAGTGTTTGAAACCTGAATCTGAATCTTTTCCAGTTTGGATAACTTGGATGACACCACAAAAAAATGAAGATGAGTATATCTGAAAAACATCTCATCCTCCTGGCCAGGCTGGGCTCAACTATTTCTGCTGTTGTGGGTCCTATGGTATAGGGTTTCCTCAACTAGTAAAATGCAGCCAGCAAGTAGGTTGTGATGTTATTAATATGAACTGGGACCGTATAGATCATTGTTGCAACCAGGGTCCTGTAGTAGCACCAAATCTTGTATAAAGGGGGTCAAATAAGGTGTCTAAAACAAGGTTATGGTTTGCTGGTTATGATTATGCTATCTGTATGCATGTATCATTTTTATATTTAAAGTTATAAGTATTGGCTCTATACTGTCTGTATTTCAAACTTGTGCTATGCATCTGGGTGACACCCCAGACAAGTTGGTGTCAGCTCTACCTAGCCTGCTTGATGGCCCATTAAGGACCATCAGCTATACAATTGACCCATTGAGAGAAGGCAGACACACCTTGTGACTCAGCAAGGTATACAGGGACATGCCTATGACAGAACTCTGAGGTTTTTTCTTGCCATGTGCCCGAATGCTTGTCTTTGAAACAAAGAGGCCACATGACAAGAGACTATAAAAGTCTGCTGCAGCTCCTCCATCTTGTCTTCAATCCTGCTTCTTACCCCTGGAAAGACTTTGCTACAAGTGGAAGCGCTAAACAAAGGACTGATGACCCATCCCAGCTGTGGCTGTACTACAGAGACTTGATTTGAACTTGCAGTTTATTCTATCACTGCTACAAGCCTGAACCAAGAACTTTGCCATTACTGTATGTAATTGATTCCATCTAACCAATTCTAGCTCTCATCTATATCTTTTTCCTTTTATGAATAAAGCTTTAGATTTTAGATTCTAAAAGATTGGCAACAGCGTGATTTGTGGGTAAGATCTAATTTATATATTGACCTGGGTCCTTTGGGATCGGGAGAACCTTTTTTCTTTTACTGAGGTATTGGTTTTCATAACCAATTGTCCCCATAACGAGTGGCACTGATGGTGATACTAGAAAACTGGAGTGTCTAAGGGAATTGCTTGTGCGACTTGTGGTTAGCCAGTGGGGTAAAACCAAAGTCCTCTCTGTCTGGCTGGTTTGGTTTGCCTTATAGGTGGAAAAACCCCAGCTCTGGGCTGTAACTGCCCTGCTTTAAGCAATTTGTCCTGAATTGGCACTCTCAGTTGGGTCCTACCAGAACCAGCATCATTACATATAGTATAGGGTTTCCTCAACTAGTAAAATGCAGCCAGCAAGCAGGTATGTAATGAGGCCTGTTAGAAAGACATGGAAAGATGGATTCTGTTTCACAATGAAGCCTGACAGAAGGTAGATTCTATCTGGCTTCAGGTTCCACTATGGACGCTTTAAAGAGTTCTAGCTTTCCAAAGAGCAATATGCAAAGATCCTGTTTGGGGGCTGAAAAAATCATTCATACAATAGCTTTGCTCCAGTGTTTAAAAAAGTGGGAGGGGGCATGTAGAGAAAACACAGAAACCACCCGCATGTAAAACATTGGATTAACCTTCCCAGAAACTGGCAGGGAAAACTGCCTCTTACGTTCCATTTTTGTGCTCCCCCGCTGTAACAATGTGGGGGGGAAATCCTCTCAATTTCCCTTTTAACAGTGCGTTAAGAGATTGCCAGGTCAGTCCTGGTGGTAGGGTAGCGGATGACTAATAGTGGTGTTTTTTAATTAAACAATATCAGAATGGGATGATTGATTAGCACCTCCACCCCCTGCATTTCACAGAACATTTCAAAATTACTTTTTGAAAAATGGAACTAAAAAAAAACAAACAATGATGGGAACTTTTCACCTGGGAGGAAGCCCTTCTCCCATGGTTAGCATAAAAGCTTCAGGAATTTTTGGTCCCAAAGAAGGAAGAGAACTTTTATTACAATCACAATTTACTTTGGGCCTTATTTACTCTTCTCTGACATCAGGGGGGTTACACAGAGTGTAAATCAGGGCTGAGTTTGGCCCGATGCTAGTGGGTTCCTATTTTAGAAAAGGTATTTCTATTAGCATATTGTTTGAGAAGATCCTTCTCTTTTCACAAACCAGCTTCTCCTGTTTCTGGATCCTGCAGTGAAGGCATCTGGGCCATTACCTTAGCTGGTGTAAATTAGAATAGCACCACAGACTGCAAAAGCTGAAGGATCTGATCGACAGGGCCAAATTCTGCTTATTTACAAGAGTATAAATCCTACTGGTTTTTATCTGAGACTCACAAAGTGCTTTGCAAATATTGTTTGTTTAAGCCTCACAACTCTCTCACCAACATTAGTTGGTCCAATAAAAGATATTACCTCACCCACTTTGTCTCTCTAACACCTTCAGAAGTACGTAAGTCTGTTATTATTTTACATAGAAGGAGAAGTTACGTGACTTTTATTATTTGAATGGCTAGGAGCAGCAGCCCCAACTGAGTCCGGGGACCCATTGTGCTGGGCACTTTGCATATATGAGCCCTGGCTCTAACAGCTTAAAATCTAAGTAGACAAGAAAAATAAAGGGTGGAAGGAGAAACAGAAAGGTGAAATGCTTTGTCCAGGGTTACATAACAGGTCAGTAGCGGAGTTGGAAATAGAATCTCGGTCTCCTGAATCTCAATCCAGTGCCCAATCTACTAGACCACACTCAGTGGCATGGCTGAGAATACAGTCCCAAAGCTTGGTCAGCTGTCCTAGACCATCAATCCTGTGAGGAGAATGCAATAGAACAACTTCTCTGGCAAGGCAATTACCTAGACTCAAAGGACCCTTTACCAGATACAGTTTCTGCCACATGTTTGCACCCCTCAGTAAATCTTTCTCTCTCCTTCTGTGCGACACAGAACCTTCCTTCTTGACTTCCCTTTTATCCCCCTCCAGGGCCCTGTCTTCCTGTCAGGGGTAGGTGTGGCATGTGTCTGACTGAAAGGTCCAAATCTCTTTCTCATGACTACCTCAGGCAAAACTCTCATTGAAATTAGTAGGAACCTTGCCTGAATAAAGGCTGCACGACTTGGCCTCTCTTGAGCAAATTATCCCCAACCTGCTAGAAGGGAGGGAAGTTTCTTCCATCAGGAGCAAGTGTGGGGAAGGGTTTGTAATACAATGCACAGGTGTTGTTCCTGTTTTCTGCCCTCTGTAGGAAAAGATGCCATGGCCTTTCAAAGAGGACAGTCAAGGCCGCAACCCTTCTGTCCTACGCTCCCCACTACAGGCAACGTTCAAAAGGAAGCAAGGAGTGAAAAACTTAAGCGCTGAGCTGGGGCAATTGGTGTAGCTTTGCACCAGGTGATCATATTGTCTGGCATCTTGGTCCGACGGTTACCTTCCCTTCCTCCTAGGAAACCCCTGACAGCTTCTTCTCACAGGACTCCCTCCTCCTCGTCGCTTCTTCCAGTACCTTCCTTTGCATAGAAGCTAAATAGGCCTCCTTTTTTCCTCTCTAGCTTTACCCCCAGAGCTGTATACCCTGTGCATCTCCACAGTGGGAGGTAAACTTGTTGCGAGCTATGATTGACCCTGCCCTGGGTGAAGCTATGCCGGTGCTTAGGGCTGAAACTCTTCTCAAATGGTTCACTCCTGTTGTCAGGTAGGCAGAAAAAGAGAGTGTTGTAACTGTGTACGTGGGTCCTGTATGTGATGTGTGTCCAGCAAGGAGAAATATGGAGCAGGAGGGGCTGCAAAAGGACGAAATGGGAGAGTGTCCAAAGCAGAACAGGGTATGATCAGCATAGAAACAAGAATATTCATATTCATTTGGAGATCACAGAGGGCTGCATATATTATAGTCAGCTGGACCCAGCAGTAGGCAGCAGCAGAACATGTGTTAGCTTTTACACGTGAAGATTCAAATCTGGTATTATGTCTATTCCCTGCTTTTTCTATGCTTTTGCTTGGATGGTTCTGTGAAGTTTTAGGCACAGGCTTGCAAACTGGAAAAGCTGCGCTCTGCCCCTGGCTTTGCCACGGGCTAGTTGTGTGACCTACAGTAAGTCACTTACCCTCTTTGCCCCTCAGTTTCCTTATCTGAAAAATGGGGATAATACTTACACCGGGAGGTAGGTATTGTGAGGCTAAATTCTTTTAGTTTACCAAGTAGTTTTTGATCCTCAGAAGTACAAAGTATTATGATTTTGGGATTGGGAATGTTATCAATAAAACTAATTGAACCCCAATGCAGAGTTAATTACATATTTTAAAAAATCTTCACAAGTCATAGACACTATAAATAGTTACCTGAAGCCATAGAACAAGAGCTAGGTGCTTGGCGGGCTGAGGCCACAGCCTTTTGTGCTAGCCAGTATTGTCACATTGCCTCCTTGTGCTGCTCCCTCAGTCTGCCTGTATCCACCTGTCATCTTTTGTCTGGTACTTAGATTGTAAACTCCTTGGTGCAGAGACTGACCATCTTTTGGTTCTGCGTTTGTCCAGTGCCGAGTAAAATGCGGTCCCGGTCCATGACCAGGGCTCCTAAGTAGAGTTGCTCAAGCATTTTCCGATGAAATATTTTTTCTTCAGAAAATGCCCATTTGTCAAAACTGAAACTCTTTGTGGAAACATGTCCATTTTGACTAAATTTTTGTCAGAAAGATGACTCAAACACAGACTAGAGCCAACAGCCCAGTGGTTGAGGCCCTCCCCTGGGATTCACGCCACCCAGGTTCAAGTCTCTGCTCTGTGTGATTTGGAGTAGGTACTTGAAGCTGGGTCTCCCATGTGTTAGGTGAGTGCCTTAGCTGCTGGGGCAGAGCTTGCTCCCTCAGGTTTCTAGTGTAAAGGGCTCACTTTCATTTCAATGACAGGTTTCAGAGTAGCAGCCGTGTTAGTCTGTATCCGCAAAAAGAAGAACAGGAGTACTTGTGGCACCTTAGAGACTAATAAATTTATTAGAGCATAAGCTTTTGAGGACTACAGCCCACTTCTTCGGATGCATATAGAATGGAACATATATTGAGGAGATATATATACACACATACAGAGAGCATAAACAGGTGGGAGTTGTCTTACCAACTCTGAGAGGCCAATTAATTAAGAGAAAAAAAACTTTTGAAGTGATAATCAAGATAGCCCAGTACAGACAGTTTGATAAGAAGTGTGAGAATACTTACAAGGGGAGATAGATTCAATGTTTGTAATGGCTCAGCCATTCCCAGTCCTTATTCAATCCAGAGTTGATTGTGTCTAGTTTGCATATCAATTCCAGCTCAGCAGTCTCTCGTTGGAGTCTGTTTTTGAAGTTTTTCTGTTGTAATATAGCCACCCGCAGGTCTGTCACTGAATGACCAATGTGAAACACAGACAGATTGCCAAACCTCTCAACTTTTCATGAAACAGAATTCTTGTTTTCCAGCCTCCTCTACTCCTAAGGGCTAGCACAATGCAAATACTAAATTAATAATAATAGTAACAATACAACTGGATCACTCCTCATGTAGCCACATAGATTATACTGCCTTAATGTAGGCATCTGACTGTATTGGCTTCATCTCGTTTGCTTAGAATAATACTTGAGCTGATCAGGTCAAGTATTATGGTCAGGGTCAATTTACTGTGTGTTGGGTTACCACAAGCTACAAATGCAGGTTCTGTAGTTTGATTAACATTGCATCTTCCTTAGCTGGTCTAGTCCCCTTTGCGGTGCAACTTCATGTGTCTGTCAGGGCAGAGTGTGGTGTGTAAACAAGAGGAAGGATGGTCCTGGGGTTAGAGCACTAGCTTGGGCCCCTATGTGATCTTAGATAAGTCACTTAAACTCAGTTCCTCATATTTCAAGTAGGGATAATATTTCCCTACCTCATGCAGGTATTGTGAGAATAAACACATTAAAAGATTGCTAGGTCGTCAGGGGAACAGGTAAGTATCCTAGATAAAATGTTTGGGGTTCTTGAATTTTTCTTTATTTTCAAATGTGGTGAGCACTGTGATGCTTCCCAGGAATACCCAGGGTTGTGCGGCACTTCACTGCCATCCGCCTTAGTGTGCGGAAGCCTTGTCTGTGCCTACCAGAGTCAGATCCCTGACTCTGCCAGCCACAGACAACACAAGCTCTCCCCTCTCAGCCTATTCAGGCTCCACTGTCACTCTACAGGTTAGCAATAGGCACACACCAGTCCCTGAGATCTGGGGGGAGAGATAGCTCAGTGGTTTGAGCATTAGCCTGCTAAACCCAGGGTTGTGAGTTCAATCCTTGAGGGGGGCCACTGAGGGATCTGGGGTAAAATCAGTACTTGGTCCTGCTAGTGAAGGCAGGGGTTGGACTCTATGACCTTTCAGGGTCTTTTCCAGTTCTATGAGATAGATATATCTCCATATATGAGATTCATGCATTTGCTACTCCCAAAGAAGTAGTATCAGTTACACCTCACATCACTGCTCTGCTTAACACACAGCACTTAGGTAAGTTGATAGTGAAAACAAGTAAAAGTTTGTTTAACAGAGATTCAAGTGATAGCAAGTAGAAGTGTTGGAAACAAAAGGTTACATATAAAATAAAACTATAACATGCATTCTACAACCTAGACTTAATTAACTAGATACTTTCATATCCTATAGAGCAGTGCTTCCCCAAAGTCCTTCCAACATTTTACAGCCAGGCTTGGCTGTGATCTTAAGAACATAAGAACGGCCATGCTAGATCAGACTAAAGGTCCATCTATCCCAGTATCCTGTCTTCCGGCAGTAGCCAATGCCAGGTGCCCCAGAGGGAATGAACAGAACAGGTAATCATCAAGTCATCAATCCCCTGTCGCTCATTCCCAGCTTCTGGCAAACTGAGGCTGGGGACACCATCCCTGCCCATCCTAGCTAATAGCTATTGATGGACCTATCCTCCATAAATCTATCTAGTTCTTTTTATAGTCTTGGCCTTCACAACATCATCTGACAAAGAGTTCCACAGGTTGATTGTGCACTGTGTAACGAAATACTTCCTTTTGTTTGTTTTAAACCTGATGTCTATTAATTTCATTTGGTGACCCCTAGTTCTTGTGTTATGAGAAGGACTAAATAACACTTCCTTATTTACTGTCTCCACACCAGTCATGATTTTATAGACCTCTATCATAACCCCCCTTAGTCATCTCTTTTCCAAGCTGAAAAGTCCCAATCTTATTAATCTCTCCTCATATAGAAGCTGTTCTAGACCCCTCATCATTTTTGTTGCCCTTTTGTGAACATTTTCCAATTCCGAGATATCTTTTATGAGATGGGGCAACCACATCTGCATGCATTATTCAAGATGTGGGTGTATTATGGATTTAGATAGAGGCAATATGATATTTTCTGTCTTATTATCTATCCCTTTCTTAATGATTCCCAACATTCTGTTCGCTTTTTTGACTGCGCTGCACATTGAGTGGCTGTTTTCAGAGAATTATCCAAAATGACTCTAAGATTTCTCTCTTGAGTGGTAACCGCTAATTTAGATCCCATAATGTTATATGTATAGTTGGGATTATATTTTCCAATGTACATTACTTTGCATTTATCAAAACTGAATTTCATCTGCCATTTTCCTACCTGCATACTGTATTTTCCACTCCATGCATCTGATGAAGTGGGTTATAGCCCACAAAAGCTTATGCCCAAATAAATTTGTTAGGCTCTAAGGTGCCACAAGGGTTCCTTGTTGTTTTTGCTGATACAGACTAACATGGCTACCCCTCTGAAATCTGCCATTTTTGTTGCCCAGTCACCCGGTTTTGTGAGATCCCTTTGTAGCTCTTTGCAGTCTGCTTTGCATTTAACTATCTTGAGTAGTTTCATATTATCTTCAAATTTTGCCACCTCACTGCTTACCCTTTTCCATATAATTTATGAATATGTTGAACAGTACTGGTCCCAGTACAGACCCTTGGGGAAGGGCCGGCTTTAGCAAGAGCGGGGCCCGATTCCTGGGAGCGGGGCTTGCCGCAAGCCCCGCCCCCAGGAATCGAGCCACACTCCGGCCGGGGTCACTGGGCTTGGGTCCGGTCCGGAGCTGCTCGGCGGCCGGAGCCGAGCCGCGGGGGCTGGGCCGGGCCGGACCCGAGCCACGCCGCAGGGCCCGGGCCAGACCCGAGTCACGCCGCACCACGGGGGCCGGGCCGGATCCGACCCGAGCCGAGCCGCGCCGCGGGGGCCGGGCCGCACCTGAGCCGCGCCGCGGTGGCCGGGCCGGACCCGAGCCACACCGCGGGGCCCGGGCCAGACCCGAGTCACGCCGCACCACGGGGGCCGGGCCAGAGCCGACCCGCGCCGCGGGGGCCGGGCCGCACCTCAGCCGCGCCGCGGTGGCCGGGCCGGACCCGAGCCACGCCGCGGGGCCCGGGCCAGACCCGAGTCACGCCGCACCACGGGGGCCGGGCCAGAGCCGACCCGCGCCGCGCCGCGGTGGCCGGGCTGGACCCGAGCCACACCGCGCCGTGGGGCCGGGCCGGAGCTGAGCCACGCTGCGCCACGGGGCCGGGCCAGAGCCGAGCCACGTTGCGCCGCAGGGGCCGGGCCGGAGCCGAGCGGAGCTGAGCCGTGCCGCGCCGCGGGGGCCGGGATGGAGCCAATCTGAGCCGGAGCCGCTGGGGCCGGCGCGCTCGGCCAGAACCGGTGGCAGACTGGGCCGCGCCTCCCCGGAGCTCTTCTCGCGCCCCCCGCCACTCCAGCTTACCTGGTGCTGCCTGCCCACCCCTGCTTCTTTTCAGACTTCCCATGAACCTCTGATTCGCGGGAAGCAGGGGAGGGGGAGGAGCAGGTGGCGGAGTGTTCAAGGGAGGGGAGGAGGGGGAAGTGAGCTGGGGGTGTGGTGGAGAGCTGCGGCGCGGGGCCCAATTCAGCCGAATCAGCTGAATCAGCCTAAAGCCGGCCCTGCCCTGGGGTACACCAGTATTTATCTCTCTACATTCTGAAATCTGACCATTTATTCCTACCCTTTGTTTCTTATC
The DNA here is from genome assembly GCF_011386835.1 of Chrysemys picta bellii. Taxonomy (NCBI): domain Eukaryota; kingdom Metazoa; phylum Chordata; order Testudines; family Emydidae; genus Chrysemys; species Chrysemys picta. The sequence goes on along the minus strand of NC_088795.1, from coordinate 126,124,438 downwards.
TTTTAACCAGTTACCAATCCATGAAAGGACCTTCCTTCTTATCCCATGACAGCTTACTTTGCTTAAGAGCCTTTAGTGGGAGACCTTGTCAAAGGCTTTCTGAAAATCTAAGAACAGTATATCCACTGGATCCCCGTTGTCCACATGTTTGTTGATCCCCTCAAAGTATTCTAGTAGATTGGTGAGGCATGATTTCCCTTTACAAAAATGACGTTGACTCTTCCCCAACAAATTATGTTCATCTATGTGTCTGACAATTCTGTTCTTTACTATAGTTTCCACCAGTTTGCCCGGTACTGAAGTCAGGCTTACTAGCCTGAAATTGCCAGGATCACCTCTGGAGCCCTTTTTAAAAATTGGCATCACATTAGCTATCATCCAGTCATTTGGTACAGAAGCTGAATCTTCCATTCATGAGATAAGTCATGTGGTCAGCTTTCCTTCTTAGTGAAAGATTGAGGGTGCCTGTTTGCACCCCCAACAATTCATTGTCTTCACTAGGAAACAGGAGTCCCTCCTGCTGTTTATTTCTGCCTGTAAATTTCCTCTCTTGAAGATTTTGCAATCTCTTGATTAGCATTTGGCTCAGAGTGCAAACAAGCATCCATTGTGAGACACACAATGCCCAGTATACACATGACCAGTCAGAGAGATAAGCATGTTACCTCCCGCTTGAAAGGAACATTCCTGAGGTCAATCACTTCCTAGTGACCTGACCTAATTCCAGAGCCTTAAGAACATAATTTTTATTACAGATAGATAACTTCTTATATATTATTCATATGTACATATCACAATGAGAATGATAACCAGTGGGCTACTGGCTCTTGGTAGAGACCTTATGTGCCACCCTTTCGTGAATTATTAAATGTATATTTGACCCAGGGGATTCCTGTAAAACTTTATGGACTCCCTGTGCCCTCTGCCAATTGGCACCAAGAGGATGCTGGGTCACAGATATTAGTTAGATGCAAATAGTTAATTTATCAATGCCTAATTTACAGAGATCAGGATGCCTGCACAAACAGAAGTGCACAGGGAAGCCAGAGCCTTTCCCCTTTGTTATTGCTATATTGTCATTTATTACTTAGCTTACTGTAGCACCTACAATGTGCTAAGCACTTACCAAACACATAAGAAGAGACAGTGCCTGCCCCCAACAGCTTATATCGTAAAAAAAAAAAAACTGAACAAGGAGAGGGGAAAAGTGATGCTTTAAATGAAATGATTGGATGCCCAGTCATTAGTGCTTTTTTACCTATATAGTAAGATTCCAGAAATGTCACACTGTGTCACCCTGAAGCCTAAAATGTCTGTACTGTCCGTGTGAAGCGATTGAAGCGGCTACAGAGCTCTTTTTATTCAGAACATCATCAGGTTGAATCATCACTGGGTTTTGCAGTTTGTTGCTATTTAGTTTTTAAGTTCTCAGCCATTTTGATGTTATGAATTACACCCATGAGTTGTATGGTTACAATAGGAAGATATTTACATAATGCCTAAACCTTTGTGATATCAGAAGTAACTCAACCAATCACCACCCTTACTCTACAGCTAATCTGCATGCAATGCTTTCATTGGTTGTATGAGGAAGACTGCACAGGTGATTGATTACTTGGCCCACTCTCAAAAATCAACACAACCACCCACGCAACACAGTCAGCATACACAGTAACCCCAAACACATATAGCCTCTTACCGCAGCACAAACTCATTTGCCACCCACACTAATCCACACAACTCTCCCAGTGCAACCCAACCCACAAGCAGCAACACAGCCAACACACATCAAAACCCCAAATACACGCAGTTCTTCATGACAGCACCCCTCTTTCACCACTTATAAAAATCCACACAACTCTCCCAATACAGCATAACCCACACACAACAGCACAGCCACCACAAACAGTAACCCCAAACATCACTCTGAGGCCTATGAGGTGTGTTGAGACAGTGTGAAGCGATGGAGCTCCAAGCATGGGTGAGAACTCTTTCGGTTTAGAATAGCAACAGGCTCAATCACCACTGGGATTCGTGGTCTGTTACCATCCAGTTTGTAAGTTCTCAGCCATTTTTGGCTTTATTACACACAGGACTTTATGAATTACACCCGTGTGACAGCACAGGCTTTCACCTACTAGTTATTATTATTATTTTTATTATTCAAGATTTTGGCATCTGCAAGCTGGGGAGAGCTGCAGAGTTTAGAAAAACCTGGGGGAAAAAACCCCAACTGGTTTGCGAGGAGAGTTATAAATATGACAAACTGGAAAGTTGGGCTAAAGCCCAGACTAACGGTTTTCCTTTAGAAATGTGTTTAGATCTCCTACAGTGAACTGAAAAGGTGTGTGGATGTTTAGAAATATGGGCACTTTTTTTTTGTAAATGGGAGCTGAAATTTAAACAGACCATGCGAGCATGCTCTACTGAACCTAAATATGTGCAATAAATACAATATTTCATTGCTCTGGTTATTATTATTTTGGTGCCAACTTTATTGATTTCTTGTTGCAACAAATGCTAAGCTACACAACAGAAGCCAATGAAACCCGGCTTGCATATGGCATTTGGTGAAAATTCAACGAGGGCTTTCTTTGTCTGCTTTACCTGCCAGTTTTCAAACGCTACCCGAAGAAACCAAACTGGACTGTAAATACTCTCAAGCTTTTTTGATGTTCCTGTTAGAGGTTAATTTCTTCAGCTGTTCAGAGTGTGTTGCTGCAAAGGAGAAGAAACTGTGTGAGTTTATATTTCCTTGAGCATTTTTCACTGGCGATTTGCTGAGCACGTTTCGGGAGCACAAAAATGCCTCATCCGGGGCAGAACACAAATAGAGGGCAGCTACTTTGCTGGAAAAGAGAGTGCGTCAGAGTTTACCTATTTTGCATCAAACACAGTGACACAAACAGAGAGGCCCTTGTGCTTCTGTTACGGCGCCCTGTGGCCAGGGACGGAAACACAGGCATTTCTAAATTAAAAGAACATTTCTGTATTAATATATCACTTCGGTACACACAGAGCTAGCTATTTTCCAAAGGCCAAATACTGTACGTTGTGTAGTTGACTGAGTTTAAAATTTTATGAAAGAAACACAGTTGCTTTCTTGACGCCATGTAGCTAGCCTTATGAAAGAGCATTTTGTATCTGAATGGTGCATAGAAATTTCAGAAAGTGCATACGTACACAGATACGATCCCTGGGGGAAAGCACACAGATCTGGGCAGAGAAAGTGGAATAAATCATAAGGCTTAATGTGTGGTTCATAAATCCAGTGTTTGTATTGACTTTTGATAAAGTAGAATCCTGCTGAAAACTGAGTTTTACTTTACATACCGTAATATGCAGGATTTGCATAAACATAACGAGGACTGTGTACTATAGTTAGGTTCTGCTGGCACGTGTATTACGTTTATTCATTGTCCACAGTGTAAATGGGCCAGATGCTGATCTCAGGTACACCAGTGTGAATCAGACTAATGCTGTTGGCTTCACTATAATTACTCCAGACTGGGAGCTTGGATCAGCATTCATGTCACACTCCCTGTCAGTACCCAATCCAAGCCGGGGAAGCTAATGATCCAACCATCGGACCAAATACAGTGATGAATCCTGGTCACGTGCCACTGGAGGCATGTTTCGTATATGCTAAGAAGAAGATTCCAGATTTACACTGGTGTACCTGAGATCCAAATCTGATGCACTGATCTAAATTGTGCTCGTTGACATGATAGACACTGGTGCTATCTAGTACTGGTGGTTGGGTCAGGTGACTGGGCCTCATGTGATGATAGTCTAGGGGCGGGGCTTCCTATAACAGGGAGTCTGCGCCAGTGAACAGAGGCAGATCAGAGGCTAGGAAAGACTGGGGCAGGGAGGGTCAGAGAAGCTCTAAGTGGGTTTGGAGGAGCTCCCCTGCTCTGAAAGAGCTGAGAGCAAGTGAGTTAGGGCCTTAGGCCCTGATAATAAGGGTAAAGGGGAGAAAGACCTGCAGGGGACCTAGAGGAAACCCAGGGTCAGAGAGTACCAAGGTCTCCTACACTAGCCACGTGAGAAGGCCTGGCTGGAGCAACCCGCAGTGAAGAGCAGAAGACCTAAGAATAAGAGGCTGAGGAAATACCAGGCAACAGAACCTGGGTTTGGGGAAAGAACTATTGAACCCCGCCAGAGGCTGTAGAAATCATGGAGTGGGGAAAAGACTTGTTTTGGTATAAGTTGGCATTTTCACTCTGATGTTGTTTTAATGAATGCGACTCCAAGAAGGGGTGTTATTTGACACCCCAGTGGCTGGGTGCAGGTCTTCAGAAGCCCAGGAAGTAGAAACTGAGGCTGCAGAAGGGCCCAATGCCAGATTGGGTAAAACCTTGTTATAAAATAAATTGCTGTAAAATACAGTATGGATTAAATTCCTGTAAACCTTTGACAGATCACCAGCTACTTGTACCCCTGATAAATAGCAAGCACTTAGTTTGCATGCCAGTGAGATATAAGAGACTACTCCTATGTATTAAGGGGTTCAATCATGTCTGGCAATCATAGAATCATAGAATATCAGAGTTGGAAGGGACCTCAAGAGGTCATCTAGTCCAACCCCCTGCTCAAAGCAGGACCAATTCCCAGCTAAATCATCCCAGCCAGGGCTTTGTCAAGCCGGGCCTTAAAAACCTCCAAGGAAGGAGACTCCACCACCTCCCTAGGTAACGCATTCCAGTGTTTCACCACCCTCCTAGTGAAATAGTTTTTCCTGATATCCAACCTGGACCTCCCCCACCGCAACTTGAGACCATTGCTCCTTGTTCTGTCATCTGCCACCACTGAGAACAGCCGAGCTCCATCCTCTTTGGAACCCCCCTTCAGGTAGTTGAAGGCTGCTATCAAATCCCCCCTCATTCTTCTCTTCTGGAGACTAAACAATCCCAGTTCTCTCAGCCTCTCCTCATAAGTCATGTGCTCCAGACCCCTAATCATTTTTGTTGCCCTCCGCTGGACTCTTTCCAATTTTTCCACATCCTTCTTGTAGTGTGGGGCCCAAAACTGGACACAGTATTCCAGATGAGGCCTCACCAATGTCGAATAAAGGGGAACGATCACGTTCCTCGATCTGCTGGCAATGCCCCTACTTATACAGCCCAAAATGCCGTTAGCCTTCTTGGCAACAAGAGCACACTGTTGACTCATATCCAGCTTCTCGTCCACTGTGACCCCTAGGTCCTTTTCAGCAGAACTGCTACCTAGCCATTCGGTCCCTAGTCTGTAGCAGTGCATGGGATTCTTCCGTCCTAAGTGCAGGACTCTGCACTTGTCCTTGTTGAACCTCATCAGGTTTTTTTCTGCCCAATCCTCTAATTTGTCTAGGTCCCTCTGTATCCGATCCCTACCCTCTAGTGTATCTACCACGCCTCCTAGTTTAGTGTCATCTGCAAACTTGCTGAGAGTGCAGTCCACACCATCCTCCAGATCATTAATAAAGATATTAAACAAAACCGGCCCCAGGACCGACCCTTGGGGCACTCCACTTGAAACCGGCTGCCAACTAGACATGGAGCCATTGATCACTACCCGTTGAGCCCGACGATCTAGCCAGCTTTCTATCCACCTTACAGTCCATTCATCCAGCCCATACTTCTTTAACTTGGTGGCAAGAATACTGTGGGAGACAGTATCAAAAGCTTTGCTAAAGTCAAGAAATAACACATCCACTGCTTTCCCCTCATCCACAGAGCCAGTTATCTCATCATAGAAGGCAATTAGGTTAGTCAGGCACGACTTCCCCTTCGTGAATCCATGCTGACTGTTCCTGATCACTTTCCTTTCCTCTAAATGTTTCATAATTGATTCCTTGAGGACCTGCTCCATAATTTTTCCAGGGACTGAGGTGAGGCTGACTGGTCTGTAGTTCCCCGGATCCTCCTTCTTCCCTTTTTTAAAGATGGGCACTACATTAGCCTTTTTCCAGTCATCTGGGACCTCCCCCGATCGCCATGAGTTTTCAAAAATAATGGCTAATGGCTCTGCAATCTCACCCGCCAACTCCTTTAGCACCCTCGGATGCAGCGCATCCGGCCCCATGGACTTGTGCACGTCCAGTTTTTCTAAATAGTCCCGAACCACTTCTTTCTCCACAGAGGGCTGGTCACCTTCTCCCCATGCTGTACTGCCCAGTGCAGCAATCTGGGAGCTGACCTTGTGCGTGAAGACAGAGGCAAAAAAATCATTGAGTACATTAGCTTTTTCCACATCCTCGGTCACTAGGTTGCCTCCCTCATTCAGTAAGGGGCCCACACTTTCCTTGATTTTCTTCTTGTTGCTAACATAATGCCCTGGTTGTTATGGTCACCATATCTAGACACCCTGTGAACATGATTGAGGCAGGAATATTGCAAGTAATTGAGGGAACTGAAGCTTATGAAAGAGATCTTCAGACCTCAACTCTGATGTCCAGTTCAATGCGCCAACAAATCAGTCCAGCTGGTAAGAGTGAAAGAAATACATATTCCACTTGGACAGTAGGAATGCTGCAAGCACATTACCTGAGCAATATACTGCTGCTTGGTCGCTGTGAGAATAAAATTGGATCTGCGGGGCAAGGTCTGCCATTGTGCAAAATGAACACAAGAGCTCTAGGGCCAAATTCATCTCTGGAGTAACTCCATTGAAGTAAAAGGAAATTGGTTTTAAGTCCTATGTTGTTAAGCTCAAGATAGCTCTATGCAAGAAGAGGAGATACTGATAGTTCATCCCACAACTAAAAGATACTCAATATCTTTCACCCAGATTCAGTGCACAAAATCTAAGAGATGGTATCGATCATCCCAGATTCAGTACTGTAAGCGATGGGGCTGGGTCAAACACAGCAGTATTAATTGAAAGCTATATAGTTGGGTGTCACTGCTGTAGAAGAGCGTGAATCTGCAAGTGTTCCATGCCTGGATGTATAAATCTGGATGCAATATTTATACTGTGCTCATTTCAGTGGCATTTGAAGCCAATGGGAATCTCCATGCAGTGTGTGTAAATTACAGAATTGGCTTCAAAGGCTGCAGTTGTTTTAATTGGGGGTGGTCGGACACCAAGCAGCACGTTCATCAGATAAATCTTAAGACATATTGCTGTGACAAAAATGCATTAAATGCTTTCTTTAATTGTCCCATATGGGATATTAGGTGTAAAAGTAGGAAAAATCTCAACCTATCTTTAGTCCACTGCACTGTTGTACTCTCCCACTCATAGGTACAATGTACTCAGCCCAATAATGTTACAAATGCAGGAAAAGAAAAACCAAAGTACATAGGCTGGATTCTGATCTTAGTTGTAAATCAGGAGTAAGTCCACTGAGTTAAACAGCCCTATTCTTCACTTACATCATTGTAACTCCGTAGAATTTGGCCCCATGGATTGGACAATAAGCTACAGCACAATGACTAGATTATACCGGGCATGGTGCAAGCTAAACCAATCAGATATCCTAACCCCACTGTAATTTCTTCCTGCTCATGAATTATTGTAGTTATTAAAAACCCTTCTAAATTAAATTTCTCCTTCTCTTTGTAAAGCAAAAATGGGTATATTTGCTTCCTGGACAGCTGAAATAGTGATTATAAAGCTAATTCACTTTCCTTATCCGGTTTAACATATTAACCACAGAAGACAGTAGATGCTCTTCTCTTTTCCAACACAATTAGCTGGAGTCCATGCTTGCTGCATAGTAATTTATTCTAATGCAGGAAAAAGACATTTCCCTAATGATGTACACTTATGAAAAATGAAGAGGCTTCTCCTTAGTAGGCACATGCTGTAGGATGAGAAATAATTGTTTTCTTTAATCTACACTGAAACAGACCCACCAAAGTTACTAAAATTGGATTCAGGCCTCTTAGTTCTCAATAAGCACAATTACCTTTTCTTAGTGTAACGTACCCAGCACTCAGCACATTTGGTGGTAGTAAATGATAGAGGATGTTAGTGTTGTAGAAATCTAGTCTATTTCTTGGCCATTATAAGGCTGTTCTTCCTCACATGTAAAGGATTTTGAAAAAGAATTAGCCATTGTTTAAACTGAGGCACTCCCACAAACCTGTGGTTCAAGTTGCCATACTGTATTATTACCAGGTCTGGGCGACAAATGGTTTTCCAATCCCACAAAATTTTTCAGAAATCAAAAAAAATTCTCATCCCAAATGAGGATGTAAAAGTCAATCAAACCTGCGTGATCTGAAAATCCAAAAATTCGGTTTTGGGTCAATTCGTTTTGATTTTGACCATTTTTATTTTTAAATTTGCTTTTACTATCATTAGCTTACATTTCTAAACCAAAAGTCATTTTCAGCAGGGAAACTAGACATGTTCATTTCAAAAATGTCAAAACAAACCACTGACAATTTCAGTAGGAGTGGATGGGCTCCGTATCAGTCCTGACCAGGCCAGTGCAGAGGGTAGTGTGGGAGCCAGGCCAGAGAGAGGACTGCAGAATCCATGACAGTGTGAACCAGTTGCTCTAAAACCCCATACAAGTCAATGTGGGGATCTGCAGCTACTTCTGCATCACATAGACTAACACAAGGGATCAGTGGTGTACTGTAGCCCTGACCCTGAGCTGGGTGGTTCACTTTGACCCTCCAATCCCCATCCACTTCTATCTGCCTAAAACACGATTTCTACGGCTTTGTGAGGGAAATGAATTTCACCCACTGTGAACAGCAATTGTCAGAAAATATTGCAACTTGAAAGAAAAAGGACATGTGAAAATAGCAAGTTTCTGTATCTGGAACTACATCCTGCACTCCTGGCATTCTTCTGTTGAGGTTTTGGGTGCATGAATTATGTAGCATCAGACTTTTAACAAGTTGCTTATTTTCAAAATTTTCCCTCTCTGCACCTGACCCTTCCAGAAGTGCTAAAGACCAAAATAAGACTGGGCAGGAGGGCGGGAATCAAATCTTGGCATTTCTTAGTGAAAGTCCCTCAGAGATTTAATAAACTGCCATTTGAAGAATGACCCTGCTAACAGTGATAATACTGAATCATTAAGGTTTCATATAGCCTAGCCTGACTGCTTTAACCTTCACACTCCACAAGTAAAAACATAAGTCCTCCGCCAAATGCATCCCTGGTGTAACTCCATTGACACCACTGGAGGTTGCATTAGGAAGGAATTTGCCCCCGTACTTTTGACTCCTTCCTCACACCAACTCATGATGGGTTATTTTGAACCTCAGTGCCTGATATATGACTCCCAGTAGGGTTAATTACTCAGCTTTGTAGTAATCCACAGCCCAGTCAATCCACAATATATTTCATCACAGTAGCTGCCTGAATGCTCGGTTAGGGGACCAATTAATCAACCAGGCATTTTAAAAATATCAATTCACATTTTATAATAATGTAAAACAGCAAGGTATTAATTTTTAGGTAGTGTGTAGCAAATGCACTCCCACCATCCCCCGAATCTCTACAGCCTGATTTATTACCTTTAAAATTGAATGACTTTGGAAATCCATTTTATTAGCTTTCATTATTTTAAAGCATACAATAAAGTGAAAACATTAGCTAATAACTGCTTTCGATTCGAGATAAAGATGCCTAAAGAGTACGTATCGAAGCCTAAAGGCACTGTATGTTATCCAGTCTTCTCAAGGTTCAGCTTTATGATTTGGAGACAGAATTACATAATTTTAAAAATGTACGTATAAGTGGACTGCATTTGTAATATGAGACTACCCAGGTGACTTTTGTGCTGCTTAAATAAAGAAAAAAGAAATTAGGAGTTGTATTTTAAGAGACATGTGAAAATTCCTTTCTTTACTCTGCAAACATGTTCTGAACCAGAGTTGTAAAATGGGGGTGGGGGAAAGGTGGGTTAGAACTTGATGAAACAAAGAGAAGAAAACAGTGCTGCAGCACTAAGAAACTGTACTGAAAAATGTTTCCATCAGCGTGTAACATGCCCTTTATTCTCTACCAATTCCTGTTTAAAGAGAAAAAGTAGAACACAGAGGAATATCTTGGGGACGAGCAGTGGGATATGGAGGAATATCTTGGGGACGAGCAGTGGGATATGGAGACTTTCCCATCTAGGTGACTTAGGGCTTGTCTACAGGAACATTTAGTTAGCGACAAGCTGGGCCGGCTCCAGCATTTCTGCCGCCCCAAGCCAAAAAATCGTGATCGGCAGCGGCAATTGGAAAAAAAAAAAAAGTTCAGCGGCAGGTCCTTCGCTCCTAGAGGGAGTGAGGGACCTGCCACCCCCGAATTGCCGCAGGTGCCGCCCCTCTCCCTTGGCTGCCCCAAGCACCTGCTTGTTAAGCTGGTGCCTGGAGCCGGCCCTGGCGACAAGCTAGGGTGTGAATCTACCCCATGTTAGCTTGCCGTACACTAACTGCCCATGTGGACCCTGTTGACATGCACTAACAATTCCTTAATGCACTTTGGTCTGTCCTGCTTTAAAACGGGAGTAGATTAAAGTACACTAACAAACTGTTAGTGAGCATCAACGGGGTCCACTGGGATAGTTACTGCATGGCAGGCTAGCGTGGGGTAGATTTGCCAGTAACTAAATGTTCCGTAGACAAACCCTTATTAAAGTACAGGCTGGGTTGGAAATGAACACAAGTCATCACTTTCTGATGACTGCCCCCTTGTCTACGTGAAATGAATCTGAAGGACTCAGGACAATGCCCAATAACTGACATTAATTGGCACCCTTGTTGGAAGCTTTGCTGGGGAGGAAGGATGGTCGTGTAGGTTGGAACCTCAGAAGAGCTAAGTTCAGTTCCTCAGTGAGGGGAATGGCTCAGGCTGGATAGAGAGGTTAGCAAAAACACAGGAGTTACTGAGCTGAATGTTGATGCGCCGGCAACAGGTTTATAAGCTTGGAAAGGTGAAAATCAAAGGGTGATTATTGCTTTATAGGCTTGGAAAAGTGAAAATCAAAGGGTGATTATTGCTTTATAGCTCTGTTCAAATGCAGTTAACTAGCATGAACCAGGGTTGTTTTTTGCCACCTTACCTGCCTCAGCACATAACCACTGCATGTGAAATGAGAGGGTGAAAAGAGAAGTAAAGCCACATTTTTAATGTGAGCCTCTGGGTTCTTTTGCACCAGCATTCATAGGGATTCCTTTAGGTTCTATCTTCATTCTCTTACTTGCTAGGGCTTGCAGGCAGGCCAAACGACTCTGGTTTATGTTAGTTATCTGCATTTTAAGACAACTGTAAAACGATAATCACCCCTTGATTTTTGCCTCTCCAGACCTGTAAAACTGTTGCCTGATCCCATGAGCATCTCCACCCTCTGCTGTCAACGTCTCTCTTTTCTCCAACATCTCTATCTAGCTGAGACACTATGCAGAGGGAGCCATCTTGCTGCAGTTTAAATAGAATCATAGGACTGGAAGGGACCTCAAGAGGTCAATACATCCAAATGAAATGCATCCAAGGAGGCTGGATAACTGCAGTAAGGTCTTCTTCCCTTGCTACTATCTTGATGAGAAACAAGCACACTTCAGCTGGGTCAGAGCTCAAGTTCTGTTTGAATGCACACTGCACCTTTGGGATGCTTATTCAAACCACCCAAACTGCATGCATCAACAGTATGAAGCTTGATGGAACAGGCTCTCCCATGAGACTCCCACGCCCTCTGCTTCCAGGCCTGGCCTGGGATATAATGAAAGTGGCCCTTCTGATCATAATTTTGATAAATTATGTATCAAATGAGACCAGCTCTACCTGGGCCTAGCAGTGGGATCTGAACCCGATTCCTTTAGCATGAATCTCTCCTACTTGCCTAAAAGAGGTAGTGCCCAAATCCAATGGGCTCTGAAAATTCTAGCCCTAGCCGCTTACATGGCAGCTGTAGCAGACTCATTTAACCCCTTCTGTCATGTGGCTCCTGGAGAGGGACAAAGCACCACACTACTTTTGTGTGGCTTACACATATGTCTGAGGGTCCATTTCAAGTGTGGCTTGTAAAACAGGAGAGTTATTTTGTACCAATCTGTTCTCCCATCTCTAATCGTAACTCTTCTCCCACAGCTCAGGTTACTCTCAACCAGTCCAGGTTCACTTTGCATTTAAAACCCAAACATGACAGGTCTGTGGTGAGCTGGAGTGCTTCTCTGGGCCTCTTCACTCCTTCCCAGTTTGGATCAGTCCCATCAAGTTTCCAGTCAATATGAACTGGAGTAAAACGGGAGGATCTAGGGCAAACCTGTCCACCCCAAGGCTGCCTCTCTTCCCCTTTAAACATAGATCCAACTTAAGTTCATATGAATTGTTTTCTCCACAGGCCCCTCCCAACCTGAAGAGCTGTTGTGGTGATCAGCCATTGTTCATACCCTCAAGTTTTGGAGCTAAGCCAGATCCTGCTCATATGACTAGAGACAAGCAGGCAGGATTTGGCACTGCATCTGGTCGAAGTGTCCTTGTTCTTTATGTCACCCGCTCACTATCTTGGCAAGCATTAAACAAAATACAAAACAACCCCCCTCCCCCTCCCAAAAAACATTAATTAAACACAGCTCATAACCCTTCCTAGATTTTCCGCTTTGCAAAGTGCAGCACTGTAATTCTCTTATGAAGAAAAGATATAGGTACATGAGCAGGTCCCAGGTGAAGGGGTAGCTGTGTGTGCATAGAAGCTTTTAGGTAGTCTTGTCTCTCTCACATGGCCCCATTTCTGGGGTATCTAAGCACCTCACTGTGTTTGATGGATTTAGCCACACAATGCCCCTGTGATGTCACCTTTGTCCAGCTTGTCCTCATCCGTCCCTCCACAAACGCACGTCAACGCCACACCACTATTTTGTTGCAAGCACGTTCTTTCCATTTCCGGCCAAAGAGTGTTGTCATGGGTTTGGCCCAGCATGTTTTCGGTCTGCCCAGTGGTCGCTTGTCTCTGGGGATCCAGTCACTGATGTGGGTTGTCCACCTACTGTCTTCCCCACGGATTAGATGACCCGCTCAATTTCACTTTGTGTCGTACACTGCCTGCATTACATCGGTCAACTCTGTATGCCTTCTGATCTCCTCATTCACGGAGCGATATCTTACACATTTGCCTTTCCATTGCTCTCTTGGTGACAACGAATTTTTCTTCTTCCGCTTTCGTCGTTGACCAGCTTTCTGCTCCGTATATCATTGCTGGCAGAACAGTGGAGTTAAAGAGTTCTTTCCTTTTCTTCATGGGCAGTTCATCCGTTAGAGATGTCTTTATTTAAAGACCCTACCTTTCGCCTCCTACTGCATTCCCCTTTGAATGAGTTGTCTCTGCTCATCTGCTGACCCAAGTAAATATATTTGTCGACCTCCTCGATTTCTTTCCCATTTAGAGTGATGATTCCTTCTGCACAATGCTCATTCCTCATCCACTTCATCTCCGATGTGTTCGCTTCCAACCCGATATCATGCAAAAGTGTTTGCAGTTGCAATTTGTTCTCCAGTTCTGCTGGGTCCTTTGCCAGTATTACACAGTCGTCAGCTAACAGAAGATGCGTTAACTGTTCTCTGTCAATTCTGATTCCTTCTTCCCAGTTCAATTTCTTGAACAGCGACTCCAGTACTGCTGCAAACAGCTTTGGTGAGAACGTGTTGCCTTGTTTGACTCCTCTGTGCATAGTAATAGTGCAGGGGATATTGAATAATGTTATCTTTGTCAAGCAACTGCGGTTAATTTCTTCCCTATGAGGTAGGAAGCGCTATTATCCCCATTTTATAGATGGGGAATTGAGGCATAGGGAGTCTGATAGACTTACACCATCACACAGGAAATCTGTGGTGGAGCAGGAAATTGAACTTGGACCTCCTAAATCTCAGACAAGGGCCCTTACTACTAAACCATTCTTCTTTCCCCCATACAATGTCTGGTGTGGCTGCTTAATCTGATACATTGTTCCTGTTATCTGACATGACCCAAAGTCACCTCAGCCTCTCCAAAACACCTGTAACAGATTCATAATGCATTACCTTGGTATTGCCTTCTTTCATCCTCCTCTTCTTCCTTTTCTTTTTTACCCTTTCTTCTTTACCCTTTTCATGGTTTGCAGAATACCCACCTTTCATGTGAAGTTCTTTGGAATCCATCTTTTGAAAGTCATCACCAAATTATGTCCTTTTATGGACCCGTAACACTATTTATTCATCTTTCTTGATCTCCATGACAACCGAATCTTTGAAAATTTCTTCCCCGTTTTGTTAAAGTGTATTCATTACACTTTTATTCCACAAATGCTGCAGTAAAGGTTGCAACTTGCAGACTGGGAGTGCTGACCCTTTTGAAAACTCTGATTGTAAGATTTAAAATGATGACCAAGTTATCCTGTTAATTCTCAGTGGAATTACTCCAGATATATGCCAGGGTAACAGAGCAGGATTGTGGAGGATGGGAAAGGAAAACAACAGTTCCAGTATAAAGAACAGGAGTACTTGTGGCACCTTAGAGACTAACAAATTTATTTGAGCATAAGCTTTCATGGGCTACAGCCCACTTCTTCAGATGTATAGACTGGAACATATAGGAAGGAGATATATATACATACAGAACATGAAAAGGTGGAAGTAGCCATATCAACTCTAAAAGGGTAATTAATTAAGATGAGCTATTATCAGCAGGAGAAAAAAAATCTTTTGTAGTGATAATCAAGATGGCCTATTTCAGACAGTTGACAAGAGGTGTGAGGATATTTAACATGGAGAAAAAGCTTCAATCTGTGTAATGACTCAGCCATTCCCAGTCTCTATTCAAACCTAAATTAATAGTATCTAGTCTGCATATTAATTCAAATTCAGCAGTTTCTCGTTGGAGTCTGTCTTGGAAGCTTTTCTGTTGCAAAATTGCCACCTTTAAGTCTGTTACTGAGTCACCAGAGAGGTTGAAGTGATTCCTGTGCTTAAATTGCCATAAAAAATTATAGGTTTTCCTGTTAAATAGCTTCCTAGTGTATCAATCACGTTGTGTTGAATTTTATTTCAGAGTGACTCCTCTACTTAGTTGCTTTATTTCACCTAAGGCAGCTTCCTTTTTCTGTATGTTAAAATTCTTACGATGTGGATATTCAGTGGTTTCTCCCCTCCTCGCCTTTACAAGATTTCTCCTTTGTTATTCTTTTTGGAGAAGGCATAATCTCAGGACCGCATCTGAACTCTCTTGTGCCAAGACATTAATCTGCATTGCGTAGTGTTTCAGAGCAAACAGTTCAGGAGTGAATGTAAACTCATTCCCCTTTCTTCCCCTCCTATGTATTTTATTCACTTCCCTCATCTCAGCAAACAGAGTGATGACATTTTTGTACACAATAGGCCAACACAAGAAATAGAGGGGTGCATCCTGGTGAATTTTTTTTAACTTCTGCAACTTTAAAAAAAAATGAAGATGACATCAGCTCACCTCAAATACATGCTGCCCTGCCAAGAGGTACCTTAGCTGATGGGCAGTGAGGCGCCCTGCTGGGAGAGGATCTGAGAATGGAAAGAAATTGATTTGAGAGAAATGGGAACTACTAGAGTTTTCAACTAGGATTTATAAAACTAGGCCCTCCACATGTTTAATCTTGGGGTTTAATTGCCAGCCTAGCCTTAACCAGGTCTCCCACAATGATGTGCAACACCTAAATACTGTGATGATCCATGCTACATAAATACGGAAGATAAACCTCATTCGCACTTGCGGTGGCGTGTAGGTTACATGTAGGTACACACCACAGTGAGAGGCAGGCTCTGTCCACATTTGTCACTGCAGTGTGTAGCTACACAGGGCAGTGAAAGGCATTCTGGCAAGGGGAGGCAGCGGGTATAGGCTCTAGCAGTCCCCCCCTCCCCCCCGATTTTCTCCATCATGCCACAGCCTTTTTCTGTTGCTGGAGCGTTTTTCTGAGGCCGGGAAAGGTTCTGACACTGGTGAAGTGGACAGACACTACATTGATAAAAACAGTAGCAGACATGGGAGGCACTACTTGGGTGTGTAGAGAGACGCATAGGGAATATACAGGTTCCGGCATGGAAGGCCCTCTACTCTACACGGCTAAGCCATGCCTCAGCGTCTACACTGCTGTTTATATCCGTGCTAGCTGTACATGCAGTGTCTGTACTCTACACGCCACCCAAAGTGTAGATCTAACTACAGACGGAAGTTATTCTCAGGTAAAATTTGTGGGCCAGATAGTGCCACCCTCACTTGCATTGAGTGGTACTGTAGCCTACAATCAGTCCTATAGAAATCAATGATGGATCAGTGGGACTGCTGGCAGAACAAGGTCTGACCCCATGAGAGTAAGACTGGCAGAATCTGGCCTTGTGGCATTTAGATGACTGAGTACATGATTTGTGAGTACAGCCAGACACCTAGCCTTACACTGCTCCCGCAAACAACTGAACATGCAAAGCAGTGCCTGCAGTTATTGGCAGCATCTGCAAATTGAGAGGCCAGATTTTCTAAAAATCCCATAGTCTTCTAGTATGGAAAAGTGCGTGACCACTATCTACTTATATGGTCCCCCTTACCACAGTATCTGAGCACCTCACCACCTTTAATGTATTAATCCTCCCTACGTCCCTGTGAGGTGGGGAAATACTCTTATTCTGTAGATGGGAAACTGAAGCACCGAGCAACTAAGTGACTTACCCAGTGTCACACAAGAAATATGTAGCAGAGCTAGTAACTAAACCGAGGTTTCCTGAGCTAGCACTCTAGCCACTGGCCCATCCTGACACAAATCTCCTTTTATGGATAAAAGCTCCTGCCAAGTAGTTTCACTGGAAGAATCATGGGCTTGTTTGCAGCACAGAGTTCTGTTAGCTTAAGGTCTCTCTTGTGAATCCCCCAGGGTTCTGTTACACAGGTAGTAAAGTGGTTCAGGGAGCCTCTCAAGAAAAACATGAAGATGACTACGAAGCACCTTGTTTTTCAGGAGTGAATGGCACCTACTGATATGCTGAAAAACAGGCCTTTGTGCGTGGTACTTCTTGACTCTGCTTTCACCACTCTCATGTTATATTATTAATTATTGTATATTTATTTATGCAGCACCTTAGACACTTTATAGAAGATAGGCAGGTCCCTTCCTGGCTGAGTTTTGCAATCTAAGGGCCACACCATTGGCATTCCCTGCCTGGATGTGCTAGGGTGGGAAAGGGAACAGGATCACTCTTTCCTGTTGGGTGCTCCCAAGCAGGAGGCATCTGCTAGTGCACCCTGAGTGCCAGGTGGGGAGGCTTGTGCTGCTGGGAATGCCACACTCCTTAGGGAGGGTTTGCCTCAGTCTGGGCAGATTGGAAGCAGGGCCAGGGCTGTACCCACGTTGGGCATCATGGGAGGATGGTGCTCAGGGAAGTGCACATTACACTATTCTAGAGGTGTAGCAGTTGAGTGCTCTTCTCCCAGGCTCCCCAGCCACCACCCCTTGGGCACCCACTACACAGGCACAATGCCCCTGGCCCTTCCTTATCGAGGGAAGTCCAAATAGTCCAAATTGATAGGATGAAGGGAGCTGAGCTCAGCCTCCGAGCTGCAATGTTCCAAAGCTCTGGGAATTTGGTTTAACCTGTTACTAAGCCAGGGAGACTCCTGATTCCAGTCCGAACTTTCCCAGCATTCAAGAGGGTCTGGGCTCCGGGCCTTTGGTTCAGGCTTGCTTCCAGCTGAAAATATTTAACAATCTTAACTTCGACTGTGTGTGTCTCGCTTTAAATAAAGGGTAAAGCGGCCCCTCTTAAACAGACCAATGTCTTGATCAAAATGTTGCTTTGTCATATCTGTTTCATACAAATTTGCCCCCTCTGGGCCACTCCTGCTCGATGTCAATGGTTAACGCCAACCTCAACCTTGTCCCAGCGAGTATTCCACAAAGCCTTAATTTCACAGCCTTCAAACAACAGTGAAAAATCACCAGGAACTTTCTCTTAGGCTCCTGAATCTCCCTAGCAACCACAGGCCAAGCATACTGTAATTCAATTTATGCCTTGAACTCCTTCAGGAGCCTCTTCTTTAAAATCTGTCACAGTCAACATGCCTTGGGAAACTATTATAAGTGCCTGAACCTTTGACCAGCCAGAGAAAGTAAGCTTTAGTATAAATCTAGTAAGCATGTTTGGTCTGTTTTTATGTTTAGTGTATGGTACATTTAGCATTCAGTCCATGGTCCCTATCTCCATTCTGCTTGAGAAAACCACTATGCATCTGTCATACTGTCTGTGTTTAAACTGTGCTACTAGGCCCGAATGGGGTGTGTGCAGAGGGGGAGAAATGCCTCCATTCAGCTAGAAGAATTGCTTTATGTGGAAATGCACTGACATGGCCCTAGGCTGATTGGGAGACAGAGTGTCATGGGAAAGATAAGCAGGAATGACCTGGCAGGTTTGTGAATGTCTCAATCCGGGACTGAAGTGGATTTACAAAAGAGTAAAAGCTTAGCCGAGAAACACAAATGATAATGAACTGTGGGCTGTGTTTAAATAGCAATCCCCAAATAGTTCAGCAGTGAACATCATCAAGTTACTTTAGTCAAAGCAAGGTTTATAGGCCTGTAATTTTCAGGGCTATTTGCTTAGGCGCCCTGTGTGAGCATCTTGAAAAAATTATTGCTTTCGCTGACAAATACCATTTTCAAATTAGGCGCATGACACAATAGCTTATAAATAGGATCCCCCTCTGTGTGTTACTTTACGCCTCCAGTGTGGTCAGAAAGAGAAGACATTTTAATGACTCATGTTTGAATGGAAACTTGTCTGTGTTGCAGATTTAGGGGCAGATTCTCAGGTGGTGCAAATCAGTGGACCTACGCCAATTTACACCAACCGAGGATCTGACCCATAGTGCCAAATCCACAGGATGCTGAGAACCTGCAACTCCCATTGACTTTGGTGGGAAGGCAGATGCTCAACATCCTGCAGGAGCTGGCCTTTCAGGTAATTACTAACTGGCCTTGTTCCAATCTGAATCCGAAACATTTACCCTGAAAGCAGCTGCCTCCGCCCGCCACAGCGTGTCAGCTAGGAAAAGCAGCCTGTGAACTGACAAGGGATTTTCCAGTTGAATCGAAAATAGATGCCACAGTTTATACTCGGTTCTGTTGCTTAGATCGGTGACAGGTCCTATATAAAGTTGAATGGTGTAATGCTATGATGCCCCGAAATTATGGTTATTGTTTATGGCTTATATAAACTGCTGCCTCGGGATAGTTACAATGAAAGAAGATCCTCTTCTCATTCCATGCACATGGACTTCTCAGGCTGAAATTGCATTAGCAACCCACGAACTAGCACCATGCAGATGTAGGGCCATCGTGGAGCATCGGTACACTATCTGATATGTTCCATAACTGGAAGAGTATTGGGCCATGTCAGGGGATGGTGTTGATCTAATCAGTCTGTCTTATCTCATAGTACTGTGATCCTATTTATACCTTCAACCCTCCATTCACATTGACACCAATGGGAGTTCCTGGTGCAGTTGAGTGTGATATTTGGCCCTGTGGTACCTAGATCTGTAGTGGGAGAACAACAGTGGGAGTAGGACCAGTGATCAATATTTGCCGATACATTAATTAGCTAGACATGCCAGCCTTACAGTAACACCATTTTAACTTCTGTGTGTCCACAATGCAATGAAGGTGAATTGGCTCACGGAGTATTAATATAAAATACCATTGAGACAGATTTTGCTCCTGAAAGCACCAGTATAAATCTGTATCCGAGGGGTAGCCGTGTTAGTCTGAATCTGTAAAAAGCAACAGAGGGTCCTGTGGCACCTTTAAGACTAACGGAAGTATTGCAGCATAAGCTTTCGTGGGTGAATGCCCACTTCATCAGACGCAAGGGGTATAGTATAAATCTGGTTGATTTCAATGTTCCATTCCCAGTTATCTTAACATAAATAATGAAAGGTAGCACAGGCAATTGGTTAGCATATAACAAACTACCTGGAGCTGGAAAGGAGAATCTGGGTATTTTCCAGGGTAAAGTATAGCAGCTTTCTTCAGTCATCAAAACATCTAGAAATGTCTATTTCAGTGCTTAGTCAGACCCATTGCTGGCCGAGCAGCCATGATGGCTGACAGGATACTTCAGATTGAAAACCGAGAAACGCACAAAGCAGTGGAATCATAATAGCTGCCCTTTGCAACATGGGAGCTCTGTTGGCTCTAAATCAAGTGGAAAAAAAATTAAATATCATTTATCTTTCCCTGAAAAGTTTATGTGCCAAATTTTGAGGGAATTCTCTTTTTCACATCAACTGATTGCTTGACTGTATAAATACAATACCTGCTTGATAAAGGAACAACAATGCTCCTTTCAGCCATGTAGAATTGCAATTTGCAGTGAGTTTATCTGACATCTTGGATGATTACCTGTTAAGTTATCTGAAGCAAGACACACACACACACACACACACACACACACACACACACACACACGAAGATAAGCACTGAACAAAGGATCAAAGTCTCTCTCTCTCTCTCTCTCTCTCTGGTAGCTGATTTAAACAAGCCCAGACAATCAGATACTGAAAATATGAAGTAGTATATACAATTCTACAGCAGGGCCTAGTGTAAACCATGATACATACACCCATTTCAGACATCAAATGCTTCTTTAATGATGTGTTTTCCATGACAAATTGTATGGCTAATTCCATGCAGTTAAAGAAAATGCCATCGGCTTTTCCCAATCACCATGTAAGGGCTTGATCTAAAGTGCACTAAGGCCACATCTACCCTAGAGAGTTTACAGTGGCACCGTTGTTCTGATGCAGCTGAGCCACTTTAAGATCTCCCGTGTAGCCGCTCTATGCCAATGGGGGAGAGAGCTCTCCTGTCAACATAATTAAACCACCGCCAGCGAGCAGGGACAGCTATGTTGGCGGGAGAGCATCTCTCGCTGACATAGCACTGTCCACACTGGCGTGTCTGTCGGCGTAACTTATGTCGCTCAGGGGTGTATTTTTTCACACCCCTGAGCGACATAAGTTATACCAACAAAAGTGTTTGTGCAGACATAGCCTAAGTCAATGGAAACATTCCCATTGACTTCAAGGAGCTTTGGATCAGGAACTAAGAACTTGCAGCTGAATCCTGAAGTTTTTATTCCTGTGAATTCCCATTGATTTCAATGAAGCTACTCTCCATAAGGGCTTCAGGAAATGATACTTGTGTTGTAACCAGGCTTGATCCTGTTGCCTTTGAAGTTAATGGGAAAGTGCCTGTTGGTTTCAGTAGTTTGGGATCAGGGACACAGTGCATGCTTCTGGCAGGCAAAGAAAGGCTTTGCAAAACTGTCGTTTAAGGCATATGATCGTTTTGGTTTTAAGATGAAATGGAACACAGTTGTGACTATTAAAAAGTTGGCCATTGACAAAAGTCAACACATAATGATATTTGACATTACCATAGCTTCTCCCCCAGCCCCTTACCCCTTGCCCTGCACAAGAACAGGAGTTATCTGTTGGCATATATTGACTTTCTATTTGCTGATGCTCTAATGGTTAATAACACTTTGCTTACGTAGGGCTTTTAATGTTAGTGTCTGAAATTGCTTTGAGAGATCACAGTGGAGTAAACAGTACTAATTCCATTGCACAGAGGGGGAAACCGAGGCACAAAAAAGTTAACGCCAGATTTTCAAAAGTGACTAGTGGTTTGGGGAGCCAAACTTGGGATGCCTTAAAGGAGCCTGATTTTCAGGAATTGCTGAGCCGCCCAGCTTGTGAAAACCAGGACCCTTTAAGGTGTCTCAGGTTGGCTACCCCAAAATGGAGGCACCCCAAATCACTAGTTATGTCTGAAAATCTTGGCCTTTGTGACTTGCTGACGGTCACACAGCTATTGCTATTAATATTTATATTGTGGTAGTCTGAGAGGTTGGTGTCCCATTGTGCTAGGCGCTGTACAAACATGCAGAAAGGGACAGTCCCTGCCAAAAGAGCTTACACTCTAAAAGATAAGACATAATAGGTGGAAGAGACAAACAAAGGGGTTAGAGTGGAGGAGGGGGAGATTGAAATAATAGGATTATGCATTTTTTAGCCAATTGGAAGTAGTAATCACAATTTGCCACCTGCCTGGCCAAAAGCTATTTGCTGTTTCTTGTATGTTACAGAAATGGAGGGACTTGGAGGAGGACAGGGTGGTGGTTTTGCAGAGATTTTGACTCAGAATTTTCCCCCACTCATAAGGGCCAGCATGGGATTAAGCATGAAACTGGGTGTTGGAAATACAGAAACCAGTGATTGATGGTGGCATAACGGTGATTGGCTAGTAAGTCAGTGGCAGATCCAGAAAATAACACACATATATTTTTTAAATTACAGCTATTTCCCTCCCCTATCCCAAAACCTCAGAACTGTGAGCTTGCCACACAGGGGTTGAATTCTGACTCAACCATACTTGTGTTAATCTGGCGTATCTCCATTGGCATTGTCTGTATTTATATAATTGTGAGATCAGAATTTGGTCCCGTATCTTCAAATAGGATGATGAGTATACTGAGGTTACGATTATAACAGGACAGAATATGAGTGGAAGTTAATAACAAATAGCCTCTTGTGGCATTTTCATCTTTGATTCATTCACAGTTGCAATAAAGTCCTGTTTCTATCTCAACATCAACATTCACAATTCTCCAAAAGAAAATGGAAGATAAAATAAATAGGAATTACCCTAGCAGATCCCCTAGAAGATTTTTCTTTTATTAGATTCCAACAAATGGCTGCAAACACATCTCAAACTGACCATATTTTCAGGAATGTAAATACCCCAAAGTACAGATTACACAGTCACAGTTTTTGGGTAGGCATGTCAGATGTGCCAAGGAAGAGGAATAATAATGCTCCTCTTTATTCTCCATGGCTGAATATTCTCTATATGGTCAGACTGACCTATACTTCAATCATTTCAGATTTTTATTGGTTTTAGATAACCTTTCCTGAATCAGAACAGAATATATGCTAGAGCTTTGCAAAGAAATGAGTAATTTTTTTAAATCATTGCTACTACAGAATTTACTGTTTTTTCCTTGTGCTAAAATTCTTTATTCAAATGTAAATTTCAGCATGATCAGAAAAGCAATAGCTTGTACCAAGGAACTACTGCAATTACAAGAGAAAAAGAAAAACATCCCAAGCAAAACTGTATTGATCACCATTGTTGAGGGAGCTTGTCACAACACAGTAGTCCCTCACCAGGGTTTAAACATGATTCAGTCTTGCATCTTAGGTCCGACTAAATCACATTCCTGTACTGTGCTACTGTTTTAGACTTTTCCATTCATAGTTACTTATTTATTTATTTTGATTTTACAAAAATAAAAAGGAGAACCTAGCCAAAACCCAAGGCACAGGTTACAAGAAGAAAAAATACTAAATACTATATGTAGTATTTTTCTTGTAGCTATGGATATATTGCATTGCTACATGGGGGACTAACATCAACGCTTCAGTATATCTACATGCAACATAGTATTACGATTGCCATGGGCATGCTAGATAAATTCCGGCTAGAAATAAGGCTCAGGTTTTCAAACAATGAGGGTAATTAGCCACTGGGACAATGTATCAAGGGATGTGGTAGATTCTCCCTCATGTGTGGTCTTAAATCAAGGTCGGGTGTCCTTCTAAAAGATATGCTCAAGCTCAGTCACAAGATATGGGCTAGCTGTGGGAATTACTGGGAGTGCTTTAGCCTTAAAATCTATGGGTAGGTCTACACTTACCTCCGGATCCGGCGGTAAGCAATCGATCTTCTGGGATCGATCCTGGAAGTGCTTGCCGTTGACGCCGGTATTCCAGCTCGGCGAGAGGAGTACGCAGCATCGACGGGGAAGCCTGCCTGCCGCGTCTGGACCTGCGGTAAGTTCGAACTAAGGTACTTCGAATTCAGCTACGTTATTAACGTAGCTGAATTTGCGTACCTTAGTTCGAAATGGGGGGTTAGTGTGGACCAGGCCTATGACTCTATACCATCACTTTGAATTTTCTGATATTTGTGCTATTAAAATCTCTGCCTTAACTTTGCATTAAATATTTTAATTTCAATTTCCTTGGGGCTCTTTTTAAAAAAAGGAAATGTATATTTTACTGGTTTCACATTCAAGTTGTTACAGCTCAATATGCACTGCCGTATTTATTTAAATGTCTGACCTGAGCACCAGAGCTGCGTATTTAAATAAATCCACCGAGTGGCAAGGATACAATTTTAGGCCCCAATCTAGCAAGGACTTAAGCCTGTGTAAACGTCATTGGGACTACTCACCTATGCAAAGTTATCCATGTACTTAAATTTCTGCAGACCTAAGAGGTATATTTTTAAAAGTCAGTTTAATTATCATGAAGGGAGTCATACTGACAACTGTGTAGTGACAGGTTCTCCATCAATTCTTTCCCACTCACAAGTGTATCTCAGTCTCTACCTGGAAAGAGCAAGAGTGGGAGAGTAGTTCATTCATTTTCATAGCCTCTTTTCTGGGACTACCAAAATGTTTTCCAGTTGGTGCTAGTTATCATGGTAGATTTTGAGTTACAGGAACTGGTCTGACATAACATATTTGTTGGGAAATAGTCAACATGGTTTTTGTAAAGGGAAATCATGCCTCACCAATCTACTAGAATTCTTTGAGGAGGTCAACAAGCATGCGGACAAAGGAGATCCAGTGGATATAGTGTATTTAGATTTTCAAAAAGCCTTTGACAAGGTCCCTCACCAAAGGCTCTGAAGCAAAATAAGCAGTCATGGGATAAGAGGGAAGGTTCTCTCATGGATTGGTAACTGGTTAAAAGATAGGAAACAAAGGGTAGGAATAAATTGTCAGTTTTCAGAATGGAGAGAGTAAATAGTGGTGTCCCCCAGGGATCTGTACAGTGGTGTCCCCCAGTCCTATTTAACATATTCATAAACAATCTGGAAAAAGGGGTAAACAGTGAGGTGGCAAAATTTGCAGATGATACAAAACTACTCAAGATAGTTAAGTCCCAAGCAGACTGCGAAGAGCTACAAAAGGATCTCACAAAACTGGGTGACTGGGCAACAAAATGGCAGATGAAATTTAATGTTGATAAATGCGAAATAATGCACATTGGAAAACATAATCCTAACTATACATATACAATGATGGGGTATAAATTAGCTGTTACCATTCAAGAAAGAGATCTTGGAGTCATTGTGGATAGTTCTCTGAAATCATCCACTCAATGTGCAGCGGCAGTCAAAAAAGCGAACAGAATGTTGGGAATCATTAAGAACGGGATAGATAATAAGACAGAAAATATCATATTGACTCTGTATAAATCCATGGTACAGCCACACCTTGAATACTGCATGCAGATGTGGTCAACCCATCTCAAAAAAGATATATTGGAATTGGAAAAGGTTCAGAAAAGGGCAACAAAAATGATTAGGGGTAAAGAACGGCTTCTGTGTGAGGAGAGATTAATAAGACCGGGACTTTTCAGCTTGGAAAAGAGGCGACTAAGGGGGGATATGATAGAGGTCTATAAAATCATGTGTGGTATAGAGAAAGTAAATAAGGAAGTGTTATTTACTCCTTCTCATAATACAAGAACAAGGGGCCACCAAATGAAATTAATAGGTAGCAGGTTTAAAACAAAGACAAGAAAGTATTTTTTCATGCAACGCACTGTCAGCCTCTGGACCCCTTGCGATAGGGTGTTGTGAAAGCCAATACTATAACGGGGTTCAAAAGGGAGCTAGATAGATTCATGGAAGATAAGTCCATCGATGGCTATTAGCCAAGATGGGCAGGAATGGTGTCCCTAGCCTCTGTTTGCCAGAAGCTGGGATTGGGTGATAGGACATGGATCCCTTGATGATAACCTGTCTGTTCATTCCCTCTGGGGCACCTGCCATTGGCCACTGTCAGAGGACACGATACTGGACTTGATGGACCTTTGGTCTGACCCAGTATGGCTGTTCTTATGACCAACTTATTTCACATAAACCACTAAGCCTGTGTAACTTTTGGCAAGTGAGAACTTGAACTCAAATTCAAAGATGTAGCTGTAAAAAAGGATTCATTACCAATCCCCCAAACCTTCCCATCTTTTGAGCTTCTGGAACATGTAGGGGGGCAAATTACTTCATTGATCCCCAGCCTCTCTGGATTTTCTGGGCCATCTCCTCTGTGGCCCACTCAATTCTTCCCATCTGAGGTGTGAATGTGAAGGATACTTCACTTAGTATCCTGGGCCCTTTGTCCTACTTCTGTAAGTTTATCCTGGGCCCTTTGACCTATTTATTCTGTGGGTCTGATATGGCTCTTAATTTTTAAAAAGCAATTCAAATCCATTGTATGGTAAATCTATCGCTAAAGAGAAAGAGAGAGAGTGTATGAATACACTGTATAGTTATATAGTGTATGAATCCCACTTGGTCTGCAATAAACACCTCTTTTTTCTATAAAGAGACTATATTGATCTGACCTTTTAACAATACTAGAACCCACAACAAAGGGAGTATTTTCCACTGAGTGCTGTTTCCCACTATTGTAGTAGCAGGGTGATAATGGGCCAAAATCTGCTCTCTGTTACACCTATGTGGCCCCAATTAAGTGTCCTATCTAGTGGGATGTAATTACCAACAGCATTTTCCCTGAAGGTCTCTTGATCATCAAGTTTCTTTGCTAAAGAGTCTGATGTTAGTAATATGAAAACAATATCATGACACCAGCCCAGATCTGAAAGGGAAAAAATGCTCGCGCCCCTCGAGTGTTTAAAGACTGAGGCTATGGGCCAAATTCTCTTCTGGCTTACATCAAATGCAAGGAGGGTGATGTAATTCAAGGCAGGATTCAGCCCCATGCTGTAGACAGAAAACAAAAACAGCAAGAGTAAAGAAAAGATTATGTGGGCTTCCAAATGCCTTAATAGGGACTTTTTTTTAATAGGAAGGTTTAGTCTAAAGTAACTACACTTGTAGTTACAGTTATGAATAGGCAACTGTACGTGTTTAAAGGGGGATTTTCTATTCAAGAAACTGCTAAAGGCCAAGGTTTTTAATTGCGCAAGCTACTTGCCTAGACCTACTTGCTAGTATCGTTTGTTAGGGAGAGAAAGATTTAAAGCGGAGAAAACTTGTATAAAATGGTATTAGTCATAAAAAACAGGCTAGACAATTCACGATTTTTTAAACTTGAAACTATAAATTACTAAACCACAGCTAAATTTGCAATATAAATAGAACCTTTAATTCAGTGGGGCCTTTGAAATGTCACAGTTTCTATACTCATTTAGGTAACTTCACATACACACACATTCTCTCGCGCTTTCAAAATTCTGAAAGTGATGAGTTTTTCAAACTGATGTACCATCACTGAAAGCTGTGGAGTTCTTTAGAGAAGGGTTTTAGAAAAGCTTTTTCCATCCTGTGCTCCTTCCCATTTACAGCTCTAAAACTCAGGCAATATAATGCAGCTCTGATCTAATGAGAATTTAACTGACCTCCGCTCTCAGTTCGTAAGTCCATGACAAAGGTCAAGCCTTCAGAGGAGGCCTGAGACATGAAAGGCTGGGAAGAATCTCTCTTGGTGGGGTTATGCCAAAATTAGCACTTCAGTCAAACCTGGTCTCTGCAGCTTTTCTCTGCGGCCTCCCAAAACTTTTGTTCAGTGTTTGTCACAGCAAGTCTGTTTAAATAAAGAAATGATCCTGCTTGATCTAGACGGTACTTCCATTTAATAATCATTTCATATATATACAGTGGCAAATTAGGAATATCTAGCACTTATGAGCCATAGAAGAATGAAAAAGTCTGCTAACTCCAATGAGCTGTAGGCAAAGGTATATTTCAATAAAACTAAATATTTGCAGCCCACTTCTGATTTGTTTCACTGCTGTAAATTAAAAAATAGCGGCATTGATTTCAGTGGTTTTACTCGAGGTTTACACCAGTGTAGCTGAGAGCAGAGTTTGCCCCTACTGCAGGTTATCAATATCTCATAGCCACCATCATGAATAGCATATTTCGCCTTTTTAAACACTTCGCAAATATTAATCAAGCCTCAACATAGGCTCTCATAAAGCAGATGGGGAAAACTGAGAACTTGAACAATTTGCCCAAGACCACAAAGGGTATCAGTGTTGGAGCCAGGATTAAAACCAGCAATTCTTGGTTCCCAGTCCTGTGCTCACACCATTAGCCCACACCTTTCTCTGTGAGTAGAGTAATCATTTGCTAATATTTTTCCAATATCTCAGAGTCACCACTGTCAATCACAATAGAGAAATAAATTAACATTATGTGAGACATTAATGTAATGATTATTCTGAAATTCTTCCAGCTTGGTCCATGTATCTGATTGCAGAAGTTATTATGTCAACATTTAAGAACATAAGAATGGACATACTGGGTCAGACCAAAGGTCCATCTAGCCCATGATCCAGTCTTCCGAGAGTGGCCAGTGCCAGGTGCCCCACAGGGACCAGAGCAGGTAATCATCAAGTAATCCATCCCTTGTCATCCATTTCCAGCTTCTGAACATTTTTAAAAGTGGCTACTGATTTTGGAAATTAGGGTGTTGAGTTTGAGACACCCATGGATGTCTCAAGCTCAACATGGATGTCTGAAGCTGGGCACATAAAATCAGTGATCAGGTTCAAAAATTTGGTCTCATAGCCTTTTATAGATGTACAAATGCTAAAGCTAGGATCCTGTAGTCTGGCCGCTTGTTTAACATAGGCCAGATAATTTAATCAGGTGATTCCTGCGCTGGAGGGAGTTATTCTTTCCTGCTATGTAACTGAGCACCAACAAGCCCAGTGTAACTTGCAGTTGAATTACAGGATCTTTCAGGAGACATACAGTCTTGACTGATGCCCCAATTCAGCAAAGTACTGAAGCACGTGCCTAACTTTAAGCATGTGAGTAGTCCCATGTGTTTAAGATTAGGCACATATTACTGTCAGTACCTTGGTTACCTGGGGTCCTAAGAGTACAAGGGATGTTGAATTTATCATCAAGCTTAGCAATCTGTTTCATTGGTTAACTACCCTCACCGATAAAAAGGGTTCATCTTATTTTCAATATGAGTTTTCCTAACTTCATCTTCCAGCCACTGGATCTCATTTTGCCTTTGTCTGACAAGTTAAAGAGCCCCCTAAAATCCAGTATCATTACCTCCCTCTGTAGGTACTTCTAGACCAGGAGCATGTCCCCTCTTACCTTGCAAAAGACATTTGCTCCTGTTTACCCTTATTCTCCTGTCACCGGATTAGCTCCCTCACCCTGGATTTCCCCTTGCAAGCAGGCTTCACACACTCTTATGTAAGTTCACTACAGTGTACTTTACTTACACTGTTTTGTGAAGCTTTATGTCCTATCACCATAAGGCTTCTCCCAAGCTTCAAGCACCCCGTAGGCGCTGGGTGTGGAGAGAGACATCTCACCTCTCTAAGGGCTCATCTACACTTAAAATGCTACAGTGACACAACTGCACCACTGTAGCGCCTCAGTGTAGACACTACCTATGCCGACAGGAGGGACTCTCCCCACTGGCATAGGTAATCTTTCCTCGAGAGGCAGCAGCTAGGTCTACAGAATTCTTTCATCGATCTAGCGCTGTCTACGTAGAGAGTTAGGTTGGTTTAACCACACCACTCGGGTTGTTTGTGTATTTTTCACACCCCTGAATGATGTAGTTATGCTGACCTAATTTTCTAGTGTAGACCAGGCCTAAGATCCTGAACTTCTTTGTCCTTGCTTCCAGCCTCCTTTCTCTCCTGACCTGTTGCTCATTTAACAGTCCTTATCAGTGGTTCTCAAAGCTGGTCTGCCGCTTGTTCAGGGAAAGCCCCTGGCAGGCCGAGCTGGTTTGTTTACCTGCCACATCCGCAGGTTCAGCTGATCGCGGCTCCCACTGGCCGCGGTTCGCCGCTGCAGGCCAATGGGGGCTGTGGGAAGGGCGGCCAGCACATCCCTCGGCACGCGCTGCTTCCCGTGGCCCCCATTGGCCTGGAGCGGCGAACCGTGGCCTGTGGGGGCTGCCATCGGCTGAACCTGCAGACGCGGCAGGTAAACAAACCGGCCCGGCCCGCCAGGAGCTTTCCCTGAACAAGCGGCGGACCGGCTTTGAGAACCACTATCCTAGATGATGAGCTGGATCCCCTTGTTAACTGGTTAATCAGCCAGTCTTAATCAATTATCTCCCAATTTGGCCCAGGCCGGGATGCTCACAAAGTGCACAGAATGTTAAGCCAGCCCTAGGCTACTGCCATTCCACCACATCTCCCATGTAATGTTCATTCTGATTGAGAAAATATGAGTAGAGAATTACAAATAGAAATAGAATGTCAAAATAACAGTGACGATTTTTATCCTCTAGCCTCTCTGGTGGTGGAATAAAATAAAAAAGGAGATTATACAAAAATTCAGTTTCAAAAATAACAGTTGATCTCTTATTTGATCTGAAAAAGGAATCTGTTGTTCTCAGAGATATGATCTTTATATGCCCAAATCCGATAATTTTAGTCTTTGTTTAATGAGTTTTCCCTTGTTAATAGACTGGAGTTTGTCATCAGATATAGTCTGTCTCTCACATACATATATATAGACTGTAGTCCAGCGCTATAGAAATCAGTAGATCAGGCTTGTACTGTTGTCAGACATAATGCAAACACGTGCTGATTAGAACATTGCCTTTTCTTTTTCAGCCAATCTATATTATATACAGCTACACGGTCCCTGTATAAAAGCTTTAGCTGTTAGCTCTGTGTCACACACTGAAGTACAGGTGGTGCAACCTACTGGTCAGAGCAGAATTGGAGGGCAGAACCAGTGGCGTGGTCAGGAGACAAGCCAATGATCAGAGCTGGGAGTCAAAACAGAACCAGAGGGCAGAGCAGGAGGGAGACAAGCCAGTGGTCAGAGCCAAGAATTAGGAATCGGGAGTTCAGAGGTGGGCAGGGACTAGGGCTGGAGTGGTCCAGGCAAAGGCTGGATAGGCAGCAGCTCTGACACAGCTGCAAGCATAGAATACATTGAGTAGCTATTGTGCTGCTATTGCTGCATGGTTTAAATGGTGATCTGTTGGCTCTTCTGACCAACCAGGGAGCATAATCCCTGATTGGTGAGGGTTTATTGGGCCCAGCCAAACTCATTGGGTTGCTAGGCAACCAAACCCAGAGGCAGCTGAGTTCCTGACACACAGTATATGGGCCTTGTTTCAGCAAAGCATTTAACTTCAATGGGATTTAATGATGTGCTCAGAGTTAAGCATGTGCTTAAATGCTTAGCTGAATTGGATCTCACTCTTTACATTTGATCTTGTTCAGCAAATTGCTGACTGGTCAGATGGTGCAGGAAATATTTTGGCTTAAAATACATTCCGAAAAGTACTTTCATCTGGTGCAATTGTATTTCCCTGGGGATGTCTGGTCAGTGCAAAAGGGAGGGAGATGTTATGCATGACTCTTGAAATGGAAAATGCTCCATATATAAGAACATAAGAATGGCGGTTCTGGGTCAGACCAAAGGTCCATCCAGCCCAGTATCCTGTCTACCGACAGTGGCCAATGCCAGGTGCTCCAGAGGGAGTGAATCTAACAGGTAATGATCAAGTGATCTCTCTCCTGCCGTCCATCACCACCCTCTGACAAACAGAGGCTAGGGACACCATTCCTTACCCATGAGATAGCAAATTGGACTGGAGATGTCCATAAGACAACCCCTCCATTATGATATGACCCACACTGTTAAAAACTTTGAGAACCTGCGATCTGGAAAACTGTTGGCTTCCTTCAAATAAATATGTTAGTCTCTAAGGTGCCACAAGTACTCCTGTTCTTTTTGCTGATACAGACTAACACGGCTACTACGCTGAAAATAATCTCTCCATCCCTTTCCTTTTTCTCACTGATTCTTCCTGAAAATCTATCCATTTGAGTTAAAAGCAGGAGAGGTAGAGGCCTGGAGATGTTTGAGGCTGGATTTTTTTCAGATGCCACATTGCTTGGCACACTGCATCCTTTAGTTCCAGACCTAGCAGAAAGTGATAACAACAACCAAATAAACTGTCAGCAGCTACACTGAAAGGAAGAAAAGGGCCCAGTGTTCCTTCTTTCAGGCATGCAGAGAACTAGCACTGCATGTAGCTATCACAAATACCTGGAAAATACTGTGCTCGCTGCCAGAATGTTGCTGAAGTTTTTTTTTAATGGCTACATTCTGAATGGACTAGTTGTTAGGCTCCTTGTACACCATAGGAATGAGGTGTATTTTATATAGTACTGGCATTCTTTATTTATTTTCATGTATTCCCGCATTCTTTAAAAGGGACAGAGCCAGCACCCTTGGTTATTCAGAGCCTTTCTACTGTTCCCCTCATACACAAATCAAGGCATCCCACTGAAGAGATGAAGAACTTTTGTTATGGACACAGGGCCGGCTCCAGCATTTTTGCCACCCCAAGCGGCGGGAAAAAAAAAAAAAAAGCCGCGATCGGCAACAGTTCTAGCGTGGCCACTTCATTCTTCGGCGGCAATTCGGCAGCTGGTCCTTCCCTCCGAGACGGACTGAGGGACCTGCCGCCAAAGAGTCGGACGTGCTGCCCCTCTCCGTTGGCCGCCCCATGCACCTGCTTGCTACGCTGGTGCCTGGAGCTGGCCCTGTATGTACATATGTGTTTCACATGTGTACATATGTGTTTCTTTGTGTCAACCTAACAGTTACAGTAAAAATAAGTGTAAAAGGCAAGAACTTGCAGCATAGTAAGATGCAAGCAGAACATGTCAGCATTGTCTTTGGAGTACAGAATAGATAAAGTGACATGGACCTTCAGAAGACAATATCGCTTCTGGATCTAAATATCAGTGATTCCAGGACATTCCGTCTCTTGCTGAAAAACCTTCCGCCTCCTAACACCCAAGCTGGAGAACCACACAATGCAATCTGTGCTCTGGGCAATAGAATCCAAACACCCATGTTTGACAAAATAATGATTTTTTCAATATTAATCCTAAAGAGGTTAAAAGAAGCTGTACAATCCAGTTGGGAAGTGAGCACCATATGCGGCAGACCTGAATTTCAGAGGTGTTGCAGAGGTGCAGAGCACCCACCCCTCTAGCTGAAGTCAATGGGAATCACAGTCACTCAGCACTGGTGGAAATATCTATGTGGAAAGTAAATCTTATTGAGTTAAGGTAAATCTCCCCCAGCTTTGGTTCCCCACTTACACATCCCTAAATAACAGAATGGATTGCATTGGCCTAACCATTTGTGCCACAATAGAGTACAATGTAGTTGTATGGCGTCTCTGCTTGCAAACTGGTGGACATGAGTTACATGTTGGTGGAGATTAATATTGTCAAGCCTGGAATACAGTGGAAAAGCTGCAGCTCTGCTGAGCGGGGGACCAAGCTGCAGTTAGCCCATGCAGGGAAGGGTTGCCACTCTCTGATGCGTCATGCCCTCTGCAGTGCTCCTTCCCTGTGGAATACAAAGGGGAACTGGGCATGTTGGAACATGACAAAGTCATGACCAGTGCACACCCTCTAAGCAACCCTTCCGTGAAGGGGAACCTCAGTTCATATGCTGGAAGTAGAGACTGCCTGCTCCATCCCACAGCCTGCTCCTTTTGAGCCTACTTTACTTAGTGAAAAGTCCACGTATTAAGGCTTTAGGATGTTTTTCAGGATTTGACCCAAATAGACTACCCATTTGTGATTAAAATTCTCAAAAGTGGCCTCTGATTTTGAGTGACCAACTTGAGATACAGTAGCCCTGCCCGTTTTGCTCCTGGGGGAAATATCTGGGGCGCTGCCCCGAAGTCTCCTGTACACCAGACTACAGTTTTCGGTAGCCCTTATGGGGGCTGTAGAAGTGTGTGTGTGTGTGTGTGTGTGTGTGTGTGTGTGTGTGTGTTGAGGGCTGTGATTGTTAGTCTTTACTCCTTCCTATACCCCTGCATAGCTGCATGAGGCAAGGCCAGAATGTAGCCCTAACTTATTCTTGAAGGTATTGTGGCAGAAGTTGAGGTATCTACATGAGTCTCATCAGTGAGGAAATCTTCAACGGGATAAATCACACAAGTAAATACTTGTTGAGAGTCAGACTTTAAATAATTAAATTAAAGTCCAAGCTAACTCCCTCCTCCACGTTTCTCAGCATGTTCTGCCTTCTCTGTGTCTGTTATTTAGACTGTAAATCCTTTGAGACAGCACTGTCTCCATTTGTGTGTCTTGTACAGTGCTAAGCTTGCTGTCAGCATTTAAATCATAAAAAATATCTATAATTACTCCTGCAGTACTGCCATATCCCTTAGCAGATATGGATTTAATCACAGTGAACACTATTCTTCACAGCCAGTAGGCCAACGGATGGCTGTATTTAATAGACTTGGAACTGTTATGGATCTATAATCTCAGAGACACAAATAATTACATTTTATATTTATGAACTACCTTTGGTCTCAGAGCACATTATAAATTAGTTCATGGTGAATGGCTAGTCTCCACATAGCTAAGCCTTCCCTTTAAGCCTGATGATTTTCACAATGAACCCATAGAGTTAAAGGATTAAAAAAGTATCTATTTTTCATTAGACTACTTTTTCAGAAGGATTTTGATATACAAAGCCACTATTTGACCCTTACTTGGAAAACAATCTTTTGAGTTCTAATAGTATTTCCCAGAAATAATCCTGTATTTATGCCCCAATTTGACTATTAACTTAAGTCTGGTCAGAAAATGGGCTTTTTTTCCCACGCAAAAGTTCAATGATAATGAAAAAAAAAACAAAAAGTAAGCAGAAAAGTTCAGATTTTGGCAATGTGCTACTGTGGTGCCTTGTGGAAGCTGTAGTTCGGGTGCTCATGCTCATGTTCTCCTCTATGGCTTGGGCTCCCTGTCAGACTACAAGTCCCATGATGGGCCATGGACTCCCCTCATGTTGAGGAGAGGCAGTTGCAACACGGGAGTCCTTGGCCACAGTGCATCAAAAGAGAGGAGGTATGGTGGAGGACCCCAGCCCATAAAGGAGAATGAGGACACGAGGAAACCAAACTGCAACTCCCATGAGGCACTGTGGAAGGAGAACTGAATAGAAATATTTCAGTTTTCTGGCATTTGTTTTTTTTTTATTAAAAATAGTTTTCTGCCAAAAGCAGACACTTTTCACAAAAAACTTTAGTTTAATTGAAAACTCAATTTTCAATCAAAAAACAGTTTGGATGAAAAAATTTCAATGATCTCTATAGTCATGTTATACACGTACTAAAGTGCTTTGCTGGATCAGAGTCTCGGCTTTGCATGTTACAGAACTTATACATCTGTTCCGAGCGAAACCCTACCTTTTTAAAAGTTTGCTCATTATTTTTAATATTAAAGCAACTGGCTAACAAGACATCGGCGGTTCTGTACATGTATTGATGCTCTTTACGGGATGTATGATGCTGTGATGTGGCAACTGAGGTCACTTGAGTGCACTAAATCGGATCTTTCTAGCCCTGTTCTGCTTGAAAGAAATTTTAAAGTGAAAAGGATTTGGCACTCAGAGTTCCATGGTTTGGAACTGCATCCAAAATCAGAGGCTTAAAGTTCATACAGTTTTTTCTGAATAAGGAAAAAAACTAACCCAAAACAACCCATCAAAGAAACTTTAAAAAAAATAGAAACTGCCAAAAACACATTGGAAGAGCTAGGCATGCAGGGGAAAGCTGTTCCTTGTGAACATGTTAACGCATCTCATTCAGAATATGTTGTTTTATCCACGCAATGTGACCTAGTCTGTCAGATAAAGAGAACCAGTCAAACAGAGAGGATGTGGTTGCTGTTTCAGAACTTGGAAAACAAAATCAATACGGTTAGGTTTCCCAGCCCCCAAAAAATTAAAAACAGTGTTCACTTTAGCTTTTTAAGCTCCATCCAAGGAAAACAGAATTTTGAAGGATACTTCAGATTAGCCTACATTGACAATAGGCAGAGCTGATTTGGGGAGGGAGGGAATTGGGGGAAAGTAAGATAACTTTATGCCCTTCTGTTCCCACCACCAAAATGAATGAACTTATGCATTTGAGTGTCCAGCAGTGGAGCCCAAGTCTGGAAGTGGGTCTCTACACCTTTCTTTGAGTATCTTAATCAGTATAAATAACAAAATTCCCCTTTTCCCTACCTAATCCAAGCATTCCGTTTATTCTTTGGCAAGCATATAACATACCGACTCAGACCTTTTCATTCCCCCATGACTCCTTCAGGATCATTGTGTGACATTAGCATGCACAGCCTAAACTGGGGGAGACGAGGTGACACAAATCCCCTCCTCCTTGTTTAAAAAAGAATCAGTTTGTTCTATACAGTGTAAATGTACCATTCAAGCTCTGGGGGCTTGACCGTGGCTAATAATAGTCTTTCAAACTCACCACAATGTCACCTTTTAATTCGGTTTCCTCTGTGCCAGTTATGCATGGTAATATCTAAGTCAGCTTGGCCTTTCATTAGCCAAGGTTTTAACCCCCAATGTGCTCTATAGACATCACCCCATGAACTGGGGAAAGTGTGTGAATCTCTCTGCTCTTTGAAGAGTTACCTGCCTGGAGTTGTGAGACTAGAACCCCTCCACCCCATTTCTGAGTTCCAGAAACTCTCTCCACCATCACACAACCATGGAAACCCTGATGGGGGAAATGACACCAACCATAGAATCATAGAATATCAGGGTTGGAAGGGACCTCAGGAGGTCATCTAGTCCAACCCCCTGCTCAAAGCAGGACCAATCCCCAACTAAATCATCCCAGCCTGACCTTAAAAACCTCTAAGGAAGAAGATTCCACCACCTCCCTAGGTAACCCATTCCAGTGCTTCACCACCCTTCTAGTGAAAAAGTTTTTCCTAATATCCAACCTAAACCTCCCTCACTGCAACTTGAGACCATTACTCCTTGTTCTGTCATCTGCTACCACTGAGAACAGTCTAGATCCATCCTCTTTGGAACCCCCTTTCAGCCCCCCCTCATTCTTCTCTTCTGCAGACTAAACAATTCCAGCTCCCTCAGCCTCTCCTCATAAGTCAAAACTCACAGTCTCCAAGTCTATGCACCATCAAGCTGGTTCTAAATTTCCTCTCCTCTAATCGAAAAGCTTTTCATTAGGTGGATGAAAATAAATCCTGTTGAGCCTGGGTTTTGTGGTGTCATTCTAGCATGGACCAGCAAACAAGATTCTCTGGAGTTTGAGGACAATAGTCATCAATCACAGCAGTAGAACCTGCACTCAGAGTTTACACTGAGTATACAGTATATTCGACTCAAAAATCAGTGTCAGCCTGGAAAACCAAAACCTCCCATGCGGTCACTCTCTCACTTGGTTTTCTATAAACCTTAATTTTCACCATTGGAAATGGGCATGGCAAAGTTGTCTGAACAGCTTTAAATTATACTGAATTTTCAGAATTAAAGCAGTGACTCTATATTCCAGCTTCTGATTCCCACCCCAAAAACAAATATAAGCCCTGCTCCACTAGGTGCAGCATTAGCCTACGTTCAGGAGTGGGTCCTGTTGGGTGTCTTCACTGCAGAATTAAGTCTTACTCAGGTGTTGCCCCTAGCCTGTCTCCTGTCCACACATGAAACCCTTTCATCTGAGTTTAGTGGTGCTTTAAACCCAGCCAATGGGCACAGCTGGGGGTATAGCCTAGAGCTCAGGTGCAGCTTTCATTTGGGCTGGCAATCCTCTCACTTTGCCTGAGGACACAGGTTAAATCACTGGAGTGATAGTCCTTCAGTGCTTTCCCACAATTCCTCCCATGTGCCCAGAACGACAGACAAGTTCTCCCACAATTCACTAGGAAAGAATCATAGAGTGGCTCAGCTTACTGCAGCACAAAGAACATGGGGCATGCCCCCAGAAGTCCTAGCAACACACCCAGATGAGTGCAGCACCAGTGAGGAGAGAGTGATTTGGGTAGGGCTTTACAGTGTGGCTGCTCATGCCTGGACTAGACTAACCTGGGTGCCCAGATCTGGGTGCTGATCACCTGCATTAACCCTCAGTCAGGATGAGTTTGTCATTATCTGTGGTGCTGTCTGTTCACTTGTGAGTGTGTGTAAACAATGGATGTTCACCCTGCTACTGAGAACAATTTCAGGGTACAGTGTAGCTTACACAAACGGTCTATGAAGTCAATGGACAGATCACATATATAGCGAGGGTAAGTATATATATTTTTCTAAACAGAGATCTAGATAGACACACACAAATGTATCTATGTATTATGATTTGCAACTGTTGGAATGCTTCCTGTTACTGAAAGGGCCAAACTTAATTACAAAACTGGAACAAATCACATTCCCAGAACAAAAGGTGGGGTGCAAAAACACTTAAATGACATCCAAGTTCTTTCATTATATATAAATCATTTGTTAGAAAGAGAGGGCCAGATTCTCAGCTGGTGTAGATGGGTTTCCCATTTTGATAGAGGATTCACAGCAGTAAAAGCCAGTAGTGCTACACTGATTTGCACCAGCTGAGGATCTGGCACTACGTATTTTCATTCTATTCACAAAGAGGATTTTCAAACTTTAATTGTGGAGTGATGGTAATCTCTACAGACACACACATGCACCCATGTAATTCGATATAGAGACAGTGGGGAGGA
The DNA here is from genome assembly GCF_011386835.1 of Chrysemys picta bellii. Classification (NCBI taxonomy): domain Eukaryota; kingdom Metazoa; phylum Chordata; order Testudines; family Emydidae; genus Chrysemys; species Chrysemys picta. The sequence continues at coordinate 126,085,866 of NC_088795.1, read as the reverse complement.
CATTGGCCTGGGCCTCAGGAGACCTGGATTTTATTCCACTAAACTCCTGGGTGATCTTGGTTAAATCACTTCCCTTCTGTGTCTCTCTTTTGCCTCCCGTCCTTTGTCTGTCTTCTCTGTTTAGACTGTAAGCTCTGTGCCGGGGGGAACTATCTCTCACTATGTGTTTGTACAGTGGGACCCCTGTCAGTGGTGGGGCCTCTAAATGCTATTATAATACAAATAACAAATAATAACACAGGAAAGGGGATTAGATGCCATAGAGGAGTCTGAGTCATCATTTGGCTCGCACAAGCTTTTAGGTAAACTGCAAAGTTTGTGTAAACATGAGAAAATGTTTTTTAAAAAATCCTGTCAAGCCCAGTGTCTTGCTCCAGTGATAGCAAAATGTGTAACTCGAGATTGTTGTTTTAACACTGTGCAGTCTTTTCAGATGTTGTTTTTGTTTGCTTGCAATGAACAGGACTTTGTTGGATCGTTGCTGAACTCACACATAAAGTCTTTCATCAGGGCAGGCTTCGGTAATAGGCCCCTGGATATCAGTAACATTGACACATTCCATACAATATCCCCCTCAATGATTTGCAGTGCTCCGACAACTCAGTCCTATTAATGTATGAGTGACTCTTTTCATTACTTTGCCATAGATCAAGTGTTGGCCTCTAATTTTGACAGATGATTCAAATACATCTGGTTCTCTTAGCTTGAGTCCATTCAGCTCCTCCAGCTTGCGCTAAATGATGTTGTTTGCCAGAGAAGAATAAACTGTTTCGGAGGGCAGCACAAAAGGCACTTTGATGGCTTAGCTGCAGTCCCAGCCGAGAGGTAAAATGGCTGCCATTGAGACAGGGATGTCAATGAAAAAAATCTATTTGGGTGAATTTACAAATTGCTCCCTGGAACTGCTTATGTTTTGCTAAGTAGCAGACAACCATTTGTGAACAGGTCAGCAGTAGCCTCATTTCATAGGTTAAGATGACTTCAAGAGATTCATTTGCAAAGTACAGCGGAAGACTTCCCTACTGTTGCAAGACTAGTATTGACTGAGAGTCTCCATGCCATTATGTGAAGAAGACATATGCACTGGAAATCCTCAGCAAGAGGTCACTAGCATAATTTTCCATGGTTGTTTACACATGGATCTCATCATATATTATTGGTTTGGTATGGTTTGTCAGTATTATTTTATGCCCAAGAATTTCAGCCCACATGAAGAGAAATGAATGCAAAGGAGAACATTGTAGCTAATATATTTTTACATGTTGATCAGTGCCAGGTACATTGTAATTTATTTTTAGACTATGTATTGTCAACTTTATACTTGATTGATTTAGGACCAGGTTCTGCCACATTTGCACTGACTAGAACCTTACCCCATGAATAACACCACTGAATTTAATCGGACTACTCATGGGAGTAAAGTACTAATCTGCTATGAGTGGTAGCACATGATCCTTAGTTAATTTTAAAATATTGAATGGCCTCAGCTTGGCTTTCCCACTCCCTCCCTCCAAATGCTAGCTAATATTAATATTATTTATTGTTTCTGGTGGCACCCACAGTGTGCTAGGTGCTGTACAAAGATAGAGGAAGGCACAGTCTCTGAGTCCCAGGAGCTGAAAGACACAATGTAGGAAAAGGTGCACAATATAAAAGGAAAGGGACCAAAGTGAGGATCAGGCAAATCTTAACAACACTTCAATGATTTGAAAATACAAATTGTTTTAATTAGGTTTGTATGCTCTCCCAAATTGCCTTGCATTTTTGTATCTTCAGTCTTGCAATTATTAATGTTTCAAGGTACTAATAAGGCTCCATCGCTGTATTATTGGTGTACCTCAGACACACAAATGAATGGATCTTTACTACTCCCGGTGGGCTAAAGAAGTGTGATCATCCCCATTTTATAGAAGAAGAACAGAGGATAAGAAAAAATTAATAATTATGGTGATGATCCTGCAGCCAAGCTCTGTGCAAACAAGCCTGGGTGCTCTGTTGGAGTCAGTAGAGCTCCAAGCAGGGGTGTGGTCATACTGAGCTCATTGCATGACTGATAGGCTCTCAGATACCAAGGTGACAGTCAGAATAAAAGAATCTGGATAGAACAGATCACGGTAGAGTGAGTCTTCAAGAGGGATTTGAAAGCTGAGAAGGTGGTGCCCCCTTTATATACCATGATTTTATATACATAGGTATAGGTATACACACATGTATAATCTTATTATAAAGGATGCACTCACCTACAAGTGAAACCTGACAGAAATCCTGTCCTTTAGAAACCTGGGGAATTGGGATCCATCATCTAGTTGGCAACACCTGGAGTGAAATCCTGTCCCTGTCACCCACTAAAATCAATGGGAGTTTTATGACTGACTTTAATGAGGCCAGGATTTCACCCTGGACCCTAAAAATCTATTCAATGGATCTAATGCTTCACAAATAATAGGAACTGTTAAACTAACTTCTTAAGATTTTTCAGAAAAACACCATCTCAGGTATTTTGGTTTACAGACATGCGGAGGAAAAGTGTAATTAGTGCATGGTTGTCCATAGTATCACAGCCCACAGCTGTTCTGCATTTCATGGATACCTGGGACTTCACAAGTGACCATGGCTGGGGATAGAACTTAGGCCCTTCTCTTTCCAAGACACATTCTCTACCACAGGAACTAAAGGAGAATCTCCTAGTTGTACTTGTCTTGTCATCATGATGTACTATTTAGGTGAGAGCAGCCATAGTTAGAATAGATAGTTGGAGGATAGGTCCATCAGTTGTTGGAGGACATGTCTATCAATAGCTGTTAGCCAAGATATTCAGGGATGCAACCTCATGTTCCCGTTTTCCCTAAACCTCCAACTGGCAGAAGCTGGGACTAGACAACAGGGGATGGATCACTTGATGGTTACCTGTTCTGTTCATTCCCTCTGAAGCATCTGCTATTGGCTGCTGTTGGAAGACAGGATACTGGACCATTGGTCTGACCCAGTATGGTCGTTCTTATGTTTTTATTTATGTTAGCTGGGATTAAAAAACTATGTCTACTCCAGAGCTGGAAGGTGTAAATGCCAGTTCGAGGATACATACCTGTGCTACCTCTGAACGAGCTGGCGTGTTAAAAATGGAGGTTAGCTGTGGTGGCATAAGCATCAGAAGGAGCTAGCTACCTTGAGTACAATCCCCGTCTGAGTTCATAGGTATGTAGTCAGGACAGCTACGCTGTCCCACTGCTTACGCCACCACAGCTACACTTCTATTTTTCGCATGTTAGCTCAATCAGCTCCAGGGTAGACATCCCCTTTTTGAGTAGGAAGAAACTTCCCCTCAGAGCAAGTTATTCCATAATCATGCACCAGGGGGTGTCTTGCACTATTCTTTGAATCCTCTGGTACAGACCACTGTCCGAGATGGGATAGTGGACTAGACAGATCACTGCTCTGATGGACTGTTACAATCCCTATTCAAAAGCATATATATGTATTGTGGGCCAACCCCTCAATTAATTTTACAGCCATAAACACAGGTGAGAGTCTGACTTTCTGTACACACACTCACACACCTGTTCACCATCACGATTACATGCCTATTCCTGAAATGCTGCTTTCCAGGCAGAAGGCTTTGGTGACAGCTTTTGTCCTGAAGTCACTGTTGCAGGTGGTTCTGTATTTTCCTGAGTCCGCTGCAAACCCCAGCAGCTTTTCACAGGAACACCAGCAAGGCTCACAAACAACTCCACAGAGGTTACATCTGCTGAAATCTCATGGCCTTGCGGTGCTAACAATGAGAACGTTATACCATTGGAACGAGGAGATTCTTATCTCCAGCTGCCCATTGGGACACAGGTGTTAGCTCCGAGATAACAGACTGTAAAACTGTGACATTTTTATGCATACAAATATCTATATTAGGACATCTATGAAGGAATTTTACATTTATGAATATTAATATATCTGTATGGTTGGACTCCTGGTAACAAAGGGATTTGGCTTTACAGGCAGAGGAATACAATTATTTTTTAAACATTCCTGAACTAGTTCCCCTCCCCCCGCCCCTTCCATATGTAATATATACAGAATACATGCTGCTGTAGTGTGGACCTAAAAAGCTTTGTCAGCTCTTGTCTGGGATGATCTGACTACCTCCGCTGGCTTCCACAGTTGTGAATAGTGCTCCCATCACAATAAAACCTGTATCTGACTCAACACAGGCCTATATTCCCATTAGATATAATCATAATAACTAGCTCCTATCTAGCATTTCCATCAGTAGATCTTGAAGTGCATTACAAAGGAGCTTAGTATCACCATCTTCTTATACAGATGGGGAAACTGAGGAACAGGCAGGTGAAGTGACTTGCTCAGGGTCACTCAGAAATCCAGTGGCAGAAGAACCCAGGTTTCCTGAGCCCGGCAACAGGCTGTATCCGACAAGCAACATTGCCTCCAACCCCTCATACCACCAGTACTACTATAATACCATTTTGCTATTATTCTTCATTCCTTTCCTGCATAATCATCCATGTCATAGATCCTCAGACTACAAATCTAATCTATTTAGATTGTAAATTCTTTGATGCTAGGCCTTTGGGCCTAACTGTTCTTTCAGGCCAGGTCTACACTAGAGACTTCGTTCTGCCAGCATAGCTATATTGATCAAGAGTGTGATGAGGTGTGATCCATGTCTGATATAGCTGTGCCAGCACAAGACCCCACCTAGTATAGATGTAATTATACCGGCAAAATTGTGCTTCACTTGGGGAGTTGGGAGGAATAAGCTATACCATTAAAAGTGCAGTTTCGCTGGTATAGCTACAGTCACACTAGTGTTGCTTTGCTAGTATAGTATATCAGTATAACTGTACCAGCAAAGTGTTCTTAGTGTAAACAAGGCCTCAATTACACAGCTCCAATTCCTACTGCCCCTATGTAACTGAGTTCAGAATTAGGCCCATTATCTTTTTACTTGTCGGTGAAGTGTCTAACCCATACTGCACACCAGTGACAGATTTTCAAAAGCACACAGCACCCATAGTTGGAGCCAGAGTGTTGGAAAAGCTCCACTCCCATTTAAGCTTCTGAATGAAGTGGCCAGATTGTCTCACCGAGCTGGGGAAAATAAGAGCTGGTGCGTGCTGGTTTTGGTTTTGAAAATCTTCCCCTATATAAATAGTAATCAATGAAAGATATTATACTGGATGAGTTTGCAAATATTTAAGGTTTCAAAGCATTAATTTTGTTAATTAAATAGTGATGATTGTGCAACATTGGTCTGACCTGAAGGTTAATGCAAAAATCCCTGTCTTTGGTAGGAATTTAATGCCTCTCAAATTCCCTGGGATAAGTGAAATTTTCCTCATTTCCCCTATATTTCGAAGCTGAATTGACTGTCTTTAAACTTTTCTGATAGATTCACTTGTCATTTCAGTGTGCCCCAAGATAAATCTATTGATAGAATAGAATAATAAACCCTTTATCAGATTTCTAACCTTTTTAATAACCCAAAACGTGTGACATATTAGAACAACTTCTTAATGGCTTTGATTACATGTTCTCTTGTCCAAAGGATTATTGTCACCTATTGAGAAATGCAGTTATGATCATTATCAGTGAGTACACATTTTAAGATATTAGATAACTGTACTAGCAGCATTCAGAGTCACTAGTGCAGAGAAAAGAAACAAAAGGAGCAGTCTCTCAATGGGGTGTCATTGGCACATAACATAAGAAATTGCAGGCACCAATATTCTATCCATCCAGTCTACCATACCTGAAGTGTTTTGCTTGTGTTCAAGTCTCTCGTTCTGCTTTTGCACCAATGTTCTTAATTCCCTTTCTGTATACACGTTAGGGGGTGTAGCCAATGGTAAGCTATAAGTATTGATTAAGGCTGTAACAGAAGGCATACAGGCCTCAGGGCTGTGAGATATTTAGCTTAGCCAAGTATTTCAAGGCCTATTGACATGAGCAGCTAACTAGGGTGACCAGATGTCCTGATTTATAGGGACAGTCCCGATTTTTGGGTCTTTTTCTTATACAGGTTCCTATTGCCTTCCACCCCCGTCCTGATTTTTCACACTTGCTGTCTGGTCACCCTACAGCTAACTGATAAGTGGCCCTCTGTCATATGACAAAGTATGACAGTGAAGAAGTTTGCAATTTGCTGATGCTTAGGAAATGTAATACCACAATGTAACAGTTAATACTGCAAGATGCTGTTAATGATGGTTACTAAAATGTTGGGGAATTCTTAAGAAATGTGTGTAAGCAGAAATCTAAACAGCAAGTTGCTATTAGCATCTAGGTCAATTAACTGTTATAAGAGGAACCAATAGGTTAGCCTATGAGAAGAAGTGTGCCCCAAAATTAATGGGGTATGGAAGTATGGATAAGGTACATATCCATACTTATATATACATATGCATCCCACTGGGCACCAGCATTACTCATAGAAGGTGTCGCCCAGCTAGCATGCTGTGGGAAACGCCAGACTGATGACTACTCGCTGATCATCTTACCTAGACCGGGGTTCCCCACAAAGGATCCATGAGTAATGACAGTGTGGACATCTTGTATTGGTTCCATGTCCTTTGTTATAATGCAGTGAATGCCTGATTGTTTTTCTGGCTAATAGGAGCATTGATGGAGGAACGTGTGGTTAGCTTGAGTTGTTTCTCTTATTTCTCGTGTGCCCATCGTTGAGTCTCTCATACTGGTAACGATTCTGAAGCTGTAGCGAAGAGGAGGCCAAACCCACTCAAACACCACATGGCAAGTTACTTAGATTACAAATCAAATCTAAATAAAGTGTAACAGATAATTAAGGCGACAGGGGATAGATACTCTGGCGATCGGTGCTCCAGAGAAACCTCAGATGTATCAGATAGAAATCTCCCTATTAGTCTGATTAGCTTCTTCAGTGGGTTGGGAAATATTTTCAAGGTTCTGACTTTCCCCCATCCTTCATAACCCCTGGCTTATATGAGCCTACCTTAGGTGTGAATAGTCCTGAGTTCAAATTCCAAAGAAGCCCTTATAGGGTATGTCTACATGGCAATTAGAGAGCCGGGGGTGGCCCATACCCATAGGTTTGGGCTTGTGGGGCTTGGGCTAATGGGCTGTTTAAGTGTGATGTAGACGTTTGGGCTCAGGCTGAAGCCCTAGCTCTGGTTTCTTGGAGGTCCCAGAACTCAGGCTACAGTCTGAGCCCCAACATCTTCAATTAAATAGCCCCTCAGTCTGAGCCTCGCAAGCCGGAGTCAGCTGGCACGGGCCGGCTGCGGGTGTCTAATTGCAGTGTAGACATATCCATAGAGGCCAGGAATAGCGCTTTACCTTTACAGAGAGACTTGGGAGACTAAATCCCTGTGTTGCCAGAGGTTTTCTTTATGGCCTTGGGTAAATCACTTAGTCTTTCTATGTCTCCGTTCCCCATCTGTAAAATGGGAATAATAGCACTTCCCTACCTCACAGGGGTGTTGAGAAGACAAATACATTAAAGACTGTGATGTGCTCAGATACTACAGTCATGGGGGCCATATAAGCACCCAGATACCCAATTGTCCCATCCTGGAACTACTCCACTCATACCATAGCATAAGGGGTGTGCTAGGGGCAGGAGGGATGTCTGAGCCAGGGATGCAGCACACTGCACTACAGAGATTGTGGGCAGTGCTGGAGCCCACTGGGCAGCCCAGAGAGGCTGCTGTAACTTAGGCAGGCCCTCAGGAGTCTCTACATTACACTGATGGCCTCTCCAGCCCTGAGCAGCCAAGGACTGGGATGGTGCAAAGGTGGTGTAAAGGCACTGTAGCCCCATCTACCTGGGCTGCAAGTTCTACAGCCCAGAATCTCACCCATTATATTTTCCTAGGAAAATCCCCTTCCTTAGCATTGGCCCAGTCCTGTTGGTGGGGTTTCCAAGTACGCTCAGTCTTAACCTCAGGGTCGGAAGACTAGTGCACAGAGCATTGATCTGTCACCTGGGTTCAATACCCAGCTCAGAAACAGACTTTCTTTGGCAAGTGACTAAATCACCATGTGCCTGCAGGTGAATGGGGATATTTCCCTGCCTGATCAGGGTGTTATGAGGGGAGGAGCTCAGATACTACAGTGATGAGGGGCACACACATATCTGGATAGCTAGTGCTGGCCTAACTCTGCTCCCACTGAAGTCATGGGAATTTTACCATTGGCTTTGGTGGGAGCTGTGATAGGCTAATTCAGGGGTGCAGGAACAATTTGTATAGTGACAGAGGGTCCTGTGGCACCTTTGAGACTAACAGAAGTATTGGGAGCATAAGCTTTCATGGGTAAGAACCTCACTTCTTCAGATGCATCTGAAGAAGTGAGGTTCTTACCCATGAAAGCTTATGCTCCCAATACTTCTGTTAGTCTCAAAGGTGCCACAGGACCCTCTGTTGCTTTTTACAGATTCAGACTAACACGGCTACCCCTCTGAAATTTGTATAGTGGGGGTGCTGAGAGTCATTGAACCAAACTGTAACCCCTGTATAGGATGGAAACCACTTCAAGCCAGCAGCATCCCTAGTCCCAGTACCTATGGGCTGATTCTGAGTTCTTTGGGAAATCCCAGTGTTCTCCAGTTCTGCAGCTACAAGCTTTGTCAGAGAATCAATCCCATGCAACAGAGCTGTGCAGCAGACTCACTGCTGACCAGTTTAGTTTCGGTGTGTCAAGTTAGGCACCCCAAAATGGAGGCACTCAAAATTAGAAGCTGCTTTTAAACATTTGGGCCTTAACCTTATTTGTCACTCTTCTATAAATTCACTCCAGTTTTTCTGCATCACTTTGCATTTGCAGGGCCCAGAACTGCCTACTAGATTGCACCACAAGCTTGATACCATGGTGCTGTATAGAAATCTGAGCCAGTGATGGATAATTACAGCCTTGATTCAACCACTAAATGGTGTTCTGTGGAGTCAGAGATTGTCATCCCAAAAAACATCGAGGTTTTGCCAGAAGGGGAAAATGTTAGGAACATAAACAATATTGAAAAAAACAAGGCAAGATCTGGAGGAGATATTTTCCCAATAGACACCCTATAATTTGCTGTGAATGTGGTAATTTAGCCAAAATAATATTATTGCATGTGCTTCCAATGGATTTCTATTTAGCTCATTGGAGTGCACGGATTTTGGGACTGGTAATGTAATATTGAACCTTTCATCTTGTGTTCACTGGTCCAAATCCAAACCAGATCAATATTGAATTAAAGTTGTTCCCATATGATGGCTATTTGATGGCATCTATGAAATAAACTGGTGTATTATGCCAAAATTCTTGGTGGGAATGTGTCCACATCCAAGAATGCCATAGTAACTGGTAGTCTCAACAAACTTAAAATTGTCTAAAACCCATAGGCAGCTCTGAAAATCTTAGTCAGAATATACTGAACTCCAGCCATACATTGCAGGGGCATATTTAGTGGCTGGCGAGACAGAAGTTCCCTGGTCAAGTGGGAAACAAAGACAACGTATCTGTTTGAAAATATTTAACTGGTGGCAGTGGTTTTGCTTCAGCTAGAGATCAGCTTAAAGTAAATTCCTCAGAACAAAAATACATAATAATGGGAAACTATATTTTCTTGTCTATGTAATATCTTCATAGATTGTAGATGTTATTGCCGTGTGTGTGTGAAATCCATATACACTTGCAATAGTTAGATAATGACCCCTATCTCCAGGTTCACGTATTAACTGCATTCTTACTGTTCCATCGTGTTGCACATCCCAAATCAGTAACTTTAGAGACAACAAAATGGAATGCAATGTAAAGACAACCTGTGGAATGTACTGCCAGAGAACATCTCGAGGTTGGTACTACGGCTGGTTTATTTTTTTAAAGGCCTGAATTATTTTATGGCCATAAATAAAATGTATCTAGGGGCTTTGCTAAATAGAATACTGGCAATGAAAACCTGGGCCAAATTGCTATTTGCTCTACACCTTGTGCAGTCATTTACACCAGTGCAAAGGGGGCATTAATGGCTATCGTTTTGATGTAGTAGCATTTTACATCCACTTTACACTGATGTAAATGACTATAGAAGGTGCAGCACAATGGAGAATCTGGCCCCTTATGTTTCAGGGGTTATGCTGATCAGCTGTAGGGTAAAGTTTTTCTCTCCTATGTGTAGGAACTGAACCATAGGTATAGTCTAGTATGGTTGTCTGAGCAGCAAACTCAGACAGGAAGTCTCAGTTCTCCCCCAGGCTCTTCCAGTGACTTGCATGTGACCTTTAGCAAGTCACTTCACCTGCTTGTGCAGCAGTTTACCCACCTGTAAAATGGGGACATAGTATTTTTCCACATTTGAAATATTTCAGAATTCCATACAATGATCTGATCAATCCCTGAAAATAAAAAGTGAGAGTGAGTCCTCTACTTGGGTCGAGAAAGTAGCCACCTATGTATCTATTTGTATGGCCCCCAGCACTGGAGTATCTGAGAGCCTCCTAGATGTGTAAAATGAGAAATAGAAATCACCTATGAGCTGGCAAAGACTAGGTCTAACTCTACTCTAACTTCCACAACGTTTTTCTTGTAACCCCATTTTACTCCAGTAACTTACTCCACAGTGAGAGAAGAATCAGACCCAAACAACTCTGCCCTCTCTGTACATCAACAATGTTATCTGAATTCTTCTTGTCTTTATTTGCATGACCAAATAAAGAAGAGTTCAACATGTGCTGCAAGCCAACCATGACTGCACTGTTCTCTGAACTGAGATGTGCTGGTTGTTTAAATAAAGAAAATGTTTATCTACATCATCTTACTCTGTAGCCCACTGATAACTCGGAATTGCAATTAGACCATACTGTCCCCGCAAGCACTTTGCTCCTGCTGGGACATCTTTTCCTGTGTTTACCCATGTCCTTGAAGAAATACTTGGAACAAGGTGTCCATGCTGTGAGAAAAACACATCTTCTAATTGTTTTGCTTCCTTAATGCTAGAAGCATTCACAAGCGGGAAGAGGGATCTGGAAGCTACAGTGGTATGTCTGTAAATCCTATTCTTATACAGGGAACAGGGGTACAATTTCAGCAAGGATCTTCTCCTAGAGATTCCCTCCCCTCCCCCCACACACACATCTTTGTTCTATTGGAGGATGTGGAGTTCACTTCCCACAAAAAAAACCTATAGGGTCAATCCCCTAGGAAGCCAGGGACAGCTGCACAGATGATCTGTGTGCACAGTGAAGCACCAATCCAGTTGAGACCTCTCAGCCCTCCCACAATATAAATGTTGAATAATAAGGATGTTGAAGTCCTTTCAGGGGAGGGTGCTGTGGGAGTTCAAAGTATTTTATTATTTACAGACCCACGACCTGAATTCCTGCTCTAGGGGCTAAGAGAACTAACACCCATAGGCCAAGATTTTCAAAAGTGAGCAGTGATTTTTGGTGCTTCAATTTTTGAGATGCCTGGTCATCAAAAAGTAAGTGCTCAGCACTTTCTGAAAATCAGGCCTCTTTAAGATGTCCCATGCTGGGTACCCAACAACTGAGGTGTCCGAAATCACTGCTTGCTTTGAAAATTTTGACTATCGTTTTTAACTACCTCTTTCTGATATGGCCCAACTCAAGATGCGTGAACTTGACTAGCATACCGCACCAAAGCAGAAAATGTTCTGTACGCAAAAGTTAATCTACTGCAGTGTGCATATATGGCAAATACAGGGTACATAACATGCAGAAATAGGACTGATGCTGAGTTAGGGGTGAAATCCTGGCCCCACTGAAGTCAGAGGAAGTTTTGCTATTGACTCCAATGGGGGCCATCATTTAATCCCTGTTTTTTTGGTAATGCATGGAAAGTGTTAAACATACAGCCACTGCACCCGCCAATCCCATACAGATGAGAACTGCAGACAGTGGTGGATTAATGCACGGCCCATGCCAAGGGGTCCTAGCCAATTGGGGGCCCCTGGATGAGCGCTGAAACCTGTGAAGAAGTGTGGGGGCTACCGTCACCGGAATGTGCCCCGCCCCTCCTCCTCCTCTTCCCCCTGAGGCCCTGCCCCCTGGCCAGGCGAGAAGCAGAGCTGGGCTGTGGTAGGGTGACCATATTTCCCCCCTCCGAATGTGGAGCTGGTCTGCCTCCCACCCCCGTGTGGAGCTGGCCCAAGCCGCTCGCCCTCCCCCCACGTGAAGCTGGCCCAAGCTGTTCATCCTCTCCCCTCCCCCCCATGTGGAGCTGGCCTGAGTCACTTGCCCTCCCTCCCCGCCCCCCCACCCTCTCCTCCCAAGCAGAGCTGACCAGAGGCCCCCTCTGCACAGAGCTGGCCTGAGCCACTCAGCCTCCCACCTGTGCAGAGCTGGCCCAAGCCGCTCATCCTCTCCTCCCCTTCATGGACCGGACCCGAGCCCTCCTCTCCACTTCCCTCTTGCCTGGGGCTGGCCCAAGCTCCCCTCCACTATCCCCACCCAGAGGTGGCCTGAGCACCTCTCTCCACACCCTGTCTGCCCAGAGCTGGCCCAAGCCTTGCCCCCCCCCTTTCCCCTGGTGCAGATAACCCTCTCCTCTCCCCTCCAGTGGAGCTGGTCTGAGCCACGTGTCTGAGCCCCCCCTCTTCCCCTGCATGGGGCTGGCTGGAGCCCTGCCATGCGGGACTGGCCCTAGAGCCACTGCTCACCCCGCAGCAAGAGCAAACGAGACAAATGCCCAGTTTTGCCAAAAAAGTCAGGACATTCAGGGCAGGGCTTAAAAAGGGGACTGTCCCTGCCAAAATGGGACATATGGTCACGCTACACTGTGGTAAGAGTCGCCCAGGGAGCCCAGGCCACTCTGGGGAGCCCTGGACCCTCCATCTGCCCTGGGCAGGAGGCCAGGGTGCTCAAGAGCAGCCTCTGGCCCATGTTCTGCCCCCCAGGGTGCACAGCCCAGGGCAGGTGGATGGTGCAGGGCTCCTAACAGCAGCCCAGGGCTCCCTGGGCAGCTCTTACCACCACCTGGCTTGCTGGCCTGGCCTGGGGGAAGGGGAGAAGCAGAGAACGGGGCCTTGTGTTGAGGAGGAGTGGGGCGGACAATGTTTTTTGTGCCCAGGACCCCAATAAATCTTAATCCGCATCTGATCACAGTGCAAGGTTTTTAACGTTTGACCTTGCATTGCATTTACTGACACACAACCACTCTGATACTCCTTCATCCACTTCCTCAGAGATTACAAACGAAATAATCACCAAACACGTTGGCTTTCTTTTTTCCTGCTTAAAAATAAGTTCAAAGGATGTCATTCTTCAAGCCATAGGGTACTTTTCTTTCACATTTTGAAAATGGGCAGCAACTGATACCGTTTGCTTCTTCTCTTAGCCCGCGTTTGTACGCTCATGTGAAATTCCACTTCGAAGCCTGCAGGAATGGAATGCTCAATAAAACATATGCCAAAGACGGAACTTAATGTGACATGGATCTTCCTGTAAAACAGCAACTCAGGGAATGTAATTTTCTCTCTTTTTTTTTTAATGACACTATATAAAATTTAGGCTGCAGCATAATTTATTCCTTTACAGGAAAAGGAGGGAACGGCTGATGATACAATGATGAGACTAAATTGTATTGGCCCATGACTTCGTGTCAAGTGCTTTTGTTAATGACTTGACATGAATGGAACCATATGAAGTTGCTACTGTTTTTACAGCCTAAAAAGGCAGACAGAGAGAATTGTTTTTTACACATCGCTATCATGGATGATAAATCATCCTGCTGTAAATTCCTAAAGGGACTTGCTTTTTCTCTACACTTTCTTCCTTTCCAGAATCTTCTTGTTTTTTTTCCGCATCCCAATTTCAGCAACTCCATTCTGATCTTGGCTCCCTATCAGCGGTGCTAAGGCCTCCAGGCTTGAGTAGTTGTGAAGTAACTCTATATCCTCTGAGGCATCAGACGGGAAATATTCACAGATTTATTGGGCTCTGGGGGGGCTTGGAGGAAAGCCAGGTGAAGGCATCCTGCATCCTGGCTTACATTCAGAGGCAAGTCAATATGGATTTATTCCACAGTAAAAGCTTCTCATACAAAAGTTGTTTTGGAGTAAAAGTAGAATATAGAGACTTGTAAAAAAATAAATGATAACATTTGTTTTTAAGCAGGGAATCCAGGGTACCATTTATATCCATCGATGAATTGTTTTCAATGTGTTTTTTTATTCTTCTGACCACTAAACTGTAGCACAGGTGCAGTTATTATGAAACCATATTCTGGAAAAATACAGAGGCCTGTATTTATTAGCTTTTAGAACCACATCTGTCTCCATATGCAAATCAAGAAGAGGACATCCCTAAATTTGTGGGTATTAATGCCCCTCTATTGTCTTACTAGTGTAATCATGAAATAACTGCCCATTGCCTGTCATTTTGATCCATACCATCCATAACATATTGACAGTATTGGAAATGATCAAGAAAGTCAACACAGACCAATAGATACTTTGCACAGTTCTCATGTGCAAGTCAATGTCCAAAAACTCTCAGGACGGAGAGGTATTCCCCTTGTTTATGGGTTGATTGGTTGGGGAAGGAATCCAGTGATGAGTTTGTGGGGCTGCCGTTTAGAAAATAAACTTGTAAACTGAGCACATTTGAAACCAAATGTATTGTGAAACAATCATGGAGCCCCCACAATTACATTTATATAGTCATCTTTCAGTGGAGAATCACACTTTAGACAGTAAAGTGTCATGGCATGGTTTGGTTCATTTAGGGAAATCGAACACAAAAAGTAGAGAGTTCTACAACATGCTTGCAAAGATGTTAAGCCACCTAATTGTCCTCTTTCAAATCCTTCCTTTCACTCTCCTTTGCTGTGATGCCTACAAAAAACTTAAGAATTAGGCAGCTCGTGTGCTGAGATCACTGCTTATCAGGCTAGGCAACTGATCCCTGGTGCTCCTGTCTGTCTATATCCATCCATTGTCTCTTGTCTTATACTGAGGAGCTGAGGAGAGGAAATAGTCCCAGAGTGGTGTTCAAGGTGGTGGCGGTGAGGTGGGGGTGGATGGACTAGGGGGAGGGCTCCACGCTGCTCCTCCTGCAGCAACAACCACCACCACTCAAGCAGAGATGATACAGTTACTCAGTCCAGCAACAGAGGCACCCCCTCCACGGAGTCCAATAGTAGCAGCTTCAGCTCCACACACTCCAGCAGTGCCTCCTCCTCCTTGACGGCAGCAGCAGCAAGGCACCCAGCCAGCCCCAACAGCAACCGGCCAGCTAGAAGAGACCCCCAGGATGGAGGTGGGGTCACTCACTCCCCTCGGGGAGGAAGTCCAGCAGCCCCGTCCCACATCAGCAGCCGCCAGCAGGATAGCAGGAGGGGTCTGGCCGGGGTGGAAGCTGGGCAACAGCAGCTGCGCCAGCATTCTGATCACTAGCTTACCAATTAAAGTGCCCTGGAGTAAACGTTTGTGCATCACAAGTGAGAGGACACACAAATCTCACACCAAACAGCGCCCCTTGTGGTTATGCTCATAAAAAGGCGTCTTCCTTTCCCAACCGCCGTACTTTCTTGCATGCTTCCCTCCATTCTGCTTTCATTCCTTTATATACCTGTCACCAGCCCATGATTTAGCTGAAAAAATAAATACTTCTGGGGCTCTGTCAGTGATACTAAAAGAGCAGATTGTCACAGAAGCACTATAGTGAGCAGTCAAACTGAAGCTGTCCTCTGGAAAAATTAGTTTCCCATGGAAAATCAGCATCAGCTTTTCACAAAGTATACAGACTTGGGACAAAATACTTCTTGGTTCAGACTTGTTTAGGCTTGAAGTTATGGTACTATATAACTTTTACTTAGAAATCAACTTTGATCATTATTATTATTATTTTAAAACAAGGTTCGTTGTGCTTTTGCGGGGAGGGGGCTTTTCTCCATTAACCCTTTATTTAGCTGCATCTGCAAATTCTGACCTTGGACGCACAAAAGGAACGCCTATTAAAAATCAATGGAAGCTACTTGCCTGCATGCAGGGGCAGAATTCAGTACTTAGGATTTATGGACCAATCAAACTACTTTCATTTGCATCCCGCAGAAATAGTCATTGATCACAGTCAGCTCAGTCTCATCTAGGCTTCCTAGGGGCAACTCCTTCCTCCCATCCCTAGGCATGGAAGGATCCTGCACACAACGCATTTCCACAACATCAGGGTAAGATTGAGCAGGATGAATGGGGGGGGTCTATGGAGGCATTCCACCAAGTCCTCCATGACACAGATCACAGCTTTGTAGGGGCTCCCTGTGCCCCCAAAATAAGGGTGTGGGGAAGTTTTGGAGAAGTGTGAGAGTGGGCTGGGAAAGTGACAAAGACCTGGCTGAAGTATCCATAACTATATGGCTCCTATCAACCATTCCACCCAGGAAGTTCATATCCAGCTCTAGGTCCAAAATTCAACGGGGTGGTAGGATCTGAGGGTTTTGCCCAGACCCTTTTCTCCTTCTCCTGTGTCACACTGATGGTCAGTGAGAATCTGGTGGTCTGCATAGGACAATGTGTGAGGTGGCACCAACAGACATTCAGGATACTGCTCTCACAGACAACTAGCCCTTTGCTGGCCCGAGCTAATGTTTGGCCTGCTAAATATGGGGAAATAAGGAAGCAGGTGTAAGGGCAGCAAATGAAAGAAAACTGCATGGACATTCCACATGCTGTGAATGTCTGTGGAATTCGACAACGTGTGGGAAACAAACTGTCTGTGGCTTTCTGTTGGCCCTGCTCTTTTAGGAGGAAGATGCCATAGGCTGCTTTCTGCGCATTTTGACACCAGTCTGGGCCTTCTCTTTTGGTGGGAGTATTAGAACACTGTAAATAAATGTCTCAGAGCCATAGAGTGTCCATAGCTCAAGAAAGTGCCCTGTTCCTTAACACATCTTCTGCAGTGAATTCTGTGATGAAAACCTTTAGACTACATCTACACTACACACCACTAGTGGCAGCATGTAGTGTACGTGTAGCTACATGCTACAGTGAAAAGCAGGCTGTGTCCACACTGTGATGTGTAGCTACATGTGTCAGTGAAAGGCTTTGGCAGAGGGGAGGCAGCAGGGAAAGGTTCAGCAGCTCCCCACTGCCGGAGCCTTTCACTTTCCGTGCTGCTGGAGTTTTCCCGTGCGGAGGAGAAAGGCTCTGTGATGTTGCACTCCATTTGTTTTATGGAAATATGCTTATGAATATGATGTAACTGGAATATGCTTTATGCAAAAGGTCTCTTGCAAGGTATCATAATAAAGGTTATAACCTACTGAATATATTCCTCCTATTTGTATGCCTGTATCAGTCTTGTATCTGAAGCTAGAAAGATGAAGTATAACTCTGAGGTCCTATTGTAATTATACTAAGTGTGGGCCATTAATGGTGGTTTAGAATCTTGATGGCTCCCATTGACTAGAACAATTGGTCATAAATGGTTTATTTACCTACATGCCTTTCTGTGTATGTGTCGGCCAACCCAGGAAGAATGGAGTCTAGGGGGGGTCTTACAGTGACATGTGACCATGTCACCTGATAATGGAATCCATCTTAAATCTGGTACTTTTCCATTTAGAAGGAGGGTCGGGGACCCAGAAAGACAAAAGATTCCCGCCTTGTGCCAAAGCTATAAAAGGAGGTGGAGTAGGACAAAGGAGGCTGCCAGTCATGAGAAAACCCCTCCTTACCACCTGAGATGTCTGCTGGAACTAACAAGGACTGTACCGGAGAAAGGATTGGGCCCAGACTAGGAAGGAGTCTAGTCTGTGAAAGAAGCTTATTGGAACATCTCTGAGGGTGAGATATTACCTGTAATCAGTTTCTTAATGTATTAGGCTTAGACCTTCATGTTTTGCTTTATTTTGCTTGGTGACTTACTTTATTGTGTCTGTTATTACTTGAAACCACTTAAAGCCTACTTTTTATACTTAATAAAATCACTTTTGATTATTGATAAACCCAGAGTAGGTGATTAATTCCTTGGGGGGGGGGACAGCTGTGCATATCTCGCTATTAGTGTTATAGAAGGCGAACAATTTATGAATTTATAAGCTTTATACAGAGTAAAATGGATTTATTTGTAGTTTGGATCCCATTGGAAACTGGGTGTCTGGGTGCTAGAGACAGGTAACCTGCTGAGCTGTTTTCAGTTAAGTCTGCAACTTTGGGGGTGAGGAACAGACCCTGAGTCTGTATTGCAGTAGGTTAGTATGTCTGGCTCAACAAGACAGGGTTCTGAAAGTCCCAAGCTGGCAGGGAAAATGGACTCAGAGATAATTTCAGCACATCAGGTGACAGTCCCAAGGGTATCTCTGTGACCGAACCCATTACAGGCTCTAGCAAAGTGGAGGCAGTGGACACTACATGGCTGAAAATAGCAGTATAGACAGGGAGACCTGGCTTGGGCAAGTAGAGAGACAACTAGGGTATGTACTCATGTAAGTACCCATACCCTTTCAGGCATGTCTTCACTCACTGCAGGAGATGGGAGGAGAGGCAGTGTGGCCTAGTAAAAAGAACAGTGGACTGGGACTCACAGTTTGTCTATACAGGGAACTCAGAAAAATTAATCCAAATTAAATAAAGGTGTGAATTTGAAGTGGATTGGTTAATCCAGATCAAATCCCTGTGTGGATGCTCTTATTCACAATTTCAGTGGTCTTAATTTGGTTTAGTTTAATTCACTTTGGAGTTCATACCTTTAGTTAATTCAGATTAACTTTCCTAGATGTTCCTGTGCAAACAAGCCCTCAGCAAACCTGAGCACCATTCTTGGCTCTGCCACTGGCCTGCTAGGTGACCTTTGACAAGTCACTCCACCGCTCTGTGCCTCAGTTTCCCCATCTGAAAATTGGGGATAATGGACCTCCTTTGCAAAGTGCTTTGAGATCTACTGATGATAACAGCTAGGTATTATTATTATTATGCCATTAGTCTGACCGATTTGATCTTTCTATACCTACACATATCTATATAACATGCAATAGGGTTTCCCTTCAGTTCCTGACCTCTGGCTGTAGTAGAACAAAAAAGAAAGCAACAAAGTGTGATGCTTCCATTGAAACATGAATCTACATGTAAAAAAAAAGTGAGAATTCAATAACACTGTTTCAGATACAACAAAGATAATTCAAACAAAACTATCCTTTAGGGCTTGCAATTGGTTAGCACAATTTCAAAACCCATAAAGTTGAACATGACCAACTATCAAATTTATAAAGGTATTAAACCGATTGAACTTTTTTTGGAAAAACATTTTCTCAATTAAATTTCAACCAAAATAATTTCCACTTGGTTGAACATTTTCTGGTTTTTAATGAAAACTAGAAACTACAAAAAAAAAAAAATCAGTAAAATTGTAGGGTTTTGTCAAAATGTTGGGTGTTTGAAAATCAAACATTTTTACTAATACCTGAAAAAAAAAACCTGCTGTAAAACTGAAAAATTTTCATTGCAAATTTAAGAAAAACCCTCAAAAGTTCTCATGAAAAATACTGGGCATTCTACAATCAGCTCTATTTTAACCCCTATCCACACTAGAACTTAAAAATCTATTTTTTAAAAAAGTGTTAGCTAACGCGTTTTCAAACATCACCTAGTTTCTTGATCTAGACAGGGCCAAAGGCATAATGTGTGTCAGAGTTGCTTCAAAGTAAATCAGCTCGATGGGGCAATTGTTTAGTTTAGAATAAATTGTATAGTGAGATGTAATTCATATATGCAAAATTCTCTATTGTGTGCCTTAATCTGGCACAGATCGAGCCAGGCTGTTGCTCCACCCTGGGCTTCACCAAAACAGCAATGGCTTCCCCAGAGCTAACTGTACCCCAGTAGTCCGACCAAAGGACAATAAAAAGATATTTGAGGAAGAGATTCACTTTCTCCTAAATCAGACTACAGAACCTCTCCAGATAGACAAACCCACCAGCTTATATTGTACACCAAAAGGTTATGTCATGCTTACAGAACAGCTGCAAAAGATCATTAGAGTGAAAAAAAACCCTCAAAACCTTCCACCTGTAAAAAGGGTAACTTAATGAAGGTTACCCTAGATTATCAGTCCTCATTAATTTGAAACTGTCACAGTAGAAAATTAATTCTTAAAATTAAACATAAACCCAGCCACTGAAAGCCACTACAAACATAGGGCCATCTCTTAGCTGACTTCAAGTGAATGGAGCTGTGCCAACTGACACCAGCTGAGGATCACAGAATTCTGTTCTCCTTTCACTGTCAACAGTATTATATCAGAATAACTCCACTAGGCTTGCTTCTGAACTCACACTGGATTTATGCTACTGTGGCTTCTTTAGCTTCAGTGGAGTCAGAGGAGAAGCGGGACTACATACTCTTCAGCACCTCCTTCCTGTATGTTTCCTCTTCGGCATCACTATGAGGCTGGGCCACCCTGGGAATGAGAGACAGGGACAATCAGAAGCATAAATAATAGGAGCTAAAATACATTCCAAAAACAAGAGGCACCCTGCAGCAGCCAGGTGTAAAACAACCGTCTTACACCAGCAGCTGCTTGTCTTTCCCAGATTTAAAAGGCCAGCTACCAGAAAAGAAAGCTGAGAAAGGGCCTTTTAAGGGGGTTATCACACAATCAGTCACTCCTACAGGCTGAATTCCTAAATTCTTGAGGGTAGGAATATGAGTGGAAAATATCCTGAGGTTTTCACACTTGGGGCCTGTTGTATTTGAAACCGTCATTTCATTTGACATGACTGGTCAGGTTCTCTGGCCATTCCACTGCATAGATCCATCCCTCTCTCCCCCTGCTGGGGAAAACTCCAGCATCAGGGAATCCTCACTGAGAGTAGAGATGGAGGAGCTGGTTCATATGCTACCAGGTAGGGATGGGCTAGGGGAAGGTGTGGCTGGAGTACATAGCACTCTGGTTATGCTAAGCGGACAGTGCGACTCTTGGGGCCAGTTGCCAGCTGATGTACCTGAGAGCAGCCTGTTCAAGCTGTTCTAATATGTGCCAAGGCCATGTCTGGGACAGAAAATCAGGGGATGTAACAAGCTCCTTAATGGGCCCCATTGCTGTGCTCGCTAAAAATTACAGGCTGAGATTTGGAAAGGATCTGGCTGCCCCGTTCAGCGGCATCTATCCAATGTTGGTGTCCAGATCCCCAAGACAGCTTTGAAAATTTCAACCATAGATTTCCTTTTTTAATATTAGCTCCTTCCTGTGCTTGTAAATTTGCAAGCACTGCAGCAAACTGACTAAGAACCAGAATTAAATAGAATAGGCAATTAGCATTCAGACAGATTGTGTAAAATAAAATAAAATAAAATAAAAGCGTATATATTGTGCACTCAGGAGAATCTAATTACAGGGCAGTTATTTTTTAATATACAGTGAAACTGCAATCTAACTACAGTTAGTAGTTAATGTGTAAGTTTTTGTGGTAAGTATCTTAATGTATAACTGCAGAATGGAAGCCTAATAATTAGATCCAACTGAGAAATGCCAATTATTTGGGGCAGGAAATTGTTTAAAAAAAATCATTCAATAAAAAAACAAAACGGAAAAATAAAAATCTTTAGTTTTTTGAAAAATGTTTTCTGTAAAAACTTTGGAGTTTGAAAAACAAACCCCTTACCAAAATTCAAAGTAATACCTCCAAAATTGCACCAAAAACTGTAAAATGCGACTGAAAAAAAATCTGATTTCATTTTTCCATTGAAAAATGGGACAATGTCTATCAAAATGAAATTGTTCAGAAAGAAAAATCATTTTGGTTGAAAAGCCATTTTTCATCACACAGTGTCTAGATGAAAAAATATTAACCAGCTCCGCTGATAATGCCCAGGCTTGGGTCTGACACTTGAACTCATGCATTCAAGTGGGTTAAAAATTAGACAAAATGGGCTTGCCTTTCCCTAGAGTCTATGAAGATCCTTGAAATGAAACAGAGTGGAGGTGGTTTTAGTGAGATGACAAAACAGGCTGGAATAAAGTACAAGCCGAGATATTAACATTTAAACAAACATACACTCAGCCAAAACAAATGATACCTCAAGAATAATTTCTCCTCGTAGCTATCTGGTGCTGACATGATGGATGAAATGTCCCTGGGCTGCAAATGAGGATAGCTTGGTTAAGCAGCTGTGCTGTGCACCATCGGTGTGTGTCTTTTAAATTAATAAGCTGCACACTCGAACACGGTAAGGTAAAGACAGGCATTCTGCCTAAAGTAAGACAAGACGGTCATCTTTAAATATACCAAACTCATGGTGACTTGATCCTATGTCAATAGAAATAAATGTGACTCCTCAGGAACCAGTCTGAAGAATTGCCATGTATACCTGCTGGCTGCTGTAGAACAGACAGGGCCTGATACTCCATTGCCCTGCAGCTTGGGTAGTCAGTTACATGGGGACAAAGTGAGCACAGTTAGTGTGATGTGCTACCCAATCAGAATCGAAGTGCCTTGCCTGGTGTAAGAGATTAGAGAAAGGGCAGGGCAATGAAGGATCAGGCTCACAGACTCTAGCAATAACGTATCGCCCCCTCTGGGATGCAGATGACCCTGCTTCAGTGGGCTTTTCTAAGGGAGTCCTCTGTCACGCATTAACAGCAAAGGAGCTCATGGGGTAAAACTAAAAAAACATTCAGTATCTAATGGTCTGGATCCTGATCTCACTTACACCAGCGTAGCTCCTTTCCCTTTGCTGAATTGCACCAGTGGACATAAGAGGAGAACCAAGCCCATTAATTTCCCATGTGATAGACTCTGCTGATTTTAATGTTCATTTAGAAACAAGTGTCCCCCTTCCGCCTCCCGTGCCCTGGACACAAACAATCCCAAACTCTGGGAAAGTTCATTTTTAGATCCAAACATTGTAGTTCAAGTTCATCTCGAGTGGCAAGACAAACCTCACAGCAACCTTCCCCATCTCATATTCTCACTCAACGCTACTGTACAAATAAATCACACTAATCCAATTAGAATTGAATTTATATTTGTAATGTTTTTAGAATAGATCTAGTTTCATGCCATACATTTTTGGGTTTATGAAATCAAGCCAGTTTGTATATTAAACTTTATACTAAAAGTGGCTAATGGAAAATCTTCTTTGGTTCGTGTGGCAGATTCATGCATTTTCAGCAGAGGAATTAATTTCTTTCCCTGGTATTGCCATGAAAATTTGAATTATCCATGGTATGTGGCATAGGCCTCATGGTATGTGACAACTGTGGAGACCTAGGTAGCCAGTAGGGGTGAGTGGGAAGCAGATTTCCCATCCCTTGAATATTTTTGAGAGTTTGACATTTTTTCCTATTTGAAATCCAGACAAAAAATCAAAATCTAGAACATTTTTGAAATCTGAAAATGTATTTTTTTTTAATTTAGAAACATTTTATTTTGATTTCAACCGTTATTCTTTAACTTTATAAAATCTAATTCGCTCACATGCTGAAACAGTTTTGAATTGGTAACCTGGAATTTTTCATTTCAGAAATGTCAAAACAAAACATTTTAACAATGATAACATTTTTTTCTACATTTTTGCGAGAGTCACAGTTTCTGTTTCAATGAATCAGCATTTTTTCCAAGGAAAAAAACATTTTGTCAAAAACTTCTTGACCGGCTCTAATAGCCAGGGACTTATTACAGTATGGTTCTTGTTTTCACTGTGCATGTTTATGTGCATATAACTACACGCAGAAGAAAAGAATAGCTAGAAGTTACAGAGCAGGATAGGATCTTAGGAAGTTTGGATTCCGTTCTTACCTAGCCAACCATAAATTTTGGCAAATCATTTAACCTTTCTATGCATCAGTGTTCCCATCTATAAATGAGGATATCAAGACCTACATATCTCACAGGGACACTATGATGCCTAATTCATTAATATTTGTAACATGCTTTGAGATCCATAGCTGAGAAGTACTGGTATTATTATCATCACTACATAAATCTAAGTTACATCCTGCACACACTAACACCCATTGTACTATTATTATTTTTCTACTGGGGGGAAGCAGCTTATATACGATGACAAATTTATTCCTCAAAATTTGAAGAAATAATTACCAAATCTGTCTCTGAAAAACTCCAGGGTTACATAAATGCTTAGGGTGAAATCTTGTCCCCACTGAACTGCCCATGGGAGTTTTGCCATTGACTTCAATGTGGCCAGAATTTCACCGAAAGTATTTGTTTAAAGAGAAACTACTTCTTTTTCCAGATAGTTAAATAAACAATCGGAGTTGATTGGACTAGGTCATTGTGATGCACCCAATATGAAAGCCTTACTTAAATAGTGCCATGTATTGTTTGCATCCCATGGGCTGCTAGACCCTGACCGGGTGTAAATCAGCATCCGTTAAAGTCAACAGAGTTACACCAATTTACATCAGCTGCGTAGCACATCCCACATTTCCATCCTGGCAGCAACCACACACACAAAGAGCCATTTACTGCAATGCTGCCATGTCAGAGCAAGAATTAAAACCTGGTAAAAAAGGAACCAAAATTGATACAGGCAGCATGACCAGGATGGTGGGAGCTCCATTAAAGTCCCTTTTAAGGATCTTTACCACTTATTGGGTTTTTTTCAGGGTTTATTTCTTAAAATTGATTCTTGAATAATGACAATAGGTGGGATGGAGGACCCTGAAAACTGGAATTTCTCTGCATATTCTAGCTTAGCGACTCGGCTGGTGCAAACAGTCAGTGCCAAGCTGATAGAGATCTACTCCAAACTAGCATTGATTGTGACATGATTCACTGAGGTCAGAGTTTATCTTTATACAAGGACAGTCATTTTCCACATGTTTTGTTCCTGGATTTTGCACTCCAGAATAGTGTTTTCCAGTAAGTTTCTCTGAAGTGCTTTAGCAGGAGAATGGAATCTCATGTAACATGGGAAATCCTGACCAGATGAAAGGAGCTAACTGTGCTGGGAAAAGATCACATCACTTGACGGAAGAAGGAATTCGGAGAAATAAAAAACTGGAGCACAGGACTGGATGTTTTTCTTCAAATGTTTTTCCCCCCTGAAGTTTCTGAAACTTGAGGAGATTTTAAAAGCACCTCAGGGATTTAAGAACATAGATCCTATTGATTTTCAATGGGACTTGCACTTTTTCTTAGGTACTTTTGAAAGACCCATCCTAATATATTAAATACACTTCTACAGTCCAGCACTTAACAGGTCATCACACACAGGCTGTACATGTCACTAAAGTTTGTGTAAATGCATTCATCTGAATTTAGCAGTTTGGGCCCAGCTCTAGCTGTATGTATCTTTATAGTCCAGTATCTTTCCCCCAGTGGTGGCTATCGCAGCTGCTTAAGATGAAAACACTCCATACTGCCCTTTACCTGGCCAGTTGTATTACCACTTCAAGGAGAAAGAATAACACCCTGATTCAGCTATTCTTTACAAAACAAATTGTGCTTTTGGACAGCCAGGCCCTGTGCTCAATCCTGCAAACAGTGCCTCCTGTGAGTAAACCATCATTGCTCCTGCATCGAAAACCATTCAAATGAATGGGACCTGGGGCAGGGAACACTCACAGGTATAACTGTGCATTTGTACTAAGGACAGGTGAAAGCCTGCAATGCTGACTCAGTCCTTATGTAATGGATTAGACAAGAGACCTCCAGAGCTAAGAGCATAAGTTGCTACAGCTTGAGCAAAAGAGCTAGGCCCACACGCAGATGGCTATTACTGACCCATATTCTCTGGAACAGGCACAGACGGCAACACATAACATACCCTGACTAGGGAGTTACGTGGATTCAGGGCCGGTGCAAGGAAGTTTCGCGCCCTAGGCAAAACTTCCACCTTGTGCCCCCCCCCCCCCAGCCCTGCGACAGCTCCCCGCCCCCCCACCCTGAGGCAGCTCCCCCCCGTAGTAGCTCCCCACCCAGCTCACCTCTGCTCTGCCTCCTCCCCGAGCACGCCGCCCCCGCTCTAATTCTCCTTCCCTCCCAGGCTTGTGGCGCCAAACTGCTGATTGGTGGAGCGGCGACCATGCGCTCGGGGAGGAACTCTGTAAAAAAAAAACTGGAGGCACCGCTTTTTGGCACCCCCAAATCTTCGTGCCCTAGGCAACCGCCTAGTTCGCCTTAATGGTAGCACCGGCCCTGTGTAGATTCAAGCACAACAACGGGAGTTTTGTGACTACGTGCTGAGGAAGGACTGCGGGATTTGGTCTGATCAGCAACAGGCAGATGTCACAGCTTCGGCTTCAATGAGCAATCAAAAGTTTGGAAGCTAATTCAAAGCTTAATTGAACTATCCTAACCTCCCACGTCTGCTCTTGTTGGCCTGGGCATCACAAGAACAGCAGTTATCACAGTAGCTGCCATAGCCAGTCAGAAACTGGTAGTGCAGAGAAATACAGCAATAAAGATAAACGTTAACTGAACTTTTTTCTACCTCCAAAATGCATCATTTGCATTTGGGGTAAAGGATTAGGTGAGTTTTTCTTTTTACCTGCACTGACTCACATACCCTCTATATGGAGCTGATCCAATTCTCCCTGAAGTCAGTGGAACAAGTCCTATTGGTTTCAACAGGCATTGGATCAGGCCCTGTACACTACCACACAAGGACACATTTTCAAAGATATGTGTAATGGGTGAGCTGAACAAAAGTGTGTGCACCTGCTGTGGGCACCAGTGCCCTGAACCACCACTGACATCCTGCACCTTGGAGGATTGAGCCGTTGGCTTGTTAACATGTAAGTCAGGTAATTAGTGCCATGTTCAGCTTGCCATTATTATGTGCACCTAGGCCATTTGCACATGCTGATTCAGTTTATGCTCACAAATGTGGGGCTTTGCCGATACATGCAGCAGATACAGAAGAGCCTTCTGTGGTTCACTCCCTGTGCTGGACTGTACAGATATGCTAGAGAGGCCATAAGGTGGGGCAGGCCATTCCATGCAATTCAAGTAGCTTTTCAGTGTATTAGCTGCCTTTTATGTCCCCTTCTTGTTTACTTCTTTTTTTATATCTGGCCTTTCCCCCCTCTTTGTTCACTCTGGCTGACAGATTCCCAACCTGCTTTCCAGGGACAGGAAGTTCACGGCTTCCTGTGAAAACACATATGTACAACCTTTAAGTCCAAGCTTGAATAACTTGGCTGCTTGGTTATCCCCAGGATTACCATTTTCATTTTGTTTGGTAGAATAGAGTTATTACAGCAGGAGAGATTAATCAAATTGCTAGAGGCCTAAAATATGTCTTAGAACCTGGCATCAACTCCAAGAGTTTTCTCTCTAAATTATCCTCTAACAGGTCTCTTCCTAGGGCTAGAGCCTCAGCGAGTGTCACCAGATGTTACTTTTCTAAAGACATCTTGAAGCCAGGCTGACACCAGTGAAGGATCTGGCCCTGATTCTCCAAAGCAGTGCAGTTATGCATACTTGATACAAAATATGCGGCATTTCGAGAACTGTGGAGGTAATGTAAAATACGTTGATTTTAACATTAAAATAAACAGCACGAGGGTCATTATACTGATTGCATTGTTCATTTTTGTACTTAGTTCATTAAAAGCCTCCCTTTTTAACTGAAACAAAGCCGCTGGAGAATTTCCAATCTGAAGTACTAGTGTGTGAGCAGGATCCAGGATCATTGTCACCAAATTGAACTCCAGCTTTCCAAGAAATGAAAAGATCTTTGATGACAATATGATCTCTGGTGCTTTTCCAGACATGCTTTACATCTTCCCATGCTAATAAGCTCAATGAGCAAGACATCTCATACTGGAATGACACGTGTCTGAGACCATCTTCCTTTCAAATAATAACACAGAAAGAAATATTTATAGCACTGCCATGACATCAAGAGAAAGAGAACAGATCATCCATCAGAAGATTGTCAATTGTATCAAGGCATCTTCTTCTGTTAATATAGAAAAAATGCTAATCATACTCTTTTATTGTCTTTCACCTGGAAAGAGCCTGAAATGTTGTGCTATACCAATGTCATTTCACCCATGGCTTATACGCAGGCACTTTGGAGGGAGAATGTAGTGCAGTCCAGCGGTGCAAAGTAATGTTTTAGAACTGGATATGAGGAACAATATTACATCCAGCTGAAACTGAAGGGAAAGGTAGGTAGGCAGAATATAATTGGACTTTCCCCTTGCAAAAAGTGTGATGAGATCTTTAATAGCCACATATAGGCAGGATCTTAGGGACTCTCATCCCAAAAGTGACACCGACAGTAGGATGGTGCCCCTAACACCATGCCTAGTATTGTTTCAGCACTGACTCAGAGGAAAGAATGATATCCATTGATTCAGTTCCACCACTTTTTTGCACCACTCTGGGCTGTCCTTGGGGGATCCAAGTACTGAACAGAGTTTATTTCTGCTGCAGCTCATGAGCTCTGATGGGATGACAGCGGTCTAAGTATGGAAGGGTGGTGTGTCTAGGCCAGGACTGCGTTATGGGTTATGGAAGTAGTATGTGGGCGGAAGAGATTCTTGAATATTGGGCATAAATTTACTTCCCTTTAACATGCACCACGTTATCGTTGCCCACTCCAGGAGCCTGGATTACCAGTGTGAGCGCTGGAGAGCAGAGCGTGGGATGGAACAGCAGGTTCTGTGGGGTTGCTACTTTCCTCCAATACAGGTGGGCTGGGAGTAGACAGAGCAGGGTGTGGAGTCGCGGAGTCTTGCATCCAGCCTGTCAGTACACCAGCTAGTACCTCTAGAACAGCATAAACTGGGAATTCATTTGTTACTTGTATGATCCAGTAGCAGATTATTTCCCCCCTGGCTCAAGGGGAGAACCAGGGAAGGGAACATAACAAAGTGACAATTCCTTCTGGGGGCTGTTTAGCTGCACACCTGGCCCTGTGTAAGGCCTCAATCTTGCCCTAGCCTTGGGTACAAAGTAATATGCTATTTAAGCAAATGAATGAACAACTTGAAATGCCTGTGGCCTCCCTGTACCCCAAGTAGATACATTAATAGGGGACGAGTTAAAGGTTGGTGTCTGCTTACAAACATTCTGAAAATAAACGCCCATATTCCACAATGCGTCAATATGTTCCCGCTCACAAGGGGCCCATTTAGTCCACAGAGTTAGACTCAGAGGGAGGGTGGTTTGGGGAGAAGAAAAAGTTACTTGAACTTTATAGGTCACGAAAATGCCCAACTAAAGTGGACCATCCTGAATACTTTCCAGTTACACCCTAGGAACCATCAGAACTGGTGTTTAGTGATCGAGCTGCTAAGTAATTGTACGGACTGTGCTGGGATTTACAGACCCCATGCTAAGGCTAAAGGAGTTGTGGAGCAGTATTGGGCCAAGAAGGCCTCCACAGCTGCAGAGCATGCTCCAAATGGAGGTCCTGCTTAAAAGGGGACACTGCCAGTCAAGTCAGGGGAGAGTGAAGGAAAGACTGGATGCAGGAAAGCAGCCAAGCTGTAGCTTCTGGAACACAGGGATCTACAGGAGAAGGGTCTGGACTGTGGGTATGACCTGACTGGGAGACCAAGGGCCTGCCTGACCCCATTTTCTCCCTAATAAGGGGGAGCAACTGAACTCTGAAAAGTGAGCTGAGAAGCCCCAACTAATTGTCTGAATTATTGAGACTGTGAACAACCATCTGCTAAGAGGGCAGCTCAGTGCTCGGAACATGCCCCAAACTGAAGAGAGAACAGGAGAGGCAGGAAGTGGCCCAGGGCAGGTTGGTCTATTGTACCAGCTGGAGGGGACTGAGGCACTCCTCACCCCTTCCCTGATGGGACCTGGTGAAGAGGGTGGGCCTGGGTTCCCATTCCCTTCTGCCCCCTCCTCTGGATGATTGGGGAACCCAGGGAGCACTGGGAGATGGTGAACTGTAACTTAGCCACCAGGCCCTGAAAATGCCCATCAAATCCATCCCAAGGCTCTGGGAGACTGCTGAGCTCCGGTCTGTTCACTAGCCATGCTGGACCCAAGGGAAGCCTGCTACACAGACGCACATTTATCCAGCCCAAGACGATGATCCACTCCATACAACGGGCTTCATCGTTACAAGATGTTCCAGGACTGAGGCTGTATTGTGCTCCCTTAAATTTGGTTTGTAGATTCAAGCGCAAATCAGAATATCTTTACTCCACTCTTCCCCTTGATTTCTTTCCAAACCTAATCCACAACTTCAAGAGCATTCACAATGCCTCACTTGTTTGTATGATGTAAAGCAGCAAAACATTACTCACAAATAGAAATCTACAGTCAGTGTCCCTGGAATAACCCTTTTTCTAAACTCTGAACTGAATTCGGGGACGACACAAATATTCTATAACCAATCAGACATACAGTAATTTGCCAAACTCTAACTTTCATGGCCAACCCTAAAAACAGCACACAACAGATGGCCATAATAAGGCTTCTATTTTTCTATCACCTTTTGAGTCTTCACTAACACTAACAAATGAAGCCTCCCAGCCCTCCTGGGAGATAAATACAGTAAGTATTGTTACATTCTGGATCAAAATCTTGGCTCATGATTGGCCAGAAAGTCATGTGATGAGTACTCAGCAGGATGGAATGGTAAGCCAATTATAGCACATGCAGATGAGTGCATCCTGAATAACTTGATGTGCTTTTATTGAAAACATTTATTATTTACATGTATTCTTTACAGTTCCATAGATGGTAATGGCACAGCAAAACAAACGAAGGATGGATTCCCTGCCCACAGGCGCTTACAAACCTAGGGCATATCAAGGGATCTGATTCTCACTTACATTAGTTTGGCAGATTATTACACTTACATTGTTGGCTAACTCAACTGGCTTCAGTGAAACTACTCTTGATTTATAATGGAGCAAGTGAGAGGAAAATCAGCCCCAAGGAAAACAGGAAAAGTGAACAACTTTGTGCTAGACAGTCCCTTTGGCCACAGCCCTAAGCCAGGGGTGGTATGTAAGCTCCATCATCTCTGCAACCCCATGAGACATCATGTCTCAGAGACACCCCTCTGATTTACAATTCACTCCCTGCTTCCCGCTTGCCGAGGGGTGCGATGGGGAAGGGACAGGAGCCAGGTAAGGTCAGATAAGGGCTCATAACGTGATGCTGGCCTATACCAGCAGCAATGCAACCATTTATGAACCCCCTTGTGCTTGCTCAGCTCTGCTGTGGAGTGAGGCCTTAGATCCAGCTATTCCCTGCTTCTATCTGACCACTGCTCCAGGCAGGAGAGCGGTGAATTAAACAGGCTGACAGCACCCACTTACTTCTGTGCACCTGGATTCAATGTCCGGGTATCCTACATAGGGCGTAAGGGAGGCCTTACTCCCACAGGTGGGCATGGAGTCCAAGTCCCATTCTAGCCCACAGGGGAAGGGATAACCAGACTAAGGCTGGGATAATAAGATTGCACATATGGGTGGATAGCGTATGTTACAAAAATGTGTATTCACCTCTGATGAGCTAATCTTTGCTTGTTGATAGACTCATCAGAGGAGAATAATTACTTTTCTCTGGACCTTTAAAGTTGCTTTCATTCCTAGAGCTGGCTGGGAAATAGCTTTCCCATCCCAGGAATATGTTTGAGATTTCAATTCCCTTCGCCCCCCCCCCCCCCCCCGCCCAAATTGGGATGAAGAGTCAAATGCAAATTTTCACACACTGGCAATCACCCCCCTGAAAAAACCCACACACCAAGATTTGGATCACTCAAAATGTTTCATTTTGATGACTTCTAAGTGTTTCGTTTTGATTTTGAGCTTAATTTTTACAGATTTTTTTTATTATAATTTACTTAAATTTCTAAATGAAAAATCGTTTTCAACTGAAAAAACAGAATTGTTCTTTGACAATTTGGAAAGGTTTTTCTTCAAAAAAAATTGGAGAATGAGAAATTTGTCAAAGCTGACCCTACTTTGCAAACAGTTTCAGTTTTTCAGCAAAACAAGTTTTGTCAAAAATACCCTGACCAACTCTACTCCTTCCCCTACACAGCTCTGTGAGTTTTTACAGCCCTTCTTTAAATAAACTGCAGTCTGGTGTAGAATTTTATTCCCAGTTTACCAGATAATTTTTAGAACATATTGGAAGGTAGGATTTAGATGACCACTGTATTTTATCAGAGCAATTACTTCTTTTCAGCCTGTTGAAGTGTCCTCACAGCTGGGTGGTAGCAATGCTTACTAGTCACTTTCATTCTCTGCATGTTTTGTCTGCTTGTCCAGCGAAGGGACAGCTATAAATCCAGTATCACCAACTCACAGTTTTATCGCCAGTCTTGTGATATTTTTTGTTTTTCTTAAAACAAAGCCCCAGCTCCTGGAATCATGCAGTCATGTCAGAATCTCAGCATTCGCTTTTTTTAAAAGTAAGGTTCCAGCCCTCCTGGTTGTGGAGAAAAGCTTGAGAATGCTCAGAACTTAGAAGGAAATTAACGCAGGCAGTAGTAGATTTTAGTCCCTGATTCAATCCACAGTGTGTTGACCAAGAAGGCAGCCACCACAGATGCAATTAAATACACAACACCTGTGGTGATGTCCTGGAGAGAGGACAGCAGACTGTCAGGAGCTACTTACAGGAAGGCGGTGAGGAGGCCTTTTTGGAGAAGTAAAATGATTGTCCTCTGCTCAGTGCTTAATTTTTGCCAGGGCTGACCCCCAGCACCTCAAGACTTGGCAGTTCATAGCCCCAGCACCCCTGGGCTTCCCACATCAGTTATGAAAGTAAAAAAATTGCTTGAGCCCCAGCACCTCTTTCATTACAAATTAAGCCTGGCCTTTGCCCCACTCGTCTCCATTTTCTAAGGCCTCAGCTAGGGATGGAGGTTGTGGTGTATTTTGGGATAGGAACTTTGGTGTGGAGGGCAGGCAGCTATCTGATATGTGTGAGTAGGGTGCAATCGTGGGTGGGATAGAGGAGGATGGTGCTGGTGATGAGAGCGGTGTGCAAACTCCCTGCACCCTGCTTCGGAGAGGACCAAGTTTCATGTCTTTGATTTGCCCCATGCTGCCCATCCTAGTAGGGAGACATGTCCTCCCCTGGCCGGGAATTTCTCCCCAGAACAAAGGGCTTGGGGGTCTTTGATTTAGGGCCATCTGTACCTAACAATTCAATTCAGCGAGACTAATTTGGCATGATGAGCTATACAACTGTTGCCAAACTGTAAAAAAAATATAGACGTCTTGGGTATTTATCAGAGGTGGGCATGATATTCCTACATGTCCCCCTAAAACCAGGTTACATGCTGTGTTTGGGGGCTGATCCCCTGAATCCATTTGTCATTCCTGATCCAGTGGCAGGTTGCTACATGGTGTGATGCTATCTCTAACAGATAAAAGGACCCAGGGTTAACACACTATGCAATAAAAGACAATGCGGGGGGAAAGGAGGGGAAAGATCCATTCATTAAAGTGAGGGAAGAGGAAATATTTTTCCGTAAAGCACAATGAAAACAGACCTTTGCACACTCCGTTCAACTCTGCTTTTCCTTTGAACAAGTGCCTTGTTGTGCCGCACATTGGCTTTACCATCTTATGACAACGATCTGTTTGCTTCCTCCTACTCACTGAGGACTCGATGTGATGTGTTGGTGGCCTTCAATTCCTATTGAAAGCAATGGGATTTGAGGCACTCAGTACCTTGCAGGATTGGGCTCTGGGGGAAATTCAACCCCAGTGCATAGGGCCAGCAACACTCAGAATAGTTTTTGAGTGATGCATAGGCCTTGGGCTGACCTTCTGCACAGGGCCTGGGAGAAATCCAACACAGAGCTTTATTGTGCCTTTTAAGGTACCACATGCCACTGCTTCTTTGCCAGCCTATTGGTGGTAAGTCCTGGGTTGCCTGCCATGTGTGGGTGGCCATGCATCCACTCCAGGAGAGAGAGGCTGACTGGAAAGGAGGAGAATAGCAGATTCCCATCCATCACATGACATGGGAAAGCAGGTGGAACGGATATGAGAAGCTACCTTTCAATTGTGTTTTAATGAAAAAGTTGTTTGTTCTTCCATATACTTTGATGAACGTCTGTTTTCCCTCCAAAGCCAACGTTTGTCTTTCATTATGCCCAACATATGCTCTCTTAGGCTGCACCGTTTTTTCTACTTTAGATAAATAAACAGGAAAATTTAATTTACCTTGCAGAAGACTCTCCAGCATGCTCTCTTTCAAGTCTGGCACAACTCCCAAATGGAACTCCTCCTGGAAACCTCTTGGGAAATGTGATGCTTGTCTGCAGACCCAGCTCCTAAGCTCAGATGGAAGCATTTCAAAAACAATAGTCTCTACGCTCTTCAGGGTAGCTGTAGCTAACTCAATAGGCATTTAGAGGGAGTGGTATAGGTCCAACACACAGGGAGGTTGAGAACTGTGTCTTTATAATGAAAAAGAGATACTTTCCAGGCAAAGCATGGGATAAAAGCATTAAAATTTGCCACTCCCAGCTGTTGACAAATAATGTCTTAGTCTTTGTTTTGCCATACTAGCGGGACATGGAATGGATTGCAATTTATTACAATGAAATCTACTACTGATTAGAGCTAGTGTGTGGAGCTAATTCCCTATTATTCCCACTTCAGATACAAGCTTGTGCCTTTTTGCAGTGTTTCTCACTAGTATCCACAGTCCTGTTACAGAAATGATGCATAAAAGTTAAATGAGAATGTCTGTATTTCCAGTGAAACAGGACTATGGGTCTAAGATTTAAATATGGGCATCTTAATAAGACAACCAAATCCAGCATCAAATCAGCTCTAAGACAGGTAAAACATGTATTCAGGGTCTAGAGCATCTGACGAAGGGATCTGAACATTCTGTCAAGGTACCTCATTTGAAAACTGTCCTCGTTTGATTTTGATTGTGACTACAGATGGTTGAATTATCCATCACAAATAATATTCCTTTTTTTCTATTTTTGAAGTGTTCCCAAATCTGGTTTCTGAAAATGTTTTTGTTATTCATAGACATTCCCAAAGAGAAATGTTCAGCACATCAGTTATTCATGAACTGAGCACTTTGATTATATGCTATGAGACTGATGCAACACCCACTGAAGTCAGTGTTAAACCTCTGGTTGACTTGGATGGGCATTGGAACAGATTCTAGTCCTGGTATGTGATTAGTCACTTAAGTCACAAGGTATTCTTTCTACACTCTAACTGGCTGGTTGAACTTTTCCAGCAGGTGCATAACAAATGGCAAATGATGGATATCGTCTTTCTAGTACACATTTGTCAAGGATGGTCTAGGTATACTTCCTCCTGCTTCAGTGGGGGAGGAGGGTAGACTAGATGACTTCTTGATGACCCTTCCAGCCCTACTTTCCTACAATTCTATGAGCTTAACTTCCAGTATGTGCGTAAGTCCCACTGAAGTCAATAGTCCTGAAGCACACGCTTAAAATTAAATATGCACTTAAGCGTTTTCCAGGACAGGGATAATTAAGCATATACTTAACTCTTATCCTGAATGGGACTAATGTCAGTCCATAAGGAGCAATTTCCTGTTTAGTCAGGAACATATATAATTATTCAACCAGCTCTTGGTTGCTCCTTGAATTGTCCTTGTGAAATGTCATGATGACATCTATAGAAGTCACAGAGCAGACCCGCTCCTCAGGATGATAGCACCTCACACAGACGTACTGGCCCTTGAGCTGCTAAATTGTGGACCTCCCTCCAGGGCTACTGTAGTCCAAAGAAAATGTTTATTTGATTATGAATTGAAATTGTGTTCCCGAACCATGCCCTTGAGACTTTTAAATGGAAGTGTTTGAATTCTGAGCTACCACTGCTCAACAGCACCACCCACTAGCAACCTGCTCCACTGCAAATGGTAAAAGGGGAAGCCAGAGTAGCTCTCATTTCTCCTCTGCCTACCTCCTTGGTGGGTTGTGGGAGCCCGGGAGAGCAGCATAGGAGACCAAGTGGCTCTGCCTGAGTCTAGCTAAAGTACTGATTTGTCTAGCTAAAGTACCTGACTTGTGCGAATTAATATGTTCACCTCCTGAGCCCACTTGGTTAAAGGATGGCTTCATTGATGCAGACACTAGTCATTCAAATCTTACATTTTTCCTCCCATACAAATATCATTGTGATTCTAACCTAGCTAGAATCAAACAAAACATGAAAGATGTTAGTCGTGTTGCTTAATGTGCTCCTGGAAGGCACTCAGCTTCTCCAGAGATTAGTGTGATAGAAGACTCTTTATAGAATAGAATAGAATAGAATAGAATAGTAGAGAAGCTTGGGCCAAAGTTAGAGAAAACAAATGATGTGAGATGCATACTGGCCTTGCTGCTGATCTCCTTCCCAGTAATGGTTTTATCAAGTATGTGAAAGTGTTAAACTACTTCTGCCTTAGACAGTGTTTGGCTTCTTAACTGGATTATCGTACAAAGAATGTTACAATGAGGTTCTTAGGTCTGTCAGGTCAGCTTGGTAAATGATAGTGTCTCTTGAAGCTATAATGGATGAGAAAATCCCTGATAAGATTTGACACTCGTACTATACAAGCTGTCACTGTAGACATTTCACTTTTTTCTTGATGTTTTTAAGGCCATAAATACTGGTCCCTAATGTTAAGTATGTGAACCTTACATTAATCATCCTGCCAGTGGGAGCAGAGAGCTTTGCTCATAAACTGAAATGGAGCAGGGTTAATCTATCAGCGTTTTGTAATGAGGATTATTATAACAAAGTATTTAGGTTGATTTACTGACGTGCTGCTCATATCTGCTAATGATCACGCATCACTAAGAACAAAGGGTCATCATCAGGAGTTTGAAATTCACAGAAGTTTCTAATGTACTTACCAAGCCTTTACACAGAGCAACCCCCTTGGTTTTTTTTACTGCTGTTAATGTCTGAAACTCACAGAAAGTCCTTTCCATATCTGTTAAATTCTTTAAGATTAGTGGGCCTGTTCCTCAGCTGATGTAAATCATTATGGCTCCACTGATGTCAAGTGAAGCTATGCTATCTTAGTTCAGCTGGGGAGCTAGCCTCTGTAATGTTTTCAAATGATTCTGTTTAATACTGTGAAATCGTTCTACAGATGGTAGAAAAGATAAGATGCCTTGTTAGGCTGAGTTACGCAGAAGTAGACGGAATTCTTGTTTTTAACAAACAAAATGAACTTGCCTCGACAATATTATTTATCTGTAGTGCAGTAGCACCTAAGAGCCCTAGTCATGGGCCAGGACCCCAATGTGCTAGGTGCTGTACAAACACAGAACAAAGACAGGCCCCTGCCCCAAAGAGCTCACAATTTAAATATCAGCAATTACCTAAACAGAGTGGCAATTACTGTCTTACACAGAAATAGCCCAACTTGAGCTTAGGTTAAGAGCTCATTTGCACAAAGCAGTTTTGCATGGGTGCTGCTACCCCAGTGAAGCCCCCAGAAGAGATGCACTGCACCCGGATAGGGCCCATTTTACACTAGAGCAGCCCATCTAGAATGATGCCTGAGCTACACTTAACAATTAGATTGACCTGGCTATGCTGCTCAGGGATGTAAAGATTTTTGTGCCCTGAGTGCCGTGGTTAGGCCAAACTAACTCCCAGTGTAGCTGCAGCTAGGTCAACAGCTGACCTAACTGCTGCATCTTGGAGAGATGGATTAGCTACATTGACTGAAAAGAACATTCCATTGATGCCGGAAGCCTGTATGCTACTGCAGTCCAGCCACATTCCAGAGCTGTGCCACTGTAGCACTTGTAGTGTAGACAAAACATACACTGAGAGTTGGCACTGGGGTAAGCTAACCTGGTGCAAAATGCCCAAGTGTAGACAGACCGTTAGGCAGAAAGCAATGGGAAATCTCTGAATAGCTCAAAGCCCAAATGATAAAATAACACCACTTTGCACTTCTATAGCCCCATTCTTACCCAAGGAGCTGAGTGTTTTACCAGCGCTAATAAATTCATCCTCAAAACACCCATGGGAGAATGAGAAGTATTTTTAGCCCGACTTAGAGAGGGGGAAACTGAAGCACGTGCTGATTAAGGTCTGAGTTTTCACAACTGTCCACTATGAGTACCTCTGTTTCTGGCTGGCCAAACTGAGACACGTGGGGCCTGATTTCCAGGAGTGCTGCTGGCCAACACAACTCTGATTTCAGTTGACTAGCACTGTTAAAAAGCCATTGATGCCCTTATATGTTTGCACAAAATGGCAGTGGAAAGAGTGGACAGTGTATTGAGGCCTGGAGCTTCAGGACAGCACGTGTGCACACACAAAATGCCTGGGCGATTGCATGCTCTAAATTTCCCATGCAGTTACTCTACTTGCCCGCCGGTCATATAATTGGACATGTAGTTGGTCAGCTGTACTCTCAATGGCCCTGTACAGTGGACAAAGTTAGCTTAAGCAATGTGACAAGATGGTAATTTTCATTTAAAACATGAAATGTCCTACCGCCAGCTGAAACGGGTTTTTAGAAAGCCTCAAGAAGCTTCTGGTAGTAGCCTTGCCCCCCTCTCTCCACACAACTCCACTCTAGAGATGGTGATGTGCATTCCTGAATGTAGGGCTAGCATACGTCCGGATTTCCCCAGGCACGTCCGGCTTTTCGCTCTTTAAATAGCCGTCTGGGGGGAGCTCTAAAAATCTAAAAATGTCCGGGATTTCCCCGCAGTTGGCTATTTATCGACCAAAAAGCGGCTGACAGGGCAGCCAACCACCGCTCGCATTGGGGCCTCGGCAGCCAAAGCCCCTTCCCGGCTCCCCCCATCCCTTGCAGCCTTAGCACGCCGCCCGGCAGCGCTGGGGGGGCGGGGCTGTGCGCCTGTGAGGGAACGCGGCGGCGGGGCTTGCAGCGGCGGCCAGAGCCCCTCCCCCGCTTCCCCCCTCCTCCACAGCCTCAGCACGCTGCTCGGGTGGGGTGGGGCGGAGCCAGACACCTGCTCTAAGCCGAGCGGCACGGTAAGGGGGCCGGGGAGTTGGAGAAGGGGGGCAGTCAGGGGACAGGGAGCGGGGGGCGGTTGGATGGGTCGGGAGTTCGGGGGGGGCTGTCAGGGGGGCAGTGGTGTGGAGAGGGGTTGGGACAGTCAGGGACAGGGAGCAGGGGGGGTTAGATAGGGGGTGGGGTCCTAGGGGGAAGTTAGTGGCAGGGGTCCCAGGAGGGGGCAGTCAGGGGATAAGGAGCGGGGCGGGGGTTGGGAGTTCTGAGGGGGGCAGTCAGGGGGTGAGAAGTGGGAGGGAGTGGATGGGGCGGGGCAGGGCGGGGTTAAAGCAGGGCTCCCCCCTCCCCCCCCCCACAGTGTCCCTCTTTTTTGATTGTGGAAATATGGTAACCCCACTGAATGGCTCAATGCTTCCTTCTGTGTTGCACACATTGTACCAGTTGTCCGCAGTAGGACATGCTGACGGCTCCAAAGGGTACAGCAGAACCTGCCAAGAAGAGATGCCAACGACAGCGAACAACAAACTGGACTTTCTCAGAGAGAAGCTGCAATGTACATGTGCTTCCCTGGCCTGGCACCCTCACAAATAACAGCCAGCGACTGAACTGAAAGAAGGAGAGCTAACACAGCATCCAAAATCAGGGCCCTTGAGGTGGGAAGTGAACTGGCTCTAGGCAAACATCTGTATGTTAAACCTTGTACATGACTAAGGCCTTGGCTACACTGGCGCTGTACAGCGCTGCAACTTGCTGCGCTCAGGGGTGTGAAAACACCTCCCCCCCCGAGCACAGCGAGTGCAGCGCTGTAAAGCGCCAGTGAAATCAGCGCTCACAGCGCTGCACGCTCGCTCGCAACGCTGCAAGCTATTCCCCTCGGAGAGGTGGAGTACTTGCAGCGCTGCAAGAGAGCTCTCGCAGCACTGGCGGCGCGACTACACTCGTGCTTCACAGGGCTGCCGCAGCGGCAGCGCTGTGAATTCTTAAGTGTAGCCAAGGCCTTAGATGCTAGGGTGATGGGCGCTTTATGAATGCAGGAGCTATATAGAGAGCATGACAAGATTAGGTTAAAAGATATGCAAAACAGTTGGGATAAAATGAGACCCAACAGAAACCTTCACCTAAAACTTCCAAAAAGTTTTGTTCGTTTCAAGGGGAGTGGGTCGCGCAGGGGGAGGAGGTATAGAGTCTTTTCTCCTCTCACCCCACATTTCTGGTTTTGGCTGGCCCTAAAATATGCAAGAACAGCATTTTAATATATATCCTGGAGCCGAACACACCCGCAGTTTTGGTTCTGAATCTGAATTCAGAGGCAAATTTCACAGCTTGTCTTATTGTGATAAACTCAAGGAGCTCAATCTAATTAGCTTTACAAAGAGAGGTGAAGGGGGTGACTTGATTACAGTCTATAAATATCTATATGGGGAACAAATATTTAATAATGGGCTCTTCAGTCTAGCAAAGAACGGTGTAACATGATTCAATGGCTGAAAGTTGAAGCAAGATAAAAATGTACAACTTATTTTGAGTCTGAATTTAACAGCGAGAGTAATTAACCTTTGTAACAACTTACCAAGGGTTGTGATGAATTCTCTATCACTGCCAATATGTAAATCAAGATAGGAATTACTTTGGGGAAGTTCTTTGGCCTGTGTTATGCAGGAGGTCAGACTAGATGACTGTAATCTGTCCCTAGAATCTCTGAATCTCTACTAGAGGTAGAGGTAGTTTAAGTAGACCCAGATTGAAAATTAGGCCCTAAAAGTGCAAAAAATTACTATGATTATTATTTTCTTCTATGTTGTAGGGACCACTGATTTGCAGGTAGGAATTGCTGGTATTTAGGACAATGAAAAAAACATTTTACCTCTTGTAACCTTTTATAGAAATGCCTTGAACTCTTGCAAAGGGAATAAAGGAATTTTACACTTCTGGCAAAGAAATCCTGCTGGAGATCGAAGTGGTGATATGTTAAAATAGCCTCACTTGAATTAGGTTTATTCAGCAAGCACTGGGATCTTGGAATAGCAGAGGTTGCATTCCAAGGGTAGGCTACATTACACTCTGGGCTGTGGAGAGCAAGCTCTCACTTGGAGTCACAATATGTGAGATCTCAGAAAAGCCAGCCAGGACCTCAGATGGGGGTAAATTGGGTAACTGTACTGATGCCTCTGGGCCCTTTTGCACCATTCTGGCAGTGTACAGGGGACTAAGTGTTAGGGGCGGCTCTGGCTTTTTTGCCACCCCAAGCACGGCAGGCAGGCTGCCTTCGGCG
This sequence comes from Chrysemys picta bellii, assembly GCF_011386835.1. Taxonomy (NCBI): domain Eukaryota; kingdom Metazoa; phylum Chordata; order Testudines; family Emydidae; genus Chrysemys; species Chrysemys picta. Next base: position 126,044,762 of record NC_088795.1, on the reverse strand, counting down.
GCACGCCTGTGGGAGGTCCGCTGGTAACGCGGATTCAGCGGCATGCCTGCGGGGGGTCCGCTGGCCCCGCGGATCCGGCGTAACCGCCGCCAAATTCCCACCAAATCCGCAGGACCGGTGGACCTCCCACAGGCATGCCGCCGAAGGCTCCCTGACTGCCGCCCTCGCAGGGACCGGCAGGGCGCCCCGCACGACTTGTCTCCCTATGCATGCGCTTGGAGCGCTGGTGCCTGGAGCCGCCGCTGCTTAGTGCAAATGAAAATATGGTCCTGTGTGTCTTGCTAAAATTCCAGGAACATTTTCCTAGCAGCATCAGTGAAGAGGATGCCCAGTGCATTTGCGTTGCACTAACAAGATGGTGAGACTATAACTGCCAGAGAGAGATGTATATAGAGCCAAACTCTGTGCTGAGTTACACTCATATGACCCCTTCAGAAGGGCATGTAAATCAGAGCAGAAGTGAGCACTTAGCATTACAAAGCGGTTGCAAAGCTTAATGAATTAGGATCAAATTTTGTCCTGAGCTAGACACTGTGCTACTCCATTGATTTCCAAGAGGATCCATGGACACCAGCCCCAATTGCTTTGAAATCCTCCATGGAAGGTGTTCCTATAAGGCATTGCTTTTATTGCATACAGGTTGAATCAGAAAATTAGACATAGACTAGAAATTCTGGGGAAGGGAATTGCAGGGTCTGGTGTCCTGGGGAAGCGTTAGACCCAATCCAGCAAAATGCTTAACACCCAGCACTCCTCTCAGAATCAAACCATTAATCTCTGGCCTGGACTGTTTGGGAGTTGTAAAGCCCCGAGGTGCTGGAGATAAGCAACAATCATTATCAGCTGCAGTTCAAGAAGAGGGAGACACAACAATGTCCGAGGGCCTTGAGCAGCTGATAAGAACTAGAAAGTAAATATGGTCACAAATTCCTTCGTGTTGACAAACAAGAAGACTCTGTTTACCAAAGGGCTGGGAGCTGAGGATGCACAAGGCAGAGTTGTTATTGTCATGTCGTAAGGCCCATAGTCCGCTGGATTCTACATGCCTGTGTATTTGATTGTGCTAGTGCTGCTGACAGAGGAGAAATAAACAAAGATCAAAACAAGATTAAGCAGGTCCTTCTCCTTATCTCGGCCTCTTTATCCCAGCTGATCCCTCCCTGGGCCCTTTTCATTTATCCTGGAATTCCTCACATGCTTGAACACTTAGCTGTCACATACAGTTAAAAATGTGGTCAGAGGCCTTGCATGCAGCAGTTGGAATTTCTCAGCCCGGGGCAGCTGTGTGTTTGTTGGAGCCCTTTGCTTGCTCCGCTCTTCTTAAAAATCTAGTTTTCCTTTGCAATTCCACCGAGCTGGGCTTGCAGCGGATATATGACCTGGGTGAATGGCTGAAACCTAGCACAGAGGAAGAACATTATGGTGCAGAACATTATGGTGCTTGGCTTGGTCTGTCCCTCGTCCTAGAGATGGATTCACCCCTGCGAACTTGAGGTCAATGGCAACTGTGCCTCCCTACCCAGGCACCATAGGTGATATAACCCCTGGAGATGGGAGGTGATATTCCCACCAACACCTTTTGTTGGGAATTCCATCTGAGAAAACCAAGTTTTGGTGTCCATCTGGAGCTCCTTGCCCAGGGAGGCTGCCAAGAGGATATCTTAAGTGTGCACCTCTTCTCTGCTCCCTAACCAGTGCTGCCCGTGTTTGGAGATGCTCTCTGCAGCCGCCGCACCTCCAGTGAAGAAGAGATTGTGGGCATCTTACATCAATCACGCCGGCCTCTGCTGCCTTGGGCTGAATTTTGACCTCTGGAGGCCTTCCACCCGGGTCTGCAGTGGTTCTGCCATTGCACACCCTGGATCTAACTTGATCCATAGAATTTAATTAGTTTGCTTAAAGTAATTGCAATATCATGTGATTCAATATTACCTCACTCCTCTCCACGGGAGGTTCATGCAGAAATTTCTTCCTCACACAGAGCAGGCGGCAGGGTTGGCCCGTAAACCCCATGGGTCCCCAACATTTGCATGAGGCTAGTATCATCCATGCAAAGGCCCCATGCTTCTGGGCTGGGACTGAGTCTACTGAGACCTCCCCAGGAGAGTGGCTGCCACATCTAGGAGGGAGGAGAATGGAAATATGGAATTGTACTATCTTCTGTGGCTGGAAAAAAACAGTGTCAATGTGGGAATGTTGTCCTGTCTGGAATTCCCACTTCCCACATGGGGATCCCTGGACCCAGAGTAACCAGAAAAAGGATGGGGAGGAGAGGGAGGGAGTAATAGAGGTCAGGATGCTACTATATGGGTGCCTAAATGCCCTTTACACGTGGAAGGGGAGATTCAGAAACGGAGGGTCCCATCTACACAAGGATCTCTGGGGCAGAATCAGTCCCATTATTATTTGTTTTGTATCCAGAGCCCAAGAACATGCTTTACAGAGCAAATATAAATCTGTGGTGGGATCCCGGCCCCCAACACTTATAACTGACACTGCAACACAGCCCAACCTTTTCAAATGTGACCAGAAATTTTGAGTGCCTCAATTTTGTGGGTGCCCATCTTGAGACATCTGTGGTGTGAGCACTCAAAACTCCCAGGACTTCACTGGGCATTGAAAATCAGATGTCTCATATCTGGGCACGTAAACCACCTAAGATACACTGCAGAAAAGCAGGCGTGAGAAGGGTCGGACGTCTTCTGTGCCAAGGACAAACAACGTGGAAGGAAAATACAAGTCATGCTATTTATTTCCTTTGCTACTTTTTCATCTTTCTGTTCAGCTGATTTTATTAAACCACTCAGTAAAAGATCATTTGTACCTATCTTTCCAATTTGCTCTGCTATTTCTCGGGAAAACTATTACAACTGTGTTTTGGCCTATAGTTTCAAAATGTGATTAGTGATTCTGCGTACCTCCATTTTTGGGGGACCAAGCTGAGACATCTTACTAAAGCCTGGTTTTTATATAGTGCTAAGCACCGCCTCTCTCCGAAAATCAAACTGGGGCACCCGAAATCACTAGCCACTATAGAAACTGAAGGCTGCAAAACAATTTTTCTTCTGAAACTTTTGTGTGTATCCCTATAGATAAACATTTGATTGCAGATTTACTACATGAGTCAGCTATGCAATCAGTGCATGCACTGGCTTATTTATTCTTTCCTATGCAATGATTCAAGACCCCACAGTTTAGATCTCCTTGTTAAAACAATATCAACAGACATGAAATATGTCACCAGGAACAGCCCCCCCCCCCTCCTATTACAACCCCTCTCCTTCTTTTCTGAGGATGGAGCAAAGAAAACGTCTTTTCAGGATGCATTGTGCTCATCAGCTGGCAATTTATTTTCTTCTTTGCTTGACACTGCCAGCCCCTTAGTGCTTTTATTGACTCTGGCTAAACACAGTGACAATTATTTTTGTTGGTTTCAAATCACATTCTCTAATGGAGTGTGAAGTCAGCAGGTTTTTTGCAGGCTGAGTGTATCCCTTCCAAACACCCGAAGGGGAGGGGAGAGAAAGATGATGGCTTTTTTGTTTTTACCCTCTTGTACTTTGGCAGTTGTTGAACGAGTCGTTTGTTTCGGTCTGGGAGAGGTGAGGGAGAGGCTTGTGGTTGATAGATGTGGTGGAAAGTGGAACCGGGAGCTTCTTATCTTAGGTTTCCTACTGCTGTAAAACTGGTTTAACACAAGCAGCCACCAAAAGTTGGTGCCATAGTATCGTCTACCGTGAACAAATGCCTTGGGTAGAGTGTAAGTGTCTTGGCTGGAGTGGTGAAGTGGTGGAAGCAGTGTGAATGGTGTTAGTTGTCTGGCTTTTGCATGCTGGGCACTTTCTTACTGGATAATAGTCGGAAGTGATAAACCTCTTGAATAGGGCTAGTCCTTGTCTTTCTTTCCCTCATATATCGGGCTATACCGTACCCTTCCTCTCCTGGGCAACCAGGACAAAGTGCCTGGCAATTCCATGAGGTGAGCTGTGCAATGCTCCCCTCACTGGAGGATGAGTTTGGAGCATGGCCTTCAAGCCATGCAGCTCAGGAGATCATGGGGAAAGATCATTGCTCCAGGCCTGGGGGAGCCATGCTCCCCTTGGCTCTCCCCTGCCCCTGTGCAACCCTCTCCTCCCTGGGCATGGAAGTATAGGCACAAAATGGGAGCTTACACTACGGGGAAACAGCACAAGTTCAACTCTGATATCCTGGGAATACCATAGAATGCAGCTGCTCCCCAGGAAAGGTAGTTAAGCAGGCTTTGACACCTGCACTCTGGGACACCCAAGCCACACCCGGGATCCAAACTTGGATTAACAAAGAGTTAATTGGGTTTGTATTATCTCCATGTATCTTGTGCTACTGAAGTCCAGGGATAGCAGAACTCAGATGTTCCTCATTTTATAAAATTTCTCAGGACTGGTCTACGCTAGAAAATTTGATCCACCCAGCTACGTCACTCAGGGGCGTGAAATATCCACACTCCTGAGTGACGTAGTTAACCCGACCTAAGTTCCCGGTGTAAACAGTGCTAGGTCAACAGAAGAATTCTCCCGTTGACCTAAATACCACTTCTCAGGGAGGTGGATTACCTACACTGACAGGAGAACCCCTCCCAGCAGCGTAGGTAGTGTCTACACTGAAGCACTACGCAGCTGGGCCGGTGTCGCTGTACCATTTTAAGTGTAGACAAGCTCAGATACTGTGGAAAGTCCTAGAAAGTAATGACTTTAGTGACATGATTTTTAAAATTATTTTTAGATTTTTTTTTTAAGAGACATGAGCAGAAATGGGCAAACCATGTCCAATGGGAACATCTTGCAGAGTCATTTACACCTATGCAAAGGGAATTTTAAAAATCTACCAGGTCACAGTCCTCTACTCACCTACCCTGTAAAAGAGATTTTGCCCATGTTCTTTCTGCTCAAGTGATACAAAGCACTTCAACAACTCCATTACGCTGCTGAATTTCAAACACATCACGTGCAATTAGAGCTGGGGCTGCGGGGGAGGGGCTTATTTTCCCCTGCCAAAAATTTCAACCTGAAAATTATCTGTGTTTTTGTTGAAATTTCTTTTTCAAAATGTGTTGGGTTTTCAATGAGCTAAATGCCCCCAGAATGAATATTTGCATTAGGAAACCTCCAAAATTCTGGATGAAAACAAACTTTTTAGTGAAATTTTCTGTTAAACCCCATTTTCTGGGTCGGCAGGCAGGGGGATGGGGACGGACAGCAGACATTTTGACAGAAATTATTCAACCAACTTTACATTTAAGTGGGCTTGATATTTAGCAAGGACTGAAGTTCCCATGCCCATGCCTGGGTTTCACTACATATTGTCCTGCAGTATTACCTTTACATATACATGAATTTTCTGAAGTAAATTTAAAATATGGGTTTGCGTGGTGAAAATCTCTTCCAGCTGACATTATCTGGCTAAGGTATGTACCTGGCTCCCATCCCAGTATCTGAGCACCTCACAACCTTCAATGTATTTATCCTCAGAACACCCCTTTGGGGGTAAAGAAGTGCTATTATCTCCATTTTACAGATGGAAACTGAGGCACGGAGAGACTAAGGCCCAGACCCTCAAAGGTATTTATGTGCTTAGAGTCTATTGAAATCAATGGGACTTAGAGGCCTAAATACCTTTCAGGATCTGGGCCTTAAAGTGACTTGTCCAGGGTGACACAGGAAGTCTGTGGCAGAGCAGGGAGAGCCCTGAGGACAGGTCTCCCACGACCCAGGCTGCTGCCCTAATATCTGGTCTGCTGAAGATTTCTGCTGATGGTTTGAAAACAAGACTGATTCTGTTATCAAGAGGGTTAGCTAGGGCTGGAAACGCTGTGCCGTGATATGGGGGTTAGGGGAACTTAACAAATGATTGTCAGAATAAACAAATATATTGACCCATCAGCTCTTTCCCTATACAAAAGCATGGAGGGGTACTGGCTAGGGGTTGAGTGGTGGGAGAGGGGGGCAGAAAAAGAAGCAGAGGTCATGATCCCAGCTCTTCTCCCTGTGGAGTGTGCAGACTACAGAAGAAATCCTTCCCCTCCTTGCCACCCTGCAGCTGGCACCCATGGGCTCACTGCCCCCAGCTGCAGAGCAGGACGGCACAGGGGCATCACAGAGCACTCTGAAGGAGTCCAGGTAACTCCCAGAAGATTTTATCTGTGGATTTGCCGCAGTGCTGGTGGGGAGCATGCCGTCCAGTGCCGCTAGTCCCCTGCCTTTGCCCACCTCATGCCTGAAGGATGAAGGAAGGTGGCACTGTACAGAGCATCCCACTAGTCCGCTCTCACCCTCTGCAGGGCCCCACCATGGCTTACTCCACTCAGCAAGCAAGCAGGGGAGCATATGAGCCACTGCCACTGGTCTCACGGGTAAGCACGGCATCTGACCTAAACAGTACGGCGAGTGGTCCCCTTGACAGACAGCTGAAATGCAGCTCACTCGAGATATGTTCTATCTGAGCCAGCGATTAACCCTTGTGAGAGGCTGATCCAAAATGCTTTCCCCTGGCTATTAGGCACATGGTGGCACCTATTCTATTCCGATTGAAAAGGCTTCTTGGGAAGTGAATGTATCCCCACCAGGGAAAGCTTAGTGTGATGATGAGCTGCTCTTCCATCTCCATGGGGGGATATCCCTTCTAACCCTGAGCACTGGGAGATGCACCAGCTGTTTGGGGACTTGGGGCTAATCTAGCTGCTAAGAAGTCAGCTAATGTGTTCTCCCAAGGCCATTTCTGCACGCTGGCCTCCTCAAGCTGTATTCGTCCCCATAAGTAGCTCCTAATTTTGAATGTCTGCCCCTTTCTCCACCCAGGAGAGATTCCCACCGAGGAGTATGTGTTACAGGCAGGCCGATTTCAAAGGGGTTTATGATAGAAATTCCTGAATACACTGATTCTTCCCTAGCGGAGTTTCTAAAGCCTTTTGAATTGAGCATTAAATCAGTTTAACGGGGACTATTATGTCAAATGTAGGTGTTAATTAGAGAGAAGAGTCAGTAAATTTACTAGAGCATTCTAATATAATGCTCTAATAAATTTGTTAGTCTCTAAGGTGCCACAAGTACTCCTGTTCTTTTTGCGGATACAGACTAACACGGCTGCTACTCTGAAACCAGTAAATTTCCTGCCTCTAAAGTTCCCCTCACACCATTTTCAATACTCTGCTCTCGCCTTCCAGGGCCTTCAGACCTCTACCCCTTCCTACTCACCCAGTCTTCTCTTTGATCACACTGGCCACCCCACACCTCACCTGTTGATTCGCCAATGAAGTCAATCTTCACCACTTGCTTGTCTGTTTCTTTCACAACTGATACTGCGCCTCCTCCCTCCCTAGCCTTCAGGCATAGGACCCCTTAACCCAGCCATGCACTACATCCCTGCCTCACTTCTACAATACTGCTGCAACAGGCCACCACAGGACAACTAATGCAGCCCCCTCCTTGGCCTGCGCTCCTGCCCTATAGAACCACGCTGCTGTGCTGCATTTGACGGCCTGTGCAACTCTACCACAGCAGGGAGGGTTCTCCCAAAGTGAAGTGCTCCAGGCCACACACAATTCAATGGCAGGGTCTGGATTAGAACTCAAGAGCTCCTGGTCCCCAATCCTGCATTGAAATCACTGGGCAACCGTGGCTCTCTCTGGAGAAATTGTAGCTTTGCACTCCTTTTTCATGGTTACACTACAACAGAATGGAAACTGAGGGACTAAGAAATTGTGACTTGTCTAAGGTCAGGCAAGAAATCTGTAGCCAAGCCTTCCATAGCCAAGTGCATAGCCTTAACCACAACACCATTCTTCCACCAGCCTTTCTTTTTAACGTTAGTCACCCAAGTGTGAAGAATTTGGCCTTAACTTTTCTGTGACTCAGCTTCCCCACCTGTAAAATGGGGATAATAAAACTTACTCCTTGTGTTAAGTAATTTATGACCCTTCAACAGCAGGTAGCATACAAGTGCAAATTACCAAATAAGCATTTTGGATACTTATTCAATCCAAACCTTATAAAATTCATCTAGAGCTACTGTAAATATCTCCAACAAAGTGATGTCTTGGGATATATAATTTTGAACTAAGAACATCCCATTAATTATTAGATCCAATTTTACTTGAAATCCTAATTTCCAGATGGACATTTAGGGAAAGAAAACACATACACACAAAAACAGAAAGATGCCAGGGACTGATTTTCATTTGAACATCTTATATTTATTTTGCTTCTTTATAATTATGCAAATCTCAGTGCATCTTTTCTTAGTTAACTGGGTAATGACTAGCTTGGTAGCCAACGGAGTGCTGCCTTTTGAGAAAAGATAGTGTTTGAAACCAGGGGTTATGCGTAGAGCCCGCTCAAACAGGTCTCTGTGCCAAAGGCTTTGTTTTGATACTAGAAACATTTCCACTACAGCAGACTCTGATGATAGTCATGTGCGGGATTAGGAACTGACTCCATTCAAATAACAGACAGCTGTTTGGAGTGAAAACTCGTCTCTGTCAGTTTGCACTCAAAGAAGGCAGAAGCAAAAAAAAAAAAACAAAAAAAACCCTTAGGCCTGGGAATCATTGTGGCTTAATCCCTCCTTTGGCAGGAGATAAAACTAGGGCTTTCCAAGGCTCTATAATTTCTTGCATTGACCTGGAAAGAGATTTCTCTATTCATTGGTCTGTAAACCTACTTTTTTATATTTACTACATGATGTACAAGGACTGAATCTCCAACAGAGAAAACATGCCATGAGGGGCCAGGAGCCTGGGAAGAAATTTAGTCTCCGTTTAAATAACTTAGTAAAACAGAGATACACAGTAGCTATGAAAGAGGAGGGCAGAGGATGTTAAAGCCATTCATGGATTGTTCTTGTAACTTACAACAGAAGGTTTTTTCATTCTCTGCTTCTATAGACTGAAGTAGGAACGAGGGCCAAGGTTTTCAGAAGTGATGAGTGATTTAGGTTTCTTCCATTTCGAGGTATCCAACTTGAGACACCTTAAACGGTTCTGGTTTCAAAGGGTAGGTGCCCAGCATGTTCTGAAAAATCAGGTTCCATTAAGTTGGGTCCCTAATAACTAAGGCATCCAAAAATTGCTAGTCTCTTCTGAAAGGCTTGATCACCGATGTCCCATCTCCGGCAGAAACCCACAGGGAAAACATAAAACTGGACCAGAACTGTTAGCCATACATGAGCATGTGCAACTGCAAACAGAATGACAGCCCAAGATAGCATGAACTGCTCGCAGAGAGAATATGTGTTTTCAGCCAGATTCACAGACAGTGCCCTTGATACTGGAAGTTTAATTTCTGGATAGTTCACTGAAAAAAACATGCTGTGCTAATGGCCCCAGTGCAGTGAATGGCAAAACTCCCTTTCATTTCAAGGTGACCCGGCTTTAGCTTTTTGCACACCTAGAGTCTCTCCTTTTTCTCCTGTCTTGTGACCTCTTTAAGGCTCATCTTCTAAGAGACCCGAGAATAATATTTAATCAGGTAGAAAAGAAGGAACTAAAGGGTCTACCCTGAGGCCACTGACATATTAACCTATAGGTCAAGGCCAGGAGAAACATCCCCTGTAAACAAGTCACAACATCCAGCAGTCAAAAGAGATCAACAGAGTGGAATAAGAAAAAAAAAGGATGCCGAGTCGATTTTACATAACTTTTTCCCTATTTTGTTTTGATTGGAAGCTGTCGTGTGTTTCCCTGTGGCCCAATGAATAGCCCTCTCATCATACCCAACACCATTCATGTGTAGAGGTGAAGCTATGCCTGTTTGCCGTATTTGGAGGCAGTATACTCAGCAGCTTACAGGAAGGAAGGTCTTTTTTCTGAAAAAAAGAAAAAAAAAAGAGAGTCCGGAGACATGGATTTGGACTCCAAGCTCTATGCCCCTTTCTGTGAGGTCCTAGACAAGTCACTCACTGTGCCTTAATTTCCTCATCTGTAAAGTGGGGATAATAGTGTTCGTTTACCTCTCAGCAATGTTGTTCCAGATTTAGAAGTTGCCCCAGCTGGTGCAAAAGAAGGTATCAGCAAAACTGTAATATATGAAGATCCCAAACAGAACTGAAAAAAAAAGGAGATCTGTTATTTCGGTACAGGTTCACCTAGACAACTCATCAGACTCCATCTCAAACAACTTCCTCACTCCTACCCCACCATGTCCCCACCTCACTGGACCATGCTCAGTACAGCCTTACGGCTTCTAACAATAAATAGCTATTCTCACGTTGGCCACCAGGTGGCAACAGGCATAACAAAAATACCTACAACATTACAGAAACCCTCTGAGAACAAAGCCACAGCTTTTGCATAGTTCTTACTTTGATCCCTGACCCTGCAGCTGAAGTCAGTGGGGCTCCATGAGCACACGGGTTTCTGTCCCTGCGCACTGAATTTCAAAATCAGGGCCTTAGATGGTGAACTCTTTGAGGCAGTGTGGCGGGGGTCACTCAAGCAGCCCATGCACCCCCTCCTGGTGAGACATGGTGCACCCTCTTCAACTCTGACACCTCCTATTGACAGCCTCTCCAAACCTGCAGTGCCTATCCCTTCTCCGGACTCAGCCCTCCAGCCAGGTCACTTATAACCCCACTGTGACGTTGTGCAGTCTATATGGTTTTATAAAAACATGATAATAAGTGAATATAATGTAACTGGAATAGTTTTAGAAAAATATGGTAAAAAGTGAATATAACATAACTGGGATATGTTTCATGCAAAAGATCTCTTGTAAGGTATCATTACAAAGCTTATAATCTACTGAGTGTGATCATCCGATTTGTATAAATGTACCACTCTTGTATCTAAAACTAGAAATATAAAATATAACTCTAAGGGCCTATTGTAATTATGTCAAGTGTGGGCCATTAATGATGGTTTGGAATCTTGATGATGCCCATTGTCTGCAGATGGCTGTGTTTACCTATGAGTCTTCCTGTATATGTGTGTGTGCTGGCAAGTGAGTAATGAAGTCTTGCAGTGACATGTGATCATGTCACCTGAACTGGAATCCATCTTTAACCTGGTGCTTTTCCAGTGAGGGGGGGTGGAAACCCAGAGGGACAAAGGGTTCCCGCCTTATGCAAAAGATATATAAAGGGGTGGAAGAGAACAAAGGGGGGAGAGAAGCGATCATGAAGAATCCCCTAGCTATCACCTGAGCTGGAACAAAAGCTGTACCAGAGGAAAGAATTGTGCCCAGGCCTGGAAGGTGTCCAGTCTGAGAGAAAACTTACCGAAGCATCTCTGAGGGTAAGATTATCTGTATTCAGTTTGATTAGGCATAGATTTGCGCATTTTATTTTATTTTGCTTGGTGACTTACTTTGTTCTGTCTGTTACTACTTGGAACCACTTAAATCCTACTGTCTGTATTTAATAAAATCACTTTTTATTTAGTAATTTACTCAGAGTATGTATTAATACCTGGGGAAGCAAACAACTGTGCATATCTGTCTATCAGTGTTATAGAGGGCGAACAATTTATGAGTTTGCCCTGCATAAGCATTATGCAGGGTAAAACAAATTTATCTGGGTTTAGACCCCATTGGGAGTTGGGCATCTGAGTGCTAAAGACAAGCACACTTCTGGAAGCTGTTTTCAGGTAAACTTGCAGCTTTGGGGCAAGTGATTCAGACCCTGGGTCTGTCTCGGGACAGACGGGAGTGTCTGGCTCAGCAAGACAGGGTGCTGGAGTCCTGAGCTGGCAGGGAAAACAGGAGCAGAGGTAGTCTTTGCACATCAGGTGGCAGCTCCCAAGGGGGTTTCTGTGATCCAACCCGTCACACCCACCTCTTCCAGGGTGGGCAAAAGTCCAACAAACAAAAAGTCTAATGACCTTATACGAGGTCTTCTGCTTCAGTCTGGGCTCTATAGTCCTTGCTTCCTGGCTTCAGGGGGCTTTTACATCCCTTTTCCTGGGGGTAGGTAGGGGAACCCAGGCCCTCCTTCTACACTGAGTTCCAGCCCAGGGATCCTGCATTAAATAGCTCAAGTCTGCTCCCTCAGACTCACTGTGACTTCCCTGGGCTGCTTCCTACTTTCAACTGCCTCCAGGCCCCTTCCAGAGCTTTCTCTTTGTGAACGTTCACACACGGCAACATTTAGCACAGAAGCACTTACCTCTAACAAGCAGCTCTTACGGGGACTTTCAGAACTTTGGGAACTAGTTTCAGATTACTTTACAGCCATTAATGCATTAAGACTTGCCCCTCCAAGAAGCAGAGGATCATTAGACCCATTTTACAGACGGGGCGTGGGAACAACAGAGAGGTTAAGGCCCCTATTTTTTCTAAAAGAGTTCAGAAATGTGTGTCTTGAGTTTTGGACGCCAAAGTGTCTCAAGCTGGGCACTAAGTGTATGTCTACACTGCAATTAAAAACGTGCAGCTGCCCATGCCAGCTGGCTCAGGCTCACAGGGCTTGGGCTGCAGGACTGTTTAGTTGCAGTGTAGATGTCCAGGCTTTGACTGCAGCCTGGGCTCTAGGACCCTGTGTGGTGGGAGGGTCCCAGAGCTCGGGCTGCAGCCGGATCTGATCCGAGCCGGATCATCCAGACCCCTGCGAGCTCAAGTCAGCTGGCACGAGCCAACCACGGGTGTCTAATTGCAGTGTAAACATACCCTCTAGATGCAGGCACCCAAAATGACTGGATGCTGAAAGTTTGGGTTTAAATGACTCCTACAACGTTCCTGTGTAGAGCAGGGTGAAATTTTGCAACTGAATTTTGTTTCTGTCCACAAAATAGGTGTTCACTGGAAATAAAATAATGGTGGGAAAATGTCATTTTCAACCTTTCTTTTTCAAAATTTTCAAAGGGAAATTTCAAAGAAGAAAAAGTCATTTTGCTTTTAACTGAAATTTTAGATTAGTTTTTATTAGATTTTAGATTAGTTTTGGTTCTGAAAACTGATTATTTAATTTTGGTGTTTTGTTCCCCATCTTCCCCCTCCCGCCCCCACTTCTTTGCCACTGAATGCAACTGAATAAATAAGGGTTTTTTTTCTTCCCGCTTTTTCCTTTTCCTTCTCTCCCCATCCCTCTGTAACTTTTCAAAACTTGTTAACGTTGGAAAAGTTATAGAGAGGCAAAAAGAAAAATGAAACTGTAACTGTAACTTTTCCAAAGTTGAGGAAGATTTGAAAAGTTAGAGTGGAAAAAGAAAAAGGAAAAAAATAGAAAACAAAACAAAATCTGGACATCGTTCATTTTGTTGAACTAAGCGGCAAATAGAAAAAGCGAGAGGTGGGAGGGAATTTGGGGGAAAGCAAAAATACAAAACGTTGATTTAAAGAAAATAGTGAAAATTCTTGAATAAATAAAAATTGTTCCAATTTGAACTCTGCAACATAGAAATCAACTTGAGATTTTGAATCTCCCCATTTTCCCCCATCAGCTCTATTTCTATGTGACTTTAGCCAATCTCCTGTTTCCCATGATTGTTCTTTAGCCATAGTGTCATCCTTTTCAACAGAGCAGCTACTGCTTAGGCATGGTAGAACTGAATAAAGGACGCTGGCATAGCTCTAACAGTCTAACTCTGCCTTTCATTTCTCCTGTCTGCTTTGCAGACCTTAACATTATTTGACTTTTTTTAAAAGCTTAATTTAGTTTTGTTTGTATTAGATGATCTGTATCTGCAAGATATTACCCCATCAATATTTCATTTTGAGGGGAATCTAAACCAATATGATGGAAAGCCAAGCTCCCTCCATACACAATGGCTTGTTAGATGCACAAAGTATACATTGAAATAAGGGGACTGCTTTGTTCAAAGAACTGTTTATTTATAGGGTACTTTTCTAATCTTTATATTTAGGCAGATCAAAATATTTGCTGTAGACTCTCAAAAACCACAAGACACAACAGAAAGTACCCTCCTGTAAGTTCACAAATCCTGGAACACAATGAGAAGGCTATATTTGTATATTTCATAATCCCCCCATGCCAGGAGTCCGGATTTTCCCAGTGCTAACAGGGGAGATATTATAGAAGTGTCTACGAAGACCTGAGCTAACAAGTGCATGTGCTCTGAATATGGAAGGCATATGGTTTTATCCCTTCATTTACCTACAGGAGGTTGCTACTGGAACTGTTCTGGTTTTTGTAGGGATACAGTTCATCCTCTACTAGATGGTCCTGTATAGGTCTAAAAATGGAATCACAGGGCAACAAGGGTTTGGATATGATCAAGCTATCTCTATGTACGCAGACAGCCCTCCCTTGCCCTATGTGAGACCTATAGATTCCAGGTTGTACAATGTCACTGAACTATAAATGATGGGCTTGGTTTGCTGGGTTTGTGACTCCCAAATTACCCTGAGTTCACACACAGGCAAACACTCCAAATGAAAAAGGAGCAAACTCTGGGGTAACTAAGGCCTGGTCTACACTAACCCCCCAATTCGAACTAAGGTACGCAACTTCAGCTACGTGAATAACCTTAGTTATTCGAATACCTTAGTTCGAATTTACCGCGGTCCAGACGCGGCAGGCAGGCTCCCCCATCGACTCCGCGTACTCCTTGGGCCGAGCAGGATTAGCGGAGTCGACGGGGAGCACTTCTGGGTTCGATTTATCGCGTCCAGACAAGACGCGATAAATCGAACCCAGAAGTTCGATTGCCTGCCGCCGAACCAGCGCGTAAGTATAGACAAGCCCTAATGGCAGCACTTCTCCATTCCCTTCTGCTCCTCGCTCTTCCACCTCCCCCACCAGGTCCGGGTCCTTACCTTTGGATGTGCAGATGGACGACCTGCTTCTCATCCCCTCCCATCTCACACGCTCCTCTCTCCTGCATTCCAGTCTCCGGGAAGGGCCTGCTCTTAGCATAGCCTCCTGATATTGTTTAGGCCAGGGATTGCTTTGTCCTACTAATCCACCTTTCTTCAGCAGCAGGATGCTTCTCTGGATTTAATTAGTCCCTAAACTCATTCTGGGGCCAAGGTTCTCTAGAAATCCTGGAGAGAGCAGGGAAATTCCCGGAGCAGTGAGATCTTCAGCTCCTGTAAATCAGTGCAGCTCCTTTGATTGCAGTGGAGCTATGCTGATTTATACCAGCTGGGAATCTGGCCCTTTCGTGTAATTTATTGTGACTAGGTATCCATTTTGTACTTTATGTACTTGTGATCATTTGGGTGAGGACAGTAGCACTAGTCTGAGAGGGAAAAAATAGTAGGAGATAAGGTTGAGCTTAAAACTGGTTGAATTGTAAACCCTTCGCTTGCTGATGAATACAACCATTAGGGAGCAGCAGGTACCGTAAACATAGGCATCGTCCAGAACCCGCAGTCTAATGCTGCGCACATCTATACTTATCTGTAAACTAGCTCCGTTGATCTGACACCACTGCAGCTGCTTGTCCACCCCAAGACCCCAACCCATCTCCTAGCTGTCAAACCCTCCAATATATCCCTTGACAAGTGAGCCCCATTTACTCCCTGTTGTTCTCAGTCTTCAGATTCCATCTCCCTGGAAATGAGTTAGCCTTGTAGCGGGTACCAAAATGTTACATTTACTGGCATCTGAGAAAAGCTTTTTCTCCAACACTCAAAATGTATTTAAGTTTCTCTTTGTGTTTTACCTGACTGCACGAAGATATTTATAAAACAAAAATGCACTTTAAACTCATTGCACGTGTAGGTCGTGGAAGCTCCTTCACTGGAGGTTTTCAAAAAGAGGCTGGATAGCCATCTGTCTTGGATGGTTCAGGCACAACAAATCCTGCATCTTGACCGGGGTTAGACTGCATGACCCGGGTGGGTCCCTTCTAGCCCCGTGGTTCTATGAAACACCTAATTCTTATATGGTGCTTTTCATCAGGAGAGCTAAAAGCACTTAAAAAGGAGGCAAGTATCATTATCCTCATTTTCACAGGTAGGGAAACTGAGGCACAGAGTGCTCAGGTCAAACCTTGCAAACACCAGCTATTGTGTGTAATACTACGGGGCGCACTCCCACTTTAAACAATAGCACTGGCTAAACTACAGAGCATTGTGCTAGTTAGTAAAAGTATGGACTATGTCTGGAACACAAAAAGAAGAGAACAATTTCTGTAGTTATTTTATGAGTTTCTAATAAAAAAATCTCAGTTTTAATCTAAGGGGTTGTTATTGGGTTTTTTAAAATATTATTTTAACCCATTAATAAAATTAACTACCTTTTTTTTTTCCAGTTTTGATTGTCTTTCCCTTCCATTTAACACCCATACTCAGAATCAGGAGGGAAGAGACAAAGAAATGTAAACTGATAAATTAATGTAGGCAGTAAAAGTAAAGAGTTTTCTTTGTTCATATCAACACTCTGATCTGATTTTATAAACAAATCACTGAAAAATCTAGGTCAAGTTACCCAGGAAATTAATATGCCCTTTAGCAAAAATTTCTCACCCTGAATATGTATCTATATCAGCAGTGAAGTATATTTTTCATGAGTAATTAAGACATTATGGGTTTCTGGTTATTCGCAGACGTCTTATGGGAAAACGAATTATAAAGTCACAAGAATAATAGCATTCAAAGAACCTTTCCTCTTACTGCAATATTGATTTTCAGAACACAAACAGAGGCTCAGAAAAGCTTAATCTTGGTACTATACCTATTTTAAATGCCAATTGTTGAGTAAATAGACCTCTGCAGGGATATGTTTGTCTGAAAAGTCCTTTGGGATTAGAGAATATTAGCCCAGTATTCAGCCTGAGACCTACTTTGTGAAGCTTCTTTGTTACCCTGTCAGCTATCTAAAGCCCTATATGATAGGTCTCAGCCCTGGTGATATTTATTCAAGTAAATCTAAGTATAAGAGTTAAGATGCAGCTGTTCTTACATTGTGGACATCTTTGGGTCTCAGTGAGTTTCAGCTTGACACTGAAGTGCAGAACATCTCAGAAGACTAATAAAGTATTCACCACTCAGGTCTTCAATATGTTTCTTAGCCATTTTCCATGGTCAATACTTTTTTTTCCCTAATTAATTCTGGCCGTGTATAATTTTGCTCAAGCTCATGAACTAGAGAGTTGTTTACTTAGCCCTCGTTTGCACATAAGACACAAATTCTTAATGCGGCTAAGCCGGGCTCTCTGGTTTGCAATGCCAAATCCTGACCTTCCTCTGAAGTGCAGAGTGTTTATATTTTTGGATCACGAAGCCAAAGAAAATAAAGTTGTTTTCCACCAAACAGAAAAATCTCTCTATTTCTTTGCCTTTTGAATTGATCTTTGGAGTATCTTGATACCTGGTCATGAGTATAGAGGACAGCCTCAGGTCTGAGTCTACTCTCCACTGTCCTGATGTAAAATGGAAAGAAAAATCAAGCCTCTATAAATGTTGCCAGTGCCCAAGCCAAAGCCTGTTGAAGTAAATGGGAGTCTTTCCACTGGCTTTGATGGACGACGATGGATCAGGTCCCTAAACGCAAGGGTGATTTATTTTTGGATGCTGTTTAGAAGTGCTTGCGGTAGGTAATGTAGTAAAAGCAAAGTATCTAATTAAAACTGTCAATAGTCCAGACTGGAGGACAATGAATTGTTTACATGCACCTATTGTTATTGTACTATAATTACATTAGATAAATGAAATGGTAAAAATGCAAAGTAATTTCCAAAGGAAAGATTTTTTTGTGGGGGGAGGGATAGCTCAGTGGTTTGAGCATTGGCCTGCTAAACCCAGGGTT
Source organism: Chrysemys picta bellii (assembly GCF_011386835.1). Lineage (NCBI taxonomy): Eukaryota > Metazoa > Chordata > Testudines > Emydidae > Chrysemys > Chrysemys picta. The sequence continues at coordinate 126,027,083 of NC_088795.1, read as the reverse complement.
GTGAGTTCAATCCTTGAGGGGGCCACTTGGGGATCTAGGGCAAAATCAGTATTTGGTCCTGCTAGTGAAGGCAGGGGGCTGGACTTAATGACCTTTCAAGGTCCCTTCCAGTTCTAGGAGATGGGAGATCTCCATTTATTATTATTATAGTGTACTGACTGAAAAGCAAAGTGATGCACCAGCCACAGGCTGCAAAAAAAACACCAGGAGAGGAAAGGCAATCCAGGTTCCCAATACTAGCTAAATTGGTCCACAAATGCTGTTCATCTCCTTGCACTCTCTCTCCTGCAATCTGAAGGTAAATAGGAGTCACAAAATACCAGGAGCTTTTCAATTTTCCATAGAGTCCCTCAAACGCAGTAGCTTTTAAGAGGCCATGCAGGGTGTCAAAGTAAATACCATAGTCATAGTGAAGGTGCATGCCTAATGGACATAGATACCTGGAGGACAACTTTCCACCTCAGAATTAAGCTATGTAACCATATTATTTAATTGCTGGGCCCACTAGGTTTAGTGTAGATCTGCTGAACTCAGATTCTAACAAACTGGCTGTTGTGATCTGGTTTCAATTTTGTGTGTGAGTGGAATCCACTTTAGTCCAATGCTTTTGAACTGTGAGTTGGGGAGTCCCTCCTGGAGAATATCATTCTGTTTCAAGATCACCTCCCTTTCCAAGAGTGGGGAGACGAACGGGATGTTGGTAGGTTCAGTGTACGAATTTCTGAGATGTAATGTTTAAACATCAAATAGTTGGGAGATGTGATAGAGAAACACACAAAAGTAAAGGTGCTTATGCAGGAGTTACTGGGTGGCATATTCTGTGGCCTCTGTTACCCATGAGGTCAGAATAAATAATCTAATGGTCCCTTCTGGCCTTCTACTATAATATCTATGAATAATCTAAACTATCTGATCCAGGTAGGTCTTCAGAACAGAACTGGAAAGCGCATGTAAAAAGTCTTTCTCATGATGTTTTGGCACTTCCATCTGAGACTGTGCATTGTAGAGGGGCGTTCCAGCATGTAAAAGAAGAGGGGATAATTCAAACTCTTTTGAATCTCAATAAAACTGCTGTCTCAGCGAGGTTAAAAATTCAGGGTGAAATCTTGGCTCCCCCCCCCCCCCCCCCCAGTGAAATTAATGGCAAAACTCCCATTGACTTCAAAGAGGTCAGGATTTCACCCAGGTTTCCATTTGATCTGAACTGGTTTGCCTCGCACTATTAAGGAAGCCTCATTAGATAGTAGATGAAGTACTGATGGAGTACCCTCAGCACCCAGCCAGATTGTCACTTTCCATACTCGGCTGTGCAGGGAGCAAAAGGAGTCCCTTACTCTCCTGCCTGGTTTGTGACTCTGGCCAGAGGAAAAAAGCAGAAGCTAGTCACCTGGTGCTCCCTGCAGTGCACAAGTAGGCAGTGAGAGGGCGAAGAGGGGCAGGAAGTGGCTCAGATATAAGGGTAATGAGAGCCATATAAGTACCTACATAGATAATGGAAAGAGTCTTGGATCCCCCCACCCCTCACTGGCCAGAGTAGTCAGTCAGGTGCACAGGAAGGAGTGAGCTGCTCCACAAAACAGGATGAAGTAACTTATTCCCTCCCCAGAGCAAGAGGTCTTCACTTGGGACAGTGGCTCTCATCCTCTCCCGACTATTGTACCCCTTTCAGGAGTCTGATTTGTCTTAAGTCCCCCACGTTTCAGCTCACTTAAAAACTACTTGCTTACAAAATCAGACATAAAAATACAAAAAAGTGTCACAGCCCCACTGTTACTGAAAAACGGCTGACTTTCGCATTTTTACCACATAATTATAAAATAAATCAGCTGAAATAAAAATATGGTCCTTACATTTCAATGCATAGTGTACAGAGCAGTATAAACATGCCATTGTATGAAATTTTAGGTTGTACCAACTTCGCTAGTGCTTTTTTAAGTAGTCCACAGTAAAATTAGGCAAACGTCTAGATGAGGTGATGTACCCCCGGAAGACCTCTATGTACCCCCGGTGTACTGATGCCCCTAGTTGAGAACCACTGACTTGGGGCACTGTAGCTACACAATCTAACCCTAAGTGATTTGCCCAATATCATAAAGGAAGTCTGTGGCAGAACTAGGAAGTGAAAGCGGATCTCAAGCCCTAGGCCAATGCCTTAACCACCCTTCCTTTCTACGGAACATGCTCATGAGCAAATATTTTCAAGTGCAGAACAGTTACATACAAACCATCTGCTGACAAAGCGTTATTCTTGAAGCACGCCGTTGTTCCTGACACAGACATGATAGAAAGTGAATCAGCAGCTCCACACCCCATTGCAGTAAGAGTCCGTAACAGTTCAGAACAATCAGTCAAAGCGCATTTTAACCAAGAAAAGTTCCCTCTTAGAGTAAGTGTGATCAAGAAAAATGAGGCTTTGTTCCCCCCGCCCCCCCACACACCCCAGGACATTGGATAAAATCAATCAGAACTTAGTTGAAGTGTGACAATGATGTTTAATGGGTAGAGCAAGAATCTGGCAGTACTCAGGTCTCTGGGGTCCTATTTTTGGCTCTGTCTCTGATTTCTTTGTTTTACCTTGGTCTAGTCATTTAACCTCTCTGTGCTCCATTTGTTAAATGTTAATAATGATACTTACCCTACGCTTACCTCGCAGGGGTATAATGAAAATGAACTAGTTTGGCAAGCAGTTTGAATTCCCTATATAGAAGATACTGCATACCCCAAGTGTTACCATTATTCTCAGATCTCCTGGCTTGCATTTGAAAAGTATGTTGTTTTATTTTAACAGCAAACACCAGCTGCAATGTTGTTTGTTTCCGCAGATGTCCTAATGCCTTTTTAATCACTTAAACTGACCATGAGAAATCATACACCCACAATTCCAAAGGTAAGAGCTTCTGCAAACACATGGCTTGTTATGGTAAAGTATTTTTTTTAAACAGAACACTGATTGATTGATTGTAGGAATGGACTGTAGGTCACTGTTAGCAAAACTGAAGAGAACAACCTGGGCAGAATCCAGAAATTAACGCAGGTAAATAAAATGGCACGTTTCTATTAAAAGCTTTCGGAATAAGCAACAATCTTGCAAATAAATCCTTTCTGGAAGTGGAGGTTTACACGATTCTTTCCCAGGCAGGATACTATAGGGTAAAGGGGGTTACATGATGACTGTTTAGTGTTTTCCCATCAAATATTTGAACAGACTAAATGAAATTGCAATCCAAACTGGGCCAGAACAGTAACACTTTCTACATGCAATATTTATCTGGACAGGAAAGAAACATACCACCCATTTTTTGCAGGTCATTTAGAACTTGATCTCTTTCATTACCCATTACCTATTTTCCATTGGAGTCAATGGAAAGTCTATCATCAGGCTGTGTACACTAATTCAGCAAAACACTTCAGTACATGCTTAACTTTAAGCACACGCTTAAAGTCAGTGGGACTTAGGCATGTGATTAAGTGCTTTGCTTAACTGGGGCCTGAAGAGCAGAGCAAACAGTGAGGGGGAAAAGCGTAGTGCAGATTCATTCAGACTGAAAAATCAATTTGCATTTGATCATGGTTACTTCCTGTGAATGCTCAATGGTTGAGCTATACTACCATGAATTCTTGCTGAAAGTGAATACTTGGCTAGTCAGTGAAAGCAAATTTGGAACTGTAGATTCTAGTATTCTAATATTGAAAATTCATATTGTGTCCATGATTCAAGTAACTTGCTCCCAGACACTGGGTGTGGCTTTCTCTTTGTACAGAGCCCTTCACACGATGGGCACTGCCAGAATTAAAAGGTAATAATTAATGAATCAATAATAGCATGGTGCAAAACTGAATATCACTATTTGCACTGAACAGTTTACAAGCTATTCATATAGCAAAACAAAATAATTATGGAATAATCTCAGATCATTGATGTTCCGGAAGCTGGTAACAGAGAGGGGTTTACAGTCACCCTCTGGGAAGATGGAGAAGGCTTTGAAGCTGGTACACCCAGAGCAAGTAGGGAAACCAGGAGGGATAAGAAGCAGTCCAGGGAAGGAGCAGTGAGGGCTGAGACAGTAAAGCCCAGAACTGCTGGGTTGAGGGTCCCTGGACTGGAACCTGGAGTAGAGGGCGGGCCCGGGTTGCCATACCAGCCACTGAAGGAGTGGCGCCTGGTGCCGTGAATGGGAAGACTGCCCAGGACTGCTGAAGGAAAGGCTTTGATACCCCGGAAGGGGGGAAACGCTGAGTGACCTGTCCGGGGGCTAAGTGACGACAAGGACACTGCGGTTTCTGGGGTGAGAGAAGGACTGCAGACCAGAGAGAGAGACCGTGTGATGGTGTGCAACCATGAGAAGGGGCATTGACCTTGAGAGCTAATCCCCAAGTGACCAGGAGGGGGCACCATACCTGCCATGAGTGGAGCACCCCGTCACAGCAAGGATGAGAAGATTAAAGTTGATAAGGTAAAGGGAAGCCACTGGATGGATCCAAAGAGGGAAGCAACATGGTCTGTTAGGTGGGTAATGAGCTACATGGAACAATAGTAATGTTATCAACAAACTCTGACCTAACTGCAAATGAAACCTAGCAAAGTCAGAAGCAATTTAATAGTGATCACTAGTGATGATTGGTGATTTCTGAATAGGGGTGGACTAAAGCATGTACTAAAGTACTTTTCTGATTCAAAGCACAGGGCCCTGAAGTTTCCATCTTTCTATTCTGTGTGCAGATATTGCTATGGGAGTGCTATATAAATATGGATATATAGATGACAATTAATATGAATAGTGCTGTCCACTGGGAATATACCAGTATTTAGCGTTGCTCAATATAGTGGTTAGGTGCTACAATTGGCTTCCTGAGTCCAGCTCTTACAAGATGTGACGGGACCAAATTTGTCATGAGAGCTTTACTCCTAGGAAGAAATAACTTTACTTTTCTCCTGTTAAGTTGCTTTGCATCTAAAGTGACCCCATGTTCCCGAACAAGCAAACTGAACCCTATTTGTTTGTTCACATCTCACCAGGCCCAGCCAAGGCTGAAATAGCTGGGATATATCTGGCAGGATGTAGCACACAGCAGCACTTAAAGATGCCTGGTGCTGCTGAGTGCGTGTAACAATAAGGCCTATGCAGTAAAGAGTAGCTCGAAGGCCTTGTTTACTCCTTAGTTGTTTCAACATCCCCTACTTTCTTCTAGCATGACCCATGGAACTCAAAATGTGGAAGATTTACCCTCACAAATAACATGATGTCAGCATTTTCAGGTACTAAATTAGTTCTTTTCTCAGTAACCATCGAGTCAGCAGCACTAAAAATTCTTTCAGAGAAAGCCCCAGTGAGTGGGCAGGAAAATATAGGCAGGCTATTTGTGCCAGCCCAGATCAAACTTGTTTCTTTTCACACTGGCCACACAAAGAGCAATGTTTCACCAGGGGTTAGGAGCCATATGCTCCAGAAACTGCTGCTAGAAATTGCACCTGCCACAGAAATAACTCCAGGGGAAAGAACACATGGGCTTAACACTCCTAAAGTGTATCAGAAGGAAGAAGCTGATCTTGATGTGGCTTTTCCATGGAGACATCTGTAGCATGGTGCCATGGAGAGAAGGAATCAGCAAAATGTACAACCTCTCCCTGCAGCTCAACACTTAAAAACAAAAAAAAAGCCTGTGGGGTTTGGGAAATGCATTGTTGCTGCTTTGCATTAGGGTTTGTGGGAATACTTATCATAAGACTACTATATTCCGCAGACATACTTCCATGGACCACTTCTTATGGTGGAATTTCAGCCATGTGCAGAGAACCAGCGTAAGGGCAGTCCCACTTCAGCCCTTCTGCACAGAGTGAATTTTACTTTCTAAATCTCTCTACTATAGTATTTAGTAATAAGGGATTTTTTAAAAAAAGCTGCAGAAATGTACTTATAAATGACGTTTCCCTGTTTTCAGCCAGTTCAGAAGGTTAGGAGTGTTTTCCTTCCGCACTGTATTTGTTTATTTCAAGAGTTTTCCACACAGTTACTCTTATACCGTATCCAGTTCTTATTAAAACTGCTTCAATTTAGAGCCCATTTAACTCGATTAGGTCGGATCAATAAATTACATGGCTGTTTTTGACAGTTCTGAAGAATGTGTACAGGAAATGTTGCTTTTTGAAGCATTCAGTAGGAAGTACCCCAGACACACAGATGGATAGCATGTGTCCTACCAAATTAAACGGAGCTAGTACTGTGCACGCAGGACAAAACACACTATCCTTAGTACAGAAAAGCAGTTTAAAAACTACAGGCTTCCAGGTGATGACATTGGTGTAACCTAATATCTCCACTGATGATATACACTTATTTCAATTACCTAATGATTTTTTGTTACTATATTACTTTCTTGAATTTAATAACATGTGGAAGAAAAATGTAAATGATCATTTTCTACATACTGGAGTCTCTGTTTTCATTTGGTGTCTTGTTTCATTCATTTTCTTGTTTAAATGCTGTTCTAGTCCACAACGTTTGCAAGGTTTTAAACAAATATATGATCCCCTACAAATTAGGAAATAGGTTTCTGGTTTCCTGTTGAAACTGATGGAATCTAATAAACCCCTACCCCATTGAAAGATCCTGACCCTGACTGAAGAAATCTCTTAAGCGTGTGCTTATATTCACCCATGTCCAGGAAAGCATTTTAGAATGTGCTTAATATGATTTCAATGGGACTTAAATGTACTTAATTTCCCCCCCTAAATTGGGGCGCCTGTGGTGCACCTCCGACTCTGAGGTGCTGACTGCCTTCAACGCTGAGTAAAGCACACAGGATCAAGCCTCACTAAAACAGATGCTAAACAGGTCTAGTTGTGCAGGTTACCTCTTGGTCAGCACCCTGGGGATTGGAGTGGGGACCTCTAGAGTTAACAGAATGAGCTGTGACAGAACAGAATGAGTTTAAGAACCCAAGGCTGCGCAGGTGGCTACTGTAACTCATATCCTCTGTGGATCAGCACTGAATGGGACCTGTAACACCCACACTCACCACTGGATTACACAATATTGATTTCCCCCCCCCTGCATTTGCAGCTGGTTCTATAAACTCCCTTGCACTCTCTGTGAGTGCTGATTTCCGGGAAGAAGGGGCGTTAGAGGGGATTCAATACTTCTTTAACTTTTTTTTTTTGTTTAGTTGAGATGTTTTAAACACAAACAAAATCTGATTTTTTTTACTCCTAAACAATGTACCTAAAAACAACCACCATAAATCAGGAGAAAAGTAAACTCTGCAAAATGCAAAGTCTTAATGTGACTTAAAGCTAATCAGGATAAGGCACTAGACAATGCACTGAAAGAACAATTGAGCATTAGCAGGAGATTGACTAGATGATCTCACAGGTGTTTTCCATCTCTAATGCCTATAAATCTAGGTGGTCCTTCTGAAAAACAGCATGCCCATAGCTTGCTTTGGGGTTTGCTTGTATACCATCATGTATAAATGAGAGAAGAACATATTATTAGCCCCACATTTTACAAATGAGTAAATTGGGTTCAGAAAGACTAAGACTTGCTCAAGTTCGTGATAGAGCTGGGAACTGAACCTAGATCCTGCTGGACCTGCATCCCAATCAGCTATCAGCAAGGTTTAGAAGTTTTTGCAGTCAGCTGGACTGACCTAGACAAAAAGGGTCTCATTGGAAATATACCATCCTTAGAGAAGGTGCTCACGTAGCCAGGGACAACGGGGTATGCTGAGTTTCTACAGCCAGGCAATGCATGGATATTTTTCCCACCATCACACCACGTGGGACATTAGTGCCACTTCACATATTTAGGCAATAAAGTATTTAATACACAGCAGCAGAAATGAGACTGTAATAGCATTGAAATCAGTTTGTCACAGAAGGCATTGGCAGTCTGCCTTGGTAATTGAAACAAGAAATCGACATCAGTTATACTTGCAATTATATGAGTCTAGTAATAAAAGAACTCCTAAGGACCTGCATGTGACCCACTGCAAAGAATGGGTTCTTTTTTGAAAAATGTTGCAAAACAGTCAATACAGCAGGATACACCTTTTTTAGCTATTTGTTTTTAAACTAGGAGGATAACTTTTCTTGGCAGTTATAGGCCTCTGGAGTTTCTGACCTACTGGTGGGAGGAGTATAGATTATTCATTGTTTGAATGACAGCAGCTCTGATTGGGGATCAGAACCCCATGGTGCTGTCAATCCTCATGTGCTGCGTCCTGTCCCAGGGAGCTCATAATTTATGACAAGATGCAACAAGTGAATTAAGCCAACAAATGTGGGGATGGGGACAAGATAACAGTAAGACAAGCGTGTATTTGCAGAATAAGCAGTAGTCTCAAAGAGAATCCCTTCCCATGGAAACTAGTTTGGATGAGAACTAAACTGCCCCTTCCCTCCCTACCTGCAATGCTCTGACTGTATCAAAGATGGTTTCAGATTGGACAAATTTTAGAGCACTGTCCTGAATTGCTTGTGGGATTCTAAACAGTGAGCTAATCAGGCAGATCTACTGCCACATCAGCCATTAAGTCCTTTCCTTTCTCACCTGACAATATGTGTGTGGAAGAGAAGGACCTTCTCCTTCCTCATGGCTTCCATGATTAGTGGTGATAAAGGTGACTTGCACATTCTCCAGGTCGGTGGGAGAAGAGAATCTTCAAACCCCTTCCTCTTTGTGCGGATAGTGGAAGAAAAGTCCTATAGGCCCAACCACATGGTACAAGCAAAGAAGAAACCTGTAGCCCAAGACCCAATCCTTTCTGTTGAATGTGACTCAGAGGAGTCCTGCTAGTCTAGCCCATGTCCCTTTAGCAGGATGAGGCTGGAAGAATCTCCCACCACATTAGAGAAAGAGGCAATGGCTTGATGGTGCTGGCTGCTCCTGCTGACCCCAAGTTACCAGGGAAAGAAAGGGACCCAGACCAGTTGCACGGATGGAATGCAGGCAAAGCTCAATGTCTCCTGCATGAGATGGACCATGAGTCCATATTAGAAATATCTAGTTGACTAATATTTTCAACAAAAAATTTTAGGCATGACTCTTCATGGCCTTGACTTGGAAAAGTGGCAGTGGTCCCTGGATATAGAAAGGAAAATGTTGACATGGGGCTTATACAAGCTCCCAGCAACTCTCTCCAGCTCCTCTGTACTCCAGACTTTGGGGACATTTAGCTCAGGGTCCAAACATTACAACAGGACCTTATCTAAGGGTCTGACTGATGGACTCTCATGCCCAATTTTGCTATTCACATCCGTCTCTATTTCTATTTATACACAATTCTAAAATGAGTTTATTGCCCATTTAAGGAACCTTTAAAACTGAAGTTCTCTTTTACCCACAGTGCCCCAGGAGCAGTGGCAATGCAGGCTAACCCACCCTGTCCTTCCAGCATGCCCCAAAACCTACTAGTGGGACTGCTTCGAAAGATGGAAATCTCCACTTCAGCCATTAACCTCTGCGCTGAGATTGCCAACAAGGGACCCCGTGACTTATCCCCATTGGAGAATGATTTTTAAAATATGGACATTTGGACCATGGTGACTGTGCTGAACATGGCAGGGTTCCGATAGTAATGGTTTTCCATCACTACCCACCTGGTCTGGTGTCAAAGCAATGATTAAGGATACCTCTACACTGCAGCTGGGGATATGAATGGCAGTTCCTGTAGATGTACCTGCACTAGCTCTACTTTGGTTAGCTCACTAGAAATAGAAGTGAGGACACCAGGATACAGACTTTGGCGCTGGTTGCACAAACCTGCCTGAACCCCCCTGTGTACATACCCTCTTGTGCAGCCCAGGACATGCCACCATGTCCTCACTGGTATTTTTAGCAAGCCAGCTAGATTAAAGTTAGCGCTGGTACATCGAAACAAGCTGCAAATCACACCCCCAGTTGCAGTGCCTAAGGCCTTATTTACACTAGAAAGTTGTAGCTTTTTTACTATACCGGTATAGCTAAAGTAATACAATCCCCACTTGTGTGCATTCAGCTATGCCGGTATAAAGGTGCTTACAGTGGTTTAGCTTATTTCAGGTTGGCAAGAGGAATAAGCCCTGGTCTACATTTAAAATTTAGATCGACCTACCTACATCACTCAAGGATGTGAAAAATTCACACCCTATAGCTCCATAGTTAAGTCGCTCTAACCCTGGTGTAGACACGGCTAGATCAATGGAAAAATTCTTCCGTCGATCAAGCTACCACCACTTGGGGAGGTGGATTACCTACATTGATGGAAAAATCCCTTTCAATAGTGTAGGAAGCTAAAGCACCCATAGTGTAGATGTGCCCTAAGTGTTACGAGTATAAGTATACAGCTATAGCTCTGTCCACTCTAGGAGTTGTACCGGTATAAGTATGTCAGCGAGAAAAGAAAATCACATCCCTATCTACATAGTTATGCTGGTACAAAACCTATGTATAGATCAGGCCTTGGAGATTAAAGTCTCCATATCCCATTTCCAAGACTATGAGAAACAGCCTGAAACAATCCCTAAATGAATATAAGAATGATGGATTCCCAATACAACTACTGACTAGAAAAGTCTTTAAAAAGGAGCATTCTTAGAGGATTTCCATATTTAGTAATTAAAGGGAAATCATCATCAGAATGAGCCAGCTATGTGAATCCTTAAGAATAGAACCAGAACATTACAATATAACAGTATGTGGCTATAACATCAACAATATAAAGCCACAAAACCCATTGAGAGTTTCTTCTCTTTTTATGTTACATAAGTGAGAAAAGGTGATCTGCATGTTTCTATAATCAGAGAATGTTGCCTGTTTCCTGATTCTGGCACCAACTCCCCATTTAAATTTCAACCGAAATGTTACAGTACATTAGTTTTCATAGTCTGCAGGAAAAATATGTAGCACAGAGCTGTTCGCTGCTACAAAATACAACAAAAATTGCTGTCAAATAAAATAATACAAACACACACAAAAGAACCCATGCTTGGACCAAAATAGAAAACCATCTCTCTCCTTGCCCTGTTTCAGAGCTGTTGTGTTACACTTGGGATCACTCCCGCCACCTATTTTGAATATAATTGGAAAACTTCATTTGAAGTCTGATGGAATTTCACCCTATTCAAGAGGATGTCCGTTGCAATAAGTATCTTTGCTGGACAAAGAAAAGCAGCTAAAAATGAAGTAATGAAGGGCATACCTGGAACAAGTGCTCGTTTTAAAACGACTGGCTGCTCAGCCATCTGTGGACAAAACTGAGCTGTTTTTTCCCATTAAAGCAGCTTTCCAGTATTTGTTCAGATAAATTTTGTTCCCGTAAAATGTTCCGCTCGTTGCATTTATTTCTTCTCTCTGCATTGCTAAGTTTGAACAGCAAGACAAACCAAACCAGTTGGAGGATTTTACTCCACCACTGGAGGCATCATGATATTTGTTTTTCCCTACCAAATGGATGAGCTAAAAAGGTACAGGGTCAAATGCTGCTCTGATATACACCCTTGAAACCACACTGGTGGTAAGTGATGGTTGAATTTGACCCTTCCTGTGCAAGCTGCTTCTGATCACACCAGCAAACATAACAGAAGTTTCACTTGCTTGAATGACATTGAAAACTTGGTATCTTTCCATATTTGTTCACTGCAGTGTTGTAAGCCAAATAGTAAATAACTTCTAACTTCCATTAGTGATCCATAATATCAACATTTGTCCAACTTATTTCTGTCCTTTGCACACTCTTGATCAGGAGAAGGGTGGAGGTCTAATGTAGCCTTGCAAAACTCTATTCACTCACTTGCCCAAAGTAAATCTCTGTAAGTGCGAGAGTTAAATATATACAAAACAAAACAGCAGGTGAGTAGATTTTTGTGCCTGGGATTAGTACAATCTGGTATAATAGTGCATGTAGCCCCACCAAAAACAGCCAGTGAAAGTTTAATCCACTAGAAGAGAAATATAAAAATGGTTTGGTAACCCCTATACTCACACAGGGTATCAGAATCTGGCCCTTTCTCATACTGAGTAGCACTTTACTCTGTGTGAAGTCCCATTTAAGTCAATGAGGCAGATCCTCAGTTGGTGCAAATTGCTATCGCTCCATTGAAGTCAATGGAGGATCTGCTGTGTGGGGACCACTTTTGGATTACAGTTTTATTCAGCATGAGTAAGGACAGGACTGCCATAAGAAAGCATAGAACATAGCGAGATACATGTATTACCCACTGGCTTTTATCCTCTGTATGCAATTCCTTTTCCATAGCTGTCAAGTATCAGGGAGTAGCCATGTTAGTCTGTATCCACAAAAACAATGAAGAGTCCGATGGCACCTTAAAGACTAACAGATTTATTTGGGCCGAAGCTTTCGTGGGTAAAAAACCCACTTCTTCCTGAAGACATGGGTTTTTTACCCACGAAAGCTTCGGCCCAAATAAGTCTGTTAGTCTTTAAGGTGCCACCGGACTCCTCATTGTTTTTACATAGCTGGAGGATGTTCAGAGATACCTCATCAGAAATGATCCCATCCCAGATGGACAATTTAACACACATATTTACAGATATGGAAACAAATCTGAAAACCTCTTAAAGGTGCATGTTATCAGCTAGTGCAATAAGTAGAGTTGATTTTTATGGGAAGATTTGTATGATTAACAGGAGTCAGAGGATCTAAACTCTGTTCCCAGCTGTGAAACAGACTGCTTGGGGAACCCTGGTCAAGTCCCAACTTTTCTGTCCTTTGGTTTCTCCAGTCTGTAAAATGGGATACATATATTTATCTAACCAACAGTGGTGTTAGGTGGCTTACTTTATCAGTGTTTATAATGTACTTTGAGATCCTTGGAGTACTATTATTATATATATTGTAGTAATATATATATTGTATATATATACAGTATATATATATATTGTAGTAATATGTGTAAAACAATAATAGTAATGGTCTAGGTTTACTTGGTTCTGCCTCAGTGCAAGGGGTTAGACCATATGGTCTCTCAATGGCCTTTCCAGCCTTACATTTATATGACTATATAATAATTAATGTTATGATTCATTTTTTATTATTGTTATTAGCAATTTATAGCAGTCCTCACTAATGCTGGTGAATTTAGGATTTTTTTCTGTTTGTGAATTGTTGGCAAGCTGATCCCAATTTCTGAAAATGTAGTTGTAAGTACAGTCCAGACAGTGTGGACAAACAGCTTTCTGCCTTTGGGTTGTTTGCAAAATGTGCATTATGGATGAAATTCACTCCCATAGAGAGGGCTAGGACAAGGTATCCTCGTCACTTAGCTCCCACTTTGAATGTTTGTGTGAGTTAAATAGGCTTTTTACTGGGCCCGGGCACAGTGATGAATTTCACTGTATTTATGGCATGTGATGGGTCTCTTAAATCAGGTGGAATTGCTTCTGCTCCCTGGTCTGATGATACATTTTTTAAACCTGACCAATAATGAATGACAAAATGATGAAGTAGGAATAATCAGCATATACTTCTGGTTCACATGCACGATATGAGTATTGGTGTAGGGTGAAATTCACACCCGTACAGAGAGCCAATGCAAGGCCTAAGCAATGCCTAAATCCTACGTTTTCTTCTTCTAGCTTTGGTCCCACACATAAGGGTTGGCTCGTCAACTCCTTCACCAGGGAGCACCCTAGTTCTTATAGGGTGTATAAAGGACTCATTTCATAGCTTTCTTTGGCAAAGTTGTACAGCCAGCTGCCAGCCTGATGCCAACACTCCTCCGTTTTCAACTGGGCTCGGGACCAGCTACAGCGGAGTTCTTTCTCAAAACAGGGCTTCGATGGGACTTAAATGTTGTGCTGGCCATCTGCACAGGGTGAATGCCACCTATAAAGACCAGCCAGTCCCTCATACAAAGACCTATTCATGTGAATGATCATAAATAGTGAATAATAAGAGGTGTGAACATAGTCAAACCATAGAGTTGTCTGGAATCTGAATGGATGGATGCTCACAAACACTGATTTTGTAGTATTTTGCATCCCACACTGTGTTTATATATCAGTTTATACAGAGGATGATGTATAAAACATGCACACACAGAGCGATTATGATGATTATCTTAGCACACTTGTGAAAGTTGAATGAAAACTAATGTCAGACTCATTTTGCATTCAACTATGGCAGAGCAAGAAATGTGGCTGCTAATAAAGGCAGATTTGGCAGCTGCAGAGCATTGGCAGTGGTACAAGATTTCTTAGCAAGCTACTGAATAGCTCCAGCTGTGCAGAACTTGAAATTTATCTTGAAAGTACTAAACGACAGCTGTCCTGATCCGCTGGACCACTTGCCTGTCTTAGAGATGATGATTTTTTTAAGCAAAAAGTTATACGCTTATGTTATATTTTGCCCCTTTTATTGGCATAATAACCAAAAAAAAACCCCACACACATGTGGGAGGATAGCTAGCAGGTATGATCAGATAAAAGCCGGTATGATGCTTAGCAAATGCTATTACAGAGCACCTTCTGAACTGTGTCAGAGGCATATAAAGATTGCTGCAAGACACATGGTTTGCATTATGTCAAGGTTCTGATGTTTGCCCTACTTAATAAGTCATATTGTTCCTGTGTCGTCATGCTCTGTTAGGCAGGTAAAACAAAATGCTCTTTACTACAACAGCAGTGAAATTAGCAATGAGAGAGCAAACGATTGCCACTCTCCAGCCAGATTCCTTTCACTGAATAAATGTCTTTTTCTTGACAAACAAATGGCAGTGATATATAACAGGACAAAGAACTAATTGGTGGTGGTTGTATATTGTGCTAGATTAGAAACAGTGTTAGGCCCAATCCAGCAAAGCACATAAATACATTCTGAACTTTATGGGCAGTGAATCCAATGGGACTACTCCTACACGTAAAGTTAAGGACGAGTTTCGGTGCTCAGTTGTGGGACTAGCGCTGTATGCTGCTTCAGTCAGGCAGTAAATGCAACAGCAACTGATTAAGGCTTCTTCCTGTTGACTATCCAACTTCCTGCTGTTGAACGTCAGTGAGATTAGTCATGTGCTTACCGTTAACCACGTGCTTAAGTGCTTTTCTGAGTCAGAGCTTTTGTTGGTTTTCATTCTATTGCACCTTCATCGTATCATCATCTGGATTCTCCTCACTGACTTTTGCACAGTAATGCCTGTAGGAAGGCCTGAGAAGGGCACAGAGCTAGAAGCTGTGTTGATGGAGGACAGATGGAGGTGAAGGGAGATCATGGGTAAGGAGATAGTTTAACTAGGATACTAGTGGGTTTGGAAAAGATCCAATTAAACGTGTTCAACTTATGGGATCGCTGAAGAGGGTTGCACTGGAATTAGCAATGGCAAGATATTTAGGGCTTGTCTACATGGTGCACTAGTCTGCACTGCAGGAGTGTCGATGAAGCTTGTCAGGAGAGGGATTGTGAGAAAGGAGCAGCGTGTGGAATGTGTCACAGAGAGAATCAGAGGAAGCCAGACACATGTTCAGGGTGTTATCCTAGGGCAGGAAAAGGGACTAAGATGACTGAGAGACCCAGGAGGGAGGATGAAGGAGCCCAAAGGGCTCAGATACGATGTGGGTAAGGTGCCAACAATTTTTGGGCTTATCCAAAATGACCCCTGACCCTTTCAGGGTCATCTGTGTTACTAATTAGAATTTATTTATTATAATCGAATGTATTTGTATGTATTCTTATTATTTAGACTGTGGCGGTGCCCAAGATGTCCGAGGCACTTTCCAAAGACACAGGAAGAGACAAAGTCTAAAATGACAAAGACAGATAAAGGGAGGGGAAGAAAGCGACACAACAGACAAGCAAAGTTATTGAGGATAATAGGTGCATCTTGTTCGTGCCAAATTTGATTAGAGGAACTACCACAGTCTGAATAAATAAATGAATAATAATGCATTTTAATTAGTGATGCCTTAAAAGGTTCAAGGGTGGGTTTGGATCAACACCGGAAATTCTGGACCCTTACCCCCATGGTGCACAGGCCCTGTGCTCACCCCTTCCTAAGAAGCAAATTTCACCCTGACATAGTCAAGAAATCCTTACTCACATGAGTAGTCCCAGAAAGTTGAATAGGAGTATTCTGATGTCTATGGCTTATTCCTGAGAGCAGAGGCTGGATTGGGCCCTGTTTCATTAAATGAAGAAAAACGGCTATTTGGTATGAGCACAAGATTTCTCCTTCGATTTAAATCCTTCTTGCAAGCGCGGCAATTTAAACAGGATGGTCCATCAGCCAAGGATGAAAGAAAATCATTAAAGAGAAGAGGAAAATTCACAAGATGGTGGAATTTTCTTACCAAGGGAAACTGTAAAGAGATCTCTGGTGTAGGAAACAACAGGGCTACACACTTTCTCCACTGCAACTATGCCCGTTGAGCAAGCAGTGACAAATGAAAGCTTCTTCAAGCACCCTGTAGTCAATATGTGCTAGATGCCCCCCAGAGGGGGGTATGCTCAGTTGTTCTTAAAAAAATAGGGAGATATAAACATGATTCCAAGTCTGTTTTTAGCTCCTTTTCCAAAACTAAGACATAGCCAAGTCTGTCATTCAAAAAAGCAATAGTATTTAAAAGAAAGATTTTTTTCCTTTAACTCTGAATTTATGAGGGAAACATATAATATGTATTAGCTTTACACACAACAACGTAAGTGTCACCACCAGAACTTCTTGGCAATTATGCCTCAATAACTCACAGTGCCTTGAGTAACTGGATGGCTCAGGGGATTGCTAATGGGGTATGAAGTCTTTCAGCACGAGATTGCCAATTTGACTCCAGCCCAGATTGTTAGATACTGAGGGCCAGAACTTCAACTGCTGGGATTCAGTGTGGCTCTGTGGCTGTCAGGAGACTTATGTCTATTTACATCAGTGGAAGATCTGGCCCTAGAACTTGTTACCTTCTGATGCATGTCCAGCAGTCTATGTAGAGTGAGTTGGTGGTCTCAGGTACTGATGCACTAATTGGCAGCCTCTGCAGATGTCAAAATTTGACTAATTCTGGGCAATGAACTACTCTAACCTTTATAAATTGTTTCAGGATTGCAGCAGGATGGTATGGGAAGGTATGTGATGTCACTGCCTTTGCTGTACCAATTCCATTTTAAAAACAGCAGGTTTCAGGTTGGTGCCTTTTGCCAGCAGTAAATTCAATTAAAAATGGATTGTCCTCTTTTCCTCATTTTCAGAAGTTTCTTTGCCTCCTATCTCTCTCCCAATTATATTTCAGTTCAGCTCCCTTATCACTCCTCCTTGATTAGCTGTTGCACCTCCACACTTTTACTGCATTTGTAGCTTTCTTGCTGATTGGCAATTTATGGATCTCACAGCTCTGTGGCTTCTCAGATGCAGAAAGGAGGAGGTGCTTTTCCAAATAGGTATCACTTTAAAAAACTTGATAAATGAATTTCAACAGCTGTTTTATGTGGCTTTTCTCTACATTAAATTTAACTTTTCTAAGAAAGCCTGCATTGAAATAACTGCCAACATCTACAGGCAAGGAATGTTCCTTTCATTTACTGCCCAGCTTTGATCAAGTAAATATTGCTGCTTTCATACGATCCCCCCACCCCATGTTAATCTGCAGCAGAAAAGTGTTTCTAAGAGAGAATGATGAGCCTTCTCTAATCAAT
The DNA here is from genome assembly GCF_011386835.1 of Chrysemys picta bellii. NCBI lineage: Eukaryota > Metazoa > Chordata > Testudines > Emydidae > Chrysemys > Chrysemys picta. Next base: position 126,009,470 of record NC_088795.1, on the reverse strand, counting down.
AGAAAAAGAAAGTCATCTATAGAAAACAAGAAGGAAATAGCGGACTCATTTCATGGGGATGTGGTTGACGGAGAGTACAGGTCAAATTACACAGTCCTCCACCAGGAGACCACTCAAGATGGAATATTGCATGCTGGGCCTAATGCATCATGAGATGCCATTCTCTGTATTCCATATGGGTGACATTTACCTCTTTACAAGGCCTACACCCCACTTAAGTCCCATTCAGGCCCTCAGAACAGTAGGACTTACATGTTCTATCCCTCTGTACAGGGGTGAATTTCACCCTATGAAAACAAATGGCATTTTGGCCCCTGGTCCACGCTTCCCTCTTCTTCTCGGTTTTGTACAGCTCCAAGCATGTTAGTGATCAACAAATAATAGTAATAAGCTACATCTTGAGGGCCTTACTCAATTTTCACTCAGTCCTTACTCAGACAAAACTCCTGTTGTATAAGGACTGAGTAAACAGAGCCCCCAATTCACCAAACCATTACTATTCAGCAAAACACTTGAGCATGTGCTTGACTTTAAGAACATGCTTAAGTGCTTTACTGAACTGGAGCCTGAAAAAGGACTTCAGCATTTGGACCCCAGCTCAGCAAGGTACCTAGGTATGTCAGTGGGACTACTCATCTGCTTAAATTAGGCGTGTGCCTAAGTCCCTTGCTGAATCAGTGCCCTGACCCATTATTAATAGCTCAATCCTCACCTTACACATCTATCCCATCTACAGTATCTAGGTTTTTATGCTGTGCTAGTGCCAGCTCTGTGAACAGAAGAATGTGCATCGCCTCCCATTGCATCACATATTGTTTGTGTGTGTGTAGCCCTGCACCCTATTAAAATACTAGAGAGTCACCTATTTCTTACCACCTGTTTTAGATTACTTTCCATGATGATGGCTGCCATTTGCCTGATTATATGCAAGCTAAGAGCTGCCTATTGGTTCCTGGAAAGTTACAAATGCAGCCCTTGGTTGACTAAAGTTTGGATGACCCTCCTTTAGCACAAGCATACTATTCAAACTTCTCAGCAAGCTAGATAAATGCTTTACTTCATGGCAATCGTTCAGCTTACCAGTCTGAGGAAGTTGGAATCCAAAACCTTGCCTCAAAATACAGCATTTATCAGACTTGCTGAGAGGTTCGAATAGCATTTTTCAGCTATGGGATGGCGTACAGCAGGCAAATACAGTTGCATGTTGAATAGTTATAAATATGGCCACAAACTGGGCTCAATTCTTAACTGTGATACACAGGCACACACGGCCACAGAACAATTGTACTTTGTTCTTCAATAGCACCAGTCATTCTACAGGGGATCTCAGTGCACATTATAAAGATCCCTGTGAGGTAAGCAGAAACCATCCTCATTTTACAAATGGAAAAGCTAAGAAACAGAGAAGATAATGGATGCACCCAAGGTCACATACTCTGTGGCAGAGCTCAGGCTATAACCCACATTTTCTGATTTGTAGTCCTTTGCTTTAACCATAAGACAGTCCTTCCAGATACACTGAGATATCTATTAATGAGCATAAATGCACAAACCCTGTAGCAGATTTTCTAAAGATAGGCAGGAAACCTTGTGATCTGCCAAAATCAGAGACCTAGAGATTATTCTGTATCACCTAAAACATCTCAAGTAGAGCAGTTTTCTTTAGGTGTTCATCTTGTCATCAACTACTTCATGGGAAGAACATATCCCTTGGCCTTGAAGATAAATAATAAGTTTCAACTCTTTTGCTTCAAAATACATTGTTTAGGTAAATAAGGAGGCTTCATATATATCCTGTTCAGGATTTGGGGGTCTTCCAAGCAAATTTCCAAATACATGTCCATTATTATCATGGAAGTGTAGAACGTGAAGGGATCTCAACAGGTCCTCTAGTCCAGTCCCCTGCACTCAAGGCAGGGCTAAGTACTAACTAGACCATTCCTGATAGATGTTTGTCTAACCTATTCCTAAAAGTCTCCAATGAGGGAGATTCCACAGCCTCCCAGGGCAATTTATTCCAATGCTTAACCACCCTCACAGGAAGTTTTTCCTAATGTCCAAACTAAACTTTCCTTGCTGCAATTTAAGCCCGTTGCTTCTTGGCCTATCCTCAGAGAGTATGCTGTGAAAAAGGTAGAAAATGCAATTTATAAGTGTTTGTACAGTATGTAATATAATGGGGTCCCAATCTCTTATTGGCAGCAGTAGGTATTGCCATAATAAAAAAATAAGCAATATAATTCCTTTGCTTATCATATACTACTGAAATACTAATACTTCCTTTGAATGTCTTGTCTATTTAGATTGTAAGCTCTTTGGAGTTGGGACTGTACCTTACTAGGTATATGTACAGCACTTTACACAATGGGGCCCTGGTCTCAGCTGTGGCCTCCAGGTGTTACCATAATACAAAATAATAATAAATAATGTATAGCTGGAAGTAGCTAATAATGGACACTTCACTGGCGGATGAGCCAGCAGTAGAAGACTGCCAACTATACTGGTTTCTGTCAACCCCTTCTGTTTCTCAATTTGCCATAACCCCTTTTTGATCGGGAAGCTCCTCATCATTCACTGAAGCACCAGCATTTACCAGCAGCTCAGCAAATAGAAAATAAAATATCCTAGCCACTGCATGAGGCTGCACTGAACTGGTTACAGGATTTATCACAAATAAAAGCAAGAAGGTGATTATTCAGCTCTACCTGTTCACTTTTGCACACCACATTGTAAAGAAAAGACTCAAGCCAAATGAGAGCGTGCAAAGGAGACGAACAAACATGGTGAAAGGTTGGGGTGACAGTGTCTGCTGAGGGAAAAATCACAGAAATGGGCATTTAGAGAAAAGGAAACATGATCAATGCCTACAAAATACATAAACCAATGTTGTTAAGAGGACAGAAATCAATTATTCTCCTCATTCAGCAAGGTTAGAAAAAGTTGTAATGGGACTTATTTGCATGGAGATTTTTAGGTTAAATATTAGGAGAATTATAACCCCAAGAACATCCTGGCAGTGGGACCAGCTGTCAAGAGAGACTACGGAATCATCATCATTGGAAATATTCCATCGCATTATGCCTACCAACCCATGCAAGTCGCAAAAGCTTCAGATGCTGACTCCAGGACAGGCCAACATATTAAGAGAAAGATCGGCCAACCAAGGAAGCCAGAAACCCCCAGGCAACCCAGATTTTTACTTCTTAAAAAGAAAGGCAATTCAATGTAAATCAAAGCAAAACAAAAGGTGATGTCAGTGCAATATTAAGGTGAAGATGTTAAAGACACAATTTGACAATCGGGATCAAATCTCATGTCATATTTATTTCTACTCCACGGTGTGTCTACGTTGTGGACAATACTCCCACATACAGGACTGGAAATTTCACAGGGACAAATTTTAGATGTGACATCTTCTTTTAGGCTGAGGACATTCAGGGTAAGAAGTTTCACCTCCTTAAACTTTCTTCCAGTTTCTTGGTTTTTAAATTACACCAGATATTGGTAGATGGGTGTAAGTAGGGCTAAGAGGGTGTAATGGAGTGTAAGGGAGACTAAACGTAAGAGAAACTAATTCATCTCACCCCTGAATTTGCCCCACAGTTACCTCCTAATGCATATCTCAGGGCCACAGCCATCTAATGGTAGCCTTGTGCTTCCAGATTGCCTCCCCTCACTATCCCGCAGCAACTTGCAGGACTGTAGAAGCACATCTCCTGCAGGTATCATTGGGAGTCCCCAGACAACTGCTCTCCAGGAAACCCCTTGCACTCAGAGGTGACTGCACTGCATAGAAGAGGAACCCACACTAGAGAGTCTGACTGAGTCAGGTTTATCTTGCTCCAAAAGTGGGGAAGGAAAAGGACAACAATCTGGAAAGTGAGCATGTCCCTTGATCCCTGTAAATGAATCCCCTCATCGCTCAGGTGTGATGTAGCAGATCCTCACTGTTTTAGCACCCCCTGTCCATGGTTGCCACAGCACTGTGGCGGTTTCTCTGACTGGTAACTCAGCCCTCTGGCTAGGTCAGTCTTTAGCCCTCCTCTTCCAGGAACAGACTTGTCCAAACTGAAAGTCCAAAACTGTTTTTAACTGAAACAAAAAAAAAATCTTTCTGCCCTCCCTGAGGTTCTTCTTCAGCCAGTCTTTGGTTCAGCCTGCTGCCCTCTTGCTACTGACAACCATTTTGGAGAGCTTGTACACCCCTGCCCCCTTGGGACTGGTAGGGGAATCCAGTCTCGTCCTCTACTCTGGGTTCCAGCCAGGGCCCTGTAGTGCACCGTTGGTCAGCTCTTTTCCCTGGGCCACTTCCTACCTCGCCTCTTACTTCCCCTCTGGGTCTCCCAGTCTCTCCCCTGTTTGATCAGGGTCTCTCTCAGGCCTTCCTTCCTGCTCTGAGCTTCCTACCTGGCTCTCCTTCCAACTCTTTCGTCAGCTGGGGCCTCTCAGCAGTTAAACCTGGCTCCTTTTATGAAGAACTCACTCGATTCCTCTCAGGTGGGGCCTATCCTGTAATCAGGGTTGACTTAGCCCCAGGCTCTCCAGCCCAGACAAGCCACCCTGTTATAATCCCACTCCCTCCCATCCTCAGCCTTTCTCCTTTCAACCTGTGGATTTGGAACCTCATCAGAATGGGGTCAACACGGAAGGGCGAACAGCTGGCACTCTGCTCATAGAAGCAGAGTGGAGCATTGAGCTCTGTGATCAGGTCTTTCACTCCACGATCAGACAGTATGGCACTATTACCCCTTGACATACTAGTGGCCTACTCAGTATTTATTTTACCAACATGGGTTAAATATGTGGAAACACCAGCCAGGATCAAAGCCCCACTTGGGAGTCACTGTACAAACACATGAAGATACAACCCGTGCCCAGATAAGCTTAAATGTCAGAAGGCAAGTGACACATAAATGATGTGAAAAGAGAGAGACAATAAAATAGATTCAATTTAGATACATAAACATATTTCCAATTATTATAAATTGATTAAATAAGTTTAATCTATCCCCATCTGCCATTTAATCTAGCCATTAAATGACTGATTTCTTACAGTCGAATTTCTCATGTTACTAAGTAACTAACGCACAGCACAATGGCTCACTGAAACATTAACCGCCAGATTTTCAAGTTCTCAGCATCCACAGTTGTGACCAGATTTTTTTAAGTTAATTTTTAATTGATTTCCATAAAGACACAGACAATGAAAACTACAAAAAGATAAATGATTTACAGCTTGTGTGTTTCCAAATGCTGACTGCTTCACGGGATCTCCAACAGAATTATGGAATTACACAATTTTACAACTTTTCATAGCTGCAAAACCAGGCAATACAAAACCAGACAATACTACATAAACATAGCATGTTAGGGTGGGGGTAACAGTAATAAAATAGAAGACACACACATGAATTGGGAGAGGAGGGAAAGGATGTGACTGGAAGGGGGGAGGGGAAAAAAGGAGGGGTTAGATTTTGACAAGAGTTTTCAACTCCTACTTTTAACCACCTAACCAAAGGCCAAAATGGCTCCACACCCACCACTTCCTATTGTGACACTTACAGACAGATTTTCAAAAGGTCTCAGTCAGAGGCAATATGTGTGTGTGTGCGAGGGGAGGGAGAGGAATATGGGGTCACATGCCCCCTGCAGATTTGCTGCTTGGCTTGTACTGAGCACGCTCACACTGGACTGAGCATGCTAGTAACACTGCTGAAGCCGGCTGTCCTCACTCTGCCTCCCCACTATCGGCTGGTCTCAGCACCCAATATCCTGAGCACTTTGGAAAATCTGACCACTTATTTTGCTGCCTAAATGGAATCTGAGACGTTCTGAAAATCTGAGGCTTCTCTAAGGTACACTAAGGGACTGAACGGACCCCTGGCTGACCCCAGGATCATGGTTGGGCCTGGAGGAAGAAGATGGCAATAACCCCACATTTTCAAATGCTGCTCTTTCCCCACTCTGTATCTAAAATACCTACATAAAAATATTTATTTTTAAATCTCTGTAACACTTAGGTGAGATTTCTTGTTTCTGTTATTATATGGGAAGCTATCCATATAGATAAGTGATAGGCATCTTCTAAATATCAAAACTAGACAGACTGACTTCAGCAGGACTTCTTGAGTGAACAAGGATTTCTTGAATGAATAAGGACCAACAGGATTAGGCTGGCGTTTATATTTCTTATAACCAATAATGGGCCACATTGATCACTGATGTAGTTCCACAGTAAAGTCACACCAGGGATGAATTTGACCCAGTGATTATTAATCCTCTTACATTTTCTCAAATCAATAAGTAATAAGACCATGACAAGTTTATATGACAAAAAGGGACTAACTAAAGAAGTAGGAACCTTACTTCTCAATTTCCTGGCTTCTGCCACAATTTGGCCCTTAACCTTAGCACTACATTTGTTTTTGTTTTGAAAATTAGTGTGAAAAGAAACAGAAATGTGTCCAAGCCCTCAAAATAAAAACAAAAAAGTACAATATTATTTCAGGAGCTGCCATGCAAACTAGTAGCTGTTTAGAAGTGGCATTAAGGAACGTTGAAACTGTTTTTTGACAGAAAATTGAGTTTTACACTATAAAACATTTTTTTATGTACAGTATCTGCTTTCTGCGAGAAATGTCAAATTTTCATCAAAAACTGTATTTTTTTCAGTCAAAACCCAAAAACTTTCAGATTTCAGACCAAAGTGTGGAGTTTTCTAATGAAAATTAAAAATTTTCTGAGGGAGAAACCCATTTGCTGACCATTTCTAATTGAAATATGTAGGAACATAATAGGAGCATAGGACTGGAAGGGACCTCCTAGTCAGCCAGTCCATTCCCTTGATATCACAGTCAACACTCTTTTATAAGCCGATTCATAAACGTATCAAGCTCCATCTTAAAACTCGTTAGATTGGTTGCCTCCACTACTCCAACTGGTAGGCTGTCCAAGAACCTTACTCTGACGGCTTGAAACTAAGGCTGTCAAGCGATTAAAAAAATTAATCGCGCGATTTGAAAAATTATTCACGATTATTATTATTGCACTGTTAAACAGTAATGGAATACCATTTATTTAAATATTTTTGGATGTTTTCTACATTTTCAAATATATTGATTTCAATTATGACACAGAATACGTATACAGTGCTCACGTTACAAATATTTGCACTGCAAAAAACAAAAGAAATAGTATTTTTCAATTCACCTAATACAAGTACAGTAGTGCAATCTCTTTATCACGAAAGTTGAACTTACAAATGTAGAATTATGTACAAAAGAATAACTTCGTTCAAAAATAAAACAATGTAAAACTTTAGAGCCTACTTCAGCCAATTGCTCAGACAAACAAGTTTGGTTACAATTTGCAGGAGATAATGCTGCCTGCTACTTGTTTACAACGTCACCTGAAACTGAGAACAGGCATTTGCCTGGCACAGTTGTAGCCGGCATCGCAAGATATTTATGTGCCAGATGCGCTAAAGATTCATATGTCCCTTCATGCTTCAACCACCCTGATGACGGATTCTGCTTGATAACCATCCAAAGCAGAGCAGACTGATGCATATTCATTTTCATCATCTGAGGCAGATGCCACCAACAGAAGGCTGATTTTCTTGTTTGATGGTTCGGGTTCGGTAGTTTCCACATCTGAGTTGCTCTTTTAAGATTTCTGAAAGCATGCTCCACACCTCGTCCCTCTCAGATTTTGGACGGCACTTCAGTTTCTTAAATCTTGGGTCGAATTCTGTAGCTATTTTTAGAAATCTCACATTGGTATTTTTTTTTGCATTTTGTCAAATCTGCTGTGAAAGTCTTCTTAAAACTAACGTGCTGGGTCATCATCCGAGACTGCTATAACATGAAATATATGGCAGAATGTGGGTAAAACAGAGCAGGAGACATACAATTCTCCCCTAAGGAGTTCAGTCACAAATTTAATTAATGCATTATTTTTTTAACGGGCATCATCAGCATGGAAGCATGTCCTCTGGAATGGTGGCCAAAGCATGAAAAGGGCATATGAATGTTTAGCATATAAGGCATGTAAATACCTTGCAACGCCGGCTACAAAAGTGCCATGCAGAGGCCTATTATCATTTTCAGGTGACATTGTAAATAAGAAGCAGGCAGCATTATCTCCTGTAAATGTAAACAAACTTGTTTGTCTTAGAGATTGGCTGAATGAGAAGTAGGACTGAGTGGACTTGTAGGCTCTAAAGTTTGACATTGTTTTGTTTTTGAGTGCAATTATGTAACAAAAAAAATCTACATTTGTAAGTTATGCTTTCACGATAAAGAGATTGTACTACAGCACTAGTATGAGGTGAATTGAAAAATACTATTTTTTTTTTGTTTATCATTTTTACAGTGCAAATATTTGTAATAAAAATAATAATATAAAGTGAGCACTGTACACTTTTTATTCTGTGTTGTAATTGAAATCAATATATTTGAAAATGTAGAAAAACATCAAAATATTTAATAATTGCAATTGGTATTCTATTGTTTAGCAGTGCGATAAATTGTTTTAATCGCGATTAATTTTTTTGAGTTAATCGTGTGAGTTAACTGAGATTAATCAACAGCCCTACTTGAAACGCTCTTCTAATTTACAACCTAAATTTGTTCATGGTCACTTTATACCCATTTGTTCTTGTGCCAGTTTTGTCCTTTTGCTCTAATAGCTCTTCTCCCTCCCTGGTGTTTACCTCTCTGATCTATAGAGAGCAATAATATCCCCCCTCTGCCTGGCTTTTGCTAGGCTAAACAAGCCAAGCTCCGCTAGTCTCCTCTTATAAGATAGGCTCTCCATTCCTCTGATTATCTTAGTAGCCCTTCTCTGCACTTGTTCCAGTTTGAATCCTTGAATAATGGGTGAGCACCATGGCACGATTTTAAAGTTTGGCTGGAAACTGGCTTTCCATTATTCTGGTTCCTAGCACATCTGTGTCAGCTGAAATATCACGATGCCAGTTTGAAGGAATCATAGACTATGAGGGTTAGAAGGGACCTCAGGAGGTCATCTAGTCTAACCCCCTGCTCAAAGCAGGACCAACCCCCAGACAGATTTTTGCCCCAGATCCCTAAGTGGCCCCCCTCAAGGATTGAACTCACAACCCTGGGGTTAGCAGGCCAATGCTCAAACCACTGAGCTCTCCCTTCCCCCAAGGGTCAAATGTGCTTAGGCCCTTTAAAGAGGGCCCACACCACCAACCACCAGTACCAGTACCTGTCCCCAACCTGTCCCGAAATACAGGGTACCCGGCAGTTTGCCAGGATCCAAGTTAATGGTGAAGTGAATTTACCAAATCATCACTAGAATTCACTCCTCAATGTCAGAAATATTTGACCTCATGATGACCTTGAAGTATACAAGTTACTAGGAACCAGTATTAGTACTGACAGCTAAAACCACTAAAGAGAACATTTCAAGGCAGACAGGAGTCACATAGCTTTAGAACTAGAACGAAGCCAATTCATGAACCTACATATTCTTATTAAACTGCTTAAACCAACACATTGTGCTATTTCTAGTGTTCCAGCACAGTACATATATCCTAAACCACAAGGCATAAAGAACGGGGTTTCTAATGTCGTTGCCAGCACATTTTTTAAAACACTATACAGTTCATAAAATGCTCGGCATGCACCACTGGATTCATTTATATCCATTAGAAAGGAGCCAGATGAGCAGGACAGTTTTATTTTCACTTTAAGATCTCTCGGTGCTGCATGCTGTCCTAATAGCGACAGACTCCCGATGACGACCGAAATAGTATGCAAGAAAATAATCAACAGTTGCTGTCTGCTTCGAATGGAGACAGAGGTATAAATTAGTACTGTATTTAGGGTGCAAGCACTAGAAACACATAAATGTGTTCCAAACTAGCTATGCAATTAAGGCCTGATCCGAAGCATGCTGAAATCAGTGGTAGTCTTGCCATGAACTTCAATGAGCTTTCAATCAGGTCCCTAACAACTGTAAAAACAAGGGGCCCCATTATCCTCTCTCACCACTTTTACACTTATGTAACTTCTTTGAATTCAGTGGAGTTACTACTGATTTATACCGGTATAAGAATCAGATTTTTTTCTTTCCCTTCTCTCAGTGATTTCCTTTCCCCTTTGTACTGCTCAGAACAGTAACTGAATCATGAACTGTATAACATAAATCTGTGACTTTGTTACTTATCTGTAATTTAATTCTGTAGCTGTTATTAAATCCACAAAATGCCTACCCATACACTGGGATGGGCGATATTATGGAAAATCACGTTTATTACTTATCATTAGTTTTCCAAGAGGGCAAAGAATGACAGTATTGTAAGAATATAATCAACTCATAAAGCAATACATTGGAAATGTGACCTTAAAGACAGCATTTAGAGCCAGATTCTTGATACTCTTACTTATGCAGGGTAGCAGTATCCAAGTCCATAAGGGGTCCCATTGACTTCAGTAGGATTATCTGGAGTATTCAACATAACTAAGGGTATCAGAATCTGGCCCTTGAGGGTCTAACACTGTAGACCCATATCCTCAAAGGTACTTAGATGCCTAACTCCCATTGAAATCAATGGGAGGATCTGGGCCATACTGTTTACCATTATTATTAAAATCAATAGGACTTTTGCTCCAGGACTGAGACCTTCAGGAGATCATGGGTTAAGTTTCCCTCTGTGGATTTGAGGTCTTTATTCTATAATGACCAAATTCTGGTCCTATGAGAAAAGTCCTCAATGCAGGGTTTTGATTGATAGAACTATGTATATGTAGGGCAGAGCCCCAGTTCAGGGGACCTGTTGCAGACAGTAGACTAGATTCAGATACACAGAGCTGAAGAATACCTTCAGTAACCTAAGAAGAGCTCTGGGTAAGTTCAAAAACTTGTCTCTTTCCCAACAGAAGTTGCTCCCATAAAAGATATTACCTCACTCATCTTGTCTCTGTGAACTGTCTATTGACTTCAGTGGGCTTTGGATTAGGTCCTAGCTCTTTAAAAACCAGTGTTACAGGTAAACTTTCATGGCTTGCTTAGACAGTAATAAATCTAATTGCCTCGTGTGGGTGGATTAAGATGGAATTATATATTATAAATTCAACAAACCTCAGGAGTTTTTCTAAATTGTGCCTGGCAGCTTTAAATTCACATAGATTTGTCAATTGTAGTCTGACTCTTATGAAAGGGGTCTTACATTTCCAGCCTATATCCCTTATAAGTCAGACAATTATGCTCCCACTCTGCTAGTTCCCCCCTCCCCCGCCCGCTGACTTCTCCCATGAGAATGCTAAAGGAATTCAGCCAACTTTAAAAGTCGTATTTCTCCCCTTTGATGACAGATATTGGTTTAGTGGGCAGTCAGTATCTAAGATCGCCACAGTCATCAGCAAAAAAAACCCAAACATATTTCAGGCCAAATTCTGTCCTGATTTACTGACTCCAATATGATTACAAAGTCCACATTGACAGTTACAGCACTAAGGGCCAGACTTTCAAAAGTACTCAAGGCTTGTCTACACAAACATTCAGTTGGCAGAAAACTGGGGAGTGAATCTATCCTGCACTAGCCTGCCACAAACTAAGGGCGGATCTACACTTAAAATGCAGCATCGGCACAGCTGCACTGCTGTAACGCTTTAATGAAGATGCTCTAAGCTGACAGGAGAGTGTTCTCCCATTGGTATAGTTAATCCACCTCCTCAAGAGGTGGTAGCAATGTCAGTGGGAGAAGCTTTCTTCTGCCAACATAGCGCTGTCTACAGGGGGGATTAGGTGTTCATAACTGCATCTCTCAGGGGGTGTGGATTTTTCACACCCTGAGCGATATAGTTATACTGATAGAGCTCTGTAGTGCAGACCAGACCTAATTGGCCATATGGACCCTGCTGATGCACATTCACAGTTTGCTAATGCTCTTTGATCTAATCCTCTTTGAAATGGACTAGTGGACCGGTTTGCTGTGAACTAGTTCATGTAGACAAGCCCTTAGTTGCAGATAAGAAGGAGAGTTAGCCATTTAAATGGTTTAGGTGCTTTTGAAAATCCCTCTAGGCACCTATGTGCATCTTTAGGTGCCTAAATACCTTTGAAAATCTGACCCCAAGGGCCTCCTTCTGCTCCCATTGAACTCAATGGCAAACTCCCACATTAGTTTTAATGGGAGGTGGATTGGGACCTCAGGGTAAAACTGTCCTCTCACATCGGCTCTGTTATTCTGCTTTCCCTGCATGCATCAGAAGTTGTCAAAATTGTTCATGCCCTGGGGTGTTTAACGCCTACATTTCTATGGGTGTTTGCTGAGTCAAACTGGCTGAACTGTCACTATTGCTAAGTAAAAACATCTTCAGGCATTTGGAGGCAAAGTCATTGTGGAAGATAGGCAGGGAGGTTTTGTCAGTGAAAAAGTTAATAGGTCTTATCCTCAGCTCATGTACATGAGCATGATTTCACTGACTTGGGTGGGGCAGTGCAGATTTGCACCAGCTGAGGATATGGCCAGTATAGACAGTAAAACGAGAGAGAGGAAAAACCCAGCAATGAACCATTTCACCTGCAGCACTCTGCCCTTCAGACGAATCTGTATCAAAGTCCCTTTTCCTAAGAAGAACAGGAGTACTTGTGGCACCTTAGAGACTAACAAATTTATTAGTCTCTAAGGTGCCACAAGTACTCCTGTTCTTTTTGCGGATACAGACTAACACGGCTGCTACTCTGAAACCTTTTCCTAAGGTTCTCTTTTGAATGAAGAGTTGTGATTTTTACTCAGTACTTAATGACCTTGTTTGGGACCAAAGGGTCCCAAAATGATTTGTAAACCATGGGCCTCATCCTAATCTCTTTTATATGGTGTAAATCAGGACCAAACCCTCTATAGACACAGCACTCTTGCAATGTAGCTTTCTCTGAGGCAGACAATCGATTGCCCTGCTTGTTTCTACTATGCCTGGCTCTGACCTTGCCGTCACAAGCACTAACTGACCAGTCTTGATGCAGAGGGAGTTGACACTGTATGTCCAGTAATAATAATACACATATTGTGTTCCAGGTCTCCTTGTGCTGCTGTGTCTGATGTGTAAACTCCTCAAGGCAGGGACTGTCTCTCACTGAGTTTGTATAGTGCCTTGCACAACAGGCTCCTGACCTAGTCGGGGCCCCTAAGAACAACATAATACGAAGAATAAATAAGGTGTGTGTGTGGGGGGGGAAGGAAACCTTTATCAACCAAATCATCCGGTTGTTTTTGAGCTTTCAAACGTTGGCTTTCACCAGTCTCTGAATTCTCTTCAGTGATTTCAGCACATTGCTTCTTTAAAGCCCTCACATAAGGATTTTTTTTTCTTTGATTGTGTTTTCTGTTTAAATAATTACATATGAAAAAAGCCTAACAGAAACAGGCTGTGCCGTCTTAGTGGGAGCTTTCCTCCCCCCTCCCCCCCCCCCGGTTTTTATGATAAAGAACAACCCTATAATTACTCGATACAAAACACTTCCCATTGAAAATCCCAGAGGCTCCAAATGGTCTTACTCTAAGTCACTGCATTTCTCAACCAAGGTATGAGAAAAGGTTAAAAAGAAATCAGCCTCTGGCAAGGGAAATAAATAAATAAATAATGTGTGGTTTCATTTGTGGGGTCAGTAGTGCCGGGATGGCTAGGTTTCTTTCCAGCTTATGGTTCTCTGGGGGTCTTCAAGGATTTTGCACAACACAAACATAGTATTACCTCCCCATATGGAAAGTGCCCAAGCATTTTTCTTCCCCCCATAAACCCCAGCCTTGAAATGAACACATCTTGAAAGCACAGAACTCATTTTGAGGTCCTAACCAGAGAGCTCAAATCTCCTTTTTTCTTTCCCCCAAAGACATTTGCATTTAAAAATAAATGTACTGTAAACAATTCCAGAGATCTCCATGGAAAGATTTTTGAAAGGGGCTGGGTGAGGTCAAAATGAGCAAAGAGGATCGTGTTTGACCATGATTTGAAGACAGGCACATAGGCTAACTGGTGCGTTAAACCATATGGGCAATCTAAGTATGTATTAATAATTATGGTAGAAATGCTGTGGGCAATATTGATTCTGATTGGAGATGGGAGTCCATTGGAATCTTTGTTAGTAGCTGATCTTGTAGACATCCAACTGGGCCCAACACTGTTGGGGTTTGTGTGTATTTCATAGCAGCAATTGTTTTTGTTTATCTGCCTGCAGTGAAGTAGCTCTGCCTTACTGCCAGACAGTCCCATAAGAAACAGGGCTGACGCCTAACAGCCCATCAGCCTAAGCCACATTCACTTCAATGACACTGGCAATGACACAGCTCCCCAGGGAACTAATACCAAGCAACAGCTGAAAGCAATAAAGCAAATGAAAAAAGCTGGGAAGCACAAGCTGCCGGCATTTGTGATGGAACAACCCATGCACTTGGCTATACTCGGGGTGTATTTGTAGCCGTTTTATAACAATGTACACTTCACTCGCAAGGATGAGGCTGTTCAAACATTTCCTTGTCAACAATTGTTGAATTTTTTTTGTTTCCACTTATGCGCCAGAGTCTGAGACTTCAGATGTTAAGATTTTTCACTCTTGAATGAATTATGATATTCTAACAAATCTATGCATCCGAAGAAGTGGGCTGTAGTCCACGAAAGCTTATGCTCTAATAAATTTGTTAGTCTATAAGGTGCCACAAGTACTCCTGTTCTTCTTTTTGCGGATACAGACTAACACGGCTGCTACTCTGAAACCTAACAAATCTTTGGCCACCTAAGACTTCATGCCACCATGTTGCCCAATGACGGCTATTTAAAACTTCACTGTCCTACTGGAGCTAGAACTGAGATCTTCCTGCTCTAAATGCACAAGCCCCCACCACGAGCTAATGGAGATTCACCATTAGCAGTTGCCAGAGGCGTATGACACACAGTTGAGCAGCTCCAAGTGGTACAGAGCAGTCGTACCCCCACACACCATCAAGCTCACTACAGTGTTGAAGTTGCACAAAGAGGCCCTGAGGAAGACTCTCAAAAAGTCTCTAGACCTGACTTGTTTAAATTTCTCTCATGCTGGATCATTTTACCTAGAGCTGCATGGAGCCTCACCATGACAGTTTTCAGAGCACTCTGCAAACCTTCCCCCTAGTCTGGTTCACATGTGAATCACAAGCTGCAAATATGTAACTAACACAAGTGCAAATGCAAACTTGAATCCTTAGATTCCACATCTGTATAGCAGGGGCGCTCAGGTTTCGTTCAAAGTTTATTAATGCTTTGAAAATGAAAAGCTCTACTTAAGTGCTAAGCACGATGGAGCAGACTTGTTTTGTGTGCCTACATGCCCATTTGAACACCAGCAGTGGAGGACTTGGATGCCCAGCCTCAGCTCTGATGTTTCAAAGCAGCGGGTATGTTTCAGACATACCCTTGGAACCTGGTGGGCAGAGGTCCTTATTTTGCCAGCCTACCTGGAGGCAGGTGGTATTGTTACACATGGAGGGTGAATCCCACATACAGTGTATTTCATATGTCCCCAGGTTCAGATGGATCATTCAGCACATGCAGAATTTTGTTTTAACCCACCTGAGGCCTGGGATGGTCTCTTCAATCTAGGGATTATTTATTTGTATACTATGGAACTGAGGGGGCCTTAAATGGGCCCAGTTTGGTGATGTGCTCAGGGCCTCCTACAAGGTGCTAATCAACTTCTGCTCCCATTAACTACATGTCTAGCTAGCTCACTGGACAAGCGATTGGGGAAAGGAACAAGTACCAAGAGTTGTCCCAGAACCAACAAGAAGTAAAAAGCTATGGCTGCGGACGGACACATGCCAGTCATACCCCAGCCAGACCTTTTCTTCAGAGGTCCCAAATGTAGAACATGTGATAGTAACAGGAAGTCGAGGAACAAATAAGAGTAAATTGGCTCTGACTCAAGCATTACATCTCTTGTTGAGGAAGATAGATACTACTGGCTGCTGCTGGAATAGCGTTTGGCCTCTACATTTATATCGCTGTATATGCACCATTAAAACAGGAACATTTAAGAGAGACTTGCCATAGACTAGCAGGAACATTTACAATAGGTGCTCAGATACAACGGTGATGGTGGAGAATAGCTGGAGAGTGATTGCAATGCACTTGTGAAATAACTGATAAATTAGGGTAATGCACCCTGGCCACATGCATGTATGGGCCCTACTCTGATGAGCACAGATCAAACCCAGGATGGAGCTTTAATGCCTGAAACAAAAGCCTCTACCACCACAATTACAGGATTGCTCCTTCAACTAAGAGTAAGTAGCAGGTTATTATAATTAAGGCTGTCAAGCAATAAAAAAATTAATCACGATTAACTGTGCATTAAAAAATTAATTGTGATTGATCGCGCTATTAAGCAATAATAGAATACCATTTATTTAAATATTTTTGGATGTTTTCCACATTTTCAAATATATTGATTTCAATTACAATACAGAGTGCAAAGTGCACACTGCTCCCTTTATATTTATATTATTACCAATATTTGCACTCTAAAAAACAAAACAATCTCTTTATCATGAAAGTTGAACTTACAAATGTAGAATTATATACAAAAAATAACTGCATTCAAAAATAAAACAATGTAAAACTTTAGATCCTACAAGTCCACTCAGTCCTACTTCTTGTTCAGTTAATCACTCAGACAAACAAGTTTGTTTACATTTGCACAAGATAATGCCGCCCACTTCTTGTTTACAATGTCACCTGAAAGTGAGAACCACAATTCCACCATTCCAGAGGACATGTGTCAATGCTGATGATAGGTTCTGTTTGATAACAATCCAAAGCAGTGCGGACCTACGCATGTTCATTTTCGTCATCTGAGTCAGATGCCACCAGCAGAAGGCTGATTTTCTTTTATGGTGGTTCAGGTTCTGTAGTTTCCACATCTGACTATTGCTCTTTTAAGACTTCTGAAAGCATGCTCCACACCTCGTCCCTCTCAGATTTTGGAAGGCATTTCAGATTCTTAAACCTTGGGTTGAGTGTTGTAGCTATCTTTAGAAATCTCAGATTGGTACGTTCTTTGCATTTAGTCAAATCTGCAGTGAAAGTGTTCTTAAAACAAACAACATGTGCTGGGTCATCATCCAAGACTGCTATAATGTGAAATATATGGCAGAATGCGGGTAAAACGGAGCAGGAGACATACAATTCTCCCCCAAAGAGTTCAGTCACAAATTTAATTAATGCATTCTTTGTTTAATGCACTTCATCAGCCTGGAAGCATGTCCTTTGGAATGGTAGCCAAAGCATGAAGGGGCATAAAATATCTGGCACATAACTATCCTACAATGCTGGCTACAAAAATGCCATGTGAATGCCTGTTCTCACTTTCAGGTAGGGTGACCAAATGTCCCGATTTTACAGGGACAGTTCTGATTTTTGGGGCTTTTTCTTATATAGGCACTGATTACTCCCCACCCCCATCCTGATTTTTCACACTTGCTGTCTGGTCACCCTACTTTCAGGTGACATTGTAAATAAGAAGCGGGCAGCATTATCTCCCATAAATGTCAATGAACTTGTTCAGCCAATCACCAAGACTGAGTGGACTTGTAGGCTCTAAAGTTTTACATTGTTTTGTTTTTGAGTGCAGTTATGTAACAACAAAAAAATCTACATTTGTAAGTTTCACTTTCACGATAAAGCGATTCCACTACAGTACTTGTATGAGGTGAACTGAAAAATACTATTTCTTTTGTTTATCATTTTTACAGTGCAAATATTTGTAATTAAAATAATAATATAAAGTGAGCATTGCACACTTTGCATTCTGTGTTGTAATTGAAATCAATATATATTTGAAAATGTAGAAAAACATCCAAAATATTTAATGAATTTCAATTGGTATGCTATTGTTTAACAGTGTGATTAAAATTGCGATTAATCACAATTAATTTTTTTAATCACAATTAATTTTTTTGAGTTAATTGGGTGAGTTAACTGCGATTAATCAACAGCCTTAGTTATAACTCAACTGGTGTATTACATTATCATGGGGAAAAATTAGTAGTCTAGTGGCTATGCCCAGGCCTCGGAGTCAGGAATTTAGGTTTCTCTTCCTGGATCTGACATAGACCTGCTGTGTGATTTTATGTAAATTACTTAATCTCTTCTCATGACTCAGCCCTCTGGCCAGGTTACTTAAAGTCCCACCCCTTCCAGCATATCTGTCCCACACAACACTGGTCATCAGTATGACATCTTCTGCCTCTCCAGGCTCATTTTCCATTCCACTGTTCTGTCAAGTAGTGGCCCAGGGTTTCCCCCGGGAGTCTTAAACCAAACCAGACATGCCAACTCTCATGGATTTATCATGAGAGATGCGATTTCTGCGTGAAATTAAGCCTCACTCATGGTCTTGCGATAGAACTCTTAAATGCTAGGATTTTTTTTTCAGCCCAGCGAGGAGGGGCTCCCACTGGGAGGTCAGCCCCAGGCGGCCAGGCTTCTCCTGTCAGCTCCTGGCACAGAAGTGATGCATGGGGGGGAGCACATGCCCCCCCCAAATTTCTGCCAGGGTGGGAGTCAAGCTGAGCATGGCTGAGAGGGACGTGCCTGGGAAAGGCACAGACACCTAGCACTCCTGCTGAGCTCCTCTGGGAAGTGCCTGGAGCAGGATTCCCTGTAAGCTGTGCAAACATATGGCTGCGCAGTGATCTTGTTACTACTGTACACACCACATGGCTGGGAGCATGGCCGGCACCTGAGTCCTGCTCTGTATGCCAGGCCCTCAACCTTCTGAAACCATAGTGGTGTCTCTTGGTGTAGAGAACTGGGACGTGGGACGGATCCAAGGCTTGCTGGCCAGGGTAAGGAGTGAGGCGGAAGAGGCAGAGGGTCCTGGGAAGGGGATGGATGTAGAGGCTTATGTGGGAGAGTTAGCTATAGTTGCCACTAGGACCTCTTTGTGTTGGAGGAGTGGAATCACAGTGGCAAGTTTCTTTGCGTCTCAGAGGTGGCAACCCTAACTGATGTCAATGGGAAATGAGGGAGATCAGCACCTTGCAGGAGGCAGCCGGCCCCTACAATGTCGGGCACTTGTTTGCTTAGAGTGCTTATCTCATGAAGCTCATTGCAATAGCCGTGTTGCCAGCTCTTGGGATTTAAACATGAGTCTCATGATATTAGGGGGGTTTCTTAGACCCCCAACTGCTGAAATCAAGAAATTGCTGGAAAATCTCAGCTTTCATTAATGAAAACGTGTCTAGCCTGCGTGGTTGCAGAGGAAAAGTTGAAAATATGACCTGAGAGCACCTCAAAGGCTCAGAAACCGGAAGGGAAATAAAGCAAAGCCACATTTCATTAAAAGAAAAAAAAATCCTCATGATTTTTAAGCCAATCTCATGATTTTGGGGGGTCTGACTCACAATTTTCCAGTGGCGAGGCGTGGCAACACTGCCAGCTCAAAAGCAAATACAAAAACAATAAAAACAACTTCTGCCCCTGTTCTCTAGCATTTTCACCCCACCCTTTACAGTGGGTCGATAGGGGAACCCAAGCTTTCCCTCCGCTCTGGATTCTAGCCCAGGGAGCCTGTAGTGAACAGGCAAGTCTGTATGTTCAGACCATCCCTTGCTTCATGATCCGCTGATTAAGCCTTTCCTTTCCTACGCCCAGTGTGTATCTGTATTTTTCTCAGGCTCCGCAGCTTTGCAAGGTTCACCCTTCTTTCAAGGCAGGGGCTCCCCTCCTAGAGATCCCCAACAACTCTCAAATGAAAATACAAACTTAAGCCACTTCTGTCTGCCTCCGGCAGGAACTTTAGTCCTTGTAATGTTCCCTGTGCACAGTTCCTCAAGGAAATACAAACTCCCAGGCCTGCATCCCCTGGAGTCTTGCCCACTATCTCAAGATCCTCCACAGGAGCTTACCGCCCTTTGCGGTGGCCCCAGTTCTCCTCCCACCTCACTCCTCTCAAGCCTTTTCCCAAGAGCAGGAACTCCCAATCTCTTCTATCTCCCCCTTCCCAACTGAGCTTTCTCTCCCTCCCTAGGTCATCCTGATCCTTTCCCAGCTGTGTCAATAATGGCAATTAAGCCATTCTGTCCAGATCAGCTGGGGGACAGTTTCTGCACCACAGGCAAACCTGAGCCCAGACCCCCCTGTGACAGTATTCCCTAGAATTTGTCCGGGTCCCAGGATTAGGGTGACCAGATGTCCCGATTTTATTGGGACAGTCCCAATTTTGGGGTCTTTTTATTATATAGCTTCCTATTACCCCCCACCCCCGTCCCGATTTTTCACATTTGCTGTCTGGTCACCCTACCCAGGATTATCCCTCCTAAAGAGCTATGCTATTTACATGAGGCAGTGTTAGGGCTGTACTAGCTTTGTGACTCAAACCGAAGAAGGACCCAAAAATCAACCTGGGTCCAAATTTGAACTAGAGTCAGTAAATGTCACAGCCAGGGCTAGAACTCAGGAGTTCTGCTCTCCCAATGCCATGCTTAGGCCACCACACTTTCAGGCACCGCTGAGCCTAAGTGCCCACCTATGGGAGTAGGCTGCATGCTAGACATCTGCCTTGAGAGTATTTCTTTAACAACACCAATAACTGCATTCAAAGCAGGAGGGAACTGTTTTACCGAATCCCTTTTTGAGAAACAGGGGCCAGTGAGCGCAGGTTGCAAAACACCCAGATACCCAGAGGTTTTCTATCACAGTGGTTCTCAACCAGGAGTCCGAGGCCTCTTGGGGGGCTGTGAGCAGGTTTCAGGGGGCCACCAAAATAAACCAGAGTGCTGGCCTTAGACTTGCTGGGGCCCAGAGCAGAAAGCCAAAGCACAAGCCCTGCTGCCCGGGGCTGAAAGCCGAAGCCGGAGCAACTTAGTTTTGCAATTGCCCTGCTTGCTACCCCCTAATGCTGGCCCTGGCTTTTAATCTACTGCATATGCAGAAAACCGGTTGTTGTGGCACAGGTGGGCTGTGGAATTTTCATAATATGTTGGAGGGTGGGGGGGCCGAGAGAGAAAACGGTTGAGAACCCCTGTTCTACCATACTCCCTGGTATACTCTGTGCGCACGACAGACCTAATGAAATCATTCCAAATAAATAACAGTTCTTGAGTGATAGTTGTCAGGAAGCAATGTAATGACTTCCCATATTTCAGCTATAAATCACGTCCCTGACAATCACTGACTCCCGCATCAAATTGCCATTTGGTCTAAATGCTTTTATTCCATTCAATTGGATGATAAAACCTTGGCCATCTAGTGAATTTGGTTTGAGCTGTAAATCTCTCCATCTAGGAATCCGGCAGATAGCTCTGCTTACCTTTCAGTGAGAAGGAATGCAGGAGAGTGCCTGCAATGAATAAAGAATGAGGGGGTCCTGAGGTAGAGCAGGTGAATATAGCTGCTGTTAGGAGGACTGTGCTGTGTGCATCTTAATTGGCCTGCAAAAGCCATGGAAGTGATGGGCCTGCGTTTTGCATTGTAACAGAGCACTAGCGTTCTGGTGCACGGGATGCTGACTGTGCAAACGGTCCTAGGGTCCCACTCCCACGGATTACCTATTATATAGTCATGTATCTTTAGTTCTCAAGCCTTCAAACCCAGCTGAGCCGCAACAGCAAAGGGATGTCAGAGATTACAGAGCAGCCATTTTTCAGAGCTGCTCAACTAGGATTTTAAATTAAGTGGCCAAAGGTGAAATGAGCCTGATGGGCAAAAATATCCCATAAATTGATCCATTTTTGCGGAATTCCTTGAAGTCCAAATCCTGGCTTCTGAATAAATGGGCACAGCTCACATGCCAATCGAGGTGGACAAATCCTTCCCCCAACAGGCCTCACAGTGGCAATGGAACTACAGGCTGTTATGGGACCTAGCGAGAAAACAATTCAAGGTTGTTGTTGGTATGCAGGCAGCAGCTGCAAATGGTGGAGCACCACTTCTGGGTCCAAGCAACAAGCACTGACCGGTGGGATCACGTCATAACGCAGGTTTGGGATGATGAGCAGGGGCTGCAGAACTTTTGGATGCACAAGGCTTGAATCTGTGTGCTGGCCTCGCCCCAGCCCTCCAAAATGAGAGCTGCACCGACAGTGGACAAGCAAGTGGAGATCACACTGTGGAAATCTACAGTGCCAGATTACTACTAGTCAGTAGTAACTTTTTGCGGATACAGACTAACACGGCTGTTACTCTGATACTAGTCAGTCGGGAATCAATATGGAGTCAAGAAATCCACTTGCAGGACTGTTGTGATGCAAGTGTGCTGGGCCATTAATTGCCTCCTGCTATGCAGGACTGTGACTCTGGGCAATGTGCAGGACACAGTGAATGGATTTGCAGCAGCAGGGTTCCTGACCGCAGCGGGGTGATAGATGACGTATACATCCTTCCTTTGGCACCAGAGGACTTTGCCACAGAGAACGTCAGCAGAAAGGGCTACTTTTCTATGACTGTGCAAGCACTGGTGGATCCCAGGGGATGCTTCACTGACATTAGTGTGGGCTGGTCAGGGAAGGTGCATGACATTTCCATCTTTAAGAACACAGGACTGTTCAGAACACGACAAACAGGGACTTTCTTTCCTGATCGGTGGATTACGATTGAGAATGTTGAAATGCCAGTAGCGATCCTGTGGGACCCAGCATATCTCTCACTCCCCTGGCTTTCAGCAGCCACCTCAACAGCACCAAGGAATGATTCAACCATGGGCTCAGCAGGGGCAGAATAGCTGTGCTTTTGGTCATTTGAAGGGTCACTCGTTTTTTTGCTCACAAGATTGGACCTCACCTATGGTCAAACTGGCTGGACTGCAATGGAGTTAAAAACAAGTCCCAACTTGCAGCGCAGCTGGATCCTCCAGTCACCTGCCCCATACTCCTCCTCCTCCTCCTCAACCATCACCTCTTCCTCCTCACTGCTCCTGGCAGGGCCTTGTGACTCAGGCTCCTCAGAGGTGCTATTGGGGTCTCCACCAAGTATGGCATCCAGCTGGGCAGTTGCACTCAACAGCGGACAGCTGCTAGATGTGCTCGCCAAGCCAGACAATGAGCAAAAGCAATTTCAAAAATTTGTGGGGCTTTAAAGGGGAGGTGGGGCTTCCGGTCTCTGTGACCCCGGGGCAGTGGAGTTCACAATGGTGACCAGAGTCATCAGTGTGGGGTATTGTGGGACAGCTGCTGGAGGACAGTCAAGGTCAACATAACTAACAGTGTCTACACTTCTCACTGAAGGACTGTCTGGATAGGTGGACTCCCTACTCAGACCCTACGCCACCAGCACTCCCAGCTATCTCCGTGACACCACTGATTTCCTGAGAAAACTACAATGCATTGGTGACCTCCCAGAAAACACCATCCTAGCCACCATGGATGTAGAGGCTCTCTACAGAAACATCCCACACACAGATGGAATACAAGCTGTCAGGAACAGTATCCCTGATGATGACACAGCACAACTTGTTGCTGAGCTCTGTGACTTTATCCTCATGCACAATTATTTCAAATTTGGTGACAATATATACCTCCAGACCAGTGGCACCGCTATGGGTACCCGCATGGCCCCACAATATGCCAACATTTTTATGGCTGACCTGGAACAATGCTTCCTCAGCTCTCGTCCACTCACACCCCTTCTCTACCTACCTATAAGGTGCTACAGGACTCTTTGTTACTTTTTACAGATCCAGACTAACGCGGCTACCCCTCTGATAACTAACACTGATGGGACTGATGTAGAAGACCAAGAAATAGAGTGTCCCTTCTTCTTTAGTTGACCTCTAAAGAAATCACAATTTATGACTCAGTTTTGAGCTGCCTTATGTGCCTGAACAAGAGAGGAGATCAGTGGTCCAGACAACACCACAGGGGAACGTCACACCTTCATTCTGTGTCCCAATGCGCTAGCCAGCATAGATGAGTCAGCTTGCCAAGGGTACCTGGCACAGATTATTTGCCCTTTGGAGTAAGTGGTGGGAACCGGGATCCAGACTGTGACTTTGAGAGTCAAAATCTGGTCCCTGGTCTGTGCTTGGAGCAGCACAGCTACATGTTACCCCTTGCTAATGGCTTCTGGCACAGCTGCAGAGTACTTGTGAAACAAACATTAATGCTCTTTCATCTTCACCTAAGCAATAACATGGCAGCTGATAATATCTCTGTCAGCCCTATTGCAACTTGAAAAAGATTCTCTCCCCCCACCCCTTCTATTTAGGGACTTCTCAATAAATAAAGAAATAAGCCACAATAAAGTGATCATTTGAAATTCATGGTTCTGAAGGTAAGTCAGTGCAGAAGAACTGCTGAACATAGGCTTTATTATTATGACAGTATGAAATCAAATGAGCCATCCCTGCTGCAGATCTAGGAACTAAGATGCTTGTGGGACGGAATCGGAATTGTTTTTCTAGCTGACACAATACACAAACTTCTATTGTGCAGCAGGCCCATTTACTCAGAAGCAACCCATTCATCTGTCAGAGAAACAGGGTGGGAACAAGGTGCGCGGTCCCAAGAAAAGGGGGAACATGAAAATGGGGGTGGAGGGAAGAGGGGAGAGCAATAGGAAATCAAAGGGCTGATCCAAAACTTTCTGGGAGGCCGCAGGTACTAAACTAGGATTCAGGAGACTGAGGTCTGATACTGACTATTTTTTTGAAAGTGCTTTGAATAGGTAAAGCACTAAGCCTCGTTATTATTAACAGTGGGGCTAAATCCTCAGCTGGTGTATTCAGGCAAAGCTCCGTTGATTTCAGTTTACTGGCTCACCAAAGACTGTTTCAAGACTTGTCAGCACCATCATCATTATTCACCCACCCTTCTTTTTCATTGCTTGGCCTTCTGAATAACTTTCCCACCGTTTTCTGAGAAACCCATCATTAATACTATTGCACTGCAGGAACCTGTAGATAAATCAAAGTCCTTAGTGTAGGACTCTTCTCCATTGGCAAGGGGACCAGATCTTCAGCTGGTGGGATATGTCATAGCTGGCTTGACTTCAGTGGAGCTGTGTCAATTCACACCTGCTGAGGATCTGACCCATGTACACTGCCAGGTGTATTAAACATGTCTGTTGATTTCCCATGGGATCTCTGAGATCAGGTTAGCCAGTCCACAATGGGGGAGAGGGCAGGGGGGATCTAGTGGAGATATGCAACCTGGTGCTTTGGACTGATTTTTACATAGCTTTAGGGTATGGGCAACAGTCATTTTTGCCTTTTTCTCCTTCTACTTTTTGAGCTGAACTGGGAGCATGTGGTGCTCCAAGCAGGTGTCTTTCAGCTGAATGCATGTGGTTAAGCTGATTTTTATGGCTGGCCTCCTCTAGCACAGGAGGAATAAATCTGGTTTTAGTGTGAAATGTTCTTTGTGGTGTTTCAGCGCTTACAAATGTGGGAAATCCACATTTTGGGGCAAACCATTTTAAAGATCTGGTGTTTATTAACACCGGCCTGCACTTGTTTGTAGTACTTCAAAAAATAAGGGTTGAGTCAAAGCAGGAACATTTAAAACACTCCCTTCATTGGCCACTTCTAGCTACTGATTTAGGGCTAAATTGTGCCTTATAGGCACAGCCTAAGATATAGCCACAATGCCTTCCAGAGCACACCAGCTGAACTGGGAGGAGGAGGAGTCCCGTTTTCTTCCAAGAATCAGGAGAGAACAAACAAACAAAAAACCCTCCACTGTGTTTACAGAGCATGTTTGAATTAAGCAATTATGGTTCCTTAAGAAGTTTGTAGAATTTAAATGCTACTTTTAGTCCCTTTTCTGGTGCAATGGACTCATCTGTTGACCAGTTACCTACTGGATCTAGTCTAGAGAATTTAGTGAGGGTTAAATATTGACTTTCAGAAGTGCTACCCCACATCCAGCAGTCTGGTTTATAGAGTAGCTGTTTAAAATTGCTTTCAAAGGTGCATATGCCTGGGTCAGATTGAAAGGGAGTGTAAAAGAACTATGCTTCTCCCCTCTCCCCCCGACCACCACCTTTGGTGGCTGCTCATTATCAAATGTAAATTACCGGGGGTGGAGGGAAGAGAGAAGAATGGCAAGGTTCAGAAACAGCATCTGCTGAAGAAAAATAAAAGGGGAGGAGGAAAGCAGGAAAAAACAGATGAAACACTGTAATTGCTTGGCAACAAGTTGCTATTGTAATTTAGAAAATTGGAAGCATCCGTTCTTAAACAGCTATAGCTTTCTTTCTTTCTCTCTTTCTTTTTTTTTTTTTAAATTGACTGCAGCCCTTGTTTGCGATCAGCTGCGTCGTCCTATAGGATTACTCTCTTTCCCTCACACAGTGCAGTAATGGACCCTTCGTGTTTGGTTATGGGCCATTGAAGAAAGTATTTTGCAATTGTTTTGCAGTGCAGTCATTTAACAAGATTAGAGATAATTTGCCCCTTGGAATGCAAAACTGTTTCTACAGGTGCTAAAGCTTCCTGGCTTTTGGATTACAGGACACATTTTGTCTAGTGCCATTGCATTCAGTGAGGTCTCCAAGGACTGTAAATAACAGAACAGCTACCCTCTGCAGCTGTGAAACTAATTTTCAGGGCTGAGCTACAAGACTTGTAGTTTACAAAGCTCAATGGAGGCAGATAAATATGCACATGCTGGTGTATTAAATGTGTTGATTAACTAATAGCTGTGCATAAATGTGGCTGCCCTTGCAAGTTTGGGGGCTTCAGAGACGCAGCTGTGACCCAGGAGAGAGCGAGCGGCAGGGAGTCAGGCTGAAGCAGTAGCCACAGATTAACTCTGTGCAACAGAAGGGAAGAGGGCCATTTCGACTCAGCCTGTCAGAGGGCCTCAGACTGGCCGGTTTGAGCATTGGCCTGCTAAACCCAGAGTTGTGAGTTCAATCCTTGAGAGGGCCATTTAGGGATATTGGGCAAAAATCTGTTGAATGATTTAATTGGGGATTGGTCCTGCTTTGAGCAGGGGGTTGGACTAGATGATCTCCTGAGGTCCCTTCCAACCCTGATATTCTATGATCTCTATGATCTCTCCTGCTCCACCAAGCCCCAAGATTCTTCTGCATCCATGAGAACTGAAAACCAGCTGAGTCAACTAGACCCCTCCTACACTTGGAACCAGGGGATGACCAGGGTTCGAGGCCACCAGGGACTCCACCCAGCTGAACGGGAGAGCTGTCAAGTCTCCCAGCAAGGGATAGCAGCTCTTCACATCATACTCTAGGCCAGGGGTTCTCAAACTGGGGGTCGGGACCTCTCAGGGGGTCACGAGGTTATTACATGGGGGGTCACGAGCTGTCAGCCTCCATCCCCAAATCCCACTTTGTCTCCAGCATCTGTAATGGTTTTAAACATTAAACCCACTTTTTTATATATTTAAGGAGGGGGGCGGGGTCGCACTCAGAGGCTTGCTGTGTGAAAGGGTACAAAAGTTTGAGAACCACTGCTCTAGGCCCACCACCAAGATATAGGGTTGCCAACTTTCTGATTGCAGAAAACCGAACACCCTCCGCCCTGCCCCTTCTCTGAGGCCTGGCCCCTGCTCACTCCATCCTCCCTCCCTCCTTCATTCACTCTCCCCCACCCTTGCTCACTTGCTCACTTTCACCGGGCTGGGACAGGGGTTTGGGGTGCGGGAGAGGGTGAGGTCTCCGGAGTGGAGCTGAGGATGAGGGATTTCGGGTGCAGGACAGGGCCCAGGGGAGGGCAGGGGTTGGGGTACAGGGGAAGGAGAGGGGGAGGGCTCCAGCTGGGGGTGCAGGCTTTGGATGAGGAGTTTGGGGCGCAGGAGGGGGCTCAGGGCTGGGGCAAGGCTTGGAGTGCAGGAGGGCGTTCGGGATGCGGGCTCTGGGAGGGAGTTTGGGTGCGGGAGGGGGCTCAGGGCTAGGGCAAGGGGTTAGGGTGTGGGGTGCAGGCTCCAGAAGGGAGTTGGAGTGCAGGAGGGGGCTCAGGGGTGCGGGAGGGTGTTCGGAGTGCAGGGTGGGCTCCGGGTGGCACTTACCTGAAGCGGCTCCCGGAAGTGGCGACATCTCCCTCTGGCTCCTAGGTGCAGGCGCGGTCAGGGAGACTCCACACACTGCCCTTGCCAGCAGGTGCCCCCCCCCCCGCAGCTCCCATTGGCTGTGGTTCCCAGCCAATGGGAGCTGCAGCGTCAGTGCTCAGGATGGGGGCAGCGCGCAGAGCCTTCCTAGCCACCCCTGCACCTAGGGGCCGCAGGGAAATGTTGACCGCTTTGGGAGCTGTGCAGAGCCAGGGCAGGCAGGGAGCCTGCCTTAGCCCTGTTGCGTTGCCAACTTTTAACAGCCTGGTCAGCGGTGCTGACTGGAGCCATCAGGGTCCCTTTTCAACCGGGTGTTCCGGTTGAAAACCAGGTACCTGACAACCCTACCCAGATAAGGTCTGTTAGGGACTTTGGGAGGGGGCTTTCTCTTTGCGCTGATTTAATTTGTGGGCTTTTAGTTCCTGTTGCAGGACTGGTTGGGGCCTCATTTATTTAACTAGCTTGAAACTTTTGTCTATTTTCTTCCCCGTCTTGTATCTTACCCCCTATCCCTTCTGGGAATAAAATGCTGTTTATTACAGCTGGGTTTGAGATAGGGTTGCCAACTTTCTAATTTCTGAAAACTGGTCCCGCCCCTGTCCCCAAGTCCCCACCCCTACCCCACCTTTTCCCCAGGCTCAGCCCCCGTTCTGCCTATTCTCTTGAGGCCCCACCCCTGCTCGCTCCTCCCCCCATCGCTTGTTGCTCTCCCCACTCCCCCTACCTGGTCACTCATCCTCTCCACCTCTCTCCCCCCACCCAGCTGGACTGCCTCTGTTCCAGGGCTGGGATGGGAGCTGCAGCCTGACATGGAGCCTGCTGCCTGCCTGCCTGCCAAGAGATGCAGGTAGGAGATGGCCCTGGCTGAGCAGGGGCTGGTGTGGCTTGATGACTTGGTGCCTCTCTGCCCCCCATTGGTAATTGGACTTTTGGTGTCCAGTCAGTACCTCTGACCGGACACTGCCAGGTCCCCTTTTCGAACTGACCTTTTTTTTTGAGAAGGTAATTCCATTTCATGGAAGTTTCTGAGGTGTCCAGATTTGGTTTATTTCCAATTCAGAATGAAAACCAGACATTTTGAAATTCTCAGTGAAACAGAATTATTGTTTTCTACCCAGTTCTACCGGGAACTTGGAGCTTTGAGAGCCAGGCTGCTGAGAAGCCATGAGTTGGCAGGAAACCTGCTTGGTTTCTGGTGGAATTTAGTCAAAACCCAGCTGTTTATGTCAGCTGTTCCCAAACTTTTGTACTGGCGAGCATCTGAGTGCGACCCCCCCCCCTTATAAATTAAAGCACTTTTTAATATATTTAACACCATTATAAATACTGGAGGCAATGCGGGGTTTGGGGTGGAGGCTGTCAGCTCACGACCCCCCATGTAATAACCTCGTGACCCCCCTGAGAGGTCCCGACCCCCAGTTTGAGAACTCCTGGTTTATATAAAATGGTTCAATTTTGACACATCGGCAATTCCGATGAAAAAATGTTTTGTCCACAATTTTCCTTCCAGCTCTATAGTTTAGCTTTACATTGGGCCTCAGAACTGTAATACCCTAGAAGTCATTGGGTTTGTTACTGGTTTATGCACCCCACCACTAGGTGGAGGAATTGAGCACTAAGAACCCAACCCATTGGTTGGAAGGGGGTCACCGAGTCCTTGGGGGGGCTCCCCACCTGTGGAGATCAGGGGTGCCCCAGAAGGAGTGATGAATAAGAAAGATGCTTTTATTTTATTTAATAGAAAAGTTGTATTGGGGAAATCCATGCCAAGAAGTTCTGCTTTCCATCTGTTTAAATTAAGCTTGAAAACAATCTCCACCGGAGCGTCTGATCTAAAGCCGGCTGAAGTTAATGGGAAGGGAGGTAGTCTTTTCATTGACGTCAGTGGGCTTTAGATCGAGCCCAAGCGGAGGACCCAGCACTAGTCCAGTTAATCCAGTTCCAGTTCCCTCAGTCTTTCATGTCCACCTTCTTGGAGTGAGGGATTCCATGAATAAAACCATTAGCGATTGAGGCTATGGAAACTCAACAGATATTACCACCAGAACTCAGCTCATTTTTAAAGTGCCCATCGCCACAGATCCTGGGCATACATGACAGGGCTTAATTAAATTAGTTTATCAACATGAGAGAAGTCTGCGACACTTGCATTCAACATTCTTTTTTTCATGGGGAAATCCACATTATGTGGAGAGTTGTACTCGATATCTCAGTGGGAACTGAGGGTATTCAGTACCTCACGTGACACGTTCAGCAGAATACAGGCTCAAGCTGCAAATCAGGGGTCTCGAACACCCAGCATGAGGTTCAGGTCCAGCCTGCTTGCCGCTTTTATATCACTCACATGCCATATTCAGGCCCTGAAGAATCTCAGCTTTCACTTTAAAAAGAACTCTGAAGCCCAGTTGGAAAATCTTCCAGTTGTGAAGAGAGGGGAACCATTACGTCTTCCTGAAACAAAGACAAAGGGGTGTGAATACCCCAGTCTCTCGCTCCCCATTCCCGTCACACAGCAGTCAACATGATTTGTTGGTAGGTTAAGTGTGGGTTTGTTTTTTGTTTTTAACTCTGTCCTGCTGAAAGTGAAAACCAGTTCATTTGTTAAAAACAACCATGGTCCAGGTATCATGGGCTGGAGTCATTTACAGCTTTCTTTTTTTAGGCTGCTGACTTACAGGCCACTATTAAAATTACACAGCAGATAAATGTAATAGCTCATTCCTTGGTCTATTCAGAATATACTCCTCTAAATCAAGATACTCATTTGGAGAATATGCTTAAGTGGGCATTTCCAAAAGAAATGACTTAGCCTAACAATGAGTGGCAATGAAAGACGTCATTAGCAAAAATTCTATTTAATAAGGACATACATAGCAAGGGCTAAGTGGTGTTTAACCTGGTGCTAAATAGATGTGAAATTCTACGTTCTAATCTTTCAATGCAGGATTTGTCAAATAAAGATTAGAAAGAGAAATAAAGATGAGACTCAGCAAAAGTTCTTTCATTCCTCTTCTACCATTCACTGCAGTGGTTTATTTCATTTTATGTCTGTTCAGAAGCGTCTGCTTGAGAGGAAGTATGGTGAATGGTTTGGGAACTAGACTAAGATTTAGGCCATGTCGACACTAGAGATCTTACAGCAGCACAGCCGTACCAATGCAGCTGTGCCTGGGTAAGATCTCCTGTGTAATCACTCTGTGCTGATGGGAGAGAACTCTCCCATCACATAATTAAACCACCCCCCAACGAGCGGGGGTAGCTATGTCCACATCAGCACTTCTGTTGGTGTTACTTATGTCACTCGGGAGAGGGTGTTTTTTCACACCCCTGAGTGATATAAATTATACCTACAAAAGTGCTAGTGTAGACATAGCCTTAGGAGATCTGGATTGGACTTCCTGCTCAACCACAGGCTTCCTGTGAACATGCGCAAGTCACGGAAGTAGGGTTATCATATCTCAAATTCCCAAAAAGAGAACACTAGGAGAGGCTGCGGTGGGGGTAGGGGGGAAAAGAGGAGGAAGGAGGGCAGTTGGGGGGATACAGTTTGGGGTGCTGGAGTGGGTATTTGGAGGGTGCTGGAGAGGGGTGTGTGCAGACTGGGAGGGGATACCTGGGTGGTGTGGGAGGGGTGTGTGTACTGGGAGGGGTATTTGGGGGCTGCTGGAGAGGATATCTGGGGGTGCAAGAGGGGTGTGTGTACTGGGAGAGGTATTTCGGGGGTGCTAGAGAGGAAACCTGGAGATGGTGGGAGGGGTGTGTACTGGGAGGGGTATTTGGGGGGTGCTGGAGGGGAAACCTGGAGATGGTGGCAGGGGTGTGTACTGGGAGAGGTATTTGGGGGGTGCTGGAGGGGAAACCTGGAGATGGTGGGAGGGGTGTGTACTGGGCGAGGTATTTAGGGGGTGCTGGAGAGGGTACCCGTGGCAGGGGTATTCATTGGAGATGGGGGGCGGTGTCGCTCCCTGTCACAGTGGCATGGCAGCTGGTGCAAGCCCAGAATCCAGCGCCAGCCTGTCACTCAGCACCTCCCTGCGGGACCCTCTCCCAGGGCTGGGAGCTGGGGCAGCAGGGGAACGGACCGATCAGCTGCGGGTGCAGGGGAGGAACCAATCGGGAAGTGGACCAATCAGGGCTCTTTCTGAGCTGCAACTTCTGTTCTGCAAAAAACCCAGATTTTGACTCTGATTTCAAAAATCCAGCCAGACGGATGGAGAGCAGACTACCAAAAAAGAGGTTAAATCTGGGAAAACCCAGATGTCAGGTAATTCTAAAAAATAAGCTATCGAAATGGGAATTAGGCACCTAATTCCTTTGTGTGTCTTGGCCTTAGCCTCTCTGGGTAAAATTTTCAAATGTGCCTAAGTTACTCAGGTCTGGTCTACACTGGTGGGGGGATCGAGCTAAATTAAGCAACTTCAGCTGCATGAATAACGTAGCTGAAGTCGACGTAATTAGATCTACTCACTGCAGTGTCTTCACTGTGGTGAGTCAACTGTTGATGCTGCCCCGTTGATTCCGCCTGTGCCTCTCTCCCTGTTGGAGTATCGGAGTCAACGGGAGACTAGACATGATAAATCGACCCCCCTGGATTGATCGCTGCCCAGCGATCCAGCGGGTAATGTAGACAAGCACTTAGAAGCATAATGAGACTTAGGCTTTGTGACAATCTGGGTCCAGACACCCCATGAGGAGAACAGAAGACTTAAATCCTAAAAATGAGCTGTGGAACCAACTGATTGCACACTATTACTGTACTATAAAATTATATTGAGTAAGGTCTTTTATGAAAGCTTATAATGTTCTGAATGTAAGGACATAAGAATGGCCCTACTGGGTCAGACCAAGGGTCCATCTAGCCCGGTATGCTGTCTTCTGACAGTGGCCATTGCCAGGTGCCCCAGAGAGAATGAACAGAACAGGTAATCATCAAGTAATCCATCCCCTGTCGCCCATTCCCAGCTTCTGGCAAACAGAGGTTAGAGACACCATTTCTGCCCATCCTGGCTAATAGCCATTGATGGACCTATCCTCCATGAACTTATCTAGTTCTTTTTTGAACCCTGTTATAGTCTTGGCCTTCACAACATCCTCTGGCAAGGAGTTCCACAGGTTCACTGTGCATTGCAATGGTTGTTATGAGATATATGTGCAGATTGATTATGAATATATATAAAAAACTGTGTTCATAACCTGTAATAAAACTTCAACTACACCTCCCAAGCTAGGAGTTCACATTAAACCAGCTCCAAGTAACCTCCATCATCCAGCCCAGGAAAAGACAATGATCACAGAATCATAGACTCATAGGACTGATGGGGACCTGGAGAGGTCATCTAGTCCAGTCCCCTGCACTCATGGCAGGACTAAAGTATTATTTAGACCATACCTGACAGCTATTTGTCTAGCCTACTCTTAAAAATCTCCAATGGTGGAGATTCCACAACTTCCCTAGCCAATTTGTTCCAGTGCTTAACCACTCTGACAGTTAGGAAATTTTTCCTAATGTCCATCCTAAACCACCCTTGCTGCAATTTAAGCCCACTGCTTCTTGCCCTATCCTCAAAGATTAAGGAGAACAATTTTCCTCCATCCTCCTTGTAACAATATTTTATGTACTTGAAAATCGTTATCATGTCCCCTCTCAGTCTTCTCTTCTCCAGACTAAACAAACTCCGTTTTTTTCAATTTTCCCTCTTAGGTCATATTTTCTAGACCTTTAATAATTTGTATTGTTCTTCTTTGTACTTTCTCCAATTTGTCCACATCATCCCTGAAATGTGGCGCCCAGAAGTGGACACAATATTGCAGCTGAGGTCTAATCAGCACTGAGTAGAGCAGAAGATTTACTTCTCATATCTTGCTTACAACACTCCTGTTAATACATCCCAGAATATTTGCTTTTTTTGCAACAGTGTTACACTCTTGACTCATATTTAGTTGTGATCCACTATGACCCCCAGATCCCTTTCCACAGTACTCCTTCCTAGGCAGTCATTTCCCATTTTGTATGTGTGCAACTGATTGTTCCTTCCTAAGTGGAGTACTTTGTATTTGTCCATATTGAATTTCATTCTATTTACTTCAGACCATTTCTCCAGCTTATCCAGATCATTTTGAATTTTAATCCTATCCTCCAAAACACTTGCAACCCTTCCCAGATTGGTATTGTTTGCAAACGTTATAAGTGTACTCTCTATGCCATTATCTAAATCATTGATGAAGGGAACAGAACTGAATCCAGAACTGATCCCTGCAGGATCCCCACTTGTTATGCCCTTCCAGCTTGACTTTGAGTCACTGATAACTACTCTCCGGGATGTTTCAGAGTAGCAGCCGTGTTAGTCTGTATCCGCAAAAAGAAGAACAGGAGGACTTGTGGCACCTTAGAGACTAACAAATTTATTAGAGCATAAGCTTTCGTGGACTACAGCCCACTTCTTCGGATGCATATTCTCTCCGGGAATGATTTTCCAACCAGTTATGCACCTACTGTATAGTAGCTCCATCTAAGCTATATTTCCCTAGTTTGTTTATGAGACGGTCATGCGAGACAATATCAAAAGTCTTACTAAAGTCAAGTTATACCACATCTACTGCTTCCCCCCATCCACAAGGCTTGTTATCTAATGGTGAATCATTAGAGTTAGTGGGAAGACATTGAGACATCCCGCTATCAAGTCAAAAGTGATTTTCTCTCACTCTGAATAACCCTAGGAGAGAGAGAGAGAGAGAGAGAGAGAGAGAGAGAGAGAGAGAGAGAAAAGAAAAGGTGGCTTGAAACTCAGGTTTTCATCCAGAAACTGAGGGACAGCCTCTAGGCAGGAATTGTCACAGGCTCCTATATCACTTCTGAAAATGAGACTTAGGCCTGGTCCACACTAACCCCCCACTTCGGACTAAGGTATGCAAATTCAGCTACATTAATAATGTAGCTGAATTCGAAGTACCTTAGTCCGAACTTACCGCGGGTCCAGACGCGGCAGGCAGGCTCCCCCGTCGATGCTTCGTACTCCTCTCGCTGAGCTGGAGTACCGGCATCGACAGCGAGCACTTCCGGGATCGATCCGGGATCGATTTATCACGTCTAGACAAGACACGATAAATCGATCCCAGAAGATCGATCGCTTACATCCGGACCAGGAAGTAAGTATAGACCTACCCTAAGGCCTGGTCTACAGTTAAAATGTAGGTAGCCATATATACGGTGCTCAGGGGCATGAAAAGTCCACACCCCTGAGAACTGTAGTTGTGCCGACCTAACTCCTGTTGTAGAAGCAGCTAAGTCAATAGAAGACTACTTCTATTAACCTAGCTACTGTCACTCAGGTAGACGGAGTTCCTACAGTGATGGAAAACCTCCTTCAATCACTGTAGTTTGCATCTACCCTGGAGGGCTATAGCAGCATACTTATTGCACCATAGCTATGTTGCTGTTGCGCCTGCAGTGTAGACATGGCCCTAGGCTTCTAAGTCACTTACTTGCTTTTGAAAATTTTGCCTTCTGTGCCTCAGTTCCCTGCCTGTAAAATGAAGATTTCACTTCCCTACCACACAAGAGTGTTGTGAGGATAAATACATTGACTTGTGTGACATGCAAATACTACGGTGTCATAGACATAGAAGTACTGAAGATAGATAGAGGCTGTAAATGCGTATCACTCTTCTCACGAGGGAGGATTGACATTTTCAGTGACTGAAGAGATACAGCCTGAACACAGCAGCACCTACCCCACCCAGCTGTCGCAATCCTGACCTTCAGGTCCACCATAATGGGGGAAGTTCTCACTTCCTGCCAATTCAATAGCTGCCTCTTTGCTGAGGGTGCCAACTAGCATCAGTTGTGCTGGCTGGTTTTCTGGAGTACACATTTCTTCACTAGGCACTGTACTGAGCTCACCATACCAAGCACATTTCACACAAGCCACCAAGCAGTCATCTGATAGAAGTGACTTCCAGTCACTACCAGGCCAGACAGAAGGAGGAAAGTTGGAGATTTCAAAATGGGTATATGGACAGCTGTAGCCCAAAACTTTCACAAGAACTTCTAGTTGAGACTTTCATTTTTCTGTGTAAACAAACGAACAAACAAAAAAGATCACTCCTACGAATGCTCATGGAAAACAAATAGAAAGGGTTCTGGATGCTGCAGTCAAAGCAAATTTACAAACTCTACTTGAACAAATGTTTGTGAATATATTATTACAATATGTATTCAACACTAGTTCACACAAAGCAGAGAGAAATTTCCAGGAAGAGAACCTATGGTCCCAAGGAATATATATGTAAGGGGGCTGTTGGCCCCTTACTAAAACTCAGTGGGTTTTTTTTGGTTGATTAGCTCCCAGTACCAAAAAGAAGGGGAAGGGTCGATGGGAAATCAGGACCCTGAGACTGACAGTCCCCAGGAACAATGGGGAGAGGCCAATGCTCCAGGTCAGCCTGATTGACAGGGCGGGCAGGCTAATGAGGAAGTCAGGAGGCCAGGGAGTCCCGTCCTCCGTGTGAGCTGGAATTGCCTGGGTCAGACAGAGTGGGGCCGAGCTAAGGAGCTAGCAGGGGCCCTAGCTGAGCTGGGGAGCAAAGCCATGCCAGCCAGAGAGAACCAGAGAAGCAGCCCAGGGAGCAGGTCAGTGCTGGGAGCAAAGCCACAGCAACAAGAGCCAGAGAGGCAGCTCAGGGAGGAGGCCCCTACAGGCGAGCGGGACCTGCTGGCTGGGAGCCACTCACGCAGGGAGGCCTGGGCACTGGACTGCCCAGGGTGAGGGGCCAGACCCAGCGTTGTGGATGGGTTAGCCGGGTCCGTAATGGGCGCCTTTCCAGTGTGGGCCCGGCGCCACAGAGCCATTGTATATCTGGTACTGTTCCAACCTTCAGTATTAATACAATAATAATGTAAAAAAAGAAAAACAAACATGGAACCAATAAGGTGCATGCATAGATAAACAATGAAATGAGTAATCACCCTTGTTCTTCCTTTCCTTTATCCTCCCTTTGTTTGCTGTTAAAAGGGTAATAGTGTTATTGTAGCCATGTTGGTCCCAGGATATTAGACCTAGGGGTGGAGGCAATATCTTTTATTGAACCAGCTTCTGTTGGTGAAAGAGACAAACTTTCAAGTTATATAGTGCTCTGTGTAGCTTGAAAGCTTGTCTCTCTCATCAACAGAAATTGGTCCAATGAAAGTTATTATCTCACCCACCTTGTCTCTCTAAAAGAGTAATGGGACAGGCTTGTGGTTAAGGCACTCAACTGGAAATAAGAAGATCTAGATTCAGTTCCCTGTTCTGCTACTAACTTCCTTTGTGACTTTGAGAAAGTCAACGTAACGACCAATTTTTCTACCTTTACTCATATTTAATAGTGTCTTCAAACCAGTGGCACTATTTGTACAGTGCCTAGCACAATGGGATCCTGGTCTATGACTAGGACTCCTAGATGCTACAGTAATACCAATAATAAAAAAAATATTTGTAGTGTAACTGTGCTACTTAAATTAGGGCAGATGATCTAGCCGGTGATGGGGTGTATAAACCCCACACTGGGACTGAAGGGGTTAAAGAGCAATTCTGGGCCCAGATGACCATGTCCAGCCACACCCGAACAGCATGCTCCAGATGGAGGTGAAGCTTAAAAGGAAGCCAGGCAGCTCAGAAGGGGGCTGATGAGGCAGAGAGAAGGATCTGCCCTAGGAGCTCCTGAGAAGTGACACTGCAGCAGCACCTCTAGGACAGGGGGAACCTACTTGCTAGGCCCAAACAGACTAAAGGTACAGTTAGTACCTTTTCTTCAGTACCTTTTGCTACTGACTACAAAGCTTGCATAGAGTGTGGGGTAGGAAGTAGCTGAGGGAGGGCAACCATAAGGCACGCTTGAGTGCCTGGCCTTTGGAATCCTCATGGGGCCCTGGGTCGGAACTGGTGGAGCAGGAGGTCTCAGGCTCCCATACAAATCCCGCTCTGTACTAAAGAGAAATTGACCCCCTAATCATGAGGTGACACTTTCATCAAGCGCCCACCATCACATAGCCCTTAATCCCCCTGTGCCTCAATTCCCCATCTGTAAAATGTGGATAATAATATCTCCTTTCTCCAACCCTTTGTCCACCTTGTCTATTTAGACTGTAAGCTGTTAGAGGCCGGGACTGTCATTATTTATGTGGATGGCATTACCAGCCTGAAGGGCTTAAAAAAAAAAGAGTTAGTGGCAAAAAAAAAAAAGACTGACTTAAATTTCACTTTTTTTTTTAATGTCAACAACTTTGGGGTTCTCATTAGTTGCCTTCTGGTTTCTGAGCCTTTAGAGATCACATTTTCAAGCTTTTCTCTACAACTATGTGGTCTTGAAACTTACTTATTTTTTACATGAAAGCTGAGCTTTCAATGTATCCACATGACTCCAGAAGCTGGGGCTTTATGACAAACACTAAATATTGCAAGACTTAGTGAAAAATTCATGAGACTGGCTACACTTTGTGTATGTACAGCATACCTCTGCTATGTTGTACTCTATTAACTTTGCCTGAAGAGGCCCTGGAGATTAGTGTGCACCAATTATTTTTAAAAAGAGTGAATTTCTGATTGTATTAAATGAGCAACACTTCTCTTAAGAGCTGACTCTTCTGGAGGGTGAAAAGAAGGCAGTTGCAAGCCTGTTTCATTCTTCTACTCATTTTGTTCACGAGGAAGCCCCAGGGTGTATCTTGGGTCGGTGGCCGCCTTGCAGCACCGGACTGTGAGTTTTCCTACAACTCTCAGCTTTAAAGGCACGTACAAGCAGATTTCATGGCTCAAACTCCATCAGTAATGACTAACAGGCCGGTTTTCTCTTCTCTGGAGCAACGCGACTTCTTTCAGTGCCATGGAGAGGTTTTTAGGCAGGTTCTTTTCATGGGGATGGTGTGTAGCCCCCATTGATCGGGAGGCACGAAGAGCATAAGTGCGCATTGTTTGCTCTTTATTGTTCACTCTCTCTCCACTTTTCCCAACTCATTCTTACCTCATCCTACCCTGGCTGGCTAGAAGCAGCCCCAAGAGCTGTAAGCTGCTGATTAGCACTTCATTTGACAAACAGGAAATGGGGAAGAAAAGCATCACTTTCAGAATTAGAGCCTCAGAATGAATTGAAGAAAGAAAGAGAAAAAAACTGCACACTTTCCTAATTGCTCGTTAGAACCAATGGCCTTTGTGGTTTATTCTCCTTGTGTCTTCTTTTTAAAAGCATTTGCACAAGACGTTGCCATTGTCTGCCAGACAGCTCCAGGGTAGGACAAAATGAACTAATTGATTTGCAGCTATGTCACAGTGAATAGTGTTAACATACATCTGCGGATTCCTTGTGAGAAGTGATTAATAACTTGTATTCCTGGGCCTAGAAAATTCAATACCCTTTTTCATGTAAAATCGGAGCATTTCATTCTCTCAACGTCACAAATATCTCCTCTACATTGTGAGTTACAAGGACAAGGTCAGGGATAGCCTGTTAGAGCAGCAGCATATGCGGTTGTGTTCATACGGGTAAAACTTGGCACATTTGTTTGGAGGCTTTCAGGAAAGCTTAGTGGGAATTTGTAAAGTTGACACAACTTACTGTACAACTTGCCCATTACAAAATGATTCCAGTGCAGATGGTCCAGTTCCTATGACTGTTGTTGGGAAATTTTGTATTTATTTTAAAAGGGGAGTTTAGAATAAATTTTCAACACAGATCCAAAGTCCTAGAGCCAAAGATTTTAAGGGAGGGTTCTGGATTCAAATTACAGTTTATTTGTGAACTCTGTCTATAATAGACCAAACTAAAACCTTGCATCCAAACACCCATGCATTTTGGGGTGTTTGTAAACTCAATCCAAAGGTCATGATTTAGGTCTGACATAAGATGTGGAATAAGACCTTATATAT
This sequence comes from Chrysemys picta bellii, assembly GCF_011386835.1. Classification (NCBI taxonomy): domain Eukaryota; kingdom Metazoa; phylum Chordata; order Testudines; family Emydidae; genus Chrysemys; species Chrysemys picta. The sequence continues at coordinate 125,969,558 of NC_088795.1, read as the reverse complement.
ATTGAAAATACCTTAGACTGGCCCATAACAAAATTCTCTGCAAGATCTTCTGCCACCAGTAGTTCCCGACCAATGGTCTCTGTTGCTACTCACATACGTAAAGCTAAGCATATTTTTTAAATGCTTGGCTGGATTGGGGATTTAGTCATGCTGTTTTGGATTATGGCCATAGCAAAAATCCACATTGCCTCTCGTAGGAATCCTCAGCCTCTAAACGGTATGGAATTCTCATCTCTGCACACATCTCATGGACTCTTCCCCACCTCTGAAGCTCACTCTTGGCACTTACTGCCATTTGGAGTGCAGTACTCTTTAGTGTTCTCTTGCTGCCCGACCCGTTCCCTGCCTTCTAATGAAAGCTCTCAATGTTCTGGAAAATGCATTGATCCCGCCAACTCCTAGTGAAGTGGGATGCTGCCATGATGCTACTGCAGACCTCAGGCTTCTCAGATCATTAAAAACTCTTGGATGAATCACAAGAGTTGGATATTGGATCTGTTCAGTGGAACCAACAGGACATTTTGACTTGTGATGGTTGGACAGATTTTGATTTTTCGCTTGAGCCATTATTATCTTGCAGTTGGCTATGTCCCCTACAGCTTATTCCCTTGTTCTACCCATCCTTCAAAAATCCAAGGGGAATAGCTGCATTACACACGTGCCAGAGGTGTTTGGTGGAGGTGAGTTGGAACCTTCATTATGTTCCTGGTCAGGGGACATCATCCTAGTATTTCTGTCATAAAACACACGTTGTTGTGTTGCATTATGTGATACAATTTAATCCACAACACACAGCAAGCAGAGGTGGGTATTCACTGTTCTTAGCTATGTTCATTTACAGCCTGATTCTGCCATCCTTACGTTGCCTAGCACCTTGCTCTACAAGGGGTCCCATTAGATTCAGCGATGCTCCTTGTGGGGAAAAGGTAGTGTGAGAGAGGGTGGCAGGATGACCATAGGGACTGATCATTAGGTTTAGAGGAGAATTGAGTGGGGATGCTCCTAACTTGGCTGCAGATTGGAGTGGGTGGGTGAATTCCCCTGGCATGGAAAGACAAGATGGGTTTGCCCCCTCCCCCCATCCTAGGAAATTGGAGAGCTATATATTTGTCCCTGGAGACAGGAACTGTTGGGATGGAGCTAACCTGGGTTTGAGGTTCATGGTCATTAGACTTCAGGCAGATAAACGAGCTGCAGATAAAGCTGCTAGCATGGATCTAGGATCTTTACATCTTCAAGATGCTATACCAGCATTAGCTAATCCCCCCATGATCCCCAGAAATTAGCTATTCTCTTCATTTCACAGAGGGGGAGATAAAGATGGAGGGATCGAGGGACATGCCAATGGTCCCACAGCATGTAGGTGGTAGAGCAGGGGTTAGAGCTCTTTCAGTACACCAGCTTGCCTTCCTGAGCGACGTATGATAGATGCTGTGGAAATACCCAAGATAGATCGTTAGGGCTGTGGTCACAGCCTTGAACAAAGGGCGATGTGTAAACTGACATACTCCAGGAATAGCCCCAGGAGGCAGCATGACTCCGCCCCCTTCTGAGGCACAGTTTTCTCCTTAAAGGGATGAGTGGTTTTCTACTGGCCCCAGCAGCAAATTAGGAGACTCCCCTTTACCAGCTCAGCTACACTGGCCAGCAAGTAAGAAGCAAAACCAAGGTTCCCTTCTCCCATCTTCTCTCCCAACCAGCTCTGGGGAGGCAGTACTTATTGACTCCTTTGGGCCCAGACCCAAGATCTAGGAAGCCCCAGCAGTAATACATACTCCATTGGTAGTCCAGGTCACAATCTATCCATTACAGCCACAGCCAATTACAAACACATCGTTCCCTATATATAGTAGCAATCAGTGTTAAATAATACAGCATTTTAGAAACACATTCACGTAAAATACATATACATAGAAATAAACAGCAAGGTTCCCCCCGTGCCCCAAAAGCATGGAATTTCCTCATAGTTATCAGATTTCAATAAAAAGAACAGGAGTACTTGTGGCACCTTAGAGACTAACAAATTTATTAGAGCATAAGCTTTCGTGGGCTACTGCCCACTTCTTCGGATGCAGTAGCCCACGAAAGCTTATGCTCTAATAAATTTGTTAGTCTCTAAGGTGCCACAAGTACTCCTGTTCTTTTTGCGGATACAGACTAACACGGCTGCTACTCTGAAACCAGATTTCAATAGTCATGTTTCCAAAGCCTGGACATTTTCTCAGAGGATGGGGCAGAGCTCCATAAGAGATAAGTGATATTGCATGCCATATGACAACTCATTAGGTAAAAGTAATTACAGAGCAGTAAGTGCTTTGCAAGAATATCTTTCTGGAATATATTTGATATTGATCTGAATATTATCATGCGAAGAAATGATGATGTAAGGGAATGGGAAGTACTTATTTCAAAGGACTTTATCTCCAGCCTTTTGGGGTCATGTGTCTCACTGCTCATTAAATAGAGTTGGAAAGCTTTGTAAATGTGTGGCTGTGGGTAGGTGTGGGGATTAATGTGGATGAGACTTTAAATGAAAAATTGTCAGCTTTAAAAGCGTGAAACCGCTTCGAGACTGATGGTCCCGGGATATTTGCAGGTGAAGGGAAAGAGCAATTTGTAGGCTAAGTTTGTATCATTTTTTGTTTTTGTTTTTTATTCAGATGTTGTGGGGCTAGTTTAGTGTTCCTGAAAACTGGGGACAAAAGACCTGACTATCAACAGGTACAGTGCAGACTGGTGTTTAAACTTAGCCATAGTGTACTATTTGTGTCCCATAGTCCTGTCCAACAGTACAAACCCCCTGCCATTCCACCTCTGAATCACTCTTCACTGTAATATTTAATTCATAAACAACAATCCGTCAGTACTGCACTATTGGCTTATAGAACTCATGACCATCGTAAATCATTCATGACAAGAGCTTAGTTGCGTTCAAAAAAAGAATGAAAATGTATATGACAGTAGCTAACTCTCACATAGTGCTTTTCATCAGCAGATCTCAAAGCTGTTTACAAAGGAGGTATGTGTCATTAGTTCCATTTTACAGGTGTAGAAATGGAGACATGGGGAGGCAAAGTGATTTCCCCAAGGTCACCGAGCAGGTCAGTGGCAGGGCTGGGACTAGAAGGTTTCTTGAGTCTCAGTCCAATTCCTTATTCATTGCTGTGGATAACAAGAATCCTCAGAGTTAGCAAGTTCCCCACAGACCAGGAAACACCAACTTGAATTAGCATCAGATCCTGCTAGAACATCAGATGCAAAACCTGCAGATATCTCTCCACTGCTGCGATGATCAGTCCCCGCCCCCATAACACACCTTTCAAGATCCATGGGTCCTTTACCTATACCTATACCATGCCTGTCACAACATGTGGTGTACCTCATCCAGTGCACAAAACGCCCCAACAACAATTATGTGGGTGAATCCAGACAACCACTATGCTCTTGAATGTACTTACACAGAAAAATGATAAAAGACAAAAACACCTCATATCGGGTGAGTGAACACTTTACACAAAGTGCTCACTGTATGTCTGACCCTCTCAGTCCTCGACCTCAAAGGAAACCTGTGCAACACCTTCAAAAGGCAAGTCTGGCCGTTTAAATTCACAACTCTGATAGACACTAGAAAGCATGGACTTAACAGAGACAGCGGTTTTATGACTCATTACAACAATTTGTAACGCACTCTACTGCCTGCTAACACTTAATTGCCCACTTCATTTTAAGTGATCTCCTACAACACATGTGAACCCCTTGTGCTTAACAATCTGTCCAACCTTGTATTAAGCTTGGACACTCTGGTTACCTTCTCCAGACCTGAGGAAGAGCTCTGTGAAGCTCAAAAGCTTTTCCTTTCCACCACCAGAAGCGAATGGTAAGAATTCAAAAAATAAGATAAATGAGTTTTAGAAGGGATCTAAACACTCATGCTTCAGGGCCTAAGCCAACCTTGAACCAATGTGGGTTAAGGAGAAACCTCTGGCGGTAGGTTATCCCATAACTTCCTATTGGAGGGTTCTTGCATCTTTCTTAGAAGCAGCAGGTATTGGCCACTGTCAGAGATGAAATACTAGACTAGATGGACCATCGATGAGACCCAGCATCACAATTCCTATGTTCTATTTATGTCCTATTTCCTATGTCCTATTTAGGTGGGTGTGCACCCATAGGTATCTATAGATAACAACACTGAACTTTTACAGTATGTCACTTTCCATCTTCAAAGTGCGCTACCTATATTTGTCCCTTTAAACCTTACAGTACCCATGTGAACTAAATAACTACAGTTGCTAATCAGAGCCTGACAGTTGTTATGAATTGTGCCAAATGTGTACAAATAAGGCACCCAAGGAGGTCAAACTCACTTTTCTGATGGGATTTAACATAATGCACAATGGTAAAGGACTGAATGTAAACAGAGAAGAATTTGCAGAGTGTATAATGAGTAAATGTATTCTGTTTGACTAACTAGCAGCATTTGATCATGAAAATTTCTCTGCAAATTATTTTCAGATCACAGTGGCAGCCCAAGGAAAGAAATTTAAGATATCTAAGATACTTGTAAAGATTTTTTTGTAAAGAAACTTATAGGTATAACAGGCATCATTCTTGGTTATCGCCAGGGTTTGAAGCCAGGGCTTAAAGCCAGGGCTTACAGCCTGAACCTCTGTGACTTGAGCTACAGGACTAAGACCCAGATCCTCAAAGCTATTTAGGTGTCTACCTCCCAACTGAGGATCTGGGTCTAAAGTTCCTCATCAGGTTTGACAAAGCTCTGGCTGGGATGATTTAGTTGGGGTTGGTCCTGCTTTGAACAGGGGGTTGGACTAGTTGACCTCCTGAGGTCTCTTCCAACCCTAATCTTCTATGATTCTATGATCAAAGAGCTGTAGTAGACTTGTAGGCTCTGGATCAGGTGCAGAGGGGAACAGGTTACACTCACTGAACAGTGAGTTACATTTTGCATTCAGACACCCTGCTGGTGAGTGTAGTATAGACAACTAGTTGAAACAGCTATTATCTCTTTGCTGCAAATAAACTGTGAATGGTAACCTCAGTTCCTGAGAGTAGCAAAGACAAACTAAATCCCGGCAACGGTTTTCAAAATCATTTTATGTGAGTCATGAACAAAGTTCTCTAGGTCTGCTAATGCTTTGCGTATATTATGCAAACCTTGTGAGATACTGCATGGCAGACAGCTCAATGTAGGTTGCTTCTCAGTTCATAAGCTGGGACTCAGGGGCTGGCACTGGCGTTTGCAGCAGTTCAGTGTAAGGAGCATTTGGAGGGGAGGGACAGGTGTCCCATTATCCCACCGTGGCTTCTAATTTTGAAAAGATGTTCAAGGCTTTTCTTTTCTGCCAGATGGCTTTTCAGAATGAAGCCGGGATGCTCTGAGATACCAGGGAGTGGACTGGAGATGGATGAATTCGTTTGCAAATAAAACAAGAATACATTCTAAGCATCATCACCCACCCTTTCACTGAACATTTCCAAAGGGCCAAATCTCACCAATTAAGAATATGGTTCCCCCATCTCCTGGGAGAAAGATGGGGGGAGGGAGGAGTCCAAACATGACCTTAAAACCCTCCCACTACTTCCCAGCCAGCCTGCACTTCTTAGATGTGATAGCCATTTTTCTCATGGGATGGAAAAGCCTATACTTGCTCCCTCTAGCATTGGAGGGTCTCAGCTTCAGGGAACAACTGGGTGGTTTGCTTCCTCTCTTCTGCATGTTCAAGGGGTGGCCTACCATGCCTACTTCCCTTCTTTGAGGACTCTGGGGGGATGAGTTGATTCAGCTAATTTCCATCTCCACACCCAGATCAGTCAGGCCTTCCCCTCCATTTTAGAATAGTGAGACCTGGGAATTCTTTTAGTGTTAAAGGTCAGGTCTACACTACAGATCTATATGGGTATAATGATGTCACTTAGGGTGTGAAAAATCCACCCCGCTGAGCGACAGAATTATACCAACCTAATCCCCCATGTAGACAGCGCTATGTCAACAGGAGAGCTTCTCCCATCGACACAGCCACCACTTCTCAGGGAGGTGGATTAGCTATACCGATGGGAAAACCTCTCACATTGGTGTAGGAGTGTCTTCACTTAAGCACCACAGTGGCGCAACTGCACCGATGCAGTGTTTTAAGTGTAGACCACCTAGCCAAAGTGTGACCCAGCAGACAAATCCACCAAAGTGGCGTAAAGAAAGCACAGAAGTGACAGCATGAGACAACAACCAAATAGAGTCAAGCCGGAAAGACAGAGTAAGTGAAATGTAATGAATGCAAATATTCACTCTGAAAGAGTCCCAGTCCCCTGAGGGTGGTGTTTGGATGCAGATTAGTTTTGAGCTAAGGTTCAGGGTCCGTGTTGAACACTGAACCTTGGCTAGAGTTTAGGGTGAGATTTGATGGCACTGAAATCTCTCAAACTGGCTGTTTGTTAGACAGTTCCACTCAAAATGGCAGAAATCCTATAAAATCAGCTCACGTTGTCTTGCTCCATAGCTACTCAAACATGCAGCCTCCCAATGTACCAGGCTAGATTGTGTGGTACAGTATGCCTGCAACAGGTCATAGGCCTTCAGCATTGTAGCACCGGAGGGGCAGTCCTGAATCAATAGCTTAGACTTACTATTCACCTTGTTATGGACACTCTAAAAAGCTACAGTGAGTAGGTAAGATACAGCTAATGATCACTGTTCTATCCCAGACAGGTTGATATGCCTTTATTTCTCTCAAGCTGTGCTGCCTCCATGAACGGTTTGGAATGCAAGTCTTTGTGACAGCGATGACATAGGAAAGAAATGAGGAACCTGGCCTTCTTCCCCCAAAAGGAAGCCATGGCGTCACCGGGCACTTGAGACAGACCCTTTAGCAGCACAGTCGAGCTGAACATTGTCCAGGCCTTCCACAGAGGCTGCCTCCTCTGCATTTGTTTACCACACATCCTGTCTTCCTTTCTGTTTGCTTCACACATCACCGCCCTCATTATATTGTCTTCCCCCCTCCTCCTCCCATTCGTGCCTTTGGTTTTTAGGCTCGCACTAGCTAATTCTAATTACCTCAGGCATTAAAATAATAATAATAATAAAAGCTTAAGGAGGTGCACTTCATTCTTCAACTGCCTTTTACAAGCAGTTCAGTGCTGGCTACCGCGGGAATCTGATTAAACTAATTACCCTGATTGGCTTGTTTAATCAACTGCTTGGTTTAATTGGGCCTTGATAATGTGGCACGGTGGAGTTCATGGCGCGTAATGTGAGAACCAGGAGACCCGTAGCACCGCCGGTGACACCACTACAGAAATCTGCCTGGATTCCCAGCCGAACGGGTGAATTTTAATAAATGCCTGCCTCAGCTGAGAGCCTAACAGTATTATCAGAAGCTTGAATGGGCCTGAGGTTTTAGTGATAATTAAAATTGCTAGCGAAAAAAAAACACCCTTCTCATTAAAGGAGTTGTCCTCTCTCCCCCAGGCCTGGCCCCCAAACTTGAAGCAATATCATGAATCCTGTCTGACTCTTTCAAACAACACTCCACTGCTCGATTCAGCTGGGCAGAGAATCCATTTTTTCCTGTTTTCCTTAGTCCCATATAATGCCTACATCACCCGAAGTAAATACAAAAGTTAACAGGTTACAAATTACCTTGCACTAGGTAAATCCAATTTGGAGGTTTGTGGAATACAAACAGCTTTGGGGTAAGTATCCTGGGGATAATGGGTTATTATTTTTTATAGCTCTACTTGCTATAACAATAATAACCTGGAACACTTTGCCCTAGCCCTTCCTTGTTGTAGCTCAGCAATATGTTTTATCTTTCTCTCCTTCTGCTCTCTCCACTTGTTTTGCAGCGGCGTGCATGAGGGTAACCAATGCACCATATTTTCCAATTTACATACTCTCTTGGAACAGACCCAAATTTCAACTCACCCAAAATTCCAAAAAATTACAGATTCAGTTTGACCCGAACCAATTTTTTTTTTTTTTTGAATTGCCACCAAACTGAAAAATAAGTTATTCGCCCAGCTTTATCGATCAGGCTCCCTCTTCCAGCTGTTAGCTAGAGGAGAGGAAGGATGGTCCTATGATTATTGCATTTAGTCTATGAGTCTTGGGTTCAATTCTTTGCTCTGACAAGGGCTTCCTATGTGACCTTGAACAAATCACTTAGTCCCAAATCCACAAGGGTCTTTAGGCACCTAAGTCTCATTGATTTTAATAGGAACATAACTCCTCATATGCACCTACTTACTTTTAAGGATCTGGGCCTCAGTTCCTCATCTGTAAAATGGGGATAATAGCAGTGCCTTACTTTGCTGGGGTGCTGTCAGGATAAAAACATTAAAGATTGTGAGCATCTCAGATCCCACAATAACAGGGTAATACGAGTACCTAAGAGAGGTATGTGCTTCTAATAACTGCATCTCCTTGCTAGTGATAATAGAGTGCTCTAGTATCTCCTTTTACAAGGAGCCCCATTGAAGGGGACAATCCACTAAAAAGTCTCCTGAAGGTCAGGGCAGTTGCTGCTGTCCACAGTTCAGCTCATAGAGTTTACTCTGAATCATCAGCAAGGTCTTCCCTTCCCTCGTGCAAAGTGGGTAGTGAGTTAAGCCGCCATACAGCTCCCAAAGTCCATGGGGAAACCTGCAGAACTTTGGCTATCCAAGAATACTCAAGTCCTCCACAGTGCGTCCTAGGTCCCCTTCACTCCCAGAGCAGCCTGGTTCCCTAGGAAGCAGTGCTCAATGCAATCCTCACTGGCAGCTGCACCCAACCCTCTACACGTGGGGGCTTTAAAGTGTGGAAAATGTCACTGTGTTCCTGTATGGGTTTGCAAAGAGGGAGGGTCAGTCCCATGGAGCGTGGGCTTCCCCAAGTCATTGCTCTCTTCTGACCTACAGTGCCCACAGTGCAAACACAGAGGCACTTCTGAGAAGAAGAGATCATGACAGAGAGCTGCTGTTCCCTCATCAACCCCTCCACCCCAAATGTAGCCAACTCAGCGCCTAAGGTTTCAGGTTAAAAGCCCCCAAGGCACCCAAGTTCCTGCCTTTGGGCATGCGAACTGCAGCCTCACTCTAGATGGCTGGATGCCCATCTCTCGTCTAAGCCGCAGATCAATCCATGAACTAGGGAAGATGGACATTTGCCTACTTATCTCTTACATAGGGTTTTTCATCCACAGAGCTCAAAGCGCTTCGCAAAGGAGGCATCTACTGAGTTCGGTGGGAGTTTTATGGATCACAGTAGAGCCTAAAACTGGACTTAGGTGCTTAAATCCCAGACTTAGGCGCCTAGGTGCCTTTGTCAGGGCCGGCTCCAGGGTTTTGGCCACCCCAAGCAGCCAAACGAAAAAAAAAGCCGCGATCGCGATCTGCGGCGGCAATTCGGCGGGAGGTCCTTCGCTCTGAGCAGGAGTGAAGGACTGTCCGCCGAATTGCCGCCGAACAGCTGGACATGCCGCCCCTCTCCGAAGTGGCCGCCCCAAGCACCTGCTTGGTAAGCTGGTGCCTGGAGCCGGCCCTGGCCTTTGTGGATCTGAGCCCTGTACCTCAAAATAAGCTCCATTTACATTGTCTACATTGTCAGTCCATGACTTAGAAACAGCCTGTGGCTTGCTGGGTGCAGTTTGGGGCTGGTGGTGGAGGATGGGCATTGTGCAGGGGACTGGGGAGAAAGGAAGGGGGAAGAGAAGGGCATATGGGAATGGGTGGGGTGAAGCAGGAGCCTGGCATGTGGCGTCAGCTCGGCAGCAACAGCAGCCCTAGCAGGGAGGCAGCTACAGCAGCACCAGAGCTGTGACATTGCTGCTGCCGCCATTGCCAGAGTGGCTGCCAGCAGACTTTGGGGCTCCCTTGTTAAGCCAGTCCATCCCCTCTCCCCCCAGCACCAGCAGCCCAGGTACCATTCCAGGTGGAGGGAGAGAGGCAGTGAGCCGAGTACCAAGGGGCGTACCCTGTCACCTGCTTTGCCTCCCGAAATATAGCAGTCAAACTACGCCTACAGGCGGACACCGCCTCCTCTGGCCATTTTGTGTGGCATGAGGCAGGCACCAGAGTCGTTCTCTCAAGGAATTAGTTAGGTGCCTAAGCCACGTGACCCCAGAAGAGCCGTACCCCGCTGTGGATCGCTAGCAGAGATAGGCATCGCCTGGCAGCCCCACGGAGGCACCTATCTCTGTGAGAGGGGCAGCACTTAAGACACACCCCTGCCATGAACGTGTGTCCTTGTCTTGCTTAGGCAGCTCCCTGTCTGTCTACTGTGCTGGCTTTTGTGGATCGCATTCTAAGGCGCCTGTCTCTCCCCAGTCATTGTATTGGGAGCCCAGGCACCTAAATCGGGCTTTGAGGATCACAGTGTTCTTCCTGTGATTTTCTAGGTACCTTAAAGTTAGACATTGCAATGATCGGTGTCACAACAGCTAAATCCTTTTCTGGATCCAGGCCAGAGTGTTTAGGAAAAGTATTTACCAACTATATATTCCCTACAGAAACGAACATATTACAGAATAAATTGGTTTAGTGCATAGAGCACTGAGTTGCAACTCAGAAGACAAGTTTTATTCCTGGCTTGGCCGCTGGCCTACTTTGTGACCTTGGGTAAATTACTTTACTGCCCTATGTCGCCGTTTCTACATCTGTAAAATGGGGATAATGATACTGACCTCCTTTGCAAAGCGCTTTGAGCTCTGTGAATGAAAAATGCTATGTAAGAGCTAGGTATTATTATTAGTTAGTTAGTGATGACAAAAGACTGCAGGACAGACTTTTTATATACATGGTATAAAAGGCATAAGGAACAAACAATACAGAAAAGCACTTTGCTATGACAAGATGGTGGCTTAGGGCCTGATACAAAACCCACTGAAATTAAGGAGCCACGCTGTTGCTCCTCAGTGTTGGCCATATTATTCATATAGCGCATTTTCAAGTACAGTCTTAGCTGAGGGTCTGATTCAGTGCCCATTGAGATCAATGAAAAGGCTTTAATTGACTTCTATGGGCTTTGGATCAGACCCCAAGTGCATGAGGCAGGTTTATTTCAAGGTGTAGAGAGAGACATATCAGCCTTAAATGCCGTCAGGTACAAAGAGTTTTCCTTCAGACTCACAGCTACCAGCATTGTCCATTAATTGAGGCCAACCATCTTTGGCTGGCTCAGAGACCCAGGAACTGGCCTCAGTTATACATGCCTCTATCATCTCCTGTCGGGACTACAGCAATGCAATATACTGGTGCAACTTTTGTTTGTAGACTGGGCCATAAAGGCTAAAATAAGTTGTTTCCGCTAATTATGATTAAGAATATAAGAATGGCTATACTGGGTCAGACTTATGGTCCATCTAGCCCAGTATCCTGTCTTTCAGCAGTGGCCAAAGCCAGATGCTTCAGAGGGAATGAACAGAACAGGCAGTCATAGGTTAGGTCTACACTATGGGGGGGGAGGGAGCGGTCGACCTAAGAGATGCAACTTCAGCTACGTGAATAGCGTAGCTGAAGTTGCGTATTTTAGGTCGACTTACCTGGCTGTGAGGACGGCGGCGAGTCGACCGCTGCCGCACCGCCGTCGACTCCGCTTCCACCTCTTGCTGCGGTGGATTTCCGGAGTCGACGGCAGAGCCATCAGGGATCGATCTTATCGCGTCTTCACTAGACGCGATAAGTCGATCCCCAATAGATCGATTGCTACCCGCCGATCCGGCGAGTAGTGAAGACGTGCCCATAGAGTGATTCATCCCATTGTCCACTGGCAGTCATAGGCTAGAGCATGGGGTTGTGTTCCTGACCATCTTGGCTGATAGCTATTGATGGACTTATCCCCCAAGAACATCTAATTCTTTTTTGAACCCCTTTATGATTTTGGCCTTCACAATATCCCCTGGCACTGATTTCCACAGGTTGACCGTGCCTTGTGTGAAGAAGTACTTCCTTTTGTTTGTTTTAAACCCACTGCCTATCCATTTCATTGGGTGAACCCTGGTTCTTGTGTTATGTGAAGGAGTAAATAACACTTATTGATGGAATGAATGACATTACAAAGAGAAAAGCAACCTAATACAATCTTTCAATGCCATGCTGTCATACAGATATCTTGGGAATCAATACACCACAGAGAGAATGCTTATTTTTCAGTGTTCAGCCACCTGTGGTTCACCAGTATCCTTTGAGAAAGTAAAGTAAATGACTTTAATTCTCCTGCTGCGGTCACCTAAATATTCAAATACACAAGTAATGGAGTAAACATGTTTTAACGGGTTTTGGATAAAATAAGTTATTCATTCATTTTTCATCATTCGTTTTTAAGTCCAAAAGGCTGTCTATAGCTAAGTACTGTTATTATTCCAAAGCGGTGATTAAGTTCTCATTCTGTTTTAACATTGAATACTTCACACTGGCAGAGCTTTTCACCTATACATTTCTAAGCATTTTAGAAGCAGTCATCAGTTAAATGTCGTAAGAGCCCTGTGAAGTGGGTGTTTTCATATGGGTTTCACAAATGGTGTGGAAGAAAAGGGAGGTTAAATGACTTGACCAAGTCACACAGCAATGGAAACCAGAAGTTCTGCCTCTGAATCCCTTGCGTTGTCACTAGAAATAAAGCCCCCTCTGTCTTTATCACTTCATTCAGTCCAGATGGTTTCTTTTCCGTGAGATGGCAGTCATTGTTCTGTGGTGACACAAAGCTCTGGATGATATTCATCTAGCATGTTGCTTCAATGAAGTCTCCCCAGACTGGTTGTACTCGTGGTTTTAAAGTTGCCTCTGGGTCTGTCTTGTGGTTAGGATTACAGATGTCCTCTGGGGTCTTGCTTTCTCTATCAGTCATCATTTCATTTTAATTTGTCTTCCAGATCTGCAGCTATGTATTGCTGGCATCTGCTTGATGCAATCTCTCTGCAATCCCCTCCAGTGCTTTACAAAAAGATCTGCTTCTTCTATAGAAAGAAACAACTTCAGATACAAGAACTGACTGGAGCAAATTATTGATCACACTTGAGGGCCGTTGTTCCTCTGTGACTAATACTGAACTCTATGGCAATTGTTTTTACATTTGTGAGTGAATTTAAGGCTGATAAAAATAAGGGGTCAATAGTGCAGACTGGAGTCAGGCACGGATTGACAGGCACTATGCAAACTTCTAGCCTGCCTCAATCCCACTTTGCAACACTCCTGATTAGGGCTGTCGATTAATCGCAGTTAATTCACGCGATTAACTCAAAAACCAATAGAATATCAATTGAAATGTATTAAATATTTGTGGATGTTTTTCTACATTTTCAAATATATTGATGTCAGTTATAACACAGAATACAAAGTGTACACTGCTCACTTTATATTATGATTTTAATTACAAATATTTGCACTGTAAAAATGATAAACAAAAGCAATAGTATTTTTCAATTCACCTCATACAAGTACTGTAGTCAGTAAGTGCAATCTCTATATCGTAAAAGCGCAACTTAAAAATGTAGATTTTTTGTTGTTACGTAACTGCACTCAAAAACAAAACAATGCAAAACTTTAGAGCCTACAAGTTATAGAATCATAGAATATTAGGGTTGGAAGGGACCTCAGGAAGTCATCTAGTCCAACCCCCTGCTCAAAGCAGGACCAATTCATAACTAAATCATCCCAGCCAGGGCTTTGTCAAGCCTGACCTTAAAAACCTCTAAAAGTCCACTCAGTCCTACTTCTCATTCAGCCAATTGCTCAGACAAACAAGTTTGTTTACCTTTATGGGAGATAATGCTGCCCACTTCTTATTTACATCACCAGAAAGTGAGAACAGGCGTTTGCATGGGACTTTTGTAGCCGGCATTGCAAGGAATTTACGTGCTAGATATGTTAAACATTCGTATGCCCCTTCATGCTTCAGTCACCATTCCAGAGGACATGCTTCTATGCTGATGACGCTCATTAAAAAAAAACGTATTAATTCAATTTGTGATTGAACTCCTTGGGGGGAGAATTGTATGTCTCTGGCTCTATTTTACCCACATTTTACCATATATTTCATGCTATAATAATCTCAGTTGCTGACTCAGCACATGTTGTTCATGTTAAGAACACTTTCGCTGCAGATTTGACACAACACAAAGAAGGTACCAATGTGAGATTTCTAAAGATAGCTACAGCACTCGACCCAAGATTTAAGAATCTGAAGTGCCTTCCAAAATCTGAGAGGGACGAGTTGTAGAGCATGCTTTCAGAAGTCTTAAAAGAGCAACACTCAGATTCAGAAAGTACAGAACCTGAACCACCAAAAAAGAAAATCAGCCTTCTGCTGGTGGCATCTGACTCAGATGATGAAAATGAACATGCGTTGGTCCGCACTGCTTTGTATTGTTATTGAGCAGAACCCATCATCAGCATGGACGCATATCCTCTGGAATGGTGGTTGAAGCATGAAGGGCCATATGAATCTTTAGCACATCTGGCATGTAAGTATCTTGTGACGCTGGCTACAACAGTGCCATAAGAACACCTGTTCTCACTTTCAGGTGACACCTGCAAATGTAAACAAACTTGTTTGAGCGATTGGCTGAACAAGAAATAGGACTGAGTGGACTTATAGGCTCTAAAGTTTTACATTGTTTTATTTTTGAATGCATAAAAAGTATGTATATTTTTTGTACATAATTCTACATTTGTAAGTTCAACTTTCATGATAAAGAGATTACACTACAGCACTTGTATTAGGTGAATTGAAAAATACTATTTCTTTTGTTTTTTACAGTGCAAATATTTGTAATAAAAAATAAATATAAAGTGAGCACTGTAAACTTTGTAGTCTGTGTTATAATTGAAATCAATATATCTGAAAATGTAGAAAACATCCAAAATATTTAAATAAATTGTATTCTATTGTTAACAGTCCAATTGATTGCACGATGAATCACGATAAATTTTTTTAATCTCCTGATATCTTGGTCTTTCTTAAGAGAGACCTTCATCTGAGGGATAGTTTCGGTGCTCTGCTCTCTAGGCCAGTGCTTCTCAAAGTGGTGGTCTGTGGACCAGTGCCAGTCCGCGAGCCATCAGCTGCTGGTCTGCGGCGAGTTTCCTCATAAGAACGTAGAATAGGATAATAATATGGCACCGGTCCCTGGCACATTGGGAAAAAAAATTGCCAGTCCCCCACATCAGATAACTTGAGAAGAACTGCTCTAGGCCACATTCCGCTCGGTTACACCAGTGTAACTCCACTATAGCTCAGGCATGAGCAAGCCAGGGCATGCACAAATTTTGCATGTGGAAATTTGGAGGTTGTGGCAAAAATGTTAAATTTATTATATTTGTCACATATTGTTTTGCTTGTATTCATTATGGTCTGTGTTGTGAAGATATACACCCAGTGCATCAAATGGAGACAAGGGATGGTACGGGTGGGTAGGGTGCTACCCTGGGATTCAGTAGACCTTACTTCAATTCTCTGTTCTGCCACAGACTTCCTGTGTGACCTTGGGCAAGTCACTTTGTCTGTGGCTCAGTTTCCCACCCGTTAAGCAGAGATACAAGCACTTCCTACCCCACAGGGGTGTTGTGAGGATAACTACACTGAAGATTGTAAAGTGCACAGATATGGTCGTGTAAGTACCATAAACCAGGGTTCTCAACCAGGAGTATGCGTACCCTGGAGGTACTCAGAGGTCTTCCAGGGGGTACATCAACTCATCTAGATATTTGCCTAGTTTTACAATAGGCTACATAAAAAGCACTAGCGAAGTTAGTAGAAACTAAAATTTCATACAGACAATTACTTGTTTATACTGCTGTATGTACTATACACTGCAATGCACATACACTATTTATATTTCAATTTATTTATTTTATAATTATATGGCAAAAACGAGAAAGTAAGCAATTTGTCAGTAATAGTGTGCTATGACTCTTTTGTATTTTTATATCTGATTTTGTAAGCAAGTAGGTTGAGAGCCAATGCTTAAATCCACCGCATTGGCCTATGGGAGCATTTACAACATGTTTTTGGAAGCAAACATTATTAACAGCCTTGTCCAAAAATTGGCAGAAAGCAAAGTCACCAGCCGAATCACAGAAAACCACAATAACTTAAGGGAACTCCATAATATTTCCTCCACAAGTCATGGAGACACAAGGGGCTGAATGGATCAATGGAGTTTATATCATTATCTTGGTCCAAAGCGCTTCCTGTCTGAAATCCTGCTCAGACAGAGGCCTGGCTAACCTGATGGGCCTTGCAATGTCTCTGAAGGGGGCAGACTCTGCAATCGGTTACACCTGTGCAACCCCTCCTGAGGCGAGTGGAGGTTGTATGGATATAACTGAGGACAGAACATGGCCTTAGCTCAGCAAAGTTGGACTCTAGGGGATCCACAGACAAAACCACAGACCCTGTGTGAAAATGCCTGCAGTTAAACTCATCAAATGTCGTACTTTGCATCTGAGGAGGGATAAATTAAACCAATGAGCATGCAGCTTTTTTTTTTTTTTAAATCATGTTTCCTGGAGTTAAGCAACATCAGAGGCCCCAGAGAGTCTGCCCTT
Source organism: Chrysemys picta bellii (assembly GCF_011386835.1). Classification (NCBI taxonomy): domain Eukaryota; kingdom Metazoa; phylum Chordata; order Testudines; family Emydidae; genus Chrysemys; species Chrysemys picta. The sequence goes on along the minus strand of NC_088795.1, from coordinate 125,953,016 downwards.
CGTATTTGTAATAGTCCTTTTGCTGGAAGGACACTCCTTCCTCTACTTAGTAAAGCCTTAGCCCTCTAGTTCAAATGTTATCCACTGCCCACTCTGTGGCCCGCTTGCTGCAGCTCTCATTCTTCTGTGCTGGATAACTTTCACTTTAAAACATAATGGCTCATTAGTCAAGAATTAATAAACAAAACAGAGGGTGAAAACGGGGAACGCCAAGCTTTTCAAAGCTGAATTTCCAGCAGCCTATTAAATTAGTGTCTGGCTGTAGCAACATACCCCCACCATGTCCCTGCATGTCTCTCCAGCTGCAGCCTGTCTTTATAATGCATTCATGGATTGGCTGTCAATGGTCTGAGTGGTCACACATTGGCTATTGCCAGGGTCCTGTGCTGGGGATCTCTGCAGCCTTTTTTAAAACAGAGGCCTATTAGTCTCTTTGGGCTCGATTTTCAAAGGTATTTAGGTGCCTAAAGATGCAGATAGGCACCTATTTTCAGAAGTGTCTACCCCACTAGGTGCTTATCTGCATCTTTAGGCAGCTAAATACTTTTGAAAATCTGGCCACAGAGATAAACTAGAAGCAACCATATGGCAATACAAACACAATAGAGAAGTAGCTAGTAAGTGTTTTGATAAGAATAATAATAATAATAATAATAATGGTAATAATAATAATTAATGAATGCCTAACTCTTACATAGTACTTTACAAACACTGGGCCAAATTCTCAGTGCAACCCCCTTGTCTTCCTGTAAGGTAGGCCAATAAAGTAATCACATTTATTGAATTGCCAGTTTCCCAAGATAATGAAGGGATTTTCTACACTAGTTTGCAGAAAACTGGGTTATAAATCTACCCTGCACTAGCCTGCCACACACTAGCTGTCTGAGTGGACCCTGCTGCTGTGCACTATACGTTTCCTAGTGTACTTTAATCTACTCCTGTTTCTAAGCAGGGTAGGTTCAAAGCACACTAGGGATTAGTAGTGCAGCAGTGTCCACACAGACACTTAGTGCACACCAGGCTAGTGCAGGGTAGGTTTACACCCCAGTTTGCTGCAAATTAAGTGTTCATTTACACAAATCCCAAGTAACATTACCAGGGTATTCAAAGTATTCCCTAAGGATAGGAGAGACAGAATATATCGAGTTAATGTAATCTAAAGCAAAACTGGAAAGATTTTAAACCTGACCACTCAACATGTAGCTAGTAAATGGGGAAACCGTGGCAGGTAAGTTAAATTACTTCTTAGGAAGGAGGCAGTGCTGTTAGCTCACAGAGAATCCTGGCTCTTAGTCTTACACTCAGATCACTCCTTTTGCCAGGGGGTTACCTGCTTTAAAGCAGCTATTCATTTTAAGAGCTGGTTACATTTGCTAATATGTTATTTTAAAAACTCCCACAGCTGATTGTTTCTTTATGTGCCTCACATCTTGCATATTTTAAGTGATATAAATAGAGGCATGTGACCAAGTGCTGAAAGCTAACAGCTGTCCCAGCACTCTGGTCACTTAAGCTCTGATTAGTTCCCCTCAGAGAAGACCTGATTGAGGAATGGAGTACTTAATTACCCAATCAGACTACGAGCTGTGGGTGCAAAGGAGCTAATTGTCCCTCAGCTGGGAGGAATAGTTAAAAAGCACAGGAAGGCAGCAGAGAAGGAGGAAAGTTAGTACAACTGTGGGGAAATGGATTACAGGTGAGTGAGAATTCTTCCTTTCCCTGGAGACAGGGAAACTGGGCAGCAATGAAGCTGTCTGATATAACAACCTAATTCACTCAGAAGAAAATAAAAGGGGCAGACCTGGTTCAAAGCTTCCTTTCAAGTGGGTGTCCAGGAACATAGAATACGGCAGACTTGCTGGAACACAGAACAGGTGAATTTAAAAATTGATCATCTGGTGAAACTGAAGAGAAACAACTATCACAAGCCATCTGATTTCTGCAAGCTTCTCGGCTCTGACAGTGGATCAAATAGCATGTTTTCAGAAAGGAAAGTTGATTCTGCCTCAGTCTGAAAACTGCCTAGGCACTGAAATCAATGTAAAGCTGCTTACTAGGGTTCAAGACCGTTTTGGAGGGAATTTTGCCTACAGTGGGTCAAAAGAAAATCTGAAAAGTTTTTTTGAAAGAAAAATGGCTTTTCAACCATATAAAAAATTTTCATGGAAAATTTGGTCAAAAATGTTCAGTTTATTAACAAAATATTTAGGAATTAAATGAAAATAAAATTATTGTCTTGTAACATTTAGAATTGAAAATTTAAGTTTTCATTTCTGGGAGTTACACCCCCCACCCCGCCACACACACACCTACCTTTTAGGTTTTTTCCCCTCAGGAAATAAACAGGAAAGACTTTTTTCCCCTTGTTTTTTCTCTCTCTACTTTTTTCCTCTGTTCCCAGCAGAAAAGGGAGAGAAGAAGTGTGGGGAGAGAAGAAGAATTAAAAAATAAAAATAAAAACTCAAATTTCCAACTTTCAAAAAATGAAACAAAACAAAAATGGTCCATTGGAGATACCACAAACATTTTATTTTGTTTAGGAATGTTACACTGATTTATTTTTTCTTTTAATCCTCAAAAATTGGGAATGAAATGAAAAAATTTTTTGGTTCTTTTGAAATCTTTGCTGAAATTAAGTGAGGTTTTACAACCATCCCTTAATAAGCCTGAATAAGGATTGGAAGATAAGTTCTTAAGCCTTGAATATGTAGCATAAGGGTAAAAGTTTCAGAAGTGCCTATGTGATTTAGGAATCTGTGTGCCACTTTCCAAAGCAATTTAGGCCCTGAAGACTCTGAATCTCATTTACCCTACATCACTTGTCTCCTTACCCACTAAGAACCATTTTCCTAATTTAAAAAAAAAAAAAAAAAAAAAAAAAGCAACAGCAGAGCATAATAGCAATATAAATGACATACTTTAAACGACTCCCATACTCAGTAACTTGGATCTACAAAAGTGATAGCACAAAAAGCCATATGCTCTGAATGGAAAAGTTCTCCAGGGCTGAGAATATGATCATAAGGAATGTGAACATTTGGGACCAATGATAAATGGCTTATTTGTCCTGATCTCCAAAAAGGCCTCTGTACAGCACATAGCATGAGGCATTTATGGGTGCAGAAGTTATGTAGTTAGTAGAATGGGTCTAATAGTAAAAAAACCTGACCAGCAAATATTTTAATAACTAAAATAATGTGAAGGCCAGATTTTCAAGAGCTCAGCTCCTCTTTAAAAACCTAGATCAGAGTCAGATTTTCAAAACTGTTCAACATCAGGAACCCCCCCGTGTGAATGTGATTCTTCTGACCAAAGTTCTGAAGGCTGGTCTGCACACAGAAGCTGGGACAGTTGAACAGATTTAATGAAACCACTCTAACTTAGGGCACGTCTTAGGGCAATCGATCTATTGGGGATCGACTTATCGCGTCTAGTGAAGACGCGATAAAATCGATCCCTGATCGCTCTGCCGTCGACTCCGGAAATCCACCGCGGCAAGAGGCAGAAGCGGAGTCGACGGCGGCGCGGCAGCGGTTGACTCGCCGCCGTCCTCACAGCCAGGTAAGTCGACCTAAAATACGCAACTTCAGCTATGCTATTCACGTAGCGGAAGTTGCGTATCTTAGGTCGACCATCCCCGTAGTGTAGACCTAGCCCTAGTGTGTGGACACTTATATATGGGTTTAAATCTGTCTTGTATCGGTTTGGTTTGCACCAGCAAATCATCCTTCCCCAATGCAAAATGTCTTCTGGTTCTCTGACTGGGATGGTGTAACTCCATCCTCCACATTCCTCTAGGCTATGCCGTAAGGCCCGGATCCACCAAGAACTTCAGCACATGCTCTAAGTACTTTGCTGAATGGGCGCTTAAAGGCACAATCTAGCTGTAAATTAGGAACAGGAAAACTTCATGGAGTATGAATACTTTTGAACTTTTTTCTTTTTTTATTCACACTAGTTTGAGCTTTTGAAACATTCCCCCCCCCCCTTTAATTTAAATCTTTTTCTACAATACTAAATATGTTGGATAATTCTTAGCAGGAGGCGATTTCCTCTTTCCCCCCAGCTGAATGAAAGACTATGCTTTGTACAAGAGCTATCAGAGATCCCGGAGAATTAGGGAAGCAGAAGTGGATGCCTTATCTGTATATAAAGTATATTTTATCAATAGAGTATTTCCCTCTGTTTAGTTTTTCCTCCGCCTTATTTCTCACCCTATATTTTTATTGTCTCTTTTTTCTTCTTTTTCCAGTTTTAATCTCTTCAAAGGGAAATGCATAACCAGTGCAGCCTTTGAACCTACAAAGGCTAGATGAGTTTTAAATTAACAAAAAGGATGATCCCCACCGTACCAGAAAGAGGAATTCAAAATGGTATGTTACGTTAGTTATGTCATTGGAATCCTAGACCTCACTGATTTTCATACTTGGTAAAAGAATTGGTTTGCTATAAAGCCTTCTTTGGTAAAGCATGTGCCGGTCACATGGGGTGACACAATAATTTATACCTATACTATAGCAGTGAACACCTCAACGATACAATCTGTTCAAATACACTTGACTTTTCAGAAGCGATGTCCACATAAAATCTTATCAACTGGTTAATCTTTAATGAAGTATCATTGTATCCTTTGTTCCCATGAAGTCTTACTTGGACTTCACTAATCCCTTGTCATTCCTGAGTCATCAGTTAACATGACTGGTGGGAGAAAAGATGGTTCATTCTGTTCTTGATGTTGTTGTAGCTCTTTAAATGCAGAAAGAAACGCAGATTTCAGAAATACATTGGTAACACTTGGAGATGAGGGAATTGAATCTTGTTTATCTGAGCTGTTTGTGCACCTACATGCCCTTGCAAAAGCTATTAAAGCTCAGCTGTCAACCATGTGCCACAATGGGTTTTCATCAGTGGAAAGAGTTGGGAATTTTTATTATGCATGTGTGTCAGGTTTTCTGTGTCAGAGAGGCTGTTGAGGTTCACCATATCAAAATGAGAAAACACATTAGAAGATGAGAAATGAGAAAACAATCAAAATGAGAAAACAAGTGTGGCTAGGGCTGAGGATAAATATAAGGATGAGCAAGCTGGTGTGGAAAACAACCAGGGCGTGCCTCCATGCATTGCATGCTGCAGAAAAAATGGTGGCCCATTGGCCTATGGCATCCAGCCCCTTGCCCAAATGATTCTGGAGGGCACCATTTTCAAATGGTGTTCTCTGTACAGCATGACCTTGCACACACTATACGTGCAAAGTCACACTGCACGGAGGATGCCATTTTGTTCTACGAAATGGAATGGTGTCCTCTGCACAGCATGACCACACATGCCATGTATGGAGGACACCATTTTGTGGAAGGTCAGGCATGCTAGTGTATAATGAATACACAAGACGTCTGCTGGAGGGAGGGACCAAGGTAAGCAGCAGTCAGCCAGCGGTGACCACTGGCCAATTTCCACTAAACTTATATACAAGAGAAAATAGGAATTCATAGAGCACACCACAGGGAAATTATATGTACACTAAAATTGCCATTTTAAACAAAGCCCTTAGATAATTACATACATAATTTATTTGAAACTTGACTTTTTTTCTAAAACAAGAAATCTATTTAAATATTTACACTATTTAAAAACAATATGTCCCCCCACAGTTTCCACTTCATTAGCACTCCTGACTTTTCCTCTTTTGAAGTGTATCCTTAAAAATTGCCTTTTTTTATATGCTTCTCTTTCACTTGTTCTGCCCCATATACTTTCTCACCAGCCACTGCTATATTTCTCTGTAAAACCTTAAGGCGTAGATTAAAGTTTCCATACAGCTTACTGTATAAATCTCAGTTTGGAATCATGGAAGTCTCAGTAATGGCAAAACAAACCTGTGGCGAAGTCAAGAGACTATCAAATATGCCCAAGGAGGAGATGGCAGCTTTCACTCTTACCTGTGTTTTCCTCGCTAGTGCTATCTTATGGCTGAGACCAAGCTAGAGAGAATTCTCACGGCAAGTGTAGAATTGAACACACAAGGAGTACAAGTGTACAACTGAATCACCCGTGACAGAACAGAGCTGGTGAACGTATTTGCATTATTAATCGCTGTGTGTACGTTTTTAGAAAATAAATCTTTTCTGAGAAATTTGTTGCACGTTTTACTAAAAAATTTCACTGCACGACACTGAAAACAACCCCCTGTATCTGTAACCAATCATAAACTGAATTCCAACCCAAACTGAGATCCTGGTACTCATATATGGCAGGACAGCTCGGCACTGCTCCAGTGGCACAAAGTTGACCTAAAGTCACTGGAGAATTCCCCCAGCACTGGAAAATCTTCAGTGGCTCCTGTACTTCCCCCCTCCCACCGCCCCCCGGAGTTAGTGCCAGGGAGTCTCTCCACCCTAGGGGTCTCTGGCTGCTCTACTGACTTCTTGGGGTATTGGCAGCCAGTGTATATTGGAGCATCCCTCAGGCTACTCTAATTCACACCAGAACTGGACCAATGCCAGATGGTCTCAGGATCAGGGGGAGCATGAAGTTGACTTATAGTCCCCTATGACACACACACACACACACCCGCCCTCCATTCTGAATTTTGCTGAGTACACCTTAGCTACATCTGAGAATCTGGCCCAGAATCTTCAAGGTTCTGAAATGTTCAGGCATTTATTTTCACTTCTGTTTCCAGAGACAGGAAGCAAGAGTGCCAGCAATCTCATGAAAAAGCCATTTCTCTGGAGGTTTCCAGACTCATTTTGCCAACTTGGGTTCAGATAAGCATCTAGACTTTGGGTGCTTATCCAAACCCACAGATAGAGCCTTTTGAGACTCATTCATCTCTAGAGAGAGGAAAAAGGCAGGAGTCTTAAAGCATCATAAGACGAAAGTAAAAATTGTTATAAGCCTAGTGTGGCTGTCTGCAACCTCAGACCACCTTCGAGGGGAAAGGTGGATGTTACTAATAGCTGGATTCAATTTATGAGGAGCCACTGATGAGGAAATGAGATAAACAGTCTTCAGATGGAACAATTAAAGATCAGCTGTGACATAATCCGACAACAGCATTCCAGAGTAACATTCTATCTCTTCCTCTGCATTAATCTGAAAAGAGTGAGAATTACAGTGATTATGCACAGAGATTCTCTACAATGTCTATTCCACACCACCATGTGCTGTGGGCAAAGCTGTGTTTGCCACCTCTTCATTCTCAAAATATTGACAATATTCACTCATAGATATAAACATGCATATTTGGACGTGGTGCTTTTCTGGACTAGAGCAAACAATAGTGGCACGAAACACACCCACAGCTATCTATGCTGAAATGTAAACAGGACTATAAATAATAAGGAGCTTGCATATGGAATACATAACAGGCAAATGTGAATTATGGGTCTTTAATTCCAACATGAGGCCCTAGTGACTTCATAAACCACAAAAGCGGTGACATTATTTCCCCATAATGAGAAAAGTTTGTGTATGTCAGTTTTGGATCATATGTGGACCAAACGCCCGATCATAGCTCTCTTACTCTACGGAGGCTCCCTCAAATTTCTGTTCTCGCCCCTTTAATGCACACACTCTGTGGCAACTTCTGCTCCCTACCATCCCCACACCAAAATTCCCAAGATCTCCTGCTGCTTTCATACAGGTATGACACTACAGAGGGGCTCAGATACCATACCATGTAAGTACCTACAAAAATATGTCTACATGAAAGGTCTCGGTGGAATCTGTCAGAGTGCCGCTCCTTGCTGCCGCTGGTAGATTTTCATCATTCTTGCCCACAGAAAGAACATTCAACATTCTTTACACAGCTTTAATAGACTAGGTATTCATAGATTTTAAGGTACCATTGTGTTCATTTAGTCTGACCTCCTGTATAACACAGGCCCTAGAATTTCATCCAGTGATTTCTGTATTGAGGCCAACAACTTGTGGTTGAACTACAACCTATCTTTTAGAAAGGCATCCAATCTTTATTTAAAGACTTGAAGTTATGGAGAAAATTTACCACATGCCTTAGAAAGCTGTTCCAATGCTTAATTATACTCACTGATAAAAATTTACATCTTATTTCTAGTTTGATTTTTTTTCTAACTTCAATTTCTTGCCACTGGATCTTGTTACGCCTTTGGGAGATTAAAGAGCCCTCCAGATATCCACAGCCTTTGCAGGCAATTATAGACTGCTATAAAGTCACCTCGTGTCTCTGATAAGCGTATTTTTTTAAATGTCGTAAACTTTGGAAATACTTGAACAAAGGGCAAAATCCAAAACATGGGAAATTAAAATAGGCAGTTCATGTTCTGAGCTTTGAATTTCCAGGTTTTCAACATATATGTTTTAAGATACAAGATTCTATTACAAAAACAGATTAGTGTTATATCTGCTCAAACTTAACTTCACCTTAACATTGTGTTTTGCCTGGGAATTTCCTTAGTTTTTAAAAACATATCAGAGATTTTTTCAGAGAGAATTCCCTGTAGGGTTTGTGTAACCCATTGATTAATGTGTGCTACAGGTTGCCCTTTGTGCCAGATCCACAGTGAATATTCGTCTGCTTCAGCCCACCTAGAGAATCTTGGTTCTTTATCCCATGTTCTAGCAGCTCCTGCTTTTAGTTCTGGAGGTCCCAGGCTCAGTCCCTCCGGTGTTGGCCAAGATGGAAGCTGTCACACTTGCAAGGCATGCAGGGACAGGCGCACCCCCACCCTGGACAACCCCATCACTGTGTGTGTTTCCCACTTTCCGACTTCAACAGGTGGTTCCCTATCCTTGAATAATGGTCATTGTTGCAGCTGGGCTTAGCCCAGAGGTTCTCAAACTGTGGGTTGGGACCCCAAAGTGGGTTGCCACCCCATTTTAATGAGTTGCCCAGGCCAGCACTAGACTTGCTGGGGCATGGGGCTGAAGCCAAAGCCTGAACCCTGCCACCTGGGACTAGGGCTGAAGCCAAAGCCCGAGGACTTCAGCACAGGGCAATGGGGCTGGGTCTTGGGCTCCACCTCCCGCATCCCTGCCCGGGGTCATGTAGTAATTTTTGTTGTCAGAAGGGGTCATGGTGCAATGAAGTTTGAGAACCGCTGCCCCCTAACCCTTTAAGGGAAGAGTGGTCCAGTCCACCTGTGCCTAATTAACTACCACCCTAATGAGGGGCAGCTGTCTCCTATAAAGGTCAGTGGGGACATGCAGAGGAGAGAAAGTGAGTGAAAGCTGCTAGAGGCTGTAGCCGGAGCCCAGGTGGGTTGGGGAGAAGGAAATTCAGAGACAGTGAAGGCTCCTGGAGGAGGGGTGAGTACAAGGGTGAAAGGCTGATTGAGAATCCAGGAGAACACTGCAGTGAGCCCAGATAGACTTTGTTTACGACGAGAACACAGTATAAAGCTGGACAAAGCCCATGCAGTGTATAGACCATTCTGTATCTAATCACTCTGATAGAGAAAATGAAAAAGCAAAGTCTGGAAGAGAGGTGCCTGTATCTACCTAGGCTGGGAAGGAGTGGGCCGGTGGCCAGGAGCAGGTACTCAGGAGGTTGTGACCCCACGACAGTCATTCATGTAGAATCATGTAGTCTTCATAAATTATGAGTAAATGGCTATTAATAAGTAACTCATGTTTCACTCAACTCTCCCCAAAACTAGTGAAAGGCACCACTTGCCAAAACCAACAGATTAAAACAAATTAGAAGGTTATAGACCAAATTGTTTTGGAGATACGATGAGCCAAAAATAAAATTGAACAACATTCCAGACTTGAAACTCATTTGAATGTTGGACCTTCTCATCCCTATTCCCCATTCCTCCTTCCCTTGCCAATTACTTTTAATGCCTTTGGTCAATTTGCCCAAAACTATTTTTTTTAATCTATCTTTGTCTAAAGGCTCTTATTTCAGTGGACTGGCTTGAGTTACACTAACTGAAGTGGAAATGTTCAAATCTCATCTATAATATGAAGCTCTGTTCATCCTCAGAAATATTGGGGCCAAATTCTCTGTTGGCATGAACTGGCACCAGTCCATTGATTTCAATGGAGACACATCAATTTAAAGCAAAGACAATTTAACCAATAGCGTTTAGCATGCATAAAAGATGCTACTAATGCCGACTAGTGATCGATCTGTTGCTTTTGGAACTGAAGGCTCCTGTAAGAGGACAGGTTCCCTAGATGTGGCTCTTAAGAATTATCTGGAGGGATACGGGGGTGGGGTATACGAACTGCCATGTATTTTACACTGCAATTGGGTAATTATATTTCTTTACTTGGTTATTCCACAAACCATAGTTGAAAATCCTAATACCAGGAGAGAGATGGTCATTTATTGAGCAAATTCTAGGAAGCGCAAGTCAGAAACTGGAACCCATTGATAAAAAACATTAATAGTCCAATACTGACCAGTCATAGTTTCAAGCACCACATCTTCCACTAGAGTTACTGCTATGTTAGACCAATATTATATAGACCATGGTAGTATTTCTTACAAGTGAAGTCATTCCAGTTTGAAACATCATAGTGAAAAGGAAAATCAAAGAAAAGAAATCCTGGCCCAAGTAATACAAGCAGGCACTAAAAATGTATGTTGCAGCAGAAAATCCTCAAGGGGCAAGCCTGGGATGCCCTCAGTGAACCCAGTTGTAAGTATTTTTGTTTGTAAATACCTCTGCTCATTAACCATCAGAACTTCCTTGAACTGTTGACAGATACGTTGCTCAGCTAGACTGCTTCACTTTGAAAATTAAACAGAAGTTAAAAAGTACAGTGACTAAAGTGAAATCCCTGCAAGCTGCATGGGCGCTTTTTAAAGACACCATAATAGAGGCCCAACTTCAATGTATACCCCAAATTAAGAAACACAGTAAAAGAACTGTGGGGGGCGATAGCTCAGTGGTTTGAGCATTGGCCTGCTAAACCCACAGTTGTGAGTTCAATCCTTGAGGGGGCCATTTAGGGATCTGGGGCAAAAATCTGTCTGGGGATTAGTCCTGCTTTGGGCAGGGGGTTGGACTAGATGACCTCCTGAGGTCCTTTCCAACCCTGATATTCTATGATTCTATGAACTAAAAAAGAGTCACTGTGGCTTAACAACCATGTAAAAGAAGCAGTGAGAGATAAAAAGACTTCCTTTAAGAAGTGGAAGTCAAATCATAGTGAGGCAAATAGAAAGGAGCATAAACACTGCCAGATTAAGTGCAAGAATGTAATAAGAAAAGTCAAAGAGGAGTTTGAAGAACAGCTACCCAAAAACTCCAAAGGTAATAACAAAATGTTTTATAAGTATATCAGAAGCAGGAAGCCTGCTAAACAACCAGTGGGGCCCCTTGATGATCGAGATACAAAAGGAGCGCTTAAAGATGATAAAGTAATTGCGGAGAAACTAAATGGATTCTTTGCTTCAGTCTTCATGGCTGAGGATGTTAGGGAGATTCCCAAACCTGAGCCGGCTTTTGTAGGTGACAAATCTGAGGAACTGTCACAGATAGAAGTGTCACTAGAGGAGGTTTTGGAATTAATTGATAAACTTAACATTAACAAGTCACCGGGACCAGATGGCATTCACCCAAGAGTTCTGAAAGAACTCAAATGTGAAGTTGCGGAACTATTAACTAAGGTTTGTAACCTGTCCTTTAAATCGGCTTCCGTACCCAATGACTGGAAGTTAGCTAATGTAACGCAAATATTTTAAAAGGGCTCTAGAGGTGATCCCAGCAATTACAGACTGGTAAGTCTAACGTCGGTACCGGGCAAATTAGTCGAAACAATAGTTAAGAATAAAATTGTCAGACACATCGAAAAACATAAACTGTTGAGCAATAGTCAACATGGTTTCTGTAAAGGAAATGGTGTCTTACTAATCTATTAGAGTTCTTTGAAGGGGTCAACAAACATGTGGACAAGGGGGATCCAGTGGACATAGTGTACTTAGATTTTCAGAAAGCCTTTGACAAGGTTCCTCACCAAAGGCTCTTATGTAAATTAAGTTGTCATGGGATAAAAGGGAAGGTCCTTTCATGGATTGAAAACTGGTTAAAAGACCAGGAACAAAGGGTAGGAATTAATGGTAAATTCTCAGAATGAAGAGGGGTAACTAGTGGTGTTCCCCAAGGGTCAGTCCTCGGACCAATCCTATTCAACTTATTTATAAATGATCTGGAGAAAGGGGTAAACAGTGAGGTGGCAAAGTTTGCAGATGATACTAAACTGCTCAAGATAGTTAAGACCAAAGCAGACTGTGACGAACTTCAAAAAGATCTCACAAAACTAAGTGATTGGGCAACAAAATGGCAAATGAAATTTAATGTGGATAAATGTAAAGTAATGCACATTGGAAAAAATAACCTCAATTATACATACAATATGATGGGGGCTAATTTAGCTACAACGAGTCAGGAAAAAGATCTTGGAATCATTGTGGATAGTTATCTGAAGATGTCCGCGCTGTGCAGAGGCGGTCAAAAAAGCAAACAGGATGTTGGGGGGGATAGAGAATAAGACTGAGAATATATTATTGCCCTTCTATAAATCGATGGTATGCCCACATCTCAAATACTGCGTACAGATGTGGTCTCCTCATCTCAAAAAAGATATACTGGCACTAGAAAAGGTTCAGAAAAGGGCAACTAAAATGATTAGGGGTTTGGAACGGGTCCCATATGAGGAGAGATTAAAGAGGCTAGGACTTTTCAGCTTGGAAAAGAGAAGACTAAGGGGGGTTATGATAGAGGTATATAAAATCATGAGTGATGTGGAGAAAGTGGATAAGGAAAAGTTATTTACTTATTCCCATAATACAAGAACTAGGGGTCACCAAATGAAATTAATAGGCAGCAGGTTTAAAACAAATAAAAGGAAGTAGTTCTTCACGCAACGCACAGTCAACTTGTGGAACTCCTTACCTGAGGAGGTTGTGAAAGCTAGGATTATAACAGCGTTTAAAAGAGAACTGGATAAATTCATGGTGGTGAAGTCCATTAATGGCTATTAGCCAGGATGGGTAAGGAATGGTGTCCCTAGCCTCTGTTTGTCAGAGGATGGAGATGGATGGCAGGAGAGAGATCACTTGATCATTGCCTGTTGGTACACCCCCTCTGGAGCACCTGGCATTGGCCACTGTCGATAGACAGGATACTGGGCTAGATGGACCTTTGGTCTGACCCAGTACGGCCGTTCTTATGTTCTTATGTTATGTTATGAAGGAAGCTGCAAAACCATTTGCTACAGTTTCAGCCCACATGCATTCTTGCTGCAAGTTTCACATAAGTCTTTGAGCACATTCTTCTGCGGCTATGAAATTTCACCTGGTTTCTCGTCACAGCTGTCTTCAAGTTTTGCATAGATTTGATGCAGAGCCATAAATCATCCAGGCTCACTCAAGTTTTGGCTCAACCATAAGCATTTGAAAAGGATGGGAATCTTAGTATGCCCTTCAGGGAAAATAAGATGAGTTTCAAAATTGAACAGCACAAGTCCCAGTACAGATCCTTGGGGGCCGCACTATTTATGTCTCTTCATTGTGAAAATTGACCATTTATTCTTACCCTTTGTTTCCTGTCTTTTAACCAGTCACCAATCCATGAAAGGACCTAGCCTCTTATCACACGAGTGCTTACTTTGCTTAAGAGCTTATAGTGTGAGACCTTGTCAAAGGCTTTCTGAAAGTCCAAGTACACTATATCAACTAGACCACTCTTGTCCACATACTTGTTGACTCCCTCAAAGAATTCTAATTGATTGGTGAGGCACGATTTCTCTTTACAAAAGCCATGTTGACTCTTCCCCAACGTATCATGTCTATCTATGCACCTGATAATTTTGTTCTTTACTGTAGTTTCAACCAATTTACCTGGTACTGAAGTTAGGCTTACCAGTCTGTAATTCCCAGGATCACCTCTGGAGTCTTTAAAAAAAAAAAAAGTGTTACTTTTGTACAGTTCAATTCCCTTCCTCTGTAACCAGAGAATGGAAAGTTTAGTGTATATGGATCACCAGAAAAGGAGAGCAGTAGGCCAAGAGTTGCAGGGAAAGCTGTCAACTCTCCATCCTAACTGCAGGAAGCTTTTAAATGTTTTAATGAATTTGCTTCAGCCATGCTCACTCCCCTTTTGTGTTCTGTTTCCCAAACATCTGTGCAGCCGAGTTCTCCTGGCACAAATGCTCACAGAACGAAAACTGCAAAGTCATCTATACAAATACTCTCAGGAACTGATTTTTAAATTCATATGTGAAATACCCATGCTGGAAGTATTTACACCCTGATCCAATCAGAGAACAGAAACAGTATCATGTGATATATACGACCAATCACAACTGACCAATGCAGATTGAAAGCTAAACCTCAAATACTTCAGAGAAAAGCACTCTAATCAACAACGATAAAAAAATTTCACTAAAAAAATGGCTGCAAATTTATGAATAATTAATACACTTGAGGAAATTGCAGTCCGATTCTGGTAGTTAAAACTGTATTGCCAATAACTCACTCATCAAATGATGGTGGAAATGGGGCATTTGGGTGCTACTGTAATGTAAATATTAAATAATTAAAAAATCAAGTTTTAAAGCTTCTCCAGAGGGTTTAGTTATGTTCTGGGTTTTTAATTCTTTCCTAGCAGTCTTACTGCAACACAGCTACTAAGGTTTTCTAGATAAAATAGTTAGATTCTGTGGCTACTCTGTAATCTCCCTGAGCTTTCTGTACGCATGAGTTATCATTCCACCTCCGTTTTCAGCTAATCTTTAAAGGATTCAGTTAACCCTGCCTGGAAACAGGTAGGAAATAAGCACTGCTAATATACCCATGTTGCTACCTGCCACCAAAAATGATAGACCATGTTCCCTGTAACTTAGACTCTAAGGGCCTGATTCAAAGCCCATTGGAGTGAATGCAAAAGTCTGCTGAGATAAGAAGCAAAAATGTTGGTTACTTGTCCACATTTATCCACACTGTTTTTCCCTCTGGAAAGAGGACTAGAAATTTCATAAGAATAAAATTTTCAGTCCTTTCCCCCATTTGAAGCCAACAGCCTTCACGTCCATGTATTTCTCCCTCTACTCCTTCAATAAATTACCATAATAGGGCTGGATTTCTGACAGGCTCAAGTTTCTTCAAATCCTCATAATGTCTCTGTCATTTAGCAAGTTCTTACTTCTAGGAGAAATAAATCCAGCACCTCCTCCCTTAGTTTGTGCTCCCACTTCCAGACAGGCTGGTCATATCACTGCTGGTCATCCTCAAAATTCTTCATGAGCTAATCTGTGGCTGTAGGAGACTTGGCTTTCAAGTCACGAGTGGAATCTTGTGCTTCTTCTGGGTTCCCAAATCCTGAGTTTGGGTTGGGGAGTTTTAAGTTCAAACCTAAAAATCAAATCGAAACTCTGCTCAACTTTTGCTGGATTTGGTGTTGAAATCACACAAAGTCAATGAGTTTTGCTTGATTTCCACACAGATGAATAAGTACATGTTCACTTGAAACTCATTTTGGGTTTGCTTAAAACTTGACCTGAGTTGGCTGAACCTTAGCAAATCTACTCCAAGATTCGGCTTTAGAAAAAACCCAAAGCTTTGTCTGGTTGGCTTTTATTACGGTTGTTACAGATCTACTGTCTACACACCTGTGTCTCTTTGCTGCATCAGAGACTGTATATGGAATATTAAACTAGTCTTGGCACTTCATGGTATTTGCTAATTAGATCACATCTGCTGAGGTGCAGTTAAGTCTGGCTTGAAGGAAGATGAAAATCAGGATGTCAACATGTTTGATGCATATGTTTGTTTCCCCTTAGAGCAAGGGTGGGATAAACACTATTTTTAAAAACAGTAATCTGTGTTTCTCTTCCAAACAAATGTAAATGTTCTCTCAGTTCCCCTGAGGAACGTGTTTGGAATGTGAAAGATTCTCAGGAAACAAGAACATGCCTGGGGTGAATTTCTTGTGAATCTCTTCACACCCATTAAAACTGATTTTTTTTTAAAATCAATCTAAGGAAACCAAATTGAGGTCCATCCAAAGGGTCTGCACCTGGGATCAAATGGGAAATAATAATAATAACTACAGCAGAGTCAGAGTCTGGATGGATGGATGTGGTTTCCCAATAAAAGTAAATAAGTTGAGACTTCTTGCAGCTAAGTGGCTGAGTCTTCTTTTACCCTTTGAACTCTGACTTGAGTCCAACTTCAAGGTCCCAGTGCAATGAGGGAAATAGCTTTTTTAGAACATTTTTATGAGGCTGAAATCTCTTATTGCTTATTTCTATTAACAAGAAACAAAACCAAAATATATCCCTTGTATTTACACATTTTTCTTTATCCACACCAGAGGTTTTAAGGAATAAAATTCTCACTAACTGACCATGTTCCAGGTTCAAACACATGAGCGTGTAATGTGACTATTTGTTGACCTAGACATTTTGTAGATGATGGACTTGAGTCTCCTCTCACTTACACTGGTGTAAATCAGGAGTAATTCCACTGAAGTCAATGGAATTGTGCTGGTGTAAAACTGGTGTAAGAGGAGAACCAAACCCAATGTCTTTCAGTTCACAAATTTCAGCTATGGATGCTCAGAAGTAATGTGTGGTTGTGTGTGTGTGTGCATGTGCATGCACACCCCCAGGGAACTAGCTATATCTGTCTGGTTCTCAAGCTGATCTGGCCCTTAGATAAGTTAGAGCAATCCAGGGGCTGCTCTAATTTACATCAGCTGTCTATGGTCTCTGAGGCCATATGCCACCTCTGAATTGATGGGTGGAACTGTGCTTTGTGCCCACCCTCGACCCAAAGCCTGACATGTCACCTATAACAGGGAAGGGCAATTGGCATAGGAGTTGGTTCTGCTAGTTTTATGCTAGATCAGAACCCATTCCCACTGGGGCAAGTCTTACCTGGGGAGCTGGGGTCACATTCTGAACCATTTGCAAGGTTGGTCCATCATTCGTATAGTGCCTAGCATTATGATGTATCTAGAAGTATTTTGTAAGCTGCAAAAATCACTGCACCCACCACTGAGATGTAGCCACCTTCTGGGATGTATCACAGCAGCTGAAACAGAGTGTACTGCAATATCCTGCGAGGACAGGGGACCGATAGATGCTCTGAAGTCAGGGTTCAGCTTGGACACCAGTTCTTTATCTCAGTGCTGCATTACATGTGCTAGTTAATTCAGATCCTCTGTGGGCATCCTGCTGAAAATGAGGTTCTTGGCAATGAAGCTTATCTCCGTCCATGACTAATCACTGGAACCATACTTGGATTTAAGTTATGAGCTCCATCAGCACATCACTGGAGTTGAGCTTTTGGCGCTAAAAGAAACTGCAAATCTTTTAGTTATTACAGCTGAACACTCAGGACAACAGGCTGTGGGGGAGGGGAGACTTTGGAGGGTCAGGTTTTTGTGAATCAAATCCAATCTCAACAATTTACTGCTGTGCATCTCTTAGGAGGCAACAATAAAACTAAAGTTCTCCTTCTTAATTATTTGTATTATGATAATGCCTAGGTGCCGCAAGCGTGGACTGGAACCCCATTGTGCTAGGTGCTGTACAAGCACAGAACAAAGATACAATCCCTGCCCCAAAGAGCTTACAATCTAAGTATAAGACTAGAGGCAACACACGGATAGAGACAGACTGACAGAGGTGTAAAAAGAAACAATGAGACAATATCGGTCTTCATGATGGGCAGTGGTTCTACAGTGCTAAGACTTCTCTGTAAGTAAACTGGCCAGTTAGAAGTGAAACCTAGGAAGGTTTGGATGCACCCACCTAGCACCTGTGACGTTCCTCTGGTATTATCTGGACTGGTGATCTGCCAGGTCACTCCAATCCTTGACTCTGGGAGCCAGCTTTACCCTGCTCTGCTATGAGAACCCCACTCCTGGGCTGTTCTTGCATGTAAGCTGCTCCTTGGATTGTGCAACCGAATGACACTAGCCAATATCTCTGGTCCTAGACACAACCCTAGGAACCTCCGTCTCGCAGTGTCTAGTTATGCCCGCTGGACGCTGCAAGCTTATATGAGTTTGTAAATTTAACAAAGAAATTGATATGTACCAGGCTTGTTATCCCAAGGGGAGTCTCTGACATGCTTCAAGTAGAATAAACAAACAGATTTATTAACTACAAAGATAGATTTTAAGTGATTATAAGTCAAAGCACAAGAAGTCAGACTTGGTCAAATGAAATAAAAGCAAAACGCATTCTAAGCTGATCTTAACACTTTAATAAATCAAACTGTGTTTGAATTGTGCCCCTGAACCATCCAACAGTTGTGCAAAGATCTTAACACTTTCAGTGCCCTTACAAATTTAGATGCTTCTCACCATAGGCTGGCTGGTTGCCCTTCAGCCAGGCTCTGTCCTTTGATCAGTGCTTCAGTCGCTTGGTGGTGGTGATGTCTGTAGATGAAGGTGGAAGAGAGAGAGAGAGAGAACATGGCAAACATCTCTCCCTTTTATCATGTTCTTTCTTCCTTCTTGGCTTTGCCTCCCTCCCCCTTCAGAGTCAGGTGAGCATTGCCTCATAATAGTCCCAAACTGACCAAAGGAAGAGGGGTGACTCACTCAAGAGTCCAACAGATCCTTTGTTGCTGCGTAGGCCAGTGTCCTTTGTTCCTGTGAGGCTGGGCTAGGTTTGTCCCATACATGGCCTGATGAAGTGTGAACTGCCCCTCTGCTCTTGGAGAGTTTTGCCTGGGCCTGTTTTAAGCCAGGAGGACACATTTTCATCCTCATAACTATATACATGAAATTACAACCTATAATGTAACTATAACATTACTGTAACAACAATTACTATAACAACAATGCTCAGTGCATCATGAGCTTTCCTAAGATACCTGACATAACAAACTTTGCATTGGATACCACACAATCATTTTATAAAGATGAACATGAGGGTGCTGGATGTTCCTGCGAGGTACAGAATGTCACACTCCCCAAAATAAATCAAACTGTGTTTTATGGGACAATCTGTTGTAACAACACCTGGCATGGTTATTTTTATAGTGTAGACACCAGTGGTGGCACCTTTCTGGCAAGAACTGTTTTGAAGCATGGTTTTGACTGTCATGTTTCAAAACACCAGGTCAAGGCCATTTCAATGGTGCAAAACCAGAAGGACCATACTATAAATGCAGCATCTTGTTTTATGTGCTATGGAGACAGGTCATCTTCATCCTTAGTGTAAATCCACTGATGTTAATAGATGTTAACCTACCAATGGTATTGATTGATGATACTGAACTACATGTGTCATGCTCCTGAAACCTTCAATAGCAGTTAGGAGAGTGAAGGGGGGAGGGGGGCAAAATATTTTCTGGGTAAAAAGGAAGAGGAATAAGTGTAAGAGGAAAGTCCCCACAAATATGACCATATAGCTCAGTATGCTCAAAGGTGGTTCCACTACTCCTTTGAAGAGGAAATACAAAACGTTTGATCAAAATCTCACACACATTCCTACACTCCGGTTGTCTCATTACAAGGAACTGTTCTGAAAGTGTTTGTCATGAAGCTGCAGAACTATAACAATAAGAAGCTTTCTGATAAAAATGTATGTCTCAGACCTGCATGTGAGATAAAAGGAGCGGGAAAACCATAAAAACGCTAACCCAACATACTGAAGCCAGCTGAGGGTTCCTTATTCTTGTGGAATATTTTACCATCTCTCTTACCCTTCCTAGAATACAAAGGGACAGTATAAAGCCTTAGATAAACATATTCTATAAATAGTTGTTCAGTATACTTCTCCTGAAACTGCTTTGGCTACCTACCTTTTTAGAAAACATTAACATACCATATTGTGACGTTGTGCAGTCTATATGGTTTTATAAAAACATGATAATAAGTGAATATAATGTAACTGGGATAGTTTTAGAAAAATATGGTAAAAAGTGAATATAACGTAACTGGGATATGCTTCATGCAAAAGGTCTCTTGTAAGGTATCATTACAAAGCTCATAATCTACTGAGTGTGATCATCCGATTTGTATAAATGTACCACTCTTGTATCTAAAACTAGAAATATAAAATATAACTCTGAGGGCCTATTGTAATTATGTAAAGTGTGGGCCATTAATGATGGTTTGGAATCTTGATGACTTCCATTGTCTGCAGATGGCTGGGTTTACCTGTGAGTATATATATATATATATATATCTTCCTGTATATGTGTGTGCTGGCAAGTGAGTAATGAAGTCTTGCAGTGACATGTGATCATGTCACCTGAACTGGAATCCATCTTTAACCTGGTGCTTTTCCAGTGGGGGGGGGGGGGGTGGAAACCCAGAGGGACAAAGGGTTCCCACCTTATGCTGAAGATATATAAAGGGGTGGAAGAGAACAAAGGAGAGAGAGGAGCCATCATGAAGAATCCCCTAGCTATCACCTGAGCTGGAACAAGAGCTGTACCGGGGAAAGAATTGTGCCCAGGCCTGGAAGGTGTCCAGTTTGAGAAAAACTTACTGAAGCATCTCTGAGGGTGAGATTATCTGTATTTAGTTTGATTAGACATAGATTTGCGCATTTTATTTTATTTATTTATTTATTTATTTTGCTTGGTGACTTACTTTGTTCTGTCTGTTACTACT
The DNA here is from genome assembly GCF_011386835.1 of Chrysemys picta bellii. NCBI lineage: Eukaryota > Metazoa > Chordata > Testudines > Emydidae > Chrysemys > Chrysemys picta. Next base: position 125,932,443 of record NC_088795.1, on the reverse strand, counting down.
TGGAACCACTTAAATCCTATTTTCTGTATTTAATAAAATCACTTTTTATTAAGTAATTTACTCAGAGTATGTATTAATACCGGGGGAGCAAACAGCTGTGCATATCTGTCTATCAGTATTATAGAGGGCGAACAATTTATGAGTTTGCCCTGCATAAGCTTTATGCAGGGTAAAACGGATTTATCTGGGTTTAGACCCCATTGGGAGTTGGGCATCTGAGTGCTAAAGACAAGCGCACTTCTGTGAGCTGTTTTCAGGTAAACTTGCAGCTTTGGGACAAGTGATTCAGACCCTGGGTCTGTGTTGGAGCAAGACAGGAGTGTCTGGCTCAGCAAGACAGGGTGCTGGAGTCCTGAGCTGGCAGGGAAAACAGGAACAGGGGTAGTCTTGGCACATCAGGTGGCAGCTCCCAAGGTGGTTTCTGTGATCCAACCCGTCACACATTTAATGCATTCTTATTTTTAAAAGGTGTTTAGCATTAGCAGCAGCTTCTTCCTCAAGCACAAAAATCATGGAAAATAGTCAGACATACCAGTAGCATGAATACATCACAAAGAAAACATAAGGGTAAATGCACTGAGAGGGGAAATGTCTTCTGAAGCAAGACACCTATTTTTCTAATGAGCCCATTAGGCCCTGATTCAGCAAAGCCATCTCTATTCAGCACAGCATGTAAGGACATGCTTAAATTTAAGCATGCATTTAATTTCCATTAAAGTAAATAGGTCGTGAGCACGTACTTAAGAGCAGTGCTGAATTTGGAAAGACATCTAATATTGATTTACAGACTGCAAATTATGGAGAATCTACCCTAGGTAAAGGAAATTACTTTTGCCCTTAAAAATGTGTGCCTTATTTCTAGTCTGACTTTGTCTATTTTCAACTTCCAACCACAGGATCTCATTATGCTAGATTAAAGAGTTTCATACTATCAGAAATCTCTTGCTCATGTAGTTGCTTGCAGACCATGATAAAGTCACATCTTAGCCTTCTTTTCAATAATCAAAGCAGTCAGCTTTATTAGCCTCTCATTATAATGCATTTTTGCTAGACCTGGAATCATTCTTTTAGCTCTTTTTTGAACTCTTTCCAACTGGTCAACATCTTTTTGGAAGTATGGACACCAGAAATGGAAACAGCATTCCAGTAACAGTCTCGCTAATGCTATGTATAGAAATAATACCAACTCCCCACTCTTACTTCATATTCCCCTACTGATACATCCAAGGATTGTATTCTAAGCTACAGCATTGCACTGGGCGCTTATGTTCAATTAGTTATCTACCGTTACCCCTAAATCCTTTTCAGTGTCACTGCTTTCCAGGACACAGTCCCCCATTTTATAAATGTAATCCGCATTCTCTGTTCCCAGATGCATGACTTTGAATTTGGCTATGTTAAAAATGCATGTTAGCCAAAAAATAAGACCACTTTACCAAACAATCCAGATCAGTCTGTATAAGTGACCTGTCTACACCATTGTTTACCACTACAGCAATTTTTTTGTGTCATCTACAAATTTTACCAGTAATGATTTCATATTTTCTTCTATATCACTGATAAAGATGTTCAATAGCATTGGACTGAGAATAGATCCCTGGAGGACTCCACTAGAATCATCCCCCTCTCATTGGATGATAATTCCCCATTGCAGTAGATTGCCCTGTTGCAATAGATTGCAATTACTTTTTGCAATCTATCAGTGACCCAGTTTTAATCCATTTAATATGGGCTACATTGATTTTTGACTAGTGCTAATTTTTTAAATCAGAATGTTGAGCAGGACTAAGTTAAATGCGTTAAAGAAGTCCAAGTATATTATGTCAATACAGTTACCTTTATCATTTTAATATAATCAAAAATGATATCCAGTTATAGACTCATAGACATTACGGCCAGAAGGGACCATTGTGATCCTCTAATTTAACTTCCTGCACATCACAGGCCACAGAACCTCACCCACCCACTCCTTTAATAGACCCAGAACCTTTTGCTGAGTTACTGAAGTCCTCACATCATGATTTAAAGCAGGGGTCTCAAACTCAAATCACCACGAGGGCCACATGAGGACTAGTACATTGGCCCAAGGACGCATCACTCCCCTTAGAAGGCTGTTCCAGAACTTCACTCCTCTGATGGTTAGAAACCTTCAAATTTCAAGCTTAAACTTGTTGATAGCCAGTTTACATCCATTTGTTCTTGTGTCAACATTGGTGCTTAACTTAAATAACTCCTCTCCCTCTCTGGTATTTAATCCTCTGATGTATTTGTAGAGAGCAATCATAACTCCCCTCAACCTCCATTTGGTTAGACTAAACAAGCCAAGCTCCTTGAGTCTCCTCTCGTAAGGTAGGTTTTCCATTCTTCTGATCATCCTACTAGTCCTTCTCTGCATCTGTTCCGGTTTGAATTCATTTTTCTTAAACATGGGAGACAAGAATTGCACAAAGTATTCCAGATGAGGATTCACCGGTGCCTTGTATAATGTTAAATACACTTCCCTGTCTCGACTGGAAATACCTCTCCTGATGCACCCTAGGATTTCATTAGCCTGTTTCACAGCTGCATCACATTGGTGGCTAATAGTCATCCTGTGATCAACAAGTACACCCAGGTCTTTTTCCTCCTCTATCACTTCCAACTAATACATCCCTAATTTATAGCAAAACATTTTGTTGTTAATCCCTAAGTGCATGATCCCTTGCACTTTGCAGTATTAAATGTCACCCCATTTCTATTACTACAGTTTTCAAAGTAGTCCAGACCTTTTTGTGTGCTGTTCTGGTCCTCCATATTGGCAATACCTCACAACTTTGTGTCATCTTCAAATTTTATTAGCAGAGTCCCACTATATTTGCAAAGGTCATTAATGAAAATGTTAAATAAGATTGGTCCCAAGACCGATCTCTGAGGAACTCCACTAGTAACCTCCCTCCAGCCTGGCAGTTCACTTTTCAGTATAACCTGTTATAGTCTCCCCTTTAAGCGGTGCCTTACCCACCTTTCAGTTCTCATATTAATCCCCATTTTCTCCAATTTAACTAACAATTTCCCATGTGGAACTGTACCAAATGCCTTACTGAAATCCAGATAGATTAGATCTGTTGCATTTCATTTGTCTAAAAAATCAGTTATCTTTTCAAAGAAAGAAATCAGGTTGTTCTGTAAAAACATGTATTTTATCCTAGAGTTACCATTTACCTTTATGTCCCTAGCTACTTTCTCTTTCAGAATTTATTCCAAGACTTTCCATATAATTGTGGTCAAACTAATGGGCTTGAAGTTTCCTGGGTCACTTTTTTTCTCTTTCTTAAAAATAGATACTATATTAGCAATTATCCAGTCATAGTTTGGCAAAACCTTTTTTCCATAAAACCAAGCTGACTGGCTTATTATGCTACCATCTTTTAATTCTTTACTGATTTTATCCTATACCAGACTTTCAATATTTTGCCGAGAGCGGAAGAGAAAGTATTTCATTGTCAGTATAAGATATGTATACATCATTCTTCTTTCAAAATATGGAACAGAAATATTTTTGAATATGCCTTTTCTTCATCATTATTGATGATTTTACCATCCTTGTCTAGTAGCAGACCTATACCATTAGTAGCATTTTGTTTGGTCTTAATGTATCTAAATAAATCTCTTATTGTCCTTAACTCTACTAACCATAGATTTTTTTTCACCGATACCTTTGGCTTTCCTTATCAATTTTCTTCATTTCCTAACTGCTGATTTGATCTCATTGCTATCATCCTCTCTATTTTCCCTTTTGTTATAGACTGGTTTTATAAAAAAAAAAATTATTACTGCCTTCACCTTTCCTCTTAACCAGGATTTTTTTTTTTAACATAAGAAGCCTTCTTTCATGATTGCAGCATTATGGGATCCGGGGGCAACTAATAAAACTGTGACATTTCACTACATATTCTTTATGAAAATATGCTTAGAATATGGATCTGACATAACAGATATACTTTATGCAAGATGGCTCATGTGAGAGATCATTGGAAAGGTTATGATTTACTGAATGTGATTATCCAATTTGTATGCATGTGTCATTTCTGTATCTAAAGTTAGGAATATGGACTATGTAACAATTACAACTGGGTATGTATTGGGAAGACACCCACGAGATGACAGGCCATCAGATTTGATGGACCATCAGGAAGGAACAACAAGACAATGAAGATACTAATCTCTCTCCCTCCTGGGTGGCGTCCAGGGATGTAACTGTGACATTAATAGGTCAGGTGGTCTTGTCACCTGATATTAAACATTATCTGGGACTTCTTGTAACTTTCCACTGTGAAGGAAGGGGGGGGAGGTCAAGTTTGGGAAACAAAGGATTCCCGACTTATATACATCTTATTTAAGGGTGGGGAGGAAGGCGAATGGGACACCTCCTCTCCATGGCCTGTCTGCCCAAGAAGAAAGACTGCTAAAGACACCTGAAGGGAATGCAAGGGGGGAGTCCAAACTGAGACAGGGGTCCAGTCTGAAAAGAAATATAACTGGAACTCTGAACCACAGAAACTTTGCAACCTGCCTAAGATAACATTTAGGGTAAGAAATTATATTTTGTAACCTGCTTCTTAAGTATATTGGGCATAGCTTGCGTATTTTGTTTTATTTGCTCAGTAATCAGCTTTGTTCGGTCTGTTATCACTTATATTCACTTAAAATTCACCGTTTGTAGCTAATAAACGTATTTCTTGTTTATAATATATCCCCATTTGTACAATTCACAATTCGGGGGGGTGCGGGGGTGGAGGTGGTGAGAGGCTGTGCATACCTTTCTCCACATTGAGGAAGGAGGCGGATTTCATAATATATCTTTGGGTCTGCACTCCAAGGGAAGTGGACACCTGAGTGCTGGGGGCAAATCCCTTAAGCTGAGCCTTCCCAGAGCTGATCTCAGTGTCTGCTTCGTTCTGCAGTTGGGTGTGTCCCTGCCTGTGTGTGTGCTGGAAGAGGCTTAATAGCTTGTCTCAGCAACACAGGTAAAAAGGGGGCCCAGGCTGGCATAACAGGTGGGCTCAGTGATATCTCAGCATATCAGGTGGCACTTTAAGGGGTCCAACCCATCACAAAAGCATTCTTAAACAATTCCAAATTATAATTCAGAATTTTATGCTTAACTATTTCATCCCACTCAATTTTGTTCATGGTTGTTTTCATCTTTGGGAAAGATGGCCTTTTTACAGTATCAAGTATATATATTACAGTTCAGGACTACAGTCTATTTGCACATAGCAAATGAAATTAGATTGTGATCATTTGCACCTAGGCAGCCATCAATTTTTGGTTCAGTGATTCATTTATCTTTATACGTCGGAATGAGGTCTAATATAGGCCTGAGTGGGTTTCAATACTGTTTGTTAGGAAATCATCACCTGTCACTTTTAGAAACTCCAAAGACATTTTACTAGTGGAAGCCTGAGACCTGCAGCACATGTCCTACAGAATGAAATCTACCATAATAAAGCATTTTTTTCCTATTTGTTAGTGAGAGTAGCTGAGCCAGCACAGCGGGTAGGCTAATAATGTACTGCTGGCATATGCCAGCAGAAAATTACTGCCTGCCAGTCAGGAGGAAGCAGGGGAGGAACTGTGACTAAAAGAGGTGTCCTAAGGCACACTTCCAGGGCTAATACTGGTTAGATGCAGCTTACACACCAGCTCTTGCTGAGGCCTGTGTGTTGAGGCACAATTGAGCCCACTGAGTTCAGGTCCTGCAGTTTGAACAACAATTTAAGGCCATAATCACTGACCCACCAAGAATATTTTGTAGTGTTAAATCCAAGTGAGTTCATAACTGGCGTGGGTGAAAGTGGAGGCCTCAAGACATTTTTAAGAGATTAGAACAATAAATGTCTCTTTGCAATTTGTTAACCAGTCGTAAGCTTCTGTTCCCCTCTCTGTGTGTAAACATGGCTTTAACTCAGCTCCCACTCACACGATCTTTTATGGTGAAAGGAATTCACTGAGGTTATTAAATCATTTTCTACTTATAAGTTACTCTCATCATTTACCGTCTTTAAATGTTTCTAGCTGTTAGGAGTGTGACGGCTATTTTGCTGATCCCAGGAGATGAAAGCTCCTTCGGAACATCTTACAATGAAGACCAATAATAAACAGCAACGTGAGGTCCAGCAGTTGGACATCTTTCTATTCCTCAAGGTCAGGTCTTAATATGCTTTGGCCTCCTAGGAAGAGTGACTTGCACTTGGTGATGAAGTGGTTATGTGAGCCTTGGAAAACAGGGGTGTCCTGCAGTTATAGGGGGTCCTTTTGAATAGAAGAATAAGAGTCCGTATACACTGGCGGGGGCTCTAGGTTATATAGCAGGTTCAAGGTAGGACACCATAGTCCAGACCAAATGGGGTGTTTTTCCTCCATGCTCCCCTTTGACTTTTTTTTTTTTTTTAAGTTAAAAAGGAAAATAGGTTCAGGTACTTTTTAAACCATAACACTGTGGCTGCAAATGGAGATAAAGGCCCAGATTCTGCCTTCAGTTAAACCCACGCAGCCCCAGGGACTTCAGTGAAGCTGTAGAGATATGAGAGCCGATTTTTGTCCCAAATTTTCGATGACATCTATGTAAATAAGGTGGAAGTGTGTGTGTTTATGTGTAAATACACACACGCGCACACTATATGATATACAGCAGATTAAGATATAGTTAATTACATTGTTTTAATGATGATTTTATTTATATAAGAGAGAATGAATTAATATATTGTATTTATTATACAATTGTGTACTCTGCAATTTACCACTACAAATAGAATAATAGAATATTAGGGTTGGAAGAGACCTCAGGAGGTCATCTAGTCCAATCCCCTGATCAAAGCAGGACCAACACCAACTAAATCATCCCAGTCAGGGCTTTGTCAAGCCAGGCCTTGTAATTTCTAAAGGGGGAACCACACAAAGTTCTCAGATATGAAGAGAAAGAGGTGAGTGTTCCATGAAATATTTAGCAAGGGTTAATATAAACCACATAAAAACATAGAGGCTCCAGTTCATAGAATCATAGAGTCATAGAATATCAGAGTTGGAAGGGACCTCAAGAGGTCATCTAGTCCAACCCCCTGCTCAAAGCAGGACCAATTCCCAGCTAAATCATCCCAGCCAGGGCTTTGTCAAGCCGGGCCTTAAAAACCTCCAAGGAAGAAGACTCCACCACCTCCCTTCAGCACAGCGTTAAGGATGCGATGAAGTCCGTCCCTATTCAGCCCTGATGCAGAGCAAAGAACTTAAGCACATGCTCAAGTGCGTTATTGAATAGGGATGCTTTCCTGAATTGGGAGCATAGAGTGGAAAAATACACTTTCTGAAGCTGGGGAATTATTGAATATTTAGAAGCAATAGAGAAAAGAGTTTACATCCACCTATAAATAAATGAATCCACTTTGCTGGATGGGGGCCTAAAGTTTTCAAATGCATCCCCATTCAAAAGTATTACTCATAGCTCCTCCTCTGAGATCAGACAGTCCAATCAATAATGGCTTTTAAAAATTCTGTTTGACCCAGCATAATGCAAAATTCTCACACGATAAAGCATTTTATATTCCCCAAATTACCCATTTTTGACAACATTCTGTTGTCTGAATTTTGAAATGATGCTGTGTGGCACCAGGAGACACATGAGCTGATTCAGGGCAATTTGATCAACAAATGCAGACGAAAGCTTTTTCCAATGAGTTCCACTTATTTTGAAGAACTTTCTCTGACAACTTTTTTTTTAAGGTGATAAAATCTGTTTTGAATTCCCTGCACCTTTATATTGTCTTGATATTTGGTATAAATTTGCCAAGTGATAGCCACTGGATTCTCGTTATCCCATTACAGTCCGGAGGAATCACAGTGCACTCAGCTAGAAGACGAGATCACGTGGCTGTGCAATTGAACATATGAATTGGAGCCACAGGAATTAAATCTGCTTTCCAAATACTTCCTTATAGTTTACGGAATTAGCTTTTCTTTGCAGAGGTTGAGGGCAGTTCCAGTAGGGCCTGATTCAGATCCCGTTGAAGCTAATGAAAAGACTCCCATTTACTTCAAGGCTTTGGATCAGGCCTCATAGTGGATTAGCTATAGAGGGCACCCCAAGCTGTGAAGTTCAGATCTCTAATCGGATGTGAATCCAAGGTTCCCTGCAGTTTGGAGGTGTTCAGATTGGTGTTCCAGCTCAAGCTATTTTACAGATAGCTATGGTGTTATAGCACATCTGGATGCACACCTGGAATTCCCCAAATTGGATGTCAAAGGGGGCTGGTTGTGCTGTTTCCAATCAGGCCCTTATCTATTGTTAATAAGAAAAATATGACCATCAGGGGACCCCCACACTGCATGAAACTCTGTCTCCAGTTTAAAAATAACAGACTGTTTTTTAAAAAAATCAATAAAATAAGACAAGTGTTCCGGCTGCATCAACACTAACTACATTTTCAGAGTTTATTCTTTGTGCGGCTGGGTGGGGTCTTCTAATCTGTTTATATTAGGATTAATATTAGAAGCGAGGTAGTGTTTTCAAGGCATGGTAAAGCATGAGGGGAAAAACACCTTATTTTCAGGAATGTTTACAAATGGGTTCTGGTTGTGACTTGTGTTTTGAAACTTGGGAGGCCAGCCATTGAGCCTCACTGTTAGTGTTTAACTTTAGGATTAGGAATTATTGAGTTAGGTTCATTAAAATAGCTGGACTTTGTCCCTAGAAAATTTAAGAAAACATGGTGAAAGCCTAGGAACCAAGGCCTCTTTGTGAGTAACAACGGGTTCATTCAGCTTTAAGCATATGGTAGTCTTTGTTTTTAAACCCATATTAAAATAAGGATAATTCTACCCGTTCCTAGAGAATCCTCAAGCATATTCTCAGGGACTTAGTTGCTTTCAATAACCCCAGTGTGATGTGATGAGAAATTCACTGAAACCACTGCAGATTGTCATTGAGATCAGAATCGGACTCTCCATTAATTCGCAGTGCTATCTCCTCAACGAAGGGAACAACCATCATTACAAAAGGAAACCTTTGGCAAGAGGAGCAAAATGCTTCTCTGAAACGTCCGAAGCTGGTTAATTGATGCAGATAGTGTGAGATGTGCATAAAAGACTTGAGTAGAGAGTATTTTAAATGTCAGAATTTGCACATCCACAAAAGAAGGCATAAGCTAGCCAAAAAGGGAGTGGTTTATCACAGCGCACTACCATACACAATGCAGGTTGTATTCTTGTATGCTGGCACAGGCTTAAAATAAAGATTCATACAAATGAAAATCTTATTCTTTTAGTTTAGGTGCAACAACTGACATGCAGCAACCTTCTGAGCTTTGCAGTAGGTGTATAGGAAAGATACACTGGTGCAGCCTCGTTGAATTCAATTGCACTGATGTGGCTGAGGACAGAATTTGGCCTGCTGAAAATGAAAATGCATGTAACTAAGAACAGATTTAGTCTGCCATATGCACATGTACACATCCATTTGCACATTAACACTCAACAACAGGATGTTGACTTGGAATGAGTCCCTGAAGGATTTTAGTTTCATAAGAAGCTTGGGAAGTTTGGGTCACAGACAAAATCTTGCTCCCTTATAATTCGTGTGATTTAAAGGGACATTATGCTCTTTTCTTCTTCAGACCTGACTAGGGCTGGCCAGAGGATGACAATTCTGATTCATGATAACTTGTAAGGTTTCAAAATTATGAAAATAAAATGAAGGAAGGAAAGGAAGGAAAATAAAAATCTTTTGAACATTTCTGCACATCAGAATTTTGTCAAAACATCCATTTTTCAGATCAAAAATATCAGGTTTTTTATTTGAGGGTCTGTGACGGGGCAGAGTGGTCCCGCACTGGTACCGCAGGGGTTAACCCTTCTTTCCTAGCAGAGGAAGCCACGCCCCGGAAGCTCTGCTGGGCATGCTCCAACTGGAGAACAGGTATAAAAGCCTGCAGAGCTGCTCAGTCTGGGCGGACCACTGGAGGAGAAGGAGGCACGCTGCTAGCTCCGGAGGAGGGAGAGCCGGCGCACCAGGATCCAGAGGCCAGCCAAGCCGGGACACCCCCTGATACCCCGACGGAGGATGTCACAGGAGGAGAACAGACCGGAGGACCCCCCGCAGCAGAGAACCTGGTATTTATGGTAGGAAGTGACCCAGGGGAATTTTAGAGGCAAACGACGTTCAAGCCATATAGGCACTCAGCACTAGGTCGCACTATCTCGCCAGACAGGGATGATTGTGTGGAAGGAAGCCGTTAGGCCGCAACCGGCCGCCTACAGAGAGGCGGGCGCAGGAACTTGAGTGGCGAGGCGCCGACACCCCATCCTACCCCTGCCACAAAGGGACACTGCGGTGCCAGGCCCGCCATAGCGTCATCAGAAGCTACCAGATAGTCACCCTGGACCTCATATATTTTCCCATAGAAAATCGTGTCAAAAGTGATACGGCTCCATGAAATGTTTTGGCTTTGGCAAAATGTTCTGATTAGCTCTAATGCTGACATTTAAAAAGACAAGCAGCATCTCTTAGTCTGAATAAACTATATATATATAAATTGATTTGGCATTATTTTTAATATATAAGATAAGCAAAATGATCCACAGTTCTGTATTAACTCCCCCTGAAAACAGTGTACAAGGCCTTTTGTACTATATGTCACATTAGAACTACATTATGTACTAAGACCCCTGGACAAATGCAGTAAATCCCATACAGCAAGGAATCCCACTTTGCCACCACCACCACAAACCTCCCTCCCTGTTACACATCAGCCTGCCATAGCCTAGAACCAACTGCCCAGTCTCCAAGTTCCTGCTACCAGCTCTTCCACACTCAATGAGCATGTGGCTTGGGCCAGGAGGGAGCTGGGGTCATGGAAATCAAGGGTGGATGTGAAGAGGAAGCATGGCTTGTAGCGCACCTGAGCCCTATTTAGTGTGAATCTGATGGTATAATGGGGTAAACTATTACCAGGCTCTCCAACATGCCTGGCATTAGTACATTCTCTGTCTCTTCACAGCATTAATAACTGGTTAATAAGTTAGTATAAAAATGATTAATATTTGTAACCACTGTCAATAGAGGCATCTGCATTAATATATGGGTGGAGCTATATTCTAATATAGGACATGGAATGTGTTCCATACACAACTGAAAGGGGTTCGCAGTAATTTCTACCAGCATGAGGTCTATGCACCCCTTAAATCCTAGCTTGAGAGTTTAAGGACATAAGCAGAAAACTGCTTTTGTACTGGCCTTCTGCAAAGGACTGAGGCCTTGTCTACACAGAAAGTTGCACGGGTTTAACTTAAATTATTTGTTAAACTGGTTTAGTTAAACCAGCACAACCCCCTGTTTAGACACTCTTATTTCAGTTTCAGAGCAATTTATTTGCATTTAACTTTAAATGATTCCTAATCAGCGCAAGCTAAATCAGCATACGTTTGGTTTAAACCAAAAGAAGAGCATCTTCATAGCATTTTGCACCAGCAAATCAGTGTAAACTCACACCTTATGTTAAACTAGGACTATTTTCTAGTGTGGACAAGGCCTGAATTTCACCCTGACAGAAGCATGTGTGGAAATCATCTCCACATCTTCAGCTGCACGTAGATTTTTGTACACAATGGAGTCATATCCAGCAGATTTAGCAGCTGGGATAATTCTGCCAGATACTTTCAAACTCTGTAAAATCTTTGGGGTTCCTTTGGGATGACAGATGCTCTATGAACATAAGAAATTTGGTTATTATCCTGAATGCAACAGTTTCTCTTGACAGGAGATTGGGCTTTTCTCTCTCTGCAAATAGACTTTATATCTCCAGGCTCAGACAAAAGACTAGTACAGTTAGTTCTTTCTCTGGATATTTTCTAATGAGCAAAATCTCTGTTGCGATGTTCTCCCAAACAGCTAGACTTGTTGCTAAAAACACAAGGATGTTACGACCTTGAAGTTCTGCGTTAACAAACAAGCAGCAGGGTGTGATGGTTGTAAACGAGTCCTTGCAGGCTTACCTATCACTTTCTCAGAGAACCCCAGCCTGTTTATTTAGGTGCTGTTCTCACTTTTGCAGACCTTGTGCAGTACATTATATTACATAATAAATCTAATAGTCTTGAGAAGATAAACAAAACGGTCTGCTGGGTCATGGAACCTAATCTCCTTCCCCTCCCTTTCTCCTTTATTCCTCTCCCTCTGTCTCCTCCAGGGCCGGCTCCAGGCACCAGCTTGCCAAGCAGGTGCTTGGGGCGGCCACTCCGGAGAGGGGCGGCAGGTCCAGCTGTTCGGCGGCAATTCGGCGGACGGTCGCTCACTCCCGCTCGGAGCGAAGGACCTCCCGCCGAATTGCCGCCGCAGATCACGATCGCGGCTTTTTTTTTTTTTTTTTTGCGCCACTTGGGGCGGCAAAAACCCTGGAGCCGGCCCTGGTCTCCTCCACTTCATTCGGTGTTCGAGACAAATAAGCCTAAGGACAGATGAAAAGCCTGTTCCAAGGTAACTGGTTCTAAAATAATGATCCATGACAAAGAGTCTAAATCAATGGACCGGACTCCTTAGTTGTGCTCACTGCTCCACCAAACTACATCAACTCCCACTCTGATTCAGATTCGGTTAGGCAACAGACCTGTGTTGGGCGGTGGCATATCTGATTCAGAAAAGAAAAAAACAATTCTACACTTTTGGTCTTGCTCTTTCAGTCATACCCCTTTCCTTTGTTCAACAGTAGATCCTGGCTACAGTTTGCATTCTACATGAGCTGGCAAAAGATTATAGATGAGAGATGGCCGTGCACCATTGGGGCTTTGTGAGGAATTCTGGCTGAGTCAGTCAGATTTCCTCTGGAGGCTCTGCAGGAGGGCACAGGCACATGGAAATCCCACATGACTCTGAACGGGTGCAGTGTAAACTCTCTCGGCATTGGACCAACTCCACTGACTGGCATTACAACTTTCTGAGGCTTCCCCGTCCATTTTAATTGGAAATGCATGAAATATTCTCCGTGAGATTAAAGACGGTTCCAGGCTTTGTCACAAATTAAAAATTGCTCCCATTTTTTGCTAAATTTTCATTCCAAACTCGGTACCTTTTCAAGTATTGTTTTTTTAACACCGAGAAACCCCACATTTTTACAGCTAAAAATTACCATTTGCTTGAAAAAGCTGTGAAAACACAAGATTTCAGGTGGAAGGAATGAGAAGGGGCAAAATGAAATGGGGAAAAATATTATTATTTGTATTTGAGTAGAGGCTGGAGACCTCAACTGAGATGCAGACTCCATTGTGTTAGGTGCTGTACAAACACAAAATGAGAGAATCCCTGGGTGAAGAGTTTACAATCTAAATAGACAAGTATAGGAAACCTATTAGTCCCATTGTCCAGATGGAGAAATAAGGCAGGGGGAAATTAAGTGATTTACCTTTAGTCACATAGGGAGTCTATGGTAGAGTCAGGAGTTGACTGTACACCTCTGGAGTTACAGTCCAGAGCTTCACCACAAGACCATCCTTCTTATCTTTTTTTTTTTTTTTTTTTTTTGCAAATGATTTCACATGATAGTCTCTGCAGTTTTGCCCAGATCTATGTTAAGTGGGAAAGGAAATTTACTTGTGATATATAAACGATGTCACGTTATCTGAAGTGGTGCTTTTGACTATTCTTCGACTGTTGGAATTATTGATAATGTATAGAAATTTGTGCTGTCCACATAGTCCATCATACTGTATCTCCATATATATATTAGTGCCCCATTTTGAATTCATGTATTCATGGGCATTTCTGTAGTGCTCACTGTTCTATAAGCTAAGTTAAAGCAATCAGATCAATTGTACTGGGCCTGATGTACATCCATTGCTCACCAAAGCCAATATAAAAAAATACCCATTGACTTTGGATCAAGCTCTTAATGCAGACCATGCTTTTCTCATGTAGTATAATTATTTTTCCATTGTCCATCAATCTTCTTTTCCTCCTTCAAACATATGTGGACATCTATGGTTCACTGACCTCAGAGTGCCTGGTTTAGAAGGGAAGAGAGCCATTTGCAGGAAAGATGACTGATTCATGTAAGCATTCAGTAAAGCTACACAGCCTTCATCAACATTTACACTCACATGTTGGGCCCTGCTGTTCATAAGTAGCCACAGCCTTATGAAACAGCCCTACAGAGTGGTTCAACCCCCACTGGTTCAGTATATAAATATTAGTACTTTATGCAGTAATTACCAAGGCAGTAGTCTGCTGAAATCAGTATTCATTTCTCAGGGTGATTAATGCTATTATTACGACTCATGAAAAACCGTGATTTCATTGCAAATGTTTTGTCAGACATTAGTTAAGTTTTGTTCTTGCTTTTTATCGGTATTTTGAGGTCTAGAAGGGGGTGAGCCTATGTGTAATGTGTCTGGTAGCCTTGTAACAAATCAGTGGGCTGCAGACAACAGACACAATTGTTAGACAAATCACAGACCCTTTCTGGAGTGTGATTCCACAATTCCAAACACAGAAGCTTCTACTGCTCGAACTAATCCTGCCCATCTTACTCTCATGGGTAGTCTCATACAATGAGAATAAGGTAAGCCTTAAAAGTGGGCACAATTGCTCCAGTACGTTTTAGTTCTAATGAAGATATAATGTAATTGATCATCTTTTTGGAGCATAAAGAGCTAGAGCTGAATAGTAGCAGATGGACCAGAGGGCAAGTAGGGTTAGGCCACCACACCCAGAGCATTGAGACGTGACAGTAGGAGATTGGAATAATGGACAAAGAAGGCATTGAATGGTACTGTACCTAATGGAATGAGAGACTCAGGCTGAAAGGTCTGCTTCTTTCATTTCAGCAGAGCAAACGTAGCCAAGTAACAGCAGTAGATACCACTGATAGGAGAGAACAGGCCCTTTGAGTGAAATTCTCATCTGTGCGGCGGGCCAGCAAAAGGCCTATGCCTCACTCAAATTGCATTTAAGCCTTATTTTTGGATCCGAAGTGGCACATAGGCCTAGGAGGGATTTTCACCCCTTTGTAAATTTTCTTTAAAAAAAACCCTGACATGGGTAAAAAAAAACCCTTTTTTAAAAAGAAGATGTCTCTTTTTCAGCAACACGTTCCCTTATTTTATGCATATACATACACACACAAAACATATACATTCTCCATTTGATTAAAGAACATTCTGGGAACAATCAGAGGCAGCTCATAAATGTCATATTTTGAAAAGCATAATGCACAATTCCCTCTTTAGATCAGTTTTTATGGCGAACAGTATACCCATGTTTGTGTATCATTTCTAGGACTATAAAATAACTTTTTATAGCTATTGGACTAATATCTGAAAGGTGCAGTACGCTTTCGTCTGAAATTCTTCTGCGGTAATTAAAGCGTAATATTTCTTGTAGCTTCCCTAACTCCCTTCTCTTTCTGTGCAAAATCATATGATAAAAGCTAAGTGCTTTTTAGAAACATACCTTTGGCTGAGAGCCACAATGTGTTTTTTTTGGTCCTGCCAGTTGGGGCTGACAGATATCTATAGCAAACAGTTAACATATATAAACATGTCAGCTATAAAACAAATATACTTTGAAAGAAAACAGAGAGCTGGCAAGGTTCATGCAACAAGACAATACTGTTGCAATTAGAACGAACAGGGTGTGGGGTCCTAAGGGCCTGCTTAGCAGATCTACCAAACGTACAAGTACCTTTCTTCTCCAACGCTGTCAGTACCTAATGGATGGCATGGAACAAAACAAAACAGGCCTGCTGTCAAATCTACTGTCTGATATAGCTGGCATGAAAATTTAAGCAGAGAAACCTCGAGGTGTCTGTGGATTTGTGTTCCTGGAGTATACTGTATGGCCATATAAGCTGGAAATTGCTTCTAAAATTCAACCACCCTGAGCTCCCACAAGGCATTTCTCTGCTAATATTTTCACTGTATTTTAACAGATGGTAACTAACGCAGTTATAAATGAACTAGATAAAATTAATTAGACTGAGGTCAGCTCCTTGGGATGGTGACCGTATTTTTGGACAGCACCTAGCACAATGGGGTCCTGGCCCTTGACAAAGGGCTATCATAATACCAATAAATATTAACAAATACGCTCAAGAGGCAATGTGGACTGGGCACCACCTGGATTCTATTCCCATCTCCGCTGTGCAAGTCACTTCACCTTTCTGTGTCTCATTTTCCCCCGCTCACTCTAATCGGTTTAGACTACGGACTTTTCAGAGCAGCGGCCGTCTCTTACTCTGTGTGTTTGTGTAGTGGCTAGTTCAATGGGCACTCGAGTCTGGTTGGGGTTTGTAGGTGCTACCATAATAAATGCTAGCTCTGAGAGGAGACTAATGTTTGCCCCTAGTCATGGTGAACTAGGGATAGACTAACAAATGGCTCTCGCCTGTCTACACTAGAATGTACAGTCGTGTTCATTAACACATTTTAAACCACAATTAAAAATCCTAATGTAGACATGGCCACTGAGTTCAGTCGGAATACAAGGCACTCTGCACTGGAACTGGTCAGGAAATTTTTGACATACCAGTTTTGCATCAGAAAATGCCAATTCACTGAAACACTTCCCAGACCAGGGTGGTCTAAATAAAACATTCTCAGATCCAGAATAGAATTTCTGCTCAAAACCAGAAAGAGAGATCCACCCCAAAAGGGCCCACTGGTTAGTGCACGCTCCAGGGAAGACTGAGTGTCCCTGGTTCAGAGAAGTGACTAAAACCTGTATGTACCACATACCAAATGACCATACTAACCACTAGGCAATGGAGCTGTTCTTTTTCTCTGGGACAGTGAGTATTTGAGTTCCAACAGTAGAGCCTGAGTCACAGCAGGAACTCAAACCTGAGTCTCCTACAGGCCAACAAAGCACCTTAATCATTGGGCTATAATCTATGCTGCTATAGGGCAGTGATGGTGGGGTCTCTCCTGTCTCTTTGTTTTTTCATGAACGGGTTTTAGTTTCATCCCAATGCAGGATGAAACCACATGCTGAAACCTCAACATTTTTCATGAGGCAGAATTCTTGTCTTCTGGCGAGCCCTATTAAGCATCTCCAAGAGCTCAGAACCACTTTATGGGATTGATCCCTGAACATCCTGAGCACTGAATATTCTCAGCAAAAAAAAGTGTATGCCCAACTCCTGGCAAAGCTACCGAATAAACCATTATTCTTTTATGGACAGAAGAAGAGAAAAATTAAGTCATAATGGATGACATGCAAACACTTTGCAGATTTGGTTCAAGAAGGATGAGCCTAAAATATGTCTTCAGTAGTATTTAAGCAGTGTGTAGACCTTGTGAAATCCCTCCCTGTCTAACAGGCCCACAAAAGATGTGTGTATCAAATAAGACCCCCTCAAAAAGAAATATTTTTGACAGTGTTTTGTTGAAATGTGAACTATTTCACCCAAAATATCATTTTCAATGACATTTGCAGTTTTCAAAAAAAATCAAAATAATTTTTCAAAAAAGTTTTTAATAGTTTTTTGACATTTTTGTTTTTCTTTTTTTTAGAAATTCTCACTTTCACTCAGGTTTTTACTCACCTATACCCTTTCTTTTTCCATTGTAAAAAAACAAAAAACAAAAAAAAGAGGGAAAAGTTAAAAAACAAACAAACAAAAACCCCTCAGCAAATGTGTGTATGTGAGAGGGAGCCCCTCCCTTACTTATTTCCCCTTTTCCCATTACAGAAAGTTAGAAAAAATTGTTTACAACTAAAAGTGTGTGTTGGGAGGAATAATTTCTGTCATTTTAAAAACTTTCTCCCCTTTTTACTTTCCACCCACTTTTCCCATTGAATAAGTGTGGGAGTAAATAAGTGAGAGAAAGTTGGGGCATTTGCACTCTCTCACATTTTTTACTTTTGCTAAAAGTTTTAAAAGCTAGAGAAATTAGCTGTTTCTGTCCCTCTTCCACCCTTTCTTCCACTGGAGAAGGGGAAATGGAAAGAAGGTACCAGCATGTGCATATTGTTTTTAGGTTTATTTCTCATTTAATCTCCCTTATTTCAAATCAACAGGTCATTTTTTAAATCACCAGGTTCAGATGACTTGCAGCCAAGAGTTTTAAAAGAGCTGACTGAGGAGTTTTCTGTTCCATTAATTTTGATTTTCAATAAGTCTTGGAATACTGGGGAAGTTCCAGTTAGTTATAGGCCTATCAGCCTGACCTTGATGCTGTGCAGGATAATGGAGTGATTGATATAGGACTTGATTAATAAAGAACTAAAGGAGGTAATGTAATTAATGCAAATCAACATAGGTTTATGGAAAATAGATCCCGTCAAACTAACTTGATATCTTTTTTTGACAAGATTACAAGTTTAGTTATAAAGGTAATATAGTGGTCATAATATACTGAAAAAAGAAGAACAGGAGTACTTGTGGCACCTTAGAGACTAACAAATTTATTAGAGCATAAGCTTTCGTGGACTACAGCCCACTTCTTCGGATGCATCCGAAGAAGTGGGCTGTAGTCCACGAAAGCTTATGCTCTAATAAATGTGTTAGTCTCTAAGGTGCCACAAGTACTCCTGTTCTTCTTTTTGCGGATACAGACTAACACGGCTGTTACTCTGAAACCTGTCATAATATACTGAGACTTATTTAAGGCATTTGAATCGGTACCAAATGACATTTTGATAAAATAAACTGATATAAAATTAACATGGCACATATTAAATGGATTAAAAACTGGCTAACTGATAGGTCTCAAAATGGAATTGTAAATGGGGAATCAAGCAGTTTTAAAAGCTAGAGAAATTAGCTGTTTCTGTCCCTTTTCCACCCTTTCTTCCACCGGAGAAAGGGAAAAGGAAAGAAGGTACCAGCATGTGCATATTGTTTTTAGGTTTATTTCTCATTTAATCTCCCTTATTTCAAATCAACAGGTCATTTTTAAATGGTGTGTTTGCAGAGATCAGTTCTTGGCCCTATGCTATTTAACATTTTTATCAGTGACCTGGAAGGAAACATAAAATCATCACTGATAAAGTTTGCAGATGACACAAATTTAGAGAAGTGGTAAATAATGAAGAGGAGAGACCACTAACTCAGAGCAATCTAGATCACTTGGTAAACTGGGTGCAAGCAAACAATATGCATTTTAATACAGCTAAATGTAAACGTATACATCTAGGAACAAATAACGTAGGCCATACTTCCAGGATGGGGACTCTATCCTGGTATTTGGGGGTTGTGATAGATAATCAGCTGACCATGAGCTCCCACTGTGATGCTGTGGCCAAAACAGCTTATGTGATCCTGGGATGCCTGGACAGAGGAGTCTCACATAGGGGTTGAGAAGTTATTTTGCCTCTTTGGCACTGATGCAACTGCTACTGGAATACTGTGTCTAAGACAAAGCCCTGGCTGGGATGATTTAGAGGGTGTTGGTCCTGCTTTGAGCAGGGATTGGATTAGATGACCTCCTGAGGTCTCTTCTAACCTTAATCTTCTAGTTGTGATGCCCATAATCCAAGAAGGATGTTAATAAATTGGAGAAGGTTCAGAGAAGAGACATTAAGGGATGTTTTCTAATCCTATAGTGATAAACTAAATAGATTGAGCTCCTTGAGTCTAACAAAGAGAAGCTTAAGGGGTAACTTGATTACAGTCTCATAGTATCTACATGGGAAATAAATATTTAAGTAATGGGCTGTTCAATCTAGCAGAGAAAGGTATAACACAACCCAATACCTGGAAGTTGAAACTAGACATACTCAGTCTGGAAATAAGGAGAAATGTTTTTAACAGTGACAGTAATTAATCATTGAACAATTTACCAGGGGTTGTGGTGGATTCTCCATCAGTGACAATTTTAAAATTAAGATTGGATGTTTTTCTAAAAGATCTGCTCTATGAACTATTGTCAGGATATTTTATGGTATGTGCATACAGGTGGTCATACTAGATCACAATGGTCCCTTCTGACCTTAGAATCTATAAATCTGTGAAAACAAATTTCTCCCACACTTTTGTGTTGAAAAAAGAGAGGAAAAGAAAGGGGGAAAAGAGAGCAAGAGAAAGAAACTAGGGTGGGGGGAAATGTTTTATTTTTTTCTCTCCCTTTGTATATATATATAGAGAGAGAGAGATACACATATCTCATAGAACTGGAAGGGACCCTGAAAGGTAATTGAGTCTAGCCCCCTGCCTTTACTAGCAGGACCAAGCACTGATTTTGCCCCAGATCCCTAAGTGGTCCCCCTTAAGGATTGAGCTCACAACTCTGGGTTTACCAGGCCAATGCTCAAACCACTGAGCTATCCCTCACCCCCCCCCCTTTTCCATTTTTCCCCAATCAGTGAAAAAAAGAGGAAAAATAAATGAATGAGAAAAAGAGATGAGGTATGCAGGGCCCAAAACTGAAACATGATTCGGGTACGTGTGTATGTGTACAATGAAAACTTCAATTCAAAATTAAATTAAAAATTTAATTTCATTTTAAAATTTTCCAGTGGAAAAATCCCAATTTTTCAAGCAGTTTGGGGCCTTAAGAGGGACTAGGTGATGTTCACCTCTGTGCAGAGGGCTAGCACAATGCCCATGCATCACTTAAGTCCTGGTTAAGCCCTCTTAAGTGAGTCGTTTCTGAGTCCTCTGCACAGGGGTGAATTTTATGGTTTGGGCCCAATTTTCAGTTGGTGTAAATTGGTGTAACTCCATTAACTTTCAGTGAATTTACACCAAAATTACACCAGTTGAAGAGTTGGCTCCCTGTGTTTAACTGTTAACTTTATGGAACCAATTTCAGGGTGGAGTTTTCAAAAGTGTCTGGGTACGTCTTCACTACCTGCCGTATCGGCGGGTAGCAATCAATTTATCCGGGATCGACATATCGCGTCTTGTTAAGACGCGATATATCGATCCCGAACATGCTCACCGTCGACTCCGGAACTCCACCAGAGCAAGCGGCGGTAGCACAGTCGACGGGGGAGCCACAGCCGTCGATCCCGCGCCGTGTGGACCCCAGGTAATTCCATCTTAGATACTTCGACTTCAGCTACGCTATTCGCATAGCTGAAGTTGTGTATCTTAGATCGATCCTCCCCCCTAGTGTAGACCAGCCCTCTGTTAAGTTCAACTATAGACTGTTACAGCAGGAAAACATTTTTACCACCCTCAACAATATAACAGATACAATTTCAGTAATATACTTTAATTCCTGAGAAAATGAGCCCCATATAAAAACACACCCACTTTATATTAGTTTGACACAAGAGCCCACACAGGCATCGTTTACTGCTATGGAACTGTCTAAAAAGCACTTTTTGGAAAGGTGCTTCAGCCTTCAAGGCAAACATCTGCACAATTTTTATTAGAAAGAATTAGACCAAAGGAAAATCAGGCATCTGAAATATATAGATTTCCCTTGGGCCAAGTGACAGGAGACCCCAGCACTTACTGTATGGGAAAGAAATTTGAACGCTGTGGGTCTCATTCTCAGCTGGATGTAAACTGACCATTGATTTTGGTGGAGCTATGCTGATTTGAAATCTCTGAAGCTTTGGCCCCAGCAGGTTCAGAATGTTATTGGTTTCACTGGGCTAAGAGTCACAAAGGCAGTGTTGTCTCAAAATGTTGTTTCCAGATCTGCAGAAGAGCTCTGTGAAAGCTTGTCTCTTTCACCAACAGAAGGTTGGTCCAATAAAAGACATTACCTCACCCACCTTGTCTTCATAAAAATTTGACAGCCCATCTCTAGAACATAAGGCCTATGCACTATTTAAGATGGCTTAACAGACATAAATAAGGCATAAATGTTGTTCGGGCCCTCTGCCTAGAGGTGAATATGACCTAAAGAACTTGAACAGTGGGCATTGGACTGGCCACTTAATTGGCAGTGCAAGACCAGCTTTGCATTTCGGATAGCTCCCTAGGCATTTGGGATCTCTTACAATAGTCTCCCTCTGCTAGCAATAGAGAGAGACTTCTCTTTCTGGGTGCTTTCTGGTACTTTACATATGGTCACCTGTCAGCAGGACCCTCTTGCAGTGCTTTGTATTCTGAGAAGAGCCAGGGGACATTACTTAGGAGTCTTGTGCAGTGTGAAGGCCAGTGAACCCCAGTGCAGTAAGACAGCTGGGAGACAGGAAATGAACTTGTGTATTCAGCTGGGTTTGTCCTTTTTCCAAAGGAGTCGATGCCGATCACTGCTGAAGCTACAGGTCATTTCCCATCTCTGCTGTCCAGTCTGGAACTCAAATGGATTTCCCAAAGATAATGAGTTAGATCCACATCATAGTGTCATCTGTCCTTTTATGCACAGGACCAGTCTTGTGATGCCAAAAACCATCCTATAATTTTAAAGTGGATTACTACCCATATTACACAAAGCTACAGGGCATGTCAGTACGTGGCAGCCAGCTGCTGGTGGGAAGGAAGTCACGTTGTGACATGTGTGGAGTTGGAGAGTGATAAATATCACCAGCAAAAAGGCGTGAAATACACAGACCAGAATTGCCAGGGCAACGTCACTCTCCAGTATACAAACAAAACTCAGTTTTTCCTCACTCCATTGAATGTCATAGTTGGGAAAAAAGATCTTAATGTGATTGGAAGTGACTCAAACACCTGCCTTTGTGTTAAACTTAACCTTCGAATTCCCTTCCAGAGCTTCCAGCGCGAGCATCTCCATTTGTGAACACTAAGGGCCAGATCTAATACCCTGTGCAATCAATGGGTGTTTTTCCATTGATTTCAATGGGCATTAGCTAATAACCTAACTGGTTACCCTGTTGTGTCAGTGTGAGTAACATAATGGGAAGTGACACGTGAAGATTTAAAAGGGAGCTTAACTTCTTTTTTTGATCCAGTTCCTGTTATCAAACCAGATACCAGCTACAGTTTCTTCATTCAAAACACATGGCTAATTAAATCAATTGCAATGATATAATGTCCAGGTTAGTCCAGCTGCCTTATTTCAAACACCCATGGTTTACCATTGACCAGACCAGTTTGGGCATCTTTATCATATTGAAATCGTACCTGTTCCCAGAGATTCTCAAAATGCATTACACATACTAACTAATTTGGTATCCAGTGAGATAGGTAAGCAGTGGAATGAACTGGCTGAGGGAGGGATAGCTCAGTGGTTTGAGCATTGGCCTGCTAAACCCAGGGTTGTGAATTCAATCCTTGAGGGGTCCACTTAGGGATCCGGGGAAAAAAATCTGTCTGGGATTGGTCCTGCTTTGAGCAGAGGGTTGGACTAGATGACCTCCCGAGGTCCCTTTCAACCCTGCTATTCTATGTGTATTAGTGCCCTCTGTTGGATGGAATCAGGATTGCTCAACTCTGTACCATGTTACCTATACTGCTAATACATAGTAGAGGGCTCTCATTTTGGAGTGGGCAGATCAGGGACCTTTTCCCCCATCCCTGTAAAGTTCTAAGAGGCCATTGACTGCACCACAGTGCAGCTTTGAAGCTCTTTACCGGCCCTAGATCCTCTAAGCTGTTTCTGGTGGCTATTATTCATTTCTCATCTTAACTCTTCCTAGTCCACTCTCCTCTCTCTTCCCAATACTTTATCTTTTTCCACATTTGGTATCCTCCCACTCTTTCCTTCATGCCTTTTGTGTTGCCTCCACTGTGCCTGGTAATCCTTCCTCTCCTACAGCAAAATGGACCCATGTGCTAAGGTGAATGGGGTTTAAATGGGAGTGAAATGGTAAATTGGCCTTTATTGTTTATTTATTTATTTATTTATTTAGATGCCAGCACACCTGACGATGCCAAGCAAGACTGAGGCCCTGTTGAGGTAGGTGCTGCACAAGCTCAGAAGAAGGGAATTTCCTTGCCCTGAAGCATTTGCAGTCTAAATAGACAAGACAGGCAAAGGGTAGGGGAAAGGGACGGTACATACAAGCAGTGTGACCGGAAGGATGGTTTGCCAACATCATGTCACGTCCATGGTTTAGTTATTTAATGTGTGGCTATTTGGGATTTTTCTATCTGCTTGGGTAGCTTTTAGATTTTACTTTATATGTTTGTGTGTGTGTGTGCATAGTTGTGTATATGTGTGTACCTCGTGGGTGCATTTGTGTGTATGTTTGTAAGGCAGAGGGGGTGAGGAGAGAAAACAGGAAGGGATTAGTTAAAAGGAAAAGAAAAGGAAGGGGAAGGGACATTAAAGGGAGGGAGGTAAAGAGGAAGGGGGAGACAAGGAGCATGAAAGGCAGCTAGAATGAAGCTGAAGTGAAGAGACTGTGAATGGAAGGGGCCAGAAGGGCCTGCAATCAGCAGTGGGGAAAGAATGTCCAGGATAAAAACTGCAATCTGATGGCATCATCAGTGTCCAACTTTGTAACTGTTTCTGCAGCTGCTCCAGCCAGCTAGAGTTCCAGGTCCCTGGCTGGCTCTGCCTTAAACAGTGTTACCGGCACTCACATTGTTATCATGAGTTTTGTGATATTTGATGGTTTTTTTACTTAAAGCCCCAGCTGCTGGAGTCAAGTGATTCTGTAAGAATCTCATCACTTTCTTTCTGGTTGCTGAGAGAAGCTTGAAAACATGATCAGGATGAACTCTAAAGTCTCCAAAACCAGAAGGCAAATAAAATGAACCCAACATTTATGACTTCTTTAAAAAAATCTCATGATTTTTAAGCCAGTCTCATTATTTGGTCGAGGGGGCATGATTTTGGAACACATGGGTTTGGCAATAGTGTATATAGACAGGGAACAGTTGGGACTGCATAAAGCCTGGTGCCCTTGGAGTCGGCGGTGGGGCGGGGTTGCCCTGCACAGTTATGCCTCCCAGTGTTGTTGGAGGGGAGGAAGTTGAGCTGGGCCTCATCTTCCCTTTTGTAGTGCTGTTGTACCTGATGAGACTGAGGCCTTGTGTTGGCCTCCTGCATGAGAGTAAATTTCACCCCCAGCCCCTCAGACATCCTCTTAGTCTTCATTCAAATCCCTCCTTGAGACACATTTCCTCCATCCAGGAGAGAAAGGAAGGACCAATGGTTAGGTCACAAGGCTAAGACTTGGGAAACCAGGGCTCTTATACAGGCTTCCTGTGTGGCCTTGGGCAAGTCATTTAGCCTCTCTCTGTGCCTCAGTTCCATCTCTGTACAATGGGGATAAATGCATTTCCCTCTCTCTTGGGGGTGTTATGAGGATAAATTCATTAAAGGTTGTGGGGCACTCCGATACTACAATGGTGATGGTCAGATACGCACCTTAGCTAGACCCGGTCTGTCCACAAAGATGTTAATGATGTATTTATGATTATAGAACCCAAAGAATACTCCTTGCCGAACAAATGGAAAGAGCCTCACACTGCTTTTCCACCTTCTACTCACCCAGTGCTTTGTGTGCTCAGATTGCACTGTTTGCCAGTTTAGATGATTAGCTCCTTGGGCAGGGAGGATGTTTGCCATAGTGCAAAGCACAGTCAGAGCTCAGCAGAACATTGAACAACATCATTTTGCAGATGGCTAAACTGAGAAGGAAAATGGGACACATGGATGTTAAGTGACTGATAGAATGTTAAGGACAAAGACTGAAATATCCAGGAGACCTGTCGCCACCACCTCCTCCTGCTTGAACAAACCACTCACACATACATCTCTGCCATGTATGCGTATGGACTTTGGATCTGAGACGCATGATTTTCTCATTATGCCAATTTTGGCAATATGGAAAATTTGCAAGGGAAAAGCACTAGAAAAAGTCAATGATGAGAGCATGCAGCAAGAGAAGGCAGAGAGGAGGGGAAGACTACAAAGGAAACAGATCACTTTGCTTATGCATCCAGCTCTTCTGCAATCAATAATTTCCAGTGGCGGCAGTGTTTCCTATTGTTGATAGTACAGTTGATCATATGCAGGACTTCCATGCTGCCAAACACAGTCTAAAAATCATGTGTGGCCTTAGCAGATGTTTCTTTTTTTAAGATAAAGGGTTATGGTTGTCAAGCTGTCTGGAGTGGCTCACAAAGATGAGTATGAACCTCAGGGCAGACTGTGAAGAAGCAGGGCACAAACCCCAAACTGGTTGTGAGTTCAATACTTAGATTTCGCCAGCCAAGTATCAAGTGTCGACTGCTCTGGCACAGACAGTCCCCTTGGGTACTGTGATCTATCTTGCCACACAGGCAAGCCTGCCTTTGTGATCAATGGTTCCTTACACCAAAAATCACAACAATATTCAAGCTACTCCCCGGCCCAAAGGACCAGTCACTTACCCCAGGTCAATTGCACCTTAGGCCCTATCCCAAAGATAACACTTGTAGCCAATCCTATAATAAACCATCTAATGATTTATTAACTAAGAAAAATAAATGAGACTTATTTACAAGGGCAAAGCAGATAAACATTCACACACAAATTAGTTACAGTCTTAAATTCCAAAAGGGTAATAGAAGCAATTGTAATATGCAAGCTCTATAAATCCTCTAAGGCTAACCCAGGCCAACCACTGGGGACTTCTTGCTTATGCTTAGAAATCTTCAGAGTTTAAGCAGCATAGAGATCCAGTTGCTTCTTGTCAGGGGGTTTTATTTCCTTCCCCCAGAGTTCAAGGCTGCTTGTCGTGAGCGGGGAGCAATCAACAAAGTCTTTGTCCTATGATGTTTCACAATGACTCATTTGGTTTCAATGGGCCTTCTGGTGTATAGGACCTAACAGCTTCTGTAGGAAACCCATCTTTGCTTTAAGGCTATGTCTACACTAGCACTTTTGTCAGTCAGGGGGTGTGAAAAAACAGCCCAGGCCAACATAAGTCACTCAACAGAAGCACTGTTGTGAACAGAGCTATGTCAGTGGGAGATGCTCTCCTGCCGAGATAGCTACCACCGCTCGTTGGGGATGGTCTAATGCTGGCAAAAGCACTCTTTCCTGTTGGCATAGAGCGACTACACGAGGGACTGCAACAGTACCTGTGCCTTAGTTTCCCCTCTGTAAAACTGGGGATAGTACTTCCTTATCTCAAAGGGGCATTGAGAGCTTACATTCATTAATGATTGTGAGGTGCTCAGAAACTATGGTAATGAGGGCCATATAAATAGATTTTACTTCATGCTCTTTTATTACAAGTCAGCAACTCTTCTGACGCAGCTGCTTTTGTATTATCTTGCTCTGTGTGCAGTTATACACTTTTTGGTGTTCCTGTTAATGTACCTGAGTTTGTCTTTTCATTGTGTAACATTACAACGTTTTAAATACCAAAGCGACTGTTCTGTAACAAGATGTAGGTCTATGTTGTTTAGGAAACCCAAATATGCTTCCCATTATATGAGCCAGGTGCACTCAATAAAGGGGGTGTTTATAGTGGAATCATACATATTTCAATAAAGGTTTAGTAGTTTTATGTCAGAGTGAGGTAGCCCAAACCAAATCCATATATTTCAAATTCACTGCAATTGCTTTTTTTTTTTTTGTCTGGATAAGGTAAAACCCACAAATAGGAACAAAACATATTGGCTATTACACAGATTTTAGGAGTCAGTTAACAGGCAAATCTGAACAAAAATATTGATTATCTAGGTAGGATTAGGAACAATCAGAAACAATCATAAAAACACAGCAAAGATAGACAGATATTTGCTGAATGCCTTATAATCCAGGCATCACTATCTGGGAACTCTTGCATTTCACTATTGAAGAGCACATTTAAATGCTAATTGAAATCTTTTCTTTTAGATGGTTAAGTAAAATTAAACAATCAGAAATGGGAATAGAAAAACATTTCTTTTGTTACAGACAAATCTTGCATAGAAGTTTGTAGTATTAAATTTGAAGCTATCTGTACATCACTGAGTTACTGGGAGAAACTATTATACACGCACTGCTGGAAAACTTCACCTTCCAATGGCTTGAGTCTATTAATCTAGTATCTACATATATACAATTCAAACCATTTTACAAATATTTATCATTTGTATCAGGGGATATTGCCAAGGCCTATCTTGATATAGTGTTCATAAAAAGAAGAGCCTCAACGCAGATGTTTGAATCTAAAATAAGTGATTTTAAGTATGGCTGGGCAAACTATTTCATATAAAAAGAGAACCAACCTGCAACCTTAGCCCAAACCCAAATGGAATTCTTGGTTTGAAAAGTTTGGGGAACTTCTAAAGAGGGTTTTTTTTTTCATTTTCAACTGCCTTTGTAATTCCCTGATACCAGAAATGAAGAAGTACCACAAGAAAAGTTATTCCTATGATACAGAATTCAGAACTTTCCATCCTTACAGTCTTGAACAAATCTTGACCAATGAATCCCTGTGAGTTAAGTGGTATGCCCCTTTTAAAGATGGGACTATTCAACCCTGGTGCAACTCGAATGAAGCCAATAGGGTTGTGACCAGGCTGACGGTAGAAGCCAATTTAGGTGAAAGTGATCATGAAATGAAAAATGTCATGGATCTAAGGAAAGGAATAAGGAGAGCAGCCGAATAAGGACAAGGGACTTGAACAAAGCAGACATTACCAAACTCAGAGAATTGATAGGTGAAGTCCCATGGGAAGAAAATCTAAGGGGGAAAAGAGGTCAGGAGAGCTGGCAGTTTCTTAGTATTAAAGGCACCACTGTAAACTATTCCAATGCGAAAGAAAGATAGGAAGACTAGTAAAAGGCTGTTATGACTCCATCAGCAGCTGTTTAATGACCTGAAAAATCAAAAAGGAATCCTACAAAAAAGTGGAAAAATAGATAAATTGCTAAGGAGGAGTACAAAAGAATAGCACAAGCATGTAGTGACAAATCAGAAAGGCTAAGGTACAAAATGAGTTATACGTGGCAAGAGACATAAAAGGCAGTAAGAAGAGGTTCTTTAAATATATTAGGAGCAAGAGGAAGATGAAGAAAAGTGTAGGTCTTCTAGTCGGTGGGGAAGGAGAATTAATAACTGATGACATCAAGAAGGCTGAGGTATTTAATATCTATTTTGCTTCAGTTTTCACTAAAAAGATTAATGGTGACCAGAAACTTCACTCAGTTAATATTAACAACAAGGAGGAAGGAACACAAGCCAAAATAGGGAAAGAACAGGTTAAAGAATATTTAGGTAAGCTAGATGTATTCAAGTCTTCAGGGCCTGATGAAATGCATCCTAAGGTACTTAAGGACTGAAGCAATCTCAGAACCATTAGAAATTATCTTTGGGAATTCATGCAATACAGGTGAGGTCCAAGAGGACTGGAGAAGGTCAAACATAGTACCTATCTAGAAAAGATGTGGACAAACTGGAGAGAGGAGGGCAACAAAAGTGATAAAATGTTTAGAAAACCTGACCTGTATGAATAGGTTAAAAAACTGGGCATGTTTAATTTTGAAAAAAGAAGACTGAGGGAAGACCTGATAACAGTCTTCAGAAATGTTAAGGGCTGTTACAGAGCGGACTAGGAGCAATTGTTCTCCACATCTGCTGAAGTGAGGACAAGAAATAATGGGCTCAATCTTAAGCAAGGAATATTTAAGTTAGATATTAGGGAAAACTTCCTATCCATAAGGGTAGTTAAGTTCTGGAATAGGTTTCCTAGGGAGGTTGTGGAATCCCTGTCACTGAAGGTTTTTAAGAACAGGTTGGACAAACACCTGTTAGGGACGGGTCTGGGTTTATTTGGTCCTGCCTCAGTGCAGGGAGCTGGACTTGATGACCTCTTGAGGTCTCTTCCATCTCTACATTTCTATCATTCTATGAATTTGGCCTATAGGGAGGTTTAGGGTCCAATCCTGGGTAGGCCTATGGACCTGCAGCTCTCATGAACTTCATTGGGAATTGCAGGTACTCTGCACCTCTCAGATTTGTATCCTAAGAGGTAAATTTTCCAGTTTGAGAGCCTAAAGTTTGGAGTCTAAATTAGGCTCCTAAATAAGTGTCTGGATTTTCAGCATAGACAACTGGTACCTCCCCATAATCCTATCTTCCACAGCACTTGCAACCTGTCCCAGCTTGGTATCATCTGCAAACTTTATAAGTGTACACTCTATGCCATTATCTAAATCATTGATGAAGATATTGAACAAAACCAGACCCAGAACTGATTCCTGCAGGTCCCCACTTCTTATGCCCTTCCAGTTTGACTGTGAACCACTGATGATTGTTCTCTGGAAACGGTTTTCCAACCATTTATTCACCCACCTTATAGTAGCTTAATCTAGGTTGTATTTCCCTAGAGCCATGAGATGAATCATTGACAGAGCTGTGATTAGAACTCAGGGTTTCCTGATTCCTCCCATTCTCATGCCCATTCCATTAGATGATGTCTCTAAGCGAATAATGTCTTTCTAACCACTTGTTTAGTTTCTGGGCATCATTGTGGATAATTCAGTGAAAACTTCTGTCCAACGTGCAGTAGGAGCCAGTAAAGCAAACTAAGAGGTTATGATGTATAAGAAATGGGATAAAAAACAATACTGAGAAAATTATAATGCAGTTATTTAAACATAATTGTCATCATTATCGGCGATCCCTCAAGGTTTACAGTTATGTAAACATAATTGTATTATGTATTTAAATATGCACCCTCAGCTGTGTTCAGCTCTAGTCACCCTCAAAGATGAGGTCATATCTCAAAAAGGATGTAGCAGGAATAAAGTGATGGGTAGCAGAAATGGTTAGAGACGTGGACAGATTTCCATTTGAGGAGAGAGTGAAAAGATGGGGACTGTCTGCTTTAGCCAATAGATGAATAGCCGGGGATACAAAATAATGAGCAACATTGAGAAGGTGAATCAGGCTTGTCTATGCTCCCTTTCTGCTAATACCAAAAGAAGTAGACATGGAGATTCAAAGGCAGATATGAGGAAATACTCTTTTTGCACAATGCAAAACTTGTGGAACTCTTTGCCACAAGATAGCACTGATGTAGAATAGCTTAGTAGGATTCCAAAAATTATTAGGCATTTTGTATAGATAATGAAAACATCCACAGTGACATTATATATATATATATTATAACAGATACAAACCATCATGAATCAGAACATAAGCCAACCACTAAGTGATGGAAGTTAGGGAGAAATTTCCCCTATAGGCAGGTCATTCTATGATTGTCCACTATGAGGTTTCTTGCACCTTCCTCTAAAGCAGTGAGAGTACGCAGAGGTCTTCCAGGGGGTACATCAACTCATCTAGGTATTTGCCTAGTCTTACAACAGGCTACATTAAAAGCACTAGAGAGGTCAGTACAAACTAAAATTGCATACAGACAATGACTTGTTTATACTGCTCTATATACTATACACTGAAATGCAAGTACAATATTTATATTCCGATTACTTTATTTTATAATTATATGGTAAATATGAGAACGTAAGCAATTTTTCAGTAACAGTGTGCTGTGACACTTTAGTATATTTATGTCTGATTTTGTAAGCAAGTAGTTTTTAAATGAGGTGAAACTTGGGGGAAGCAAGACAAATCAGACTCCTGAAAGGGGCACAGTAGTCGGGAAAGGTTGAGAGTCACTGCTCAAAAGCATCTGATACTGTCCACTGTCAGAGGTAGGATACTAGAGAGCATGGACCAATGTTCTGATCTAGAACAGCTGTTCCTCTGTTTCATTAATATATCGGATTAGTTCCCTCCACCTGCTGAAATCTGTGAGCCTACTATTGATATTGATGCAATATTCCAATGTGCTTGGAACATCTTTTGCTTTCCACTTGGTTCTGGCACAGTGCAAGGCTTATCACCCTCCTCGCATTTTGATTCCCACATATAATAAACAAAAGCAGAGGCTCTGAACAGCTTGTCATTGTGCACCTGGAGCCATATTACACAATATTAGCTTTGGGCCAGAATGCACTTTATATTTATTGTGTGTGCTGTTGGCGTTGAACTGTGAATGTAAATAACTGAACTATGTTGATTTAATGCTCACACCAGGTAAATCTCTTAACTTTTTTTTTTAACTGAGCATTAAATTGTTCTCTCAGACTTTCTAGTCAAGGCATTTGTATGTTGTTCAAACAAAATGTCCCTCCACCATCACAGAAGTAAATAACAGCATTGTACGTGCACATTTACTGTGTGTATAGTTGTACTTTACCAGAAAACGAAGTGGAGGCAGGCTAGAAATATAGTCAGAGATACCACAAAGAATTAAAAGGGCACCATCATGGTTGTAAGTCTGAAAGTAGATATGCCTCACAGAGACATGGTTCACCATTCCTTTAGTCTCTCTTCCTGCTTTCATGTGTTGTTGAAACTGACAGTTCTATCATTTGCAAAGTAAGACAAACCCACGGAAATAGACCTCAAGGCTATCAACTTTTGTCATCCCTGAATTTCCTCAACCAAATGCCTGTGACAATCCTAGAAATGCTAAAATGGGGGTGTTAGTGTGGAAACTAAGCTTTTTTCTAAAGGTACTCAAAATGGTTATGATGTCTTACTCATTGTGGACTGGATTTTGACACCCTTGTTCATATTGAATAGTACCATAATAGTCTTGTTGATATGAATAGGACTACATGGTATTTCTTGAGACGAGTAAAGATGTCTGACTTAAGCCCTATGACATTTTGGATTTATCCCATTGACTGAAGCAGGCAGAACTATATCAAAATCTATCAAAATCAAAGCTCTTCAAAGCTTCTAGAACAGCCCCTTGCCATAGAGGACTTGCTTCTCCCTTGAGGTATTTGAAGACTTTGTGAGTCCAACACAAACTTGGATGTGTGTGCTTTGGAAAAAAAAATGGTGCTGGGATAGTTTTTTGTTTTTTGCAAGATGGGTTTAAAAGTGGTTCCTGTCAAGATGGGTTAAACATGGTGTCATGGTGTGGCTAGCCCTATATAAGGGTAGTCAGGGCCCAGTCTGCTTCCTCAGACTCATTACTGTTTCCCTGGGCCACTTCCTACCGTCATCTGCTTGAATAAGAACAACCCAGGGAATTAGAGACCAATCAGCTTAACGTCAGTATTTGGAAAGATTATGGAGCAAATAATTAAGTAATCAATTTGCAAACACCTAGAAGAAAATAAGGTGATAAGTAACAGTCAGTATGGATTTGTCCAGAACAAATCATATCTAAGGGCTTGTCTACACTATGCAGCTTTTAGCTAAAAGTCAGCGTGTGTGAATGCTCTCTATCAGTATTTTGTTGGCACTTTTGCTGACAAAATACTTCCAGCACCGTGAGCAGCATAAGCTTTGTCAGCAGGAGAATGCTCCGTCCGACAAAGCCGCATTCACATTGCCACTTGCGTCGGCAAAACTTTTGTCTTTCGCGGGGGGGGGGAGGGGGGCGGGTTTAAGTACTAGCAAAAGACAAACGTTTTGGAAACAACTGTGCAGTGTAGACATACCCTAAGCAACCTAATAGCTTTCTTTGACAGGGTAACAAGCCTTGTGGATAGGTGGGGAGGGGTGGATGTGGTATATCTTCATTTTAGTAAGGCTTTTGATACTGTCTCACGTGGCCTTCTCATAAACAAACTAGTGAAATATAGCATAAATGGAGCTACTATATGATGGATACATAACTGGTTGGAAACCCGTTCCCAGAGAGTATTATCAGTGGATCACAGTCAAGCTGGAAGGGCATATAGAGTGGGGTCCCACAGAGATCAGTCCTGGGTCTGGTTCCATTCAATATCTTCATCAATGATTTAGATAATGGCATAGAGAGTACACTTATAAAGTTTGAGGACAATATCAAGTTAGGAGGGATGGCAAGTGCTTTGGAGGATAGGATTAAAATTCAAAATGATCTGGATAAACTGGAGAAATGGTCTGAAGTAAATAGATTGAAATTCAATACGGACAATTGCAAAGTACTCCACTTAGCAAGGAACAAACAATTGCACTCATAAAAAAGGGGGAAATGACTGCCTAGGAAGTAGCACTGCAGAAAGGGATCTGGGAGTTATATTGATTTCAAGCTAAATATGAGTCAACAGTGAAACACTGTTGCAAAAAAAGTAAACATCATTCTGGGATGTATTAGCAGAAGTGTTGTAAGCAAAACACGAGAAGTAATTCTTCTGCTCTACTCTGCGCAGATTAGGCCTCATCTGGAGTATTGTGTTCAGTTCTAGGCACCACATTTCAGGAAAGATGTGGACAAATTGGAGAAAATCCATAGGAGAGAAACAACAATGAGTAATGTTCTAGAAAACATGACCTATGAGGGAAGATTTAAAAAATTGGGTTTGTTTAGTCTGGAGAAGAGAAGACTGAGGGGAATACGATTACGGTTTTCAAGTACATAAAAGGTTGTTATAAGGAGGATGAAGAAAAATTGTTTTCTTTAACCCTTGAGGATACAACAAGAAGCAATGAGCTTAAATTGAAGCAAGGGCAGTTTAGGTTGGACATCAGGAAAAACTTCCTAACTGTCAGCATAGTTAAGCACTGGAACAAATTGCCTAGGGAGGTTATGGAATCTGCATCATTGAAGGTTTTTAAGAACACGTTACACAAACACCTCTCAGGAATGGCCTAGTTTTTATGTAGTCCTGCCTTGAGTACAGGAGACTAGACTAGATGACCTCTCGATGTCCCTTCCAGTCCTACACTTCTATGAACATTAACTATTCTGAAGTAGTTCCAAATGGATAAATGTTGTTGTTGTTGTACCATACTTCAGCCTGGCAAGCTGCAGTGAAAGAGGTCTGGTTTCTTGTTGAGGAGACTTGCTCCACTTGGTTCCAAAGTGCTCCCTAAAGGATGGACTTTTGCTTCCGGAACAGAGTCCTTTTCAAAATTAGATCTTGCCAGTCAGCGTCAGGCTGACCAAGTGGTCTAAGGTGCTAGACTCAAGGCTTTATACTTCCCCTTGCCTGAGTGGTCTAGTCTCTGTATGGAGGCATGGGTTCAAATCCCACTCCTGACATATTTTTTCCACCTCTCAAAGAGCGTGTGTGGATTAGTGCCCATCTCTACTTTGGGTTCTTGGCTGTGAGCCCTATTCTGCAAAAAACACAGGGGGCGGAGGAAGCATCTCCCCTTAAAACTTTTAGCCCAGAGGTCAGAGCTCTCACCCAGGATTTGGGACCTGGGTTCCAATCCCCCTGCTCCAAGGCATATTTAATTATGTATTCACCATGGAACTGTGGCAACAGAAGCAATGAGGAGCTCTGGCCCAAGAATAAGATGGATAGCAACTCTTTGAGTGTTCCTCTGAGCTAGACTCAGATCCCCTAACTCACCTGGAATAGCTCAGCCTGAATTAGGGGATCAGAATCTGGTCCAGTGTGATCTTAGCTGAAGATTTCATGAGGGGTGGGTTAGATCAGATGTTGGCCAATACGTCATGGGTCCCCAAAGACTCTTGGGAGTATAATTAGCTATATATTTTGAGTTGTCAGTGACAATCTTGGGCTAAGTCTGACAAATCCAAGCATTAAAGGGGTTTATTTGGGCTATTTTTCTTCAGGCTGCTTAGATCTGCTATGTATTGGATCACTTGGTGTTCCTCTGTCCATGCACAGTTAAGGCTGAATTTCATGTACTATAGCACTGGTAGAGCTGTGGGACAGTCCTGTACAGTTCTGTGTTCAGGGGAAGATATAACAATTTAAGGCCCAGTCTTGCAATGAGCTCTCGATGAGCAGACCCTTATACTCTTGAGGACAGAATCCAACTGAAATCCAGGGGAACTGCCCAAGTAGACAACATGCATTAGGGTGACCAGACAGCAAGTGTGAAAAATCAGGACAGAGGGTGGGGGGTAATAGGTTTCTATATAAGAAAAAGCCTCAAATATCGGGACGGTCCCTATAAAATTGGGACATCTGGTCACCCTATGCAGCATTGGAACCTTGGTAATAAATGGGGAGGACGGGAGAAGGAATTGTTACCAGCTGAAACTTTGAAAATAAAAAGGGAAATTTTCAAAGGCACAAATAGCTTAATTCCTATTGAAAGTCAATAGTATTTTATTGCATCCTCTGTCATTTGTACCTTTGAAAACCTAGCCCAACGTTTCATTTATGGAGTAATAATTATTACTGGGGGATTTTTTGCTGAATTATTTCCATTCACAAATCTTTGAAAAATAGCAAGTTGGCTAATGTAAGCTACAGAAGGCAAAAAATCAGAAGGCCTGATTCAGATTTTGTTTACAGCAGCTTCACACCTGTGCTCACTGCAGTGGAGTTTTTCCTAGTGTGAGATCAGAATCAGGCCCTAATGATCAGGATGAAGTTACCTTTTTGCTCTTCTGTAAACAAGAAAAAAACAGAGTTGGGAAGAAAAGTAACTTTCCAAGTGATTAGTTAATAAAAAAATTAGTGTTACATGATCCTGAAAAGGGCCAGGGATTCGTGTTGAGTAGAGAAGCACCAGAAAGCACCTACTTGGATTTCCTTGCCAAAATCTTTCACTTTCATTGAGTTACACTGAAAGAGTTTCTGTGGATCTTGCCGAACAAACCAGACATCTGTGTAACCAGCTTCCAGACAGTTGAACCAGCACTCCTGAAATGTTCTGGAGACCACCCAGATATCAACAAATCAGACTTAGGCTTTGTCTACACTAGCACTTTTGTTTCACCCATAAAAAGTGCTGGTGTGGGCAGCACTAAGTCATCAGGAGATGCCCTCTCTCCAACATAACTACCTTCGTTTATTGGGGGTAGTATGCCATGTATCTGGGGTAGAGTGGCTACACGGGAGACATTACAGCGGTTCGTAGTGTAGACATAGCCTTAGTTACGAGAATGTGTCACATTAAGACTTTTCCTATTGGTTAGAAGTACCAAGGATGGAAAAGGAGCATAGATGACGTTGTTGACCTACACCAGTGGGAAAGGATCTTTATTTGAACAAGGAAAATGGCATCATCTCTAAAGTGCTCCCCTTTTCATACAGAAAACATTTCTCTTTGCTGAGCTTCTGCCTAGATCCTCCCACACTGTTTTTTCCCTTGCTTCCTGCTGCAGATTTACAGAAACCATACGCACATCATCACTGTATCAGTCTGTTCCACCTTGCCTTGAAGTATTTTTTATGTCCGCCAGACAATAACTGATGTTCATGATTCTTAGTTATGTTATTTACAATTACTAGATGTACTAACATCTGTTACACCTTTATTTCTGATACACTTACTCTCTCCTTTTCCCTTGACGTCTCTAACATCGGCTACACAATGGCTCACAGCCATCTCTTTGGCAATTTCATTCTGCACCTAGATCAACAGCTCTGCCCCTTTTTGTCACACTTTGGAAAGCGGCTGAACCAGTTATGGGATGCTGTGCACATGGTCTTGCATTCTAAAAGATCATACAAGAACTGAACGTAGATTTGTGCATGTAAAGCCTACGTTTTGGACAAAACATAGAAAGCATAGGCATGCAGTAGTTGGAATGTCTGACCTTGAGATTCTGAATTAGACTGGACTAGCAGGAGCTAGTCTGGTGGGTTTATTACATGCGTGCCCTTCAGTTTGGGTCAGCGTTCTAACAAGAACCCTCAACACTAGTTGTCGAGAACAACCTAGTTACATCATCTTTCAACTAGGGATCTCAGAGCACTGTGCAAGCTTTAGTTAGTTACACCTCAGAACACCTCTGTGAGTCAGGGCAAGCATCATTTAAATGCACTGAACAAATCAGTGAAATGACTTGCCTGAGCCCACACAGCAAGTATGTGGCAGCCCCAGGAACGAACTCCTGCTCTGCCTGGTCATACAACTGTCTTTGTGACAAGGTGATAGGGATAGCAAGAAAAAAAAATCTGACCTTAAGTTCAGCTACACTTGGAGCAGGGGGTGCTTTTCCCAGCTGGAGCAGTCATCCTGGTACCAGCTTTCACTGAGCTAGTGTGCTAAAATAATAGGGCAGCATTGTGGACTAGCTGCCCTGAGTACTTACCCATGGGGTCTGGTTGCGTTTGTACTTGGAGCAGCAGCAAACCTGAGCTGCTGCTCGCCACTGCCCATGCTACCACGGCCACACTACTATTTGTAGCATGCTAGTTCAATGTCTACTCAAGCTGGGAATCATCCTCACCAGCTCCAAGTGTCGACGTAGCCTAAAGCAATGAAAATCAGAGTTAAAGCTGTCATTGTGCTCTTAATGCATATGTCTATGTCTAGTTACTACACGCCTCTCCGAATAACCTGAGATCTTTGGCCTCATCTACACTGGTTGGTTGGTTGGTTGGTTTGGTTGGTTGGTTTGGACCTCTTTGACTATAACGGTTTAGAAATTGTTACAAAACCATTATTCCTTTTATGGGAACAAGCTATATCATATTATACACCATAACAAGCCCCCTCATATTATTTTTATTCATCTTTATTATGGTAGTGTGACTGAACCAGCTGAGATCAGGGTCCATTGTGCTAGCCACTGTACAGAGTGTAACAATACAGCTGTCTCCACATGGGAAGGGTGTATCAATTGAAAAGAAGTACAAAAACTGTGTGTGGACAAGCCATTACTTAACACCTGTGTTTTGAAAGCCAGGCACAATGAAGTGAGTTAAAGATAGAGTAACATCCTTGCTCTTGTTGACTTAATGTAGACTCTCAAAGGTTAACATTGTCATTTGTACTAATGTATATTTACATCTCATAAATTTTTTTAAAAAAATTCACATCAGTCAGAACGAGACCAGGCCTCTTGAAGTGTTGTGAACACTTAAAATGACCACCCTCTGAACTTGTGAAGCACTCGCTGAAGTTTGTGATGCCTGACATTGTACAGGGATATGTCACTTCTCTAAACAAGTACCTGGCCTGCAATGGACCAAAAGGGAGCCTGCTTTTATTTTTCAATAGTGTGATAAACACCTTGTCATTGAACTTTGATCTAACTCCTATGTAAAGCTGGAAAAGAGACCTTATCCTCAGTCAGACCTCAAAAAGGGATGAATGTTCTAACTCTTTTATAACTTATTAAATGTGTAGATTCCCCCTTAACTTTATGAATCAGGTGCAAAGCTGATGTGTAGATTGAGGTTTTGATTCTGACTCATCAAGGAATCTGTCCATTTCATTCTTTCTATTAGCAGCAACGAGTCCTGTGGCACCTTATAGACTAACAGACGTATTGGCGCATGTCTATAAGGTGCCACAGGACTTCTTGCTGGTTTTACAGATCCAGACTAACACGGCTACCCCTCTGATACTTTCTACTATTAGAGACAGATACAGTACTCTGAACTTACCTAATCATAAGAAGAATCAATTGGTTTGCAGTGGAGTCCACCATGTGCTAGGCTAGACATTTAAAAACATTTTACCACATAAAGTGACAATGGTTTCAGCGGAAATTCAAATACCGCAAAACTGTGGCCAAACCCCAAAAAACTTCACACATCATATTTTGGTTTTTCTGGCTGTCAGGGATTTTTTCAAGTAAAAATGGACATTTTCTGTGGAAATTTTTCA
The DNA here is from genome assembly GCF_011386835.1 of Chrysemys picta bellii. NCBI lineage: Eukaryota > Metazoa > Chordata > Testudines > Emydidae > Chrysemys > Chrysemys picta. Next base: position 125,893,127 of record NC_088795.1, on the reverse strand, counting down.
GTTAGTTGGAAGCCAAACTTTTCCATTGAAAACGTTTTTCTTCAGAAATATTTCAGTCAGCCCTATTTATCCCTGCCCTGAGGAGCTAACCATCTAAAGAGGGATAGACTATAGGTAAAGGGGAGTAACAAATAGGGGTTTATTATACAAGTCAGCTAGATTCAGAGTGGGGCTTAAAGAGGGTCTTTAGTGTGGACAGGATGCCTTGCAAATGAGCTCAAGGACATAAAGAAGAATTACAGAAATATATTTGAATAGTACCAAAATATAGGTGAGCATGAACTATATAATATGAACATGTAGTTAGAGTTTTTACAGAACTATGGATATTGAGAAATAATACTAACAAAATCCAAATGCTTTTTTCAAGGCAAACTTGTATATTAACAGGGCTGATTCTCTCATACACCATTGTAAGTCAGAAGTAACTCTATGGAACTTGGACTGGTGTGATTAGAGAGTCAGGCTCACTTGTGCAACCAGAGATCTGCATGTATTGTAATTGGAATGAGCCGTTCCTGTATTGAAAGAGAACAGTGCAAATTCTCATGCCATTGACATCTGCAGGAATGCTACCTTTAACTTCACTGGCATCAGGATTGGGTGCAATTTTTATGGCAGTTGTTCAGTTACCTAAGATTTTCATAGATTAGATCCTGAGAAGTGCTGAGTCCCTGCATCTGGCACTCTTAGTCAATAGGAATTGCAGGCACTCAGCAATTCTCAGAGGTCAAAATTCTAACAAACTCCCTCTGTTACTAATCAAGTAAACTCCATTGAACTTAACTTGCAGCTGAAGTCAAGAGGACTTTGCCTGCATAAGAACTAAGTAAAATCTGAATAAAATTGCAGTCAATGGGAATTTTGCTGAGTACGAACAGATTAAGGATTGTAGGATGTGGCCCTTTGTAGGTTGATAAAGGCATACTGAATGGTAATTTTGTCTTTGATATTTCTTGGACAGAGTCTAATGCAGTACTTTGATCTGGAATGAGTGTGTGAAAGGTCATTGGATAAGCAAATGTTTTGAAATACCCTAAGCCATCTGACATAACCAGCACAACTTAGACTTAAACTACCCAGATTTATTCAACTTTACTAAGAGCTATATGGTTCTACAGGAAGAGAAATTATAGTCATTCCAGTTAATGGCAGTGTTAGACAGTGTATGCAGAATTAGTAATTGCCAATGGATATAAAACATGTCAACGTTTGTTAATGATGAACAAACCCTGCCATTTTAGAGTTTGGCTTTTGACTGGATCTGAATCCAAAGCTTGGGAAGCTTATCTGAAGTTTACAAATTACTTGTGCTTGCAAAACTGCAGCCAAATCTAAAGGTTTTCTCATTCGATTTCCATTATTTCTAGCACTGGCTGAGCCAGAAGTCGTTTTTGTTGATGTTACATCCATAATTGTGTATTATAATATCTAAGTGCATTTCTCATGATGATTTGGCATATTGATCCCCATCTCAGTTGTAACCAGAATCATGTTGGCATACCAAAGGGAAAAATAATGAGAGGGGGGGAAATTTCATATGAAGTCTTCAAAAGACTGGATTGGGTCTTCAAGGCTGGATTGGGTCTTGGATCTTGAAGTCTTCAAAAGACTGGATTGGGTCTCGAAATGGTTAAAAGTAAAAATGCAAAATGTGTGTAAAGTTGTCAAGAGTAATCCAATAACAGGAAGAAGATGCAGCTATTGCAAGCTCGATGGATCTTCAAGCCAGGCTCAATGGGTTTATGCAGGAAAACTCATCACACCTGGGATTCTTGTTCGGCAAGCTCCAGAGGCTAGTTCTTCAGCTGAAATTGTAGACACTCCTGCTTCTAGCTCTAGAGGTCCCCATTCAATTCCCCAGATATCCACCAAGATAGCAACCATTACATTGGAGGAAGAGATTTTCCTCAGCTAGAAATGTTGCATTAATAAAACAATGCAAACTTAAGGTTTGACAAGGTCCCTCACCAAAGGCTCTTACGTAAATTAAGCTGTCATGGGATAAAAGGGAAGGTCCTTTCATGGATTGAGAACTGGTTAAAAGACCAGGAACAAAGGGTAGGAATTAATGGTAAATTCTCAGAATGGAGAGGGGTAACTAGTGGTGTTCCCCAAGAGTCAGTCCTCGGACCAATCCTATTCAACTTATTTATAAATGATCTGGAGAAAGGGGTAAACAGTGAGGTGGCAAAGTTTGCAGATGATACTAAACTGCTCAAGATAATTGAGACCAAAGCAGACTGTGACGAACTTCAAAAAGATCTCACAAAACTAAGTGATTGGGCAACAAAGTGGCAAATGATTAATGTGGATAAATGTAAAGTAATGCACATTGGGAAAAAACCCCAACTATACATACAATATGATGGGGGCTAATTTAGCTACAACAAGTCAGGAAAAAGTTCTTGGAGTCATCATGGATAGAAGATGTCCACGCAGTGTGCAGAGGCGGTCAAAAAAGCAAACAGGATGTTAGGAATCATTAAAAGGGGGATAGAGAATAAGACTGAGAATATATTATTGCCCTTATATAAATCGATGGTACGCCCACATCTCAAATACTGCGTACAGATGTGGTCTCCTCATCTCAAAAAAGATATACTGGCACTAGAAAAGGTTCAGAAAAGGGCAACTAAAATGATTAGGGGTTTGGAACGGGTCCCATATGAGGAGAGATTAAAGAGGCTAGGATTCTTCAGCTTGGAAAAGAGGAGACTAAGGGGGATATGATAGAGGTATATAAAATCATGAGTGATGTGGAGAAAGTGGATAAGGAAAAGTTATTTACTTATTCCCATAATACAAGAACTAGGGGTCACCAAATGAAATTAATAGGCAGCAGGTTTAAAACAAATAAAAGGAAGTTCTTCTTCACGCAGCTCACAGTCAACTTGTGGAACTCCTTACCTGAGGAGGTTGTGAAGGCTAGGACTATAACAGCGTTTAAAAGAGAACTGGATAAATTCATGGTGGTGAAGTCCATTAATGGCTATTAGCCAGGATGGGTAAGGAATGGTGTCCCTAGCCTCTGTTTGTCAGAGAATGGAGATGGATGGCAGGAGAGATATCACTTGATCATTGCCTGTTGGTCCACTCCCTCTGGGGCACCTGGCATTGGCCACTGTCGGTAGACAGGATACTGGGCTAGATGGACCTTTGGTCTGACCCGGTACAGCCATTCTTACATTCTTAAGGTTTCTGCCATTTTCTCTTCTCTGCTGACTTAGGTTATGAATCTACTGAATGTATAATAGGAACACTTCATAGTGATAAACAAAGACAAATGAGGTGTGAAAGAAAAAGCACAAGTTTTATACCGAAAAATATACATAACTAGGTTTTTATTTTTTTAGTATTATTAAACATTTATGTTCTGACAGCACATAAAGGTCTCAACCAGGTCAGGGACCCATTATGCTAAGTCTTGTACAAAACCATATAATAAACAACGTTCCCTGTAGCAAAGCAGTATGCTTAGATTTTTAAGGTCAGAAAGGACAGTTATGATCATCTAGTCTGACCTCCTAAGTGATTTCTCATCAAGCCTATAACTTCTGAGTCAGCTACAGCATATCTTTTAGAAAGATGCTTAAGCTTGATTTAAAGACTTCAAGTGATGGGAAATCCACCATATCCCTAGGTAAACTGTTCCAGTGGCTAATCACTGACTGTTCAAAATGCGTGTGCTCTTTCTAGTTGCAGCATCCAGGGAGCAAAAGTTGTAACCACTGTATAAATTATATGAAATATAAAAATAAAATGTAAGTAGTGGTAGCCGTTTCTCAAATTATCCTCATGCTAACTTCTCCACTAGAAGAGTATTTCCAAACTAAAGAAAAGTTTTCCTAACTAGGTAATGAACTGGTATATTTACTGTATCTGCCTAATGGAAACCTAATTTAAGATTCAAATGAATTATTGTAAAAGAAAGTTTATATTTACAACACATGCCTATGTTTCCCTTTAATCTGGAAACACAGTATATAATTTTCACTAATCACAGTGCCTCTATTTTTTCCGACCACAAATCAGCCATAATTCAGTGCAGTGAAATGGAGTAAGACCCATGGAATGCCTCTGCCGAAGGGCTGACATACCCTAGCAAAAACGATGCCTCGCGTCCTATTTGTTTGTGTTCAGTAATATTGCCTCTGTAAATACTCTTAGTTCAACACCAACAGCAAATTAAGAGGAAAGCCTCCAGAGTGTACAAACGTGCAGGATTATATTTCAGTTGTCTTTGTTCAATGTCTTAATTAAAACCAGCCACGGCAGCCACTGATTTATAAGTCTCGGAAACACACTGTGGGGTTTTTTAATATAAATTTCCAAAAGCCACCCAAACTCAAAGGATAAAGTTCTGTCCTCCGTTACTCCCCTGCTTGATGAATGAAGTAAATGGGGTTATTGGTATGTAAGTGAGAGTGGAAGAGGGCCCATTTTAAAACAATAAATGTGCATGCTTTCTCTAGCCAAGGTTTAGAAGCACAAGTGACTCACTCCAGAGACACCTGATCAAGTCCTTTGTGAGTCTTGTAAACAAAATGTCGATATTTTGTACACCTTCCAGTAGATCTGAAGACTCAGTCACTATTGAATGAAAGCTACTTTTTCAAGGGGAACTTTCCTATCAGTTTATTTCAAAATTTCTTGACTACTTTATTTTTCCCTGGATGATCACATTTACACTTCTACAGTTCCTCAAAGCTCAAAGGTCTCAAAGCTCTTTCAAAATATTAACTAACTCACAGTACTTCTTATGAGCTACCAGAGGGTATTATACCCATTTTACAGGTGGGGAAATTGAGACTTCATGTGACAAATCTGCGTGCTGCATCAGGACAGACAGCAGTGACATGGAATGGTTTAAGATTGTTACTGGCCTAGGGCAAGATTGTGTACTATCCCCTCTTCTTGTCTACATTGTCACACTCTTTATGATGAGAAGAGTGATGTGTGCTGCGGAAGGATACTGATATTGTTTGGGCAAGAGATAGGCTGTGAGACTTATGTTTTGCAGATGATCTAGTCATTCTGGATACCAGCTTGGGTGGAATGAAGAGAATCTTTACAAGCACAAAAGCAGAAGAAGCCAATGTGGGACTTCATATCAGTATGCAGAAGGCAAAGATCATGGAGATAGAAGTGAATGCTCTCAACACTGGTGAATGTGTGATTGATGGAGAAGAGTACAAAAGAACTGATGATTTTGTCCATCTTGGAAGAACAATATCTGCTAATGGCCAGCTCACTAATGAAATTAAGATAATAATCTGGAAAGCCAGTGGATCATTTTCCTGTGTGTCAAACATCTGGAAGAGTCAGAAGATTGTATAATGCCAGTTATGCTATTGTCCTCGCAACGCTACTGTATACCTCGGAAACCCAGCAAATGGTGGAAGTACTCAACCGGAAGCTGAAAGCACTCCAGGAGTGTCATTTTAAGAAGAGTCTTGGGAATTAGGGAGATTGTGTAAGAAAAGAGGAAGTGTTGTGCCATAGAGGTCAGCAGCCTGTGGACTCAATAATCCCAATAGATAACTATGGTGATTTGGTTATGTCATCAGGTTAGCCCAGAGCAGAAGCACATGGTACATCTTAGATTGGATCCTATGTGGAAGGAGGAAAAGGCATGGGGGACAAAGAATTCTCTACTGCAGAATAACTGGAAAGGATACTGCCATCATGGAGACAACTTCTGATGGAGTCAAACATCTTGCTCTGGACAAACAGTAATGAAGAAAACATGTGCCTCACGTGCCACTAGGAACAGGAGAGTCTAAATCTAAGAAATTGAGGCATAGGAGGTTAAGTGAATTGTTTAATGAGGCACATGGAATCAGTGGGGGGGAAACAGGATTAGCACTCAGGAGTCCTGACAGCTAGTCTTCTGCTCTAACCACTAGACTATTGTACATTCATTCCATCTTGATCTCTAATTCCATTAAAATCAGTGACAAAAGACCTATTGATTTCAGTGGTATAGGACCAGGCCATAACTGTACAAACTAAAAAAACTATCAGTATCACAGGTTCATAATGCCCAGCCACTAACTCCCCACTAAACTCAAGTGGGGCTAAATTGACCATGTTCCGATCCAGAATAGGTTTTGGCCAGGCTACAGAATTCATGCAGGAGATCAAATCAGGGCTCTGACTTGGCTTTCACAGCAATGGAATCTCTCACAAGAGATTCCATCACAAAATGGTGGACATCCCACAAAATCAGCTCCACTATGGGCTGAAGTCCCATGACAGCAATTGTTCTCTTGAGATGTTGGCCTCATCTGAACTCAAGCTTCCAGTTTCAGATCCTGGGATTCAAATCCCCAAACCCCTCCCTCCAGAATTTGAATGGCGTCCAATTCAAGGCTCTCATTTTGGCCTTAAGTCTTTCAGCCTTGCAACCAGTAATATTAAACTCTGAGCCAAGAAATATGCCGTAGGGAGGGGAGAGATGCAAGTAACACAGAAATCAAATTCTGCAAAGTAAATCAAAAGTTATCAGGAACTAATATCCACAAATCAAATGCACACACCTTTGTGTGGTTTATTTGAAGGAAATCAGAGGATGGAAGTCTTGTGTCTAAGGCACAGGAGAGAGACTCAGCAGATCTGGGTCCAGTTCCTGACTCTCATAGATTCCCTGTTTGACCCTAAGCAAGTCACTTAATCCTATAAAACAGGGATAATACATGCAACATCTAGCACTGTAAATAGGGCAGGAAGAGTGTGGATGCATGTGCGCGCAGTGCCTAGCACAATAGGGCTATGATCGTGTTTGGGACCTCAAAGCATAAATGCTATAAAAGCAGAGCACCAGTGAATTGAGCCTGTATCCCCAGGGGCTTTAGAAATGTTAATTGATTACTAAAGAGAAAAGGTATTGCATGGTCAAAGTTCTACTTCCAATGTCTATAGAATGAATGATTGATTGCAGCAATTTAGAACTTTTTTAAGCAGTAGCCGAGAATCCTGTAACATTTGGTCATATCAATCGTTCCACTGAAATCAATGGTGGTGCTCACGAGAGTAGGTACTGCCTGAGTAAGGGTGGTAGGATCAGGCATGTAGTTATAATTCCTCTAGGCTATAATGGTTTAGTTTTAGGATTTTAGCACCTGTAAATGTGTCAGAAAATCCATGAAATATTGTCACCCGTATTCATAGAATGTATTAGAATAAAAATAACTAGGCTTGTGATTTCCCCATCATGGAAAAAAAAGGTGCATGTCTGTCATCAGGTTATTGCCGTCTGTTTCCAGCCTCCTCTATCCAGCTATTTAAAATCTGATTGAAACTTGAATAGGGATTTATTTTACAAATCCGGAGATTTGTCTTCCCCGCATGAATCTTCAGGAACAATAACTTGTAACAACAAACTTTTTTTTACATGCAGAGAAAGGAAAACTTCCAGGGAAATATTTTAGCTGCCAGCAATAGATGTGAGGAAAAGGTTAAAATGCAAGAACTGTCAGTGTCTGCAGTATGTCTTGTGCCTTGTCTGGATTGCAGCCCTCCATGTAGCTGTGTCCATGTGGCCCCTTAGTGTAAATCATGGTTTATGCTGGAGCAGTGCAAATTGCACCACTGTAATTTACCCTGGTTTTAAGCTGTGCCAGTGCAATTCTCACTACATTTGTGTAAAACGTGTCTGAACCCTAGGGGTTTGAGTTGCTGCAGCTACCCCAGTGGCTTAAATCCCAATGCAGACAAAGCCTTCACCTTGGTTAGTTCAAACTAAAGATGTGAAAAACATTTTTTGGTAACAAAACCAACATTCAGATGAAACATCTGCTGTTTGGTTTGAATTATATGATGGGGTTGCCTGTGACAGCAGGGGACTGTACTCAGTGACCCAGGAGGTCTCTTCCAGTCCTATGTTTTCATCACAATCCCAAAGATCAGGCCAGTCTTGCTGAAGGCTCACACATGCAAATTTTAATAAGCTCTGGGCTACAAACCCTGCCACGTTCCAAATAAAAAATATGGTGGTTCTGACTGAGTTTCATCCTCGGTGTGGGATCATTCAGATACAAAGCTAGAGATGAACCTGAACCAAAAGCCTCAGTCCAAAGAGCCCCAGACTTTGGAAACATCTGGATCCATCTCTCCATAAATGGGATGAACTGAAACCCTGGAACTGGTCTCCTTCAAACTTTGCTAGAGTTTGGATTTGGATCTGGATTTTGCAGCTGGGACATCTCGTGACTCAAGGGAGGGAAAGCAGCTCCGGGCTCCCTGTGTGCTCCCCAGCAATGAGACCAAATTCCTTGGTGCTAACACCTAACCTCCATGGCAACATGCCTTCATTCTATTGTAATGAAATATCTTTCATTCCTAACCCCTCTCCCCCGCTCAAACACATACGGCCATGGCTCACAATTGAAAATACCCATGGACATAAACCCTGATTTTCTGCCATGATTAATTTTGAGGATGGGTTTTCCATTATGCTCTCTACAAAGCCTGGCTCCATTCCCCTGGGCCTTGACTCCTGATGTCTCCACAAGCTCCTTTTCCCTGCATATGTCAAGGAAGCGTGGAGCTTGTAGCAGGTTTCAGCAGGCTCTCCCCTCAGGACTCAACTGCTGCACTGTTCTCCAGGCTGCCTGATTGGAGATGAACGAAGCAGCCCACACCTTTTAGAGCTATAACTTCAGGCTCTCTGCAGTTGCAGGCAGTTGACACAGCCAGAGCTCTGTTGGAAATAAGAATAAAAGTTGTATGAACCCAATCTCTAATAAAGTGTTGCACAAATGCCAATGACCTGACACCTCGGAGTACTGAACAACTCCACTGCTACCCACACTACACGTGGACCTTAGTTGGGTGTGAAAGAGTGGGACATGGGAAAGGAGTTTTCTTTCCCTTTCAACCTCTGTGCAGGGGCTAGGCACAATTGCAGTCCTGGAACTCCTTGCGGTGCAAGGCATTCCGAAGATGGCTGTGATGGAAGGATCTCTGCTTCACATTGGCCAGCTATGCAGGAGAGAGCATGTGGCATCCTCCTCTGGAGTGGTGGAGAGGTTGTGCATCTCCTGTGTGCATTTGAGAGACACAATGCCTTCCAATGTATCCCCTGGGATAGTGCAGTTTAGCACCGTCCCCAATGTGGGCCCATACCCAGTAGCACAACCTGGTTCTAAACCTGTAACTCCTTTTCTACTACTCTTAGTACTGTAGTATAACTTTTTTTTAACTACTACTCTTTGCTCCTGTATTGCATTACTAGCAGCTTTACCAGGCTGCGGTTGTTTTTTGGGAGGAGGGGAGGGGAGAAACATCATCCCTTTGTGTTGTTTCTGGATGTCTTTCCATTCACCCTCAGCTGCATTTTGTACCAATTCAAAATAACTAGGATTCTTTGTGGCACATCTATCCTCACAAATCTCAAAGAGGCGGAAGTGTTATAAAGTTTCCTACTTCACTCAAAATTGCATTATTCCAAGGCTAAGATCTTATTACAGTCCTAATACAACAGCAACACATTTTTTCCACTGCTTTTCCCAACCTCAAAAGTTGTTGTGGCGTCAATGGTAAAGAAGTTTAGGCTCACTTGAATTTCAGTCTCCTGTATTTGCACAGAAGGGAAACATTAATTCTCTTTTAAAAAATAACACCTTGTGTATAAAATGTACATATACACCCCAAGACCCCAATCATGCAACTGGATCTGCTAGCACAGAAGTCCTGCACCCACTGAAGTCAAATCAGGCTGATTTGATGGACCAGGCTGTGTAATGCAGCAGTCTGGTAAAGCCGCTAGTAATGCAATACAGGAGCACAATGGAGTAGTTAAGCAGGCCAGACCACAGGACCTAGTGGAGTAGAAGATGAAATAAAGGATATTTAGGGCTAGATTGTGTTGGGGGCTCTGCATGTATAGGTTATTCTCCACTGGCATACAGGAATTGTAAAAGCCCTACGCTACTGGGGAAATGGTTCAGCATTCTCATTGCACACCCCATGAGTACCTGGTTCATACCAGGGAAACTGATGAGCCAATCAGCAGACCCCATTCAAAGCCCTTTCTAGGTCAGATTTCCAGTCACTTGCCAGTCGACATTCCTGATGCAATTCCATTCCCCAATGTTCAAGCCATCAAGCCTCCCCTGAGAATACTGCAGTTCAACATTGAGGGATTGTTGGCAGCCAAATGCAGCATTATCACAGCTGATATCATCTACCTGCAAGAGATGTACATCGATGCTTCAGAAACAACATGCTCCAGGTTAGCCGGTTTTGACCTAATGTGCCACACCCCACACAACGAACGTGACTGAATGTAGGTGGCATGGTCCAACATCTCAGATGTCACTCTGCTTACATCTGCTAGTTTCTGTGATGTGATCCAGATGGGAGGTTTCCATATCACAAATGTTTACAAGCCACTGAATGTTAACTAGAACCAGCAAGTTCTGCAAAAACTAGTTCACCCACCACCTACGGAGGTGACTTCAACAGCCATCATCCCAATTGGGGATACTCTGCACCAAATACTAATGGAGACCACTGGTGGAGAGGGCCTCCTAACAACAATCTTTCCCTTATTCGTGATGCAAAGCAGGGAGGTATGTTCTAGTCAGACAGATGGTCTTGTGAATACTTTCCTGATTTGTGCTGGGAGTCATCCATGGATGGATATAGCCAACTTGCATCACCTCTGGTCTTGGAAGACTTTCCACACACCCAGCACAGACCTTCTATTAGCCACATCTGCCTACAGCTCCCCAATCATTATAACCTTTAACAAGCCAAGATGGAACTTCAGCAAGGCAGACTGCATGAAGTACACAGATGTTCTAGAAAAAAGTGTTTCCATACCATCATGCATCATCCCAGTTGAGGAAGATTTCAGTTGATTCTGAAGACCCATTTTCAAAGTTATCTGTGCATCCACACCATGAGGACACTGTCCAGTCTACACATCGTGCCTTGATGCTGAACATGCAAAACTGCTCAGTCAGTATGAATCCTCTGGTGATTCAGATATTGATCACCTAATCAAGTGACTGGAGGCTGCTAGAAAAGCATGGTGGGAAGAGATGATTCGAAATCTAAACATCACTCACTCCAGCTAGACATCCTAGAATTTGATTCATCGTTTTGGCAGAGCTCAGCAACCACTAGCCCTAACCTGACAAACTGTCATGCCCATCCAAGCTGCCAGTTGTCCATTAAATGTGTCGAAGGCCCCAAATGAGAAGCATGTCAGAGGACAAGTCCATGACTAATGGCATCAATTCTATTGGAGACATGCCACTCGGCAATACATAGAGTTATTGACAGCCACTGAGTTAGACAGAATTCTGAGTGATATTAGGAGTGGTCTGGCTGGTTATGACAACATGTTGTCAGAGTTCTTGAAATACATTGGGACTTGTGCTCACATGTGTCTGGCACAGAATATCAGGGTTAGAAGGTACCTCAGGAGGTCATCTAGTCCAACCCCCTCCTCACAGCAGGACCACCCCCCAGACAGATTTTTGCCCCAGATCCCTAAAATGGCCCCCTCAAGGATTCAACTCACAACGCTGGATTTAGCAGGCCAATGCTCAAACCACTGAGCTATCCCTCCCTCCACAGTTTTTCATGCAAGCAGTCAATGACATGGCAAATGTCAAAAGTCATTGTTCTCCTGAAACAAGGGAAAGACCCACACAATGTTGCAAGCTATAAACCAATATATCTGTCTGTGCTATTCAAGCTGTTGGAGCACCTCATTCTTCATCCCATCTCCCCGCAAAGTGGAGTCAATACTCAGTGTCAGAGAGGTTGGAGCACCTGGGATCAAGTGCTTGCTTTGACAACCATCATCAAATAGCTTTCAAAAAAACCTGAGGACAGAAGACATATTTCTGGACCTGACAGCAGCATATGACACAGTCTGGCACACAGGGATTTTAATCAAATTGTCATGGGTAGTCAACGCTGTTGACCTTCTCCTCTTCCACTGACATTTGAGTGCAGAGGGAGATAGAGTTAGCACATGGAAAAGACAAACCAATAGTCTAGCCCAAGGCTCTGTGCTGGGATGGATACTTTTTTTAACCTGTACACAAATGACCTTCTGCTCACCCAGTCCTGCAAGTTCAAATATGCAGATGACATTTGCTGAGGTGTCAAAGCCCAGTCATTCCCTTAAAGATGCCCTAAACACTGACTTACGATGGCTGAATACTGTTGTTTTCAGGAGAACATTTATAATCAAGTGTGACCAAGATAGTTTTGAGTGTTCCATCTTTACAATGCCAGAGCAAATCAAGAACTGAATATCTTTCTCAATGCAATTCGCTTGCATCACTAATCCCATCCAGTCTACCTCAGAGTAACTCTAGATAGATCTCTCTCATATCTTAACCACAGTTTTCCTCAGGTGATTAAGATGAGGATGGGTAACAACCTCTTAAGCAAATCGACTGTTTGCTTTCAGTCCAAGCTGGGTGAGGTAGGGGGGAAGCCTGCCTGTCAGCTAACGATCAGATTAACAGAGCAACACTCTGCACCCATGGGGCCCCAATCCTGCAATCAGATCCTCACTCTCACGCCCAAGACTGTTCTCTTGACCTATAGCATTCAGCGTTCAGTAAAACAAACGACAACCCAGGTCCCTCCACTACTGAGGCTGGGTTATATGGAGTAGATCATTTACAAAGTGGGAATGGGACCTCATAATACACATGACTGCCAAAATGTCCAACCTGTTTGAAGAACAGTTGTTCTTTATCCTTAAAGTGGTAGTCTCACACTGAAGGTTCACGAGGTCCATTTCCAACAACCTCTGATTTCAAATTATATACATATATATATGAATCTTCACACCTCTACCCCGATATAACGTGGCCCAATATAACATGAATTCGGATATAACGCAGTAAAGCAGTGCTCCGGGGGGGGGGCGCGCCTGTGCACTCCGGCGGATCAAAGCAAGTTTGATATAACACGGTTTCACCTGTAACGCGGTAAGATTTTTTTGGCTCCCAAGGACAGCATTATATTGGGGTAGAGGTGTATATATATATTTTAATACATAAATATTGGTTTTGTTTATCCAACACCAACTGCCTGGGAACCACGGTGGAGAGGTTGACATTTCATTTGTCTAAATCAACACCTCCCCGCCTCTTAATTTTATTCCAGTCAATCCTAGCATGTGGAGATTGTGCATAAGATTAGAAATCACTGATGCACAGAAAGCAGGAATGTGGTACCCTGAATGGGAATCAATTTATGTGTGAGTCCTGCTGAATGCATTTGTACCGCTGTGAGCCTAAAATGAATGTGAGACATCAGAGCCTTACAATGGCTGCTCGCTCGGTACTTCCTGTACCACCTTGGGTTTGTTTGGATGTCTTTCATCCAGGTAATAGCCAAACCCAGCACTGCTTAGCTGATGAGATAGAACACTGCTTAAGGTGGTAGGGCTGCAGTGGGGACGGGGAGGAGGAGAGTATAGTTTCAGCTTTATAATCTTTCTATCTTTGTCCTTGCTAAAGCTGCCAATAAGATCACAGAAATCATCGTAATCAGTTAAGTGGGAACCTGCCTACTGGCTGCTGGACTAAAATCACTAACACTCTTCTTCACACCGGCTACTGACAGATGTCTGATGGTGGTAATTTTTACTCATTACCAACAAGAGTTAGGTTATGTGGGGAAAAAAACTCAAACACTCCCTGTGAAAGGACTATAGTTCTTCAATACGTGGCCAGACAGGTTTGGGTTCTGAAAACCAAAACAAGAGTGATTTCAATCCATATTCATCTGTCTGAACAATCAGCATACAGGGGGCCTGGATAAGGGTGTGGATTTCCCCAGAGTCTATAATGAGCAAACCAACCTCCTGGTTATTGACTTTGATTTTGCAAAAGCAAAGCTGGGATGGTTCTGATCTGTGGTCCATATAATCCAAGCCAACAAAATTCAGAGTAAAGGGTGGGGCTGGTTCTGGTTTGAACCATTACCGATGCTCTGAGCTACCCAGTCCCGCACCCTTAGTGTTGAACAAAATGACTAGGCAGAGAAGGCACTATAATGCAGGTAGTGTTCTTCTAAACCAGAAGTGTTTTATGCTCCTATGCAGATTTTTGAAACATTGCCATTTTTAATTCCATTGTCTCGGTGAGACTTTTTTTTACAAAGCCAGTGACCTGAGACCTCACCGCACCTTAAGAAAAACACTCATCAAATAGGCTTAACCTGTCATCTGATGTTGCTGAATAGCATGTATACGGTCTGTGTCATCCTGAAAATTTTCGATGGACTTTCACTTACTGCCTTTCATATGTGAGAAAATCCACCTGCAAACCAGAGTGTCAACTAAATACAACACAGTAACTGCTTAAACCAGCCCCTTGACCTAGTTTCCTATAAAAGGGAAAAAACACAGTGAAAGTTAATACCCTTTTATCTTCAACGACGGAGGCACATTATTGCTTCTGATTGATTTTAAAGGTCACCAACTAAAAAGTTTGGAAAGAGAGCATCCCTTTGTCAAATAAATGAGGCATGTAAGTCACAGATTTAACTAAGAGTTGCCCAGTAACCTGACTCTTACGTTGCAACTCCAAAAACTGGTAGCTCGCTGCATGACGATTAGTTGAAAGATGTTTTAATAAACATTATCATCCCAAGCATCTCACCTGTCATTTGTCTTGACAGCGATTGCTACCTGCGTATGCTTCCACATGCCACAGTTCCAGTGCTGCCTTATAGAATTCAGCTGAACCACCCACTCAGAATCCTGGTAGCTACTGAACAATGGTTTCTACCTGCTTTAAGCATTTAGACCATGCTCATCACCATAATATCAGAGGGTTCCTAGCAAACCATACACACAAATCCCTCTGATGGCAAACTTCACAGGAGGAAAGCTTTGGGGGGATCCCCTCATGGAGAGTCCCCCCAAATCACATCAAGGAGTGGTGGGTTTTCTGCAGAACAGTCTTTGTGACCTGCCCCCAAAGCCTGGCAAATCTCCATTATAAACCATTATTTGTGCAGACACCCAGTGGTTCTGGACCCCCCAGCTCTTGGGCAGCCTGGCTCCATTAAAACCCTATTACTGGAGCCTCCCCATTGCTGCTGCAAAGACCAAAGCTAGAATTAAGCCCTTTAACAAAAGTTATCCAGCGACCAGCATCTGCTTCCATTTGTGTAATCCATGGAAGCCAAAGGAAAATCCACCTTTATCTCAGCTCTAATCTGCATTTGAATTACGGTAGCACCGAGCAGCCCCAATTGAGATCAGGGTCCTCTTCTGCTAGGCCCTGTCTGAATACATCATAAGAGATGGTCCCTGCCCTGAAGCGTCCAACATCTAAATAGACAAGACAAACAGAGGAGGGGAGTGGATATGCCGAAGGTCACATTGCAGAGCTGGGAATAGAATGCAGATCTCCTGAGTTCCAGTCCTGTACCCTATCTCTCGCCCCTACCTCCGCCCCACTTCTCATATATACACTTTTAACTGACTGCAAAGCCCTCTTAAGCAGCAAGGTCTCTCTCTTCCTCAAGGTCTCTGCCTCAGGGCTAGAGGACAACATGGAAATAATTTAACAAAATGGGAAGATGTTGGAGTTTGACCTGATTTAATCCCATAGCCCTGACCTTCTCCAAAGCAGCCTTCCACTCCTAGGACCCAGTGAGCCGCTACCCGTACCCCTTCCCCAGTACCCAGGTGAAGGAAGGAGGAAGCAGGAGCCAGACTTAACCCCCAGCTGGCCAGAGAGAGCCCCTGCATTTTGTTGCGCAGGCACATTTAAACAATTTTGATTCCCTGAGGGGGCAGATCTTTTTAAACAACTTCTGGACTTCTGCACAATTTCTGAGCGATCCCTCAGAGCTTGATGCGGCAGTGAGCTCCCTGGCTTGCCAGGAGCAGGTGAATGGAATGAGAGTTAGTGCCCAATGCTGTATCTCCAGTCCCAACTAACGGTGACAATAAAGGAAACTTGGAAGTCCCTGAGCTCACAATTGTTAAGCTTTCTGCAAACTGGGAACACAGGCAGATACTGACACAACAATCCTCAGCATTTTCTTAAGTCCTTTTCTCTTGACAGCCGCGTAGTGTAATATTTAAATGTGAATGGCGCCTGCTTGTTGGCCAGGGAGCCAGCATTAATCAGTAGTGTCTGATCTGGAGCTCCAGCAGCTTCCAGCCTCTCAGCAGGAGCTATTCGAAAGCGGTGAGGGAAGAGTGTTCTCTGAGGCCAGATCTTGGCACCGGAAGGCATGCAAGTCCCAAAGAACAAGGTTGAACTTGCATTCATTGGCAGAGTCCAATTATTATTATTCAGATGCTGTAGTGATGGGCAGGAGTATAAAACCCTAAGAAGTAGTAGTATTTATTACCTGCAGCAGGTTTTAAAATATCCGTGAGAAAGTAAACTACTCAATTGTCATTATCAGCCTGAATCTTTCTAATTTTGTTCTGGTCTTTTGTGATCAGTACCAGTTTGACCACCAAATACAAAACAAGAATGAATCCATTTTGGAATAGTCTTAAAGTTGCAGGATACTTTGACAAGGGTTATAATAATAAATCCGTGCAACCTGTAGCTCAGAAATACATTACACTCATCCCTTGCGCTGTTGGGGCTTTCAGTTTACAAATTTGGGTCAGATTTCCAGGAGGTGTAAAACAGCATAGCTCCATTGACTTTAATGGAGCAACAGAAGACCTCAGCCCATGTCTTTAAAGCCTGCCAGAGCACTGTAGGCAGCCGCACACGATCTGTTACACTACAGGGTGACCAGGTGTCCCAATTTTATAGGGACTGTCCCAATATTCAGGGTTTGTCTTATATCGGCACCTATTACCCCACACCTTGCCCTGATTTTTCACATTTGCTATCTGGTCACCCTCGTTACACACTTCAACACACACTGCTTCTGACTATTTCTAAATTGCGTTGGCTTAAAACAGATGCAGTGCAGGAGGGGAGGGAAAGCATCTCCCGGGACTGGTGGTTGGAGGTGCGTCACAGAAGTGGGAATATGCATAAGCCACCTTAAACGAGAATTCTTGTGTTCTATGATACGGGCTGACTCTAAGTTTGCTTCTGAGTTCAGCTCTGAGTATTGGGTATCAGTTAATAAAGCAGTAAGAGGGTTGAGACCCAGTTATCTTACAGACTGCCTGTGCACTGTCACAGCAGTTGCAATCCTCAGGGCAGGCTGCAAGAATATCCGTCTCTGGATTCATACCAGGCTCATAGCTAGTGTCGGTGCAGCTGACTCACACTGTAGCGTTTCTTGTCTTGAATTTGCTCCACCTTATGGTCCACAAGAGCCCAAGTCTGGTGGCATTTTGGAGACTTCACAGAATGTATTTTACCAATCAATTAGATATAAACCAGTTAATAATAAATAATACCTACCTCTGATAACACTGGTCTACAATTTTTGAGAAGTCGTCTGCTTCAGAGATAAAATGTGCTATTTATTCTGTATTTTGATGTGCTGAATTCAAATATGACAATTAAAACAACTGATTGGCTACTGTTTCTAAGATATTTAAGTTTTTACATTTTATGTCTATGTATATTGTGTAGCTAGTAGAGTTTTAATCATAAATTGTAAACCTAGGTCTTTTCATGTGTTTATGGTTGCTTTACATGATAATATTTCACCTGTCCTGTTTATGTAACACTTTAAAAATCAGCAAAAGGGTTATATAAATAAAATGTATTATGAAACAAAAGGCAAAAAACTATTCTGTACATAGTTTAGTCCTATTCAGTGTCTACTCGGCGCTTCTTGGCTTGTCTCTTGTATTCATTAAATGAAGCATCTCTTGTCACTGTCCAGCAATAGTCTGCAAGCATTGATGGGCTCCATTTGCCCTGATAGCGTTTCTCCATTGTTGCAATGTCCTGGTGAAATCGCTCGCCGTGCTCGTCGCTCACTGCTCCGCAGTTCGGTGGAAAAAAATCTAGATGAGAGTGCAAAAAATGCATCTTTAGTGACATGTTGCAACCAAGGCTTTTGTATGCCTTGAGGAGGTTTTCCACCAACAAAATGTAGTTGTCTGCCTTGTTTCCGAGAAAATTTATTGCCACTAACTGGAAGGCTTTTCCATGCCATCTTTTCCTTGTCACGCAGTGCATGGTCAAATGCATCATCTCGAAGAAGTTCAGGAATCTGAGGACCAACAAAGACACCTTCCTTTATCTTAGCTTTACTTAACCTTGGAAATTTTCCACGGAGGTACTTGAAAGCTGCTTGTGTTTTGTCAATGGCCTTGATAAAGGGTCTTCATCAGACCCAGCTTGATGTGTAAGGGTGGTAACAAAATCTTCCTTGATTCAACAAGTGGTGGATGCTGAACACTTTTCCTCCCAGGCTCCAATGATTGTCGGAGTGGCCAATCTTTCTTGATGTAGTGGGAATCTCTTGCACGACTATCCCAGTCGCAGAGAAAACAGCAGTACTTTGTGTATCCAGTCTGCAGACCAAGCAAGAGAGCAACAACCTTCAAATCGCCACAAAGCTGCCACTGATGTTGGTCATAGTTTATGTCATAGTTGGTCACCTCAAAAGTTGTTTCATGTTGTCATAGGTTTCCTTCATATGGACTGCATGACCAACTGGAATTGATGGCAAAACATTGCCATTATGCAGTAAAACAGCTTTAAGACTCGTCTTCGATGAATCAATGAACAGTCTCCACTCATCTGGATCGTGAACGATGTTGAGGGCTGCCATCACACCATCGATGTTGTTGCAGGCTACAAGATCACCTTCCATGAAGAAGAATGGGACAAGATCCTTTTGACGGTCACGGAACATGGAAACCCTAACATCACCTGCCAGGAGATTCCACTGCTGTAGTCTGGAGCCCAACAGCTCTGCCTTACTCTTGGGTAGTTCCAAATCCCTGACAAGGTCATTCAGTTCACCTTGTGTTATGAGCTGTGGTTCAGGGGAGGAGGATGGGAGAAAATGTGGGTCCTGTGACATTGATGGTTCAGGACCAGAAGTTTCATCCTCTTCCTCTTCCTCGTCTGACTCAAGTGAGAATGATTCTGGTGCATCAGGAACCGGCAATCCTTCTCCGTGGGGTACTGGGCGTATAGCTGATGGAATGTTTGGATAATGCACAGTCCACTTTTTCTTCTTTGACACACCTTTCCCAACTGGAGGCACCATGCAGAAGTAACAATTGCTGGTATGAGCTGTTGGCTCTCTCCAAATCATTGGCACTGCAAAAGGCATAGATTTCCTTTTCCTGTTCAACCACTGGCAATAGGGTGACCAGATCACCCAAGTCAAATATTGGGACGCGGGGGAAGGGGGGGAAGGTGACGCGGGGGGGGCGTGGCAAAAAAAAAAAACGCACCCTTCCTCCACAAGCGCTGGAGGGAGGCCAAGGAGACGCAGGGGAAGCGCGGGGCCGGGGTGAGTAAGAGTCCGGCCTGGCCCCGAGCAGGCAGGACTCAGTTGGGTGGTAGGGAGAGGAGGGGGGCGGCCCGCAGAGCCAGGCGGCGGCTATTCTCCCCCCCTGGGCAGCGGGACTCGGGAGCAGCCGCTGCTGCAGCTCCCACTGCCGCGGGGGGAGGAAGCGGCCGATGGCCAAGCTCGGCGGCTGCGGCTCTGGCGCCTGGGCCCGAACCCCCTGAGCCCGGGCCTGCTGCGGGGACCCAGCAACGCGCACGCTGCACCCAGCCCCTGGCCAGTCATGTCTGGGCTGCTGCCCAGCTAGTACTATCCCGCGGCGGCCCCGGAGTGGGGGCAGCAGGCCCCAGCCCCCCCGTTCCGCTCGGGTCCCGCAGGGGACCGAACGGGGCTGGGCTGCCGATGGAGGGAGGAGGAATGGTGAGCCTGGGGAAGAGGCGGGGATTCGGGGAGGGAGCCAATGGGGGGAGGAGGGAGCAGAGTCGGGGCAGCGGGGGGGCGCGAGCACTTCCGGGCTCTGGAGCATTTTCTTGTTTGTCCAGTGTCCCGACCGCATGTCGGTCGGGACGCGGGACAAACAAGAAAATATCGGGACAGTCCCGATAAAATCGGGACGTCTGGTCACCCTAACTGGCAAAGATTTGTTGCACAAGTGTTGCAGCATATGTGTGGGGCCCATCTCTTGTCCTGATCTCCAATTTTGCAGCCAAAATAAAGGTGATAGGCTTTCTTAACCATAGTGGTTATATTGCGCTTTTGTGATGCAAAAGTCACTTCACCACGAACATAGCAGAAGTTATCTGCACTGTTCACACAAGTACGAGGCATCTCTGCTCACTTTGATTTTGCAAAGTGATACATTTCTGTTTAGCCAAACACTGACAAATAAGAGAGCACAACACTGTATGATTTCTAGAGCTGATATAGGGCAATTTGTTCAGCAGAGTGATGTAAGCTTCGTTATGATTGCATCATCCATGACTTCTAGGAATAACATGATGCAATTCATATCATGTATGACACAATACCAGCTTCAGATTGCATCATTCATTGTTTTACCTAAAAAGCAAGTACTGTCCAAACCCAGTCATAGATTTATTCATAGATCCAGTCAAAGATGTATTTTAGTCATTTCTGGTTTAAATTGAGATCCCTTCCCTTTATAACTCACTTATCCTCCGCCATTCCCAAGTCAAGGGTCGTATATACTGACCCAATAGCATATCTTGAAAACTAGAGCCAATCAACAATTTTAAGCATCATTTTTGTTCTCAGTGACCCAGAATTAGTAAAGTTTGACTACATTTATTTCAGAAGCATTTTGGCTGTAGAGCGGTATAACATGCTCAGGAACAAATGCTGCTAACCCTCAATTTAAGATAGAAATGTGGTGTCACTTGAGGAAGCCAAATTGCCACTATAGCAGATTTTTTATTAGAGATAGGCCTAAAGCATTAAATAAGGCTGAATATATAGCAAGAAGTAATATAGTCATGTCTCAGTAGTACTGCTTCCCAGATGCTGACAAGTCAGACAACTGCCTCTTTGGCTCAGAGATCCTATCTAAGTGGTGAAACTGCTTCCACATGCTTGTTATGCAGTGCTGGCTTTCTTTTTGTGGTTGTTCATATACATACTACACATAGCAGCAACCATGGCTCGCTTTAAATAAAACATGGGTCTCCTCTCTAGCTGCAAAGCGTCTGTCTCCAGTAATGTGCCATCTGATATGGAGAGAGAGAAAAGCCCCATTTTTTCCTATCCCATGAAGTCAGTAATAACTTGAAATCTTAAATCACTTGCAAGCACTTTGTAATCCCTAGATTTAGGGTGTACAATATTCTAGGTTAGCCATAAAAGGCCTGCAGGGTTAAAAGTAATAAATCAGAAGACAGGAAGAAAGGATAAAAAAGGTAATATAAGACTGAAATAATCAGTTGGGGGCTGGGAAGAGAATGGTTACAGTGACAGTTAGGTGTAAAGGGACGTCAAATAAGAATGTGCTGGTAAGAGTTTTTCCCTCCCCCCAGCTTCAAGTTTTGAGTTTTGAAGTAGGAAACTCAGTAATTCACAAGTGGGTAAATTTCTTAGATGTGAAATAACTTTCACTAGCAGGCTATCGCTGTCTGACTTTAAGCCTAAAGACAATTCTGACCTTATAATCTGTAAATCTATAACATATATGTCTAGTGGTTTGAACACTCGACTTGGGCCTTAGAACTCAAGTTCTACTCCCAATTCTGATAGTGACTCCCTTAGTAGCCTTGGGCTCTGGGCCGGCTTTAGGCCGATTCCCCCACTTCCCCGGAATCAGGCCCCGCACCTTACTCACCCGGCGGTCCGCTCCAGGTCTTCGGAGGCACTTCGGCAATGGGGGGCTCCTTCAGACCCCAGTCATCAGCGTGCGGGATCAAACCTGGTGCCTCTGGAGCTTAGTGCATGAGCCGCTACTGCCCTTAGCTAAGGCTGTAGACCAGACTCATTAATTATCTCTCTCTCTCTCAAGTGGTCTTGGTGCCTCTAGATGGGACAGAGCACCACACCCAGGAGGTGTGTGGATTACACTTGCACCCCTGTGAGCCCCCCACCTTCGCACCCCAACCCCCTGCCCCAGCCCTGATCCCCCTCCCACCCTCCAAACCCTACGATCCCAGCCCGGAGCACCCTCCTGCATCCCAAACCCCTTATCCCCAGCCCCACCCCAGAGTCTGCACCCCCAGCCGGAGCCCATACCTCCTTCCACACCCCAACCCCCTGCCCCCGCCCGGAGCCCCCTCCCGCACGCTGAACCTGTGATTTCTGGCCCCACCCTGGAACCCGCACTCTCAGCCCAGAGCCCATACCTCCTCCCACACCCCAACCCGCTGCCTCAGCCCGGAGCCCCCTCCAATACTCCAAGCCCCTCGGCTCCACCCCCCAGCCCAGAGCCCCCTCCTGCACCCCAAGCCCCTCATCCCTGGCCCCACCCCAGAGCCCGCACCCCCAGCCAGAGCCCTCACCCCCTCCCGCACCCCAGCCCACTGAGCCAGCCCAGTGAAAATGAGCGAGTAAGTGAGGGTGGGGAGAGCAAGCGACAGAGGGAGGGGAGAATGGAGTAAGCAGGGGCGGGGCCTTGGAGAAGGTGTGGGGTGGGGGGCAGGGCAAGGGTTTGTACGAATAGAAAGTTGGCAACCCTAGCTAGTCACTTAACATCTTTGCCTCAGTTTCCCCATATGTAAAATGGTAATGCAACTTTCTTGTCTGAGAAAGGTGTTATGTGGTTTAATGTAGATATTTTGAAGAGGAAAGAGGCCATATAATAATAATAATAATGAGCTCAGTATTGGTATTCTATAATGCGGTGTAAAGTAGCAATGCTACTCTTTCTTGGATAATACCTTTCATAGAAAATATGTCCCTAAGGGCCAGATTGTGATACTCTGACTTACACTGAGTAGCCCCTTATAGCACAAATGGTCCCACTGGCTTCAGTGGAATACTCATAGTGCAAAGTGTGATGCTGGCAGACCAGGTGCCAGCTCTTGCCAAGGCTGTAGGCGTCAGCTGAGCACTGACAAATTCATAGCTGGAAACCAGACTAGCTCACCTGCATGTTAGTATTGTTCAAGACAGGTATATATATAGGTAGACTTATAAGACTGTGTTTAGTGCGTCAGACTCTGTGGAATGCTTATAAGTTGCTACAGGCATTAGTTTCACTTGTAATGTCTGTATCCCATGCTATAAGGTGATATGTAAGTTTTGTGCTTAATAATTATAAAAATGCTTGCTTTGAACCTGTGAACCCAGTCAGGAGTAATGGTCCCTTGCCCATCAAGAAGGACTACCAACACTAAATGGGCCATTGTGGAACATCATGAAACAGAGACTTGGTTAATGGCCCTCTCTCACTCATGACGGTGCTAGGACAGGCTTTCTTGCACATATCAGCTTGAATGCCAGAAGAAGGGGATCAAACAGGAACGCAAGAAATTTTTCTCTCTCTCTTTGGCTGTTTGGACTCTCACAGGGATGGAGCTATGACACAGAAGCAGAGATCCTGGGGCCAACCTGGGTTAGCCCTAAAAGACATACAGTGCTGACACATTACTACAACTCTCACCTTTTGGAACCATAGACTGTAACTCATTTGTGTATATGTGTTTGCCTGCTTTAACCTGTAAATAACTCTCGCATTTCTTTTCTTAGTTAATAAATCCTTAGTTAGTTTACTATAGGACTGGCTACAAGCATTGTCTTTGGTGTGAGATCTGAGGTACAAGCTGACCTGGCATAAGTGACTGGTCTCTTGGGAATGGAAGCAACCTGAATCCTTTGTGATCTTTGATGTATGGCAACCAACTATCACTAAGTCCGGCTTGCCTGGGTGGCAAGATAGACCGAAATGCCCAAGGGGACTGTCTGTGACTCCATTTTAAGACTGTTATGGTGCTTCAGGAGTTCGTATTTGGTACTGGGTTGGCGAAATCTAATTATAGACCATACCACCAGTTTGGGGTTTCTACCTGGCTTTTTGACAGTCTACTCTGAGGTTGGCATTCATGGTTGTGAACCACTCCAGACAGGGTGACACTAAGTACTAGTCAACATGAGTAAGAGCTCAATAAAATGGCCCTTAAGGTCTGATCTAATAACTATTTGAAATCTATAATAGCCTTTTCACTGAGGCTTCAATGGGGCATTGGACCAGGCCTAAGAGCATTAAGGGTAAAAAAAGCAAGAAGAGAGGTTTCCATATGGGTTCTGAACATAGAACCCATGGGTGGGCAATGAGATAGAGCCATCTACTAGGACTATTCCAGGTGGTAGCAGGTGTTGTACCAAGATTAGATATCAGTGAAGATACAGAGAGATAATGGCTGATGCCAGTTATTTCGAGGAAAACAGGAGGGAGGGAGGGAGAGAATGAAATCAAGAGACAGAGTTGGCTGGAGCATGTCATGAGAAGGTTTTAAAACCAAGAGGGCAAAATAAACCTGGACCTGAATTGAATGAGAAGCCAGTTGTGTTGTGGCAGTGGTTTTTGGTTTGTGTGTGATGTGACCCCACTGTATTCTGATCAGCTAGACAAATACTTTGGTTGCAGAGGGGGTTGGAACCAGAGAGAGGGATTCAAATAGCTACTGGTAAAGTATAGTATGTGTTCTTCATACTGAGCAATGATAGAGCATGAGTACACTACAAGAGGAGCAATGTTTGAACACGTTTCGAAACATAGCATGGTACTGTAGTAATCTTCGTCTTACCAGTGTGGACAGAAAATGCAGTCCTATAGCCGTGTTATGGAGCAGTGTTTTAGCCTAGGTTTGTCCACTCTATCTAGAAGAAGCCATTCTATAATACTGTGTTTAAACATGGTAATTACTGTAGTGTAGATGTGGCCTGATAATAACAGCCTGATCTAAAGTCCATTGAGATCAATGGAAAGACTCCCATTTAATTTGGTGGGCTTCAGATCAGGCCCAAAAACCAGAATGCTAGCAATTTTTATGATCACATTGGCTAATTGTGATGGAACAGCCATGTCCCCGAATGTGTACCCAGCCTATTCTGTCAGCACACGCACTCTGGAGGGACAAGCACCTGGAGCGTACTGCTCATTTTTGGATGTCTAATCATTAGTAAATTAAATATGCAAATTACCGTATATACTCATTCATAAGCCGAATATTTTTGGTAAAAAAGTGACACATCAAAGAGCGGGGGTCCTCTTATAAACGGGTGTACACCAAAATTTGATGCTTTTAAACTCTATGGAATCATTGAATTGAATATCTAATACAGGGATCGGCAACCTTTGGCACCCGGCTCGCCAGGGTAAGCCCCCTGGCGGGCCAGGCCGGTTTGTTTACCTGCCACGTCTGTAGATTCGGCCGATCGTGGCTCCCACTGGCCGCGGTTTGCCACTCCAGGCCAATAGGGGCGGCAGGAAGTGGCAGCTAGCACATCCCTTGGCCCGCGCCGCTTCCCATCACCCACCATTGGCCTGGAGCGGTGAACCGCGGCCAGTGGAGGCCGCGATCGGCCAAACCTGCAGACGTGGCAGGTAAACAAACTGGCCCGGCCCACCATGGTGCTTACCCTGGCGGGCCACGGGCCCAAAGGTTGCCAATCCCTGATCTAATACATAGTAGTTTTGTTTACCTGGAGCGTCTGCAGGCATGAAGCCCCTCAGCTCCCTGTGGCCACGGTTCGGCGTTCCCAGCCAATGGGAGCCTGCAGACGCTCCAAGTAAACAAAACGTCCTTACCCGCCAGCGGCTTACCCTGACGGGCCGGGAGCCAAAGTTTTCCAACCCCTGAAATATAAGGTCGGCTTATGAAAGGGTCATACAGTTTTTGCTATTTTTACCTATCCATTTTGGGGGGGGTCAGCTTAAAAATGAACAGGCTAATGAATGAGTATATATGGTAACTGCTTCACTGTGGTTATGTCTTTTTTCAGATGACACCTTCCGAGAAAAAGTAAGCAGCCCACTTCAGCATTTGTACTGCTTCTCATGCACCGTTCCAGCCAGGTGCAAACACACAAATACAAGTACAAAGCACAGCTCTTCTTCTGACATGCTTGATTTTAAATTGCAATGCATCTGTAAACATTTGTCATGTCCACTGTGTGTCCTTTTTCTTTCCTATTTACTGTGGCAACACAGCTAGAAATCATACCATAATCTATACACTATAGCAATGTTCCAGGGATGAAAACTTTCTGCATTATTAAATTAAGGAATATTATTACTAAGCAGTCATTACAATAATTCAATGGTATTTGATAACAAATTGTAAATAATTCAGGACATATTGACTGATAGGCACAGAAGCAAACGATGTAATGCATTTCAGGAATGGGGTTAATTTAATAATACTTTGAAAGCCAATTCCTGCAGCTTCTTTGTACTTCTAGCATGCCAGCACTTCTAATTCAGTTCAATGAGTACAGTACAGTTTAGTGGGAGATTGGGGTGTGCAACAAATGCAGGATCTGGTTCTAGGTGTTTATTATTGATATAGATTCTGATCACGAAAGATTTAAGCAGACGCATAATTTGGTGTCCCACTGGGACTACTCACGTGTGAAGTTATGCATGCCTTAATGACCCGCTTACGTCCTTGTGAGATTGGGGCCATAGCATATATGTTGGCAGTGTAGATTTGGACCATATCTTGCCTTCAGTCCACACACACACACACACACACAATGCTATTGATATGGATGGAAGTTCACAATGAGCATCAAGAGCGATATATGACTCTCTGAATTTACGATCTTTTTAAATAGTAGAAGCCTATTTTCTTACACACACACACACACACACAAAATATACCTAGAAGGGAAAAAAATGAAATTAACACACACATGCACACAACATTCCTAGAAGGGAAACAAATGAAATTAACTCCCAGACCTTAGCATCCTTCACTCACCATCAGTCTCTCATTCTGTATTTAAAGATTTAAATGATCATGAGGGACGTGATCATTCCCCTCTATTTGACATTGGTGAGGCCTCATCTGGAGTACTGTGTCCAGTTTTGGGCCCCACACTACAAGAAGGATGTGGAAAAATTGGAAAGAGTCCAGCGGAAGGCAACAAAAATTATTAGGGGGCTGGAGCATGTGACTTACGAGGAGAGGCTGATGGAACTGGGATTGTTTAGTCTGCAGAAGAGAAGAATGAGGGGGGATTTGATAACTGCTTTCAACTACCTGAAAGGGGGTTCCAAAGAGGATGGATCTAGACTGTTCTGAGTGGTACCAGATGACAGAACAAGGAGTAATGGTCTCAATTTGAAATGGAGGAGGTTTAGGTGGATATTAGGAAAAACTTTTTCACTAGGAGGGTGGTGAAGCACTGGAATGGGTTGCCTAGGGAGGTGGTGGAATCTCCTTCCTTGGAGGTTTTTAAGGTCAGGCTTGACAAAGCCCTGGCTGGAATGATTTAGTTGGGGATTGGTCCTGCTTTGAGCAGGGGGTTGGACTAGATGACCTCCTGAGGTTCCTTCCAACCCTGATATTCTATGATTCTATGATCTGAGGAGTGCTATTGAAAACAGCTTCAAGCACGTTGGTCCAGAGCCAGCCCTTGGAAGTGTAGGGTCTTGGGCAAAACTCGGTAATCTGCATGGCACGCTGCCCTGGGGGAGGGTTGGAGACACTTGTCATTAGGCAGATTGGGGTGGAATTTTATAGCTCAGGTTTCCATGAGAAAGTTTCAGACTTTTTTTTTTTTAAATGGTAAAAATTGAAATGCAGGCACCTGGAATGAAATTGCAGATTTCGCGGCATTGTATGTGTTTGTTATCCACACTGACCCCTGGTTGGGCTTGAAGGATCATCTCGAAAGATGGCAGGAGATCATGCAGGGAGTTCGTAGAGGCATTCTGGGAAAGGCTGCTAACCAAGAGGGGGAGGAGGCTCCAAAAGCATAGATCATGAAGGCCTGTTTGGCACCTGGATAAGAATGACACTTTCCCAATGCTGCATCTGGAGAAACTCTGTACATGAAGGCCGCTTTATTCCAGGGCCTTTGTCCCTAAACACCTAGGAACTCGCCTCTGTGCAATACACAACCTATATGAATGTGACCTGTGCCTTCCAGTGCGAGCTAACACTGCCTCCTGATTTATGGATCATAGCCCGAGATCATGACAGGTGTATGCAGCTGCACCACAGAAATGTAATTAACCTGTTTAGCCTGCCACACTGTTACACGGATCACAACCCACAGTCAATGAGCAATTCTGAACAATGGCACTTAAAGTGTTATGAGAAATATATCTATTGTACTGTACACATGTTCCTCTTTGGCATTCTAATACAGCAGCAAAAGACAGAAGAACTTGATAAAATCTGAAACAACTTTGTATGCATCAGGGACTTGAATACTGGGGGAAATCTTGCAAATATTCTGTATTGTGTTGCAGAGCCTGAGATGGACACTTTTTCTCCCAGTTTGAAATCTAAATAGATATTGCAGATTATCTTTTACCATTCAAATGTATTTCAGAATGTTTTGTACCATGCTTGCTGATTAGTTAAGCTATTTTTGAAAAGGAATACGTTCCCCCCAATGCCCAATTAGTCACGGAACTCATTGCCACATGATATATCTGAGGCCAAGATCCTGGCATTATTTAAAAAAAAATTGGCTACTGTTGTCATCAGTAAAAATACTGAGTTACAATATAAGGATTTTTTAAAAAGAGTTCTGGAGGAGATATAAAGCCTCATGCTTCAGGGCCTCTAAATATGGGAGGTTGTCATAGGAAAAATTCCCCGACTGCTTACTGTAGGGTTTCTTGCACTCTCCTCTGAAACAGTTGGAGGTGGAATGCTGAGCTAGACGAATCACTGCATGATCCAGGCTGGCACTGTTTCCATTAGAGCTGGTCAACACTGTTTTGAACCCAAAAATGACATTTTTCTTTTTCTAAACCAAAGTTTTGGTGAAAAATTTCAACAGCGTTGTCAATTTTTTTTGCTTTTTGCAAAAACGACCGTTGCTTTGTTAATTGACATTTATACGGAAAACGGTATCAGAAATGTTGTGTACCAAAAACCTGGTTTTCTGCAGCTGAAAATGATGCACAGACTTAGGATGGATGCAAATATAATCACTCTGATTTCATCATCTCATTTCCCTTAGTAGGGCGGTTTCCCATCTGCCCAAGTGGCCGAACAAACACAGGCTTGAAATAATGATGATGAAATTCCCTAGGAACAAGTTAATCGGGAGGCCTTTGGATATTATAGTGACACTGTAGTAAAAGAACTTGCGTAGCCAGATAGAACTACTGTATGGTGTGTCACATTCTAGGCTTTGTGTTGCCTTTTACTGGATGCTAAATCGTAGCTATGTATATTTTGGCAAAAGCCGAATGGCAATACTGAAATGCATATTACACTGCTGTCCATTTCTTCTGGTCTAGTTCAGAGTGAAGTGGAGGGCACCCCATCATATTAACTATTTAACATCTCAGTCCTGCAGTGCTTTCCCATGCAGACAGACCTCCCACTGATTTCAAGGGGAGTTAAGTGCATGTCAGGGCTGCTGGGTGCGGGAGGAGGGTTGGGTACTGACTTATTAAAAAGTTCAGTGACAGCAGCTTTCCCTGCCAGGAATCTGCTCCACATTGGGATGTGAAAGCTTGGCTTTTGCAGTTGCTGGAGAGCTCTGTCCTTTTCTTTATTAACAGACACTAGGCTGCATTCAAGCCATGTTAAAAGGTGGTGAGACAAGCCAGCCAAAGCAATGAAATTCAAAGTAAGAGCTGACACTTCAGAGCATGGTGCTCACATATGCCTGCAAAGAAGAATCAGACTCAGCATAAGATGTGGTTACTGTTGCCAATGCTTGTCCCATTAATGCTAATGGAAGATTTGCAGGCACAACCAGTGCTCGACCTATGTTAATCATTCGCTTCTCCCACCGTGCAGAAAGAAACCCCTACATTTTTTAGTCTCTGGGGTGCCACAAGGACTCCTTGTTGTTTTTGCTGATACAGACTAACACGGCTACCACTCTGAAACCTGTCATCCTGCAGTATTGGGGCTGCAGAGCAAGTTAAAGATGAGACACCTGAAAGAAAGTGGAATTTTCCTGCTGTGAATTGAAGAGTGTTGAAAGTTCAGGGCTCAGTTGGGCAAAGGGGAAGTGGGAAGGCAGTCCTAGTCAGGGGCAGCTCCAGGCACCAGCGCACCAAGCGCATGCCTGGGGTGGCAAGTCGCAGGGAGCGGCCTGCCGGTCGCCGTGAGGGTGACAGTCAGGCTGCCTTCGGCGGCATGCCTGTGCGAGGTCTGCCAGTCCCACGGTTTCGGCGGCAATTCGGCGGCAGGTACGCCGAAGCTGCGGGACCGGCGGACCTCCTGCAGGCATGCCGCCAAAGGCTGCCTGACTGCCGTGCTTGGGGCGGCAAAAACCATAGAGCCGCCCCTGGTCCTAGTGCAAGCTCTCTGAATCAGGCCTTTCCTTGGTTGGTTTCATTGCGTGATGCAATATCCTCAAAAGCCCTTGGACCAGAGGATCTAGTCTTGTATGTGCATTAAAGAACTGGTCTAAAGCCCAATCTTTCCATTGTCTTCAATGGGCATTGGATCGTGAAGGCCCTGATTCAGCAAAGAACGTAAGCACGTCAAGTCAAAGGGAATTACGCACCTGATCAAAGTCAAGCACATTCTTAAAAGCTTTGCTGAAGAGCTGGTATTGGGGCTTAAAAGTAAACACTTTTCATAGTGAAGTTTACTGAGGGTGGTTTAAAAATATGGAAGTCTAAAAAGCACATGAGGATGACAGTCCTACTGGAAAAAAAATGTGCAGAACCACTCTTGAAAATGGCTGCAGTACATTTTTTAAAAGTACATATAGGAAACTTACAAACATTTGTTTCAGCACCAAGACATTGTCAGCATTCAGCCCAGGGGCATTCTGAAAACAGTTTCAAATGAAAAACTTTGGCACAGCCTTAGCCACAGTGTAATGAAACAGGAGCTACTCAGAGCCGAGTATGGGGAAAGTCATAAGCCAGAAGGTAATACAGTGATTTCAGAAGATGGGTGCCTCTTTCTACCGATTCTGTTTTTTAAATGACCTATATTTGCATTTACTTTCACTTGCGCCATAGCCCCTATGGTAACAATGAAAAATGAATACACTATTGGAGGGAAGAGGAGCACAGGCTCTTACACTAAAGACTTTTTTCTTCACCCATCCCAATTTATACTTCTCTTCCTGATGACCTTCCTTGGTCTAGTAGGGCTAAAAGGAACTGCGCACTGCACCTATCTCGGCTACTCCCAGCTCAGCCAGATCAGTTTAATTCAATAGCACTTTATTGGCACAGCAAGGTATACGAGTGTTGCCACAGTGTAAAGGACACATGGGTATCTGTCAGCGGTAAGTACAAACTGCTTCAGAACTAATCCCCTGGTTTGTTATGCTCCATTCCTGATCTGGCCCTGTGGGTGAGGCATTGAGTTGGGAATCAGGAGAGCTGGGTTTAATTCCAACTCTATCATGAATTCCTTATGTGATCTTGAGCCATCACTGATCCTCCGTTCCCCATATTCTGCTTGTACATTATATGCCTTTTGTCACAATTCAGGGCAATTCTATTTCCCCGCAATGGTCCAGCAAGGGCCCCTACTCCCAGGCTTCCAGCTCCCCTGCTGTTGCTTCCCTTGGGTGGAGACCCATGTCTCACTCCCTTCTGTGCCACGTATGTCCAGGCTGCACTGTTCCCTGCCTTCACTCTCTATTTCCCAGCAAAGACAGTCTGTCTCTAAAGAGTCTTCTCTCTCTTTTGAGACTGAGAACAGAGTGATGGCTACAGATTTAAGTTATTATACAGCTCTTTCTAAACAAGCCTACTTTATTCTTAAGGTAAAAAAGCATTACAGAGAAATCATATTAAAAACAATAAAAGAAACTAGACACATGCTAACAAGCCTAGCCCAGGGGTTTCTTTGTGGTTACAAGTTCAGCAGAGCTCAGCTCAAGCATACAGTCTTATGAGGCCCAAATCCTTCCAATCCTCCCCTAAGGATTAGGGACCTTGGTGGACCAGGAAGAAGGCCCTATGTCAGTTTACAACCTTGTGTCTGTTGGTCTCCAGAGAATCGGAGGACGTTCATTAGCATCCTCCCTCCTTATTGAAGAAGGCACATACAATGCCACAACAACATATGCACAACTACATTTTTAACACAATGTACCCCAAAGGTATTAACTGTAATTCAATAAAGGTTGAACTTAATTCAGTAAAGTTTGTCTTGATTCCAGCGGGTTTGTTCAGGAGATTGTCAGTCTTTTGCATCTTTTCCCACACTTTGTCTGTCTTTGGATACTCACGTTGGGGCAGAGGGTCTCTCTGACTGCGTTTGTACAGCTCCACACCATGGATCCCCGCTCTTGGTTCATAATAATAAGGTGCTGCATAGCCGGAATTCATCTTTCTCCTTCCTTCCGGAGGTAGGGATAGCTTCTCTTCATCACTTTTGGATGAAAATTCTTTGTCTCTTATCATTTCTGCTTATCTGTCTCCCTCACACTTCTTCATACTTTGGACACCGAAGCCAGAAGAGTCTCTACAATGCTAGGACTGGTTCATGGTATTTTGCACTGATCCCAGCCCCCAGGGACCATGCTCCACACTCAGTCTTTTCTGGTCCCTTCCACTCCAGGAAAGGAGGCCTTGGTATTGGGGTGTAGCTAGATTGACTTTAAATCACCTTAGTGTCCTGTGCAAGCTTTCTAATATAGACCAAGACTAAGACTGGGTCTTGGAGTCAGGGCCGGCTCCAGGCACAAGCCCACCAAGCATGTGCTTGGGGCGGCGCCTGGAGGGGGGCGGCGCGGCGGGGCGCTCCGGCCCGAGAGTGGGGCTGTGACTGGGCTCGCCGCCCTCCCCCCGGCACTCCGGCCGGTCGGGGAGAGCGGGGCCCCGGCCGGGCGCGCCAGCCAGTTGGGGAGAGCGGAGAGCCGCGGCGGGCTCGCCGCCCTCCCCCCAGCACTCTGGCCGCCGGGGAGAGCGGAGAGCCCCGGCTGGGCTCTCCGCCCTGCTCCCGGCGCTCTGGCCGCTGGGGGCTCTCCGCCCCGCTCCCGGCGCTCTGGCCACTGGGGGCTCTCCGCCCTGCTCCCGGCACTCTGGCCGCCGGGGAGAGCAGAGAGCCCCAGCCGGGCTCTCCGCCCTCCTCCCAGCGCTCTGGCCGCCGGGGACTCTCCGCCCTCCCCCCGGCGCTCTGGCCGCCGGGGAGAGAGGAGAGCCCCGGCTGGGCTCTTCACCCTGCTCCCAGCGCTCTGGCCGCCGGGGACTCTCCGCCCTGCTCCCAGCGCTCTGGCCGCCGGGGACTCTCCGCCCTGCTCCCGGCGCTCTGGCCGCCGGGGACTCTCCGCCCTGATCCTGGCACTCTGACCGCCGGGGAGAGCGGAGAGCCCCAGCCGGGCTCTCCGCCCTCCCCTGCCGCGTTGGGGGGGGCGGCGCATGGCTTTTCTGTCTAGGGCGGCAAAAAAGCCAGAGCTGGCCCTGCTTGGAGTCAGATCAGGGTCGTTAACTAGTGAATTAACATGGGGCCATTGGGTCAGCCCATAGTGTATAAAGGACTAACTGGGCAAATCTCAGAAATTCAGAATCCCTACTTGAAGCTAGTGACACGTTAGTGTGGAGAAACCTCCCCTGCTACTGACCATGTGATGCATTGTTCTGGGACTCACTTTCCACTGCTTCTCACAAGGTTGTTCTCATGTCATCACATTTTACAAGCATTTTGCACAGATGTAAATAATGGTGCAAGGTGAAGGAGAAGCGGGCTCCTCATGGCTGTGATTGTAAACTTGTGGGGCCATCTTTTTGCGCTTTGTATAGAGCCTAGCACAATGGGGTCCGGGTCCATGACTGTACAAACAGTAAATAATAACGCTGTGGATTAAACAGAGGATTACAGTCTCAGGCAGTTTCTTTTCACCAACATGGAATTAATACACAAATGTAAAAAAGCGAAGGGCAGGGGGTGTCAGAATGATGACATTGCCTCTGTTCCGGCTTGTAAATAAGCGAAACAATGGAGTTCAGTAAAAATTCCATTTCACATCTTCATCAATGTGGGGCTCAAATCCAAGCCCCAGATCAGAGCACCCCACATGTTTGAATCCAGACGTAAACTTCCTAGATGGGCCACATGTAAAGGGCTGAGCAAAAATCACAGCGCCACTCACCCCCTCAGATTCTACAGACATTCAGTTCTGCACCCAAACTTTACTTCGCAGGCCTGTTCCTTTTTTTAACCAGGGCTACGATTCTAATCTGAAAGTAGAAGCGCTGAGCATAATCAGTGTCCATGTGTCTGTGTAATATTTCTCTTTATGAAACCATCCCGTAATTGCGAGAAGATTGTTCCATCTTTGGGAAATGTCTTCTGCAAATTAGCATTGTGATGTGCTCATCTCTCCTTTCATTCTCCTTCCCGAGCCAGTTACTTGTCTGCTGTAATTTACTCTTTAATGCAGCACTTCCCTATTCTCTGAGACAACAATCATGAAGCATTTAAATTCCAATTGAGTAGGCCTGTAGTGTAGAGAGGCTGCGGCTAGCACAGCGAGGATAATGGGAACCTGGGACAGGGGACACTAGTTCAAGGCCCCCCAGGAAGGGAGGCTACAAGCTTCTCCCTCACATTCCCATCTCCCTAGAGATGTAAATCAAGAAAATGAGGGGAGGGGGTGGAGGGTGTTTATAGAAAGAAAAGGGAAAATGGATTGAGTTGTGCTGAATGCTAAGACAAGGATCAGCTACACAAGAGAACTATTGAATAGCTGTGAAATCTGGAATTGAGCCATCAAAAAGTTGCTGAGCTGCATGTGAATCGGGTTGATTGTCTTTTAGAAGCACCTGATTTTTCTCCATAGGCTGCGTGCTTAGCCTTGGAATTTGAACTTGGTTGCTGATGTGCTCAACTGCCTTTCATATAGATATAGATATTGTAAAAAGGGGTCTCTTCTGAATGTGAAGGCCATAGAATCTGACCAGCAGGGATCTGTCAACTCCCAGACCCAGAGCAATCAGACATAGGGCTGTGCGCTGCTGGTACAAGTTGAAGGCACGAGGTAAAAGGGACATTGCTATCTGCGTTCTTATATGGTGCCAATTGCTATAGTATCTGACAGCCGAGTACACTGATGATGAAGTATTCTCCCAATAGCCCTGGGAGGCAGGGACTTATTATTACCATTCAACAGATAGAGAACTGAGGCACAGAGAAATGAAGGTCACATGCTTCCAAAGATGCCTGTGACTTCTGGGGTCCTTAAAGTTAATCACCCAAAAACAAAGGCACCTAAAATCAGAGGCCACTTTTGAAAATCTCGGCCTAAGCAATTCCCCCTAGATTAGAGTGAGTGGAGGAGCTGGGATTCTGATTCGGAGGCAGATGTCCTAACACCACCACCATTCTTTCTGTCCCCACTTGGCATGGCAGAAAAGACAATCAATTATAATTTATTATAATTCCTATTTTACTATTCCCATGATTTTTAGTACAAGTAGTTTACAGGGTGCCTTACTAGCACAGTCCCTACTCCAAAGAGCCTTTTAAACTGTATCTAGATTTGATTCAAGCCCTAATTCCATTACTTTATGTGGAAAAATCTGGACATTCTTTATTATCGCTTGTTTGTTGAGCACTGTGCTGGGCTAATACTACAGTCCAGGAGCTTCAGCCTCAGCTGTTATACCTTTCAACTCCCCTGTTCCTGGGCTGGCTCGGGGCTGAAATGGCCCCAGTATAACTTAGAGCAGCCTAAGGGTGTCTCTACACTGCAGTCAGAAGTGTGATCACAGCTCAGGCAGGCATACTTGCCCTAGCTTTCATCTAGCTAATGCTGTCACTGCTAATGCAGTGACGCTATGGCAGCATGGGACTTCAGCACAGGCTACAAACATGAGTACCTGCCCAGAGTGCAGGCAGGTTTGTACAGAGCCAGCTGTGCAAAATACCCCTCAGTCAGGTAAGTATTAGGGTAGCTTTCTGGTAGCTTTTTGCTGCTGTGACAGTTCAAAGCCGTCAAACCGAGGCAGATAATCAAGCCCTACCCATATTGTCAAGGAGCTTACCATGTAATTCAGACACTGACAATCCAGTTCCAACATATCTCGCTCACAAACAGTGGGTACGATCATGTTTTCCCCTGACACAAAGAAATAAAATGTGCATTATTTCAGCCAAATTATTTTTATTTCAGATTAAGGGAAATGACTAACAAAGAGCAAATGAAGTTTAGCTTTAGATCAAAGTAAGTGCATACAGTGTTTCACTCTACCATTCTGCACCTGAACTGAAACAAAATGGCAGCAAACAGTGAGGCCCTCCCTGGCTGGACTACATCTCTCATATGTGGCTTAGTTACACAGCCTTCACTCTTGCATAATGGGAGATGTAGTCCAAGCCATAGAAGCAAATGGGGGCATGAGGCATCTGAATAACTACTTTGAGGTAGTGCAACACCACAGGGAAATGAAGTTTTTAATGTTGAACTGACTCAAAATAATTTGGGTCAGTTCAGCAAACTCAAAAATGTTGATTTCAGTCAAACTGACCCAAAAGAAAATATTTCATTTTGGTTTTTTTAGGGGGGGAAAAAAAAAATTTTGCAGAAACTGCATTTTCCATCAAAATCATTTTGAGAGAAAATTCCAGAACACTCCTGTCAGTTTGTTGCCTTTCACTTGAATGCCCCAGACATATTATATAGCACTCATTAAGCCTGCTATAAGGCACTTGTCCCCATTTTACAGATGGGTAAACTGAGGTTTGTCCAACTTCACATACCAAGTCAAGGCACAGCCAGAGATAGAGGCTACTGCCTTCCAATCCTGAAGGCTTTATGAATTCTAAACCCACTAGGATTGACTCTCCTTTTACTTATACCAGTGTTACACTGACTCCAAGGGACTTACATCAGTATAACTGAGAGCAGAATCTGATGCTTTGACTTCCAAGGGATTTTCAGTGGGGAACGGACTAGATTTTTTTAATCCATTTGACATTAGAAGCAACATCTTGTAACGCAGCTATCTGTAAAGTTACTTCTGTTTGCCTAACAAAAATCCATTACACAATTTTCTGACAAGATACAGTGAGCCAGGTCTTTCATCCTGTGATCTCTGGGTCAGATGCAAGCTGATGTCTTAATTCAGATGAGCTTGGAAACTCCAGTTTAGCCCACATAATGAATTGAAGGGCCCAATCCTGTGTGATTAATCCCATTGAAATCAATGGGATGACTCCCACGAGTAAAGCTTTAAAGGATTGCGCTCTAACACGAGATTAAACATGCTTTCCCTGAGCATTTGAAAGTACTGTTGATCTTAATGAGGGGGTCAGGTGTGTATAAATTCCCCATAGTTGTAGTCTCCGTTCTCTTGTTTTCTCTTAGCCTGTGAGCTCTTCTGAACAGGGACTGTCCTTTGTGTGTTTAGACAGCACCCAGTCCATAGTGGGCATTATCATATGCAAAAAATATTATTAATAATAATCAGACCCAAAGGGAAAAGGCTGGGCTAGGGATAGATTGGAAATGTCGTTAGGCAGTTTCTTAAAGTCACTCAGTTCAGACATGAGGTCATTGGTAGGGCAGTGGGAGGACATGCATTGTTTATGGTCCATTGCTACACTGGAGACTTCTGCTATTCAGTTATTCACATAGAGCCTGATTCAAAACCCATTGAAAGAAATGAAAAGATTCTCATTGACCTCAGTGAGCTTTGGATCAAGCCCACAGTAGGTAAAAACCATTCCATGTCCTTTGTAACCAAGCAGCCAGAATAATATTGCAGCATAATCAATTCCAGCAGTATTCAGTGCTACCCAATGTGTCCACATTTCTCGTGTGTATTTCTCACACATAGGCATGGCTAGCACTTTCCCATTATAGTTGCTAACGCACCACAGAGTTTGGCAACCAGGAAAAAAAAAATTCGCCTTCCCCATTCCTAGTAACCGCAGGTCAGATTCTACCACTAATTTGCTTGCTCTGGTGACTCATAATAAACATTGCACGTTTACATTTGCTTTGAGAACAGCTGATCTTTGGAACAAATTGTCCACAGAAATAATCATGTCACCAATTCATTGCTTTTAACCCTCAGTGCTCGTGTGTGTCTGATACCAGCTCAATAAATGCTTGGGAAAATGTGTATATGTTAGTGAAATGTGAAAATGCTGTACTGTATCCACAAATGGTGACTTCTTATTCATTTATTTCAGGTTATGACTCTCATACTCATAATAGTGATCAGGGGCTCTGTTGGGTAGTTCCACAGAGCAGGGTTGCCTGGGGGGGACGACAAATGGGGCAATTTGCCCCTGGCCCTGAGCCCCAGAGGGGTCCCCATGAGACTATAGTATTCTATAGTATTGCAACTCTTTTATGGAAGGGGCCCCTGAAATTGCTTTGCCCCAGGCCCTCTGAATCATCTGGGCAGCCCTGCCACAGAGTTGGGTAAGGGGTTTACCTTCTGGCCCATTCTGAATACATAACACCTATATACTTATGGATTTTTCATGATAGTCTTTTGCTAATTACTAGTACTTCTGAGGATCTTTTTACCTGCCAGTTACAGATAAGCACTCTCAGCTACAGCTGTGCAAATAGCTGGGGTTTTTTTGGTTCACTGTGAATTCCACATAACAACAACAATTAATTAAAAAAAATCATGTTGGGTCAACCCCAAAAATGTAATTTTTTGGCAAATCAAAAGAGTAAAAATCCCTTTGGGTCAAAAGACACTTTTTGTTTCAGTTCTGAGCATTTTTAAACTTTTTATTCTTAAAATACAATTTAAGAAAATTTCAGCACCGTCACTGAATCAAAACATTCCATTTTGAATATGTTGAAATGAAATATTAATTTTTTCCCTACAAGAACAATTTGGCAAAACTGATAGGAATTTGCAAAATATTTTGGTGTTGCCTGATTTGCATTTTTCACTGAAAAAAAATGCTTCCGCTGAAAAATTTCACCCTGCTCTATTGTTAACCTTAATTCCACCTTAACATACTTGTTTGTCTGCATGTAGTAGTATTGCACTAAAGCAATGTGTAAATATTAATGCATAATGATGCCACACTAAGTATTTGTAGAACAGTCCTGAACCAGCCACCTGCACTTACATTTACATAATTATCTCTCTATGTTAGGGCTTTATACTGCTGCCAGTCATAATACCACACCTTAAACCTTTGTACCTACGTGTGTATGTTCCATATATTACCTTTGCTCATGTACTGTGCTTAACTGTCACTGTCTCTATAAAACACCAATAGACTATTTAAAAATAAAGTCAATTCAAGCTAGATTTACTGCTATGTTCAGAAAGTAAATGGATACCCTGTCCTGACCGACTGTCAGCCTAGCTGGGCTGTGCTAGGACAGGTTTTGAGCAACCCAAACACTTGTCTCCTGCAAACCTGCTCAAAGTTTAAAGTGTGTATGTGTGTGTGGGGGGGGGGAGATGTATGGGTTTAAGTGGAAAACATATGGGACATGTTGGCTTTGCTTGGATTCACTCTAACAACAGGCTACACTTAGCATTTGGGAGTGGATTTCACTTTGCCTTCAGTTTTGAGTGTGAATAAAGTCAAAATCTCAAAGCTTTGGGATGCGCTTTAGCGTACGCTAAAAAGGCTCTCTTGAAGCTCATGTCAACTGATATTTCTGAGTCTGGAAATGTTCTAGCAGCTGATCTGTACATGAATTCACACCAGGGTCTATGGTCTTGATCCTGCAGACTGAGCCACATAGATCGCTTGCATCCAGATAAGGGGCCTCATTGACTTCACTTCCATGGATCAGACTGCAGGATCAGGACCTATGATTGCAAAGTGGGTAAATGCACATGCAAATGGTGCAGGAGGTGCAATTGTGTGTGCAAATAATGATACTCTGCATTTCTACACCATCTCCCATCCCAAGGTTTCAAAGCCTTCTGCAAAACATTAACAAGTTACGTTTCTCATAGTACCAGTGATATAGGGAAGTACAATTTTACAGGTAGAAAAACTGAGAGTAAGGGTATGTGTACACTTTGAACGCTACTGTGGCACAGTAGTTAATCCACCTCCCCGAGAGGCAGTAGGGAGGTCGACTGAAGAATTCTTCCGTTGACCTAGTACTGTCTACAGTGGGGAAAATGCACACCTCTTAGGGCTGGTCTACACTTAGTCCGGACTTCGGACTAAGGTACGCAAATTCAGCTACGTTAATAACGTAGCTGAATTCGAAGTACCTTACTCCGGACTTACCGCGGTCCAGACGCGGCCGGAAGTCTCCCCCCGTCGACGCCGCGTACTCCTCTCGGCGAGCTGGAGTACCGGCGTCGATTGTGAGCACTTCCGGGATCGATCTGGGATCGATTTATCGCGTCTTAACCAGACGCGATAAATCGATCCCAGAACATCGATGGCGTGCCTCCGGACCAGCCGGTAAGTGAAGACTAGGCCTTAGAGATGTAGCTATGAAATTCAACCCTAAAGCAGGCTAAGGGACTTACCATGGTCTCACACAAGAAGTCTGTGACAGAGGCAGCATTGCCAACATGCTTCGGATTCTCATCACTTCTGGTCTCCCAGGCCACAAGACCATTTTCCCCCGCCCTTCTTTTCCCCAGAGCTTTGCAGCTTCTCACGTAGGGTTTGTGTCTGTACAAATATAGCATGTGCAATTTCAGACTCGACCCAAATACCTCCAAACAGCTTAAAAATATTTTACTTATTACTCCGCAGAGCCACCTCCTCCAACTCCCACTGTCTGCCACAAGTATATCACAATCTACTCGCTTTAAACATTGGCCATAGCTTATATTATTAAAAAGAAAAACCAGCATTCATTGCCAGTAATCAGTGCTAGTTTATAAATTCCTTAAATGATGCATGCTGATGCAAGGAATGTTCTCAAAACCACCAAATCTGCCACATGCTGAGTGTCGGCTTTTGGTCAGGACATTGGCTAAGCTGTTTTTTGAAGGCAGCTTGTTTCTGTCTGTACACAGCTATGACTTTAGCCAAGCAAAAACCTCCTAGGCCGAACTTCTGTGCCTGGCTGATCAAAGGTCATGTTTTAATAGGATTATTTCTGTCTTCATTGTGGGCACGGCTGGTAAATAGCATTCAGATTTTACAAGTGTTTACCTAGGGCTAAATTGGGTTTCTGATATGTTTATGAGGGCTCTCCTGCCTGACGTGTTTTGTTGTTTTTAAATTGTTCTCACTCATTCTTCAGATGATACCAAGGCCTGTGAGCCTTCATTCCAGAGAGCTTTAGAATACCAAGCACCCTTCTGTGCCTCAGCCAGTTTACAACCCACGCTCTGGCTCCCCAGCTTGCAATGGAGTGAGAGGTGTTAATCTCCCCACTTGGAGTAGGCCATATCCTGGCAACTAGCCCAGGATCCAGTGACTGGCCAGCAGGGCTGCTCCCACTCCACTCTCCAACCCAAAGCACAGAGATGAGGCCTGAGGACTGCCACAGCAGAGTCTCCAACCTGGAGCGCAGTGCCATTTAGCACTGGCCCATGAGCCAGCACAGAAGAGTGGATCCCACAGTTTGCTCCCTAACCAGGAGCACAGTGGCAGTTAGTGCTGGCTAACTCACTGGCCCAGCAGAGCTGATCTCATAGCCCCAAGCACAGCAAAATGGGTTCTGGGCATGTGACTCACACGGAGTCATTGGCCCTGTGTAGCTCAGGCCCAATTCTAAATAAGGCCCAAGATGAAGACCAGTCACTGCACTCAACACTGTAGATACTCAAGACTTCATGGTGGCAGCAAATATGCAGGTCAGGTTTCTAGATTGCAAAATCATAGGCCATTTGGGTTTAAAGGAGAATTTCTGTCAACTGTCAGCAGTATGAGGAATATGACCAATGTTTAAGCAGTTCTGAGTCCATCCAACAGAGGGCAATGGTAGATACGTACTCTAGCCGCACATTACAAGATAAATGAGAGTGTTACCACATGTAATTTCCCCATTTAGAAGTCAAGAGATGAGAACATGCACTACATTCAAGGTTAGCAGCTTCTGAAACTGGATATTGATCCATGAATGACTCACAAGGAAACACGTTTTTCCCCCTCCAAACAATAGTTTATATATTGTCAACACACTAACTTCTTCCCAGCAGCAGCCATGCACTGTATATCTTATTCAAACACATTAAATCCTACCTTCCTGGTACAACCATTTTCAATTATTCATTAAACAGTGGAAGCTGGAAAACACTAAGCCCTGCATTGCTCCAAAAAATACTTCTTTCCTTGTGTCTATACTGTAATCAGAGGATGTGATCATGGCCAAAGCTGACATATCCCAAGCTAGCTTTAACCTGTCTAGCTTGGAGCAGTGATGCCACAGCAGCATGAGTTTCTGTGCTGGCTAGAGTTACCCAGGATTCCAGGTGGGCTTGTATGGTCTACACTGAAGCACACGTTGCTGCAGCTTCATTGCACCTGGATCCAAGCTAGCTAAAATAAAAGCTATCTTGGGTGTGTCAGCTTAAGCTGTAATCACACCCCGCGATTACAGTATAGACAAACCCTTTGTCACCGAGGGTATAAAATGCAACAAAGAATTAAAGGTGATAAAAGATATCTGTAGTATTGGACTCCAAAACAGTTTGAAATAATGCTCAAATAACAACACTGTTGCCCCTTCTTCTGACACTAGTATCTTGTTCTAGCACTAGTGTTGCCCCTTTGCCAAATGGGAACAGACATCGGGGCCACAGGTTGGTTTCCTGGTGGAGGAGAAATCGGTGACAGAGTCTGGGTCTATTCTAAGTGTCATTTGTTTACAGAGATACAACAGCGCTGAAATACAATGCTCAAACAGCATTCAGGGCAATCCCTGAATCCAGAAATCCCAGCCCAGCACCAGTCCCTGGTCACCGGCAAGCAACTTTGCCTCAAAAATTCATTCTAACAGAGATCAAGATAGTGAGTAAACTCTTCTGCTTCTCACATAGCTCCCTCTCTTCCCAAAGTACCTCTACACCGAAACCTTATATGTTATTCCTTGCATAGCCCAAAACTGACAACACTGCATATCTTCCCAAGTGTCAAAACTATTATGAAGTCTTCCAAGACCATCTTCTCAACATGCGAGTTTCAGGAGACCAGGTGATAGGTGGTCAGGCCTAGTGGTTAGAGTCCAAATGCCAGCGCCAAGGGTCAAGACAGGGCCAGAACCAGGCAGTAGAGCTGAAGATCAGAACTGGAGTCAGAGTTCAAATGTCAGAGCAGAGGGTTGAGAGACAGTTGAAGTCAGGAATCAGAGTCGAGGGTCAGAACCAGATTATCAGAAGTCAGGAAAGGCAGGAGCAGGGCTGGTTCTGAGGTAGGCTGGGACAGGATGGGAGCAAGGCTGGGTGCTGGGCAGGATTTGGGCTGGAGCTGTGGAGGACCATGGCAGAAGCAGGGCTTAGTAAGAGACAAGCACAAGGTGTCCATGGGCATGTGGATTGAGCAGCCAGAGACCTATTGCTGTTGCTGAGTTTAAGAACCAGCATGCTGGCAGAGTGATCCATCAGGCAGCCTAGCTGGCTTGTTAGGGTATCAGGAATACAGCTGCAGGGTGTTGCTCCTGACAGCGAGCAAGTTTTGACACTTTGGAAGACATGCTATATTGTTAGTTTGGGGGATGACAACCATAGCAATACTTAGTATCTGCAAGATCCTTTCCAACTTTAATTACTACATTAATTCTTACGGCACCTCTGAGAGGTAGGTAAATAATATTGTCTCCATTTTACAGAGGGAGTAAATGAGGCGAAAAGATTAGAACCATCTATCTTTAGACATTCAGATTTGAAAATGCTGGCCGCTTGTTCTGTGAGAATAGATTTCTCATGGGGAATGTCTGAGGTTAGCCAAGGTATTTGCTGGTAAGGAGGCATTGCTTTCCACTTCTTACTTTGGAATGCCAGAGAGAAGGGGTAGATGGAGTATTATGGCAGGATATGTACAAAGTGATTACAAGCTGAGGAGACAACTAGAGCTCTGAGTCAAATCCTCAGCTGGTATAATTCAGTGCATCTCCATTGACTGAAAGGGAAGATGGAATATTATGGCTAGAGGTGAAGCATATGGACCTCAGTGGAGGTACACTGATTTACACCTTGGGCATCTTGCT
This sequence comes from Chrysemys picta bellii, assembly GCF_011386835.1. Lineage (NCBI taxonomy): Eukaryota > Metazoa > Chordata > Testudines > Emydidae > Chrysemys > Chrysemys picta. The sequence goes on along the minus strand of NC_088795.1, from coordinate 125,849,048 downwards.
TTAAATGAAGCTGCAGCTGTGACTATCTGGGCTAGTGCAGTAAGTGTTGAAAGCTCCTGTGATGCACAACAGATTATTAATGAAAAGTCCATGCTCCTTAAGCCAGATTTGGTGGCTCTTATTTTTATTCACGTTTTTTTTAAATGATCCAGTATCTCAGTTAAACGTATTTTAGAAAGATAGCTACAAATTTAAACTTTACAGAGTTTATACACAACAACAGTATAAGAGCCAAATCCTTGGCGTGGTCCCATTGAAGTCAATGAGGGTTTGTTGTGGACTTGCGTAGAATCAGGATTGGTCATACATGAGTAAAATGAGACCCTTTCCTCTTCATTTTAATGAAACGTCATGTAAATATATATATATATATATATTTTGCATAAACATTTTAGGTCCAAAACCCCCAAGCATATTAATTTCCCAGCTACAAAATTAAAATCTGATCTGTTGTCTCCACTAGGGCTGGTTTTGCAAATCCTGTTTGCACAGATAGACTGAGGGTAGCCTAAAATCACAAACCTGAGACACCAAATATGCTCTGTTTAGAACATTGTGCCATATAAAATTAATTGCATTCCAACTCAAGGGAACAAGAGCATATTTCTGAATTCAGGGCCAGCCTTAGGAAAACTGGTGCCCTAGGCAAAGAATTCATCTTCTCTGCTCTCTGCCCACCCCCTGCAACACTGAAAGGGGAAAAAAATATAATAAATCACAACCTGGAGAGTCACCCCTAAAACACTCACTGGAATGTAAATAAAATAGGAACAAAATGTACACATCTTGACGTCGGGTTTGGGACTTTTCTTGCCTTCTCAATTTTGTTTTCAGTTCAATTTCTTTATTCCTTTCTTTCTCTTCTTCCATTTCATACATTCTTTTCATCTCTCTCACCTCACCCCTTTCTTTCTATCAGTTGTTTTTTCTTGCTGGTTTTTATTTCATATCCTTCCCCTAAGACTCTCCCTATCTATTTCTCTGCCCTGATTGGTAAGGTTATCATATCTCTTTCCTTCTTCTTCAGCATCTTTTCCCATTCTCTTTTCGCCTTCAAAGTCCTAAAAATAGAAAATGACACATGGTAGAAATATGTGATTTTTTTCAGAGGGTGAATTCTCAGCACTCTCTGAAAATCAGAGCTCCCTTTCAGGTCTCTCAGTTTGGGCACCCAAAAATGAAAGCCCCCAAAATCACTAATATTTTTTCAACATCTTGACGGGAGGCGTGCACATCTGTATGTATAGAATATGCAAATTTTATAGTACAATGTAAGCCACTTAAAAAGCAACTATCTTTATTACAGCCAGCATTCCATGGTGGAACAGGATATGGGTGTCTAGATAGTAAAAAAAAAATCAATCAGTACTTGTAAGATGGGTTCATACCTAGATGCCTAGACCTAGCCATTATTTATACTCTATTGCCTTGTGAGCATGTTAAAATATGGTCTTTTACAAGTCATGTAAAGTTCAAGCAATGTAAGAAGCTGTTTAAACATTCTAATGGCTTGACTACACACACATTGTAGTTTAGTTAAAGCAATACAACCCCGTTAGTGTGGATGTAATTCTAGTATAAAATGTGTGGATACCAGTATAGCTTGTACAAGAAGGAGATACAAGGCACCTTTATACTGGTTTAACTGCATTCACACTAGTGGTTGTACTGAAGTGACTATATCAGTAAAAAGTCAAACACCCTAACTGAAATAGTTATATAAGTACAAAAACTAGGGGTACGCCTACACTACCCGCCAGATCGGCAGGTAGCGATCGATCTATCGGGGATCGATTTATCATGTGTTGTGTAGACGCAATAAATCGATCCCCGATCACTCTCCCATCGACTGCTGAACTCCAGCTCAGCAAGAGGCGGAAGCAAAGTCGACGGGGGAGCCGCGGCCGTAATTTTAATTCGATCTAAGATACGTCGACTTCAGCGACACTATTCTCGTAGCTAAAGTTGCGTATCTTAGATCAATCCCCTCCACCCCCCAGTGTAGACCAGGCCTAGGTGTACACCAGTCCTAAATCCCAACCAGGAACTAAAGAGTAAAATACTACTTTGTAGCTGTTTATCCTTGAGCAAAAGCTGCTGTGCAGATTTGCCATCATCACATGACACGACGTTGCCATCTGGAGCATTGTGTGTCTATTATCAAAGTGATTATAAACTCTTTCAAAGGGAAATATTTTGCTTACTCCACGTTCCCCACTAGCACGCTCTCGGCTGCGTGTTGTTCCCTCATATGGTTCCCAAATTGTTACAAATGTCAGTGAGTTTACAGTTGGCAATCAAAGGCAATTACGGCCCGGTGTCTGTGCCAAGGCACAGGCCAGAAAAGCCACAGACAGGGGGAGCACAGAGAAGAAATGTTCAGCCCTGATTTGGTCTTCCTCAAGTGGCTGTTCTGCAGTTAATCCACAAGTGGCGCCATGAAGGAGTATCCCAGAGTGAGGCCTAAGATTCAGAGCAGGAAGTCTTCCTTTTAGCACGTGCCCCCTGAATCAGCCCCATATCAATGCACAAAAAGAACCTGAAGAGCGTATTGCCAGCAATTGTTGTTAGTTTATAAATGCCATGGAGTCATAATAATATTTTGCACTTCTACAGCACTTTTCATCCAAGGATCCCAAAGCACTTTACAAACACTAATGAATTATAAACCTCCCAACACTCCATTTTCCACAAAGTGGGGGGGACCTACACACAGAGATTAAGCCAAAGATCACATAGAAAAAACTGTGGCAGAGCCAATAATAGATCCCAGATTGCTAGACCCACAGTCCTCTGCTTTAATCATTGAAATATGCTTCCTTTGTCTAAGGAGTCAAAGGAGCACAGTAATAAAATTAAAGTGGGGTTGTAGGCATGTTGGTTCCAGGATATTAGAGAGACAAGGTGGGTGGGATAATAATCTTTTACTGGGCCAGCTTCTGCTGGTGAGAGAGCTCTTCAGGAACTCTTCTTCAAGTCCATATAAGCTTGAAATCTTGTCTGTCTCACCAGCAGAAGATGGTCCAGAAAAAGATATTACCTTCCCCACCTTGCCTCTCTCATTTTCTCCAGTGTTGCTTTTCAGGTTCCAACTCTCCAGCTAGTCCTCAACCCCAGTGAGCATCCCACGAGCTCAAACTCACTGACCCAAAGCAGAGCTTTCTATGACCCAAGAAAGAGAGAAGATCCAGAGACTCCATGAAGTCCAATAGGGATTTTGCTATTGCCAATCTCATTGGCATGGGGGAAGCTCAGGCACTACGTTGATGGGCACCAGTTCAAAACCCTAAAATAGAGAGGCCATCACTATGTTTCCATAGCTTACTGACTGCCTGAAGATTTTCCTTAGAAGCACAGTGCTACATTTTCACAATGTACAGGCTAATTTAGAAGCCAGCATATATCTAGGGTGACCATTTTAGCTGGGACAGTCCCTTTCTTAAGCCCTGTCCTGGCCGTCCCAATTTTTTTTTTTTTTGGCAAAAGTGAGCATTTGTCTTGATCAGTTGGCAAGAGCAAACGGGACAAATCCTACTTTTGTCATACAGAGGGGCGAGTGGCGATGCCAGCCCCGCGCAGTGGGGGAGGCAGGGCTCGGACGGGGGGCAGGCAGGGCTGGAGCAACCAGTGACATCCTCACGCCGGGGGACAGCCAGGGCTCCAGTAAATGGCTTGGACCAGCACCGGGTGGGGAAGAGGCTCAGGCCAGCTCGGGCAAGCAGCTCAAGCCAGCCCTGCGCAGGGGCGGGGGGGATGGCTTGGACCAGCCCAGCGTGGTGTCTCGTTTTCCCTTCGGGAAATATGGTCACCCTAAATATAACCAGTTTTGCATGCCAACTAGAGGCTGCTTTTGGAAACCTAGCTCTTTTATTCAAGTTCATGTAAACTTGCCGTGTTTCCATCTACTCAGCTGCGTCATAGTGCTGTAAAAATAATTGGGAGTCCCCAGACAGCACTATTATAGGTAAGGCTGCAGTTTTTGTTTAACGAAACATATAGATAGTTCATATCTTGGAAGAAATGCTTGTTAGCTCTGATGCGCTTGTCTGTAAGTGCCAATCATTCTGCTATTAAAGGCAGTTCCCTGAATTAATCCCGCTGACCAGGATCCATTCGCAGTTGTTGCTTACAAGTTACACCCACTCAAGCAAACAAAGTAACACATTGTGCCAAAACATTTCAAGTGCTGCGACCTGTAGATGGGTCATTGGTACACATTAAGCACAGCACACATGCCTTTTCAGCCACAGATCTCATACCCATGGTTTAAATGAATAAAGGACAAATCCTAATGCCCAAGAAAGGGTAGGAGTTTTGGATTCACAGGATCGTCAACCCCAAGCCTTCCAAAATCATGAGTCAAGCCCCCAAATCATGAGATTTTAAAAACAATGACACTTGGGTCGGGGCGGGGGGGCGGAGGGTTGGCCTTTTAGTTTTTGAGTTTGCAGGGTGCACTCAGGTTATATTTTAAGCTTTTCCCTGCAAGCATGGGGGTAGCAACCTGCTTTAAGAAAAAAGGAGCTGGGATTTATATATATATAAATCACATGATTCCAGGAGTCTGAGGCATTAGGAACACCAAATACAGCAAGACTCACATTAAAATTGAAAAAATTGGCAATACTAGGTTGAATGAAGGACAACATTAAAACATGTGACCCTCCCAGTGCAACCAGTTTTTATTTTACTTCTACTAAACCAAACAAGAGGAAATAATATTTTTTTATTACTAATAATGAAATGAAAAATAAAAATCAGGGAAAATAGTTGGAATAAACAAAGAGGTTTATCTCATTGCTTTTTTTTTTGCATATTTTCCGCCACCTTCTTCTGAAGCAGAAATACCTTTGAACAAGATACTATGTAGCTCTAACTTGTAATGCTTGTTGCTTTCAAGCAGGTTTGGTAACATACTTCAGTAGCTTAGCTTCACTTAGGTATTAAGGAATAACTTGTAGAATGATTCCCTTGCTACTGATTTTGTTGTTGTTTTTGTTCTGTTCCTGGTGTTTGTTTTACATTTGTGACAAGGTTTTAAATGATTTGGCCAATGCATTCTCATGCTTATGTGGTTGTCAAATATTTTTTATAGTGGCTTAAGTGGCCTGTCTATAGTGCAAAACTACACTGAGTTTAAAAGGGAAAGTGCACCCCCAAAAAGGGCATCATGCATCCCTGTGTAAATAGGTGGGGATCACCCATGAATAGCCAAGTCATTTTCCCTTTCAGTGTGAGATCTATTTTCATGTGTTTATGTGCCACTTAAAAGGTTTTTTCTGCATTTATTTCTTCCTCCCTCCAGACCCAGTTTCATGTTATAGCCTGAAATATTACACCTTAGGAAAAAACTGCATTTATTTCCCCAAATTATCTATCCTAGGTGAGACAGTCTAGTGATTAAAACAAGATGGTAAGAATTCCTTGTTTTAAATCCCATCTCTTACTCTGGCTCCTTCTGTGGCTTTAGACAAGTCACTCAACTGCTCTGTGACTCAGTTTCCCCATTTATAAACGGGGGGGGCAATAAAGATCGTTATCTACCTCATAGAGAATGTTTGAAGGCAAATCAGTTAGGAGATGATTCAGCAAAGCACTTAGGCACATTAAGTCCTTTGCCAAATCAGAGTCTAGCTCATTTAGGCCCTGTTCTGCTCCCATTGAATTCAATAGCAAAACTCCCGCGGGTTTCAATGGTGCAGGATCAAGACCTTAGGCTAGATCTACACTACCCGCCTGAATCGGCGGGTAGAAATCGACCTCTCGGGGATCGACGCTCTTACTCCACCAGCGGAGGTGGGAGTAAGCGCCGTCGACAGAAAGCCTCAGAAGTCAATTTTGCCGCCGTCCTCACAGCGGGGTAAGTCGGCTGCGATATGTCGAATTCAGCTATGCTATTCACGTAGCTGAATTTGCGTATCTTAAATCGACTCCCCCCTGTAGTGTAGATGTACCCATAGGTAAGTACTCAAACCCATGTTTAACGCCCTTTCTGTTCAGGATTGCATTTAAGCATGTGCGTTAAGTCTCCCTGACATTGCTTTAAACACATATTAATAGTCTATTCTGAGCAGGGATGATTTGCTAAATTGGGGCTTTAATGTTTGTAAAGATTTTTTTAAAAAAACCTCGAAAACTCTACCTACCTCATGCTTCTCTCACTCCATCCCAGTTTGAGAGAAGTTTGGCTCTGATAGGGTGACCAGATGTCCTGATTTTATAGGGACAGTCCCAATTTTGGGGTCTTTTTCTTATATAGGTTCCTATTACCCTCCACCCCCTGTCCCGATTTTTCACATTTGCAGTCTGGTCACCCTAGCTCTGGATCCAATTGAATTTCATGACTTGAGCGTGTCTCTCTTTAAATAGTCTATTTCAAAGCCTACTGTAAATACTAGTGCATTGAAGTCAAATGCAATTCAAAATAACCTTATGGTTATCCCAAATGAAAACTAGACTGCAATATGCTGAGACACATGAATGCTAAAGGATCCGTTCTTGCCAGATTCCTTCACACATGTAGCCCTATTTGCGTAGAACCTGATCCCATTGAAATCCATAGGAGTTTGGCCACTGTTTTCAATGACTGCTAAAGCATAGCCTGTGATGGGAATACCGGCATGAGCAAAGGTCCAAGCCCAGCAGTGCAGCTGAAATCAGGAAGCCTTGTTTCAGTGGTATAGACTTTTAATTCCTTCATTTTGTAACAGCTCATTTGTTTTGTTTTGATGCATGGGGAAAAGGTCACCCCGTGTGCCCTACAAACAGAATAGATCCCTTTAGTAGATCACTTTTTTTAACCCTCCGGGTCCAGCGGTGATTGGTGGGCCAAGTCCCTTGCACATGCTTGTTGCAAAGAAAATAAGCTTTCCCTAATCAGATGAAAAGGAGGAGAATGAACTGCTAGATTGATTTGATTGTTACCCTCACATATGGGAGTAATAAGCACTGGCTTGATAAAACCTGAATGAAGAGCTTTCATTTTCATTATATTAAACTAAACACAAAAATAAATATTTTTATTAGGAGCTGTAAAAGAGCAAAATGGAGATGTAAGATGTAAAAGCAAATGGAGTTAATATTTTAAAATATACACTTGGTTTCATTATCTATAAAAATACATGTTGATTTCATTACACATTTAAAAAAAAAAGATCAGTTTGGCTGGCAAAAAATGCCTATAGCTAAGGCACAGAGATTGATTTTTTTATGCTGTCTTTCTTTGGCTAAGGTATTCAGCTGGAACGCAATGAAAGGCCAGCTTTATTACTCTGTTTTATGAGGGGCTGTACATAACTACACAATAAAAAAAAAAGATATTTGAAGAAAACCTGACTCTATAAATAGCTCCTTCAGAACTGATAAAGCCTATACAATGTTTAGCTTATGTTTAGCTATGTATTGCTTTGGGGGTCAACAAAGAAGCATATGGAAGAGAAGGAAAATAAGAAAACTTTGTACTATTCGGGGTTAATGCTTTAGGTCTCTCTATACCCAGAAGTAGCAGGATTCTTTTGTTGTCCTATCTAAGGGCTGGTCCCCACTTAGTCCGGACTTCGGACTAAGGTACGCAAATTCAGCTACGTTAATAACGTAGCTGAATTCGAAGTACCTTAGTCCGGACTTACCGGGGTCCAGACGCGGCCGGAAGTCTCCCCCCGTCGACGCTGCGTACTCCTCTCAGAGAGCTGGAGTACCGGCGCCGATTGTGGGCACTTCCGGGATCGATCCGGGATCGATTTATCGCGTCTTAACCAGACGCGATAAATCGATCACAGAACATCGATTGCGTGCCTCCGGACCAGCCGGTAAGTGAAGACTAGGCCTAAGATACTTATATGGCCCCCATGACCAGGGTGTCTGGGCACCTCACAATCTTTTAGTGTACTTATCCTCACAATGCTCCTACAGGATGGGGATGTGCTATTCTCGGCATTGTACAGATGAGGAAGTTAGGCAGATAGAGACTTGGTGCCAGGACATCTGGATTGAAAAAGCAAGTGCTTTTTAACTGCTTTCCAGTGAAGTAAGATATTTAATGAGATGTCTCCTGTCTGCTCCTGCAAACCTTACAATCCACACTGCGTAAGGGCCAACAGCATCTAGGGGCATGTGCAGCAACAGAGCTACCTCATGTTCCAGGCTGACAGTACGCTGTGCCAGCCAGCCCTATTTCTGGAGCAATTTACTTCTCCCTCAGCTGCACTGACCAATGCTTTGGAGAGGATGGCACCAAGACTCCGTCCTCACCCCACCCAGATGTGTAGGAAGGAACAGATGGTCTAGCAATAACTATTCTCCCTGCTGCGTTGCTGCACGTATAAGGGAAATTCATAAAGGGGAGTAAAGGGACACTTTATGCTCCCTTAGTCAGAGTCACGCTCTAGCCCTCACGTACTCTATACTTATGCCAGTAGCCCTATTGGCTTCGAGAGTCTCCTAGACTTTGATTTTCAAAGTTATTTTTAACCAAATTGTAGCCCATCCACAGTGGAACCAGACCATGTTGGCCAAAAAAGGATTTCAAAACAAGCCTCTTTTGCGTGTGTGTGTGTGTGGATGGATGGTGTAGACAAGGCCATGGTACCACTCAGTGGACAAGCCTGGGCCCACTGATGGGAATAACAGAGAGTTAGGCTTTATTAGACATTTTTAGTCACTGGAGATTATTCGTCATTGGAGATTTTTAAGAGCAGGTTAGACAAACACCTGTCAGGGATAGTCTAGATAATACTTAGCCCTGCCATGAGTGCAGGGGACTGGACTAGAAGACTTCTCGAAGTCCCTTCCAATCCTGTGATCCTATGATTACAGGATTACAGCTTCTGCTGTCATGTTCTGTACAGCAGCTTCCATTAACAGAGTAACAGATCTTCCAGCTCTGGCACAACAGTCCTCTACTGAGCCCAAAGGGCCTGGCACACCATAGAAATATGAATTCTGGAAACCGGATCTCAATAGTAGCCAATCACTAGTTTGTATTGTCTCACATGAAAATGTCTTTAGGGTCCCAAGACCTGCAGCTCTCCCTCTTAGTAGTAGTCCCACTGCCTTCATTCAGATCATAGAATCATAGAATATCAGGGTTGGAAGGGACCTCAGGAGGTCATCTAGTCCAACTCCCTGCTCAAAGCAGGACCAATTCCCAGCTAAATCATCCCAGCCAGGGATTTGTCAAGCCTGACCTTAAAAACCTCCAAGGAAGGAGATTCCACCACCTCCCTAGGTAACCCATTCCAGGCTTCACCACCCTCCTAGTGAAAAAGTTTTTCCTAATATCCAACCTAAACCTCCCCCACTGCAACTTGAGACCATTACTCCTTGTTCTGTCATCTGGTACCACTGAGAACAGTCTAGATCAGGGGTAGGCAACCTATGGCACGCGTGCCGAAGGCGGCACACAAGCTGATTTTCAGCGGCACTCACACTGCCCGGGTCCTGGCCACCGGTCCGGGGGGCTCTACATTTTAATTTAATTTTAAATGAAGCTTCTTAAACATTTTAAAAACCTTATTTACTTTACATACAATAGTTTAGTTATATATTACAGACTTATAGAAAGAGACCTTCTAAAAACGTTAAAATGTATGACTGGCACACAAACCCTTAAATCAGAGTAAATAAATGAAGACTCGGCACACCACTTCTGAAAGGTTGCCAACCCCTGGTCTAGATCCATCCTCTTTGGAACTCCCTTTCAGGTAGTTGAAAGCAGCTATCAAATCCCCCCTCATTCTTCTCTTCTGGAGACCAAACAATCCCAGTTCCCTCAGCCTCTCCTCATAAGTCATGTGCTCCAGCCCCCACTGGACACTTTCCAATTTTTCCACATCCTTCTTGTAGTGTGGGGCCCAAAACTGTACACAGTACTCCAGATGAGGCCTCACCAATGTCGAATAGAGGGGAATGATCATAGCTGTCCCTACCTATGCCTACAAGGATGGGGGGAGAGAGTGCTAGAAGGGCTTTGTCCTCTCTCATATCCCTGCACTGGTACCATCTGTAATCTCAGTCCTTTGAAGCAAGGCCCAAGTGGTTGTACAGAGACTGGGAAGGACAACTGCTGTTTTCTTTCGTGATCCCTGAGTTAGTTCAGTCTGAGAGGGTGAACCATGGTTTTGTGGGCCTTTGGGAAATTCCTACAATAATGAGACAGAAAACAGCAAAGCTGAAAAGCTGGCAATCAAGTCTTCACGCCCCAAGGTGCAAAATTTTCAGTACCTGAAGTGGTTTTGCTGATGCTAAAACTAAACTGTCTCCTTCTGCATCGAATCTCTGAGAATTGTTTTTATGTTCGGGGAAAAAGCGTCAACCCAAATACAGTCTTCTTTGGTGTCACAGTTGTGCAACAGCCCATCAGTTTGACTGCACTGCCATGGGCAAACGGTCCCATCAGTGTCATGTCCCTCTATCGGTTGTCGTCTGGGTGATGACATGACAAGGAGGCTAAAGATCTGCATATATGTGCATTATGCAGACTCTAAGGAATGCTGACATGAGATGCTTGCAGCAGCAAGAAAGCAAAAATGGAAAGCACATTCAACATGTTAAATAGCGAGTCTTAGCTTTGCAAACATTAATGCTGGCTGCATTCTGGAAACTTAAGCTTTTTTATCCAGCTAGTCCTTTCTATCAAGTATCACTTAGTCTGTGGGCTGATTTACCACATGGCTATACAAGTAATTTAGCAGATATGAGTTCTTTTGGATAAATGTGCTTATTTGTTTAAAAGCCTGTTATTTTGTGGATTTGGATTGTGTGGATATATTTTTTTATCTAACAAGTAAGGGTTCTTTTTGGGAGGGGGTGTTAACTCTAATAAGTAGGTGTATGTACTTTAAAATGTTTCTCCAAGTGGGCAAAAAAAAAAAATGGTTACCACATACTTTAGTGTTCCAAGCTGTGAATAAATGTAGTGAGATGTCAGCACTTGATTTCTGGAGGAACCAAATCAGTGATACTTTCTGGAAAACTAAAACAAAAAATTCAATTTTATCACAGTCCCATAGCTTGAGGATCTTTGTAAGCCATGTAAGCTCTCCTTGTGAAAAAGTAGGGCACTCTTAAGGAGGGGTAAGAAGTGGCGGGGTCATCTAGGTGGATGACAGGGAATAGCAATGGGTCAGCCTCAAAAGGTATGGCATATGTTCGGGTTTTGTTCAGTGAAGCCACGCTTCTGAATTTCTCCACGCTTCTCTGAAGTTAATGAGGGTTTTGTTATCAACATTACTGGAGCCAGAATTTCAAGTCAGATGCCTGTCCAAAAAGTCCATCTGAACCTGTTGAACCTGCTAAACTGGGTTCAAAGTCATACAGGGAGGGTTTCATTGTTTCCAGTCTGGGTTAGAACACAGGCTGTCTTGAATTGTTTTGGTTCTTTGAGTTTGGTTCCCAACTGAAAACTGGAAGAGGAGAAAAAAAGTTATATCCAAGTATTTCAGGAACTTTCAAAATGTTTAATTGACCTTGCTTCTATGAATGGCAAATACATGGCCAGTGATTTTGGGAGAAGGGAGAAAACTATCACTTCTGAGCCAGGTCACCAAGTTTTGAGAAGGGTGCACTTGAGAGGAGCTTGCTATTCTCTCAGTTTACAAAGGGTGATGGACTTTTGGTTCCATTACTGATAGAACTATTTCTTAAGGTTGCTGAACAGATCTGGTCAGAAAACAGGGTAGGGAAATCACAAATTGCTTTGTGTCCTTTCCACTGAAACATTTTTTTTCTGTGATAACTTTCTGATCAGCTCTATTACTAATAAAAAGCTGTGACAGCAAAAACAAAGCAGTTAGTTAAGATCCCACCAGAACCCACATACCTACTTTTCTTCTGTCTTAAGTTCAAGCTTTTGAGAAGTTCTCCTTTTCAAAGCTCTCTGACTTTTCCTCTGTCCTGATTTCCTCTTGCACTCCCTTCCTGCTCTCTAGGCTCTGCACAAGTTTCACTCCTGAAGTCATTGATTTTACATGGGGTGCATGGTGTTGCCAACTTTTGCAATAATAATTACTTAGTTCTTATACGGGACTTGCCATCAGCAAATCTCAAAGCACCTTAAAAAGGAGATCTGTATCATTATCCACCTTTTATATATATTTTTTATTTATATAAAATCATGAGTGATGTGGAGAAAGTAAATAAGGAAAAGTTATTTACTTGTTCCCATAATACAAGAACTAGGGGCCACCAAATGAAATTAATGGGCAGCAGGTTTAAAACAAATAAAAGGAAGTTCTTCTTCACACAGCGCACAGTCAACTTGTGGAACTCCTTGCCTGAGGAGGTCTTTTAAATGCTCTTTATAACAGCGTTTAAAAGAGAACTGGATAAATTTATGGAAGTTAAGTCCATTAATGGCTGTTAGCCAGGATGGGTAAGGAATGGTGTCCCTAGCCTCTGTTTGTCAGAGGGTGGAGATGGATGGCAGGAGAGAGATCACTTGATCATTACCTGTTAGGTCCACTCCCTCTGGGACACTTGGCATTGGTCACTGTCGGTAGACAGGATACTGGGCTGCATGGACCTTTGGTCTGACCCAGTATGGCCGTTCTTATGTTCTTATGTTCTTTTATAGATGGTGAAACTGAGGCACAGGGAGGTGAAGTGACTTGTCCAACATCATCCATCAAGTCAGTGGTAGAGACAGAAATAGAAGGCTGGTCTCCCAAGTTGTTTGCTAAAATGCAGATCAATCTGTTCCTGCCCCCTTTCACTTCCAAAGAATGGCTACTTGACAGGATTGCCAATCAACTTTGATGACACCTGGCTAAAGGCATCAGCCTGTCCTTTATCTTTGAGGAACAGGTTTATCCCCTCCCCAGACTTGTCTGGTAAACACATTGCAGTCATCATTTCAGTTTATGTTCATAGCTTTACATATAATGTTTCTACCCACATTGCACCATGATAGTATTGACCAGTGAGTTGTTAGTTTTCAAATAATACTTCACAAGGCACATTTTGTACAAAGATTATTACAATAGTGTGTAGGGTATGAGTACAGGGGTGTATTCAGTCACTCATCAGTTTACAGGAGAGAACCTGGATCTTGTTGTTAAGATTCTCGCCTTCCAAGTGAGGATCAGCCAGTTGAAAGAGATCTTCTTTCTTCCATGTAATTCTAAAATTGCTTCACATGCAGTGGTTCTTTGACTGGTTTATGTGATTCTTCTTTGAGGAGTCCATTCTGAGGACTTTACTTTGGAATCTTCCTGATCTGACTGTAGGGTTTTGTAAGCTCCTAGTTTGAAACAGTGTTTCTTTTCCTCCATAAATAAATTAATGAATGGACTTATTGGACCAGATTCTCAACTGGAGTCATAGTCAATGGAGCTGTGCCATTTTACACCACCTGAGAATCTGGCCCATTATCTTCAGTGGAGTAGCGATGTAGAAGAACAGTATACGGGTGAAATCTGGGCTCCAGTGAAAGTCAATGGCAAAACTTCCATTGACTTCAATGTCACCAAGATTTCACCCCATGGCAATGCTCCTTCACAGGCTATCCATATCCTGCAGCCCTTATAAAGGTTAAAAGGTATTCAGTGCATAGGTTGCCTTAAAACACATTTGTGGTCACACACGCAAATCTTGGCACAGCCTTTTGCTGTGCTTAATGTTTGCTGTGTGTGTTTTAACACAGAGCCATAGGACATAGTTTGGCTGCTGTACAACATTTTGTATAAAACCAAACCTTAAGCCAACTGCAGTGCAGCTAAAATGTTGTAATTTGTGTAGAGACATCATGTACTTGGATGCTCCTTACCACAACTACAGTCACAAGTCTTTCTTTGTATCGGCAGGTTCTGTGAAAATAAGCTTACGGAGCTGCTGTAGAAAACCACTCTACCTTCTGTGATGCTTCGGTATGTTGCCTGGTGTTGCCTGCCTGCTAAGTGCGATCTTGTGTAGTTTGTCTCAAAACCAAACACATAAAACAACTCAGAGATGATTTCCTGCGTGCATTCTGTCTGTCTATCCATCCATCACTTCCTATAGTCAGTAATTCTTGTGTCTCTAGTACAGATTTTTACAACATGAAAATACCATGGTTAAGGAAACTTTAAAACTGCTAAGAAGAATCAGTAAGATAAGTGATAAGAAACTCCCCTAAATGCCCATTCTGTGTGTAAGGGCTGGGGCCCATTAATGGAATGAAGTGATTAGATTTATCATGTTAGTTGGCTAACTTATTGTATGCTAAATAAGTTTGGTGGGTTAATTTATTGTAATATTGTGCAAATAATGAATATACCCAAAATAATGCTAATTTACATTACGGTGAAGAGAAACAAATATAATGGGCCTGCGTCTCATTTATACGAAGCCCCCTTAACATCATTGTAATGGGGCCTTAAAGTGATAGTACATATAACTTCTGCCACCAAGGCCCCTTTACACAGCCAGAGTGGTTTAAAGGGGCCTTAGTACAATTGAGAATCAGGCTCAAAAGTTTTAAAGAAGAGATTTTTGGTTCAACCCTTTAAAAAATAATGCTTCTAAAGAAGCTTCTTGGTGAGGGAGATGGTGCATTATAGCAGCTTCACAGCCTCAGTGCATAATGAGAAATTAAGGCTGGCTGGAGAGCCTGGCCATAGAGGGGGAAATGAGCATGAGGCACCCAAACTACAACTCCCATGAGGCACCACCATGGCATTTCAGAATCTACATATTTTGGTTTTTAGCCTAAATATTTTGGTTTTGGGGTCAGAACTGATAATTGTTGCTTTTCGGGCATTCCTATTTTGATGGAAAGACCCAAATTTTCCATGGAAAGCAGGCAGTTTTTTAAAAAAGGAAGTTTTGTTCAAATCCCAACTTTCTGTCAAACGGTTTAGTTAGAAATTTTTCCACCAGCCTTGGATATAAATCAAATTGAAAGTAACCTCCCTGGCTGTTTTTAAAGCTTCTAAAGATGGTCCCAAGTTCCCACCAGAAAGTAGATGTAGGAAGGAGCAGGGTTATTTTCCTAGTTAGTGTAAAAAGTAATTGCTGACCAGCATCATCTACCCAATAATTCCTCCAACCTGTAGGAAAGGGAGGCCTGGTTTAACTTTCTCTGCTCAATAGCATGGAATGATAACAGGGGCTCTAATCAAACCACCACTCTGCAGACATGCCACAGTTCCTGGCTGCCTGGTTCATCATATCTCACAAGGGTTTCACATTTGTTCCAGGAGATTCTTTCAGTTTTTAGGGAGGAGTGGGAAGGTGACTGTCAAATGTGATCACCCTGCAGATTTGGAATCTTAGGCATTTCGCTATATTTGTATTGCACTTCATCACTGCCCTACGGAACGTTTAAAAATGCAACAAACTGATGAGTCATATAAATTACTGCCCAGGCTCTTGACCATTAAAGGGATGAGAAATGGTCATTTTAACACCTTGACCTTTGAAATGCTCACCAGTAGAGTTATTGAAATGCTTGTGTATTTGATGTAATAAACGCCAACCTTCTGTCGATGCATAATTAACAGGAAGCAGGAAAGATCCTGTTTCTGAGATGGCCCCAGTGGAGCAGTCCTCCTACACTCTTCTGCCAGCTGTGTGGTGCTGCTTTGGAAAGGAGTTTCGTACTCTGGGCGTATAGCATGGCTGTATCTCAATTTTCCACCAAGGCTAACACATGGATGTCATATAGAGATTCCAGTGGAAACCATGCTGGACAGGGATATGCACAGGTCTAGGCTTTCCTCTGTTGGATTCCTACCCAAGGCCCTTTCATTGATTGGATTCCTACCCAAGGCAATGATTTTGTATTCAGGACCAGCATGATTTTCAAAAAAGCATCAAATCCGTACAATTATCAAAGAGAAGAGTGCTGTGCGGTGTTTTAATTAATGTTAAGCTAAACCTGGGATGTGAGAAACACGTTTTTATTTGACTATATCAACGTTGAACGTGCCTAACTCAGGTTTGAGCTCAAGGAAGAGAGGGACATATTTTGAAACTGGATCTAGGTTAGTAGACTCCTGTGCCCGTTCAGACACCTCTTGACTTCAATGACCATGCAGGATCCAGTTGCCCAGAAGTTCACACTAGTAAATGGCAGCTGGCTAGCAGTACACATTGCTATACTCTGGCACGCACCAAACAGCTGCTGCTTACATATTGCAATGCTTGAGAAGTGCTAGATTTCAGCACACACTAAAGGATAGATTTTCTGAAGAACTCAACTCCCGTTTAAGCACCAGAATGAACAAGAGCTCAGCACATTGGCTGCTGATCTTAACCGAAAATCTGGCCATAAATGTCACAACAGGAGGTGCAGAGCATTTTTGAAAATCCAGCTCTTGTTTAGGTGATTAAATAGGAGCTGAACTGTTCTGAAAATCTGCACTTAGTTGTGGGTGGTGAGCCCTGGAAAATCTGGCCCTAATTTGTACTTGAGTATCTTTTTGGGGGTTTGTTTTTTTCCTGCTTGAGCAATTAAAAAGACCACATCATGGTTTGTTTGAGAGGAATTAAAGGTCTCAATATAATTCTCTTTGGGAGAGGATCCACATTATTAATAGGCCAAGGACTGAACAGATACAGAGAATGAAATACCCTCTCACTCAGAGATGGTCCCTCCAGGACCAGGTTGAAGCCCGCGAGGAGAAGCAGTGCCACTATATTTGTTGTATCAATTCTATGGCTACACAGAGGACTTCAGTCTCCAAGGCTGTCACTTTCTTTGTGCACTAAAATTCACTTTCATAGACTACACAAGCAGTCTCCTGCATCTTTTAGACAATGTTACCTTTCTCAGGGCACTTACTTTAACCACACAACTGACAACTTCAATTCAACACTGCAAAGTCCATTTTCACAAATATAAGGTGATAAATGTGTTCAGGGCCTAGCCTGGCATGATGAGAGTTCAGCATGTCATCCTACAGCACCAAACATCTCTGATAGCATAGTAGTTGGTGTGAGCATACATTGTTTCTCTGCTTACAATACAGGAAAGCACAGGAGAGATAGTTGTGGTGGAGGAGCCCAGAGAGAATTACTCCAAGGGGAATGTACTTTTAAACAAACATTTGATGGCCACTGTCTGAGTACTTTATATCTGTAACTGAAGGACTTAAGAGGAGGCAGATGTTACAAGCCTTTGCCAGAGGACACTTAACACTCATTGTTCTTGGAAAATGCCTGTGCTTGTTTAGCAAGTTGTGGCGGTGTGCAAAAGCAATGGCCTGGCACACTTGCCATGGGCTGTCTTGCACAACTCTTACAACAGTTTGCTCCATTGTTTACAAACAAACAAAAGCTAAAAATGATCAAAAGACCTCCGGAGGCAAGTTAAATATTTATTTATGCTTAAAGGTTGTACTGGCTGGTCTGAGACCTACCTCTGTAGTGTGTGGCCTAACTCTATAGTATAGACCGGTATGTGTAGCAGGTTTCTAAGGACATTGCCAGAGTAGTGCTTGTAGAAAAGGCACCCACAGAGCTGTGACCTTCTGAGATGGGGAGTGCTCCCCACACCAGCCCTGCAAGAGCTGAATTAGGCCAGGTGGGCCCAATCAGCCAATTAAACTACAAGTGGGGGAGATTTAGGCTGTGTGCAGGGTGATAATTAAAAGGAAGTTCACCTGTGAGGGAACAGGTGGGGCTTCTATAAAGTCAGGCAGCTGGTAACAGGGTGGGAGGGTGGAGGTAACAGGGAGGAAGCCAGCAGTCTCTCTACCTGAGGTAAGGAAGAAGCCAGGGGAGATAGGAACTTCTGAGAAAAGGGATAGGAACCCATGAGGAAGGGGTTTTGTGGGCCTAGGAAAGAGGAGTCTGATTACACTGGTCTACAATTTTTGAGAAGTCGTCTGCTTCAGAGATAAAATGTGCTATTTATTATGTATTTTGATGTGCTGAATTCAAATATGACAATTAAAACAACTGATTGGCTACTGTTTCTAAGATATTTAAGTTTTTACATTTTATGTCTATGTATATTGTGTAGATAGTAGAGTTTTAATCATAAATTGTAAACCTAGGTCTTTTTATGTGTTTATGGTTGCTTCACATGATAATATTTCACCTGTCCTGTTTATGTGACACTTTAAAAATCAGCAAAAGGGTTATATAAATAAAATGTATTATGAAACAAAAGGCAAAAAACTATTATGTACATAGTTTAGTCCTATTCAGTGTCTACTCAGCGCTTCTTGGCTTGTCTCTTGTATTTATTAAATGGAGCATCTCTTGTCACTGTCCAGCAATAGTCTGCAAGCATTGATGGGCTCCATTTGCCCTGATAGCGTTTCTCCGTTGTTGCAATGTCCTGGTGAAATCGCTCGCCGTGCTCGTCGCTCACTGCTCCGCAGTTTGGTGGAAAAAAATCTAGATGAGAGTGCAAAAAATGCATCTTTAGTGACATGTTGCAACCAAGGCTTTTGTATGCCTTGAGGAGGTTTTCCACCAACAACCTGTAGTTGTCTGCCTTGTTGTTTCCGAGAAAATTTATTGCCACTAACTGGAAGGCTTTCCATGCCGTCTTTTCATTGCTACGCAGTGCATGGTCAAATGCATCATCTCGAAGAAGTTCACGAATCTGAGGACCAACAAAGACACCTTCCTTTATCTTAGCTTCACTTAACCTTGGAAAATTTCCATGGAGGTACTTTGAAAGCTGCTTGTGTTTTGTCAATGGCCTTGACAAAGTTCTTCATCAGACCCAGCTTGATGTGTAACGGTGGTAACAAAATCTTCCTTGATTCAACAAGTGCTGGATGCTGAATACTTTTCCCCCCAGGATCCAATGACTGTCGGAGTGGCCAATCTTTCTTGTTGTAGTGGGAATCTCTTGCATGACTATCCCAGTCGCAGAGAAAACAGCAGTACTTTGTGTATCCAGTCTGCAGACCAAGCAAGAGAGCAACAATCTTCAGATCGCCACAAAGCTGCCACTGATGTTGGTCATAGTTTATTCACCTCAAAAGTTGTTTCATGTTGTCATAGGTTTCCTTCATATGGACTGCATGACCAACTGGAATTGATGGCAAAACATTGCCATTATGCAGTAAAACAGCTTTAAGACTCGTCTTTGATGAATCAATGAACAGTCTCCACTCATCTGGATCGTGAACGATGTTGAGGGCTACCATCACACCATCGATGTTGTTGTAGGCTACAAGATCACCTTCCATGAAGAAGAATGGGACAAGAGCTTTTTGATGGACACGGAACATGGAAACCCTAACATCACCTGCCAGGAGATTCCACTGCTGTAGTCTGGAGCCCAACAGCTCTGCCTTACTCTTGGGTAGTTCCAAATCCCTGTCAAGGTCATTCAGTTCACCTTGTGTTATGAGGTGTGGTTCAGGGGAGGAGGATGGGAGAAAATGTGGGTCCTATGACATTGATGGTTCAGGACCAGAAGTTTCATCCTCTTCCTCGTCTGACTCAAGTGAGAATGATTCTGGTGCATCAGGAACCGGCAGTCCTTCTCCGTGGGGTACTGGGCGTATAGCTGATGGAATGTTTGGATAATGCACAGTCCACTTTTTCTTCTTTGACACACCTTTCCCAACTGGAGGCACCATGCAGAAGTAACAATTGCTGGTATGATCTGTTGGCTCTCTCCAAATCATTGGCACTGCAAAAGGCATAGATTTCCTTTTCCTGTTCAACCACTGGCAAAGATTTGTTGCACAAGTGTTGCAGCGTATGTGTGGGGCCCATCTCTTGTCCTGATCTCCAATTTTGCAGCCAAAATAAAGGTGATAGGCTTTCTTAACCAGAGTGGTTATACTGCGCTTTTGTGATGCAAAACTCACTTCATCACAAACATAGCAGAAGTTATCTGCACTGTTCACACAAGTACGAGGCATCTCTGCTCACTTTGGCTAAACAGAAATGTGTCCCTTTGCAAAATCAAACACTGACAAATAAGAGAGCACGACACTGTATGATTTCTAGAGCTGATATAGGGCAATTCGTTCAGCAGAGTGATGTAAGCTTCGTTATGATTGCATCATCCATGACTTCTAGGAATAACATGATGCAATTCATATCATGTATGACGCAATACCAGCTTCAGATTGCATCATTCATTGTTTTGCCTAAAAAGCAAGTACTGTCCAAACCCAGTCATAGATCCAGTCAAAGACGTATTTTAGTCATTTCTGGTTTAAATTGAGATCCCTTCCCTTTATAACTCACTTATCCTCCGCCATTCCCAAGTCAAGGGTCGTATATACTGACCCAATAGCATATCTTGAAAACTAGAGCCAATCAACAATTTTAAGCATCATTTTCATTCTCAGTGACCCAGAATTAGTAAAGTTTGACTACATTTATTTCAGAAGCATTTTGGCTGTAGAGCAGTGTTACAGGTGAAGGAGGAGCTTAAAGAAGCATGGTAGGAAGTAGTCCAGAGAAGAGAGCGGTAGGATTGGCGAAGTCTCAGACCTTAACTGCTCACTGTAATAAGCCCCTGGACTGGAACCCAGAATGGAGGGTGGGCCTGAGTTCCCGTGCCATCCACTGCAGAGTGGTACTGCTTGGGGCAGTGGATGGTATGGCTGCCAACTCTGACTGAAGCTATCCTGGGAAATTTTTCCCTCCCCCCCCACCCCCAAATATGATGTAATGTCATTTTCTTAAAATATCCTATTAAAATCTCCTGGATCGCTTTCAATAATCACCGGGAGATCGATGCCGATTCTGGGAGACTCCAGGCCAATCCTGGAGGGTTGGCAACCCTAGTGAATGGGAAGACTGCCTGAGTCACTGCAGGTGTGATATAGGGAAGTGGGCATGGGGACTGCCTGGTGCTGCTTGTGCAGAGAGACTTTTAAACACTCCCCCGGAAGGAGAAATCATGGGGAGACCTGGTCGGAGGGCCAAGTCACAAAACAGGTGTAGTTGCGGTACAGCAGTTGGAGCAGAGCAGCAATGGTGGAAGACCAGAAAGGGGTGCTGAACCAGCCAGAGCTAATCCCCAAAATCACCAGAAGGGGGCACCACCCAATGGTGAGGAGAGTGCACCATTACATCTTCCTAAGGGTTTTTCCACTTACTTCCCATTTCACTTGTATGAGAAAGTGTTTACATTCACTTTGCCTCTGGGCCTGTTTTGTTCAGTCTGACACACTGTTTTCTAGAGGCAGGAGTGCGTGGGTTGCAAAACATGTTTGAGTAAGTATTGTCTAGCAACATGGTGCAACAGGGGCCATGAGTCACTTGAACTCATTTTGCGCAGGAAAAGCGTGGCGGGACACCACACCCCATTCTGTAAGACTCTGCACTGGTCGTCTTTGGAGAGAGTAGATAGGAACGTAGGAATTGCCAGAGAGGATCAGAGCAGCAGTCCATTCACTCCGGTATTCTGGTTCCAACAGTCATCAGTACCAGATGCTTTGGAGAACGGATCGAGGAACACTGTACTGGACAATTGTCAAATAACCTGTCCACTGGAGAAGTTTCTTTCCAACACTCATCAGTTAGTGCTTGGCTCATGGCCTGAAGCTTGAGGGTTTATATCCCTTCTAGGCAGACAAGAGCCTCAGAGTCCACCTTCACACTGGGGGATTGGTGTAAAACTAATAAAATGGAAACGTTCACAACAGCTGCCTACTGAGACTTCATTCTAAAACCTGTGAAAATACCTTTGTCATGATGTCTGGGGTAATTTACTACCACAAGTGCCAACCTCAGGCAAGACTGTCAAAAACCAGGGTAGATTCTCCTCCCCCCCCCCCCCAAAGTAGTGGTATGGTCTACAAATAGATTTCACCAACTCAGTAACAAATGTGAACTCCTGAAGCACAATAACAGTCTTACCAGGGAGCCACAGAGAGTCCCCTTGGGCATTCTGGTCTATCTTGCCACCCAGGCCAGCTGGATTCAGTGATAGTTGGGTGCCATACACCAAAGATCACAAAAGATTCAGGTTGCTTCCAGTCCCAAGAGCCAGTTACTTTATCCCTCAGATCTCACAGCAAAGACAATGCTTGTAGCCAATTCTATATAGTATATTAAATGGGGATCTATTAACTACAATCTAGCTACTGTTTGTTGGCAGGAGAGAGCTCTCCTGCCGACAAAAAACTTCTACCCCGCAGGAGCAGCAGCGGCTTTGTCGGCAGGAGAGCGCTCCTGCTGACAGATCACTGTTCACACTGACGCTTTTCGTCGATAAAACTTTTGTCATGTGGGGTGTGGTTTTTAACACCCCTGAACGACAACAGTTTTGCTGACAAAGTGCCAGTGTAGACATACCCCAAGTCTTTGTATCATGATGTTCCACAATGGCCCAGTTAGTTTTGTTAGTCCTTCTTGATGGATGGTGGATCATTACTCCTGACTGGAATCACAGGTTCAGAGCAAGCATTTTTACAGTTATAAAGCAAAACTTACATATCACCTTATAGGATGGCATACAGATATTACATTCTTAACCTCAGTTCCTAAACAGTAGTCTCATGTCATCCAGACCTAAAACTCACCTCCTCAGCTTGTCTCTAAGATGACCCTCCATTGAGGTATTCCCACTGCTCTTGCACAGCAAATTTCTCTTGCTAATTTTCTACTCCATCCATTGGAGAGTTATTCTCCTTGTTCATTCTCTGTGCCTCGCACCATGCTGGTGACCTGTTCTCCAGGGATCTGGGGCTACCAAAACCCAGACACCCTCCTCCATAACAGGAAGATAAATGATCTTTGTCCTTTCTGCCCTAGTAAGTTTGCAGCTGCCGTGGCTCATTCTGCTGCTTCGTGTCTCTGACCTCCTACTGTGGGGATACTTCAGGGACTCCAGATGTTACTGTTGCGCTGGAACTCTCTGGAGACACATCTGTGGTCTTTTCTGGAACTCCTGGGCTCTAGTCCAGCAGCAGCTGTGGAGAAAGGAAGTGTACAGTGATAATGAAACCTTGCTGTTCTTATTTTATCTTTACCTTTTCCTTCAGCATCCGGGCATCCATGTATCAAAGCAGAAGTGTCTACCAAGCCTGGAGACAGAAATACAATAGGAGAATATTTTCCCATGATATCCCATAAAGTGTGGACTGGATGAACCTAAGGTAAAGAGATGGTAGGCCACATTCAGAGGTATAAGTTAGACTCAGTTACACTGAGGCCATGTCTATGCGGAGAGAGTTAGTGCACAGCAAGCTGGGGTGTAAATCTACAGCTTACTAGCCCGCCATGCACTAGCTGTCCATGTGGACTCTGCTACCAGGCACTTAAATTTCCCTAGTGGCAGTAGGTCAAAGCACACTAAGAAACTTTTAGTGCACAATAGTAGGGTCCCCACGGACAGTTAGTGTGCAGCAGGCTGGAGCACTGTAGACTTACAGCCTAGCTTATCAAGGACTTACTCCCTCTCTCTGAGTGAAAGAATTCTAAGGGAATTAAGTGCTCTGTGATAACCTTGCATTTCCAGACTTTTCTGCCATTACAGTCTTGTCTTTTCATTTCATTAATGTGAAGGGAGAGACGTCTGGTCTCCATATTATAACATGGGTCAGTGAAGTAGGCTGAAAGAATGCCCATTCCTGTTGTATTCTGCAGGGAGGCCCCCCATTAGAATCCACTGGCTCTCCTTATCTCTGGTGGATTTGGGAATAGAAGTTAGATCTCCTGGGAAAGATTCCAGTGTCCTGGCCAGTGGAATCCTCTCTCTAGAAATAACAGGTTCTAATGTGCATGGTAGTGTCTGAGTTGTGAAGTATGCAAAGGCTGATCTAGCCTAACATGTTGCTTTCTGAAGCATTTTGGATTGTGTTTAGTATGAAAACACTGGTGTATGCTCCCCTTCATTTTTGGCCATTTGTGCCAAAACTAGATTTGAGATCTTAGCACCTTGCTGAATGAGCCTTATTCTCATGTTCACACCAAAATTCTAGCCCTGAGCAACCCAGTTAAAAAGAACACAGCAAGATCAATTGCATTTTATTAGAAGAGTAGGGCATTTGGGTGTCACATTATCAAACAAACTGTCAATGTAAAGCTCTGGAGAACACTCTGCTAGCTTGTAATTCATAACAGCTCAAGCAGCGTCTGCTGGAGAACTTCAACTTGTCATTATGCTGTAAGGTTACAAGACAGAAACAATCTCTCTCTAGTTACAAATGTTGTCAACACAAGAAATATTACTTTCTTTCCCCTTCCACTCTCACTGAGACCTGACTGGGAAGCAGCTTACTTTCATTCTCATTTAAATTGACATACCATACTAGTGCCCACTAGATCATCGGAGACGTTGGGGGGAAAACAAGTTTTGTTGGCCATCCTAATACGTTGACCAGAGTGTTATTGCAGATTTCATTCTACTAGAGTATATCTGGAGAGGCCATGAATCATGCTTTCAGGAGTTGGTTCTTAAATTCACTGGAGCTCAGTTCACCCAGAGACCAACTGCATTGTTCTTTCCCAAATAACTGGACTTCAAATTAGAGAAGGCTGCTTATACCCTGGATGGATGGATTCAGTGTAAAAGAACTGAATGATAACAAACGTGACAAGCAATGAACAACATATGGCATAAGGAAGCCATTTGGCAGTTTAGAGTGCTTAGAAAGTTCTTATTGCCCTGAGTTTGGGATGTCTGCATAAGATATGAGTGGCAGAGCCACAAGGCATACCTTCTAGTCTCCCCAATAAGTGCAATAAGAACTTCATAGCAGCACACTCCATCATGTATTCTCCCTCTCTGGGCAATTCTCAGCCACTTCAAGCTTACAGTTGAAATAAACAAGGCAGATAAATGTGAGCAGGTGAGATTTGAAGATCAGATCGAGATCTGAGGTATAGAGAGATTAAGTGATTTGCCCAGGGCAACACTAAGTCTGTGGCAGGGCTGGGAATTTAACCCGGATCTTGTGAGTTCTTGTCCAGTTCAATAACAAGACCAGCCTGCCACTCAAATTTTTGTAATTTAAAAGACAACAGAACCCCAGTGCCTATATAATACATCTGCAATGCAAGTAGGAATTTGAGTTCCTTTTCTAATGCCTTGTAAGAGACTGCACCTGCTCACGTTGATGAAGCATGCACAATCTATTGAGGTTCTTTTCTTTTGACCCTCTTGACTATTACAGTAGGGTAGTTCTCTCCTAGATTGGGGGCTACCATACTGTACAAAGCCTAGAATGGCATTCCTTGCCTCCTGCCACGTCTCCTACTGCCCATAGTGGCATGCCCTAGTTTGTACTTAGATCATCTGAAGCAGCATTAAATGAATTAATAACTCATTTTTAGGTCTAAGATCAATTAGACTGAAGAGACGGGATTAAGCTTTTTCCTCTGTTGCTCTTCCTAGGTCCCAGGAGAGCGTCTTACCCACTTCAAGGAACATCTTTTTTAATTAACTTTTTCTTGAGCTTTTTCAGAAAAATCAGGATTACAGCGCTTCTAAGATACAATTGACATAGTGGAATAGTGATTATAATGAGGACTGGCATGCATTCACACAATATTGTATGAATGCACCGAATACAATAGCAGCTTCTTTCTGCAATCCCAAGAAGGCCATCCCATCTAACCATTCCCTCTGCACTGTGTAACCTAAGAAATTGCTCCACACTGAAGTCCTTATTCCAGAAATGAAGGGCATGGTAGGTGCTATTACATGATTATCTGCAAACCATATTACACAATCTTATACAAAGTAAAAGAAAACAAATTTCATATTGGCTTTGGAAGCAAAGAGAATCATTTAAGCGAGAAATTGTAGGGATATTATGACTGGAAACAAATCCTTGGACAGCCCACCAAGTATAAAGTAAATCAGACAAGAAGTCCGCAAAGCATCAGAACAAACCAGTATTTATTAGAGCTGGATAAATAATGGGTTTCTAAAGGTAAAAAAAAAGTTTCAGGTGAGGCAGAAAATGAAAAATTCTGAAATTTTCCATGAATCAAAAGTTGAAAAATAATTAGTTTGGGGTCAAAAAAAACTTTTCAACAAAATCTAAACACTTCAATTTCAACCATTTTAAAACATTGTTTTAAATAAAATTAAATAAATGTTGACATGAAAAGGTATGTCAAACTGAAAAATCTGAATGTTTAGTTTAGAAAATTTCAAATGAAACATTTTTATATTTTCAGAATTGTTTTTGTTCATTTCTTAAGCGAACGATTCAGCATCATCAACACAAATTTGCAAAAAGTTTGTCACCAAATCTGCATTTTTTTTGTCAACAAAAAAGTTTCACCAAGCCTTGCTATTTATTCATCAAAACATTCAGGCTAATTGGCACATCTAAGACTACAAAGGGGCATCAGACTTAGTAGGCAAGGTAAATTTTCCAATAGAGAATTGGCAATTTCCTATAGAAAAGTGAGTAATGCTGGAAGATGCTGATGTTTGCCAAGTTACAGACATGCCTAGATACTAGGGTGATCGTTAGATAAAGAGTTTACATTCAAATGATCTTTCTGGCGTACAACCTAGCTCTCAGATACTCATGTTGCTATAATTCTTTAACGTCCCCTAAATAGCCAATATTGGCATTGCTTGGGTGTGTTTTATTATAGAAAACATACTAAAACATTAATGAGGCACCTGAAGAGAGCAAAACTCCAGTTTCTTCAGGGTTTCTTTAAGACCATTCCTTCAGTTGCTGATATTTCTGTATTTAGTAACAGAATCATACTATCCCTGGTATGCAACCTGGAAGTGGGGTACCATTGAGCCCTCTGACTCACCAACCTGTGTTCCCTCTCACACTGTGCTGCTGTGACAAGCTGCAGACCACTCCCGGTCCTACACTCGCACCAGCATTTACACAGGCCAGGACACAGCCAGCTAGAGTTACATACAGGCTCTGGTGGCTGGCCAGCCACTGCATGAACCAACAATAGAGAGGCTACAGCCAAAATACAGCCTTGCACCCTTACAGTATAAACCCAGAATTTTACCATCTTGCACTGCACAGGGATCTGTGTTGCAAGCTCATTAATTAATTCACTCTCCCCTCAATGGGGGAAGACATGCAACAAGCCTGTGTTAACCAAGCTGAGATTCCCAGACTACACTCAAAAACTGTGTTTTTGGTTAAGATAAAACATAAAACATGTTTATTAACTACAGAAAGATAGATTTTAAGTGACAGCAAAAGAGCCAAGCAGATTACCTGGCAAATAAACAAAACCACAAACTAAGCCTAATGTACTAGATAGATAGGATTTGTATTAGCAATAATCTCATCCTGACTGATGATACAGGAAGGCTTACAGATTCTTAAGGCACAAGTTGCATCTGCTCTGCAGCTTGGGTCCCCATTTCCAAGTTCTTTGTCTTCCAGAGATTCTTTCAGGTGTTGAGTTGTGGAGGACTGAAGACAAATCACGATGTCACTCCCGACCTTATATAGTTTCTCCATATAGCAGGAACCCTTTGTTCTAACCTAAGTTCCCAGCCCAGTTTGTGGAAAAATACAGGTACCAAAATGGAGTTCAGTGTCATGTGGTTTGGTCACATGCCCTGCTAACTCATAGCAGCCATTACTCATAGGCTGGCTGAAACATTTCCAAGTGAGGACAAACCTTTTCCATGGTCCATTGTCTTTGCTGATGGGGCATTAGTATTGTTTAGCGTCTTCACTGCTGTACCTGAAAGGCTAGCTGTGGGTGTTTTCAACTTCACAATATCTTTCAGTAACACTACATAGCAAACTTCATAACTTCACATACAAGCTAACAATATATTAACATTAAGCAGATCCAGACTTTTAGAATGATACCTCACAAGGCATACTTTGTACAAAACATATTATATGACAATGGTGAATATGGGGGTGCCAGGGCAGTAGCATAGCTAGCGGGGTGCAGGGGAAGCAGCCACTTCCCCCGCCTTTCCAAAAGCAGCCGGAGATGGGGAGGGCGCGGCATGCGGCCCGCAGCGCGGCCCAGCAGCCGCGGCCGGAGGAGCAAGGTGGGGCGCAGGCTGGCGGCCCACAGCACGGCTGGCAGCCATGGGGAGGCGGCGAGCACAGCGGGAGGAGCGAGGGGGCAGGGCCGGCTTTCTTTAGCCCCGCCCCAACAGAGCTCTGCAGCAGCTGTCCACCCCACCCCCAGCTCACTTCCCCCTCCTCCCTTCCCCTGAACACTCTGCCCCCCTGCTCCTCCCCCTTCCCTGCTTCCCACGAATCAAACGTTCGCGGGAAGCCTGAAACAGGCAGGCAGGCAGGCAGGCGGCAGGTAAGCTGGGGCGGCGGCAGCAGTGGGGGGAGCGTGAGGAGGCACGGCCCAGTCCGGCCCCCCCGGCCGAGCAGCTCCCTCTGTTGGCCGGCCCCAGCCAAGAGGCTCTGGCCCCAGCAGCTCCGGCCTGGCTCGGCTTGGGCCCTGGGGTGCCAGCGCCAGTTCCGGCCAAGCGTGCCGGTCCCGGCTGAGCACCCCCGGCCCCGGCGGCTCCGGCTCCGGCCCCAGCCCGGACCCAAGTCCCATGACCCTGGCCGGAGTGTGGCCCAATTCCTAGGTGCGGGGCTAGCCGGAATCGGGCCCTGCTCTTGCTAAAGCCAGCCCTGCGAGAGCGGGCGCAGGCTGGAGGACCGCAGCACGGCCGGCAGCCATGGGGGAGCAGCGGGCATGGCCGGAGGAGCGGGGGGGGGGCAGCATGGTGGCTGGAGGAGTGAGGAGGGGGGCCCACAGAGATGGCACGGCAGGGCCGGAGGAACGGTGCAGCCGGAGGAGCCAAGAGGGCATGGCCAGAGGAGGAGCCGGGGGGGGGGCGCCTTTTTTATGTTTGCTCCCCCTCCTCTTAGAAGCTGGCTATGCCACTGTGCCAGGGTGTTGCTTGGGAGCACAGAGTGTCACAGGAAAGACCTATTATTAGGTTATCTATGCGCACAAACACCATGATAGTAGTCATGGTATACGAATGTAAGCCCTGATTCAGAAAAGTACTCCCATTCAGGACAGAATTTAAGTGCATGCTTAATTTAAGTCCCATTGACTTAGTGTTTAAGATTGGGGCCATAGAGCTAAAATAACCTTTCTTCCTTATAATGCAGGATTGCTCTCTGTTTGACATTTACATATATTGTGTCCTGTTTAGTTTTGAATAGCCCCACTGTTCCCACTCATGGTCAGAAAATCTTTTCATTTAGTTGTCTTATATTTTCCATTTCTTAATGCCTTCCCAAATCCCCTTGTACCATCCAAAATATTTCCTCTCATTTCTTGATGTGTAAACCCTTCAAATATTTGTAAGACATTAATCTTCTCCTTTTTAGTAATTGCTTAACTAAGATATACACATTTGATTCTCTCAATCTTTCTTTCATAGATTAATTTCTCTAGCCACCTAACTAATTCTTGTTGCTCTTCACTGAACTCCCTCTAGCCTGACAGTATCCTTCTGGTAATGACATCATGGCAATGTGGTGCCTAGAACTGGGCATACAATTCCAGAACTGATTGCACCAGACGCATACATACGTCTTTGCTCTGTGAAGTGACATTTCTGTGTATTCAGCCCAGAATGATGTTGCTAAATTGTGCTGACATATTGCACTATAAGATGATGTTTAATTTACCCCTTATCACCCCTCGATTTCTTTCAGCTTTACTGAAACCATGTTTGTTCCTCCCATTGAATTTACCTAGACTTGGACAGGATTTTAATCTGCTTCCAAGAACTTTGTTAGGTCCCATCTAAACTATTACCTTTTAGCACAGTGTAACCAAGTTCTGGGACAGCTGTGACCTGGTCCCCAGCTCAGTTGTAGTCCACAATAGATGGGGTCAAAACCTCACAAACTGTTCTCGCCAGGTTTCCAACCCAAAGTGGTGGAGATGCTTTGAGATCTGCTGACTTCATGAGATTTCTCTCATCTTGAATGGTGGATATCTTTCACAGTCAGTTGTCCTCAATACACTTCAACCATCTTGGGCTAAAATCTTTGAAACTGGCTATTGGTGCAAATTTTTGGTTATAGCCAAAATGGTTTAAAATAATGGAGCACTTCCAGGTTTGTACCCAACACTAAAATCAGACCCTTAGAGACAGGTTCGGGTCTTTTTCTCCCAATACATAAATAAGTAATTTGGCAGGGCTCAGACCTGAGGTTCCAATTTTCAGCTATCTCTAGTATAAATTATGAATATCTGCTCCATTGGAGGAGAAAGAGGCACTGCAAAGGATTTCATTTATGGACAATAGACTGGCAGCCTGCTCGACCTCTTAGTTTTTCAAGCAGTGTTTATCTGAGCAGGGTCATATTGTTGCCCTGCCTGTCACAGTTGTTGGGTTGCTATTAGTTTACAATTGTCTAGTGTTTTCAAGTTACTTGGCTTTCGTTTGTTTGTGTTTTGGGGTTCAATCAGTGTTACACTATGAGAACTAGCTGACCTGATGTTTTGAAACACTGTTGCAAAAGCTGTTCTCAAGCAAGCTCTGCATTAGCTATCAGTGGCAGTATTAAAATGAAAGAGTAGAGAGGTTGGAGGTTACAAACAGAGCTGTGTATACAAAATTCATTTTCTGGCTACTCCCCTGAACTAAGAACAGCTAATCTTAACAAAACAAAAGCAGACAGGCGGGAGACATGGACCAGAAAGGCACAGTCAACCTGACTTATCAAACAACTGTTTGCCTTTTGACATTGGTTTATTCCATTAACAATTAGTGATCTAAGACAGTTCTGCCAGGGTATTGGAAATCTTTACAGCTCCAGGGGGGAGAAAGTGTATTCTCTTAACAGTTTTGTTAGCTGAACAATTTATTCTTTATTTATGTTGGCTTTGATATGAAGGAAGAAAGTTAAAAAAGAATGTACAAAGTGGGCAGTTTCGTGATACAAGTATATTTATCAAGTGAAAGAGGCTTAGGAGACGAGGAAAAACTGTAATGTGAAACATTACAAAAACACAATTAGGAATTTAGCTCTGAAATTATTTGCAGTCTAACCTGTTTTCAACCTTCGCCTGCCTGGTGTGAAGGTAATGTCTTTTTAATGGTATTTCCAAAAAAAATAAATACCAGCGTTGAGATCTAAAATCAGCTTGGGAGCTGGCCCAGCCAAGTGCACGAAGCTGCTAGGAAAAGGTCTCAGATCCCAGAGTGGGCACTGACTCACCACATCTTTATGAGGGAGGCCTTTTCACAGCTGAGATTTGCAAAATGCCTAAGGGAGTTGGGATTAAATTCACTTAAGTGGGAACTGGGTATTGAAATCTATATATGGTACTTATATGGCAATGGGGGGGGGGGATCTAACTGCACACCTGTCACCTATTTCTTCTCATAACACCTATGTGAGGAAGGGAAGCGCTGTTATCATTGTACAGATGGGGAACTGAGGGCTAGACAGTCCATGGGCTTGTCAACATAGGACAGGTATATCAGCTAAGATGTGAATTTAACCTCCTGTAATTATACCAGTGCAACTCCCTGTTTGAACAATCTCACTCTGGAATAAGGTTTCAGAGTGGTAGCCATGTTAGTCTGTATCAGCAAGTCTCTAAGGTGCCCCAAGGACTCCTCATTGTTTTAACTCTAGAATAAGAGTGCCTTTTTTGGTTTAGTTTATGTCGCTCTGGAAGGGGTTTAAGCTAAACCAAAAAGAGTTACTCTTATTCCAGAATCACAGCATTCACACAGGGAGTTCAACCTTTCCTGTTTAACTCTTCCTTTATAAATTTCTCATGTAGTCAAGTCCAAAGAGAGTTGACCAAGGTCACACAGGAAGTCTGTGAACCTTGGTGTTCCAAGTCCTAGGCTAGTTCCCTGACTGCCAGACCACCCTTCCTCTCCCAATTCCCTTGGCAAACTTGAAAATCTCCATTGTAGGGCAGCTGAGGGGTGAGGTGGAGTGTCTAGCTACTCGGCTTGATTGATCTCCTCGCAGAAGGAAGTAACTGCCATCTTGGCCCTCAATGGCATAGGGCCTGTTTTTTTCACATGGGTCTGAGTTACACCTCCTCCTATGTGCATGCTGCTTTGCACATGCAAACACTTGGGCATAAGCTTGTCAAGCTCTAACCATTGTTCACACAATCAGTAAGGAGGTTACCCATAACAAAACCCTATCAAAAAAAGTGGTTTGTCATATGAAAATTTGATCGCTCACTCTCCCACACCCTCACTCACTGGCTCATTTTCATGGGCTGGGGATTGGGGTGCAGGAGGAGGTAAGGGCTCCGGATGGGGGTGCAGGCTCTGGGGTGGGGCCGGGGATGAAGGGTTTGGGGTGCAGGAGAGGGCTCAATGCTGGGGGGGTGGGGCCAAGGGGTTCAGAGTGTGGGAGGGGACTCTGTGCTGGGGCCATAAATGAGGGGTTCTGGGTGCAGGAGGGGGGGTCCAGGCTGAGGCAGGGAATTGGGGTGTGGGAGGGATGAGGGCTCTGGCTGTGGGTTTGGGCTCTGGAGTAGGGCCAGGGATGAGGGGTTTGGTGTGCAGGACAGGGCTCCAGGCTGAGGGATTCAGAGTGTGTGAGGAGGCTTCAGGCTGGGGTAGGGGGTTGGGGTGCAGGAAAGGACTCAGGTTTGGGACAGGAGGTTGGGACACAGAAGGGGATTCGGGGTGCAGGCTCTGGGCCATGGGCAGCAGGTAGGGGAGGCTGAGCCTTCCCAGCCAGGCGTGCCCCCCCCCTTCACCTCCAGGGCCCCAATTCCTGGGGTTGTGGTGCCACCGCATGCTCTCCCTTCCGGGGCTGGGAGTGCTGCAGGCACTAGCCAGCCTGGGGCAGGGGCTGGCGGCTGCAGTGGGGAGGAGCTGGGTTCTGGGGGTGTGGAAGGGGCGGGTCCTTGGGTGGAAGGGGCAGGGCTGTGGGCTAGCCTCCCCCAGCCACCAGTTCACGAGCCACCCAGGCTCTGTGCAGCACTTACCTCAGGCGGCTCCCAGAAACCGCTGGCAACTCCCATTGGCCATGGTTCCCAGCCAAGAGGAGCTGCGGAGCCAGCATTCGGGGCAGCGCCTGTGCCGGGGACAGGGGAAGTGCATGGAGCCCCCTTGGCTGACCTTGCGCCTAGGAACCAGAGGGACCTGCCGGCCGCTTCCAGGAGCTGTGTGGAGCTGGCCACTGCAGCCAATCGGACTTTTAATGGCCCTGTCAGCTGTGCTGACCAGAGCCACCAAGGGCCCTTTTCAACTGAGCATTCCGGTCAAAAACTGAACGCCTGGCTACCCTAGATCAGGGATGCAACCCCAGGTTCAGTGTGTCTCTGACCTCTGACTCACAGAAACTAGGAGTTAAGGACAGGGGATGGATGACTCAATAATTGCCGTTTTGTTCATTTCCTCTGAAACACCTGGCACTGGCCACTTTTGGAAGACAGGATGCTGGGCTAGATGGACCATTGGTCTGACCTAGTATGGCCATTCTTATGTGGATGAGTAGTTATTCTCAAGAGATCAGGATGTCAGATATCCTGCATGGCAGAAGAATAATTATGTTTCACCCATCTAGGTTGTTAACTAGTTGTTTTCAATGGAGGAGTTTGTTTTTGATGCATGATTGGGATAATTACCTTGACAAGGCAAAGGCCTGGGACAGATGTTCTCCCTAACTGATAATAAAAGCAGGGACTTTCAGCTTTGCACTGGCTTTGAAGCTCACTGCCATCCCACAATATGTCAACAGAATGCAGGCAGTAAATGCTTTATGAAGAGGTGTTTTGTTGCTTTCTTCCCTTTCTTTTCAGAAGGGGCGGGGGCATGTGTGGATATTTGCAACATAAAATGACATTGTGTGTTAACCCCACCAATAAGGACATGAAATGTTTAAAGCCCCTTGTCAATGCAGGTGACCCACCTATTTACAAGTCTGAATCATTATAAATCTGATATTTCACCCATGAAATGGTGCTGCCAACTGTCAGCAAATCAATGAACAGTTAATTATATTTATTGAACAGCTGTTCATATCAGTAGCTTTTTACACTCTTCTCTTTTTAAAAATAAATAAATAAAATTAAAGATCCCTGGCAATAGTTCTTTGAGGAGAAAAGTTAATAAGTGTCCAAAGAATTGATATCGGGGAAGTTTGTTTAAGAAGCAGTCTAAGTGGGAGTACGGTTTGGAATAAGGAAAAGCAGAGGTGGGTTCTGGGGCTCATGAAAATCCAGGGAACACTCAGACCCTGATACTGGAAGTGACCTTCCGTGCATTGACCCCTTTGCCTGCATGGAGCCCCATCAATCTCACTTGCAGAATCTGGTCATTGGATTGCCCCCAGAACCATTCATCTCTCTGAATCCAGGTTACTCATACTGATGGGCCAATGGTAGGTCACACTACGAGTGCCCCAGCTTTGTATTGTAATACATCCATTGCCACATTTACAGCTGTTACCAATAATAATTACTTGTGTTATGGTAGCACCTAAAGGTCCCAACCAAGCCTGAGGCCCCGTTGTGCTGGGAGCTGTACAAACACATAGTAAGAGACAGTCCCTGCCCCAAAGAATGAATGATCCCCAAGACAAACAAAGCATGGGAGATAAAGCTGGTCTGACATTTTTTGACAAAACAGTTTTCATCAGGAAAGGGCTGATTTGTCAAATGGAAACTTCTCAGCTTGAACATTTTTTGAAAAGAAGTTTCAAAATTGTGAAAATGTTTCATTTTGATATTTTCTACAAGAAAAATTCTGGGTTCAAAATGATTTATTTTTAAATCTAAGATAATTAGATTAAAAAATTAAATGAAAAATAGTTTGAAATCCAAAATATTTTTTTTAAATTATTGAAATGAAAAGTTTTAACTGAACCAAGATTTTAAGTTTGGATTTTTAGTGTGAGAAACTTATCATGATTTTGGAAAAAAAATTGAAATCTCAAAAAAAAAATTGGGGGGCAAGGAAAACAGTTTCCCACTCAGGTCTAGTTCAAGGGAAGATGGAGGCACAGAGAGGGAAAACAGGTCACACAGTAGGTGATTGACATGACTAGCATTAGAATCCAGACTCCTCAGGTGACGTTCTGTGCTGCAGCTCTTAGGGTATGTCTACACTGCAATTAGACAACTGTGGCTGGCCTGTGCCAGCTGACTCAGGCTAAGGGGCGTTTTAATTGTAGTATAGATGCCTGGCAATTTCCGGGACCCTCCCACCTCGCAGGGTCCTAGACCCCAGACTCAACCTGAGCCCGAACATCTAAACCACAATTAAACAACTCCTTAACCTGAGCCAGCTGCCCTGGACCAACTGCAAGTGTCTAATTGCACTGTATATATACCCTAACAGCACAGCACAGAACTCACAGCCTTGCCTTTCAGCTACCTTTACTTCCTGATGACCCTGGGCTGCTCCAGGGCTGGAGTTGCTGCGGGCATAACTTGGCCTCTTGAAGCCTAGATTGCTTATTAATGATCATTTATATTCCAGTAATGTCCAAAGACTTCCAGCAGAATTGGGTTATCTTTGCATAGTTACTGCAAAAACACAGATGAAGAGACGGTTCACAAATACAGGTTTCAGAGTAACAGCCGTGTTAGTCTGTATCCGCAAAAAGAAGAACAGGAGTACTTGTGGCACCTTAGGCTTGGTCTACACTACCCCCCCTAATTCGAACTAAGGTACGTGAATAACGTAGCTGAAGTTCGAAGTACCTTATTTCGAATTAGTTCAAACTTACCTTGGTCCACACTCGGCAGGCAGGCTCCCCCGTCGACTCCGCGGTACTCCTCTCGGCGAGCTGGAGTACCGCAGTCGACGGCGAGCACTTCCGGGTTCGACTTATCGCGTCCAGACTAGACGCGATAAGTCGAACCCAGAAGTTCGATTTCCAGCCGTCGAACTTGCCGGTAAGTGTAGCCAAGGCCTTAGAGACTAACAAATTTATTAGAGCATAAGCTTTCGTGGACTACAGCCCACTTCTTCGGATGCATCCGAAGAAGTGGGCTGTAGTCCACGAAAGCTTATGCTCTAATAAATTTGTTAGTCTCTAAGGTGCCACAAGTACTCCTGTTCTTCTTTTTGCGGTTCACAAATACTACATAAATATCTCCCAGCGAGATCCAGCTCGACTATTTATGTCCGCTGCAGTTACTATACCACTTTTCTAACTGATCACAATATGCCTCCTTAAGATTTAATTCAAAAGTGCTACTAAACTTTACTTGAAATCAAAACACAATTTCCTAGTATTTGCTGTGTCCACTAACCACTTTTCCAAGTCCTAAACTCAGTCAGAATGCTTTCCTCTTTGCATCCCTCTGATTTACATTACAACTGTGTGCTGTGACTTTCTGATAGGACTAACAAATACCTTCCCAGTTTAACAAAGGCATAGTTTGTGACTTACTTCTGTGACAGCTATTTAAGCTTTACAGCATCTCTGCAAATAACAGTGAAAGTTTACCTAAAAAGAACAGGAGTACTTGTGGCACCTTAGAGACTAATACATTTATTTAAGCATAAGCATCCGAAGAAGTGGGCTGTAACCCACGAAAGCTTATGCTCAAATACATTTGTTAGTCTCTAAGGTGCCACAAGTACTCCTGTTCTTTTTGTGGATACAGACTAACACGGCTGCTACTCTGAAACTTACCTAAAGAGAGTTACGGCAACTGCAGATTCAAAGAGCGCACAGCCTGTTATGGAAGCATTACAAATAGAGCTGTTTTTAAAATGGAAAAACAATTTTGAAAAAAAAAAAGTGAAACTTGTGTCCATTTCATGGGATTCAAAGTGGATTTTTTAAAATGTCAAATATATTTAACTATTCTTTTAATTTCTAATAATTTCCTCCCCCCCCATTTCCTTTTCCCCCCTTTTTGCCACTGAGTGCAATAAAATTAACACTATCCCAACATTTTTCCTCCACATTTTCTTTTTGCCCCTCTATAATTTCTCCAAAGTTGAGGAATTTTTGAAAAATTACAGTGGGGAAAAAAGACACGGGGGGGGGGAAGAGGGAGGGCCCTGGACCTCATTCATTCTCCATAATTCTTTGGCAGAAAGGGAGAAAAGGAAAAGGGAAAATAAAAATGGGAAATTTCAAAAACAAATTTAAATTTCCATTTTCAAGAAACAAAATTCAGTTCAATCAAAAACAAAATTTTTCATTTTATTTTTAAATGTTCCATCCAAAAAATTTTAAAAAACAATTGAAAACCAGTTTTCCTGTGTCAAAATTCATTTGTGATGAAACTTCGTTTTTCTGCCAGAAATATTTTTGATCAAATAATTTCAACCAACTCAAGTTAAAGGGAGCTCAGACCCCTGCAGCAAAACACTTTCTTCTCCCTAGAACTGTGCTGCTGACCTTGGCAAAGAGTCCCTGATTTAGAGTGACAGAAGGTATAAATATCAAGTTATGCCATTTTACCCAGCTTGGCTACAGAACAAATTCCTTAGATATAAATATGCTATGTTTATAGTGATCACACTGTGTTAAGACCTGCCTTCTGACCCCTGCTCCCCATAGGCCAGATCCTTATCATCAATACAGCCCTTTGTGCTACTCTTGTGGTTCAAAATGCCCACAAAGATGCCCTCCCCAGGCATCTAAAGATTTCTCCATTGGGAGCAAATCTTTGAATGGAATAAAACCAGAGCTGGCTGGAAAAAACGTGTTTGTTTGGTTTGTTGGCTTTTAATTTTTATTTCTTTTATTTCTATTTTGTAATTGAATTACCGTGTAAGCCCTCCTTATTGAGCTACTATCAGTGGTTCAGTGTCATACTGGAAGGGCATAACGAATAGGATCCCGCAAGGATCAGTTCTGGGTCTGATTCTGTTCAATATCTTCATCAATGATTTAGATAATGACATTGAAGGCATTCTGCGGGGGTCATAGTGAAGCACAAGCTAAAGATGAGTCAACAGTGTAACACTGTTGCAAAAAAAAGTAAACATCATTCTGGGAGGTATTAGCCGGAGTGTTGTAAGCAAGACATGAGAAGTAATTCTTCCACTCTACTCTGTGTGGTTAAGCACTGGACTAAATTGCCTAGGGAGGTTGTGGAATCTCCATCATTGGAGATTTTTAAGAGCAGGTTAGACAAACACCTGTCAGGGATGGTCTAGATAATACTTAGTCCTGCCATTAGTGCAGGGGATTAGCCTAGATGACCGCTCAAGGCCCCTTTCAGTCCGACGATTCTATAATTTGGAGTCCTACGCTGGCAGTTTGGGTTCAGTGCATGAAACAATTTGGGGCTAATACTAGGCACATGTAGTCATTATCCTTCTACCACTCAACCATTGGACATTTAGTTTTTCCCCAGCAAACTGATCAGTGGCATGACATGGCCGATGCTGGCGGCATCCCCACTCCGGATGTTCATAGTCTTGTCAAAGGGCATCAGGATCTATCTCCCCATGTAAGGGTCTGTGCCCCTTCTCCCATCACTGTGGTATCTGAGCACTCCACAACTGTATTGACATGAACCCAGAAAGATCTCTGTATCTTGCTCTCCATCCCATGGAAGTGAGTTCTGGTGTCCTGGGACAGTCACCGAGAAAGCTGTCTCTCCTCAACATGAGGTGCACTCCTGAGATTGATTGTTCCAATGAAGCGTACCTCTCACTGAAAATCATGAGTGTACAAGATGAGGCAGGTGAGGTGGCCATTCCTATGGAAGACTTTAAAGATGAGATGCAAATCCCTGAATTGACCTGCTCTTTAGTGGAGAAGCAGTGAATAAGGCACAGCACTGTGGTGGTGTGGTCTTGGCAGTCTGTGATGTTGGCTAAGTGGACTGCTGTTTTATGGACCAAATGTAGCTTTGTTAAATTGACAGATTTGTTGCTAAGTACCAGGAGGTTGCTAAGTGTTAATCTGTATCCACAAAAACAACAAGGAGTCCAGTGGCACCTTAAAGACTAACAGATTTATTAAGCTTTTGTGGGTAAAAAAAACTCACTTCTTCAGATGCATGGAGGTTTGTTGCTAGGCCTATTGCATTTTACAGTAATGAAGTATGTGGGGCCACAAATACATGCATGTCACAAAGAGTCCTTATTAGTATCTGATTTGCTGAAGCAAAACGTAGCCGTGTAG
The DNA here is from genome assembly GCF_011386835.1 of Chrysemys picta bellii. Taxonomy (NCBI): domain Eukaryota; kingdom Metazoa; phylum Chordata; order Testudines; family Emydidae; genus Chrysemys; species Chrysemys picta. Next base: position 125,810,169 of record NC_088795.1, on the reverse strand, counting down.
GTAGAAACCCAGAGAAGGTGCATGTAATGCCACTCCAACACATGGAGGGTGGGATTTCCCTGTTACCACCTCTTGCTTCATCTCATTGCCAGGGAACTGAAACTCTCAGATAACCTGATGTGCCACATAAACCACCAGAAGTGGTCACAGATATTTTAAGCAGTGGCAGAACCACCCTCAGCTTTCACATTGGCAAAGGAACCCCTTCCCTGCTATGCCAGAGCAGTGTGGGAACCAGGACATGTGTAGGGAAGGGGTGCCATGCACTGCCTTCCTCTCATCTTCTCCAGTTTAGTAAAGGGGAGTTCCTCTTTCTTGTGTGTTGGTACCTACTCTAAGTCATTCCAAAGCTATGGGCAACCCTAATGCTCCTTCTCCTCAGGAGTAACTGACACCATGGCAGCCCCATATTCATCATCCCGTTTTGCATAAGGATAACTCAAGCTGCCACTCTCCCTGCTACAGTGTCCTCCTCTGCAGCCACCACTGTAACTGGATGAGAGCTTTCACCACATCTGTACTCAGACAATGGCCCCAACCCATTCCTTGACTCCTTGGTTTCCTGGTAAAACTGTGCAATTTGTCTAAGTCTGTGAAGCATTCCCTGTGGTCTGCCCCTACCAGAATCATCAGGCTGTGAGGACAAAACTATTCTATCAGAACCCATATGTTACCAGTGACCCAGAGCATCGGTATATCACTTAGAAGTGCCTGTTGTCTCTGGAAAACACAGATTCCATCTTTCAGATCCACTTCAGCAGTGCTATTGTAATCCACCGGCAAGTGTGTATGATAGGTGCCTCTTTAATCTGTAGAAGGTATGAATCTGTTACAGGCCCAGTTAGAAAGCCTTGATTCTGCAGCATAAGCTCATGTGTTTAACTCTGAAGATCCCCATTTCAGTCCCTGATGTGTTGGACAAGATGGCAGCTGTCACACTATGGGTACCATGTTGATTCATGAAATTCATTCCTGTACATAGGGGCAGTATGAGGCTACCGTGCCACTGAAATTCCATGTCAGCCCACTGGACTTCTACACAGGTGTCAATTTCACCTTAGGAGTAGTACAGATGCTTTAATATTAACATAACAAGAAAACAGGCTTCTCTTCCAAACCCAGGCACACAGTTGTTACAAAGATCTGTCCCCTTTCCAGCTAGGCCAGAGCATGCACCCATGATCCCTAAGCAGTTGATGACAACAAATGACTGAGGTGCTCACCAGTGTAATGACCAAGGCAGATATCTAAAGTGCTGTTGCATATGTCGAGATGGGAGTAGGATACTTACGATAGCACTTCCACAAATCCCTCTGGCTCAAGGCCTTGCAAGGAGGCAATTAATCAAATGAGATACACAAATATACACTAAACATTGTTCCTAGCAACGATTTATTGAACAGCTGCCAGTAAAGAACAAAGTTGTAAAAATATCACGATCTTTTTTGTAGCTTATTGTGAAACAGAAAAGAGATCGGTTCACCCAATAATGATCCAAGACCAGTTGTCCAACCAACACTGTACATCTCCATTGTTGTAGCATACAGCAACAGCATGACTGTTGGGAATAATAATAATAAATAAATAATAAGCAATGTGAAAATGGAGAGTAAAGCAGATCACTACAATTAATTTCATTAGTGCAATTGTATGGAATTGGAAAGTCATTTTAGCCGCCCTAGGGCATTTAGCCACCCAGAGTACAGACATAAAAGGAAGATATTTCCCAATCTCCAAGTATAACCAGTTTCCTAGCATGAGGGAATTGTTTTAGCATGTAGCTTTCTAATTAAACCTTGGAATAAGGCAATGGTAGATGAGATTCTGCCTTCATTTACACTGAAGTAACTCCACCTAAATTAACAGAATTAACTTTGAATTGACACTGGTGTAACTAAAAGCAGAATTTAGCTCAGTAAGGTCAAACATCTACATAGTCAGAACCCCTCAGTTCTGACTGGAAGGTGATGGCTAGAATTTCTAAGACCTGGAGTCAATTAGAGTTAAATAAACTCAGTCTCTCTAGCAGTAAATGGATCTAAATGAGGCATCCCCAGTGGAGACAGTTTTACAGCAAGCAAAGCTGCTATAAAAGGTAAGAACAGCAAGGGAAATGTAGTTTGAGTCTCTGATAAGAAGGTGTGAAGTAATTACAGGTTTCCAGCTAGCACATGCAAGTGACACATTTAGCCCCAACAGATAGTAAATGTCTAATTGACAGGTTATGGAGATTGACAGCTGTGACTTGCAGTGGAGAGAGGAATGGGAAAACAACAAGGTTGATGCTCAGACTGTCCTGTAATCGACAGTGTGTTTCTGCCACAACAGCCCAGATTCTCTGATCCAGCTGAGCTGTTGTACATATTGACTTCATGTTTTCTCAGGAGTAAATCCCAACAGTAACCTTTTATTCAAGTCTGTAGGTGAAACGCACCCCCCCTTCAGAAGGCCAGCACAAGTCGTATGCCCACTTATGCACATAGACACAACAAATCCTGCATCTTGGCAGGGGATTAGACTAGAATAGATGACCTTCACGGTCCCTTCTAACCCTAAAATTCTATGATTCTATTATTATTAATTATTATTATTATGAGGTTCCACTTAAGCCCTATTTGTTTTGAAGGCTTAAGTGGTGTCTGCAGAGGGGTAAATATCACCAGTGAATTTCGGTCCAATGGAGCAAATTTTGCTGTCATTGGCACCAGTGCAGAGGCATTGGCTTTAATGGAGTGGCATGAATGTAACTGAGAACTGACTTTGTCCCATGTATGTCCAACGCCTTTGAGATTAAACCACCTTCCTCTCCCCAGTTGGAGGTATGGAGGCAAACTGCTCAGCTTTACAGAACCAATGCTGTGAAAAGGTTCTTTCTAACTAACAATCTGCAAATCGCCTCCTTCTGGAGACCTGACTTCAAATCTGCCATAGTCACAGTTAAAAAACCTGGAATAGGTTTGGTGCTCGACCTTAGCTCTGCTGGGCACTGAGCTAGATCAGAATCAGTCCCGAAGTGGAGTAGAGTTCAGAAAAACTGGTTTCCTCCGTCTAAAAAAGACCAATTACTGGAATGAGAAGATGCTGCAGATCAGGATTCACTAACTCTCTCTATGAACCGCTTGCATGAGTCCTTCCTTTAAGAAGTGCTAACAGTCTGTTGCTTTGAGGATGAATTTTTGAAGCATTATTTAAAACTTAAATGTAACTTAATAGCAATATCAAGCTGTTATGCCTGAGTACAACACACTATCTTGGGGAGTAGTGTGTACTAGTGGAAAGGGCACCGGACTGGGAGTCAGAAGACATGGATTCTAACCCTGGCTCTATCACAAGCCAGCACTGGGACTTTGAGCAAGTCACGTCACATCTCTATGGCTAATTGTCCCCTCTCCATCCCACCTTGTCTGTCCTGTCTATTCTGTTGTTGATTATTTGTATTGCAGTAGCAACTAGGAGTCCCAGTCATGGACAAAGACCTCATTGCGCTAGGTGCTGTACAAACATAGAACAAAAAGACATTCCCTCCCTCAAACAGCTTACCGTCTAAGATATGTAAGCCCTATAGGTCAAGGACCTTCTCTTACGATGTGTATGTGCAGTATCTAGCACAATAGTCCCTGATCTCAGTTGGGGCCTCTAACTGCTACCCTATTACAAATTATAAACACTAATAATACATTCTGATATTTGTCATACTGGGGTAAATCAAGAGTATCTCCACAACAGTAAATGTGTAAAGTCCATGTAGAGAGACAAGGTGGGTGAGGTAATAACTTTTATTGGACCAACTTCTGTTGGTGAGAGAGACAAGCTTTCAAGCTTAAACAGAGCTCTTCTTTGGGTCTGGGAAACTTGGGAAGTAGATATCACTGTTAAGTTTTGTTTCTTTTTTCTTTATGTTGTGGAGTTTCCATTTCAGACAGCAAAATTCAATGTCGCCCATTGCTGTACACAATGTTGTTGTAGCTATGTCAGGCCCAGAGTCCAAAGATAAAGTCTATTTATTCATGTCTAAATACTGGAGACATCATAGCAGAATTTTCAGAAGCCTTCTTGATCCATTGCTAACTTTGCACATTCAGCAGCTGACCTTCCAGTGATCTGTCACACATCATTCATCCTCTCTTGCTGGTTGTCCCCTACAATGATGGCCTGCCACTATTCCCTCTAGGCCTGATGGGACCAAAGAACCTAAGTTTGCACCTGTTGATTTCTGACTGCAGAGTCCGCTTCTCTCCAATAATATTTCTAGCATAAGTTTGTCATCATTTCCAATCAAGAATCTTTGTCAGCACCACATCTCCAAGGCATCAATTTTCTTCTCGTCAGCAGCATTAGTTTTCCAGGATTCACATCCATAAATTGCTATGGAAACTATTAAGCTTTTCACTTCACCAGTTGAACCTTTGTACATATCAAGATGCCACAGTTTTTCCACACTTTCGTCAGAGAGGCCATGGCTGAGTGAGCCATACCTAGACTTCTTCCGCTTTCCTTGGCGAAGCCTCCTTGGTTGGATATATGTAATCCCAGATAATTAAATTCATCAACTGCCTCTACAGCTTGACAATTGATCATGCAGTCTGCTTGTATCCTGTTATTATTGATCATGTCAGCATGCATGCATTTCGTTTTCACCAAGTTCAGAGATAGTCCATAGCCTCACTGACTGTTTCTATGGACTCCAACATTCATTGCATTGCATAGATGGTTGCACCAAAGAGCATTGTTTTGTCAGCATATTGGAGGTTAGTTAACAAGTGTCCACCATTGGAAGTCCCAGCTCCTTCCACTTAAGCCCTGGAAAGTTTTGATAATCTCATAATAAAGTCTGCATACACACTGAAAAGAGATGGGGACAGAATGCACTCTTGTCTCACACCCTGCCCAATGAAAAACCACTCACTGTTGCCCATTGCTGTCCACACCCTGATCTGCTGTTGACAGTACAGACTTGCAATGAGTTCAGTGAGATGCTTTGGAGTCCCCATGCCTGCCAGTATCCTCCAGAGACTGTCATGTTGGACAGTATCAGACACTTTGGAGTAGTCAATGGAACACAATCAATGGATGATTATATTCCTGTCATTTTTCAATGACATGACATGACAGATGTTTGTGATTTGATCATGTGCCTTGTCCCTTTCTAAAACCAGTTTGTTGTGATGGAAGTTCTATCATTCACGTCATGTGACCTTGAATTATGTAGAGTAGCACTTTACTCAGGTGCAATATCAGGGACATGGTATGATAGTTGCTTTACCATATTATATCCCCTTTCTTTGGTAAGGGCAAAAAGATTCCCTTCATCCATTTGTCCAGCCAATTTCTAGTCATCCATACATTGTTGCAAATTTTCCACATGAGATTGAGATCAATCAATTTGCTTGGTGTATTAATGAGGGTCTCTTCGAACTATTCATAGAACTCACCACAGCAGCAGCAGCTTCTGTTATAGGGTATAAGCCAGTATGATCAATATATTAACTGGCTTCCCTCAAAGGTGAATTGTTATGATTCTATCCCTGATTGGATTGTATCCAAGCACACACTTTGACATCTCCTTGAATGCAACTCTGTTTTCTCTCACTTTCTCAGATCCTGAGTACTACACTGGATACCCATCCATTGTCATGAAATGACCCCACAACATTCCATCGCAACTCTGAGGTTCCATATATACCTATCTTACATCTCTCCAATTCCTTGGTCACCAATGGTAAGCTTCCTTTCATACATACTCCTCAAATTCCAAGTTCCTAATCTGCTAATTTGTTTATCAAGGTTCAGGTCATTCTTTTCTTTGGTGCAAACATCAGGCACTGTACTTCCCAAAGATTTGGTACAACAACATCATAACCTCCACCAGTAATGTTAATGGCCCAAACTTCCTCCTCAATATTATTTGCTGTGTCTTCTGGCTTAAGACATTGTCCAGCACCTCAGTAGATCATATTGCTTTTGTTCTGCCATGATAGTTCTTGTAGGAAAAAATACAGAGGGTGGTTTCCTGTTGTCGTCCCTCCAGTTTATGGCTGCTGTTAAATTGTGGTTTAGCATTTCTACTTTCAGTGGCACTTCTTCCACTGAGGGTCTTACTATCCTCCCAGGCATTCATCCATCTGAAATCATTGGCACTTGCTGAGGGAATACCTATACTAGAAACACTACAACTGCACTACTGTAATGTAGACACTAAATACAGTGATGGAAGGGGTTCTTCCATCACTGTAGTAAATCCACCTCTTAAAGAAGTAGTAGCTAGAGTGACAGAAGAATTCTTCCATCTACCTGGTGTTGTCTATACAGAGAATCCACCGTTTACACTGGTTTAAACATGCAAGTGACCCATGTACCAAGCTGCAGAAACCCACCATGGTCTCTGCCCATATGATTGGACGAACATTCCTTCCTGACCCTAAATAGGACGATCAATTGGACTCTGAGCATGTGGGCAAGACCCACCAGCCAGACACCTGGGAAAGAGTTTTCTTTAGATGGGGAGAGCTCAGAGATACTCAGAGTGTCCCATCTCCAGCTGTTGGAGATATTTGCTAATAGCAAACGTGGATGGACCATATGCCATTTTGAGCAACCTCATCATACAATCCCCTCCATAAACTTCTCAAGCTCAATCTTTAAATGCTAGGTAACGGAATGCGTTACCTAGGGAGGTGGTGGAGTCTCCTTCCTTGGCGGTTTTTAAGGCCCGGCTTGACAAAGCCCTGGCTGGGATGATTTAGCTGGGAATTGGTCCTGCTTTGAGCAGGGGGTTGGACTAGATGACCTCTTGAGGTCCCTTCCAACTCTGATATTCTATGATTCTATGATTCTATGATTAAACCAGTTAGGTTTTTTGCCCCCACTGATCCCCTTGGAAGGCTGTTCCAGAGCTTCACTTCTCTGATGGTTAGAAATCCTTTGTCTAATTTCAAGCTTAAAACTTATTGATGGCCAGTTTATATCCATTTGTTCTTTTGCCAACATTGGCCCTTAACTTAAATAACTTCTCTCCCTTCCTCTGGTTTATCCCGGTGATGTATTTATAAAGAGAAATCATATCTCCGGCCTTCGTTTGGTTAGGCTAAACAAGCCAAGCTCCTTAAATCTCTTCTCATAAGGCAGGTTTTCCATTCCTCATCCGAGGACCCCTTCTCTCCACCTGTTCCAGTTTAAATTAATCTCTCTTAAACACGGGAGACCAGAATTGCACACAGTATTCCAGATTAGGTCTCACCAGTGCCTTGTACAATGGTAAAAACACTTCCCTGTCTCTACTGGAAATGCCTTGCTTAATGCACACTAGTATTGAATTAACCTCTCTCATGGCTGCATCACATTTGTGGCCCATAGTCATCCTGCGATCTACCAATGCACCCAGATCTTTCTCCTCCTCTGTTGCTTCCAACTGGTAAGTTCCCAGTTTATAGCAAAAACTCTTTGTTAGTCCCTATGTGCATGATCTTGCACTTCACACTATTAAATTTCATCCCATTTCTATTACTCCAGTTTTCAAGGTTGTCCAGATCTTCTTGTATGATATTCCAGTCCTCTGCCGTCTTGGCAACACCTCACAACTTCATGTCATCTGCAATTTTCATTTGTACACTCCCACTTTTTGTTCCAAGGTTATTAATGAAAATATTAAATAAGATTGATCCCAAGGCCACTCCTTAAGTATACTACAAAATCAGTTTGATAACCAAGCTTCAGGTTACTTTGGGAGTCAATAGGAGTTAGGTCCCAACTCCCTCTGATCCATATGAAAATTCCAACCTTTGTTTTCTCTGTCTTTCAGATTGCAACATATTTGGAACAGGGATTGTCTTCAGCTTGTGCCTTGTACAGTGCTGGGAATATCATCAGCATTTAGCAAGTAATAAACAAAGAGAGAGATTAAATACAGAGGCAGATGAGGACAAGTCTGCCAGACTCATGGTGTTAGGTTTACTCCTGAATTTATTGTAGAGAATCTGGAGGAAGTAGGGGAGAAATTCATTGTTGGCCCTTGGTGCAAAGGATGAGAGACAGAGGGGTTGAAGCTAAACCTAGGAAAAATACTTAAACTTCAACAGCCAGCAAAGGGATAAACGTTATACAGATGTTCTGTACTTAGTTATACATTGGATGTCTATGCACAGCAATGGCTTCAGTGAGTGGAGTCTGCAGCAATCTCTGGGCCTGATCAAAAGCCAATTATGGGATTGATTTCAATGGGCTTTGGATCAGACCATCTGATCCCCCACAGTGTCAATGTCCTGGATTTTGTATCAAGATGGCAATTCTATGAGTAAGGCCACTTATCAAGGTGGCAGCTTAGAGACTAACATTTATTTTGCCTGCATCTGTAATTTTCACTCCATGCACCTGAAGAAGAGGTTTTTTTTACCCATGAAAGCTTATGCCCAAATAAATCTGTTAGTCTTGCTGTTTTTGTGGATACAGACTAACACAGTTACCCTGATACCTATCAGGGTGGGTGCGATGGAGGGTGAATGTCAAAAGATTTGGCAATTCAGTTGGGTTAAGCACCCAAAAGATACGTCTCCAAAATATCCAGCCTCCTGGGACTGCAAAAGTGGACTGGCAATCTTGATGGAATAGTCTTTCTTGGGGTACATTGTCACTTCTGCTGCAGGTCCCAGCGGGAACTAGGAAGTGTATAAAACAAAGTTTGGGTGAAAGCTTGAGCTGACTAACTTATAGTGGTTAACATCCTTAAATGAGTCCCTCTCCAATACCCTCTTCCCCCTCCAGATCAGGGAAATTTTTATAATGTAGGTCTCAACAAACCTGCCACAAGCATAACAGGTGAACAAGAGATCTGGACCGAGGGATTTGTTAGAAATTGGATATAAAGTTGATAACTGGTTATTGACAATGAACATTTTAAAAATGTTGTTCTTATTTATTTTTTGTCTAGTTTATTAGCATAGAGTCATTTTGATTTTTCACTTTAGCCTTTTCCTTTGCTATATTGCCCTGGTCTGTTCTCCATAGGTAAGTCATTCCACCTGAAAACTGCACATTCACACTCTGCCTCTCTGAACATTTTATTATTCAGTTTCCCTGTTGATTTCCCAAAGCCCTTCACTTCCCATTCTACAGATATTACATTTTCAGAGTTACAGGCTGAAAGATCATGGAATGTAAAGGAGTGGGTTTTTTTTCTTCTTTTCTATCAGTAGCTGACAGATTGGATCTTATTAATTGAAGAACAGCCAAATTGTGTGAGTGTGACCTGCTGCACAGGGCTAGGAGCTTTTTGTGGTGAGTTTTAGCAAGTGACAGGCTGGCCATGCTAAAAGGAAGTAGAGTAAAAAATAAAAATATCAAAATATACAGGTATAGTTCTGCATTTAAAATAGCTTTTATGTGTCATTTACTGTGGCAACAGGGTTTAATTTAGAGTTGAAGAGAGTTAAATAGAGCACAAACATTTTGCTGACTCTCTCCAAAGGGATGAGCTACACCTGTAGTGAACACATTTGAATAGACTCTAGCTTCTGTTCTGAACTATGCTTTTGTAATCTTAAGTGTATGTTCATTGGAAATATGGAAGTCCCACCAAACCCCTCATTGGGAATTGCCTCGCACTGAGACTCCATTAGTCCACTCCTGTACATTGCTGCAGGAGTGTCAAGGAGTTTTTGGGGCCAAACTCAGCTCTGGGTACCACAGGTGTAAATTCAGAGTGACTCCACCTAAGTGAATAGTGCTATCCTGGCATTGAGTGGTGTAAATGATATCTGAACCTGGCCCTAATGCTTTTTAGTCATAAGAATGCTAGGATTCCTTGCTGTCTTCAGATGGAACAAAAACCCTGGTATCTAGTTGTAGCGGTTCTGGAGTTGCAGTAGCTGCCACTAAAATCAGGCTGGAATTGTAGCAGGGAGACTAAAGCTAGTTAAAATGTAAAGATGTGATGGGATGTAATCTCTCCCTATTTGCCACAGCTGGTGATATCTGCTCTAGATCTTTGAAATAATGGGAATCCCAAGTTCATATAACTTTTGTTTCTATATGACTGGCTCCCCCTCAAAAAAAAAAAAACCCAAACATTCTACCTTGTCTCTTATCCTCATAATGCTTTTTAAGGATTGACCCAGCACTTAACATAGCACTCCTCGAATCAGGATAATTTTCAGTCCCAGCATTGGTCTAAGCAGCTGGACTCAGAAGGACCATATTCCTAGTTCTATAGTGTGTGTTCTGGTACTTCAGGTCTTGAATAGAAGCTGTGAAGGAAGATCAGAGAGATTCTGTAGGCTGGTGAATCTAATCACCCACCTGGGACAAATAATTGGCCACATCTATTTCAGTCTGTAACCCTTTCCTCAGGGATCTGTTTTACTCTTTAACACACACAAAAACAGGACCAATCACAGAACAACCTGGTTTATAGTCTAAGATTGTGAGGCTCTCTGCTATCTTAATGTGCTAAACCATCCCATCAACATAGAGGAGTCTATAGGGATTGCCTAGCCTCCCACAGCCTTCTGCAGTAGCCCCAGGAGAGTGCACTCCCAACCCCCCAATCCTGGCCTCTCTCACAGAGCTGAGACCCGCCTTTATATCCCTGTCTGGGACTCATCAGTCCCAATCAATAAATGCTGTGTAGGTGGGTCAGATGACTCCCAGCACCTGACTGCTGGGCACCTCTCCAGAACAGGGCTGGCTGCTCTCTGTCCCTTAAAGGGGCAGACTGCCCTGTTACAGTTGGTAATCCGAATGATACTGTTTTGTACTTGTGACTTGGATGTGTGGAACTGGCTCTTTTACTCCCTTCTGCCATAGCTTAGCATAAGTGCTCTAAGGACAAAATTCTGTGCCCCCATCCCGCGGCAGGCCCTGTTTCCAGCATGCAGCCCAGTGCTCTGTGGGATAGCAGAAGTGGTCTTTGCAAGATCATGGCCTAAATCTATGATTAGGGGCCAATCTTGCAGTCTTAATCCTGGCAAACTCCCACTGACTTCAACATCAGGGAAGAAGACGAGAGCGGAGAGGAAAAATGCAATGGCACAAGCTCCGAATGGGTTGGATCAGTGGCCTACAGCTGTCAGTGCCCCACAGACTGATGCATTCCACTTACTGACATGCTGAATCAAAACGGGATTTCCAATCAACCAAAAAGTTTCCAAGTGTTTTCCCACCAGTCACTCTGCTATTCCTGCCATAGAACACCCTATCTATTTGTAGGAAACCTAACAAACTGCCTTTGTGCCAAACTACCACCACTGTCTAAGCATGGGAGAAAATGAAAACTGATGGGTGCAGGTCCACAAACAGAACAGAAAGCTTCTGCCTCCTGCAGTGTAATAGATATTAAAAGACAAATGCGCCTCATTAGCAGCAAACTCAGAGTAGACCCACCATGCACGGCAATCCCCAGACAATGATTTTTAATCGCCATCTCCACACAAAGAACTGCTTTAAACCAGCCTGTCATTAATCCTGGCTTACATCTGTGTGACTCCAAAGTCAACGTTGACTCCAAATCTTTTAGAAAAAGCAATTTCTTCTAGGAGCGCTGGGAAGGATAGAGCTGAAAAATATCTATTGAGTCTGAGAGGGCTTTCTTTTTCCCTATTGTGTCTCATCAAATATTATTGAAGACATTCATAATCTCACACTACGCCTCATTTATATTTCAGATTTGTACAGCAGAATCATGGGGGAGGGGTGTACTTTATTCATTACCCAAGGGAAGAAGAATTTGGCATATTTGTATTACCTGTTGCCTACTGAAAACAAACTTGCATAAGTACATCATGATGAACAAAAATCAACCCCCAATTAAACATGGGGACACAAGGCCAAATTTTCTAGACTCATTCCCTCCCCCTGATCCAGTTCGCTTAACACTCACTCTGAAAACCAACCAAATCCCAATTCTGGACACTCCCAATTTCCCTGTGTTCACTCAGGCCCTGAGCAAAGCACTTACAGACATGCTTGAGTGTCATCTACTTCAGTGAGAGTTGAACATGTGCTTAAAGTTAAGTGTGCTCAAGTGTTTAGCTGAATCAGGGCTTCATCCTCTCTGCCCATTGCATTTTCAAATCCCTCCTACAATATCCTTGGGTGCTACAGGAAGTTGACTGACATAATTACCTTGTAGAGAGACAAGGTGGGTGAGGTAATATCTTTTACCAGACCAACTTCTAAATGAAGATAAAAGATATTACCTCACCCACCTTGTCTCTCTAATATGCTGGGACCAACACGGCTATTCTGTGATGGGGTGTCCATCCCACACTGGACTGGAAGCAGGGCCGGCTCTAGGATTTTTGCAGCCCAAAGCAAAAACAATTTTGGCCGCCCCCCCCCACATTCTTTAATTACCCCACCCCCGGCCCTGCCTCAACTCCGCCCCTTCCCCAAATCCCCAGCCCTGCCTCCTCCCCCTAGGCTCTCAAGCCTAGGAGGGAGGAAGGGAGGGGGAGAAGCGGCGCCCGCTCCGCGGCCACTCGGAGTCTCCCCCTCCCTCCCAGGTTCTCAAACCTGGGAGGGAGGGGGAGACTCCGAGTGGCCGCGGCGCGGGCGCCGCTCCTCCCCCTCCCTCCCAGGCTCCCAAGCCTGGGAGGGAGGGGGAGCAGCGGCGCGCGAAACAGCCGCTTGGGATCTCCCCCTCCCTCCCAGGTTTGAGAGCCTGGGAGGGAGGGGGAGACCCCGAGCCGCCGCGAAGCGCGAAACAGCTGATTCGCGCGCCCTGGCAGCAGCAGCGGAGGTGAGCTAGGGCGGCCGGGGCACATTTTTAGGGGAGGCATTCTGGTGCCGGCCATGCCGCCCCTAAAAATGTGCCACCCCAAGCACCAGCTTGTTTTGCTGGTGCCTAGAGCCGGCCCTGACTGGAAGGGGTTAAGGTGGCCAGGTCAGCCTATCAACTGCACCTAGAGAAGCCAGGGAGGGCTGGAACCTAATTGCTGAGAGCACCCAGCTGAGGAGGAACAAGTGGGGCCTATATAAGCCAGGAACCTAGTAACAGAGTGACACTCGTTGGGAAGATGGAAAAGCTTGAAAGCTGGCACACCCAGCACAAGGGGGGAGCCAGGTGGGTAGGAAGTAGTCTGAGGCAGGAGCAGTGAGGGCTGGGAGAGTAAAGCCCAGAGCTGTTAGGTTGAGGGAACCTGGAGTAGTGAGTGGGTTTGGGTTTCCCTACTGGCCACAGGAGAAGTGGCACCATCAGGACAGTACTGGAGAACACCGTCTGAGACTGTTTGTGCAGAAGGACTTTGGGTAACTCCTGGAAGGGGAAACCACTTAGTGACTCAGCCAGAGCGCCAAGTCATGAAGAGGAGGCTGTGGTTGCTGGAATGAGAGGGGCCATAGGGTGAGATAACAAAAGGAGGGCACTATCACTAGCCAGAGCTAATCCCCAGGATCACCAAGAGGAGGTGCCACCTGCAGTGAGCATATCCTTTGACAGACTTCATATTAATAAATAGAGAGCCCTCTGTAAAATAAAAATTCTTCCAGAGACTGGGAAACTGAGTTTCCTACAGATCATTCCAGCAGGGCAGCGTTTTCCCCCATTTTGACATATATTTCCTTTGCCCAATGGACATGGGGGCAGATCCATCAAACATGAGATCTGCAGGAAAATACTATGGAGCTTGAGCCTTTCAACGGGGCATTTGTCCAACTTCTCAGTGTCATTGAACTATTCCTCTGCTCTCCTCTTCTTCCCCAATGCTAAAGTGGGAGGAATTTGCCAGGGTTGAGACTGAGATCTGCCCCATAATTCATATGGTTAGGCCATGATCTTACACACGTAGAGTTCCGTTGACATCGCTATGTAGGGTGCAGGAATGTTTCTGCACGCAGTCAGTTGCAGGGTCTTAGTTAGTGAACCTTTGGAAAATGCAGGGATCCATTTGATTGAAAGAGGCTGTGTCGCTTCAGCAGGGTTATCTTTATGTCTGGTCAGTGTGATTTCTTTTTCCAGTCAAATACAAAGAGTTGAAACATAGTATAAACATTTGTTCTATAAGCTTCCCTTCCAACTTCTCTGGACAAGTGGTTGAAATAACAATACTTGGCCCTTACATAACGTCTTTCATTCATAGATTCCAAAGTTCTTTACAAAGGAAGGTTTAAAAAAAAATCATTGCCACCATTATACAGCTGGGGAAACTGAGGTACAGACATCAGGGGTAGCCGTGTTAGTCTGTATCTACAAAAACAACAAGGAATCTGGTGGCACCTTAAAGACTAACAGATATACTTGGGCATAAGCTTTCGTGGGTAAAAACCTCACTTCTTTGGAAGAAGTGAGGTTTTTTCTCACGAAAGCTTATGCCCAAATATATCTGTTAGTCTTTAAGGTGCCACCAGACTCCTTGTTGTTTTTGAGGTACAGAGAGGTGACGTGATTCACCCAACTTCACACTACAGGACAGTGGCAGAGCTAGGACTAGATCCCTTATCTTCTGACTTCCAGTTTAGTGCCCTAGCTACGGCATGGTGGTGCTGCTGCTGTACGCTTGGGTGGGAGAAAGGGGATATATAAACCCCACAGTGTAGCAGCCACAAAGGGGTTAACCAGTAGATAGTTATTTCCCCACCTGTGACTAGATGGCTGACCAGCAACAGCTGACAGAAGCCTTCAAAAGAGAGGAGATGTCAGAGGAAAAGCTGCCAGGAAAAGCAGTTTAGGGAAAGACCGCCTAGATAGCTGCAAGAGGTCCAGCCTATAAGGGGCTACATGGTGCCAGGGAAGTAAGGGTCCTGTGTATCAGCCTCAAGGGAGGAACTGGTGCAGGGAAACTGCAGCAAAGCAAGGAAAGCAGATTCTAGCTGCTTAATACAGGGTCCCTGGGTTGGAACCTAGACGAGAAAGAGGGCAGTTCTGAGTTCCCCTAATGACCCCCCAGGAAGCGAAGAGCAGGGGGGACTCCTGACTCAAAAGGGGATAAGGACTATCAAGCCCAGGATGAGTCTGCAGAACTGGGACAGGATCATTAGACTTCTGCTTCATTGGACTCTATTACCCTGGAAGAGATAGGACTCTAAGTGACCTGGTCAGTGTGCTGAATCATGTGAAGGGTAGACCAGCCTAGGCTCGGAGTGACCCAAGCTGAAGAAGCTGTGAAAACCATGCTCACCCACAAAAGGGCGTGTCAACCAGTGAGTGACCATCTCCTCTCCCCAAGGTGGTGAGCTCTGGAAACCCTTCCTCTTTTCAGAAGCTATTCTACAAGTACTTGTCACCTCCAAAGTTTTGTTTTTAACTTCTGTGTTTTACATTTTTGGCAATTTATTTTTGTTTTGCTACAGACTGTGGGGCATGATGAGGTATATGAAATGTAGCTGTACAAATGTTGGAGTTATGACAGCCCCAAAATGGTCATTTAAAATGTGTTTTTAAATAATCTCTCGGATCCTAAAAAGATCAGAAATCTGCATGAAAACGTGGTTTCTGTTAGGTAATACATGACCTCTCTCTACCTTCATTAATTAAAACTTAGTGAGTATTAAGGAATAAAGAGGAAGGATGGCCTAATGGTTAGGGACCTATGAGACCTCTGTTTAATTTCCTGCAGAGCCATAGACTTCTTGTGTGACCTTGAGCAAGTCATTTAATCTCCCTAATCTTTATCTCAATTTTACAGATGGGGCAACTGAGGCAAAGAGCAGTGAAGTGATTTGCCCCTGGTCACCCGGCAGGTCAGTGGCAGAGCCAGGAATAGAACCCAGATCTCCTGAGTTCCAGGCAGTGCTCTGCCAATTCTGCCTCTCTTCCTCTACTGCAGTAAGAATTGGGGTGCTCAGATACTAATGGGAGCAATATAAGTACCTAGATCAATATTAATATGTTTTTGGAAAGGTGAGAGGCTACTGAAAGTTAAATCCATTGCTAAAATGTAATAGACACCCCCACCCCAGGGGATGATAGATATCAAACCAGAATAAAAGGAACTTCACTGCAGAATGTTGCCCTTCTGTTTGCTTGACCAGTATTGGTAAATCAACCCTTGGCTGTATGAACAGGTGGATTTTGCTGCACGAGTTAGCGTGCAAATTGCCATTCATTAACTGTGGAGTTCAAAGCTGTTCAGAGATCTGCTGTGCAGTAGATTAGACCCTTGATTTAAGTTTTTTGGAGGGAATTTAAAAGTAGGGGGTGATGTGGAAGATTTTATAGTATTTATATAAATATTTTTTAAAAATGTAAATGGACAAAAAGCTGGCGCTGGGGGTTGGATTGTCAACCCAAACATGACCGCAAATATAGAAGACCCAAAGAAGCAAAACTTGCTACAAATAACAATGACCCTGACTTATGAATTCCCAGTGCTCAGTAGTGTGCTAGGAACCTTATAGGACATAGAGATAGATACAACTTGCCTTAAGGAGCTTCCAGACATGACACTAGTGAGGGATTCACAGAACAGGTGGAGAAATAACACTGGATGAGGACTGTAATAATAAAGTCAGGCAATTATTTACATTTGCCATGTGTATGTCTTGGTGGTTATGTTACTTGTACTGCAGACTCTTTGGGGGCTAGTGACTGGGTTCATGGCCAATGACAAGGGCTCCTAGGCACTATGGTATTACAGATAATTAAACAGACGTATATAGATTCTTTAATAGATTCATAGATTCTAGGACTGGAAGGGACCTCGAGAGGTCATCGAGTCCAGTCCCCTGCCCTCATGGCAGGACCAAATACTGTCTAGACCATCCCTGATAGACATTTATCTAACCTACTCTTAAATATCTTCAGAGATGGAGATTCCACAACCTCCCTAGGCAACTTATTCCAGTGTTTAACCACCCTGACAGTTAGGAACTTTTTCCTAACGTCCAACCTAAACCTCCCTTGCTCCAGTTTAAGCCCATTGCTTCTTGTTCTATCCTTAGAGGCTAAGGTGAACAAGTTTTCTCCCTCCTCCTTATGACACCCTTTTAGATACCTGAAAACTGCTATCATGTCCCCTCTTAGTCTTCTCTTTTCCAAACTAAACAAACCCAATTCTTTCAGCCTTCATAGGTCATGTTCTCAAGACCTTTAATCATTCTTGTTGCTCTTCTCTGGACCCTCTCTAATTTCTCCACATCTTTCTTGAAATGTGGTGCCCAGAACTGGACACAGGCCCCCGGCAGGCAGCATACCTCCCAAGATAAAATGTCAGGGCGACAAATGGGCGCCTCCATCCCCCTCAGCAGAGGGTCTCCAACCATCACTACCCTATGTTTCCTATTTGCAGTGGTGGCAGCAGACCTCCCAGCCTTAGGGGTACGAGGCTTCTCCTCCTCTACTGTAGGGGGTGATTCCTTCTCTCCTGTATCAAGAAGAGCATAATGGTTACCTATTACCATGGTGGGAGGGTTCGGAGCAGGGGCGGAGCACTGTCTGCTGCCGGAAGTAACCAGCTGCCAATGTTTACCCTGAGCCATCTCCTCCTCCACCAGTGGTGTGTCAGCAGTCCTGTGTACTGGGACAGCTACCTCAGCTGTCCTCACATGGACACTGTCCAGGAATTGCTCGTGGATTTGGATGCTCCTCAACCTAGCCACCTCGTCCTGTAGCTCTCCCACCTGCTGCCTAAGAGATTCCACCAGCAGGCACCTTTCACATTGGATGGTCCCCCCAGCCTGGATGTCAGTAAGTGGGAATTGCAAATCACAGTCTCTGCAAAACCACACCAGGATCTGGGTAGAAGCATCCACGCTCAGGCGCTCTGTCTGGCTACAGGCGCAGGTGGAGGAGACAGAAGCAGTGCTGGCACAGGTGTTGCGGGTCTTCCTAACCATCGTGGGACTCCCTGTCAAACTCCCTTGTCTGCAGCCCCCCCGTCCGCTTATCCCTATTATCTGCATAGATATAAATAGTTAACACTCACTATAAGCACACATGCTGTAAAGAATTTTTTTTTTAAAGTTGTCAGGTTAACTACTCCAATGGGCTCTCAAAAACGCAGGGCATGATACTCTGTATACAAAGGACAAGCTTAGGTCAGCCCAGACCCAGTGGAGTAAGCCTGCAAGGACTACTTGCATGAGTAAAGATTGCTTATGTGAGTAAGGGAGGGTCTGCAGGATCAGACCCTTCCTTGAGGCATATCAAGGGAAACCTATTTAGCCTAATGACAGATAATGAGAGCCACTAAGTCTGGCCAATGTTAGCAAAAATTATGCTTAATTGGGATGTATTCAGTCAATGCTAAGAGGTTAAGTGGTGTTAAATAAGTGTGAAATTTTCTAAGCTTCAGTCTCTCTTAATATGGAAATTGACAAACAAAGATCAAAATCAGAAATAAACCCATCCACTAGGCCACACTATCCTGCTTCTCAACATACAGTGTCATCTTCTCTGAGCCTGCCATACTGCGTGCTGTTTGCATCTCTGCACTACATGTGAAGCCTCCAAAAGAGGGGGAGGGAGCTGCTTTTGCACTGTGCACTTTTGAACTTGTGCAAAGGGACAAATCAGCCTTTGTAAATGAAGTTGAGGGAAAGCAATCACCACATACACCCCACCTGGCACATAACTGTAGCTATTAATTGACTGTATCACCACCATTTCAAGTGGCAAACAGCCAGCAACATCAACATTTCTTGAGAAAATATCTGTGTGTCCTGCATGGGGAGGCAGATGAGAAGAAAAAGGGTTTCTATTATTACACTCCTAATTTGCTAACCTCTTTCCCCATTACCACAACAAACTTTTCTTTAGAGAAAACATAGGCACCTGAAAGTTATTGTCATAGTGGATCAGATCAGTTCTCTATATGGTCCAGCATCCTATCTCTGGTGGTGGCCAGGATCAGATACTTCAAAGGAAGATGCAAGAAACCCCAGAAAGTTCAAAGATGGAATATCCTGCCTATGGGAGAAGCCTAGATAGTTAGTAGTAAGATTTATTCCCCTTAAAAGTGCACATATATTTTTATATCTGCATCTGATGAAGTGGGTTTTAGCCCATGAAAGGTTATGCCCAAATAAATTTTAGTCTCTAAGGTGCCACAAAGACTCCTCGTTGTTTTTGCTGATACATACTAACACGGCTACCCCTCTGAAATATATATTTTTTATGCTTATCTCATGTAACTATGTGTATGCTCATTACTTAAGAGAAGTCCTATGGCTGTGTTACACAGGAGGTCAGACTAGCTGATCACAGGGGTCTCTTCCAACCTTAGAATCTATTAATCCATTCATGGTCAGATTGTCAAAAGAGCTCAGCACCCAAAGTGCCTAGTTACTTTGGTGCCTGAGTGGGAGCTGAGCTCTTGAAAATCTGGCCCTTAATGTCTAATTCTTTTTTTTTTTTAATCCTGCTAAGCTTTTGGCATCAGTAGTATCATGCAGCAGTGAGTTCCAGAAGTCAATTGTGTTGTGTAATAAAAGATATTTTCCTTTAATCACCTGTAAGTTTCAGTTTCATTGGATGATGTCTTGTTCTTAGGGACTGCTTGCAGGAGAATCCAATTTGCCTTCTCTTCATCACTCATTTTATATACAGCTAATGAATCCTCACTGGTTCTTCTCTCTAAACTAAACAGTCTGTCTTTTCAATTTCTCCTCATCTGGATGTTGTTCCGTGCCCCTAAGCATTTCCATCACTCATCTCAGGACCCTTCTATTTTTGCTATATCTTATTGGAGGTGAGGAAAAACAGGGTTTAGCCGATGTAAGGGCATGCCATCAGTTCATGGAATTGTGTTCTAATATTTTCAGCATTATTCCTTGCCCCATTCTTTGTACATCTTAGCATGCTGTTTTCCTGTTTGACGGCTGCTGCAGACTGAGCAGTGTTTGTCACTGAGTTGTCCTCCACACCGATGGTCAAATCTTTTTCCTGAGATGTTATTGTTAATTTGGAACCCAGCAATGTTTGAGTAGTTTGAATTGATTACTCCTACCAATGGGCATCCCCTTGTATTTGTCAACAATGAATTTGTTGCCTTTAGGTGGCCCAACAGGCTAGCTTTGTTAAATCCCGCTGGAATTCTTCGAGTCTTGGTAAACCTAATCAATCTAAATAGGACTCGGTCTGAACAAAGGGATCCAAATCTGTTCTCGTGCGAGGATCTCAGAGATGACAATTTAGAAGCAGAGCTCCTATCCTGAATAGGTATTACAAATCCCACCAAAAAGATCTAGCTGTCTGAGGTACTTATACACTCCCCAGGAGCATAGCATCTGAGCACCTCCCAATATTTAATGCATCTATCCATATCTTACAGACAGGGAACTGAGGCACAGGGATATATACAAGGTCACATAGAAAGCCCATGGTAGAATAAGGAATTGAGCCTAGGTCTCCTGGGTCCCAGGCTGGCACCCTAACCCTAGCTATCCTCTCCTGAGATGAAAATATTGAGTCCAATTCAATATCCTTGACCAAATTATTCCTTCCACCAGTGCTACGCAGTCATCTTTGTACCATCCGGCTGCTGCCCTCCACTTGAGGAGGTGGCTACATTTCATGTATCGTTTCTGATCTAGTTTTCATATGAACAGCTCTCTATAAAGGTAAAACACATAAAAAGGGGGCTTTGAGAATAATTAGGATCCACACTATGGTCCTCTGCCTGTACTGGGTTGTTACCTACATGATATTCTACTAAATGGTTTCCTTCCCTCCCCCCCCCCCGCGCCTTTTTTTTTTTTTTTTTTTTTTTTTAATTCTCCCTCATTTCTTTGTAATTGTTCCTATCTGGTGGTATTTGACACCTCCTGGGGAATTTTGGCCAGGAGCCAGTAGGAATGGAGAGCAGCTGAAAGTGGCTTGGCTGATAATTCTGTGGTTTCTCTATAGAGCTCCAGGCAAGTTTCACACAAACAGCGAACAAAGTACTGCTTCTTGCTTTTAGAAAGAGGAGAGGAGAGGGAATCGGGTTTCTATGGGACAGATTTCCTGACAAATTCAACTTTATATAAGGATAAAGTAGCTCAATTGCAAGTTCTAGCAAGACAAGACCTACAGCCAAAATTCAGCCACCAACTGCAGGTGCTAAGAGCCACACCGATTGTCAATGGGTCCTGTAGTATAAACAAGAAAACTGTTTGTTTGATTTCTAGCTCTGGATATTTTGCTCAGATGCCATTTGTTTACTAAGTTCTGAATGGCTTTCAGCATTTACAGATGTAAAGCCCCTGGCTGAGAAGGTCATTAAAAATTGTCTGAAAGGTTGGGTTAAATCTGAGAAAATCCACAGGGGAACCAAACTAATTAATTATGTTTTTGTAATGCACCTATGAGAACAATGGCTAAATCTCTGAGCTGTTTGAAGGAGCTGTTTAAAAGCAAATTAAGGCAACTATCTACTGTAAATGTACAGTTAAATTGCCTGCTAAAGAGGGAACCCAGGCAAACTTGTTTACTCTGATTCTGAGTCTATTTGAATATTTGACTCAAAATGCTGCTGGGTTAGGGGAAACAGGGAGGCAAAAAAAAAAGTGAAATAACAGAGCAAAGAATGAAAAACAAATAGAAAGATAATGAAAATGAGTGAATAAAACCTCTATGTAGAACTGAATCCGACTTGACAAACTGCAGAAAGCATCCCACATTACTGCAGGATCTTAGCAGTCTCCCTTCAATTGTTCATTAAATTCATTTATGTCCTGTCTTAAAAGTAGATTGCAAGCTCTTCAGGGCAGGAACCTTATCTCACTGTGTGTTTATACAGCACCGAGCACAGATAGGTCATAAACTTGATGGAGCCTTTCTGTTCTGCCATAGGGAAAATTAATAATACTGTTCTGGTAATATAGTAAAGTGGTCATGATAGGGTTAATGGGGGTTCTCCCAGAGTATTATGGGATGGAACCATGCTCCACCCCTTGCTTGCTTACTTACTGGCTTGTAAGTGGGAAGTTCCCTCTCACCATGCACACACTCTGTTATGATGCAGGTGAATAAAGCCGCAAGTTCCCAGGCTGCAGTCTTGGGACTAAAATGTTATTTTTGTTGACCTGAGTGGTCCCTTTACAAATGGCAGTGCCTAGAGGCTGCAGCTGAGATCAGGGCCCTATTGTGCTGGGCACTGTCCAAGGATATAGGAAGAGACAGTCCCTGGCCCAAAGAGCTGACTGTCTAAATAGTGAAAGGGTGAGAGGGGGAACAGAAGGCTGAAGTGACTTACCCAAAGTCACGCAGCAGGTTGGTAGCCCCTATCCACTGGACCATACCGTCACTGAGAGCAAAGGGAAAAGTTCAAAGGACAGCTACGTACTAGGGCACCTGTTTGTGCCAGCCCAACTTTACCTCCCCATTTCATTACTCGTTAACTTGATAAGCATCTTTTGCTTTGCTACTTGCAATTAAAATCACAGGAAGAAAGATCAGTGAATTCAAACAAGCTTTGTCAATCCCCCCAAAACACTGTGAGCTACACAGTGTCCCAAGAATACAGAGCCCATTGGGGGAGGGGGGGGAGATGCCTCAGGAACATCCTCTGAGGCTTGGTCTACACTAAATCCCCAAATCGAACTAAGGTACGCAACTTCAGCTACGTGAATAACGTAGCTGAAGTTCGAAGTACCTTAGTTCGAACTTACCTCGGTCCACACGTGGCAGGCAGGCTCCCCCGTCGACTCCGCGGTACTCCTCTCGCCGAGCTGGAGTACTGCAGTCGACGGCGAGCACTTCCGGGTTCGACTTATCGCGTCCAGACAAGACGCGATAAGTCGAACCCAGAAGTTCGATTGCCAGCCGCCGAACTAGCGGCTGGGTATAGACGTACCCTGATTGATGCATTGAGAGCAAACATGCAGCACCATGTACCACTGCATGCCCGGTCTCAAGTTCCAGGCATTCCAGGTACGTAATCGGAGTCAAAATCTATCGCTTGGAGTGGGTCGCAAAACCCTGGGCTCCGTGAGGTCGGCTCATCCTTAAAGCTGACGTTATACTTGGATAAACGATTCAATCAAGTGTTTCAGCAGCAACTGCCACCAAAAATAATTGGCTGTGGGCAAGGGGGAGGAACCACCTTCCGTGGATAACCTTGTGCTAATGTGACATGGCATGCTAAATAAGCACCCAGGAGGAGATGATACACATATGACCCAAAACACAAGAGCTTGGCTCATTGGAAACCTCAATCTTTGTCTAAATTTGTACTTCCTGTGTTTGATACCTGCCCTTGTCAAAGCCTGTAATCCTGGTTTGATGCACTCCTACCATCAAGTCTCAGATTAGATACCCCTATAACAGTGGTTCTCAAACTTCATTGTACCGTGACCACCTTCTGACAACAAAAATTTCTACATAACTCCAGGAGATGGGACTGAAGCCTGAGCCCACCTGAGCCCCGCCACCCCAGGTGCGGGGGCCCAAACCTGAGCCCCACCGCCCTGGGTGGGGGTGGGGCAGCCAAAGCCGAAGCCCCCAAGGGTTTCAGCCCCAGGCAGGGGGGCCTGTAACCTGAGCCCTGCTGTCCAGGGCGGAAGCCCTCAGGCTTTGGCCCCAGGCCCAGGCAAGTCTAGGCCAGTCCTGGCAACCCCATTAAAACAGGGTTGCAACCCACTTTGGGGTCCCAATTTCAGAACCTCTGCCCTATAAGACATTAATGCTGCAAGGCAAGGGTATTCCCTCCTGCTTTAATTTATGAGTGGTAGGTTAGAGTAAGTGAGAGGGAGGAAATTATGTGATTTGAAAACGCATATTTTACAATAGTTTAAACAAAAAAGAGGCATCTAAACTAACTGCTCCAATGTGAAAAATGAGCAACATAAGATTAGGTAAAATTGCCTGCCAAATCTTGAGGAGCATTACAACATGTTGCAGAGCTGTGCTAATTCTGCGCATTATGATGACTCAGTTTAGTGGGAGGATTGGGCAGGGCAAACCCTGCTGTCAGCGTCCACTAATAAATACCACTATATTTGCAGCTCCAGAGATGACCAAAAAAATCAGCTGTTTGATTAATACCAAATGTTGTAATGCACAGAGTACAAAAAGGAATCGGACTGAAAGCTAAACATTTAATTAAGAACAAATTACCAAAGGGCCTGACCTGATTCTCAACCTAGACTGAGACATAACATATAGATATTAAAAACCAAATGCATTTTATTGGAAAAACTAACAACCACCAATTACAATATATTTCATAGCTGGCTCAAGAAGCAAATGCACCAAGCTAGTAGCTTTGCAAATTACCAGCAGTCTTCAATCCAGTGTTTCCCAGCTTGAGGCAAATAGGCTAATCCAAGCATAGTAACAGAGCACAAGAGAGGAGCCTTAAGAGTGGGGAGCTGCATGACCCCAATACACCCTGCTGCCCCACAGGGCCGGCTTTAGTAAGTGCAGGGCCCGATTCGAATACCGGGAGGCGGTCCGGGTCTTCGGAGGCACTTCGGGGGCGGGTCCTTCACTCGCTCCGGGACTTCCGCAGCAATGAAGGATCCGCCGCCGAAGACCCGGAGCGAGTGAAGGACCCGCTGCCGCCGGACCCAGACCACCGCCGGGTGAGTGAAAAAATTAAAAAGGTGCCTAAGTTAGGCACTCTTCTTTAGGGCACGGGGCCCTCTTAGGCGCAGGACCCGATTCGGGGGAATCGGCCTAAAGCCGGCCCTGCTGCCCCAAATGGGTTCATGAAAGTCATTCATATTTGCTTTCTGTCCCTGCATAGGCCAGCTGTGGGAGCAGTTCACATGCCTCTGCCTGTGGGCTTAATGTAGATAGCTACCCGCTAGCCAGCCTAAGCACCTCTTTTCTGCTTGCGTCTGTGCCCCGAAGCCTAGTCTGGCCCTGGCCCTGGCCCTTTAGCCGGGACACAGTGGTACAAGTGTTTTCTCCCATCCCAAAAAAAGAAGGGCACTCTGTTTATGCAGAGGAAGGATGGTTTTGTGATTAAGGCATTCACTTGGGAGCCCTGGGTTTAATTCCTGGATCTGCTATAGGCAACCTGTGTGACAATGGGCAAATCGTTCAGGTTCTCTGTGTTCCGTCTGTAAAAATGGGATAGCAACATTTCACTACCTCACATGGGTTCTGTGAAGATAAATTAAGTGGAGGTCAGACTAGGTGATTGTGATGGTCCCCTTCTGGGCTCTTGATCTAGGTAGTGATCAACGGCTCCATGTCTAGCTGGCAGCCAGTTTCAAGTGGAGTGCCCCAGGGGTCGGTCCTGGGGACGGTTTTGTTCAATATCTTCATTAATGATCTGGAGGATGGCGTGGACTGCACTCTCAGCAAGTTTGCAGATGACACTAAACTGGGAGGAGTGGTAGATACACTAGAGGGTAGGGATCGGATACAGAGGGACCTAGACAAATTAGAGGATTGGGCAAAAAAAAACCTGATGAGGTTCAACAAGGACAAGTGCAGAGTCCTGCACTTAGGACGGAAGAATCCCAGGCACTGTTACAGACTAGGGACCGAATGGCTAGGAAGCAGTTCTGCAGAAAAGGACCTAGGGGTCACAGTGGACGAGAAGCTGGATATGAGTCAACAGTGTGCCCTTGTTGCCAAGAAGGCTAACGGCATTTTGGGCTGTATAAGTAGGGGCATTGCCAGCAGATCGAGGGACGTGATCATTCCCCTCTATTCCACACTGGTGAGGCCTCATCTGGAGTACTGTGTCCAGCTTTGGGCCCCACGCTACAAGAAGGAAGTGGAAAAATTGGAAAGAGTCCAGCGGAGGGCAACAAAAATGATTACGGGGCTGGAGCACATGACTTATGAGGAGCGGCTGAGGGAACTGGGATTATTTAGTCTGCAGAAGAGAAGAATGAGGGGGGATTTGATAGCTGCTTTCAACTACCTGAAAGGGGGTTCCAAAGAGGATGGATCTAGACTGTTCTCAGTGGTACCTGATGACAGAACAAGGAGTAATGGTCTCAAGTTGCAGTTGGGGAGGTTTAGGTTGGATATTAGGAAAAACTTTTTCACTGGGAGGGTGGTGAAGCACTGGAATAGGTAACCTAGGGAGGCGGTGGAATCTCCTTCCTTAGAGGTTTTTAAGGTCAGGCTTGACAAAGCCCTGGCTGGCATGATTTAGTTGGGAATTGGTCATGCTTTGAGCAGGGGGTTGGACTAGATGACCTCCTGAGGTCCCTTCCAACCCTGATATTCTATGATTCTATGACTCTACTTTCCAGTGGTAATTTGACAGATCTTTAACATTGTGAGGTACTTGGATAGGGTTAGGGTCAGTGAAAGACTCCAGCATTGGGGAAAGGCTCTGGCAGGTGGTGAAGGCAGCAGGGAAAGACTCTGGTAGTTCCCCACTAGCAGAGTCTTTCCCCATTGCCTCTCCCCACCAGAGCCTTTCACTGGCACGTGTAGCTACACCCCACAGTGTGGACGCAGCCTGCTTTTCACTGTGCTGCATAGCTACACATACCCTACACGCTACCACAGGTGGTGTTCAGTCTAGACATAGCCTTAGTTGGAAATCTGTCTGTGTACAGAGGTTTCTGTTCCCCTCCATCACTGTGATAACTGAGCACAAAGGCTAAAATAAAAAAAAAAAATAAGAAAAAACAGGATTTGAAGTTAAGCTCCTGACCCCCCCATTTATGCTCATAAATAAGTACGCTGCTTTTTGGAAGTGCAGTGCACCCAGGAACTCCTACTAAAGTCAACACGAGCGGCTGGATGTGTGACACTTCCAGCAATGGAAGCATTATTTCCTAACAGACTCCTGACTGCGACTTCTTCACTGTGGCTCAGTGCACAGGCGAAAGTGGTGGAGGAGAAGCATGTTTGTTTAGTGCTGAAACAGCTAATTTATGCACTTACACTGTGACTGAGGAAAGTTCTGCTGTAAGTGAGTTTATTAAGTGGAGTCAGTATGTCTGACAGCGAACAGAGCCTCTGCAAAGAAGACAAGGCTGTTGGTAGAGAAAAATAATAATTAAGAAGCCAGTTAAAAAATAGCTCCTCCAATTACAACACTGCTTGAAATATTGTATTCTGGAAACATCTGTATTTTAATCACGCTTTAGAGGAGTGTAAGCCACTGATTTTTCTTGGAGTTTTTTGATAAGTCTATAAAGAGAAATACCCTTTCCACCCCACCCCACCCCCCGTATGCTGGACGGCAGCCATGCATTAGTAACGACCAAGTTTTGTAAGTGCATGTATATTGTAATCTTCATGTAGACAATGGTTTTCTTATTTCTCATGACTGAAGGAATTTTTATTTCTTTAATATCAACAATAAAAAACCGCTTGAGAAAGAAGGGCATGGTCCTTTCAGCAGCTTCACGTGTGGCACGTTCTGCCACAGAAACTCCCATCGGTTTGAATACGTGGGTTTGAATGGATTACTCAGATTGTAAACTCTTTGGGGCGGGGACCTTCTTTAGGTTTTGCGTTTGTACAGCATTAAGCATGAAGGGATCTCGGTCCATGACTGGGGCTGGTAGGCTCTAACACAATAGAGATCGTTATTAATAATAATAATTAATTAATGGAATAGGCGCTATGTGCAAATCTGCTAAACCATCCCTATGACTCCAAAATTCTTCTGAAGAGCAGATATTTTTCCCCCTCGTGGAATGGTCCAGAATGCAACAAATGGCAGGTAATTTAATAAGTATTTTTAGAGTTTAACACCCCTTTCCAATTCCCCATCCCCTTCATACGCACACACCACATGTTGAACGTTGTGCCGTGCTTGCTGTATACACTCAGCATACGTGTTTTAGGAGTAGAGTAATGTACACACTTTTCTGGCAAAGGGCACTTCATAGAAGTGAATTTGCCTTTCTTTCTGGTGGGAGAGGAGCCCTTTTGTCTAAAGGGGAAAACAAAAGACTAGACTGGACAGCAGTCCTTTCCCATTCCTCAACACCCAACCCCCCTGGGACACAGAACATACCACTGCCCAAGGAGGAAAAGCTTTTGTTGGAACCCCTCATTAAAACAGTGAATGGGTAAACTGATGTGCACATGCCAGGCCAGACATGGGCACCGGGTTTGTATAATTTTGGTGGTGCCCAGAACGGGTCCAATCAGAGCTGTCCCATCCATAGGACGGACCAGGGCAACCACCCCAGGCCCCGTGCTTTGGGGGGCCCTGCGCTTCATGGGGATGTGGGGTGCAGGGCAGCCTGGGGGCTTAGTGGGGGGGCCTGGCACCGGCAGCAGCAAGCGACCCAGCCATAGTCTGCCCTGCTCCGCCAGCTCCCAGCATCACTCGGGGGAGGGGGCGGAAGATAGAAAGAGGGGGGGTGGGGGCTTGGGGGAAGGAGTGGAATGGGGACAGAGCAGGGCGGGCTGTGGCCAGGTCACTCTCTGCTGCCGGCACCAGGCCCCCTCACCAACCCCCCAGGCACCCTGGACCCATGTCCCCCTGAAGCCCAGGGCCCCACAAACTGTGGGGCCCTGGGCGGTTGCCTTAGTCCGTCCTAGGGACGGGACAGCGCTGATTAAATATAAGCCCAAACATTGGTGGAGCCCGGCCCACGTTCCTGAATATTGGTGGAGCATGGGCACCAGGGGCCCATATAACTCACCGCCTATGGGGCCAGATCCTCAGTTTATGTACACTGAAGTCAATGGAACCAGCTGAGAATTAGTTTAATTCTGTTGACTTCAGTGGACCCAGATGAATATACAATACACAAGCTGGGGCTCTGGCCAGCTGTATTTAAGTTCTATATTCCCTTTCTTCAGGCTGTAATATACTGTAAGTGCACAGCTGATCTGGCGAGCAGGGCATTGTGATATGTCCCTTGGGGGTCTTTTGCGGACTGGATGGCACCAGCCTTGAGTTCTGGGAGCTGGCTTGGAGACATGTTGTTGCGATCTGACTCCTGAGAGAAATGAGTGTGATGGCCTCTGGTGGATGGCTGCTTGCATCATAAAAACACCACAAATATTCTGTTAGTCTGGCAAAAATTGTGGTTGTTTCTTAACCAGGAACTGGTGCCCAGTTGAAGTGCAAACTGAATATCTCTGTGAGAGACCGAGATTGGATTAAAAATCTTTACAGGAATAGGGGCTATACTATGGTGTGTGTATAGTGATGTAACTATTAGGGATTTGTTTGTTTTTTAATATACCACCTGATGTACCTTTAAATTTCTAAACAGCCTGCTTGTCTGCAGAAAGCAGCTGCCATTTTGCGCGGCACAGCTGATGCGACGTGTTACTAATGAATCACATGTTTTGCTCTTTCATTGCGATTTTCCTTTTCATTCAGATTGAAAGTATACGAGTGTTCTTTGTGTATGGGGGGAAAAAACGTTCCCTGTGTTGCCCGTGTGAACCAATTCACCAGAGGGGCCAATTCACCCTGGTGTAACTCCACTGAAAACAATGGCAAGAGGGTTGAATGTGACTCCAAGTTTCAGTTTCTGTTTCTACCAATCCTGTAACCTTCACAAGAACTGCCGTTGATCGGAAGCATTTATTGGAGTTTTAAAAGCAAAACCACATGGGGGGTGGGGGAGAGGGAAGGAGAGAAAGGGGGAGGCATTTTGCAAATGGAAGACTGTGTGCAGTATTTAGGCTTTAACATTGCCTGCATTCATGGAGTTATGCCCTGCAGTTAGGGAAAGTACCGGAAATGCATCTCCGGTTTGGTAGGATGAATGAAAGGCATCTTACAGAATCTGTGTGAGGCCACTAGCATTACACCTGAGACGAGAGGCTGCTAAAGTCATACTCCCCTGTATATAATGACAGATAAATCACACCCTCTGAAGCAGGCAAACCTCCTTACATCACTGACCCAGGCAAAATACTAGAAACTAGGCAGCTAAGGCCTTGTCGACATTGAGCTTTTCTTGCCAAATGTTGCTCTGTGGGAGCCATGGTGAGGAACACCTAGTGTAGGCAGCACTGCTGCGAACTCCTGTGACTTAATTTCAAATCGCTCAGTAGCTGGTGTCTTCCTTTAAACCCTAGACTGCAGTCATGTGAACACACCAGAATCTCAACTGTCACTTTAAAAGATAACTAACTAAATAAACAAATTTCTGGCCCTCTTGGTTATGGAGAAAAGCCTGAAAATGTTGACCTTAAAGACTCAAACCCTAGAAGGCAAATAAAAAAACCCCAAATGTATTATTTGTAAAATCTCACGATTTTAAAGCCGGTCTCATGACTTTTAGGGGCCTGACTTGTGATTTCTGAATGCTTGGGGTTGGCAATAACAACAAATCCTAGTTCTCACATCATGCTTTTCACCAGTAGATCTCAAATTGGTTCACAAAAGGTCAGTATCTTTGCCTCCATTTTACAGAAGGGGAAACTGAGGCACAGAGGGGTCAGCTAGCAGGCCAGGAGAAGACTCCAGTCTAGCGCTCTATCCCACACTGCCTCCGCTGAGGTCGATATCGAGACAAGATGCTGGCAGTCAGCTGTTACTATAACCACCGTGTTGTGTAGGCCTTTTCTGAGCGGGGTCAGACAACATAGTGCTTAATATTCTGATGGCCACTTGTAATCCTATCTACACTAAAGCCCCAACCTTGCTACTACCCGTGCAGCTGAACCAGTGGCACTAACTGCAGGAAAGCCAAGTATAGCTAACCCAGATAACCACAGCAACAGCTTGTCCTCGTTATCCCTCTGATTCACAAGTAGCAATTTCAGTCGAGTCATGTAGGCTACCAGCACAAAGCCCTCTGATCAAGGACTGCAGTGTTTAAATTTAGGGAGTGTTTTCGGCCTTGCGTCTTATTGTCTTGTGGGCTTGTTTATTTATCATAGAGTCTCTTCCAGAAGCATTGCTGGTTGGTAACCCTTCAGAACCAGGGCACACCATGTCCCACCGAGAAAAGTCTCATAACTTCAGATCACTTGTGTGGGTCTATTTGGAAATCAGCCAAAGCAAATCCTAACTGAGTTGCCTACATTTGGTGCAGAACAAAAATGTGTGGGGGTGGGAAGGTATTTCGGAAGAGGGGAAGAGTGAGAGAGTAAGACCGGGTGTTCAGCTTAAAGATAAAATAATAAATCAAACAAGAAGCTAAACTGAATACTCTGCAGGGGAGAAAAGTCTGATTTTTATACTAAAAAAATCATTTTGAAAGCCAAGGCTTATTTTTTCCCATTATAACACAGAGAAGGTTTCGCCCTCCATTCCCCCATATTAATTCCTCAAGAGTAATGCCCATGGATGACACTTTATTCACAGAAGCTGTATGTTTGGGGGAGAGAACAAGAGGAAGGCTTTAATATTGAATAAGTCAGACCTTGTGGAGAATAATTCACATGTGGTTTAATGTTAAAAGCTGCAGGAGATGGAGGGGATATTTTTCCATCTGAAAGAAGATAGAGGGAGCTAAAAATTAACTCTGTAGGCATTGATTTTTTTTTTAACTCCGCCAATTAGATTGAAACTGGATAATGTCCTACAGGTTTAATATGATTATCTTTTTTTGTGGAACTAATGCCTGCAGTAGCAGAATGATGGACTCCGTGATCTAACAGGTCTTTCCTATTCCTGGCTGCTCTGCCATTTCTTGTTCTCCTCATTACACCAATAAAGCTAGTTGCAGGACGTGGGAAATAAAATAGTAAATTACACTTGACTTGTCTTACCGTTGTAGTGGTGGTGGTGCACAAAGGGTCACAGATTTTTCACATACAAAGTAAGGAAAGTTCTTCCTCTTCTCATATACAGACATCTGAGCTCATAACCAGAGGATAATGTCTGTATAAAGGGAGGCTAGGCATTTTAAACTACCCTCCAGATGTCAAGCAGGGCACTTTTCCACCACATGAGTTACTGTCTGCAAAGCTGCCCCATGGTCACAGTGTGGAGAGGAAACCAGGTCAAGCTGGTGCGTACTTGTGGCAACTCTGAGAGCACCAGAGAGTAGCCTGTTGATCCCGGTCCAGGATCTATGGTCAAGTGGACGAGGAGGCAGGTGCAGTGGAGGGCTCCTAAATATACTTAGTGTGTTAGACTCTCTTTCCCACAAATGCTTCCACTCTGTAAGAATGTAGTTTTCACCTCCCAGGCCGTGCTCATCTGTGCATGGTAAAAGGCCAGTAGCACTATTGTCCCAGAGTGCATGAGCTCCTGTAACAAAGGGGTGTTGAGAGATCCGCCACGGTGTCACATCTCTGTCCACAGGAATGGGATTCTTCCCCTGAATGCGAGCAGACCTTCAAGTTGACACTGCGTGTTGTTTCTGAAAATGGCGCATCATTCAATCATAGATATCATGAGTTGGGTTAATCTGTCACAGCTCTCTAGGCACACTTAGCAGTAATGGCATCTCTTTGAAGGTCTGCTGGAGCTATGTGCGCTAGACTGGACTGGGTGTATAATTCAGGCAGCCACTAACAATCTGAATGTCCGAATTCAGCTCCATGTTGACAAGCTGAGTGTGGCGGCTGCAATCCCATACCACAAAGGGTCTGCTCTCCAGGAGGTTCCTGATAGTTTGCCTATCAAGGTGGTACGGGAAGCGTTCTTCATTTCCACGTTCCAAGTAAGGTTGGTATGGCATGGTATGGTTTACTCTCAAGATGTGACAACTGGTTGTCCTGGTACACGGATGGAGATAGGTCCCAGGGCAAGAAGTTTACTTGAAAAGAAGTTGCCGCTGTCTTAGTTTATC
Source organism: Chrysemys picta bellii (assembly GCF_011386835.1). Classification (NCBI taxonomy): domain Eukaryota; kingdom Metazoa; phylum Chordata; order Testudines; family Emydidae; genus Chrysemys; species Chrysemys picta. The sequence continues at coordinate 125,777,673 of NC_088795.1, read as the reverse complement.
TAAAGATTAGTCTCCGTTATTGGAACTAAATGGTCAAAATGGCCATGTCTTGGCTGAGATTCCCTTCAACCCTGTGGAAATTTTCCTTTGTCAGCAATACAGATATCATCAATATAGACATACTTCTTGGCCTGTGTTTCAGGAAAGTTGTATGTGTGTGTATATTGTACATGAGGGGAGCCAAAACTGACCCTTGTGGAAGGCCACTATGGAGATGTTTAAGTTGACTGATTTTTCTCCCTGACTTACAGAATAAAGCTTCAGTTACTAATAATTTCTTGGATGTACTGCATCATTGGCCCACAAGGAATAACTTCTAGTGGTTTGGCAGCCAGCCTAATGTGCCACACAGGTGCTATAGGCTGCCTCAGATCAGTGAGGACTGCAACAACTTTCTTTCCAGAGTCAAATGTGTTTTCTATGTCTTGAGTCAAAGTACCTGATCTTGGGTGCATCATCCCCTCCTGTATCCAGTGTGACTGGAAGGCAGCTGAGGATTGACTCCAGTCACAAAGCCAGGCAAACTATTAAGACACTGGATGGAGATTCTTGTCTACAAACGTTCTTATCGCCTCCTAGCTGGCTCTCCCTAATGTCCTTATTTGTAGATTCAGTTTACACATTAATAAAATCTGAGAAACCACAGAGTGGGAAGAAAATGCAAGTTCCTGCTGGGCTTAGGGCCACTAACAGATGTACAGGACATATTATATTTTAGCACCCTTGCTGTGATCACTAGTTCTCTCCAACATTTCCAGGCATCCATGCCTGTGTTAAAGGATAATTATTAACACAATCATGGGGATTTTGAGGCTGAATGTACAGGGACTTCAGCATCTTTCCTTGATGCATGAGGACCAGTTTCTATATTCCTTTATGTCAATCTAAGCACTGGCTGGGGCAGTGGAAATTTCTTATTTTTGGGAAAAAGAAATGCATACAGTGTAATCCCAATGGCCGTGGTTTTCAGACTGCCTACTGGTTATTTTTTTAGGTAACTTAAAGGGGTCTGATTTTTTCAGAAAGTGCTGAGCACCCACCCTCTGAATATCTGGCCCCTTTTAAAGTGTCACAAATTGGACACGACAAAATTGAGGCACCCAAAATCACTAGGCACATTCAAAAGTCTTGGCCAATGGTTTTAGGACTGATGACATTTTGGGAGCTGTTGTTTGGCCTGGGTTCTGATGTAACTCTTGGGGCGTGTCTACATTACCCGCTGGATTGACAGGCAGTGATCGTGTCTAGACTAGACGCGATAAATCGACTACCGAGCACTCTCCCGTTGACTCCGGTACTCAACTGTACTCAGGGAAAGAGGCACAGGCGGAGTCGACGGGAGAGCATCAGCCGTTGACTTACCGCGGTGAAGACACCATGGTAAGTAGATCTAAGTATGTCAAATTTGGCTACATTATTCACATAGCTGAAACTGTGTAATTTAGATCAATTTTCCCCTCCCCCCCCCCCCCCCGCCCCAGTGTAGACCAGGGCTCAGAAGACAGAGGAATGATTTTAACAGGCTTGAAGTGCCAGCGCACCTACTTGGAGAAGGTTCTGTTCCTGGGGTGGGGGTGAAAAAGCACTTCCAAAAGGGGTCATTTGTGCATAACTAGAATCTTGGTGTACCAATGATTTATGCAAATTCAACTGACTTTCAGAAAACATTGTCCTAAGTCACAAAGGCACAGATTTTGAAAAGTATTTAGGCACCTAAAGAGGCACAGCGCTGACTAATGGGCTTTTCCAAAACACCTAAGCTGCTTATGCACTTCTGTAAATTTCAGTCAGTGCCCATCTGCATCTTTAGGCATTTATTTACCTTTCAAAAATCTGACCCAAAACAATTCTGTGTCAAGGCCATGAACTAAACCTAGATCCTCTGGCTTCCAGTCTGCAGTCCCATCCAGTACACCACAGTGCATTCGGAGGAAGACTTAAATGTGAGAAAATACAACTAATGAAATGTCAGCAGGCATCACAACTTAAAATATACAAGGATTTGTAACCACTAAAAAAACTTCTACGTGTACAGCTCTCAGAGCAGTGTGGAGTCTTTCAAACTGCAAAATGCAAACTGTTTTTGCAAAGTTTATCAAAAAGTCAATTGAAGGGAATGATATTGATGTGGTTTCATGTCAATTTGTTATTGTTCCTGCCCTAAATAGAATGGTTATTTCCATGTTATGCTTTTGGGCAGTTAATAACAGTGGTGACAGATGTCTAGAAATACGGCGGAGTTCACATAACTTCCAGGCAGAATTGCCAATGTGTGTTTTTCACTGCAGTCATAGCTCTTGAAGATGCTAACAGTATCATTGTCATATTTTTCTACACTGACCTATTCCAGTTTCTTTCTGAGCAATGCTGTAAAGAATAATCTTTCATCTGGTGATGCATAAGAACAATAACAATAACTGGAATTATAGTTCCATTTATATGAATATAAGTGCTTATAATCAGGTGACGTTCCCATCCTGTTTTGAGCAGAGTCTACACCCACAGAGTACAAGCTAAACTGACCCCTCACTTAGGCTTTAGCTTTATTGCTAACTCAAATAATAATCAAACATAAGCTTAAATCTTCTCCTAAGCCTAGCTCTTTCTAGAGTTTCTCTGCAGGACTGCTCTGGTCCCACTCCCTTGTTACCTCTGCCCTCAGCAAGACATTTAAAACTCTCTTATTTCCTGGTCAGGGCTCACAAATGCTACCTGCCAGCATAAGTCAGCAGTAATTCCTCTCTGTTTCTATGCAGGTTTCTAGCATCTGGGTGTAGAGTGGCAAACAAAGGAGCCCTGTCTTCCAGTGCAGAGTGCTGGACCTGTTGCCATGCTTTACCAAGCTGGCTAGGGAGCAGTTATCAATATGCAGGATCAATATTTATAAACTTTTTACTTTAATCTCATCTCCCCCTCTTGCATTTGGCTCTCTTCCCAATGAAATGCTTAGCTGTAGGAACATGTTACTATACATCAGTAACACTTCGGTCTGGGCTCCCTCCCACAAAAAACAGGTATTGATTCACTATAGGGCTGGGTGAACCTTAAACTGCTTGTGGAAACACACAAAGTAAGGCACCAGTCTCCTGAGGCACTGAATGGCTATGTTTCCCAATGACTTAATTGGACCAGGCCTTGGGAGATCTGGGTTCAATTCCTGGCTCTGCTATAGACTCCCTGTGTGATGTTAGGGCAAGTTGCTTAACCTCTGTGTCTCCTTTGTCTTGTCTATTTAGATTGTAAACTCTTTGGGGCAGGGATTGTCCCTTACTATGTGTAATTTAGTTTACAACAATGGGGCCCTAATCTTGGTTAGGGTTTATAGGCTATTATAATTAAGGCCCTACTTGAACTGCAGGATGATTGTCAAATTATTGAGGCTGACTTGCAGACGAGACATGGAAAATCGTGGAAAAGTAATAATGGACCTTTATTAACTGCCATAACTTGGAAAAGCCAGAGAAGACCTATTCGTTTAAGAAAAATTTGCTGGAATAATATAAACAATCAAGTATTACATTATGCCTGCCCGTTTTTTTTTTATTATTATTTTTATGATAACCAGACATTTTGTTGCAACTATATTAGTCATTAATGCACGGGACTGACAGCACGAACCCCAGCCGCTATCCGCTCGCATAAATAGGGTTCTACTGTTAGAATGGGGGCGGGACACATGTGTGTTGCAAACCTCAAAATGTATGTAAAATTGTGGACTGTGCAAAGTAAGATAATTAAAATCAAAATTGCGGTGGAAGCCTAATATTGCGGGATCCACAATTTCCACAATATCGCAAATTAAGATGGACTTAATTTAGGGCTGTTAAGCGATTAAAAGAATGTATCACTATTAATCGTACTGTTAATACTAGAATATCATTTACTTAAATATTGTTGGATGTTTTCTACATTTTCAAATATATTGATTTCAGTTACAACACAGAATACAAAGTGTACAGTGCTCACTTTATATTTTTGATTACAAGTATTTGCACTGTAAAAAGAAAGAAAGAAAGAAATAGTATTTTTTTCAATTCCTCTAATACAAGTACTGTAGTGCAATCTCTTTATCATGAAAGTTGAACTTACAAATGTAGAATTATGTAAAAAAAAAAAAAAAAAAACCTGCATTCAAAAATAAAACAATCTAAAATTTTAGAGCCTGCAAGTCCACTCAGTCCTACTTCTTGTTCAGCCAATTGCTCAGACAAACAATTTTATTTACATTTGCAGGAGATAACACTGCCGCTTCTTCTTTACAATGCCACCTGAAACTGAGAACAGGCATTCTCAAGGCACTGTTGTAGCCGGTGTTGCAAGATATTTACGTGTCAGATGAGCTAAAGATTCACATGTGCCTTCATGCTTCAATCACCATTCCAGGGGACATGCGTCCATGCTGATGACTGGTTCTGCTCAATAACAATCCGAAGCAGTGTGGACCAACGCATGTTCATTTTCATTATCTGAGTCAGATGCCACCAGCATAAAGTTGATTTTCTTTTTTGGTGGTTCGGGTTCTGTAGTTTCTGCATCAGTGTGTTGCTCTTTTAAGACTTCTGAACGTATGCTCCACACCTCACCCCTCTCAGATTTTGGAAGGCACTTCAGATTCTTAAACGTTGGGTCGAGTGCTGTAGCTATCTTTAGAAATCTCACATTGGTACCTTCTTTGCGTTTTTGTCAAATCTGCAGTGAAAGTATTCTTAAAATGAACAACCTGCTGGGTTATCATCCGAGACTGCTATAACATGAAATATGTGGCAGAATGCGGGTAAAACAGAGCAGGGGACATACAATTCTCCCCCAAGGAGTACTGTCAGAAATTTAATTAACGTATTATTGTTTTAACGAGCATCATCAGCATGGAAGCATGTCCTCTGGAATGGTGGCTGAAGCATGAAGGGGCATACGAATGTTTAGCACATCTGGCAGCTACAAAAGTGCCATACAAATGCCTGTTCTCACTTTCTGGTGACATTGTAAATAAGAAGAGAGCAACATTATTTCCTGTAAATGTAAACAAATTTGTTTGTCTTAGCAGTTGGCTGAACAAGAAATAGGACTGGGTGGACTTGTAGGCTCTGAAGTTTTACATTGTTTTGTTTTTGAGTGCCATTATGTAACAAAAAAAATCTACATTTGTAAATTGCACTTTCACGACAGAGATTGCACTACAGTGCTTGTATGAGGTAAATTGAAAATACTATTTCTTTTGTTATCATTTTTACAGTGCAAATATTTACAATCAAAAATAATATGCACTTTCTATTCTGTGTTGTAATTAAAATCAATATATATGAAAATGTAGAAAAACATCCAAAATATTTAATAAATTTCAATTGGTATGCTATTGTTTAACAGTGTGATTAAAACTGTGATTAATTGTGATTAATTTTTTTTTAGTTAGTTAACTGTGATTAATCAACAGCCCTAATTATAATACTGCTGATCCCGTTAATAGGAGTGGTGGGTGTTCAGCACCTCGTGAGTACCAGCCAAAGTTTCTGGTAAGTGTCCAAGGGATATTTTCCATCTCCCCTATCTCAGCTCCTTTTTCCACATGCTTTCCTAAATGGAATGCAAACTTAGCAACATCTGAGTAAAACTTCCAAGTCAGGGCAATCAATATTAGGTCAAACAAAATTGCCCACCCATATGTACAATGCCTCTTCAATCACCCAAACTACTGACAAGTGACCCCTAAGTAAATAATAAGTCATTCCCTTGCTTCAAACCATATTTTTCCTCTTATTAGTATATATATAATTTTGGAGGGGGAGAGAAAATCCTGAGCATGAAGAGACCAACAAAGCCCAGAAAATCAGTTTTCCCCTTTGGATTCCTCTTCTGTTGACTTTGATGTTGGCTCCATTTCTGAGAGCTGAAAGGACTAGTTTGTCTTCAATCCCTGGGATCGCTGTACCCAGATTAGAAGTGATTTATTTGGATTTTTTAATGTGGCTTGTTTGTTGTGGTCTGAATTGAGTCCCCAGAGATTCATTTTCTTTAGAAACTTGTGTTGAATTCAGAGTCCCTTCTGCTAAAATGAGAGAGATCAGGGGTGCATATTCTCCTAAGAGCTTCCCCAAGTTATTGTTATCCTCCTCCCCTGACATCCATTTCTTTTTGAAATGGCTTTTGCTTTTAGCCTTCTCGCCAAGACCTTTCCTGTTGCTTCTGTTTATATAAATTGGCAAGCCAAACCTGCAGTTCTCACTTGGGCTAGTCTCCCATTTCAGTCAATGGGAATTTTGCCTGAGTAAGGATCTCACAATTTGGCCCATCATTAATAATTCAAGATGAAGAAGGGAAAAAACAGTGATAGGCCAAAACAACTTTGTGCACCTATGTAAAAAAGGGTGGATTTTTTTTTGCTGTTTTTTTATTATTATTATTAAAAATACTAACTTTGGCGCTCCTGCCAGTAGCAGCACATGGAGTTTCAATTTGTGGTTTTTCTTCACACAGCGCATTTGGAAATCGGAATTTAAAACAAAATATACAACTCCACGTCTGAGTGTGTATGTAGCAATTTGTCATTTCTTGGTGGGAATTTGAAACTATTTTTAGTGTTCAGAAACATTTCTCTTCTCCCCTCGCTACTCCCCTCTCTCTCCCCCCCACCCCCACACACACTCCTTATCAAGCCTTTTAGCCAATCCAAATTCCTGAAATAAGGAAAATAGTGACAGGAAATGAATAATTAATGAGGAATGAAGTTATATTTTCATTTCCTGGCCCCTTTAGAGTTAAAGGTAGAATTAGAACAATTTGTCAAGAGCTGAACAAAGCAATTACCTGCGTATTCATTTAATAAATTCCATCAAGTACAAATATTCTTCTACAAAAATAATAATGCTCTTAAAATGAGTCTGGAAACCCTCCTAAAACCAGAGCACTCGTGCCTTATGCTGAGGTCTGGTGGGAGGATAAAGTTCCACCCTCATATGGCGTAGTGGATAAATCATTGGACGGGGACTCAGAGGCCCTAGGGTCAATTCCCAACTCTGCTACTGATCTGCTGGGTGACCTCGGTCAAGTCACTTCACTGCCCTGTGCCTGTGCTTCCCCATCTGTAGAATGGGGGGTAGTGATAGTAACCTCCTTTGTAAAGCACTTTGAGATTTACTTATGAAAAGTGCTATACCAGAGTTAGATACTAATTATTATTCTTATTTAGGGTCTGTGGTAACGGGGCTGGTGTGCACCTTTAGCAGTCACTGCTTTATACAATAGTGACCGTTGCTCATTTGTGGCCATAAATGGCCTTGACCATCTGAGCTGAGACACACACACACACACCTTTACCTGTGTCATAGTCACCATTGAAATCAGTGGAGATACCTGAGCTAGATCTTTCTCCTCGGTATAAAAGAGATTGGACCTCGGGCAGGGCCTCTTTCCTGCGTTTGCTGACCCTGTGTGCGTCCTGCAAAGTCCATGTGTTTGAACAGTTGGATGGGGTGTTTGGGGTGTCTATCCCCCTAACCATTTTGTTGCTTTTCTCTAAACTCCTGGCAGTTTGTCAACTGTTCAGCTACCAGTCAGGTGTAGCCTTGTGAATAAACTTGGAGAGACTGTCTGAGTCTCGAGGTACTGAGAACTGAACACAGTGTCCAAATACACTTCACAAGTAGGGTGACCAGATGTCCCAATTTTATAGGGACAGTCCCAATTTTTGGGTCTTTTTCATATATAGGATCCTATTACCCCCTACCCCCATCCCGATTTTTCACATTTACTGTCTGGTCACCCTATTCACAAGAGTCAGAGAGAGAGGAAACAATAGTGAGGAGTCTGGTCCAGTGGGTAGTGTTCTGGGCTGGAAGTTGGAAGACCTGGATTCTGTTCCCTAGTGCTGACCTACTAGGTCACCTTAAGCAAGTTATTTCATTACTCTATGCCACTCTTTTCCCCTCTCTCCCGTTGTCTATCCTGTCATATTTATATTGCAGATTCCCTGCTCAGGCCAGAGACTGTCCCTTACTATGTGTTTCTACAATACAGGGCCTACCACAATCTATGTGCTACAAACTATAATTATAGGCACTGACTTCCCCTCTGCCCGGTGGGTGCTTGGACACCCCGCCCCCGCTTCTTCCCGCCCCTGCACCATCCTCGCCCTGCCCCCATTCCACCCCTTCCCCCAAGTCCCCACCCCTGCTCCACCTCCTTCCCTGAGCACGCCGCATCCACGCTCCTCCCCCTCCCTCCCGGAAAGTCCTAAGCGCCGCCAAACAGCTGTTAGGCAGCGGGGGGCGGGAAGCGCTGGGAGGGAGGGGGAGGAGTGGGGATGCGCCATGCTCAGGGGGGAGAAAGAGGCGAGGAGGGGGGAGCTTGGCTGCCGGTGGGTGCAGAGCACCCACTAATTTTTCCCCATGGGTGCTCCAGCCCCAGAGCACCCATGGAGTCGGCGCGTATGAAATAAATAACTATCACACCTCTTCACATGCAGTCACAAACTGCATTAGCCTTGATTCCACCATGTTACACTACACGCTTTTGTCTAATTTGCTTCCCACCCTCACCTCAGGCCTCTCTTTGGAATGTCTGCTCTGCATGTTTCTCCTTCTCAGAAAAATCTGTATTTCAGTTTATTTCGCCCCCCCCCCCCCCCCACCCAATGTACTAGTTTGTATTATGTTAAAAAATAAAGAGGTCAGAACTCTCAGCCTGTAAAAACAAGTGCACTTCCATTTTTCACATTGGAGTTACTTCTGTTTGCATCAGTGGTAATTTGGTCCATTGATTTAGATTTAACTATTCACATGTCCTACACACAACAATGTGCAGTTTCTATGTGCATTTATTTCACACCAGATTCTGCCCCTCTAACGCTGCATAGTCTCTTACTCCATGAGTAGTTCCACTGATTCCAATTAGTTTACTTGTGAAGTAATATGTTACTCAGCATGAGGAAGGGTGCCAGAATTTGGCCCTGCATAATTAATGGTACTTTTAGTGACCTAGTTGGAAAAGTGAACAGACTTCCCAAGACTTTTGGGCGTGTGGTCTGAAGAGTCTTTCAGTCCATTTGACTCCCTACTGCCAATGAACCTCACAACCATATAACAGGAGAAGTCACAGGCTACTACTGGCAACTCCAAGGATAGTAAATTCCTGCTCTGTGATGAAATTCACCCTGAAATATTCACACACACAGGTCAACAGCAGGCTAAATGGATTCATAGCATTTGGCAAATGGTATGGAAATTCTGAAGATTACTGAAGGACTAACAGCATCATAATATCAAGAAATGACTCGAGTAGCCATGGAAAGAGTACAGCTAGCTCCTGGAAAATAAACTTTAACTTGAAGCAGCCATCTGTCCAAAGTGAATTTATATTTCAACTGAGCTTTGTCAAGTATTTCAGGAGCATAAACAGGGGTGGTAAAGGTTTAGGGTTTCTTCAGTACAACATGCCACAGGCCCTCAGTTAGATACTATTGTGATGGGCACAGCATAGGCACCTAGAGAGCTAGTCTTGTGGCAGAGGGATAATATTAAGTTTCAGAAAGGACTGGACACACATGTCTGTGAATATCATCTGTATTTCAATAAGTAAGGGTTACAAAGTATAGGGCTTTTCAGTCTTCATGCTTCAGGACACAAGCTGACACCCCATATATTTGGGAAGAAAGCTTTTCTATGGATTTGTAGTGTCTTGCACAATTACTAGAAGCACTATGTGTTTGCTCTACAGCCTTCCTAAAGCTGTGGCATGGGGTGCTGTTGGAAACAGAACATTATTTATGTGGTGATCAAAATGTGCCTGGTGTTCTGTTGACAAGAGCCAAGATTTTCACGTGGCTTGTGAATTTGAGTGCCTCCATTTTTGTTTGCCCATACGGATACTTTAAAGAAGCTTGATTTTCAAAAAGTGCTGAGCGCCTGCCCTCTGAAAATCAGCCCTCCTTAAAGTGTCTCATCTCTGTCAAGATCTTTGCCCTGAGGAGTTTACATTATCTGACTTAGGGTATGTCTACACAGTATTTTGGAGCAAACCTTCCAGCCCAACTTGACAGACTTGGGTTCCTGGGGCTTGCGCTAGCACTCTCTTTTTAAAACAGGTGGAGCTTGGGCTCTGTACCTTCACCCCTTCCTAGGCTTCAGGGCCTGAGCTCCAGCCAAGCCGCAACTCCAAAGTGCTGTCTGCACAACTACTTTTAGAGTGCTAGCATGAGCCCTGCTACAACTGTCTGTCGACCCGAGCGGAAAAGGCATGCTTCTAAGTGCTGCGTGGACATACCCTTGAATGGATTGATGCTCTGTTATGGTATTGCAATTCCTGTGTTCTTAATGCAGTTCTGTTGTGATGCAGTTTCATACTGTTACCTGTTTTACCACTCCTGGAAAGTGTTTTCATTATTGAGAGCTTCCCCACAGGAGATGTTTCTGAGAGTCTGCCGGCCACTATGCACCGTTCCTTCTTCCTGGAGGTAATGCAGTCTCGCTGCATTTCTAGTAGAGAAAGGGCCAAATTTCAGAACAAGGCCTACTAAAAAATTGCCTACTAAAATGCATACCCGTTTGCATGCGTAGTCAGATAAACTGACACAAGGAGAGGTATGTTATATCAGTTTGATGGCTGAGGTGGAGTGCTTCTAGGTGGTGGTCATGGGCCAGGTTGGAGAATCCCCTGTGTTAGTGCTTTAGTTCTTCCTCTTTAGAGTGGAGATAAAATTTGAACACAGGCATCCAAAGATCAAATAATAACTGCTTGTGTTAGCCTAGCTCCCACATCCCTCTGCTGATTTGGAAAGGTTGGCTGTCTCTGCTTAAAGATGGGGATGGAATAACAGAGGGGTTGCTGAGCTTTCTACACCTGCCCACACTCTGCCAGATTCCATTTTATGCTCCATTTCATGACCTCTACATTCATGCCTAGTTTAAATTCCAAAATCCATAGATGTGCTCGAAGATCTACCTGTCTTTTATTCAGCTATATATCTATCTTCTATCCTATGTTTAGCATATTTGACAATACTTTGACATGAAATATGCCCAAAATTCAAATTCCAAAAAGCTTTGTCTACTGTCAACAACTGCTGGGTCTGCTGGTGTCAAACACCAATAGCCACATGTGGCAATGATAACTCAATCGATCTATTAATCCTTATTGTACATTTTTCAATAAGGTATGTCACTTGGGTACAGCCTCATCCTTGGGTCAGTGATGATTTCACAATATAGCTTCCATCAGAGGGCAAGCATGTCTTGAAATCATTGCTGGGTGGATCACTGCAGTCTACTTCACATTTTAATTGGATTTAACTTGGCAAGGTTTGAGAAATCACAGTGACAACGCAAAAACATAAAATTAAATCTAGGCAGAGTGTTAGTTAAAACAATACTGATGTCAACCTGGCACACTTGCATTTGATTCAGCTCTGCTGCTGGAATAATTCCTTCCAGGAGAGAAATCTTTGCTGTCAAAAGTGAAGACTATAGGGTGTTTCGCAGGTTATTCACGGGAAATTTTCCTTTTCAGGTGCAGCTTGTCCTGTGAGCAACAAGGGCTTAAACGTATTGCCAAGAAGTTGCAGGTCTCTCATTTACTGATGGTGGAATTTTCAGCATGGCCAAAATTTAGCTTCTAAATAAAAGTTGACCTGAGTTTCAGAGGTGCTGAGTACCCTCAGCTACTCCTGATTTTAAGGGGAGTGTGGGTTCACAGCACCTCTAAAAATCAGGACAACTTTTATTTAGGAGCCTAAATATGGACTTAAGTGTCCATATTTCTGTTTGCAAATGTTGGTCTTTATCTATAAGGCTGTTCCTTTCCATCTGAGGAAGCAGGGAACTGATTTTTAATACTTAGAGGGCAGAATCAGAGTTGAATTGAAATGAATTTGTCGGAGTTTGGCATGATCTTATTAGCCCGTTATGTGGGATGGACCTAAAGCAGGGAATTAGTGGACTCAGAAGTGGGAGTTTCTGACTGACAGCCAAGGTCAAAAATCAGAAGTCTGTGCAAAATACACCCACAGGATTTAGTTCTAAATTGAAATATGAACAATCCCTGTTCCCAGTGCACACGCCTCTGTAACTAAACCCCGTCCCCGAGTCTAGGGGCTTTTTGATCCAGAGGGCCTTAGTTCATAGAGTAACACTGTGTTAATGTGGGCTAGACCTCCATGTCTCACACACATGGTATGGCAACATTGCTGGAAGAATCATGTCCCAAAGAGTCGGGAAACCTACATGAAAGCATCCTGGCCAAGTGCATGACTAGTGCTGTGTTGTGCTACCTGTTTCACTGCTGTGGAATGTAGGGCTGGCTGGAAAACAAAAATTGTCTTTAAAAATAAAAATTACAGTTTCGAAATCTATTTTCATTCAGCATCGGAGTGGAACCAAGACTTTTCAAAAATTTTCATGAAAAACTGAGACTGACCAACCTACTCCAGAATAGCCAATAGCTTGGTTGTTAGTGAGATATGGGAGGCCAGATTCAAGTGAGTGCTGTACCCATGAATGCTCTAACCACTGGGTTATTGGCTATTCTAGGGTAGGAGGTCTCTCTACCCCCACCCTCCAGAAATTCCATCCGGAGAAAACTTCCTGACAAAAGTTACATCACAACTGATACATTTATGTGAAAAGTTTTGGCTTGGATGAAGTGGCATTTTCCATCAAAAAAATTCCTGAACAGCTGTAGTGGAAGGCTCTATCAGCCAAGTCACTGCCCCAGTAACCCACCCACCTGAGACTGGCTGCAGTCTGTCTGAGTATGTCTACACTGCAATTAGACACCTGTGGCTGGCCCATAGCAGCTGGCTTGGCTCAGGCTTTGGGGCTGTTTAATTGCAGTGTAGATGTTCCAGCTTGGCCTGCAGCCCAAGCTCTAAGGGTACATCTACACTACAGTGGGGAGTCGATTTAAGATACGCAAATTCAGCTACGTGAATAGCGTAGCTGAATTCGACGTATTGCAGCCGACTTACCCCGTTGTGAGGACGGCGGCAAAATCGACTTCTGCCGCTTTTTGACGGCGGCGCTTACTCCCACCTCCGCTGGTGGAGTTAGAGCGCCGATTCGGGGATCAATTGTCGCGTCCCGACGGGACGCGATAAATCGATCCCCGAGAGGTCGATTTCTACCCGCCGATTCAGGCGGGTAGTATAGACCAGACCTAAGTCCCTCCCACCTTTCAGGCTCTACCCTAAGTCTGGATGTCTACACCACAATTAAACAGCCCCTCAGCCTGAGTCGGCTGCCACGGGCAAGCCACAGGTTTTTAATTGCAGTGTAGACCTACCCGCTTTCTCTCTCAGCCTGATATGTGACCCAGACCATATTTAAGCTTTTCCCCTGCATCAAGGTGAGACAATACCCCTTAGTCTGTAAGGGATTCGTTCTCATAGCCTAAGGTGTGCCCACTAAGAAAAGTGTGTACCCCTGTTTCAGATGTAAATGAATCTTCACACAACTTCACTGATAAGTACCTTTTCCTGATGTTAGCAAGCAAATGCAGCTTTTGCGGGAGCAGTTTAAGAACCCACATTTGAGGGGGCATGAACCAGAGAGAATCCAGCTCCTTCTCCCAGAACTGTATTATCATTGCAGGGCTAAAAGGATAACCATGTGTTAATACTTATTTTCACCAGTAATGAGTCTGTGGTAGCTAAGCAACATAAGAGAGGTCATATTGGGTCAGACCAAAGGTCCATCTAGCCCAATATCCTGTCTTCCGACAGTGGCCAATGTCAGGTGCCCCAGAGGGAATGAACAGAACAGGTAATCAAGTGATCCATCCCCTGTCGCCCATTCCCAGCTTCTGGCAAACAGAGGCTAGGGATGCCATCTCTGTCCATCCTGGCTAATAGCCATTGATGGACCTATCCTCCATGAACTTATCTAGTACTTTTTTAACCGTGTTCTAGTCTTGGCCTTCACAACATCCTCTGACAAAGAGTTCCACAGGTTGATTGTGCATTGTGTAAAGAAATACTTCCTTTTGTTTGTTTTAAACCTGCTGCCGCCTATTTTCATTTGGTGACCCCTAGTTCTTGTGTTATGAGAAGGAGTAAATAACACCTCCTTATTTACTTTCTCCACACCAGTCATGAATTTATAAACCTCTATCATATCTCCCCTTATTCTTATCTTTTCCAAGCTGAAAAGTCCCAGTCTTATTAAGCTCTCCTCATATGGCAGCCATTCCAAACACCTAATCATTTTTGTTACCCTTTTCTGAACCTTTTCCAATATATCTTTTTTTGAGATGGGGCGACCACATCTGCACGCAGTATTCAATATGTGGGCATACCATGGATTTATATAGAGGCAATATGATATTTTCTGTCATCTTATCTATTCCTTTCTTAATGATTCCCAACATTCTGTTCGCTTTTTTGACTGCCGCTGCACATTGGTGGATGTTTTCAGAGAACTATCCACAATGACTCCAAGATCTCTTTCTTGAGGGGTAACAGCTAATTTAGACCCCATCATTTTATATGTATAGTTGGGATTATGTTTTCCAATGTGCATTACTTTGTATTTATAAACACTGAATTTCATCTGCCATTTTGTTACCCAGTCACCCCATTTTGTGAGATCCTTTTGTAGCTCTTCACAGTCTGCCTGGGACTTGAGTAGTTTTATATCATCTGCAAATTTTGCCACCTCACTGTTTACCCCTTTTTCCAGATCATTTATGAATATGTTGACTAGGACTGGGCCCAGTTCAGATCCCTGGGGGACATCACTATTTACCTCTCTCCATTCTGAAAACTGACCATTTATTCCTACCCTTTGTTTCCTAACTTTTAACCAGTTACCAATCCACGAGGGACCTTCCCTGTTATCCCATGACAGCTTACTTTGCGCAAGAGCCTTTGGTGAGGGACCCAAATCAGGCCTGATTCTGTCTCTTGGTCACCTTGGGGAGCACCTTACAAAGTGATTGCTCTAAGCTCTCTTTATTTGAAGTCAATGAAACAACTCACAGGGTTGGAGTTAATCAGCATGGGCAAAGGAAGTAGAATTGGGCCCGAACGTTGCATCTGTATTGTCCAAAGGAACATCCATTCTCTGCCCCTTCATGAATGAACTTTCCCCTCTTTCCTCCTCCTCTTCCTCTGGCTATGACAAAGAAGCAGAGTGGCCTTGGAATATACACACAGCGGCAGATCTGTCAAGAAAGAAGGATCATTATTACAGGGTTCGATTATGACTTGCAAGGCAGAGTGGGTGAGTAAGAACCTCTGTCAAATACCTGTGCAGACTACCCAGAACTAGAACTTGGATACGAGTGCACAGGAGTGAGTGAGCATTGCTGGGTGAGGAGGAGTGTAGAATAAGCAGACCCTCAGCTCTGGAGATGATGTAATTTGCTACTGAAAAAGGCCCCCGAGGGAGAAGCCGGGAGGAGGGCTGTCTCAGGCTACTGATGAGTTGGTAAGGCTTAGGCAACATTCCAGTCCTCATGGCTTTGCCAAAAGGCAAAATGGTGCTTATAGATAGTAGAGGGAACTATGGGCTAAAGTTTCTATAGCTTCTCTTAGGAAATACTCATCTGATGAAATAGTATCCGTCTAACGGTCTCCTTCATTGCAATCTAATTGCTTAAGTAGGTGGGAAAGGAAACCTGTGAAACCAAACGAGTTGCTGCATCAGGCCTAAAGCAAACTCTGTCCCTCTTAAGCTGCAAATGCTTCCCAAAGACAACATATCCGCTTTACTGCACCGAGGCGCTTAAGTTCAGTTCTTCAGTGGGCCCGCTGTTTAAAGTCAGCATTGCTAGTCCTGCCACAGCAAGCTTCTGTTCTGCAGCTCCCAGTCAGTTCGTTTACTCTTCAGGATGGTTTTCCCTTACAGCTTAAAAAATATGACCTTGGAAAGATTCACTAAATAAGTAAATACTTGAATCCAGTGGAATTTTCTGTCTAGATCCAAACCCTGGCACCAGTTGAAAGTGCTGCAGTGATGTCCTATCTATAAGGACATTCTTGTGGATATTAATTAGCAAATGGTTTAGAGAAATAGCCCATTTTAGTTAAGGAAGGAGAAAACATTCCAAAATAGCTGCTGGTCAAATACCCTTCAGGCTTTGGTCATGTCTGCAACTTGGATGGAGGCGGGAGAAAGGCTTAAAATTGAACTTTTTCATTCTTTCTTTAAGGGGGGGGAAACTGAGTGTTGCCCCACATCTGTCCATTTCCCCTTCTGATTGCTATTCATTTCCAGGGTGCAATTTTGTGTGTGCAAATAATTACACTTTCAATTGATATAGTGATAGGTAAAACCTGCCGATTTTTAAAGGGCTATCTAAAATGTTAATTATTTTAGATAGCAAAATAGTTACCTTAGTACCTGCTGTATGCCCTTGCACTTCCCTTTACTACTATAGGAAATGCCTTGAATATTGAGATTATAGTATTGCTGCTATTTTAAAGACACGTTTTAATGGGTTTGTTCATTATTCAAAATTATTTGGTGTATGTATTGTTAACATATATGTGTTTGCGACTCAGGCTGTCTTGGCTAGTTGTTCCTGGTCAGATAAGTCTCGTGATGTTGTTCCTCTTCCTTGATTATGTGAGCTCAGAGGAAGGAGAATCTTGTAGTTAGTGTTTGGGGTTCAATTCCCAGCTCTGCCATAGGGGTCCTGTGACCACAGACAAGTCGGCTACGTCTACACTGCAAGGTAGGGGTGTGATCCCCCTGCCTTCATATACATACGCCGTGTAGCAGGGGTGATGGCAGTGGAGGCACAGATTAGCCATGCTGAATATGTACCCACTGGTTCCCGGAAGGTACATATTCGGCTATGCCTCTGCTCAACTACTGCATCTACACTGCTATTTGTATTTGCCCTGGCTCAATGAGGTGTAGGTGTATGCAAGCAGGGGGATCACACCCCTAGTTCATAGTTTAGACATAGCTTTAGCCTCTAAACTACTGTAATCTCAGTGCCTCATAACCTTTCGTCTGTCTTGCCTGTTGTACGTAGGGCAGGAACTGTCTCTTGCTAGGAATTTGTACAACGCCTAGCACAATGGGGTGCTGATTGGGTCCATAATCCTTTACTGAAGTATTATTTCACGAGGTGATTCCTATCCAGAGAGCCGTGTTTTATTGCTATTGCTCTTTTTTAAAAAAATATCAGATTATGTAAAAGATTAAGGGCCAAATTGCAGCACAGCTAAGGAAAGGGCATGCAAAGGTTCCTTTGCTCTCCAGTCATGGAGCTCTTGTGTGACAAGCCAGGCCCTCAGTGCCAAGGAAAGCAACCTGCTCTAACCTGCATCAGCTGCCAATGGCCTCAAGATGCCAATAATATACTACAGGACCACCATGATGTAGGAAGAAGAACAGGAGTACTTGTGGCACCTTAGAGACTAACAAATTTATTAGAGCATAAGCTTTCGTGGACTACAGCCCACTTCTTCGGATGCATAGTCCACGAAAGCTTATGCTCTAATAAATTTGTTAGTCTCTAAGGTGCCACAAGTCCTCCTGTTCTTCTTTTTGCGGATACAGACTAACACGGCTGCTACTCTGAAACCTGTCATGATGTAGGGACATCCCAGCCATACCCTTATGCCAGCGCCAGGAAGTGTGTAGTGTGGGTAGCCATTATAGCAGCTTTTTGCTCTCTGAGGATCCCCCTACAAAGGTGAGATCTTCCAAGGTCCTGATTCAATGGGTCCAGGCCTGCTTTGTGAGCATGACATGTGTTGCAAGAACATTCCTGGCTCTCTACAGTTCCCCCTGACCTGCAGGGTGAGCTCCACTGAATAACACTGAGTTCCTGTTTTTAAAAAAAGAAATATACCCTTCCTGTAGGACAAGGAGATATTTTAAAGGGCTGTTTTTATTAGGGCTGGTTGAAAACATTAACTTTTTGTCAATGGAAAATTGTGTCCTTGACTAAATGAAAATTTTTGTGGAAAGTATCTCCTTTCCTTGAAAGTATATGGGGATTTTTTTTTCCTTGTCAAAAAACCTGAACATTTCAGCTGCAAAAAAAAAAAAAATTGTCCAAAACTTTTTTCGTTTTCTGATGGAAAAACTGCATGGAGGGGTGGAGGTGGTGGTAGCAGGAGGTAAGAACCCCTTTTCTGCCCAGCTCTAGTGCAAGTTTATGAGAAAAATTGATTTATGAGCAATAAAAGTCTGAACTGTTGTGTGCTGACTGAAAGGACTGATGTGGATTATTTGTGGGAGTGAGGGGGCAGTGAACTGAGTTAAGATGATGGTGTTCATCTGACCACTTTAGGACTTTAAGAGAGCAGCCAATTGAGATGGAACAGTGGGCGGGCGAACAAGAAGGAGTTTGAAGGGTTTTGCCAAAGGAGTTTAAAGCAATTTTCCAAAGGAAGAATAAAGCAGAAATGCCTGCTCCTTGTGCATGACTAGAGATGGTTGGGAATTTTTTGACTGACATTTTTTGCAGAAATTTACCTGTTGAGATGGTAAACAGTTTCTCAGCTCCAGGATATTACTTTTGTCAAAATGAGAGTGACCACCCTAGAAGAGTCAATAGGCTGGTGGTTATAGCAGTTATCTGGGATGTCAAAGACCCGCTTCAGGTCCTGCCCTGCCTGATTTAGACCAGGGACTTGAAGCTGGATCTCCCACAACCTAGGCGAATGCCCTAACCACATGGCTATTCTAGGGTGGCCTTTCTTTCTCTTTTGGGGGAAAAACTTCAAAAAGTCTCAGTTTCATCCCGATGCAGAACAGGAAAATAAAATTGAAATCTCCCATTTTAATACCCAACTCTACTCATAACTTACCTGCCTTGAGTATAACAATGCTATTTGCATTGCAGTTGGGCTACAGAAAGAGCAACAAGTGAGCTGGGAGTGTTCTAGAACCTGATTGGCTCAGGGCAGTATGGGACACATGAACGCACCAGTATAAACCTGTCTTCTCTCTGCAGCATGGGCAATAAGCCTTTGAGCTTACCCTGATGTTATCATGTAATTGCTGGTAATGGGAAGTTTCAGCTGGTGCTGTTCCCTGGGGGCTGCAACAATCCACCCTACTGTTATTCAAGACTATAAGTGGAGTGAGATGGTTAACTACAGTGATTCTTCTTGCTCAATGCAGAGCTTCACCTAACTGTAGGGGCAGAAAGAGGAGGGCAGGGAAATTTCTAATGCCTTTAGGGCATTCTGTAGGAAAGCTTCACCTTCACCTCTGTGACAGCACTGTGTCCAAGTTTGGGTGTCACACTTTAGGAAAGAGGTGGACAAACTGGAGAGAGTCCAGAGGAGAGCAACAAAAATGATAAATATAATGGAGATATCCCATCTCCTAGAACTGGAAGGGACCTTGAAAGGTCATTGAGTCAGCCCCCTGCCTTCACTAGCAGGATCAAGTACTGATTTTGCCCCAGATCCCCAAGTGGCCCTCAAGGATTGAACTCACAACCCTGGGTTTAGCAGGCCAATGCTCAAACCACTGAGCTATCCCTCCTAAAAGGTTTAGAAACCCTGACCTATGAGGAAAGGTTGAAAAACTGAGCATGTTTAATCTTTGAGAAAAGAAGACTGAGGGGGGACCTGACAACAGTCTTCAAGTATGTTAAGTGCTGTAATAAAGAGGATGGTGATCAAATTGTTCTCAATGTCCACTGAAGGTAGGATAAGAAGTACACCTCACCTCTACCTCGATATAACGCTGTCCTCGGGAGCCAAAAAATCTTACCGCGTTATAGGTGAAACGGCGTTATATCGAACTTGCTTTGATCCACTGGAGTGTGCAGCCCCGCCCCCCACCGAGCACTGCTTTACTGCGTTATATCCGAATTTGTGTTATATCAGGTCGCGTTATATCAGGGTAAAGGAGTAATGGGCTTAAACTGCAGCAAAGGAGATTTAGGTTAGATATTAGGAAAAACTTTCTAATTATAAGGGTAGTTAAACTCTGGAATAGGCTTCCAAGGGAGGTTGTGGAATCCCCATCATGGGCATCAGGTGGTGCCCCCCTTAGGGGAGGCTAGCCCCTGGCTCTGCCTCTTCCACCCCCTCCCCCGTGGCCAGAGCCACAAGTCCCCCGCCAGCCCGAAGTAGCCCCGAGGGCCCCCACTTAGTTGGAGGAGCCCCAGGCTGGCCGAAGGCCTGAGTGCCCCCCCCCCAGGCCAGCCGCAGCCATGCCGCATCTCCCCTCCCCAGACTCCAAGCTGCTGTGGGGAAAAGCTTCTCACCCTTCTCCGAAGATGCTTTTCATATGCCCCATGCAGGTTCCGGGGCAGCTGAGGAGGTGGTATTTGCTACTCAGCTTCCTGGGTTCATCAGTAATCTCTCTGGAGTCCAGGAAGCTGAATAGCACTTACCGCCTCCTCAGCTGCCCTGGAACCTGCATAGGGCATAATAAAGCAAAAACTCCCCCCCCTCCCCAAAACCCCGCAACTGGGGGTGTGGTGGCAGAGCCTCCCCTGGCCTATTATACCCACCACCCATGATCCCCATCATTGGAGGTCTTTTGACAACAGGTTGGACAAACACCTACCAAGAATGGTCTAGGTTTATTGGTCCAGCCTCCGTGCAGGGGACTGAACTAGGTGACCTCTCGAGGTGACTTTTAGCCCTATATTTCTATGATTCTACAGTCCTCTACAGTAAAAAAAAAAATTAAAAAAGCGCCTAAGGCACTGGGCCCGATTCCAGGGAATCGGGCGAATCGGCCTAAAGCCAGCCCTGACAACCATAACATTGTTTTCTGAATGTGGTAATATTTTGGATTCCTCACACACCGCCTTTTCTTTTCTTGGATTGTGCCTGAAGAAATATGTGAAGAGTTATTTTTCCCTTTTCTTCTTGTGTCTGTCTAGCTTTCTCTTCTCAAATCCTGAAAGATATGTACGTTTCATTTTTCTAACCCCTACGATCATTGTCTATGTGATGATACCTGCAAACAATTTAATTCCCTTGGTATCTTTCATTTTGTTAGGTAATGTGATGCTGTACCCCATAATGCTTTATGGGAATATGACATAACTGGAATATGATCTACTGAAACTATCTATGCTACATATGCTGTGTAACACATCTATATAAAGGTTATGATCTACTGAATCTATTAATCCTATCTGCATGCGTGTATCATTTTTGTATTCGAAGTTATAAATAATGCTTGTGTACTGGCTTGATTTCTAAATAACCTTAGTAGAGCATTTGGTCAGTTCCTGGAGAAAGGAATGTTGAAGTTAAGTACCTAATTAAGAGACACTTAAAGGACAATGGATCTTGGAATGCTCCAATCCACATAAGAAGTCTACTTGAGGACGTTTAAGGTAGCATGTAAACAATGGATGCCTCAGACATTCTCTTGGAGGCCCCTGCAGATCCCGGGGCCTGGGGCAAATTGCCCCACTTGCCCCCCCCCACTCTGGGCGGCCCTGTTTGTGAATGATTTGCCTCACTTTCTGCATAACAATACAGGGTTATAGATGGCTCTGGGAGGCTCTTTCAGACAATCAGAACTAAAGAGGATGACGACAAGAAAAAGTGGTAGAAGTGAAAAGTTCTGTGGTCTCCATTTCAAGTAGAGAATTCACCTCTTAGAAGAGGTTTGTGTACAGTGTGCATAGCATTAACATTTCCTACTGGGGTTCTCCCTACTTGAGTAGAAATGTGGCATAGCTATAATCCATCAAGTCTGTCATTGCTGCTTCAGGATAGGATGACAGTGTGAAAAATTAGGTTTACCAATGACAGTTCACTAACTAATGTTGGTTAGTGGCAGGAAGCTGTAACGGTGTTAGTGAGTTTTAATCTGTCCCTTTCGCTATCTAATATTTAATGCAATTTTTCAGTGAAGTCCTGTTGGGGGGAGGGAAAGGGGAATGGTGTAGTTTTATCCCCTGACAAATGCTTGTAAAATAGCTTGTTTGTAATATGAACTGTACAAACCTTCTGCAAGGAATTTGTGTGTGGTGCCACCCAGGCGCTCATACATCAGTGTAAACTTTTATTGAGTTACCTGCATTTTGGAGGAAGTGCAGGCAAGTTCAGCAAAACATTCATGTCCGTAGGAGCCTGTGGCAAAGGAGCCTTCCAAAAACCCATTAGTCCAGCTAGAAAGAAAACACTGTGCGTGTTCTTTTCCCTCTGGGGAAGGCATCTGAATGGCACAGCTACTCATTCATGTTTACTTCCTCATTTGCTTCAATGTAATAAGTCATCTGATGCTTAAAAAAAATAAAGGTTGGGTTTGACTCTGCTTAATAAATGCTGGAATTGTGTTCACTAGACTGTAGGCCAGTAAAACCACCCTCTGCACATCAGGTGTGGCAATGAAGGAGGCCAAGAAATAACTCAGTACAGGACATTAGGAGCAGTGATGGGTGAATCTCAAAAGGAGCCCGATTCTGAGAGGTGCCGACCTCTCTCGGCTCTCAACAAGGGGAGTACTTGCCACCGCACAGGAAATGCGTTTGGTTCAGATAAGTGCCCAAAGACCGAGATGCTCATGCAAACTACCCATATCCCTTGAGTCTGTTAAACTTGCTTGAATGAGAATGGACTGTCTTGCGAGATCTCCAGTACTTCCGGCTTTCAGCCAGACTGGACGCACTGTAAGAACGGCTCTTCTCAGAATCCTCCATCACGGATTCATGAAAATGGAACTGAATAATTCGGAACCTTACACAAGGTTTAGTTTGGGCTCAGTTCCGGAAATGGGCAAGGAACAGTAAAGGGTTCTTATTTATTCTGCCAGAAATAGTCATTATTAGACCTGCACAAAGTTGCTTTTCCTCATTTCAAACCTTCATGAACATCTTGGGCTCAACATTTCAACTCCAATGTACAATAGTGGAAATCAGAAAAGAGCCCAGGAGTATATAAATGGGTTTCAGGAATTTTGTAAATGTCACCAATGAAAATCTGAGAAATAGAACCAAAATGTTTCTAAAAATGTGCAGGTTTTTTGGCGAGGTACAATGATGTGTAGTAGACTTGTCTATGATTGCTTGTAAAATCAAAGTCCTGTGGGATGTAGCAGGGATCTCAGATTATCATTTCAGAAAGAAAATAATAATAATTTGACTTGATCTTGAAAATTATTGGATTTATATTTCACTTAAAACTAGATTAGGAATGAGGGCCGAGGTAAGAGCTGTTTTAACTTGCATTTTCTGACTCTCCGGCATGTGACTTTACATACACTTTAGACCCCTTCACTCAGCAGTGGAATACGTTTTAGAGAATATAAAGGAGTCAAAATCCATGTAAAGGGGAATCTGCTTTACAACACTTTATGCATCAGCTCTAAATTTGGCCCCAAACGTCTGCTATAAATAGACAGGTAAACTACATGCTAATTTGTCTAAATTCCAAACATGGTCTAACTCACTTTCTTGTTTTCTCAGCCAACTTGGACACAGTGTGCTTGGAAAGTCAAATTGAATGTGGGCATTTTGGTGTTCATCTTCCACTTAGGAGGGAGTCTAAGGGTAGGTCTACACTTACCTTCGGGTCCGGCGGTAAGCAATCGATCTTCTGGGATCGATCCCGGAAGTGCTCGCCGTCGACGCCGGTACTCCAGCTCGGCGAGAGGAGTACGCGGCATCGACGGGGGAGCCTGCCTGCCGCAAGTTCGAACTAAGGTACTTCGAATTCAGCTACGTTATTAACGTAGCTGAATTTGCGTACCTTAGTTCGAAATGGGGGGTTAGTGTGGACCAGGCCTAAGGAACTGAGCACCAATGTGGAGGGAGAAAAAGGGGTGTGTGGGAAGGACTCCAGGGACCATGTCTTATTTGTGCAGTGTCATGCACAACTGAGTCCAGTTGGATCCCTGGGGAAGTTCCAGAAGACTGGATGAAAATGAATGTTGTACCAGCTTTTTAAAAGTATAAACGGGATGGCCCAGGTAACACTGGGCCTGTCAGCCTGACATTGATCCCAGGCAAGATAATGGAGCAGCTGATACATTACCCAATTAATAAAGAATTAAAGGAGGGTAATGTATTTAATGCAAATCAACATGGGTTTATGGAAAATAGATCCTGTCAAACTAACTTGATATCTGTTTGGATGACATTACAAGTTTGGATGATAAAGGTAATAGTGTTGATGTAATACACATAGATTTATTTAAGGTGTTTAATTTGATACTGCAAGGCTATTTGATTTAAAAACTAGATATAAAATTAAGATGGTACACATTAAATGGATTAAAAACTGCCTTACAGATAGGTTTCAAAATGTAATTGTGAATAGGGAATCATCATTAAGCAGGTGTGTTTCCAGAGGGGTTTTGCAGGGATCGGGTGTTGGCCCCACGCTATTTAATATTTTTATCAGTTATCTGGAAAAGAACATAAAATCATCACTGATGAAGTTTGCAGATGGCACACAAATTGGGGGGAATCAAAGAATACTTGGGGGACTCTATCCTGGGAAGCAATTACTCTGAAAAAGATTTGGGGTTGTGGTGGATAATCAACTGAACATGAGCTCCCAGTGACCAAAAGAACTAATGAGATGAATAAACAAGGGAATCTCAAATAGGAATAGAGAGGTTATTTTATGTCTTGTATTTGGCACTGGTGTGACCACTGCCGGAATAGTGTGCCCAGTTCTGGTGCCCACAATTCAAGAAGGATGCTGATAAATTGGAGAGTGTTCAGAGAAGAGCCACAAGAATGATTAAAGGATTAGAAGACATGCCTTATAGTGATAGACTCAAGGAGCTTAATCTATTTAGCTTAACAAAGAGAAGTTTAAGGGATGACTTGATTACAGTCTGTAAACATCTACATTGAGAACAAATATTTAAGTAACAGGCTCTTCAATCTAGCAGAGAAAGGTATAACATGATGCAATAGACCTATTCAATCTGGAAATAAGGAGTAAATTTATACCAGCGAAAGTAATTGACCATTGGAACAATTTACCAAGGGTCATGGTGGATTCTCCATCACATCGATTTTTAAATCGAGATTGGATGGTTTTCTAAAAGATCTGCTCTAGGAATTGTGTTGGGGGAGTTCTATGACCTGTGGTATACAAAAGGTCAGAGTAGATGATCACAATGGGTCCTTTTGGTCTTGGAGTCTATGAATTCCTGATCTGATTCTCTCTGGTACTACTGTAATATAAATAAATAGTGAAAATATTAATATAATCCAGGCTAATTAAAAATGTTTTTATTAACCAAATACATTACTCAGAGGCAAAGTACCAGCTTATTATAGATAAGAAGTTTCACACATTTGAATTAATTTTATAAATGCAGGAAATTGTGTCTTGAAATGCCAAACTCCACTAGCTTCCCCCATCTCATCCCTAGTTAACCCTGTCCTAGAAAACTAAGATGCACAGGACTCAGAAATTGGACATTCCAGTTGCTGAGAGAAAGATGGCTCCCTGGCTAGGCCGCTGGCCTAGGACCCAGGGACTCCCAAATTCAGTTTCCTGCTCCATCTCTGTCCTCCAGTGTGACCTTGGGCAAGTCACTTAACCTCTCTGTGCCTCAGTTCCTCACTGGTAAAATAGTGCTAATAATTCCTCCCTCACATGGATGTTGCATGGATAACTACACTAAAGATTGTGAGGTGCTCATGGTAAAATTTTTGAGAGAGACCAAGTTGCATTTTCAAAAGTGAATGACTTGGGTGCTTTGGAGCCCAAGACCCACTAACTTTCTATTTGATTTAGGCTTCTAAGTACCTATGTCACTTTTGAAAGTATTCTTCTTCTTCGAGTGCCATCTCTGATAGGGAGGTTGTCGACCAACGCCGTCTATCTTTCACACTTGCGACAGAGTTGTAAAACCTCCACTCTCCTGTGGATATCAGTCCATATGGCGATGTTTCTCTCTCTTTCCCTGTTTTGCCTTCAATCTTGCCTGATAGTAGAAGCGCTGGAGTCGAGTCACTCTATGCAGTGTGTCTGCAGAAAGATGTTATTGTTGACTATTGAAAATATTGCCCTTAGGTATTATGGTAATGGGGCCCCTCTAAGGACCCAAGATAGACAAATTCCATTTTTCTTCCTCCATTCCTGACTTAAGTGCTTAAAACGTGTCAGGAATGATATCAGCTAACGTATTAGATGTTTAAACAAATGATTTTGTGTATGACCCCCCCTCAGGAGCATGTGTCATCATAGAACAAATCCATCTCCCATGCTGCCCTTGCTCCCATCCTCGGGCACATAGACAGGTTTGATAAATAGGCTCCTTGTTGGAACTTACTGGCAGCTAATCTCATACTGTAACTCTGTATTTTATTGCACTTAGCTTGTCAAGACTGAGAAGCATTTTAAAAACATTTTTGCTTTTTATTGCTTGGGTGGAGCTACTTTCTCCATCTTTACCAGCAAAAGGGGCACAAATCATAATAATGGAAGCAGCATATTGTAATATTCACATAATGGTTCATTGGTATTAGCCATGAGTCAATGATCCCAAACAGGATCATACCATTAATCTGTCCAGCCACTAGTGCCATATCCCCTAGCAGTGGCTAACATCTAAGACTTCTGAGGAAAGCAAAAAATCCATAATGCACTTAGGGTGACTTAGACTCCTAAGCCCCATTTTTAAAGTGACTTGGATGCTAAGGAGGTAAGTTCCACTAAAACTTAGGCTAGGTCTACACAACACACCACTGGAGGTAGCATCTAGGGCAGTGGTCACCAACCAGTCAATCGCAACTGACTGGTCGATCCTAGAGGATCTCTCAGTCGATCGCAATCTCCAGCGGTGCAGCGTGTCTGCCGCTAAGGCGGACTGCCTACCCCGGCCCCACGCCACTCCCGGAAGCAGCCAGCGTGGCCCTGGGGGCATAGGTGCCATCTCTGTGGGTGCTCCGGGGCTGGAGTACCCACGGAGAAAAATCTCCCCTCCCTGCCCCAGCTCACCTCCGCCTCCTCCTCCCCTGAGTGCCCCGCAGCTCCACTTCTCCCCCTAGTTCCCAGTGCTTTCCGCTGTGAAACAGCACTGGGAGGGAAGGGGAGGAGGGGGAACGCGGCACACTCGGGGAAGAGGCAGGGACAGAGATTTGGGGAAGGAGTCCAATGGGGCAGGGAGGGGCAGAGTTGGGGTGGGGACTTTGGTGAAGGGGTTGGAATGGGGCCGGAGGAGGGTTGAGCACCCACTGGCGCCGCGTAAAGTTGGCACCTATCCCTGGGGGCAGGGGGCCAGAGGTCTCCCTCTGTGCGCTGCTCCTCCCTGCAAGCACCACCCCCACAGCTCCCATTGGGCAGGAGAACTGCGGGGGTGGTGCTTGGAGAGAGGGGCAGTGTGCGGAGCCACGTGCCCCCCATCCCCTTCCGGGAGTGGTGTGGGACCGGGGTAGGCCAGAAACCTGCCCTAGCCTTGCTGTGCCCGCTGCCAACTGGGAGCCGCCAGAGGTAAGTGCTGCCCGGCAGAAGGCCGCACCCCAATCCCGAACCATGAGTCCCCTCCCAGAGCCAGCCCCACCCAGAGCCCCCTCCTGGAGCCAGAACCCCATAGTCCCTCCTGTACCCCTGCCCCAGACTCAGCCCAGAGCCCCCCCCCACACTGCAAATCCCTTGGCCCCAGCCCAGAGCCTGCATCGCCTCCTGAACCCCAACCCCCTACCCCAGCCCGGTGAAAGTGAGTGAAGGTTGGGGAGATTGAGCAATGGGGGAAGGGGTGGTGGAGTGAGTGGGATGGGGTTTGGGGAAAGGGGGTGGGGTCTCAGGGAAGGGGCGGGATAGATCCTGGGTTGCCCTTAGATTCAAAAAGTGATCTTGGGCTTAAAAAGGTTGGAGACCACTGATCTAGGGTATGTCCAGCTACACACTGCAGTGAAAAGCAGGCTATATCCATGGTGTGCACATTGCTATAAGCACGGGGGAGCCAGAGCCTTTCCCTGCTGTCTTCCCCTCTGCCAGCGCCTTTCCCTGCTGCTGGAGCTTTTCCCAGTGGCAGGGAGACAGCAGGACACTACATTGCTATTTTTAACAGTGTAGACAGGGGAGGCCTTGCTTGGGCATGTAGAGAGACATGTAGGGTACATACTCTAATGGTTCAGGCATCTCTTTACTCACCTTAGCAATTCCACACCATCTACACTGGTATTTATACCCATGCTAGGGCAGCATGTAGTGTATATACTCTACAGACCTCTGAAAGGAGTGTACAGTGTAGACGTAGTTTTAGGCTCCTAAGTCGTTTCTGAAAATGAGACTTCGGCACTTTTGAAAATTTTACCCTTAACCAATCGGGCAGTGTGGGCCATGGAAAAGTTTAACATGTACTTTCTTGGTGTTAGTGGGCTGTGGATTGGGCCCTACCTGTGTACTTTACAGTTGCTTTCAGTCCAGGTTCTCTAAACTTGCTTATTATATTGAGCTATTCAGACATGTTTTTAATATAGCTTTCTCTTGAGAAGCCTATGTTTTGTGAGACAACTTCAGCAAAAATCTTGGGAAATACACTGTTTACTGTTTGATAGCCCAGCAAACATGGAGGATCTAGACCTCCTGCCATTCTTATTAAAGGTGTTTTTATTAGGCTACGGCTACACTAGAGAGCTTGCAGCGGTGTAGCTGCACCGACCCAGCTGTGCCACTATAAACTCGCTAGTGGAGCCTCTCTAAGCTGACAGCAGAGAGCTCTCCCATTGACTTAATTAATCCACCCCCAACAAGCGGCGGCGGCAGCTGTGTCGGTGGGAGAAGCTCTCCCTCTGACATAGCGCTGTCCACACCGGCACTTAGGTTGATGTAACTTATGTCGCTCAGGGGGGAGGTTTATTCACACCCCTGAGCAATAAAAGTTACACCAACAGAAGTGGTAGTGTAGACCTAGCTGTACATAATGTTAATTAACTATAGCATCATCAAAGGCAGAAAATTTGAAATTAAGCCCACATGACATCCTTTGCAACTACTTATTACTGGGCACAATGCTCAGTCCCATGGAATCCAACTCTTCGGCCCTCATTACTGTAGCATGCGAATCGCTGGTAATTTTTATCTTCGCAATGCCCTTGTGAGGTAGGGAGGTACCCTGCTTATTTTACAGGTGGGGAACTCAGGCAGAGAAAGACTAAGTCTGTATCCACACTTTGAGTTGGAAGGTATAAATTCCAGCTTGAGGAGACTTACTTGTGCTAGCTCTGTTCAAGCTAGCGTGCTAAATATAGAGTGTAGCCACCCTGAGTACATACCTACTGTCTTGGATGGTTACATGCTCAGGGCAGCTCGACCCTCCTGCTGACGCAGCTACGCATTATTTCTGGCATGCTAGCTCTATCAGAGCTAGAGCGGGTATGTCGCCTCGAGCTAGACTTTACACCTCCAGCTTAGACAGACCTTAAGTGACTTGCCCTAGGTCACGTAAGAAGTCTGTGGTACCACAGGGAACTGAATCCAGATCATCCTAGTCCCAGACTACCAGTCAAACCACTGGACCATCCTTCCTCTCTAAGTTTATTTTCTATGAACTCACATTAGTAAGATGTATACCCACCAATAATCCTGCAAACACTTAGGCCTCTAATTTGTAGCACAGAGGAATATCGTAACACATGGTCTTAATTTAAAAATTATTTTTTCACTGACTTACACATGCATCTTTCATTGACTTGCTTTTCACTTCCATCCAGCCAAATACAGGTTGTGAGAGACTATCTTTTATTGGTGTGTATATATAATTTAATTTCCTGGTGTTACCTTTTGGAGGTAAACTCCTAAATCTGAAGTTGACACTCCAAAAAAGGGCTTTAGTAAGAGTCATTTTGAAAATGACCACTGTTTCAAGCTGACTCCAAGGAGGATTATCACTTCAGAAGGGATTTAGACCACACAGTGCCTGTGGTGTATAGTAAGATTTTTCTTTAGCCTGAAACTGCATTCAACCGTTTTTAGAGCTTTTTTTTTTCTTTTTTTTGCTTTTTTTTAAATCTCAGATGAAATCCCTATAAATTTGAAGGAAGATATAAACATCCCCCTGGAGAACAATAGACTGGATGATTGCAGAAGTGGGGAAAATTAGTTTCAGGTGAAAGTATAATAAAACAGTTACTTATTTTGCTATATTATTACAGTTCCTGTGGGCATTGCTAACATCTTGATGCATTCTTACAGATGACAAAACTAATTTGCAGCAATAGGATTAACTTTGAAATGTCACATGCGAGTACAATTTTTTCATTTTCTAAACTTTTATTGTCTCACTCTGTTTCTGAAAGCACTTTCCACCTACCCCATAGCAAATCTGGCAAGGAGCAGCACGGTTAGGGTGACCAGATGTCCCGATTTTATAGGGACAGTCCCTATTTTTGGCTCTTCTTCTTGTATAGGCTCCTATTACCCCCCACCCCCTGTCCAGATTTTTCACACTTGCTGTCTGGTCACCCTGAGCACGGTCATCTCTCTAGACTTTACAAGCTCCTACTTCTTAGCCCCTTCTTAAGGAAAGCAAACAAACCCATTAATGTGCTGCAGTTATGAATCATCTTCAGTCTCTACATCTGCTTTATCACTGAAAATTAAGCAGTTGATTCTTATTGATCCAGATACCAAGCTGCATCCAGGAAGCCTTGCTACAACTCAGGAGGGGGATCATGAAATGTGACTCAAAATCACCCCAGTTCTGATTCCATCTTCCTGGTGGTAGGCCACTCTCCAGCATAAGTAAGAGCAGCTTTGTTGTCAAAGGCCCCCAGGATCCTGATCCAGGAGTTGAGAATTGTCAGGTTGTAGCTCTGCCCCGGGCTATGGTAACCAGGAACAGAGGTGGTGTAGGAGCTACTACATTAGCCTTGTGCCACTCATAGATTCCCTACACAAGAGTAATCCTCTACTGGCCAGGTAAGTCTTCTGCAGCTAAGTCTTCTGTTAAAAATTAAGGCCTAATCAGTAGATAAACGTTAAATAGGGGTCCAAGCCACAAAACTTGATGGATTTCAACATCCCTCCCACCAAATTTGGGTGTGTTCAGATCTGGTTGGATTGGTTTAGCTCATTACACACGTATGGACTGATTTTCCTCTCACTTACGCCCTTGTAAATCAAAGGAACTGTCACAGTGTAAAGAATGCAAAAGGAAAGTCAAGCCCATTAAAAAGGCTATTTGCTGAATTAGGATCACAGTCTGAAGAAGCACCCATGCTGATGGAGGCCAAGTGGCTGGGAAATGAGTTTGTGGGATTGGGTCTGTACTATCCCTTGCAACAGAAAAGAGACAGAGTTCTGGCACAGTATGCACAAGGGGAACGCTTGATTCAGGAAGCTGGACCCACACCTGTACCTCACCCTGGCTCTTTAGCTTTCAGACTGAGCAATCCAGCCGTACTATAGAGTGCCTAACTCACAAACTGAATTAAGCAATCTGGAATGCATGCTGACTATGCCACAAGCTCTAAAGAGAGGAGCTCTGCAAACTAGTTTACTTATGGCACCAGTGTTACAAGGAGGCAGTGAAGAAAATGCATTGCATGGTCCTTAGGATGAATCACCTCCATGTTGTTTAGTAAGCAGACCTGGTTGCTGGGAGTGCAGTATATTCCATGGAGACGTATATTGTGCCTCATAATTATAATTGCAGCCTCTAATACCCTGTTATTACTTTTATAATCGGCATTTTGGATATAGCTCAAAATGGGTGGGTTTTTTGTGCTTAGTGAAGTTAAGAAATTAGGTTTTGGCAAGAGACTTTTAAAATGCATGTTAAAGGACATAATCATTAGCCGACTTGCTTTATACACTGTATACACTAAGGGACCAGTCTGGCAAGGTGTTGAGCCACTTCTTGCAAATGCTGAGAGCCCTCAGCTCTCACTGGGTTCAGTGCCAAAGAGCACTCCACTCCTCTCAAGAACAGGCCGTAAAAGCAAAAATCATATTAAAATGACATTAAAGGGCCCTTTTTTCAACCACAGGAGCCTATGTCTTACCCAGAGCATATTCCCACACAGACAGAGGTACATACACTTGTGAACAGGCACTTGGATGTGATGAGCTGTGTGACACTGAGGCCCATTTGTGGTTCAGTACTCTGTTAGCATCTTTTGTCGGGCCTGACATACTCTCTGCACATAACACACTGTTGTGATGATATATATCCAAAAAGTGGCATATCATATATCACTGGAAAACTAATAATTCACTGATCATTAGTATTCTTGTGTGATGTATGTATGGAATATGTATGAGGTATGGATATGTGCTACATTTGTGTTTGGCAAGTACTGCATAAGCCCATTCTGCCCTACAGAAAAGAATGGATATTTGTCTCTGCCTGACAAGCAGGCTGGTCAGACAATGAAGGTACATTTACATAAAAGGTAAATAAAGCCAGCTAACCAGTGAGTGCGGGGGAGAGAGGCTCTTGCAGGGGTCTGAACCACTAATTATTAGGGGGTGGGAGCACATGACTTATGAAGAGAGGCTGAGGGAACTGGGGTTATTTAGTCTGCAGAAAAAAAGAATGAGGGGGGATTTGATAGCAGCCTTCAACTACCTGAAGGGGGGTTCCAAAGAGGATGGAGCTCTGCTATTCTCAGTGGTTGCAGATGACAGAACAAGGAGCAATGGTCTCAAGTTGCAGTGGGGGAAGTCTAGGTTGGATATTAGGAAAATCTATTTCAATAGGAGGGTGGTGAAGCACTGGAATGGGTTACCTAGGGAGGTGGTGGAATCTCCAGCCTTAGAGGTTTTTAAGGCCTAGCTTGACAAAGCCCTGGCTGGGATGATTTAGTTGGGGTTGGACTAGTTGGACTTTTCCAACCCTAATCTTCTATGGTTCTATGAAATGTATGCATTAAAACAACGTGAAAGTGTACACTAGAAAGTGTACTTTACTTTTATTTGTTTGCAGCCATTTTTTACTTTCTCCCTTGTACTTGAGTTCACCTAGAACTTCTCATTTTTGTTAATAAACGTATTTTACTTTTAATCTAAACCTCCCCAGTGCTGTGTTGAATTGAAGTGTTTGTTAACGGCAGTTAAAGTAATAAGCTGTGCTTTTTGTCTCTTTAGAGGAGCAGCAATCCTTGTTACTTCTCTGAGTGTTCCAGGAGAGGGCTGGACACTTCAGGGCAGACCGTTTGGGGAAAATACAGGACTGGAAGTGTGTTGGGGTCACCCTGCAAGCAGTAACCAAGACTGGTGGAGTGGGGCTGTTCTGTGGTAGGCAGGCTGCTGGGGTTAGAGTTTGACCCAGGGCTGCAGCTCGCACACACACACACACACACACACACACAGGAACTGCATGCTTGTCTGCTGGCTGTTGGTGTCAGGGTTCCAGGGCAGGTGGTGACACAACCCTTTTTTGGTCTGGGTTGAACCCCGAAAATCACAGCCTGCTACCTTTTTATTGTTCACGCACATGTGTATTTTGCAGATGCAAACTAGACACCTACTATATGTTTGGTTTCTGGGTTTGTGTCAGGGCAAAATTTGCAATCTCAGACAAACAGATCCAATTCCTATTGGCTTCAGTTGAATGTGTGCATCTGAGTGCAGAACTGGCACCTAAATATCTAACATGAGTTAAGTGATGGTGTAGCCGTGTTGGTCCCAGGATATTCGAGAGACAAGGTGAGTGAAGTAATATCTTTTATTGGGCTAATTTCTGTTGGTGAGAGAGACAACCGTTTGAGCTACACAGAGCTCTTCTTTAGGCCTGGGACATGCTCAGTGTCATAGCTAAATACAAGGTGGAACAGATTGTTTAACAGAAGTAGTTAACACATTTCAAGGGAACTTTTCAAGGTGAAATGGCCCCTTAAGACCTTTCCTGTCATAAGGGAAAAGGAAAGGAGGGAGGGCCACGGAGGGGGTTGTTAGTGGGTTATAGATTGTTGTAATAAGCCATAAATACAGTGTCCCTATTCAGTCCATGATTTTTAGTGTCTTAGACTCTGTCTACACTACAAACCTTACAGCGGCACAGCTGTACCGATACAGCTGTGACGCTGTAAGGTCTCCGGTGTAGCCGCTCTTTGCTGGTGGGAGAGAGCTCTCCTGCCAACATAATTAAACCACCCCCAATGACTGGCATTAGCTATGTCGGTAGGAGAGACTCTCCTACCGACAGAGTGCTGTCCACATCACCACTTTTGCCAGCGAAGCTTATGTCGGTCCATGTGTGGTTTTTCACACCCCTAACCAACAAAAGTTTTACCGACAAAAGTGCTATGGTAGACAAAGCCTAACAAAGTTATAAATTTAAACTCCCAGGCTCATTTTTTGTGCAGATTTCCTTTGAGGATGAGGACTGAGAGGTCAGATATAAAGTGATTGTTTTGTGACAAGTGTTCAGACACGGGTGGTAGGGTGTTTTTGTCTTAGCATTTTTCTGTGTGAGTTCATATGAGAGTGTAGTGATTGTTGGGTTTCACTCACTTAGTTATTGGGGCATTTAGTGCACTAGATAAGATACACCAAATTTTGTGATAACTGTGTGTAGGACCCATGGATCTTGAAAGGTGTGTTGTGGGGGTGGGGCATTGATCATTGTAGCAGTGGAGAGATGTCTGCAGCGTTTGTGTCTGGTGCTGGTTTGAGTTGGTATGTCCTGGTCTGTGAGGAGCTTGCTTCTGATGATGAGCTTGGAGAGACTGGGGGGTTGTTGGAAGGTCAGAAAAGGAGGTTCAGGAAAGATTTCTTTCAGGATGTGGTCTCCATAGAGTATGGGTTGTAGTTGTTTGATGATATCCCCACATGGGTTCCAATGTGGGGTGGTAGGTGATAACTAAGGATGTGCAGTCGGAGGGGGATTTATGTCCATATTGAAGTAGGTTTTCTCGAGGTATTTGGGTGGCCCGTTCCATGATGCAACACTCTACCATTGTAGAATAGGCCAGGTAGTATGTTTTCTCTGGGTAGTTTTGGATCTCCTCCTCTCACTGACGTCACTCGCCAAACTCCCATTGTATATTCAAGAATTTCCCACTGACTTGCTTTTGCCTTTCTCTGAAAAGTCCAATATTGGCCGCTGCCAGAGATTCGGTGGAATAATAGTCTCATCTGGTGCAGCAATTCCTTATAGCCCTTTGTAAGGCTTCACTAAATTTGGTCTGTCCAGTGATTTAAATCAGAGGGGCTTTTGCCCACTAAAAATGCTATATTAATATGATGCCAATGATCCATATTTCGCTGTTGAAACATTTCACGCCTAGGTCTCAAATACAGCATAGAGGGCAGCAAAAGAAGTTCATGCCCTGGTGATCATCACTTCTATATGTTTTAAAAAAATCTGTGGCTGATTTAAAATAATGGTGTGTGGGAAGAAGAGGATAAACAGTGGAGGACACACAAGGACAGTTCTAATCTTTTTAAATGAAGAAGAAAATTAAGAAATATTAAACTATCATAAACCTAATTTTGATTCTTCTTCACAGTGCCTTGCATGGCAATTTCAGAGTGGTGTAAACAGCTGGATTATGGTCTGAACCTAGGGAGGAAAGGTAAGGAGTGGGGAACAGAATAGCAGTAACAGTGGCTACCTCTTTAATAATTACTTTATAAATATCCACAGTGAGAAACCTCATTAGTGATGATATTTCATTAGCCGGTAGTCACATGTGTTTTGTACACAAATGGTTTCATTGAGGCTTCTTCGTTCTAATCATTGAAGAGCTGTTTGAGGCATTTTCCTACTTAGATACCAGGCACATCACACCTCAGAGGCGTCTCACTGTTCCCATCCCTGGTGTATGATAGAATTCTTTAAGGACAGTGGATTATGAAACATGGCTGGCACCTATACTCCCACATGTGAAATCATGATCGAGAGTGAGAGTTTGTGGTGATTATGCAGGGACAGGGCGAGTTTAGATTCACTGACTTCTCTGAGGAGGTAGCCGAGTTCTCCATACGAAAGAGCTCAATACTTACTATTTCCTGTGTTTCAGAATCGATTTTGAAGGATGAGGTGGGGGGGGGGTTCCCTTCAGTGAGTTTGGCAATCATGGAAAGTGCCAGGTGGACAATGTGGACACTGAATTCCTCTGTGTCTCCTCAGAATAAGCAATGGGAGGGTAAGCGCCTATGCTCCTATGTATCAATACGCCCAAATAGACCCTTATCTAGAGGGGCCTCAGGAGGAAGGATAAATACTCTCCGTGGCTAGACCACCCTCACCTACAGGAAAATCCCATGGGAGGTGGTGAGTGGAGGAGGAAAACTCTCAAATTCCCTTCCTATATTTCCCCCCAGATCTCTCCATTGTGGAGGTGGGATTTTCCCCCTACATACAGTGGGCCCAGAGGTTTGGCCTCCCAGCACCTACAGAATACCCAAGACCCACTTGATCTAGTGGAGGCACAGGGCCACCTGGACAGAGGCCTTTTGCCTCCACATCCATTTAATGGCACTTTATACCCATCCAGAAACCTGCTAGTGTGGCTCTAACGGAGCTGAGCTCTACTCCCTGCTCCAGCCCCCCACCTGAGGAAGGTTTGCACAGCATGGAGGGGATGCCCGGGGAAGTCTAATGCTGATCAAGCATGGAGCTGATGAGGGAAATTTGTGTCTGGCCTGGCTCTGTTTTCAGCCAGTCCTATTCCCTCCCGCCCCACCACCTTCCCCTTCCCGTGCATGGGTCCCTGACCCCACAGAGGGTGGACGGTGCTGCAGAAGCAGCTAATCAATAACCTCTTTCACACCGCAGAGAAAGAGCCATACACAGAGGATCCCATCCATGTGTAGATCCAGGAGAGTCATGATCTAGTCCCGTGTCCAATTTAATCCTTGACCTCGCTCTCTGTTGAGACAGCCAACAAGTCTGCCAAGGTTAAGTGGACACCTTTCCTAGGCGCTAGATTAATGCCACCAAATTCCTTTCACACAGGCTGCTCAACAGATGATGAGCAGCAGATGATCACTTTACTTTGCAGCATATAGCACTAAAGCAAAAACACCAGTTCTGCAACCAGTAATGTGTTTACACACTACTAAGCACTAGCAAGTTACACTTTATTAGCTATAAAGTGACATGATGAGATGTGAGTGCGGTGTAATGCAAAAATGTTAGCATGGTGTAAATACTCCCCTCTCGTACTATCACACTATGAGATATAGGTAATGATCAGTGGTCTCCAACCTTTTTAAGCACAAGATCACTTTTTGAATGTAACTGCAACCCAGGATCTACCTCAAAGAAAATGTAGAAATAACATAATCACACAAACCCAAACACACCCTTGCCCCCCATGCCCTGCCCCGCCCCGCCCCTGCTCTGCCCCTTCTCCAAGGCCCTGCTCCACTCACTCCATCCCCCATCCCCCTCCCTCCATCACTCGTTCTCCCTCCACCCTCACTCATTTTCACCTGGCTGGAACAGGGAGTTGGGGTGCGGGAAGGGGTGCGGGCTCTGGGCTGGGGCCGAGGGGTTTGGCGTGTGGGAGGGGTTCCAGGCTGAGCCTGGGGCAGGAGGTGGGGTGCAGGAGGGGGTTCACGGTGTGGGCTCTTGGAGGGAGTTTGGGTGTAGAAGGGGGCTCAGGGCTGGGGCAGGAGGTTGGGGTGCAAGAGGGGATGCAGGGTGTGGGCTCTGAGAGGGAGTTTGGGTGTGGGGGCCTTAGGGCTGGGGTTGGGGTGCAGGAGGGGGTACAGGAGTGCAGGCTCTGGCCGGGCACTACTTACCTCAGCCAGCTCCCAGGCAGCGGCGCCGTGGGGCTAAGGCAGGCTCCCTGCTTGCCCTGGTCCGACGCTGTTCTTGTAAGTGGCTGACATGTCCGGCAGCAGCACCTGGGGGGGAGGAGCAGATGGCTCCGCGTGCTGCCCCCATCCTCAGGCACTGCCCCTGCAGCTCCCATTGGTCGTGGTTCCCCATTCCCAGCCAATGGGAGCTGCGGGGGCGGTATCTGCAGGCCAGGGCAGCGTGTGGAGACCCTCTGCCCCTTCCACACCCAAGGAGCTGCTGCCGGACATGCCAGCCGCTTCCAGGAGCAGCGCGGGGCCAGGGCACGCAGGGAGCCTGCCTTAGGCCCGCTGTGCTACCCGACTGTTAGCGGCCAATCTCCTGGTTTGGATGCAGAAAGGTTGGCAACCCTAGACTGAAATCGACTGTCAGAGGCTCCACAATCAACCAGTCGATCGTGATCTACCGGTTGGTGACCACTGGTATAGATGTACTAATATGAAAGACAATGTGGTTTACTGGCTAGAGCAATGGACTGGACTCAAGAGACCTGGTTTCTAGTCCTGCTTGGGTAAGTCGCTTCACCCCTCTGTGCCTCAGTTTCCCCACCTGTAAAATGGGGTTATGATACTAATCTTCTTTGCAAAGTGTTTTGAGATCTACAGATGAAAGACACCAGATATGAGCTAGGTCTTATTATTTCTGATCAGCAAATGGGCCAGATCCTGCTCTGTTATGCCAGCGTAAATCTGGAGTCGCTTCACCGAAGTCCAATGGAATGATGCTGGATCTAACGTAGCGTAACTGAGCCAGATTCTGCCAGCTGTATTCACCTTGCCTAATCCCTTACTCTTGGAGTAAAGCATTGCTCAACATGAGTAAAGCTGGCATGGTCTGGCCCAGTGCAAGTAAAACCTGTCCTTATTCCCCCTTTAGAGCAACTTTCTTTATAACTCCACAACCGCAGTTCAGGAGCTCAGTGCAGCTTGGCTGAGGAGAGGATGTGT
Source organism: Chrysemys picta bellii (assembly GCF_011386835.1). Lineage (NCBI taxonomy): Eukaryota > Metazoa > Chordata > Testudines > Emydidae > Chrysemys > Chrysemys picta. Next base: position 125,739,131 of record NC_088795.1, on the reverse strand, counting down.
AGTGACTTTGGAAATGCATCTTGGCACAAGGAGAGAGATTTTCTGGGCTTTGAAAGGACAGTGCACACATTTTGAGCCAGAATGTGTAAAGACTTTTGTTCACAGACAGAAATCCCTTGTGCTGACAGACACTGAGCAAGGCTGATGGCCTATGAATGCAATATGAAAGTAGCCTTGTATTGGGATTAGAACTGGGTGAGCAGTTTGCAGCAAACAATTTACTCGGGGAGTTCAGCCTTTTCCTCTGTGTGTTAATTATCTGTGAATAGCCCGCAGGTTTTGTGAACTTGTTCTCTCTCCAGAACTGTTCAGTGAATGTCTCATGTGGACAAATGTCAGCATATGGACTGCTTGCAATCTGCTTGGTGCGAATATTTATTATCCAAGCTGTTTTGTAACTGTCTGGATACTCAATGACTGTAGTTTATTATGTACTATACGTACCATATGACCTTTAAAAACAAACTTTGTATTTGTGGATAATCCAAGCCAGGGACGGCTCCAGGGTTTTTGCCACCCCAAGCGGTGGCGGGGGCGGGGAGAAGTCACGATCGCGATTGGTGGCACTTCCGCGGCAGCTCCACCGTGCCACTTTCTTCTTCAGTGGCAGGTCCTTTCCTCCGAGAGGGACCGAGGGACCTGCCGGCGAAGAGCCGGACGTGCTGCCCCTTCCCCTTGGCTGCCCCAAGCACCTGCTTGCTGTGCTGGTGCCTGGAGCCGGCCCTGATCCAAGCACTATATCCAGATGTACAGACACTCTTTTCTCAGCCTGTGTATTATATAATTTTAACATTATCTTTAATAACAATTATAAATCTGGATGTCTCATAAACAATGAATTGATCCTCACAACATCCAGATGAGGTAGGGAATTTGTATCTCCCGTTTTATACATGGGGTAACTGTAGCACAGCGAGATCATGTGATTTGTCCAAGGTAAACAGGAAGACTGGGGCCAAGGCAGGAATAGAACCCATTCCTTCTAAGTCTGTGCCTTAATTGCAAGACCATCCTTTCTACAACCAAAAATCATCTCTTCCTGGTCAGGCAATCAACCCCTCAGTCTCCCATACGGCAGGCAGGCAGGCAGGGGTGCTCACTACCATGCCAAAAAGGTAAACTAGTGAGCTATGTCGGATCATGGTGTTGGTTTCCTGATTTGATGTCCTAAACTACCTTTGCTTCCCAGATAAAGCCAATTTCAATTCATTCTTAAAAGCGAATTTCAGCCCCAAGTCCAAATGTCACATTTTTGTGACCATTTATCTGAATGAACTGCACTCACATGAGTGTTCACAAAAAGCAAATAAAAAGGGGAGTGAACACAGTCAAAGTCAAATCAAAACTATTCACAAATGTTTTTCCTTCTACTCCACCGAGAGAAATCCAGCACAACTTTTTTAACAGTGGGTATGATTAACCAATGAAACAAACTACCAAGGGAAGTTGTACCTTCTGAATCTCTCATAGATTGGCTGCCTTTCTGGAAGAGGTGCTTTAGTCAAATACAAGTTTGTGGGCTCAATACTGGGATAACTGGGTGAAATTTTATGGCCTTGTGATATTCAGGAGTTCAGTCTAGATGATCTAATAGTTCCTTCTAGTTATAAAATGTATGCATCTAGTGGGGCTCAAATATTCACCTGCTATTTAAAAAAAAAATGAATGGAGATATCCTATCTCCTACAACTGGAAGGGACCTTGAAAGGTCATCAAGTCCAGCCCCCTGCCTTCACTAACAGGACCAAGTACTGATTTTGTCCTAGATCCTTAAGTGGCCCCCTCAAGGACTGAACTCACAACCCTGGGTTAAGCAGGCCAATGCTCAAACCACTGAGCTATCCTTCCCCCCTTATTTTATTTAAAGTTATCCCTTATTTTAATGCAATAATGTAATTTTCATGGATATTAATGAGATATCTGTACAATGTGTATGATTAGTTCCAACATTAATCATTAGTTCAGAAAACATGCAACTTCCTGACTGAGAAGTTCTGGAACTCTCTTTATGTGACTGTCTCCTCTGTACCCCCAACAGAAAACTGAACCATTTGGTGCTTTGTCCTTCAGGGTCTGATGCTGCCATTCTTGTTCACACTGAGGAGTAGCTTTCTTCAGAAGCAGTCCTATCAATATCAGTAGGATAGACTATGGTACTACTTGTAGTATTGGGGACTGTGCCTTTAAGGATTGAGCTTCCCGGACAGAGAGTCTAGTGGGGCAGTGGGAAGCTTTCGTTATGCCACACAGCCATTTGATACCCGACATGGAATAAAGCAAATCTCTTCCAAGCACCTCAAGCACTGCATGATCACTGATCACCACACTACTCAGAGTGAATAGGGGGTAGCAGAACCGGCACTGTGTATATAAACTGTACTGTCTCTGTCTCAGCTCACCATTGGCAATCAACGCATAATGAATAATACTGTATAATGAAAACCTTCTCTCCGCCCCCAACCCCTTGCCCAAGCTTCATATAGCTCCACTGGCTTCCTTTGCATTTCAGAATTCAGTTCAAAACTGCTCTCCCTGGGTCAACTTCTGCTCTGCTACACTGGTGTAAATCTAGAGTGTTTCTGATGGCTTCATTTGGAATTGCCCTGGATTTACATCCAGTGTAACTGAGCAGATTTGACCCCATTTTAAAAAACAAAACAAGAAGCCTCCATGGACTTGCCTTGGCTTACACCACAGACTTTGCCCCTCTCTGCTCCTATCTTCACCCTCTCCTCTCAGCTAGCACTGAGCACCTCTGTGTCCTTTCATACAGCCTCTGTGCTACTAGTGGAAGAGAATTCACCTTTGCAGTTTCTGATGTCTGGAATAATTCTCCTGTAACTCTCCACCTCACTGATTCTCTGGCCTCAGTTTTCAACTTCAGGTACAGCCAACTGCAGCCCCCCAGTGCAACTTAGGGCAACCTTAGGGCTATTCTAACATATGCTAGCTGTTAACAGTCCTCTGTGGGCTTTATACCAACTGGGGATTGCCAGGTGCTGGGATGTTCCAGACACCCCTGACGTTCCCCTAGGGAACAGAAATAATACAATGCGACATCCATGACAAAGCACAGCTATGCTAGATCTAAGCCACTACAAGATTTCCCTACACCAGGGGAATCCTCAGCTGTCTGGTAGGGCAGTGTTACAGTCCCTTGTGCTACCAGAGCAGTGGAAAAGGGCTGGAAGCCATCTACTTTCAGATCTCACCTGAAAACATATGTTTTTCTCCCTTGTCTGTACCTTTGAATTCCTCTCTTCTTCTGCTATTTATGATTGAAATTTATTTAATTTGCTCACTGTCTAGGGGCACAGTTTGTATGAGAGACCACTATGTAAAATAGTTTGATTATGAATGGGTAGGACACACAGGCCCACATGTTTTTCAGCAGCACTGAAAGGATTAATTGAAATGTTGAGCTATGACATTAATTATTTTACCAAACAGTGAAATGTTGTTCATCCACCCTTGTTACCTGCTGCTGATGCAATCAAAGCCAAACGGAGCCAGAATATAAAATTACTGCTGTAGTTCGCCTTTTAATTAGAAAGCCGATACTGTACGTTTTAGAAGCAATTACTTGTGAAAGAAGCCTGTGATTAGTTTGTAAGTAAGAAAGAGGGTTTTCATTAAGCAAATGGGTGTAATGCCTGCTGTTTAGCTCTGCCACTGCTTCCAAACAAAACATACAGGGCCCGATTTGTTTCTCTGTTTCCAGAATAACTTCATTGACTTGAATGGAGTTACTCCAGATTAACACCAGGTTAAGTGAGATCAGAATCTGAGCTACAAAGTAAAACATGCTTGAAAATGTTAGAAGCTTTTAAATCTCCTCCTTTTTGCAGCAACCAAATCTAAAATAAACAACCAAGTGGATCAAAGAATCAGAGGAAATTTAGTTTTGGGGGAGAGGAGAAAAGACTCCAGTATTCACCTCCACTCTTACTATATAAGTAAAGAGGGTTGATTCTGAACTCTCAGCAGTTTCACAGCACAGCATATCTGATTCCTCACTTACACCATTTAAGTTCCTCCCAGTTTACACCAACGTAAGCATGACCAGAAGCCAGCCGCCTCCCAGGATGGAGAGTGAATAGCAATCACCTTCTTACAAGTGATCACGCTCAGAACTGTGAAGCAAAGCGAGTCCCCAGGACCAGTCTCAGGCAGCTGCTGTACCAGAACTTCTGCTGGTGTCAATCTGTGTTGTTCTATTGGAACAGTGCATGTTTCTCCCAGCTGAGGATCTGACCCAAGGTTATAAACAGTTTCTCTCTATATTTATTCACTTGTAGCTTTCCAAAAATCTTGACTACCTGGGCTGAATATTTCCATGCTTGGTCTCTACCCAAAGGTGGAGTGGGTTTTTTTTTTTTTTTTTTTTTTAAAGCTTGAGGGAAATTCCTTCAGCCATTTGAGTTATAGGAAAGTGATAAAACAAAGAAACACTTCCCCTATTTTAAAGAATGTTGAGCCACATCTAATTAACCAGGGCATCACCAAACCATTTGTCATTTGAAGGTGGGCTTGGCCTAGCCCTCACAGAAAACTGGGAGTTTTATTTGATCTGAAATAAAGATCTTAGCTTTGATTGAAAACAATTGAATGGCAGCTTGAAAACTGTATGTTGCAGTACAATGCTTCCCTATGGACCTGACCCAATTCCGATTGAAGTCAATGGGAGCCTTTCTGCTGACTTCAATGGGAATTGGGTTGAGTCCAAAAGTCAACAGTGCTGAAGTACAATGCAGACCCACTGTGCATGCGTGTGCAACTAGGTAAGCATCTACATGTTGGCCCAGGGGAGCTTATGAATAGAGCTGGGTAAATTATTTCTTTTTTTTTTTTCTTTTTGTTTGCTAGCAGTTCTCAAAAATTAAAAAAAAAATAGTTTGGGTTGAACTAAATCCAAAGATCATTTTTTTTAAAAACCTGGCAAATTGAAAAAGTCCATGTCGGATCCAACTAAACATGTTGTTCAGCCCTAAATGTTTTGTTTCCCGGCATTATTAAAGGGCTAGATTGATAAAGTGGCCAGAGGAGGGGGAGCTTTCCTTATAACCTTTAGCCCAAGAGTTTAGGACACTCACATGGGGATGTGGGAGAAACCCAGGTTCAGTTCCTTCCTTTGCCTGATGTAGAGAAGGGATTTAAACAGGGGTCTCCCTCTTTTCAGGAGAGTTCTCTAAGAACTGGGTTATGGCATATTCTGGGTAGGGTCTCTCCTGTTGAAGCTATTCCACTTTGTATAGTCATTAGAGAATGGACTTTAACTTGTGTCTCCAACTTCCTAGGGAAATACCCTAACCATCAGTCTGTAGTCATTCTCATTGTCTCTGGCCCGGTGACTATTCATTGTCAGTCACTGTGGCAATTCACAGTCAGTGAGCTAGAGAGAGATCTGTGTTCAAATTCCTTTTCCACTTCAGGCAGAGGGGGGAATTGAACCTGGTTCTCCTGCATCATGGATTAGTGCCCTAATGGTTACAAGTATGGCACTTTCCTCCTCCCCCTGGCCCTTTGCTATTTTATGACTGGCATCTAAGTCCAGAAAAACAATGTTTTGCCCCAAACTATTCATTGAATTTCTGTATAGTTTTAGGTCAACCAAAACTGCATTTTTCAGCGAATAAACTTTGTCTGAAAAATTTTCCCCAGCTCTACTTATGACCTCCACAAGCCCATTTCCCTCCTCCATCCATCCATCTTCTCCCCTGTCCTAGGAAGCCTTTCTCTAGAATCTCTGCTAAGCCTGACTGCTTTGGGGAAGTTGACCCATCTGTTTATTACTGGGGGAGTTGGCTAGCAGGCATCTAATCCATCCCGCGGCCAGTGCAAAACTAATTACTGCAGTCTTTGATGTTGTCCATATTCAAAGGACCCAGTAATAGGGAAAAGAGGCCCTTTCCATTGCTTCCCTTGGGAGATCTTGCAAATTTTGCATGAGCAAAAAGGAAGAACTGGAGATTTCCTGGATTTTCCTGGCTCTAGTTTGGAAACCTGTACTTAAGATGCATACAGTGACAGCTTGCGCTCTTCCTTCCTTTGCTTTGGTAGATGTATGTCAGACTGACTTTGCCGTTATTGGACTGCAGCTCTTTAGCATTATTTTGCAATAGGTTTGGGGGATTGTTTTTTCTTTTTTGTTGCCACCTCACATTGCAAGCGCCTATCTAATTTGCCCCAGGTCTCTTGTTGCAATAGGTATATCACTCCCATGGTGGTTTTGATTTACCAGGTATGGAATAATATAATTTGGCCCTTACAAAGATTTCTCTGGGTCAGGGTTTGGAAGACATTGTTGGGGAAGTTTGAGAGCTGCCCTTTTAGCCGACACACCAGGGATTGAATCAGGGACCTCCAGAATAAAGCTACAGCTTTGTAGGGAGGGGCTGTAAAACGTATCTCCTCTCGGGACTGCACAGAGGGGAACCTGTAACACATTCACTAGTGGGGGTTATGTTTGCACTGCCTCTGTCCATGTAATCTCTGTTCTGGAGGTAAACAGAGGACTTTTCTGTGCTGTCAAACCAGCTTTTTACAAGCTCTAAATTCACTTTACTTTTTTTTTTTTTTAATGTAATTTGAACATGCTGTGGGGTCACCCTTGATACCATGTCAATGGACCCATTAAGATTTAGCCAAGTTTAGTGTGCTGTTTGTTCACGCACAGTCATATGCAGTGCACACCCTAACGGCTCCTTCAGAGCAATAACTATATGCTATAAGAGCTTCTTTGCCATGGCACAATACAAGTGGTTTGTATATTATGAGTCTGTAACACTAAAAGCATAGTAACAAATTTATAAAAACTAATTACTGCACATGCTCAGCAGCTACATTTGAAAACTCAGCATCTTAGCCATCTTGTAAATATATACATCTTCCCAGACAAAGACCTTGTATGTTAAGCCTGCTAGTGTTGCTGTAGTTTAGTTAAAGCCTGCCTCAGCACTTAGGTCATAAACATAGTATTTTAGGGCTTTTTTATAAGTCAGCCATAAAAAAAAAAATTCTGTAAGATGAAACTTCGAAAACAACTTCCTCAACAAGGGAATAACCTCTCACCTTTTTAAAAAAAATAAATACAAAATTTAAAAATCAATTGATCACTTCTAAATATACACAAGTGTTTCAGAGGGACATTGATTACTAAAGTATAAGAATATAATATTACACACCACAAGTCCATCATGTAGATTAGGTTCCCTTAATTTTTATTTTTTTTTTATTTTTAGTAAAACAGTTTTAGTGTGTTCAGAAAGACATGCCTCACTATAAGGCATGATTTCCAGTCCTCAAATTATTCTTGTAGCTCTTATCTGAACCTTCTTGAGTTTTTCAAAATCCTTTTTGAAGTGTAGACATGCAAACTGGGTCACAGTATTCCAGTAATTTATAGATTTTAAGGCCAAAAGGAATCATTATGTTCATCTAGCCCAGGGGTCTCAAACACGTGGCATGCGGGGCTATTTCCTGCGGCCCGTCGAGCGACCAGCGCCCGCCTCCCTGGCCTACGTCTAGGCCAGGGGTGGGCAAAGTACACCCGCGGGATTACCCCCCTTGAGCCCTGCGCTGGCTGGCATCACGTTCTTGCGGCCGGGGGGGAGGAACCGGCAGCCTGCCCTGGCCCTGACCCCGACCCTGGTGTGCGCCGCTGCCACCCCGGAGCCCGAAGCCCTCCTGCACCCCTCCCCCCAACTCCCTGCCCTGAGCCCCCTGCTGCACCTCAAACCCCTGCCCTGAGCCCCCTGCCTGCACCCCAACTCCCTGCCCTGAGCCCCCTGCTGCACCTCAAACCCCTGCCCTGAGCCCCCTGCTGCACCCCTCACCCCAACCTCCTGCCCTGAGCCCCCTGCTGCACCTCAACTCCCTGCCCTGAGCCCCCTGCTGCACCCCTCACCCCAACCTCCTGCCCTGAGCCCCCTGCTGCACCTCAACTCCCTGCCCTGAGTCCCCGCCACACCCCTCATCCATCCTCTGGGGGCAGGAAGGGGGTGGAGTTGGGGTGGGGACTTCCGGGACGGGGTTGGAATGGGGGCAGGGAAGGGGTGGGAAGAGTCGGGGCCTCATGGAAGAGCTGGAGTGGGGCAGGGCCGGGGGCAGAGAGGGGGGGGTGTCAGTGATGCGGCCCTCGGGCCAATGAACTAGCCCTCATGTGGCCCTCATGGTCATTTGAGTTTGAGACCCCTGATCTCCTGCCTAACGCAGACCATAGAACCTCCCCAATAATTTCTGCATCAAACCTGTAACTTAGAACTAGAGCATACCTTTTAGAAAGATAGCCAGTTTTGATTTAACCATTGCAAGTGATGGTGGCTCCACCGTGTCCATAATAGTCTCACCGGTGCCAGAGACAGAGGTACTATAAAATACAAGGATTAGATGAAGAGGTAATGTTTAATTGTTTTTCTACCATGCTGCAGCCTGCGTTTTTAATAAACAATATGACTGTTCTTTTTATTTCCAAGGACATATGGGTGTATTTAAGAAAGTTCGTTTGACGGGTTGTCTCCCTTAAGATTCCACCTAATGTGTTGAGATGCCACTGAGCCTGCCTGTTATGCCAGCCTGGACACCCTTAAATAGGATTTACATAAGGCAGGAATCCTTTTGTTTCCCAAATTTGACACACACACACCCCCTCACTGGAAAAAGTTACAAGAAGTCCCAGATAATGTTTAGTATCAGGTGACAAGATCATATGACCTAATAGTGTCAGTTACAACATCCTCCCAGGAGGGAGAGAAATTAGTTTCTTCATGGTTTTGTTGTCCCTTCCTGATGGCTCATCAAATCTGATGGCCTGTCGTCCAGTGGGTGTCTTACCAATACACACCCAGTTGTGATTGTTACATAGTCCATATTCCTAACTTTAGATACAGAAATGATACATGCATACAAATTGGATAATCACATTCAATAAATTATAACCTTTCCAATGATATCTTACAGGACCCATCTTGCATAAAGTACATCTCAGTATGTCATATCCATATCATAAGCATATTTCCATAAAAAATATGGAGTGCAACGTCACAGTTCAGTCTCCTTATTTAGATTGAAATCAAACCTGGATACAGAGTGACTTATTAGGAACATTTAATTCTATTTAAAACTCTCATGTTTGTGACAGACGAGAGGTATGTCTGTGTCAAACTGGGAACTCCATTTTGTTTTGCAAAGGCCATTTTTGACTGCAACCTTCACTGTGACTGTCACTTGGTATTGTAACCTTCACAATGGATTAAGCCATCCAGTTTGTGTGAAAAGCCAACGTGGCCCTGACAAGGTGAATGTGTTCTAGACACTCCTTCTCATGTTGGGATGTGGGACATGGACACCTCAGAGAGGACTAGCAATGAGAGCCATCAAGGCCTGTCCACACTAAATGAGTCTCCCCTACTGAAGCAATCCGTTTTCTACCAGTAGGGTCACTCATTCAGGGACATTGGAACAATTTGTGTAGTGGGGGTACTGAGAGACATTGAACCAAACTGTAAACCCTGTATAGGGATGGAAACCACTTCAAGTGAGAGGATGCTGCCACCCCAGCACCCCTGCATTCACTTTGAATGACTGTCTATCCAGAAGCTATGGGGGGTGGGGAAGGCCTCCAGCATGGAATTCCCCCTTGCTGAAACACAAGGGCAAAGCAGAGAGAGAGGCTATTTTAAAGGGTTGGTGCTTCTCTGAGCAAGGGGCCAGGCCACTATCAAATGCAAGAAGACCAGGCTAAAGAGGGAAGGCAGGAAGGGCTGACCAAACCTAGGAGGGGTGAGATCAGACCAAAGGAGGTGTGTTCAGGATTGTGTTGATTTCCAAAGATCTATAACTCTCTTAGGGTGACCAGATGTCCCGATTTTATAGGGACAGTCCCAATTTTTGGGTCTTTTTTTTATATAGGCTCCTATTCCCCCCCACGTCCTGTCCCGATTTTTCACACTTGCTGTCTGGTCACCCTAAACTCTCTAGTGCTTTCTTAAAAGTGCATTTGGTTAAGAAATTCCTGTGCAAAGCCTGGGTTCCTTGCTTGCCTGCCACTTTGTCCTGGAAGAGGTTGATTGAGAAGCTGAGAGCTCACAGCAAGGTGGAACTCTGAGGGAACCTGTCTAAGCAAGTCTGGGGTGTGATGCACTGATTCCAGGGTTTTAAGCTGCCCATGTGAGCGTGCCTGAGAGACCCAGAGTTAGGAGCCGTGACCCAGCTCCGCCCAGATCTGGTTGTAGTGGCGTGTGGGATCATGTCTATTCAAAACAGACTGGTGTCCATCCAGAGAGAGGGCTGGGCCAGGGTGCGACAGAGTTTATATGGTTTCATTGGTAGATTTTTATTTTATTTGAAGTTTTGTCCCTTCCATCATCTGTGGCTTATATTGTGTATGGCTTAAAACATATTTTCAGTAATGGGCTAATCACCATAAATCAAATGCTGTTTGTATATTTTTGCTTGCACTACCCTAAGGTATTCACTGAGTTTATAGTTATCTAAGGAGGGATCACCCTCCAACAGAAAGAGTCCCATCCCATGTAGTTCTGTGGATTGGATCATGCACCACCTTAGCTAAGAGACCTTGTCAAACTTAATTCCATTCTTCCAGTGAGGGATATCATTCAGCCCGTCTTGCGCTGCTGAATCTGCTCTCACCAAGGTCCCAAACAAATCAATTTTTTTTTCCTATCCAAATCAGAGTGTCTAATCCCATCTCATTCTCCTGGGCCTCTCTGTGGCTTTTGACATTGCTGATCACAAAATTCTTCTTAAGACCTTTACACAGGGCCGGCTCCAGCTTTTTGGCCATCCCAAGCGGCGAAGGAAAAAAAAGATAAAGCCGCGATCGGCAGCACTTCGGCAGCAGCCCTTCATGCTTCGGCAGCAATTCGGCGGCCGGTCCTTCCCTCCGAGAGGGACTGAGGGACCCGCCGCCAAATTGCCACCAAAGAGCTGGATGTGCCGCCCCTTTCCATTGGCCGCCCCAAGTACCTGCTTCCTGCACTGGTGCCTGGAGCCGGCTCCGTCTTTACACCCTGTGCTTCCATATTACTGTCCTCACCTACCAATCTGATCATTCTGTGACGTTGCACTCCATATGCTTTATGAAAATATCCTTATGAATGTGAATATGATGTAACTAGAATATGCTTCATGCGAAAGGTCTCTTGTAAGTATCATTACAAAGCTTATAATCTACTGAGTGTGTTCATCCTATTTGTTTGCATGTATTATTCCTACGTCAGATATAAATTTGTATTACTGATGTAAACATATTAAGTGGAAGCCATTAGGGGTTCTTCAGAATCAATTAACTGTAAATGGCTCTGTTTACTTGCAAACCTTTCTGTGTACGTGGGGGCCAGCCCAGGAAGAATGGAGGCCTGGGTCTCACAGGACATGTGATCATGTCACCTGATACTGGAATCCATCTTAATCCTTGTACTTTTCAATTCAGAAGAAGGGGTGGGGGCCAAGCACAGAGAAAGGACTCCCGCCTTGTGCAAAAGCTATAAAAGGGGGTGGAGAAGGACAAAAGGGCTAGCAGTCATGAGAAAACCCCTCCTGACCACCTGAGTTGTCTGCTGGAACTGACAAGGACTGTACCAGGGGAAAGGATTGGACCCAGTTTAGGTAGGAGTCTAGTCTGTGAAAAAAGCTTATTGGAACATCTCTGAGGGTGAGATATTACCTGTAATCAGTTTCTTAATGTATTAGGCTTAAACTTGCGTGTTGTTGCTTTATTTTGTTTGGTAACTTAGTTTGTTCTGTCTAAAGCAACAGAGAGTCCTGTGGCACCTTTAAGACTAACAGATGTATTGGAGCGTAAGCTTTCGTGGGTGAATACCCCCTTCATCAGATGCATGTCTGTTATTACTTGAAACCACTTAATCCTACTTTTTACACTTAATAAAATCACTTTTGTTTATTAATGAACCCAGAGTAAGTGATTAATACCTGGGGGAGCAAACAGCTGTGCAAATCTCTCTATCAGTGTTATAAAGGGCAGACAATTTATGAGTTTACCCTGTATAAGCTTTATACAGAGTAAAACAAAAATTTTTGGAGGGTTGGATCCCATTGGGAACTGGGTGTCTGGATGCTGGAGAGGTAACCTGCTGAGCTGCTTTTGGTTAAAGTCTGCAGCTTTGGGGGGGTGTGGCCTAGACCCTGAGTCTGTGTTGCAGCAGGCTAGCGTGTCTGGCTCAACAAGGCAGGGTTCTGCAGTCCCAAGCCGGTAAGGAAAACGGGCTCAGAGGTAATTTCAGCACATCAGGTGACAGTCCCAAGGGCGTCTCTGTGACCAAACCTGTCACACATTCCTTCATTGTCTCTTGCTGGCAAGCTTTCCACTGCTGCTCTCTCATTGTCTGTGTTTTCCCATAATGCTCTACCCTTGCAGACTCCTCTCCTTCTAATACCTTCTATTCTTTGAGTGATTTCATGCACAGTTTCAACTACCATCTCAGCATCAATGATTCTCCGTCTCCCTGCCCGTTATTGGCTTGTTTCCATCTATCCAGTTCTACATCTCGGCCCATCTCTCTGACTGTGCCTCTTTCTGGATGTCTCGCTGTCAAATTACACTCAACACAGTGAAACCCAGATTCCTGATCTTCCTTCCCAAACCCTCTCCACTGTCCCCTTTTAATGTCAACATCGACGTCCCCACTGTCCTCCCTGACCTTCAGTCCTGTCATCTGGGGCTTGCCTCTGATTCCACCTGCTGCCTTTTCCCACACATCCAAGCTGTGTCCAAATCCGGCTGCTACTTCCTCCAAAACATTGCTAAGATCTGCCCTTTCCTTTTTATTGCAACAGGCCATCTTCATTTGTCATCCTGATTCCTGGAATCACCTGCTGCTTGCCCCCCCCCCCCCCCCCCCCAGCAACATGCTGCTGTACATAAGGCTACACCTTTCCACTGCCTTCCGTCCACTTGTTATTTAAATTGTGAGCTTCTTGGGGCAAGGATAGGATGTATCCAATTATGAAATAAAGAACAATAATAACATGGGTTACAGTAATTAGGCCCGCCACTAAAAACGCTGTTAAAACATAAGGAAGCATAGAATCCATCTGGCTCCCCCATAGCTGCATGGACCGTCTCTCTGGGTATGTCAACATGGAAAAACAAAACACCATGACAACAAGCTTCAGAGCCTGGCTCAATTGACTCAGGCTCGCAGGGTTGTGCTACAGGGCTAAGGAATAGCAGTGTAGACATTCCTGTTTGGCTGGAGCCCGGGCTCTGAGACCCAGCGAGTGGCGGGGAGGGGGGAAGGGGAGCAGGGGGTGTGGAGTCTGAGAGCCCGGGCTCCAGCCTGAGCAGGAACATCTACACAGCTATTTTTTGGTTCTGTAGCGCAAGCCCCAGTCAGTTGAGCTGGGCTCTGAGACTCGCTCCTGTGGTATGTGGTTTGGTTTTGTGCTTTGTTTGTTGCAGTGTAGACGTACCCTTAATGGCTAACTGCTCATTGGTAGTAAGGTGCTGCTCAAAGAGACAAAAGGTGCCATGTTTATATAGTGACTTTCCTGCTTGAAACCATGCTTTCAGGGATGATTATTCTTATTATTTATTTGTATTCCTGTAGTGGATAGGAGTCCTACCCATGAACTAGGCCCCCATTGTGCCAGGTGCTGTACAAACCCAGAACAAAAAGACAGTCCCTGCCCCCAAACAGCTAACCATCTAAGTATAAAATAAGAGACACCAGATGGCTACAGATGGGGAAGCACAAGGAAACACTGAGACAATGTTGGCCAGCCTGATAGGCGGAGGTCGCAGCACACCAATGGTCTACCTGTTGTCAACTCTTTTGTAGGCATCAAGGCAAAGGGGAGCTTTAAGGAGGGTTTGGAAGGAGAGCATGTCACTCAACGTCTTAACTCTGCTTCATTATTGTTCTGGGTCTTGCTCAGCCCCTTGGTGTTGCTTTAATGTTTTTTTATATGGTGCTTTGCCCATCGCCTAAGCTCCTAGGTTTTCATCTTTCCCTGAGGAAAGGGCTATTTGTCTTTGGGGAAAGTGAATGGACAGAAGAGAGCACTTAGAGCCCAGCTGTTGAAAGCCTCCTTACACAAAACAAAGGGACTTTTCTTCTCATCAGTGTTTTCTGGAGACAAAAGAAAACACATTTTCTGAAGTGTTCCTCCCTGATATTTTGTTTTGAAGTGGTTAAAGAATTAAGAATGTGAGATAAGGGGGAGACACTGGCATAAGGCTAGCATATCAGGCTTGTTGATCTGAGGGTTGGGTGATTAAATTGCAGAAAATGCTGGCACTCAGCCCAGCCTCAGATCCCTGGCCTCAACACTTGGTTAAAAAGGTAGCAATAGAAGCATGTGCTTTGCAATTTGCTTTTATCATCCTGGAGGATTTCACCATTGTTCATGTGCTCTGGCATTCACAAAGGCTGTGCCTAGATTTAGTTCAAGACAGCACTGATAAGATAGATGATGAATGTGGCAAACTCCTCCCTGAGAGGTTTGGACTGGAGCTGTGTTTGAAATCACTGGCAACGCACTCATTTGTTTGCTTTTTTCCCCCTCCCAGCATTAGAGCTAATCACATTTTACATAAAGCCACGTGATGACAGTCGAGATCCTCCCTTTGCAGGTGACTCATTATCAGGTTGATGCTCATCACCGGATTATGTTGGAGTTTGTTTTGGCCTGATGCAATACAAGTTCTGTTCTGCTTGCAGCTCTCTCTACCTGCTGGGTTTGTTGTTGCTGGGTTTTTTTATCAGAGAGAACTTGCCAGCAGCTGTTTGCAGTTTAGAATTATTTGAACCATAAGCCCCATGCAAATCAGCCTCAAAGTCCTCCTCCTCCTCCCTAATGCTTGCAGACAATGCTGACAGATGTTACACATTTCACCTGTCTAACCAAAAAAAAATACATGTTCTTGCAGTCGGAGAGTGTGGTTTTTAATGTGTTCTGATTCAGCATGGAGCTAGAAGATTAGTCAGTCCTGGGAGCAATGTGATTCTGTGGGGCTTTTTGTGGATGCTGAGAGTCCCTGTCAAGACCTGCACTTTCTTAAATCCATTTATCATAGCTTGGTTCAAAAATAATTTTGTCCTTAACTCTTTAATGCTTAAAGACCAAGCTCTTCATGCGGCCTTTGCCGCAATGCTCCTGGGGTACCCGAGGGTGGTTTGTTAATGAAACAGAGCTTTGTCCATGAAAGAGGCTAGGCATCTTGATTTAGATACCAGAATGATCGGCACCCTAGAAATGTCTGTGATAGAAGCACTTTGCTGAATAGAATGGATCGTTCCAAGTACTTCTACTCCCTGTGCATGTCTATTATTGTTTATATTATGACAGCACCTAGAGGCCTTGACTGAAATCAGGACCCCATTCTGCACAAAGGAAGAGATGATCCCAGCCCCTAGAAAGCTTACAAAATAGTGTTATCCCCATTTTAGAGATGAAGGGGAAATGAGGTTGTGACTTTGCCCAAGGTCACCCAGGAAGTCTGTGGTGAAGCCAAGACTTGGACCCACGTCTCCTGACTCCTAGCAAACTGCCATAACCACACAATCATCCTTCCTTCAAAGTTAGCCTGCTATTTAGGGTGTATATGTTTTTTGTTAGATATATATTCATCTGTATACCACCTGCTTATTCATCCTCCCTGTGCAAGATGAATATTGAGGGCCCAGCCCTTAACTGTACAGAATGCAGTTATATGCACCAGAGCATCTAGTTGTATGTACCCCTCTATCTCGATATAATGCTGTCATCGGGAGCCAAAAAATCTTACCACGTTATAGGTGAAACCACATTATATCGAACTTGCTTTGATCCACCAGAGTGCGCAGCCCTGCCCCCCCCCGGAGCACTGCTTTACTGCGTTATATCCGAATTCGTGTTATATCGGGTCACGTTATATCAGGGTAGAGGTGTATAAGCTGTTTGGCCTAGCAGCTGTAAGTGTGCAAACTAGCTCTCTTTGGACTGTTTTTTATTTCATTTTTAAAGAGCGATTTTGACACACACTTCTCTCCCTCCCAGTTACAGAAGATTTCACATTCAGAGTTTCATTGTGGCCTCTCATAGAGGTTTGCTCCAAATCCATTGCAGGGTTCCTGTTTGGGTTAAATTTTGACTTTTGATGAAACAGAGTCATAAAGTTTATTTCCGGATCAAGATCCCAGAGTCCAGTGGTGTTTGGATTGGGGGAACATTTGTCCCTTAGAAAGAGTGGCCAACTGCAGCCTTCCAAGTGGATGTTCCTAACGCTTTTGGGGAGGATGGATCTGGATGGGTTTTTGTTTTGTTTGGGATGGGGGAGGGCGGAGAGTTAGGCCCATTTCTAATATAGATGTCCGTATAGTTAAAATGTTTTTAGTGTCTCTATTTGAAGTATCTGTATCATTGAACTTGGCCAGAGTCCTGTCTGACATATTGTATATGTGAAACTGCCTTTAGATCAGTGGTCTCCAAACTTTTTTGATCGCGCACCCTTATCAGCAAAAAAATTTTGAGCACGCACCCCCTGCCGCTTCGCAGGGCTGGCTCTACCATTTTTGCTGCCCCAAGCAACAACAACAACAAAAAAAGCCGCCCGAACTGCCGAAGCGGCGCTCCTCCTGCCGCGCACACCCGAAGGATCCTCTTCCGTGCACTCCACTTTGGAGTCCACTACTTTAAATAACCTCTAGGATATATGAACATTTATTGTCTGTCATTTGCCACACCCTTCATGGGGAAAATGTTTGCAGAGGAGGGAAGCATATAAGTTGGTGTATTTTGGTATATTTACTGTCATCACATTCAGCTAAAAAGAATGAGAGAGGGAAAAATTATGTATCTTGCTGCTTTGCCTGACCATGAAAATCTTCCTTCTTTAACCTTACTCCCTGCATGGTTGAGCTTCAGCAACTGTGCTGAAGAGGGGAAGAGAATGGTATAGTGATCAAAGACCGAGATCCATTATAAATTACTGGCGTGTCTCAGCAGTCAGGTTCTATCTGGGTTTTGTGGGGGCGTTTTTAAACTTTATTAGTATTTGCTGTTGATCCCACTAAGGTTGCTTTGGGGCCTGATCCAGAGTCCATTGGATTCAATGGGTTTGGGATCAGGTATTACGTGGAAAGACTCTGAAAAAGTTATGACTCTCTTCATTACGTTTTGTGCAAAAATTGTCCAAGTTTCATTTCTCCTTGAAACATTCAAAAATGAGGAGGGGAGGGAGTTGAAGTGGGAGAGTGTCCAGCTTTGAAATATTCCCTTGAGGAACATTTCCCTTATGCTGGCCTTCTGCAAAGGGGTGGATTAACATCAGGGGAACCACTTAAGTCCTGCTTCAACCCTCTGAGGCTTAAGTGGGGCTAGATATTGTAATAGGGCTTTGTGTTGGTCCTCCACCGCAGCGTAAACATCACCCTTCATGCAGGATAAGTGAGGTGGGCTGGGAGTGGGAGATGCAGAACGGGGGAGAAAAATGTTTGTCTCCTGGATGCTGTTTCTACAGATCTATCTAAGTTTCCTAGGAGCCACCAGATCGAATCAGACCCAAGGTCCATCTAATCCCATATCCTGTCTCTGAAGTGTCCCATACCAGATATTTCTGAAGAAGGTGTACGAACCCAAACCCTACACAAGGAGATGTAGGATAATCTGCTCATCCTGGTCTCTAAGGGTATGTCTTCACTGCAGCGCTAGCCTGGGCTATCACACAAGTGATGCCCCTAGCCCTCTTCCATCCACACAGGAAAACCACTGTGACGGGTTGGATCACAGAAACCCCCTTGGGAGCTGCCATCCAATGTGCCAGGACTACTTCTATTCCTGTTTTCCCTGCCAGCTCAGGACTCCAGCACCCTGTCTTGCTGAGCCAGACACTCCTGTCTGCTCCAACACAGACCCAGGGTCTGAATCACTTGTCCCAAAGCTGCAAGTTTACCTGAAAACAGCTCACAGAAGTTTGCTTGTCTTTAGCACTCAGATGCCCAACTCCCAATGGGGTCTAAACCCAAATGAATCCGTTTTACCCTGTATAAAGCTTATGCAGAGTAAACTCATAAATTGTTCGCCCTCTATAACACTGATAGAGAGATATGCACAGCTGTTTGCTCCCCCCAGGTATTAATACATACTCTGAATTAATTACTAAATAAAAAGTGATTTTATTAAATACAGACAGTAGGATTTAAATGGTTCCAAGTAGTAAGAGATTTGCGCATTTTATTTTATTTTACTTGGTGACTTACTTTGTTCTGTCTATGTCTAATCAAACTGAATACAGAAAATCTCACCCTCAGAAATGCTTCAGTAAGCTTTTTCTCAGACTGGACACCTTCCAGGCCTGGGCATAATTCTTTCCCCTGGTACAGCTCTTGTTGCAGCTCAGGTGATAGCTAGGGGATTCTTAATGATGGCTCCTCCCCCTCTGTTCTCTTCTACCCCTTTATATATCTTTTGCATAAGGCGGGAACCCTTTGACCCTCTGGGTTTCTACCCCCCTCACTGGAAAAGCACCAGGTTAAAGATGGATTCCAGGTCAGGTGACATGATCACATGTCACTGCAAGACTTCATTGCCCACTTGCCAGCACACACATATACAGGAAGACTAACAGGTAAACACAGCCATCTGCAGACAATGGTCCTGGTTAATGGGAGTCATCAAGATTCCAAACCATCATTAATGGCCCACACTTTACATAATTATAATAGGCCCTCAGAGTTATATTTTATATTTCTAGTTTCAGATACAAGAGTGGTACATTTGTACAAATCAGATGATCACACTCAGTAGATTATAAGCTTTGTAATGATACCTTACAAGAGACCTTTTGCATGAAGCATATCCCAGTTACGTTATATTCACTTATTACCATATTTCTCTAAAACTATCCCAGTTACATTATATTCACTTATTATCATGTTTTTATAAAACCATATAGACTGCACAACGTTACAACCACTATCCAGGGCTTGAGGGTGTCTTAAACCCAGGATAGCAGACATGGCTGAGGGTGTAGGCTCGAGCTCTTGTTTCTCTTCAGCCTAGACTGTTAACCCAGTGACAGTGCAGACTAACAGACATTAGCCCTGAAACATGAGATTTAATATCCCTTCCAAAATGTTTATTAGTGATAACAACTCTGGATATACTTGTTATCCATATACATGTCTAAACCCATTGTAAAATGCAAAATTATTGATCTCAACGAGTTCCACAGTGTACTTATGTGTTGGGTGAAAATTACCTTTTATAGGTTTTGAACATACCACCTTTTAATTCATCGACTGCCCTCTTATTCTTATGTTATGAGACAGGGAGAACAGAAGTTCCTGATCTACCTTCTCTAAACCATTCATTACTGTATCTACTCCTATCATGTCCTTTCCAAGATGACCTACTGCTTTCTCACACATAGAGCCATAGGGTTAGAAAGGACTACAAGTGTCATCTAGATGCAGGAATGGCCTGCCCATTGGCCCATATGTCTGTAGAGAGGAGATTTGTCTTACCCATTCAGCTCACCAGGTCAACAAATGAAAATGCCAGTGAATCAATGTGCCAGCAACTTGGCTAGCTTTACACTAAGCAAAATTCACCCAAGCAGCTATGTGATCTCCATTAATTCACCCTCCTCTTCCCCTATGCTAACGCTGCCCCATGTTTCTCAGTTCCTTCTGTCGTCCTTGTCTTAAACTTAGGGAAACATTCTGCCCCCTCCATTGTGCCACACTCCAAGAGCAGGGATCGTCTGAAGGGGGCTTGTGGTGGCTTGTGAGAGATCTATGTTAGGATCTCTCCCCCCCGTGGCCTCTTCCTTTCCCCGCCCTCCTGTGTGAGTGGTGGGCAGGGCCTTGGGAGTGGGGGGAAAGAGGCCAAGCATGGGAGGAGCCTCAGAGCAGAGCGGGGAGTGGAGCCACGGTCCGAGCATCTCTTTTTATGGGAGGAGGGGAGGTTTGAGTGCTTGAGCCCTAGAGCACCCATGGAGTTGGCGCCTATGCTCAGCACTATTCTCCCCACAAAAGAGATGAGGCATGAAACCTACACAGGGGTTCCTTCCGCTGGCTCCTGCCAGCCAGGGTCCCAGCTGCTGGCCCCGCTCAGCCTGCTCAGCCACTGCCAGCCAAGGTCCCGGCCGCTGGATCCGCTCAGCCTCCTTGTAGCCTGGGTGAACGGAACCCCAGGCCGACGGACGGAACCTTGGGTGAACGGAACCCCAGGCCGGCGGACGGAACCCTGGATGAACGGAACCCCAGGCCGGCGGACGGAACCTTGGGTGAACGGAACCCCAGACCATTCACCCAGGCCAGCAGGAGGCTGAGCGGAGCTGGCTGGGACCCCAGCAGGCTGAGTGGGGTTGGCGCTGGGACCCCGGCTGGCAGGAGCCAGCCCACTGCTGGCCCTGCTCAGCCCGCTGCCAGCTGAGTGAACAGAACCCCAGGTCGGCAGCAGGCTCAGTGGCAGCCGGGACCCCCAGCCTGCCATTAAAAAAAAATCGGCTTGCGTGTCACCTTTGGCATGCATGCCGTAGGTTGAGGACCCCTGTTCTAGTGTATACCGTACTTTATGGTAACTTTCACTATACGCAATTTTCCTCTTACGCGGTGACTTTAGAACCTAACCCCCATGTAAGATGTGACTCCACTAAAAAAATAAATAAATAAATAAATAAAATTAATGGAGATATCCTATCTCCTAGAGCTGGAAGGGACCTTGCAAGGTCATAGAGTCCAGCCCCCTGCCTTCACTAGCAGGACCAAGTACTGATTTTGCCCCAGATCCCTAAGGGACCCCCTCAAGGATTGAACTCACAACCCTGGGTTTAGTAGGCCAATACTCAAACCACTGAGCTATCCCTCCCCCCTTTTCTACTGTAGTGTCAAAAATAATTTTGGGGCACCGCTTTTTGGCACCCCCAAATCTTGGCACCCTAAGCAATCGCCTAGTTCGTCTAGTGGTTACACCGGCCCTGCCCACATATAATAGGCAGGCTTATCCTTTCACTTCGGTCAGGAAGACTGCCACGGAAGTAAGGCAGTGTTTCCTAGTGGCTAGAGCACTGGGCTGGGATTCAGAAGAGCTGGATTCTGGTCGCAGCTGCACCACTGGGTTGCTGGATGGCCCTGGGCAAGTCATTTCACTGCTCTGTGCCTCAGTTTCCCCATAGTAAAATGAGAATTATATTTCCTTTGTGACACACTTTGATATCTACAAAAGAAATCTACATATTAGAGTTAGGTATTTTCATTATAAAACGTAAAATGGATCTAAGAGAGGAAGAACAGGTCATATGTCATCTTCAGTATCTTTACAGCACTCAGCGCAGCCTCAACACTTAAATAATCATAGTACCCACACTGACGCTCTGAAGTTTGTCTCCCTCTGACACACACACACACTTGTTCACATTTTAGCAAAATGTGCAAATAGTGACCAATTCTTTCCTTCGGTTGGTGCTTTCCAGCCCCACCCTTAAAAATAATTAATTTGAAAGCAACCAAAATAAAACTTCTGTTTGAGAATTCCCGCCCTGTAATTGACTGCATTGTACAGAGATCAAAGCACTGTAAACTATAATGTTCTCAGTCGGTTTTACAATGCGCAGGCACTTTCTGAACTGATGCCAAGATTTTTGGTGCAGAATAGGTCAAAATAACCTCCTCCTTCTCTCTCTTCTCTTCCCCCCCGGCCCCCATTGCTAAATAAAAATCTTTATATGAAAATATCAAGCAGGGAGTGTGTATTGGACTAACTCTTCAGACTGATCCTTTTTATAGCCTTATATTTACCAAAAAGTAAAAATTTCATTGACAGATGAAAACAGCCAACGACAGGCCAAACTTTGTCCGAAATTGCACACCAACCCTTGCCTGTGAGGTCAGAATTTAGCCCTAGAAGTTGATGAAAGATCTATCTGGCCAGGTTTTAGCCTGCATGACAAGAGTGGGGAGAAACAGAGAGGGCTAAACTCCAGTCAACTCGCCAACAAGGGAGCCCAGTTTTCAGCTGGGGCATTTTAGTAGGTAGCCCAAATCTTGTTCAATGTTCATATAAAATCTAGGGGAATAAAAGCTCATTTTACAAACCTGAGCACCATTCTGAGATACAGAGGTAATATTTAAACATCCCATTAAGTTTTGAAAATTGAGCCATTAGGGTGTTCAAATAAGCATATTACTGAGCATTTTTTATACCATCTTCTGAGAGAAACCTCACCCCAAATGCAGAGTTTAAATACCCTAGTCCTGGCTAGCCTGTCTGTTAAATGCTAAATCATCTTAACTGGAAGCAGGGCCACGTTATGGGCCGATTCAAATCCTACTGATTTTCACCAACAGGAGCGCAGAATGTAGAAGAGCAACTCTGTTATCAAGGGAGGAGAGAGATGGACCAGCACCAGAGATAAGAGAGAGGTTTGATGGAAGAAGGCAGATGGGGAGAGAAGTCACAGTAATAGGTAGACAATATGTTTGGGTGTATAATAAATCATATTTTCTCACTGCCAAAATAGCACCCCTACTAATCAAGATGACTAAACATTTACTTATCCTCATGGCAGAAAGCTCAATTAGTGTTCAGAGGTATGAAAAAGCTTTTTAAAAATAAATAAATTTATGCCTGTGAATCTGCTGCCAAAGCCAGCAGAATGCGGCCCCATTTAATACCCTGTAAAATTTGTATTTAAATGTACCATAGTGTATCCAGTCTTTCTATAACTGATCAATACAGTTTGTGTGGCTGAAATACTGAAAACACTGTCTTTCAGCTGATTTGTTTAAGATACAAAATATAGCGTTTGTGGCAGGCTTGTTTTCCTGTGGGTGTTTTGTAGAAGGAAACAGCTAAGATTGATGTTACAGTAGCTGACCATTACAAGATTGATTTTTTTTTTACCCTAATTTTTCTCATACTATAACAATCCACCTGGAATTTTATATGCTTGGTCTTCTGATAGAATAGACTCCTCATTCTGAAATGTGGACAAAGCGTCTTTGAGACAGGAGGTTTCAACGAATGAGGTGTTTTCGCTTTTGGAGAGATTGCCCAGTTTGTGGGTTTTTTGGCTCATCGTATCTTAAACAGCTAAAGCCATCCAAATGAGGATTGATGATGCCTTTCACTAGGTTTTTAAGTAGAACTGGTTGGAAAAAGGGGAGGAGAAGGAGAGCTTCCAATGGAAAATTTTGACTTTTGGGCAAAGAGTCAGAAGCTGAACATTTTTGGCTGAAAACTTGCAGTTTAAAACTGAAAATTTTTGATTCAGAAATTTCACTGTGGTGCCTCCTGGGACTTGTAGTTGAGATATCTCGTGCCCCCATTCTCCTCTATGGGCCAGCTCCCCAGGCAGATTACATCTCCCATGATTCTCCACAGTGGTTCAGCAAGCGGGGAGCCCATGGGGTATCATTACAGGGAGAGTGACTATGGAGCCCTGCACAATTTCCAGAGATGCACCATAGCTTCCCTTCTTGCTGAGCCACCATCTTGCATGATGGCAGATGTAATCTGGCTGGAGTTTGGCCACTCAGACATTAGGTCAGTGGCTTGCTATTGGAGCAGTGCAGTTACACACTTACTTAGATCCCCAGATAATGCCAGGTCTGTTGGTAATTTTGAAGGGCTTTGCCCATTGCTTTGGCCTTAATACCTTTATGAATCACAGTAGGTCAGATTATTTTTTATTTTTGCAGTGAATGAAAGCTAATGTGGTGAGAGGATGGGAGATTATCTCTAGGTATATTAGCATTTTAATATGTCTATTATGAATGATACCCTCCAATGGTTGTAGCTCTTCTTGTTAGTAATGAGGCTGTATTATGTTCAGGAATAAGGACAGTTCTTGGCTTGGGTTAAATTGGTCACTGTGTGTTATAGGCCACCCTTTGTGCCAGAGACTGAGAGTCTGTGACAGCTCTCATTACCAAGCCTCGTTTTCTAGTTTAAACTGTAGACACTCCTATTTTTAGCTCTGGAGGTCCCTTGTTCAATACTTGGCATCATCCAAGATGGTGGATCTCTCTCACACACGGAGTCGTAAGGGGGTAGAGTTAAGGCTATCTTGATGACCATAACTGTAACAACACTTTTAAACATATGTTTGCTTTTCAAGTGTAACCTTAACTTAATCTGCAGTTCTTATGAACTGCAAAATTTCCACTGAAATCAATGTATCTTTGCTTGTGTAGAACTGCAATACACAGCCCTGAAATTTGAAAAACACTGAAAATAAAACCAACCCCCACAATCGCAAAAATATTTGACAAGTGGAGGGAGGATAAAACGATCCCTAAACATTCCACTGTCTTCCTCCCTCCCCCTTCTCCCTGCAATAGAGGTTTATACAGGACTTAATTCTGTCATATTTTTTGAACTATAAAACACTGGCAGTACAACAAAGTGACACATTGCAAATGTCCTCTCCAGCCACGAGATTACCGGTATCGGATCATGTGACATTTATAGAATAATAGGAAAAGAAAGCAGATGTTCTTCTTTTCTAATGAAAAACATGCATATGTAGCTACCCTAATAATGTTTGCCTGACCTTGCCCAATCTGATTCCATAAATATCAAAAGTCTCGCCCAGGAAGAATTCAGTATATTGAAGTGTTTGGAAATTGCCTAAGATGAATCGTAAATAGAATAGTCTGCTGTCTAAATTCTGAGCGAAGCTGACTGGGGAGTACAGTTTCCAGAATGCAACACTCGAAGGTCCCAAGATCGCACATGCTCAGTTGTTCACACATGGACTCTAATGAATTATTGAACTACATGTGGGGGGGGGGGGGGGGAGTCACTGAAGTTCTGGATGGGAGAACATATGAGCTGAATCGTCCAAGCGTCTGTCACTTGATTCCCCCATGTCCTAGGCTAGGTAACTGTTCTTTCCATGATACAGTATGAATTGCTAGGACAGAGAAGTTTTTGCACCTGCAATGCAAAGGTACTCCTTCTAGCCTTTGGAAAGTTGCATTCACGGGAAAACAGGAGTGGCAATGCCTGGCCATATTGGCAAATTCATTTTCCATCACTGGTCTTGAATGTTAGTTTCACTTTTCTAGTCCCTTTGACACTAATGGCCTGATTTTTAAAAAAAAGTCTGTGCAAAGGCACCCATGTAACACAATGGCGCTTGTGCATCTAATATGCACGTGCCTTACTAGTGAGCATGTAGATAGAATGGGTATTTGCATGATTGAATAATCTACCACCAAAGTTCAAAAATCAAAAGTCAGGCCCTCCAAGATCATGAAATTAGCTTAAAATCATGAGATTTCTTTTTAAAAAGCAATAGGAAGCCAATTGTATTAATTTGCCTTCTGATTTTTGAGATTTTGTGGTTCATATTTTCAAGTTTTTTCTTCACAACCACAAGCAGGGCCGGCGCAACCCATTAGGCGACCTAGGCGGTCGCCTAGGGCTATGCAATTTGGGGGGCGGCGACTGCGGCGGTATTTCCGTGGCAGGACCTTCCGCCGCCTCTGTGGGGGGGCAGCATTTCAGGGCGGGACCTTCCACCGCCTAGGGCAGTGGAAAAGCTGGCAGTGCTCCTGACTACAAGGCCTAGAAACATACTTCCCCTCTCCTCCCCCCAACCGCCAAATGAAAGCTGAGATTCTCTGGTAGTTGCCTGACTCCAAAGGTTTGGGCCTTCAGAAAAACACCACAGGCCACTCATGATAAAATCACAGAAGTTAGCAACACTAGCATGTGCAAATGTCTAGTCAGATGCATTACTGCAGTGCACTGTTGCCAACTTTCACAATTTTATTGACTGTCTTGTGATATTTGTTGTTTTTCTTAAAGCAATGAGAGAATAAAGAGAGAGGCATGAGAACCTTAGCTTTTGTTAAAAAAGTAGTTTCTAGCTCTTATGACTGAAAGCTTGAAAATGTGACCCCAAATAGCTCAGAAACCCAAAGGCAAATAAAAACAATCCCACATTTATTATTTTTAATATTTTGTTATTTCTAAGCCAATCTCATGATTTTGAAGGGCCTGACACATGATTTTTTAAAATCTAATTGCCTTGAAATTTCTAATTCCTCAGACCAATTTTGCAGTGACGATCCTCCCATTAAATTACTCCCAATTCCTAGACATAAGAATGGCCATACTGGGTCAGACCAAAGGTCCAGCTAGCCCAGTATCCTGTCTTCCAACAATGCCAAGTGCCCTAGAGGGAATGAACAGAACAGGTAATCATCCAGTGATCTATTCCCTGTCGCACATTCCAAGCTTCTGGCAAATGGAGGCTAGGGACACCATCCCTGTCCATCCTGGCTAATAGCCATTGATGGACCTATCCTCCATGAACTTATCTAGTACTTTTTTGAACCCTGTTATAGACTTGGCCTTCACAACATCCTCTGGCAAAACATTCCACAGGTTGACTGTGAATTGTGTGAAGAAATATTTCCTTTTGTTTGTTTTAAACCTCCTGCCTATTAATTTCATTTGGTGACCCCTAGTTCTTGTGTTATGCGTAGGAGTAAATAACACTTCCTTATTTACTTTCTCCACACCAGTCATGATTTTATAGACCTTAATCATATCCCCCCTTAGTCATTTGCTACCCCCTTCATTCTGGTCTATACATCAGCCTCTCAACTGGTGTAAATCAGCATAGTTCCATTGACTTCAAAGAAGCTGTGTCACTTTACACCACTGGAGGATCGGGCCCACCTTTTCTGCTTTGCCAACTTCATAGCTGTAGGTGAAACACACTGGGAGCCAACTAAAATTTCAACTTGTTGAATGTTTAACATGTTTTCCCCCGGGAAATTACACAGGAATGGATCATGTATTGTAATTACAGCAAAAAGTGTGTCATTCTAACGTAGTGGGACTATGAGACAGCAAGATCTTGACGTACTTTATACTGCCTTCCATGAGAGAACCTCAGAACGCTATAACCACTGTAATGGACTAAGCCTTCCAAACCTTCTGTAACAGGGGTGGCCAAACTACGGCCCGCGGGCTGGATCCAGCCCGCGGGATTGCCCCTCGTGGCGCCGTAGGCCCCGCGCCACTCTTAGAAGCGGCTGGCACCACGTCCCTACGGCCCCCAGGCGGGGGGAGCAGAGGGCTCCATGCATTGCCCTTGCCTACAGGCACCGCCCTCCACAGCTCCCATTGGCCGCAAACGGAGAACCGCGTCCAATGGGAGCTTTGGGGGAGGTACCTGGAGGCATGGCAAGGGCAGTGCACGCAGAGCCCTCCGCTCCCCCTCCCCCAGGGGCTGCAGCACTTCCTGGAGCGGCGCAGGTCAGGCCAGGGCAGGCGTTCAGGGAGCCTGCCCTGGCCGCGGTGTGTGCCGCTGCCACCCTGGAGCTACTTTAGTTAAATGGCGTCGGGCCGGAGTCCGAGCCCTTCCTGCACCCCACCCCCCAACTCCCTGCCTGCACCTCACACCCCTTCTGCATCCCAACGCCCTTCCCTGAGCCCCCTTGTACACCCCACACCCCTCCTGCATCCCAACCCCCTGCCCTGAGCTCCCTGCCTGCACCTCGCACCCCTCCTGCACCTCTGCCTGCACCTCACACACCTACTGCACCCCAACCCCCCTGCCCTGAGCCCTCTACCTGCACCTCGCACCTGTCCTGCACCCCAACCACCTGCCCAGAGCTCCCTGCTGTACCCTGCACCCCTCCTGCACCCCTGCCCTGAGCTCCTTCCTGCACTCTGCAACCCTCCTGCACCCCAACCCCCTTCCCTGAGCCCCCTCATGCACCCCAAACCCCTCCTCTGCCCCAATCCCTTGCCCTGAGCCCCTTCCTGCACACCACACCCCCTCCCGCATCCCAACCCCCTTCCCTGGCCCTGCATACAGTTTCCCCACCCAGATGTGGCCCTCGGCCCAAAAAGTTTGCCCACCCTTGCTCTGTAAACTAGTCCTTATTGCTTCTGATCCTCAGCTGATGCACGTCATTGACATAGCACCAGTGACAACACTGGAGATACACTGATTTCTGCCAGCTCAGGGTGTCACTATTACCAACCCCAAAAGTTCAGAAATCATGAGTTAGACTCCCCCTTCCCCAACCATTAGGATTTTCTGCCTGTCTTCTATATTTGTATCTCCCCTCCCCGCCCATCCCTTAATGTGTGTGTAACAAGTGTACTGTTTGACACCATTTGCAAATGTATAGTGAGTGAAGCAGTTTTGGCGTCTGCGGTTGGAGCTCTTGCTAGAAGTTTCAGCTGAGATCAGGGTTCTGTCACGTTAGATGCTGTACAAACACATAGTAAATGACAGTCTTTGACCAAAAGAGACTACACTCTAGTGCAAAGTGTGGCATAACTCTTAGAGGGTGACAGAGCCATAGTGTGTTAGCGTGGGCCTCAACAGCACCTAATCTGGCAGACTCTTTCTGAAAAACTGTGTAGCCAATTGGATGAGATTTGGTGATATTTTGTATTAGAAATCTACCGGCTATTCCAAGCTCTGTCTGAAGTCACCTTAAGCAAGCTATCAGTTATCTATGAGAAGATCATGGTTCTTACACGCTAGGAGCATGAGGCCATGGTTCTTAAGAATTCTGAGAAGCATTTACTCTAATGTGTGAAAAAGCTAGAATGAGAACTGTCCCCGTCTCTGGGCTTGCAGCTTAGTCCACCTTCCCCTAGACTACAGGGAAAGAGTTGCTCTCTGCATATGAAGGTTGGAGCTTTTTATATCATCACAAGACTGCCTGCAACAAGGGCCAAAATGATGTTTGCTGTGTGAGGACATAAACACAAAGAGCCAGGCTTTAAGCAGCAAGCAGAGAACTCCCCAACCAGGAAGTTTCCATATTTATTAAGCTCCCTGATGCAACACAACCTGGTCTCCCCCATTAACTGTGAAGGTCCAGGAATTCTATACCCACTACACATCTCCCTTTCTTTATAATAAAGGATTAAATTAACAACCAATGTATGTACACACAACAATTCAAAATAAACTTCAAATTCCTTAAAACTATTTACACTGGTATGTTCCCTTATCAATTTCATTTAAAGTCGTGAGCAATATTTAAAGATCAGATCTTTTGGGGCATAGGGGCGGGGGGGTCTGATCAATGTTCTAGGCTATGTTCTCACTCTGTTGAATGTGTGCATGGAGTTGCCTGTGGAGAGGGCTCACTTCTTGACAGAGCAGCTGCAAGTCCCAGATTCTCTCTTCATTGTGTTGGGAAATACTGAAGATAAACACAATTCCTCCAGTCCAGAGAAGTCTTTTTGGAGTCTTCGCTAGGTAGGATCTGGGAGTTTCTGCCAATTTCCAAACAGTTCCAAATGTCTGGGAGCTTTTGAGCCAAATTTTGTTCCCTGGTCTGAGTTCAGGTAGTGCTTTTGTTATGTGCCAAACATTGAAGTTTTGTTGCTGCCAAATTGTTATTTCAACATCCTGTTTTCAAAACTCCTTTAGGTTGGGCCACTTAGGTTTAAGCTGTATCAGTGTTACAGATAAAGTTGCCCTTAGTCATCTTGCCATCAGACATTCTGCTGGAGATAGTCCAGACACAAGCAGTGTTCACCCATGTGCAATGAGTGCTTTACATTGGTCCACTGATTTTTGCAGAAGTCTTTTTCAAGTCTGTACTCCTTTCTCCACCTCCCTATTTCCTGCTGGTAACGTGGACCACTGGTATGAAGTTCAAAATCAAAGTTCTGTGCAAATGCCAGGAATGTTTCAGAGGTAAATTGAGGCCCATTATCAGATATGTGGACTTCAGGAACTCCATGTCTTGGAAATTTTGCCATTTAGTTTCTGGATGACCTGTGTTGATGAAGTCTGTATCAATATAGCCAAGTCAATACATCTGGAGAAATAATCGAGTACAATGATGTTGGTGTATTTTTTCCAGAAAAAAATAATCTGTGGCTACCTGCTGCCAACGTCTGTCAGGTAGCTTTGTAGAGAATAATGGTTCTGGTGATATTTTTTCCTCATTATATATCTCACTGCCTTCTCCTAAAGTCTGAATTTCCCTACTTGTGCCACCATACCGGTTGTTGTGCTCATGCCCTGCACTTGTTTATACCTTGGTCTCCCTGATGGATTTTGGAGAGCATCTCTTCCCAAAGTACCATAGGTGTAAGAAATCATTGTCCTTTCAAAAGCAGGCCATCAGCCATGGGAAGGTCATTTCAGTCCTGCCTATATGGTATGTCTAAATTTGGTATGTCTGTTGGAAGTTGACTCTTTTGAAGCCACCCCACCCCCACCCTCTTTGGCAGAGCGGAGTCAGTTTCTGACAAGTCTTGTCTTTTAGTGGTTCATCTCTAATTTGCTGAAGTTGGCTGGCAGATGCTAGAATTGCTACCACAACGCGGTCAGTGTAGACTTTGACATCTTTCTCTTCAGCCTTTTCTTCTTCCATTGATGGCTGCTCAATTGGGGCTCTAGATAGTCTGCTGCTACTAGTGCTTTTCTTGGTATAGGTTCAGTGTTGAAAGAAAATTGCCTCAGCCTTTGTTGAAATCTTTAAATCCTAGGTGGAAGCTCATCCCGTGGTTTGGAACCCAATAATACCCGCTAAAGGCTTGCGGTCTGTTTCTGTGATAAAATTCAAGCCAAACACATACGCATAGGCCCAAGTGACTACTAGAGCTTCCTTTTCATCTTGAGTATACCACTGCTCTGTTTGTGTGAGGCTTCTTGATCTGAAGGCAACAGATCTCTGATCTCCTTCTGGCTGCTTCCTAAGATCCATCTGCTACTGTTCGTTGGATATTTTATTGAATATTGTGCCAAAACAGGTGGAGATGTCAGTAATTCTTATTTTCATTGTGTGCTCCCCCAGATCCACATATTGTGACCAATAAGAAGATCAGTTAAGGCTTTTCTTAAATGAGCTACATTTGGTAAGAATTTCAAAAAATGTTTGGTCATTCCTCGGAATGTTCTTAAAACAGAAAGATCTTTGGGTTCAGGTAAGGTGAATAGTGCCGTCAGTTTGTCTGAATCCAGCTGAATTCCCTGCTTCTGAACGGTGTCCTACAAATTTGATCTGTTCCTTTCCAAATTCACATTTCTCATTCCGAGTGAGACCTGCTTGTTGGAAGCATCTCAAAACTGCATATAGTCATACATCATGTTCATTTTTATCTCTGTCATATACCAACACATCATCTGCATGCCAAAGGATGCCAGGTAAACCAAACACAATAAGAGAGATTCTCTTTTGGAAATGTTCTGGGGTTGAAGATATGCCAAATGGAAGACAATTGAAACAGTTCTTTCCAAAGAGGATGATGAATATGTTTATGGTATAGGTTCTTTAGCAGGGCGGATTTGCCAGAAGTCTGCTGTAGCGTATGATTTTGAGAAGACTTTGGCTTCTGATAACTGAGCTAATGTCTGGTCAATTGCAGGAAGCATGTGTCTTTTTCTGCACATGCTTTTATTAAGTTGTGTAAGGTCCACAAAAATCTGGATTTTGACATTGGTTTTTGGTACTAAAACCATCTCCGCACACCAGTCAGTGAGCTCTTCTATCTGAGAAATAACCCCCATATCTTCCCTTCTCTTTCATTCTTCTTTGACTTTCCCAAGCAAGGCATGGGAATGTGGCATGGGGCTGTGAAAGCAAAAGGAATTACTGGTGGAACCAGTTTTATTTTTTACTCCCCTGACAGATTCCCTAGGCCTGTGAAGAGTTGTGAATACATCTCTTGTACAGTTTTCTTTTTGCTGTTGCACTCTATATGATTTTATAAAAATATGCTAATGTAACAGGAATATGCTTCATAAAAAAGGTCTCTTGTAAGGTATCATTACAAAGCTTATAATCTACAGAGTGATCATCCTATTTGTATAAATGTACCACCCTTGTATCTGAAACTAGAAATATGAAATATAACTCTGAGGGCCTATTGTAATTATGCAAAGTGTGGGCCATTAATGATGGTTTGAAATCTTAATGACCCCCATTAACCAGGACAATTGACTGCAGATGGCTGTGTTTTACCTGTGAGTCTTCCTGTATACGTGTGTGCTAGCAAGTGGGTAATGAAGTCTTGCAGTGACATGTGATCATGTCACCTGAACGGGAATCCATCTTTAACCAGGTGTCTTTCCATTGAGAAGGAGGGGATGGGAACCCAGAGAGGGACAAAGGATTCCCGCCTTATGCAAAGCTATATAAATGGGTGGAACAAACCAAAGTGAGGAGCCATCATGAGGAATCCCCTAGCTACCACCTGAGCTGGAACAAGGGCTGTACCAGGTGAAAGGATTGTACCCAGACTAGGAAGGCATCCAGTCTGTAAAAGAAGTGTATTGAAACATCTTTCAGGGTAAGATATTATATGTACTCAATTGTATTACCGTATTAGGCTTAGATTTGTGTGTTTTATTTTATTTTGCTTGGTAAACCACTTTGTTCTGTCTGTTACTAGTTAGAACCACTTAAATCCTACTTTCTGTATTTAATAAAATCACTTTTTACTTATTTATTAACCCAGAGTATGTATTAATACCTGGGGGGGCAAACAGCTGTGTATATCTCTCTATCAGTGTTATAGGGGGCAAACAATTTATGAGTTTACCTTGTATAAGCTTTATACAGGGTAAAACGGATTTATTTGGGGTTTAGACCCATTGGGAGTTGGACATCTGGGTGTTAAAGACAAGAACACTTCTGTAAGCTGCTTTCAGTCAAGTCTGCAGCTTTGGGGCAAATAATGCAGACCCTGGGTCTGTGTTGAAGCAAACGGGTGTGTCTGGCTCAGCAAGACAGGGTGCTGGAGTCCTGAGCTGGCAGGGAAAACAGGGACAGAAGCAGGGCCGGTGCAACCATTTAGGCAACCTAGGCGGTCGCCTAGGGCACTAGGATTTGGGGGGCTCCATTTTCTTCGGCAGCGACCGCGGCGGCTGGATCTTCGCCCGCCCTGGTCGCCGCTGGCATTTAGGCGGAGGGAGCTGGGGCAGTGGAGCGCGGGGAGGGTCGCCTGCAGCAAGGGGGGGGGCAGCACACAGGGGAACTCCCCGCCCCAGCTCACCCCTACCCCGCCTCCTCCCCGAGCACGCCGTGGCTGCTTCACTTCTCCCGCCTCCCAGGCTTGCAGCGCCTAAGCTGATTGGCGCCGCAAGCCTGGGAGGTGGGAGAAGTGAAGCAGCAACGGCATGCTCAGGGAGGAGGCGGAGCAGAAGGGTGAGCTGGGGTAGGGGGGTGCCTCAGGGTGGGGAGCTGCCGCGGGGGGGCGGCGCCTCAGGGCGGGGGCTTGGGGACGGTGGGGCGCAAGGTGGAAGTTTCGCCTAGGGTGCGAAACATCCTTCCACCGACCCTGGACAGAAGTCGTCTTGGCACATCGGTTGGCAGCTCCCAAGGGGGTTTCTGTGATCTAACCCATACACCCTAGGCCTGTGAAGAGATGTGAATCCATCTCTTGTACAGTTTGCTTTTTGCTATTAAACAGATTCCAGTTTCTCTACTAGGTATAGTCTTTGTATGCTGGCAACCCTGATTGGGGAGTTGTCAGTCCTTGTATTATATATATTACTTGTCGAAGAACTTTGTCCTTTCTCCAGTTTCCCAGGGAACTGGCCACCAATCTCCAATATGTTGTTACTAGCCCCAATAGAATCGTATTTGGTGTTTGCAGAGCTCTATCCCAGGATTGATTATACTCTTGTGGGGGGATGCGGATTGCAGTGACTGCTGCTTCAGTATTAATTTTAGATGTAAGGTTTTGACCATTTAGATTCATGCTTGTGGGCCAAGATATTGTCTGTTCTATTGAGGATATATAGTTCCTGGAAGTTTGGATTCATTTGTCATCTGATAACACACTATCTTGGATTGTTTCCCCTACTCTTTGTGACCAGCATGCTATTGTAAAATATCCCATTGTGTGGCACCTCTTCTGCTGGACTTTGTTGCTAGCAGTGGTTTGGGTCTTGCCACATCTTCCACTGCTTTTCCAAGCTTCCCTCCTATTAAGGTTCTTTGCTCTCCCATTCTCTAGCAGTGCACTGTTCCTATGTGGTAAATTTGGTCTGTCTGCTCCTTTTACATTTATGACTTCTCTCTTTACTGCGTCAATAATGTTTGACACAGTCTCCCCTATGCTGCTAGCATGTAAAGCTGTGGCTACACTACAAGGCTTTTAGCAACACGACTGTGCCACTACAGCTGTGCCGCTAAAAGGCTCGCAGTGTAGCTGCTGTTTGTCGGCAGGAGAGAGCTCTCCTGCCAACAAAAAACTTCTATCCCACCACAAGCAGCAGCAGCTTTGTCGGCAGGAGAGTGGTCCTGCTGACAAAGCACTGTGCACACCGGCGCTTTTCGTGAGTAAAACTTTTGTCGTGGGAGGGGAGGGGTTTAATACCCCTGAATGACAAAAGTTTTGCCGACGAAGTATCAGTGTGGACAAACCCTTAGCCACGTTACCGCTTCTTTATAGTTTCTCGCAGTCTCACTTTTTCTAGTGAGAGATCTGGCTCTAACTGAAGCGGTGCTGATAAATTGGTGTCTCTTATACCAACATCTATCCTGACTCTTATTAGTTCTTCCTTTAACATTCCGTATTTGCGATGTTCAGCAAGACAATGAACTGCAGTAATAAATCTCAGCTGTTTCCCTTTGTTCCTGGCACCTGCTGTTACATTTGACCCTTTCATATATAATATTCCGTCTGTCTATGACAAGGGCACCAAAACCTTCTTTCAATTTGGAGTATTCTTCCTTTTCCTCATCAGAGAGGGGTATCAGCAGTAGCATCAGATATGGCAAATATCAGGGCATTTACCTGCTTCCTCTGTCAAACCAGAAGCCATCTAGAATTACTCAATTCTCCAGATCCAGCAAGTCCTGAGTTCCCAAAACTAAACTTCTCTAACAGAGCTCCATTGCTGCACGGAGACAGGGCTCTGCCTCCTTCCTGCTGCAATTGTCACAGGTCTCATGGGCAGTGGGTGAAGCTTCCTATTGGGAAAAAGAAGAACAGGAGTACTTGTGGCACCTTAGAGACTAACAAATTTATTAGAGCATAAGCTTTCGTGGACTACAGCCCACTTCTTCGGATGCATAGTGGGCTGTAGTCCACGAAAGCTTATGCTCTAATAAATTTGTTAGTCTCTAAGGTGCCACAAGTACTCCTGTTCTTCTTTTTGCGGATACAGACTAACACGGCTGCTACTCTGAAACCTCCCTATTGGGGAGGCTAGCCCCTTGTCCCGCCTCTTCCGAATCAGGGCAGTGGGGGCAGAGGGGCTGAGAACTCAGTCGGGGCTACGGAGGAGGGGCTGAGAGCTCAACCCCATCCAGGGTTGAGCTCTCAGCCCCAGACAGGACTGCAGTGCCACCCCATGACCACCACCCCACCCATGACCCCACCCCATTCTGCCGCTTCCCTAGGGTTACCATATTGTGTGCCTCCAAATGGAGGACACTCCACGGCCCCGGCCCCGCCCCCAGCCCCGCCCAACCCCGCCCCCCAAAGTCTCCGCCCCCTCCCCTGCTTCCCGCGAATATTTGATTCGCGGGAAGCCTGAAGCAGGAAAGGGGGGTGTGGGGGGAGGAGGCGCGGCCCAGGCTGGCCCCCCGGCGTCTCCAGCCTGGGTCAGCTCGGGCCCTGGGGTGCCGGCCCCGGCCGACCACCCCCGGCCCGCCCAGCACTGCCGGCCCCCGGCGGCCCGGCGCACCCCCCGGCTCCCGGCTCCCCGCGGGCCCGGCTGACCCGGCTCCCCGCCGGCCCGGCTGACCCGGCTCCCCGCCGGCCCGGCTGACCCGGCTCCCCGGCTGACCCGGCTCCCCGCGGGCCCGGCTGACCCGGCTCCCCGCGGGCCCGGCTCCCCGCCGGCCCGGCTGACCCGGCTCCCCGCGGGCCCGGCTGACCCGGCTCCCCGCCGGCCCGGCTGACCGGCTCCCCGCCAGCCCGGCTGACCTCCCGATTTTCCCGGACATGCCCGGCTTTTGGGGATTTCCCCCCGGACGGGGATTTGAGCCCCCAAAAGCCGGACATGTCCGGGAAAATCCGGACGTATGGTAACCCTAGCTTCCCCTGGGCCCTGCCCTCATTCCACCCCAACTCCACCTCTGCCCTCCAAGGCCCTGTCCCCACTCATTCCTTTCCACCCTCCCCCCACCACCACCACTGAAGCTCAGAGACTGTAAAAGCTCTGTGCCGGCTGCAGAGGGAAGCGAGAGCTCCTCCAGCCCCAGGGCTGTGGCGGGGGGGAGATTTTTCTGGTGGCCCCAAATTGGCCAGGGGCCCCATGCCATAATCTGCCCCTGACACCCCCCTGGCAGCATGAGGTTTGGGGTGGCTTAGCCTCCCCCAGCTTCCATTACACACTGCCTATAACAGGTCTCCTCCCTGATTTTCCATTTCCCCCACTCACTCACCAATCTGGGGGCCTCTTTTCTTTCCTTTAAAGGGATTCACTCACTTTTGACACCACCACATTACATGAGCACACAAACACAAAGTACCATGCTTTAAGCAGCAACTAGAGAACCCCCCAGTGAGGAATATGTCCCTTGAGTACTAAGCTCCCTGTTGCAACTCATCCTGACCGTCTCTTGTAACTGGGGCCAACAGGAACTCAGACTATATCCACTCCCGAGTGGTGATAAACATGCTACAGTTGACAGCACTTGTATCTGGCAGAGTGTATCCATTTTACAGACATTTATTTAGGGATGTCTCAGTTTAACCAGTTCAACCATTTGCATTTGCTTCTTTGCCACTCAGTCTAATAAGGTTTGCTAAGCAATTCCCAGTCTCTCTGTGCTTTGGCCTGATGCACCCCTTTCTCCAGACATTGACTGGCATTGTTCTTGAATTCTGGTGAGTGAGTCGCACTAGCTTGGCTTGTTTGTTTGTCTCTGTGAACATTCAGAAAATGAGAAAAACATTTACTAGAAACAAAAGGAGAACACTCCCTGTGTGACATGTCAGGCCAGTGCTGGCACTTCTCACTGTGCAACTGGTAGGACTGTGTACATCAAAAAACGTAATAATACAGAGCTAGAGAGAATTCACCGATTTTAAGGCCACAAGACACCATTAGGTCATCTAGTCTGACCTCCTGTATATCACAGGCCACATAGAATTTCACCCAGTTACTCCAATATGAAGCCAAATAACCTGTGTTTGACTAAAGCATCTCTTCCCAGAAAGGCATCCAGTCTTGACTTCAGAGATGGAGAATCCTCCACTTTCTCTGGTAGTTTGTTCCATGATGAATCATGCTCACTGTTAAAAATGTGTGCCTTACATCTATTTTGAATGTGTCTAGCTTTAATTTCCAGTCTCTGGTTCTGGCTGTGCCTTTCTCTGCCAGATTAAAGAGCCTTTTAGTACCCAATATTTTCTCCCCTTGAAGATACGCATACACTGTAATCAAGTCACCCCTTGACCTTTCTTTTTATTGATCTGCTTAACTCAAAGGGGGGCATACAATCATTGGCCTAGGAAAAAAGACACATAGCAGTATGGGGTTTGAAGAGGGACATAGCTCAACCATCACAATTTACCATAGCTGTAAGTGTAACGCCGACAGAGCCCGGTCATTGGTGGGTGGGATCGAACCTGGGACTTCAGTGCATGAGCCTCTACTGCATGAGCTAAAAGCCATCTGGCTGTTAGCTAAGGCTGTAGAACAGACTCATTAATCGCTCTCACGTGCTCTCTCTCCCTCTCTCCAGCCACTAGTTGGGTCAGAACACCACACCCAGAAGGTATGTGGATTACATAAGCAGGATTTGTATTATTGTTTTCATTTGTATTACTGTACAGCCTACTGGCTGACCAGGTCAGAGCCCATTGTGCTTGGTACTGTACAACTTTATAAGAGGCGGTTCATGCCCTGAAGAGCTTACATGGCTTAAATCAGGGGTTCTCAAACTGGGGGTTGGGACCCCTCAGGGGGTCAAGAGGTTATTACGTGGGAGGTCACGAGCTGTCAGCCTCCACCCCAAACCCCGCTTTGCAGCCAGCATTTATAATGGTGTCAAATATATTAAAAAGTGTTTTTAATTTATAAGGGGGGTCGCACTCAGAGGCTTGCTATGTGAAAGGGGTCACCAGTACAAAAGTTTGAGAACCACTGGCTTAAATAGACAGGACAGATGAAGTGACAGGCAAACATAGAGTTTACATGACTTGCCCAAGGTCACAGCCCTGGTCAATGGCAAAGCTGTGAACAAAGCATAGGTGTGTCTCTTGAGTCCCAGGGCAGTGCCCTATCCACTGGACCAAGCAATTTCTCCCATTAAGTTCTCCTACCGGCTATATTCGTTTTCCACTGTTTGTTTTCTACCACTTCTCCCACCCTGATGCTCTGTTACCTTTTATTCATTGTGTCCACTTTCTGCATTAGATTGAGGCATTAAACCCCTTGAGGCAAGGTCCTTGTCTTGTGATGTCTGTAAAGCACCATGCATGCCAATGGTGCCCTGTGTAGGATGATTGTTGTTATTTACTATTTCTATGTTGCCATGGGTGTGAGTGGAATTTTAAAGAAAAAACCTTGCCCTGAGTCATGGAAGTCATCCTTAATGTGTGCCAGTGTTTAGGGCAATGGGCTTGGGGCCAAGTTAACACAAGTCTTCATGCCTCAGTTTCTTCACCTATCAAATGAGGGAAATGACAATTTACCTTACTGTGGAAAGTGTTTTGACATCTACAAATGAAGAGTGCTAAGTAAGAGCCAAGTATGATCATCATGTTTGTTCACATGTTCTTCTGAAGAGAATGAGACCAGTTGCCTGTAGGAGAAATACTGTCAGAGTTTGCAGGATGGGGTGGTGGTGTTGATAATGTGAAGCCATCTTGGATACAGCCGTCCCTTTTAATCTCTTTTTAACCCAAATAAATGTTTCCCAAATTACATAAGAAAAAGAACAGCCCCTACAAGTTCGGAGAAACACATTCTCAACAAGGAACGCAGACGGCTCCTGCTTTGCAGCATATCTGCAAATGGAACTTGCATGCATTAAATATGAAAATGTTAGCGTGGTGGCCAAATGGACCTGCAGTGCATCCTTCCACCCAGCCATTCTCCCCCCCCCCCCCGCCCTTTTTTTTTTCCTGCCTTGAAATCCAGGTTGGTTTGTTGAAATAAGAAATAAACATAATGACTTTAATGGGATGAGCTTGCAGGGCTGTTGGCTGAGTCAGGCCACCCAGCTAGAGTTCAGTGAAAGACAGTCTGCACCTTATAAGGTCAAGAGATGAAGGCATTTAAAACAAAAAATAAATGAATAAAAAATAAAGGCCATGGACATATTATTTAAATCACTGTGCAGGCAATTTTTTCCCCCCAGGATAAAAACTGAAGTATGCAAGTGAATATAACATCTAACATTTGTTAAACCCAGATTGAAGCCCAGCCAGATAGTATTGAAAACAAACTGTGAATATTTTAAATGGAGTGAGATATAAATGATGGAGTAAGTAAAGGGCACATACCACATTAAAAAAAATATTGGATAAAGTTCAATTGCTATTCATCTTGGAGAAAGTCTTTGGAGTTGAGCGATGCAGCTTAAAAGCACTCAGACGTCTATTATGGTCGGCAAGCTTTTACAAGGTTGGGGTAGAATAACACAAACAAAACAGGGGTTTAGGTATTGCCTACTATTCAATAAGCATGATTCTGGAAAGCGGAGGGGAGAGAACTGGGATTGTATTAGGCAATGGATGGAAGGAGTCCAGCATGTCAAGAGTTCAGTTGCTACTTCTAGGCCTTAAGTGCTAATAAAATAAGCTCCTAAACGGCTGAAGGCGCATGTCCAGCCCACAAGGCTTTCCAATTGCCCAGCAGTTATTTCTTTGTCTGATGCTGCATTTTCAGCTCAGCCTCCCTGCTCCCAGTATTTCTGGCTGGTTTTTGATCTGCTCTGTTTTTGAAAGCAAAACTGGTGAGTGGCGATTCCCCCTGCCTGGAAAGTGTCATCTTTCAGAGGATCATTTGAAAACCTCTATTTTCTTTACACTAACTGGATTGGAATGGACAATGCCCATTAGTCACTGACTGATGCATAAGTTGAGAATAAAATATCCTACACAAGCATACGCATCCTGGGCCAGATTCTGATCTCAGCTATGCCTGTAAAAAGAAGAACAGGAGTACTTGTGGCGCTTAGAGACTAACAAATTTATTAGAGCATAAGCTTTCGTGGACTACAGCCCACTTCTTCGGATGCTATGCCTGTGTGAATCAGGAATAATTCTGTTGAAGTCAATAGGCCAGATACTGTGAATGGAGAATAAGGCCCATTTACAGCAGATGAGGATCTGGCCCACATTAAACTGTTGTCAACGAGACAAGAATTAAGAACAATATGACTGGCTTGGGCCTGACGCTTTTTTTTTTTAAATTATTCTAAAATGTTTGGATAAGGTTTCCCCCACACATAAACCAGGGCTGGCTCCAGGCACCAGCCGAGCAAGCTGGTGCTTGGGGCAGCAGCTTGTAGGAGGCGGCATTCCGCCCAATCCTAGGGCGGCACGGCTGCTTTTTTGTTGTTGTTGTTCCGCTCCAGTCGCCCTGTAGGGGGCGGCAGCGCAGAGGACGGGAGCACGCTGCAGCAAGCCCAGCAGGGCAGCCCGCGTCCTTCCCTCCTGGCAGGGGGCACGGCGGGAGGGGCTGCATGACAGCGCCCCACTGAAGCCCTGGCCGCCCCCCTGCTCTCTCTCCCCCCACTCCCTCCCCCTCCCCCCGCTAGCCGGGGCACATCTGCAGGGCAGGGAGTCCCCCTGCATCCGCGCTCCGGCCACGCCGCAGTTTTTTTTTTTTTTTTGCTTGGGGCGGCCAGAAAGCCAGAGCCGGCCCTGCATACACCCATACTCACATAATTGTGTATTTTTGGGTTTCAGATGCAACTGGAGCAGTATATTCTAGCAAGCTCCCAAGAAAGAATAGTCTTGCAAGACTGTAAGTACAAGTATACAGATTCAAGAGGCATGGTTAACAGAACTCTAACTCTGAACCCTGTGTATCATTGTTCTAATGAACCCAATCCCTTCCCCCAACAGCTTGATTTATCCCTCTTCTCCTTCAGTCCAGACATGACAACTCTCGGCACCACTTGCATATTGCTGTTTAATTTTAATCACATTGTTTAAGTTTTGTTTTTATTCTATGCTCATGTGTCTGTTGCCTATGAAAGCTCTAATGCAACCACATCATTTAATGGTGCCACATCAAAAGAGCCATTTCGATGCACTCTCGCGAATGCTCGTTTGTCACTTTAGGAGATATTAGGCACATCTTGCCTGTTTGGCTATCGCTACAGGACCTGTTTGCAAGGGTGGAAGGCGACAATATTTTCCCAAAGAATTTTGGCTCAAACGAATGACAGGGGCTCTTTGTGCAGCCTCCCAGGAGTCCTCCTCACCCCCACACTGCCCGTGGAATAAAAAGCGAAGAAGCACGCTGTTTAAATATGCATATAATGCTGAACTGTGCAATAGATTATCTGGCATCACCATTCTATTGAGTGCAAGGAAAAACAGTCAAGATTTTTAATTGATAATTCAGAAAGACACCCCATTGAATGGTGTTAATAATTACATCTGCCCATTCTGAGCTCTTCATCTACACAGGGGTAATAGAGCCTGTCCCTCAGGGACGGGAGCCCAGCTGAGAAGGCGGGACACTAAGTAAAGGAGTTGTAATTTGTATTTTGTCAACAAAAGCTGCTTAATCCTCCAGAAAGGCATCCTTCAGAGAGGCAAGCCTTTGTCCTGAGGTTTTCAGAGTGGAAGAGGGGAGGAGGGGAGAGAGAAAAGGGAATTACTGGCCACATGTAATTTATGGTTGAAAAGGTTCATTTATAGCTATCCCACCGTTGTATGCTTAGCCTGAGACTCCTACTAGCTCCGCATTCTCTCATCAAGTTTGCCTTTTGTGGCCATACGAATGGTAATGATTTGAGGAGAGGTTGGTCATGGTTATTAAGTGTCATCTAGCGTGATCAGAACTGAAGTCTCAAACTGATATTCATGTTTAAATACATTTCACTAGCATTACTTTTTTAAGCTCTCTGAAATAATCATCTAGAAGCAGGCAGTCATGTTTCAGTAATACTTTTATTAGCCATTTTTCAGTTTGCTTTCACTAAATCTCCATTGACAAAGGATCTAATATTTTTCATTTATAAATATATGACCAAACTGGAACCTCCAGTCTAGACTCTTTGGATTTTGGCAGTCTAAATCTACCCTGTTTGTTTTTGGTTTCAAGTCAAATCCCAAACCAGAAGGGATGTATTTTCTGGTTCTAGTTTGGATGTAGCTGAAAACCTCCTGGACTGTAGATGTCAGGAAATCTTGCAGTAGCCGCTCACTATGTCGGTTTCAGAGTAGTAGCTGTGTTAGTCTGTATCCGCAGAAAGAACAGGAGTACTTGTGGCACCTTAGAGAGCTGGAATCTCATGAGAACAGATATCAGGACTTTGGTGCTGTCAAATCCAAACTGGGTTTGGAAAAAGGCAGAGTAGATGATCTAATCTAATTAAAATTGTCCAGTGGAAGATGATGAATCGTTCAGGAAGGAGAAAGAAAGAGCCACTACCGGCAGTGCACCAAGGTGCTAGCCAGACCCACTTCTGCTCCTCCCTTTGCACCCCCTTGGGGAGCTTTTTGGGTACAATGCCCCAGCAGTTCCTTCCCTTCCTCTCAGGAGCACCACATGGGTTCAGCTTTGAACCTGACCAATCAGCCTAAATCAAATCCTGATCCAGACCTAAATACGGCCCCTATTCCTTTGTGTATTGACAGACTGACAGACTGATGGTCTGTAGACAAACGTTACCGTAGGGAAACAGCTTACCTGAGCATGCTGTAGTCATGCCTGTTGATCTAAGCCTGTATCTTTGCAAGCTGAGGTTCACAGTTTCTGGTGTCCATATATATAACCCATGCCCCAGGAACTGTGCTTAAGGACCCTGTCCCCCAG
The DNA here is from genome assembly GCF_011386835.1 of Chrysemys picta bellii. Lineage (NCBI taxonomy): Eukaryota > Metazoa > Chordata > Testudines > Emydidae > Chrysemys > Chrysemys picta. The sequence goes on along the minus strand of NC_088795.1, from coordinate 125,696,254 downwards.
GACACAGTGTCTGGGGTGAGAACAATAACAAATGACTGGCAATGGGGAAATGGTCACCAAAAATGTTGCATTGAAACCAGTGGGACTTACTAGCATGCTTAAAACTAAGCGCATGCCTAGATCCTATGATGATCAAGGCCATAAAGCCCATGCAAGGTCAGAGCAGTGAAAGGGAAGGGATCATTCCTTGCTGTGGGACCCCATCGCACCTAAGCTAGATGATGGATGTTCTCATGGGCAAGAGGTCACTGAGGAAGAACTTGGGTTCTGGCACCCCATCTCTTGAGCGTGGGGGACACAAGAACTGTGGTTGCAGGAGAGCCAACTTTGTAGGAAAGCGACAAGCAAACACAGCAGCTAACAAAGATCATGTAACCCATGGTGTGTGAGAGTAGGGCAAGGAGGAGTCCATTACAGGATGCAACACAGTCACGCACGTTTTTTTTTTTTTTTTTAATTGCTAAGAAGGGAAGCAACAGCATATCTAGGATTGTATCACGCAGGAGTGTGGAGGTTGGGATTGGCATGCCTATGGCACTTTGATTTAGCCTTAGTTCAGATATACTGTATATTTGATTTAAAATGTTCTCACATCAAAACTCAGCATCTGAACACACCCAGGCTTTGGGGGTGCTCAAAACCCCAATCCAGAGTTTGATCTGAATGTTGTCAGTGGGCTCTGTCTCCATAATGGGCTGAAACAGAAACTCAGATGTGACTACACACCAACTTGAACTGTAAAATCAATAGTGTGCGAAACGATAGTGGTACAGTGGTAAATCAGGCCCCAGAAATGGATCTGAATTTGACCATTTTAACCATCTCTCATTTTTTATTCCTTACTTCTGTTTTCCTTTTCTCTTCCCTCTGTCAAACTTCTCCCTTCTCTATATTAATCTCTCTCCTTCCTCCTATTCTTTTCCCTTCTCTCTCCGCCAGAGCCCAATCTCATAAAATGATACGTTTCATAACTTTCCGGGAGGGTTTCTTTTTTCTGTTTAAAAGAAAATTGACATGTTTAAATAATATCAAGTTTGTGGCATAAACTCAAAACTGCCGGCTGATTTAATTTGTGGTTTTCTACTCACAAAGAAACTTTTTTTTAAGTGAAGTACAAAAGCAGAAAGGACATTTCTGGGACAAAAAGAAAAAGCACCTCACGTACCAATCAATGTTTCTGCAACAGCCTAATAACTAAGCAATTTATATGACATTTATCGCCACATACATTCAATAGGAGATTCACTTATGCCGTTATGCTGCTCCATATACTGTGTGCTGTGGAAGATTGTTTCAATTAAATGCATTATTCTGAAGATCAATGGGACTAAAAGGTTAGTATCCTTCAATCATTGCTAGATTAATTCCACATTCTCCTCCTCGAGTGGACAGTTTTTATGCCGCATGCACATCTAAAACATCAGTGTTTGTTTATCTTCTTGTAGCTGTCCAGTTGTTAGCTTCATCACAATTTCATTTTTCATCACATTTTTAAATAAAATACAATGTTTCTCCTCATGCTACGATTTAAGTTAATTCAATGAGGTGTGCTGCACTGATTGATGTGGGTTTGCTTTACAGAAGATGTCTGTCTGTTGTCAGCATTTACAAAGCAGTTGATCCAAGTATATTCTTGGAAAGAGGGCTATGTTTTTGTTCTTCACTTAGCACAAAGGAGCCCTGGTCTATGACTAGGGCTGCAAGGTGTGACAGTAACACAAATAAAAAGTACTAATACACCCCATCCAGAAACTTCAAAGGAACTGAGGCAAACATGTTCACATATGGGTCCTCAGAGTTAGATGCCGACATCCAGATTTAAACACTTAAATGAAAGCCTTCAGATCTTATCTGTGGCTTTGCTATCTGTGAATTCTGCAGCACCAGTGCACACTCGTTCCAATAAAGCCACACCACAAAAAGTATTGCTGGATATTCCACAAGAGTTCCCTTGGCATCATTAATTTGAGAGGAAGGATGCTCTAGCCTGGGACTTGGGAGTCCTGGGCAAAATACCATGCTCTGCAACAAACTTCCTGTGTGGCCTTGGGCAAGTCTCTTAGACTCTCTGTGCCTCGGTTCCCCACCGGTAAAATAAGGATAATAGCACTTCCCTACCTCACAGAGATATGGTGGTGGGGTGACCCCACACAGACCAAGAAGAGTTCATGAGGCCCAGTCAGCCCCACCTCATTACTAGTGCAAGGTATCAAGCCTGGAAGGAGGAGATAAGAGGAAAAGCCCAGCTCAGTAGTAGGTGACTGGAAGAGGGAGAAGACGTCTTGAGCTAGCGCTGTGAACATAAGCCTGGCTGGGGCTAAAGCCTAACCAGAGACAGCCTTGAAGCAGCTTTCAAGGAATGATCATCTGGGGCTAGAGCTAACGAGAGACTCCTAAGAGGCAGCACAGGTGGGCCTGGTGCAGAACCTTTCTATTTCTTTTGTTCCTCAACTAGTTTGACTCACCTTTGTTTTGGGACCTGCAAAGGAATCAGCCAAGGAAGAGGCTGTGAGACGCCTAGCTGCAGGTCACAGTAGGAAGTAGCCCAGGAATACAGAAGAGGGTCTGAACAGACCAACCTCATCTGCTTCATAAGGGGCCCTGGATGGGGTGGGCCTGGGTTCCTCTACTAGCCCTTGGAGGGCATGGAGAACCCAGAGCTAAAAACTGGCCGGCATGAAGTTGGGCCAAACCACTGGTGTGACGCCACCACCAGGCCAGTGGTCTGTTGGACTTAGGTTTCCCCAGAAGGACTAAAAATGACCTCACCAGAGAGCCAATTACTGGGAAGAGACTACCACAGGGCCTGAGTGGCTGTCGGCACAACGTGCCAAAGGAGCAGGAGAGCTGCCACACCAACCCAGCCTGCAATGAGAGGACACTTCCACGATGAGGCTAAATGAATTAAAGTTATTGAAGTGCTCAGAGACCATGGTGATGTGGGCAGGGCCATACAACTGTCAGAGAGAGGTCATTTTGATTTAATGCTTTTAGACTTCATTTATGCAGTTGACTGCTCATATCCTGGGACCAACTCTGTTACAACAACACTGCAAAAAATACAAAATATAACTATGATTCTCTATAACAGAGAATAAGTTTCCAGAGAGGGGTGACTCCAAACCAGAGGACTGGCTCTGGACTCCTTGAACGTTGGGGACATCTGGACCCAGACCTGGATCCAAATTTCATGAGTTGGGCCTAAGAACCTGATCCAAAGCCCACTGAATTTAGGATTTGGATCAAATTCCTTCTCTAAACTTTGACTCAAGCCCCTCCCTAGGGGTCCCCTTCCCTTTGGTATTGTCAAGGCTATACTGTGGATTTCCCATCGAGTTTGATCCTGTATAAATTATAAAGCCAGAAGAAAGCATCTAATTCCAGTGGTTTTCAACCTGTAGTCCCCAGACCCCTGGGGGTTGGCAGACTATGGCCTGGTCCCCACTAACCCCCCACTTCGGACTATGGTACGCAAATTCAGCTACGTTAATAACGTAGCTGAATTCGAAGTAACTTAGTCCGAACTTACCGCGGGTCCAGACGCGGCAGGGAGGCTCCCCCGTCGATTCCGCGTACTCCTCTCACCGAGCTGGAGTACCGGCGTCGACGGCGAGCACTTCCGGGATCGATTTATCGCGTCTAAACCAGACGCGATAAATCGATCCCAGAACATCGATTGCCTGCCGCCGGACCCTCCGGTAAGTGTAGATGTACCCTTAGTCTAAGATTTTCAAAGGGATTTGCACCTCCATTTGATATTTTTTAGCGATCCACAAATGAAAAAAGTTTGAAAATCACTGTTCTAATCTGACCTTCTGTATAACACAGGCCACAGAACTTCCCTGAATTACTTCTTGTTTTAACTACATTATAATGCTTTTTTCTAACTACATTTGAAGCTACTATTGTGTCTCTCAAAACTAGCTATCCATTTGTGTGAGTCTAGACATTCTTATCCCAAACTTGAGTCCACGCCAGACCTGAACCTCATAAATACAACTAGTGGCAAATAATATCGATGATTATGAGTCAAATTCCTCTCTGGTGTGACTCCATTGAGGTCAATGGAATTGCACCAAGGATGAACTTGACTCCTCATTGTAACAGGTACAATAAAACAGTTAGTTCAGTGATCAGTTTGTGCTTCTGGGATTGTATTAGCACAATGACTACGTTGCTATCTGGTTATCATTTAGTGTCCAGTCTGAGGACTGACTCAGATCTCACAGGTGTAGCATAGTTAACAATTGAATTGTGAAAAAAGAAGCAAGAGCAGTGTGTTGTAACAGAGGTGGGAGGGGGTTGTCCAGCAAAGAATATATAATATTGACTGACTTTGATGCATATTTTGGTTGCTAGGCTGCAGGTGCGGTACCCAGTGTTACTAGCCTGGTGAACACTATTCAGAGGCGTCATTCTCTGTTTACTTTTCTTGTTTGTTTCATTGGTAACTATTTACATTATTTTTCTTTGCTTTTATTATACTGAGGGGGGACCAGTTTGTTCTTGATTGTAAAAAAATAAATAGTTGGACACGTACCTGAGAAACCAGAAAAACAAGATGTGAAAGTTATCTCAAGGGAAATGCTCTATTATTACAAAGCCATCAATGACTCAGTAAAAAGGTAACTGCAACTAACCCTAGCAGGCTGTAATCGCTTCTCACTCACGCTGATCGTACACCACTGTAATTCCATTGGCGTCACCAGGGATATTCCTGAATTACACTGGTGTAAGTAAGATCAGAATCAGACCCACGATTTTCTCCTACAAAAAGGATGAGACGATTTGGTATAGAACACGAGAAACTCTCACCCAAACAGGATTTGGACCAGGATGGCCTTTTAACAGAAACATATTTATTAAACTACACATATTGGGCCTGAATTTCCACTGCCTGGCACCTTGTACAGTGCTATACATGTGTGTAAAGTGAGTGAAGAGTGGGTGGACAATGTTACCATTTTGACCTGGCAGTGTTTTATGCTCACTCTGCACAGATGTAGAGGAATATATGTTCTGATCAAGGGAAAGGTAGTAGAGAAATCCCATGTACACCTTAGCTAGGACTACAACAACTAGTAAGTGACCAGGTTTTTATTAAACATATCTGTGCTGGAGTGTCTCTGAAGGACCTGGCCACCAGCATGCAATAAGTCATGCCCCTTTACAGTCCTTCCTCACTTACACCACTGATACAAATATACTTTTAAGATTAAGATTGGATGGAGAGTCAGGGAGACCTGGGTCCTATTCCTGGCTCTGGCACTGAGCTGCTCTGTGACCTTGGGCAAGTCACTTCACTTCACTGTGCCTCTGTTTCCCCTCCCACCCTTTGGTTTGTTTGTTTAGACTGTAAACTCTTTAAGGCTGTGGTATGAAGGTAATAAATTATTCTCATGTAAAGACAATAGGTCTAACTCAAACAGGCTCCTTAAGAAATGTGCTAGGGGAAAATCTAGCCTTCTTAAAGAGCCCTACCACTCTGGCCAGTCTGCACTACAGGTGCATAGCTATGATGCTGTAGCTATGCCACTGTAACCTCAGAGTTACACAGACTACAGCAACAGAAGGCATTTTCCCATCACTGTAGGAACTCCACCTCCCTGAGTGACAGGAGCTAGGTCAAGGGAAGCATTCTTCCATTGACTTAGCTGTGTCTATATCGAGAGTTAGGTTGGCATAGCACTGGCGCTATGGGGTGTGTAGCTTCATTGACATAAGTTGTAGGTGTAGACCAGGCCTATGTTAATTTAGATTTCACGCTTCCTTGACTGCCAGGAGCATCATTTGCTACGGGGCACTGGGGACCACTAGCCCTCCTCAGAATTTTCATAGCTCCTCACTAGCTGCCGCAGAAGTATCTCCACTGGGCCTGCAGTAGGGTGACCAAATGTCCCAATTTTATAGGGACTGTACCGATTTTTGGGTCTTTTTCTTATATAGGCTCCTATTACACCTCTCTTGCTGTCCCGACTTTTCACCCTTGCTGTCCGGTCACCCTAGCCTGCAGGAGCTGCTGTGGGGTAGACTAGGCGAGGGCTCCTAATTGCCACATTGTCAGAGCCACCCCCTTTCCTGGCCAGTCTGACAAGAAACAGCAGTAGTGGCCTGGGACAGAGTTGAGCATGGAGCAAGCCAGGTCCCAATCCATGCCCTGGGCCGCCCATTGGTGAGACACCTCTAACCCCCATTGGGTAGACTGCAAATTCTAATTGTTCTTTCACTACTTAATAAAGTATCTGTTTACTGCTTGAAAAATGGAAGTTTTGCGTCAAAGATTACAGGACCTTAGTTGCCCTGTATAGCTTTTCTCCTGATTTGCTACAGATTAGGGAAGAAAGTTAGCCTTGGGATTCAAACCAAAGACTGAGCACCATTCCTGGTTCTGCTGCTTGCTTCCTATATTAGCTGAGCAAGTCACTTCATTTCTATGACACTTTTCAGAGTAGCAGCCGTGTTAGTCTGTATCCGCAAAAAGAACAGGAGTACTTGTGGCACCTTAGGCTAGGTCTACACTGGGGGCGGGGATCAATTTAAGATACGCAAATTCAGCTACGTGAATAGCGTAGCTGAATTCGACGTATCCTATTCGATTTACCCCGCTGTGAGGATGGCAGCAAATCGACCACCGCGGCTCCCCCGTCGACAGCGCTTACTCCTCCTGACGAGGTGAGAGTATGCGAGTCAATTTGGGGATCGATTTATCCGTCTAGATGAGACGCGATAAATCGATCCCCGAGAGATCGATTTCTACCCGCCGATCCGGGCGGGTAGTGTAGAGTAGCCCTTAGAGACTAACAAATTTATTTGAGCATAAGCTTTCGTGGGCTACAGCCCACTTCATCGGATGCATAGACTGTATGTTCCAGTCTATGCATCCAAAGAAGTGGACTGTAGCCCACAAAAGCTTATGCTCAAATACACTTGTTAGTCTCTAAGATGCCACGGGTACTCCTGTTCTTTCTATGACACTGTTTACTTGCCTTTGCCTTCCTTACAAATAGCACTGGTCAGAGTTTTCCTCACACTGTTTTTTTGTTTTTTGTTTTTAATTGAAAAATGGCTTTTACCCAAGGAAAACATTTTTAACAAAAGATTGTCAAAATGACTGCAATTTTCCATGTTTTTTTTTCAAATTTTCCAAAACATGTTTATTGATATTTTCATCAAAATAGATTTCAGAATCATTATTGAAATTTTTCATTAACCAAAAACAGGTTTTTTTCCACAAAGAATGCCTCAGGATCTCTGATAATGTACCTCATGATAGTTATGGGGAGGGGGGAAGCTATCAATTTTCTAGACTCAAGTATGATTTAATTACTACTTCAGGAAAGAGAAAGATCAAGATGATAATAAAATGTCTTTTCTAACCAATCAGGAGTGATTGGCGTGAAGCAGTTATCTGCTCTGCCTGTGACATTGTTCAGCTCAGAGTTGTGGGTATCTGTGTATTTAACTAGAAGAATTTAAAAGAAAAAAAGGGTTTGCAGCTTGCTTCTCTTGAACAAAAGGAACATCTAATCAATCAAAGCGGGAGGATTGCTTTTAACAGGGGCAAATGAGTCATCAAAGGTTTTCCAGCTTAGAAAATATTTAGAAAACGAGGGGCTAGCACTTAAAAAGAAAAGTTACAGTCAATCTGTAGAGAACCCTCAGCCCTTCAGGGGACCCAGTCATCCTGGAATAGACAGCTATGGGGTTTCTTCCTTTTAAGAGCTTCATACTGATTTCTGAGAACCTTGTCAACAGATGTCACCAGGTTCTAAAGCTGAGCCAGTCCTGGAATGAAACAGTTATCCTATCCTTAAAAGCAGGATTAGCTGGCCAAAGTGGAGCAGAAAGCCCCTCTGCACTTTTTAACACCTCGTGAACAGATCCGGCTGCCAACAAAAGGCAAATCCTAATGTGTAAAAAATGCATAATAATGAGGACTTTGGCTGAGTGAAATTCCATCATGGATCAGCTGAAATTGCCTTATGCAACTTGCTGAGGGCTTCATGCTATGCTAAATGACCTTTGTACCATGTAAAATGGGCACTGCAGCAGGATGCAGTGAAACCCAGGGGCTGGGCTGCTCTTTTCTCCCCCCCCCCCCCCCCGCCCCGAGTTAAAGCTTGTCAAAAATTCAACACCAAAAAAGAGAACAAGAGCGAACTGTCCTATTGAATTTTATTTAAGAGTAGGTTAGATAAATGTCTATCAGGGATGGTCTAGACAGTATTTGGTCCTGCCATGCGGGCAGGGGACTGGACTCGATGACCTCTCGAGGTCCCTTCCAGTCCTAGAATCTATGAATCTGTGGATTATTTTGTCAGGAGAGAAGGAAAGTTAGTGTCTATGGTGGATCTGGGGGGGAGCGGGGAGCAGAGGGATGACGCAGCAAAAGCAGGATATGAATATCTGTTCACAGGTGCCTTGTGAGAAATTGCAGTCCAGCACAAGTTGTAATTCACCCTGCCTTGCAAGTTTGGACCAGAGATTTCATTTCACACAAGAGGCACGATCCTTTCCCTTGCACAGTCTAACTCTATTGACCGCAGTGAAGCTAACCCCAATTTGCATTCATTGAGGAGGACTGGGTCTATGGTATTTGGGGGGGCTGATTTTTCAGAACTGCAGAGCACCCACAATGCCAGTTAAAGTCAATGAGATCTGCAGGTGCTCAGCACCTCTGCAAATCAGGCACTTGGTGCCTTAAAACTATTATTATTTGCTATTGGTGATTTGTATTGCAGTAGTGTCCAGAGATCCCAGTAAGAACCTGGGCCCCGTTGCACTAGGCACTGTACAAAAGACAGTCCCTATCTCAAAGAGCTTACAAGATAAATAGACCGGGAACAGACAAAGGAGGAAGGGGATTGGGCACAACATACAAAGCTATCAGGGTGCTGCTACGTCCCCCAGAGACAAGGAACATACGAAGGAGATTAGAACAATCTAAATATGTATGTATTTTAAATACACACCATATCAGTTTGTTATATGTATCTGTTTTATGTACCTCTTGGGCTGGGTTTTGCTTTAAAGGCCAGAATTTTCACATCTTCAGTACCCACAATCAGGCCAGACTTAGCGGATCTCAGCTCATTGGGTCTGGCCCTAAGTGCCACAATGGGGGCTGCTGGGTGCTAAGGACTCAAGACAATCTAGCCCTCATTATAACACCTAACCTCATTTGAGTGTGTGATCTACAGGTAGGAGGGAAAAGAGAAGTGGAATTTGGAACTCCTGGGTTCTCTTTCTAGCAATTCCATGGTGTGATCATAGGCCATTGATTTATTCTCTGAGCCCCAGTTTGCCAATCTGCAAAATGGGTATAACTCTTCTCTACCTCCCATTGGTGTTGTAGGCATTACTGTCAGTTAAGCTCCACTAGATCCTTGAAAGAAAGAGTGTGACAGAAGTGCAAAGTATTATTATTTATTAGATCTTCTTCCCAGCCAAAAGGTAATAAATTCTTGCGTGAAAGGTTATTAAGCAGGTTACTCCATCAATATCCCCTACACAGTTTCTTGCATTTTCCTCTGAGGCACCTGGTAGCTGCTACTGTCAGAGACACAATAATAGATCACTGGTCTAGCCATTATAGTCATTCCTATGTTCAAGTTGTACAGTAGAAATGCTATGTCCTATTCCCCAGTGCTGATGCAGGGAGATACAAGGAGATCACCCCAATGAAGATCAGATAGGTACAGTTGACACAGTTGCTGTCCTTTGAGGTGTTCTGATGATGGGTGAAGCTCTGGATTATAATCAAGTGGTGGCGGCTGAAGGGATGCACTGAATCAGTGCATCACCCTGACAACTCCTTGTCCAAAGCCAGTCCCACCCTTTATGGGGATTTCACTGGCTGCCTTGGCAATAGGCAGGTTGCAGCTGCTTTCCACTTTTAAGCCTACATCCTCCTCCCAAGCAGATTTCCCACTGCCAGGACCCTGCTTCACAGGATCCAGTAGAAACCTGGCCAACTGTAGGCTGCCTCCAAGCTGGCTTGCTGCAGCTCAGGACTGTAGGCACAGATAGCTTTAAGTCACCTTCATACCCCTCCGACCACAGGGCTAGCTGGCTAGTGTGAAACAGCCCAGCCTTAGGGCTGCTGTGTTTTGTGCCATTTGCCAACAGCCTTCACGGTTGCCATTATAGCAACTGGGGATCGCAGGGGCAGAGGGACACCCCAGACACATCCAATATGCTAGGAGCCAGAAGAAGGAATGTAGGTGCCTTTGGTAGTTTTCCTAAGCAGGAGTTATCCTCCATTGGATCCACCAGGTTTACAGACACTTTGCCCGGACCCAATGCAGCCACAGTGTGGTGGAGAAGCTGGTCCTAAGTTTCTAAAATGCTGCTGAAAGTGAGAAGTGCTGTGCTAGTGAAAGAGACTCAAATGACTTGTGAGGATGAATTTCTATACAGAGTTTGCTCTTAATGTGTATGTCGTGTATTTTACCTCCCTTTCTGGGTGTATGTTCCTGAACATGTCCCACTCTGTTGGCCTTCCCTAGCATTCCTTGAGAATCTCACTGTTCAGACATACTGTGCTAATGGCACCACACTAAGGAGTTAATGGCACTTTTCCCATGCATGCAACTCCAAAGACATGGAATATTTACTTTAATACAGTGTGCAAAACAATGCCACATAGTCTTTCCCAACATATCAAGAAGTCCTTGCACAGCAACCTCTTTCTTCTTCAGTTCAAAGTGCTTTGGCACTTCAGCTGGAAAATCCTTTAAATCTACATTATATATGCCTTATTTAATCTTTTCGGGGGCACTGACAGCCAGTGCATGAAAAAGAGATTTTAGGCTGAAAGGAAAGCTCCTTAGTTCTGATCACTTCTTGGGGCAAAGTTACAAATAAAATTAGAAACTAATGTGCCAAAAGAAAATGTCACTTTTATGTGTCATTTTCTTATGCCGAAATGGTTTTGGTTGGCCAATTGCCAGCTGGATTAGAGATGGATTTAAGCCACAGAATTCAGATCCCAACCTGTAGTTTGAACACTCCAAAGTTGGGTGGTGTTTGGATCTGGGTTTGCCATTATAGATATCAAGGCCAGTTTCAAAGTTTGTAGACGGGTTCAGGTTTGGATTTTGAGAATTCATGCGGTGTTTGTCTCTCTAGGATGAGCCCTGGATTGTAAGCATCTTGCACATAAAATGTTTGTAAAAGAGTAATTTGAGCCAAATTCATCCTTGGCATAACTTCATGAACATCAGTGGAACTAGATCCAAGAGCAGCTAAACCCTTTGTGTTTTGCACAGAGCAAATATCAGGAGAGAAATGCAACAGGGAAACCCATTTGTATAGAACTTGGATATAGTTTGCTGTCATGAAACTGCATTGATTACAGCTGCCCCTTGCAATTCAGCTGGTTCTAAGTTTTGTCATTAACTTACCAGTCAGACCAAATTCATTCCAAGGTTCACCAAGATTCATGAATCTTTCGAGGGCCAGTTAAGCAAACCTTGCTGATTTATGGCTTTGCAACCAAAGCCTGGACAATTTGCAGTTCTGTATGGTTTCAGTGGAAAGCTAGGCAATACAGTGAAAAGCTAGGCAGGTTCAACTGATTTTTTTCCCTTCAGATTGAAACATGGGAGCGGGTGCAAAGCTCCATGGATGAGCACTAAGGAGAACATTTGCAAGGGACCCCTGTGAAGTGAAACACCTGAGTTTTGCACCGCATGAGCTTCTTTAGAAATATGATGAAAATCCCACATCATTTCAATACAGCAAAGTGAGCAAACTGCAATGCTGACTGCTAATCAGACCCAGTCCTGCGGGGAGCTGAAACAGCACCTGAGAGTCTGTGCAGTCTCAGCTCCCACTGAAGCTGAGTGCATGCAGCAGTGTGCAGGATCAGGCCCATTGTGAAGCTGTTCTGTGACATCAATGATTTCACCATGGTCTGTATCCTGACATCCTTACTCAGGCAAAGTTCCCTTTGGACCAAATCCTGAATTAGATTTGACTCGGCTTTTACCGATGGTAATCTACCCGAGTAGGAATCTTGGGATTTGACCCATTGATTTCAATGGCAGTTTACTTCATTAGGAGTTTTGCCCGAGTACATGCTGAGAAAGAACTTCAAAACTTAGCCTTAGAAGAGGTTGTCGCTGTAATTCATGAACTAACAAAGCTGTGCAATGCTGATTAGACTGGAGTGCATCACTGTCTCATACTATTTATTTATTGGACAGCTTCACAAATGCTGATCATGATTTCCCCCTTCACAATCAAATGCCAAAATATAAAGGCATTTTCGCTTATTTGATTAGAGTGCTTGCATAGCAGACTAGTCCAAAAGCCCATTTGATGTTGTACAACCTCCAGTCATATTAATTTTTTTTTTTTTTTTTTTTGTCTCTAGAGTAAAAGGATGTTCTTGTGGCTAAGGCACTGGCCTACATCTCAGGAGACCTACAGTTCTTGGCTCACCCACAGACTTCCTGGATGACCTTGGGCAAGTTACTTAACCTCTCTGGGTATCAGTTCCCCATCTGTAAAATGGGGATAATACTTCCTTTCTCCTGTCTGTTGTCTATTTAAACTGTAAGTTCTTTGGAGCTCAGACTGTCTCCCTGTATGCATATGAAACCCTTGCTGGCTTGGTATGGTGCTCTGTCTCCCTGTGGTGGCACCTAGACTATCTAGAGATTAATGAGTCTGCTCCAGCCTTCATTAAGAGTCATGTGGCTTTTAACTCATGCAGTAGAGGCTCATACACTAAGCTTCAGAGGTCTCAGGATCGATCCTCACTACTGGGGTCTGTCAGCGTTATACATACATCTACTATGGGACCTGTTCTGAGTGGGTGCCCTTTTTGTACTATTGTAATACAAATAACAATAGTATTTTATAGGAACCAATTTTCCGTGTGCTTTAACTAAAGCTCTGTTGAGTCTTCTCATTCCACAAGACTGGCACACTACCAATGCATATAGCACCTCCTAAGTGAAGGAAACGATATTTGTTTTGAATACGTTTTTTAAGAAAAAGCTTGTTGGCAAATAGCTCCTTATCTGTACCACAAATCTGTACGGACAAGGTACATGCAAAGTCATTCTAATTCTGCTATGTTGAAGACTGTGGCTATTAGGTGGGGCATGCATTTTAATTTATTTCAGTAGCGCTTCATCCTGCTCCAAGTGTCCCAGATAAGACACTCACCATCTAATTACTGGGAGGAAGGAATGGGGAAGAATTTAATGCGTTTCCAATATAATATGGTAATTTGTACTGTAACATCACACATGTTACAACATGTGGTTGATACCGGAGCAGAAGCTGAAGAGCAAACATCCACTCTGAATAGGCACAAGCACCTGTTTACTAGAATTTCTATTTCCTACTAAAACAATTGAGCTAGATTCTGACTCTGGGCACAGCCCTGAGTGAAGGCTGCTCTGTAGGCAGCTCCACCTTGGGAGTAGACCCAGGACAGATTGTGTCGGAGGCCATGTCTACACTAGCATTTATGCCAGCAAAACTTATGTCGTGGAGGGGTGTGAAAAAACACACCCCTTAGTGACATAAGTTTCACCAGCATAAGTGGAAGTGTGCACAGCGCTATGTCAGTGGGAGAGCTCTCTCCCAGTGGCATAAAATGGTTACATGAGCGATCTTACAGTGGCACAGCTGCATCGGTACTAGTGTAGACATGGCCTTAGATATACACCTCTAAGTCACAGTTCCTCACCTGCTTCCTCGGGGGGAGTAAGCACATGAGTGGTCCAACTTAGTCCTACACGTCTGGACCCAAGTCTGGGTAGCCGGCATAGGGGTGTAAGTGGGAATTCTTTTTAGTGTGTGGTGCATCGTCTGAGTGTCAATCTAAACCTTAATAATAATAAGACTTTGTACTCTTCTATCCAAGGTTCTCAGAGCACGATACAACCATTAATAACCTAGCTAGTGCAAAAGGGCCACAGGGCAACAGCGAACCCAGAAGTTTTCTCTGTCTTAAGTACTTATTGCTGTAGCATCTGAATATCTCACAGTCCTTAATGTATTTTTCCTTTCCATAGATGGGAGAAGAAGTGACTTGCCCAAGGTCACACAGTCAATTTGTGGAGGGAAGGAACCAAGCCTGGATCGCCTGGGTTACATGTGAGCACTCGTAGAGTATCTTGCCCTCTAAGTGGGAAGAAGTTTTGGATGAGTACTCAGGTTTTGTGGTGTTTGTCCAACTATTGGGCCTGATTCTCCTATTACTTAAACCAGCTTTTCACTTGTACAATTCTACTGATGTCTGAAGCTACTCCTGATTTGTACCAGTGTATGCAAGATGAGTCACCTGAAACAGGTGTAAATGAGGAGTAACACTATAGAAGTAATTGGAGCAGTACCTGTGTTACTAGGCCTGGTTCTAGCACTAGCTCCAGTTACTTCGGTGGAATGACTCTCCTTTCCACTTTACATAGAGGTAAATTAGTCCTGCCATGAGGGCAGGGGACTGGACTCAATGACCTCTCGAGGTCCCTGCCAGTCCTAGAATCTATGAATCTATGAAAATCAGGAATCTCTGAACACGTTGGGTCAGATCCTCAGTCGATGTAACCTGGAGTAGCTCTGTTGGGGAACCATGTCAACTCATCCAACCTGAGCATCGGGCCCTTTGAGGTTCAGCTACCACTGCCTGATCACCGTGCCTCCCGATTGCCTTTATTCCCGATTGCCTTTATTAAGGGTCTTTTCTGTGCCATATTAGAGGGCGAAATCCCTTTAGGAGATAGATGGTTCTCTCTTGTTTCCGCTGTAGGCAGAGTAGTGTCTTTGTTGCCACTGTGCAAAATAAACATTTTTTTTCTGTAGCTGAAAGCCCAGGGCCATTTGGGCAGGGCTTCCTCAGCTCTGTCTTGCTGAGGCGTTTGCTTGAATGCTAGGAATTTAATTTGCCTCAGAGTTACACCCCATAAATGACTTTCAGTTAAACGTTTGCGCTGTTAGATGTACAGTTTTTTTTTAAAGACTCAACACCATTTAAAAAAAAAACTTTTAAAACAGCAAACAATGCAAAATGCTGTGCACTTGGAATATAGTTTTTCAGTTCACTTTTATTATCATACCTGGATCTCTTGGTAAATCCAAGCAGGTGCACCCCAGCTAGAGTAGAGAATATGTTCTCCCCCATAACAAATGCCACAGCAAGCATTCATGCCCCATGTTTATCAGAGAGAGAGGTTCCCGGACTCTGTGCTCCCACAGTGATTAGATTGGACTGTTGAACCAGTGGTGTTTGGACAGCTAGGCCTTTAAATCATCAGAGACAGAAGACAAGCTCCAAGAGGAGAGCTAGCTATTCACGCTGCATGGCGCTGATAAGAACAGGAGTCTGGTTGATAAACCTGGACAGACTGCAGGAATCGGTCCGATTTTGAAATGTTAATTAGGTCGCCATGAATTTCAAAAGAGGATGACACTGAGGTACTTGGAGGGTTCTTTTAATATTCTGGTCTCTGTCCCACTGGGGGAAATCCAGGAGTGCCAGTGGGGCTACCCCAGAATTACATTGTGGTAAATGGGGTCAGAGTTGGAAACTTCATCTCTTTCATTTATTCTCACTTGATCCCCACCATATACCCACCTGAACCAAGGTCAGTTTGAATTTAACTACAAGCTGGTTTCATTGCAATAAAGTTTAAACAATGTTTTGAGGCCATAATCAGTTCAAAGTCTGCAAGAAAGTTCCGACACAAACAGGGCCGGCTCTGGCTTTTTTGCCGCCCCAGGCAAAAAAGCCTCCCACCGCCCCCCCCCCCCCCCCCCGAGCGCGGCAGGGGAGGGTGCGGAGCCTGGCCGCGGGCCGCTCTCCCCGACCGGCCGGAGCGCAGGGGGGAGGGCGGCGAGCCCGCCGCGGCTCCGCTCTCCCCAGCGGCCAGAGTGCCGGGGGAGGGCGGCGAGCCCACTGTAGCTCCACTCTCCCCGGCGGCCGGAGCCGGAGCACCGTGCCGCCCCCCTCCAGGTGCCGCCCCAAGCACAAGCTTGGTGGGCTGGTGCCTGGAGCCGGCCCTGGACACAAGGATAACCAGTGGGAGGCCTATGGGTGAAATAAAATGCAGCCTGCCAAGTCCTGCAGAATGGCCTGTGGCCACCCTCACCTCAAATGCAGAAGGACAGACCGCACCAGTTCTCTGTATTCAACACTCCATCTGGATCAAAGCAGTCTTCACTCAGCTAAAAGTGCCTTTCTGGGGCCTGTAGTCTTTTGGGGCTGAAAGCAGTTATAATCTGTTCCATTATATGAGTTAAAATCAGCCCTCAAGCTCCCGGTGAGTTGTCAATGCAGCCCTTCATTGGATAAAGTTTGTAAACCCCACTTCTGGCAACACTAATCTACTGTGTGCACATGTGAAGGTTTCCCAGGGTGTATTCCCAGGATCCCAGGAGGAAGCATCTCCACTGATCTATAATGTAAGGATATTGAATTTGTACATGCTCTCCAGAAACAGGCTTCCTGTATTCATCATGCGATGCAGCCTTGGGCCCATAATACAGGCCTAGGATATAACGCATTGAGAAATGGACTCACTTGAGGCTAGAAGCTATGATCTTAGTAGAATGGCTCCCTGGAGATTAGAAGAACAGAGTCTGGTTTTCCAGACTGAAATGAAAACGCACAGCTGCCAGCCATGCCTTTACAGCAGCCGAGAGCTGTTGACCCCTTGCTCTGGGGGAGTGTTCTTTCCCTTCTCTCCTTGACCTCCCATACTCTTGCGAAAAGGCCCATTCCCAGTTCACACTGCCCAACCCTTATTTTTTGTTTAATCTACATAAGACCTGATTCTCCATTACCTTGGGTCCCTGTGTTGTCATTTGCACCAGCACAAACTGAGGGGTTGAAATGCTGCCATTCTGATTCAGCTGCATTTTACACTCCTTTTGCACTGGGGGAACTGAGGACACAAGGTGCAGGGCAATAGAGACTCAAGCCCTTACCCAGGATGCTGAAAATTATTCCTCCCAAGTGCTTTGCCAACGTGAGTCATGATCCTCTCAATTCTCCTGTGGGGCAGGTAAATATTATTAATTCCATTTAACAGAAAGGGAAACTGAGGCTGGGAGAAGAGAGGGGAGAAGTTACCTAAAATCACAAAGTACAACAGGGATTAGAAGGCTGGGATGCCTGACTGCCTCAAACCCAATCCACTAGACAAAATTGCCTCTCAAGGTACTACAGTAATAGGATAGTAAGCCTGCACAACACTAGAGCATACTGTAGTGCCCCTAGAGTGTTTATGGACCATTGCTAGAAAACAATATTGTATTTTTATAAGGGAAAAGAGCCCAGTTAATACACTGGCTAATTAAGAAAAACACCCTTTTAATATCTGTCTTTGTGACTCATCGTTGGAGAGCTGGCTGTTGCTGCTGGAGTGAAATTCTTTGCTGATTAGTCTTTAAGGGCTTCCCAGATAATTAAATAATGATTTCTCTCACCATTCATTCCAAGTGACATGAGAGCCTGGCAGAGCCAGCTAGCATGGAAACCTGGTATGTTTTCCCAAGCCGGATAGGAGCTCAGCTATCCCGTGGCTAATCCGGTCCTTAAGACCAAGCCGCAGACTCTCTGTACCAAGGAGTAAGTTGTGTCACCATTCACAGTGCTCCAGGGGTTAGTCAGGGTTTGCCAAATCCGATCTGAAAAATTCAAATGAGGGCAGGTTTTCAGATAATGAAATATTGAAGTGAGGGTGGGGTGGGCCTGTGCAGATAAATAAGGACGTTGGCCCTGAGCCTCTGAAAAAATCAAACCTTTCCTGAGCTTTGCGAAGGCACAAATACATTTAAAATAAATCCGCATGCCTCTGTGCTTTCTGGCTTTGTCCAGGGCTGGTCCTATGCTGCCCCTGGTGCCTGGGAGGAGTTCACTGTGAGCACCTACAAAACTAACGTATTAGCTTCCTTCAAATCCCCCCCTCAAAACCGTCCTTTTTGCAATGCTTACAAAAAAACATTTCATAATGGTTTGGCAGAGACCACTGCCTGTCATGCTGACTAATATTGTCTCATTGTTTCTTTACACCACCAAAAGTAAGAGTAAAAGCAGGCCCTTAGGGAAGCAGCATGGTCTAGTAGGACCATGGGCAAGTCATCTAAACCCAAATTTTCAAACTTGGGTGCCTAAGTTAGAAACCATCATACCTATTAAATACTGTAAGTAGCTTGATTTTTCAGAGAGGCTAAGTACATGCAATTACTGAAGTCAATGAGAGCAGCACGTCGCTCAATATTTCTGAAAAATCAGGCCATAACTTACATCCATATTTAGTCTCCTGAATACCCCGTGTGCCTGACTTTGGCACCCATCTTTGAAATGTTTGGCATTCACAGTCCCTTCTGTGCCTCAGTTTCCCAATAGGTAAAATGGAGATGATGATGACCTACAGCTCAGAAGGGTTTTCTGTGGTTTAATTAGGTAGACCCACAAACATTACAAAAGAATTACAACTGCCCCACAAGCTTGGCATTCTTATATCAATTTAACCAAGGCACAGAAAGGTGAAGTGAGTTACCCTAGGACAAAGCAAGTCAGTGGCAAAATGAGAAATAAAAGCCAGGAGTTCTGACTCTCCTTCCCCTGCTCTAATCACTAAACTAAATTTGTTCAAAATATAAGGCAATGTGGTGGGGGTGGGGTAGGAAGCTAGTTGCTAGAAGGACCGTTTGGCTCAGACCCCTCTCCTAACCTTCAGACCATGGAAGCAATGTGCATTTCAAAACATTCCGTGAAAGGGGGTGGGGGAGAAGACATGTTTCCCCCATACAAAAACTGCATTCAATAGCTTTTAGAAGGATGGCACTCAGCCTGACAAAAGCCAGGAAATTCAAAGCAAAGGGTGACACTCTGTCTTTAACTTACATTTTTATGCCTTTTATTCCTTTCTTCTCAACAGTGCAAATTAAGGACAGGGGGTCAAATCCATCCCTTGTGGAACTTCACTGAAGTCAATGAAGTTCCACCAGGAATGATTATGGCCCAGCATAACAGGCTTAAGGTCAACGTTTCTGGGCAGTTTTGAAGCTGAAGCCAGACCTTTCACTTTCTGAGCACAGATTTCCTCCTTAGCCTTCATTCTTTGTGAGGGATGAGATGTTAACTTTACTAAACTCCTCAGTGTGTCGAGGTGGAAGAATCTTCCCATAAGGATTTTTACTAGAGTGCCTCACAATTCCTTCCTTCTGGAGATGGGTTTGAAAGAGATGGAGGTGCTGGTAGATAGGAATCGAAAGGGGACCCTTCATGAAATGATAACATTCCCTTTGATCTGAGAGGAATGAAATAAGACAGAACCTTTTGAGATAACCTGGGGAAAGAAAGCAAGCCAGAGCCCACAGGCTGTTTCAACAGGGGCATGGAGAAAGAGGGACCTTCAGTTAAACATAAATGCTGAGAAAGACTCAGACTGAGGGTGCCCAGCCAGGAGATTTCTTACCTACTGACCTTTTTAGTCAGACAAGGTATTTTTTTCCATCTGTTGAAAACACAAATACCTCCATTAGAGTAACATTGAGGCTTTGACTGAAGTCCCAAAACATCAGGAAGAAATTCAAAGCTAAGACTCAAACACCACTCATAATTCACCTTTGCCTACACTAGAGAACCATTCATACACTCCCAAGGACAATTCTTCATACACTCCATGCCCATGCACAAAAGAACCCCAACCTATTTACATGCTTTCTAAGAACCCTCTGAATTAGCTTTGAGCAGGTTTAAGAACCAGTTCAGTCTGAGCCGATTTATTGCTTGTATAGAGCTGAAATAACTCAGCTAGTCCTACTAGCCCACTACCGTGCACTAGTGGCCTTTTGACATTTCCTAGAATCCACTGCTTCTGACATCTGTGCCAGGAGCTGTGGTATAGGTATCCAGAGTGCACTGCAATTGAAATGGTTTAGAACAGCACTAATGTGAGCATGAAACAAAAGTGTGAGGGTTCTAGCCAGCTGGAACACCCTGAATAGTATTTAAACCAGTTCTGTCCAAAGAGTTCAACTGCAAACAATTTAGTGTAGATGCAACCATTGTGCCTGGTGCAGTACGTATGTATTGTAACATTATTGTTCTGAGCTGTTCGAATTCAGGTTACACAGGAGGAAGGTTAGAAAATGGTGACATATTAGGGCCCAGCCAGTCAATTCTGATCTTACTTATACCAGCTGTAGACTGCTGTGACTTGTACATTGAATTCAATGGAGTCACTCCTGATTGACACAGGTGTAAGTAACAGCAGAGTCAGTGGGGTTAGTAGCTGCAGCATATTCTTCCAGTCCCTGTTGTGCTGCTATCAGCAGCTATCATTGAGTTTTGTTTTGTTTTTAAGCCAGATCTACACTACAGACTTTTGTTGGCAGAGCTGTGTCAGTTAGCAGTGTGAACCCTCACTGACATAGCTATGCCAGCAAAAGCCCCCTAGTGTAGGTGCATTTCTACCGGCAAAACTCATTTTAGCTACTATAGTTTGTGTTACTTTGGGGGCGGGGGGAATAAACAGTGGCAGGAAGAGTGCAGTTTTGGCAGGTATAACCGGTGTCCATACTAGGAGCACTTTGTTGCCAAAACAAACTGGTATAGCAATACTGGCAAAGCCTTCCACATGTAGACCAGGCTGGCGTTAGCAAAGAACGATATGTTTCAGCAAAAAGAACTAGCAAATGAAATAAGCCTTTCTTTTAGGAGAAACGTCATTGAAAGGAATTGCATTGGTTTTCCAAAGAGGGCGTAAGGGTAAAAATTACTGTAGGTCAAATTGTGGGCTTCCCAAACTTGACTGTCTGTTTAAGTACATCAGGGAATGTCTTCAGGGCTAGCAGTAAAGCAGCCAGCTTTTCCATGGTTAGTTCACCAAACACTGCTCCGGCATCATGACTGTCATTAGGCATGATCCATGGTGCTGACTGCTATTAAGAGTGAATCTCCACTAATCTCATCTGGTAACGTTTATAAAGTAATGAAGCTCCTGCTGTTATGGGAACAATATTGTCTTCAGCCTGTTTTTAGTTTTTAACCACTGGAAATAATTATGGGCAAATCCCTTTGCATTAATAAAGGGAAAGAGAGTGAGATGCAAGAAATAATTAGCAGAGAGAACATACATTAATAACTTTCGATGTAAAGCCAGGATCATCCGTGCTGTATGATCTACATATGTCAGATCATGCAGCTACAGCACCCATAAAGGATACAAAAGCAAAGGAGATCTCGCACATCAAAATAATGCTGCCTTCAGTGCTATAAAACTGTGGTGTCAAAAAGGCTAGAGATTTTACACTTAGTGTCAGTGCTTTATAGTCATTAGCCTAATTACCTTGGTGGTTTTACCACCTTTACACCACTAATTGGCCTAAAAGCCAAACAGAGACATCATTACTTTACACAAGCAAGCAATTATTGGGCTATAAATGCACCCAGGGTTTGTGTTCTCTTGGTGTGTAGGCAGCATTCCCAATGCTCTCTCGCCACTTGCTGTCAGTGACAATAACATGGATTACAAATGCACTTGACTTTAGCTTTGTTTACAAAGAGGTTTCAAAGCTGCTGATTTGTTAGAGAAAATGGACATTAGTTACCTCCCGTAAACAGATTAAGAAAAATGGCATAAATCCAGGTTCATTTGATGTGCTGGTTTCTTAGTACCAGTATAGCTTGGCTTGATTTTTGGATGGGCTTGTGCTTCCCAGTGTATTTGCTTTCCTAGAAAGTGACAGTGTGCTGTATGTACCCAAAATGACATGTTTATAAGAAGCCTATGAGAAACATTTTCTTTCCAAGCAATTTGGTCTCCTCACAGGAAATATTAGCAACAATTAAGAGTCCTGTACTTAGGACGGAAGAATCCCATGCCCTGCTACAGACTAGGGACCGAATGGCTAGGCAGCAGTTCTGCAGAAAAGGACCTAGGGATTACACTGGATGAGAAGCTGGATATGAGTCAACAGTGTGCCCTTGTTGCCAAGAAGACTAATGGCATTTTGGGCTGTATAATAGGGGCATTGCCAGCAGATCGAGGGACGTGATCATTCCCCTTTATTCGACACTGGTGAGGCCTCATCTGGAATACTGTGTCCAGTTTTGGGCCCCACACTACAAGAAGGATATGGAAAAATTGGAAAGAGTCCAGCTGAGGGCAACAAAAATGATTAGGGGGCTGGAGCACATGACTTATGAGGAGAGGCTGAGGGAACTGGGATTGTTTAGTCTCCAGAAGAGAAGAATGGGTGATAGCTGCTTTCAACTACCAGAAGGGGGGTTCCAAAGAGGATGGATCTAGACTGTTCTCAGTGGTACCAGATGACAGAACAAGGAGCAATGGTCTCAAGTTGCAGTTGGGGAGGTTTAGGTTGGATCTCAGGAAAAACTTTTTCACTAGGAGGGTGGTGAAGCACTGGAATGGGTTACCTAAGGAGGTGGTGGAATCTCCTTCCTTAGAGGTTTTTAAGGTCAGGCTTGACAAAGCCCTGGCTGGGATGATTTAGTTGGGGATTGGTCCTGCTTTGAGCAGGGGGTTGGACTAGATGACCTCCTGAGGTCCCTTCCAACCCTGATATTCTATGATTCTATAAACTGCAAAGAATTCTTATTTCCCTGAGTCCTGTGAAATAGATTCATAGTCTCCAAGTCTGCAAGGGACATTGTAACAATCTAATCTGACCTCCAATATCACACAGGCCATAGAATTTTCCCAAAATAATTCCGAGGGAATATATTTTAGAAAAACATCCAATCTTAGTTTAAAAATACACGATACAAAAATACATCTGGTTCATCCAAAAGAGAAGTTTCTTCCAACATTGTACCTACCTACACTTTCACACTAGCTATTTCTGCTGCAACTATGCTGGTTTCAGGGCGGGCAGAGGGCTAGCACAGGAAAGGAGGGTCCTGGCGCTTCCTACCTGCTCTCCGTCCCAATCCCAGGCACCATGGCAGCTGCTCCACCCTCCCCATGCATGTACACGTTTACATTGGGGCATTAGCCCCCACTAACCCCCTGTTCCACTACCACACCTGTTTATAAACAAACACAAGTAATGTACTTCATTGCTTCTTGCACATCCATAAAGGTCAACTCTGTTGTCTTGTTCTTAGGTATGATGGAGCTTACAGAGATAAGTGCTCTCTGTATGGGAAATTAGAGCTGACCCGAGAATGACAATTCTATTTCACAGCAACTTCTGAGGTTTTGAAATGTATCTTCATTCCACTTTCAAAGTACGTGGGATATGGGAGACCCAGACAGAGCAGGGATTTGAACCTAGGTCGCCCACAGACCACACTCAGTCTCTTGCTCTCTTTCTGACCCAGAGAAACTTTTTCAATTAAGTGTTCATTCAAATCAAAATATCTCCACAAAACGTTTCTGTTTCAGTGGAACAGAGTATTTTGACAAAATTTCATTTGGGCAAAAATGTTCCAACCAGCTCTACCTGAAATCAGTAACTTAACAGGTACTAGCAGGGACCGAGGTAAGGACATCTCAGTCTTTTGCTCTCTATTATTCTTATAGTTACGCTTTGCTTTTTAAGATGCAGAAAAATACGTGAAAAGCTGGAGAGGGGAGGAGATAGAGGTCCCAGGCACAAATATTTGAATTTCCTGATGTTTGAGAATCTTCAGATCTGGAGCTTTGGTGCAAGCCTCATTCTGCTCTATGCTGGGGCTAGATAACTTCAAGAAATCTGAAACTATATACTTGTGTGGCATCCATCCAGATTGCATCTGGTTTACTAAAGGCACAAAAGTGTGTGTGTATGCATTCAGATGCACTTTGGAGATGTGTGAAATAAAAAATGTGAGCTCCTTCAAAATATTTGACTAACTAAATTAGTATCATTATTATTTAATACTTATATTGCAGTAGTGCCCAGTGCCCCCAGTCAGGCCTGGGAACCCATAGTGCTAGGGACTGTATAAACACATACAAGGATGTGGTGCCTGCCCAAACAAGCTTGCAATCTAAGACATATTTTGGATGAGACATAAGACTAAGGTACCGGCCACTTGTGGTCATTGAGGAACTCACAACAATTTTTTATAAGCATGGGGACATTAAGGGGAGATGGTGGGTGTTTATAAAGAGTAGAAAGAGTAGAAAGAAGAACAGGAGTACTTGTGGCACCTTAGAGACTAACAAATTTATTAGAGCATAAGCTTTCGTGGACTACAGCCCACTTCTTCGTCCGAAGAAGTGGGCTGTAGTCCACGAATGCTTATGCTCTAATAAATTTGTTAGTCTCTAAGGTGCCACAAGTACTCCTGTTCTTCTTTTTGCGGATACAGACTAACACGGCTGCTACTCTGAAACCTATAAAGAGTAGGTTTATCCTGGACAAACCAGGGGATTATATTATACCCACTTAAAATTCAACACATAACTTCCATTAGACATGGTATTTTTCAATCCCAGTGCTAAACTGATGCGTAGTATTATTGTGAGCCATTCGATAATTCGTGCTTTTCGCTAGAGTTAGGGGTACCTTAGTGATGAGTGAAGCAATCAGTCTAAACCACTATAACTCTTTTCTACCTCACATGATTATGAGTTCTGAGGCTTAATTAGTCAATGGGAGTTTTGCCTGAGTAAAGTTAGCTTTGAAATCCTTGCTATCCCTATAGTGCCATTGATTTTTAGCAAACTCCCCATTGGTTTCATTTGAGGAATTCTAATTCACTTAAAAATTAATGGCACAATATGATCCATTATTATTCTCTTACATATGAAACCAAAGTCAAATATTCAGCACTTAGTAAATGGTTCCTGCAGTGTAACCCTGGATACTTTACTACTATTTACTTTATTTAGGTCCTTGTCTGTGCAGTTTCCAGAGTTAGCCAAGTACTTTTTTAAAAAGTTCTGCAAATCCATTTAATGTTTCCTTTAAAAAGAATCAGAATTATTTTTAAAAACATTTTGTAAATTACATCTGTGACATGCAACAGGGTTGCCTTACCCCTAGGAAAGAGAAACTGCAAATCACTTTCTGAACAGTATCTTTTTTAAACAGCTCTGAGAAAATAAAGTCAATTTCCAAGTCTAAGGAGAATTTACACGTGTTTTGGCATCAAAGGTTGATATGAGCATATCAGCCAGAGACTGTCATGGTATCTAAGAACCCATGTATTAGTAGCACGATAACATTGTGTGGTTTACAGCTGTGGCAACAGCTGCATATTTTCTGAATTAACCTAGGCTAGGATTTATATAAACTATCCTTGATAAGATCTGACCAGAGTCCCTCTTTGAAAATGTGCTAAGATCATGTTCAGCTCCAGTGGCTTTCCCTTTTACAACAGCTGATTTTCCAGAACACAGAATGAAATAAATCAAAATGAAAGTGATAGCAAAATATGCCTCTTGTGTGGTATTAGAAGGTTATATTTTATTGGATGATGATTATTTTAAGAAATGGCACACCAAAACGAAAATTTTAGCAAAGAAGGTAGAACAATAAAGATGTCAGGCGGCTTCTTGGGAGAGGGCTGGTATGTCTTGTCATGCTTGGACATGAACAGGAAAAAAAATGTCTTTATTACCCAGAATGGTAACCTTGAAGTGCAATGGCCGCCTGATCCTATAACTTTCCCATTAGAAGAGGGCGCCCGCAATCCTACTGAGGCACAATAAGTAGATTATGAGGCTCCTTTTGTTTTGCTAAGCAGCAGCTTTTCTTCACAGAGTATCACAAAGGTGTGTCCGGGCCTCCTGAATGGAGCCACTGTGACTGATATGTCGATTTGTTCTGTAGAGCTGAAGAGAGGAATTGAAGAAGACAGCACTAATGTTCACTAGAGCAGTAGGGGGCGGGTGCCGGAGCAGCCTAAATTAGACTCATCAGTATCGAGGCTCTGCCCATTGTGTCCCAGGCTATAAAGCTGTCAGAGGCTAGCACATTTGAATGTTCTCCCATTCCTACACTGGCACTTTCTCTGCTCTCAGCAGAGAACTAAGCCCCAAGGTCTTTTGTTTTCATGAGAAGCCACTTGCATCTAAATGTATAAGGTCTTTTAGAGCTCTGGGATGAAAAATCATTTTGATTTGAAATGTAAAGTGTTTTTTTTTTAATTACTAAAGAATCAAATAGTGAATGTTAATGCTCCTCCTCGAGGCTATTATCTTTATACACAGACAGGAAGTCAGTCAAGATACACACAGCATAACAGTTATGGGGCTGTGGCCTCTTCGCCTTGATTATTCATTCGCATCTACGCACCTTATGAAAAGGGAATGTCATTAAAAATTAGAGCTGGGCTTAGAACCAGAATCAAATACCCCTGATGTTGAGGGGATGTTGAGATTGGTTCAGGCCCATCACTGTTATAAATAGGTTTCAAATCAACCCTCCTGCAGCCAGTCCAGTGCTACTGCCAGACAAACGGATGAATGCTGAGAAAGTATTAGTGACGGGAGAACCACCTACAGGTCCAGGCAGAGGCTTTCATAGCTGTCCAATGGATTGGGATACCCATTTCTTATTAATTTTTAATGACCGCTGAGTATCTGTACCCTTGAAACAGCTTTGAAGATCTCAGCCATACAGTTCTGGGTCAGATAAGCACCTGAAAGCTCGCAGGCTCCTCTGAAAATAATGAGCCTGCACAACAGAGGTGTCAATTTCACAAGACCACCCGATGGTGTGAGATGGCTGCTCCTTCCGGCTTCTGGCTGGGCTGGAAGAACCTGGAGAACAACCTCTCTCATGTTGCTTTGGCACCGCTGTGAACTTGGCAGCACAAAAATGAAAAACAAAGGAGTAACTGTACTTTTCTGACCCTCTGAAAAGCTCCACTTTGAGTTGGATTTGAGCTCCAGCTGCAGCTACAGTTCTGGCGCTCTTGGTCCCACTGGGTTTGTCTATCCCTTGTAGCTAGGCAAGGTAGGATCTATTAGTAGTCTCTCCCTGATGTGCAGCTAACCACACTTGTTCATGCTTTTGTGACCTCTGCTTTAAAGAGCTCTGGGGTTGGCCACCCTTTGGGCCCAGACAGAAGCTTCACCTGGTGGACAAGGAAGTAATCTGACTATTTAGTGAACATATACTAGTGCTCCACTATTTGCACTGGCTCCTTATTCACTTCAGGGTATAGTTCCGGGTGTTGCTATTGACCTTTATGGCTTTAGTCCTACCTGTCAGGCTCTGGCTTCAAGGCAGTCAGTCCTGGTGGTCAGAGCTGTCGTCAAGAACAGGTGCAAGGGTCAAAGCCAGCCGCAGAGTCAGGACTTGGCAGAGGGCAGTACTGAAATTGAGGTATGGGGATAAGCTATGGATCAGAACTGAGATCACGGTCCGTAGACAAGCCAAATCAAGATCATAGCTGGAGTCCAGATGCAGGCCAAAGATCAAAGCTGGGTGGCAGTCAGTCCAAGGGTCAGGAGGCAAGTGCAGGGCTGAAGAATAGTTAGAGTAGGGTCTGGGCAAGGCTGAAGTGGGTTGGAACAAGAACTGGATCAAGGGCAGGCTGGAAGCCTAGGGAGTCTGTGGTTCCTGGACAAATAGTTCTGTTGTGGGGTCAGTGAAATACCTGTGCCTGGGGGTCATCTGACCCCGGCCCTGTCCTGGAATAGGCTGCTGCAGCAGCATGCCTGAGTGATGAGTCACTGCCGGCTTTATTGGAGGGGTGAATTATGGTATCTGAGTAAGCAGCCCTGGTCTGGCTGCAGGTTTGTCTCTCACTGCCTCTCAGAGAAACTGCCTCTCTGACTACGCGCCAATGCATCAGTTGAGGACAGCTCTTGATTTAGGCAGCAAAGCACTTGAACACATGCCGAAGTCCTGTTGACGCCAATGGATGGATGCAACATATGTGTTCAAGTGCTTTGCTGAATAGGGGTGGGATTACTCACATGCTTAAATGCTTTGCTGACTCTGTGTGTTACTGCCTAGGGGGTTACAGTGCCAATGTTTGATTGTCTACTGGACCCCGGACTCTGGAATTCTCTTCTCCTGTTGGTCCAACAGAGGCAGTTTTCTAATCCTCAAGCCCTGCTGGGGAAAACCCTATCTGTTTAGCTGGGCTAGCAAGATGAAAAGAGGAATATTAGACTTGTGGTTGTTACAGCGGAATCTCTGGTACTATTGTTATTATTTATGTGTATTGCGATAGCACCTAGGAGGCCCAGTCACAGAGCAGGACCCCATTGTGCTGGGCACTGTAAACACATAGAACAAAAAGGCGGTCCCTGCCCAAAAAGCTTACAATCTAATTCTATATTAGTTTGGTATCGTCTTTGCCTGCACACAAAGATGCAGCAACAAGCATGGTTTAAAATCATTACAAAAGTTCCTCCATGTGCTTCTTCAGAAGGTGAAAAACCCATGTCTTTTCCCCATCCTGTGTCACTGAAATGAGAAAGACTTTCCAGAAGGTTTTCTCCTTGCTCTCCAAAATCCTCCTCTCCCTTGTTTTTATTTCCCCACCCCCACTCTCTCTCCAGCACTGCTCTCGCCTTTGCTAGGCACTCTCCAGCAGGACGTGGGGAGCAGGTCTTCTGAAAGGGCAGCAATGAGTAACACTGTTTGCAGTCAGTGGGCAGCCTGTATGTCTTGGCAAACACCCCTTAGAACCTCAGCATTTGGACAACAATCTTTTTAAAATGTCTCTGCCTGATACTTTCCACGGATTCTAGCAAAAAGGTTGCAGGCTATTTCTGAGACCTGGTGTACACTAGGAAATTAGGTGGTGTAAATACATTGCTCAGGGATGTGAAAAGTTCACACCCCTGAGTGACGCAGTTAAACTGACCTAATCCCTGGTATAGATCGCGCTAGGTCGACAGGAGAATCCTAGCCACCGCCGCTCGGGGAGGTGGATTACCTGTGCCAACGGGAGAAGTCGTCCTGTCGGCGTAGGTAGTGTCTTCACTGAAGCGCAACAGTACTCAACTACCATTCAGGATTTGATTGAAGGAACCTAGGTTATTAGGTCTGTCTGCACTTTACTGTTCCTTCTTTTCAAAACTCTTCTGAAAACCTGATTGCCCTTAGAGAAAGCATCACTGACTGTGATGTAGTTCTGATGTAGTTTACTGTAGTGTTCCCTAAACTGTACAATAGATTCAAAGAGTGCGTACGAAGCAAGGTACTGAGCCCCACCTGAGCAATTTAGGTCAGTGGGAGATACCCATGCTCAGTGCCTTGTGAGATGAAGCCCTTTGTTCCTGGAAGTGACTTCAATGGGGGCATAGTCAGGCCATCTGCATATTTATAGTTTCTAACCTTATTCTGTAATGGTGGGCCTGATCCTGCAGTCCTCACTTGGATGACACCCCAGCTGAAGCCAGGATCGCAGGCCACACAGTCGAGCCCTGCATTAGTTCTATGGCGCATCTGGGGACATATTTTGCTGAAAGATGCTATCTAAAATAAAATGTGCTTATCCGTTCGTTTGTATTCACTTTCTTGGCAGTTAATTGGCGGAGGGCGGAAAAGTTTGGCTGTTAGAAAACAAACCCAAATCTATTGTTAGCAAGGAAAACCAGATCTAAAATAAGGCATAAAACTTGTTAATGAACAAGCTTTGCTATTTAGCTCAATTGGAGCAGGCTAAAAATTGTTAAGCCCTGCTCCCAGCACACTGAATGCAGCCTTTATAAACTAAACTAAATTAAAAAATTGAGACATCTAGTTGTTTTATTTCTTTCCTTTTTACACTGAGGGAGTGATCATATTTCCTTCTTTTTCTGATATTTTTCTGTAAACAATAATTGGTTCCTTTGTGCCTACATTCACACATTGGCAGTTGCATGCAGTGTTTTCTTGGGAGGTGAAAAGAAAAAGGGAGTGATTTGTTTCAATGGGTTATTGTTGAGTGAATGCAAATGTCTGCTACCACTGGAGCAAATAGGAGTGGGGGATTAGGAGAGGGGAGTTGGTTGAGTGGCATAGGCCATCTGTCCTGGTCCTGAGAAAAGAGGATTCTCATTTGCAGTGTATGTTAATTAGTAAGCTGATTGGCTCAGCTGTCACCTCTGTAGAGTGAAAGCGCACAGGCACAATTAAATGCATGTCCTTATATGTTTATCAAAGCACATGTTTTAGGCTGCACTGTTTGAGTTGTAATTTTGTCGTCTTAGGTGCTGGGATGGTTCTTTGCTATTGTGCCTACAAATATAAAAAAAAAAAAAAAGGAAAGGCCTTAATTAAGATGTGATCTGGACTGTTTGCTCAAGCGTCTCTGGCAATTGCAGGCTGCATTCTTTAATGCACTCGAAATTACTCATTTGCATCAATAGGCATTAGCTGAATTTATTTCCATGCAAATGTATTCCCTTGATGTTTCTGCACAAAGTGCTGGGCATGGAACTATCTGTATGGCAAGTTTGGGCTCCTACAGCGTCTCCATTCAAACAAAATGTCAATATCTTACCCCTAAAAGGACACCGTTAGTTAAAATAAAGCACTGGCTGGGTTTTGGTTTGTTTGTTTGCTTTTCCCCTACAGTAACACATGCAAGACAACATCCCAGCAACGTTCCTCTGGGAGAAGGCAGCAAAGGAAGCTGTCTGCCTAGAAGCCCCAGGAAGCTATTTCCCACGGTGTCATTTTTTGGTGTATTTGTTTGCTCTGTTTCAGCCCTTGTGCATGCACAGTGCCCCCATCTCACACACACCCTCCTCTGTGGGTACATAGGGTCCTGTCTGCAGGTCCTCCTGCACAGGCCCTCCAGCACATCTGTATAGCAGCAGCTCACTGGGGTCTAAGCAGACAGGAGGCAGGGCAGGTCTGGGCTGATAGAACCACCTTTGTCAGAGCCCCCAGCCATTGACCTTCACACAGAGGAGTGAAAGGGCTGCAAATCCAAACAGCCATGGAGTGCCTCTGCTGCTGCTTCATAGCCTAGAGTGGAGGAGTCCTCCCTACTGCCTCTTCAGAGAACACCCTGCTCAACTAGCTGGAATGGGTGCTGGGAAGAGGCATTGTCATGTAATGTCCACCCTCAATGAGACCGGACTAGGCAAGGGGCCATGTCCAGGATTCCACTACAGTATTTGAAAGAGGAAAGTCACAGGAATGAACATAGACTGTCCTTCCCAGCCAGGGCCGACGCAACCCATTAGGTGACCTAGGCGGTCGCCTAGGGCGCTACAATTTGGGGGGCGGCGACCGCGGCGGTATTTCGGCGGCGGGACCTTCCGTCGCCTCTGTGGGGGGCAGCATTTCGGGGCGGGACCTTCCAACGCCTAGGGCGGCAGGAAAGCGGGCGGTGCTCCTGTTCCCAGCCCATCTTGTGCTTTCGTGTCAGACTCCCAGAATATAAATTAAGGACCACTTCTTCATTCTCCTTGAAAGAGAAATACCTGCCCGCACAGCAGGAAAGATGGTACACACTGTGTGTGTGTGTGAGCACATGACTCCCTGTGAGCTGATTCACCAGCCAGGGACGGGAAACACAACCCCATCTATAGAGCACTTCAGGGATCACTTCACTGTCAAAATAAGGTCCCCAAAAAAGATCAAATAAAGTTAAAATACTGGGCCGCGATAACCAGAGGTGTTCCCAGGTTCCAGCAGCCAGAAGGGAGAGGACATAGTCTTCCCCTTGTATAGCTCTTCCTGGCTAGGATAGAGAGCACTTCCTGGACTCTGCATCCTCTCTTG
The DNA here is from genome assembly GCF_011386835.1 of Chrysemys picta bellii. Taxonomy (NCBI): domain Eukaryota; kingdom Metazoa; phylum Chordata; order Testudines; family Emydidae; genus Chrysemys; species Chrysemys picta. The sequence goes on along the minus strand of NC_088795.1, from coordinate 125,664,646 downwards.
GCAGCTGCTTCAGTCTAAGAGGCAGGAAGTTTCACATCTGGTCTCCTGCTTGCCTCTAGTCATGTATCTTGCAACTGCAGCTTCCAATTTCAGAGTGCCCAAGGGCAACAACAGCTGTTCTGGGAGATGCGTATGCACCCCAAACCTGAGTGTTCTGATCCCCTTTCCCACCAAATACCTTGTCACTTAAGGGAAAGTGCACTGAGCGGGGAGCCAGGAGGCCGCAATTCATGGGCTGACTGTCTAATATTATGGCTATTTCCAGCCAATTGTATTGTTTTAAAACTAAAACATGATTTTAATACACAAACATATTAATACACACACAATGCTGTATATGCACATAAATACCCATCCATGTATGTACAGTTTTCCAAATCATGCAGGATGATATGGGGCAAACTGTACCAAATAAGTGTAAAATCTTCTATTAATTAGTAAAGCTAAAGACTTTGCTAATCCTTTGGAGAGCTTATCATATGTCACTAATCTAGAGCTCAGTGCAGAGCTAGTAAAAGAACAGCGTATGGTATTTGGGACTAAATGGGGCTTATCCGGGGACAGACCATCAACCGTATTCAAGCTTGGCGATGGAGCCCCTCTGTCTGATTAGTGCACTGTCCGCAGGTCTGGTTCTAGGGCACTAGGGGCAGGCAACCAAGGTGTCACCCTCGGTGCCAACTTCCAGAGGGTGCTGTACCATTGCACCGCTTGGCTATTTTTTGTCCCTCAGCCCGCTCAGGGGTGAGCGCCAAAAATGTTTTCTGCCCCAGGCCGCACCTGATTGCATGATCTATGTAAGCCAGGTTGGAACTGGTGAAATTTCTCTCCCTCGGTTACTGATGATGAATCCCATTAGGAGGGAGACCCAGGAGAGTGGCGCTGAGGTGGCCATTGATGGATGAGGTGTGCTGCCTTGTAAGTATGCTCCATAATGGAGTTCCTCACAGACTAAATTCCATTTTTGCTTTTTTTTTCCCTTGCACTGTCCCTTTCTCTAATGATTCACGGGTTCTGGACAAATGCCCTTGTTGCCAAGAAGGCTAATGGCATTTTGGGCTGTATAAGTAGGGGCATTGCCAGCAGATCGAGGGACGTGATCATTCCCCTCTATTTGACACTGGTGAGGCCTCATCTGGAGTACTGTGTCCAGTTTTGGGCCCCACACTACAAGAAGGATGTGGAAAAATTGGAAAGAATCCAGCAGAAGGCAACAAAAATGATCAGGGGGCTGGAGCACATGACTTATGAGGAGAGGCTGAGGGAACTGGGATTGTTTAGTCTGCAGAAGAGAAGAATGAGGGGGGATTTGATAGCTGCTTTCAACTACCTGAAAGGGGGTTCCAAAGAGGATGGATCTAGACTGTTCTCAGTGGTAGCAGATGACAGAACAAGGAGTAATGGTCTCAAGTTGCAGTGGGGGAGGTTTAGGTTGGATATTAGGAAAAACTTTTTCACTAGGAGGGTGGTGAAGCACTGGAATAAGTTACCTAGGGAGGTGATGGAATCGCCTTCCTTAGAGGTTTTTAAGGCCCGGCTTGACAAAGCCCTGGCTGGGATGATTTAGTTGGGGATTGGTCCTGCTTTGAGCAGGGGGCTGGACTAGATGACCTCCTGAGGTCCCTTCCAACCCTGATATTCTATGATTCTATGATATTCCCAATACTGTTTACTGACAAAATTTGCAGGTTATTTTGTTTTTGTTTTTTATTTTTAAAGTAGAGCACTAAATCAGCTATACATAGGGGGCTGGCAGATGGCTAACGGACCGTGAGAAAATGGTAATTGTCAGGATTAGAATCTTAAAAGGGAATTTAAACAAAGCTCAGTGAGACTTGATGTGATTGATCTCTGGAATTATATTTAAAATGTTTAAAAATAATGGCTGGAGGCCTCATCATGGTATTACCTCAGTACCTCAAGTATTTATCCTCACACCACTCATATGAGTCAGGGCAGTCCTATTAGCTCCATTTTACAGAAGGTAGGGTTACCATACGTCTGGATTTTCCCGGACATGTCCGGCTTTTTGGGCTCCAAATCCCCGTCCGGGGGGAAATCCCAAAAAGCCGGACATGTCCGGGAAAATCGGACATGCGGTCGGCGGCTCGGGTGCCGGGGGCTCGGGGGCTCCGCCGGCGGTGCTCGGGGGGGCCCGGTGCCGGGCCGGGGGCTCGGGGGGCCTGGCCGGCGGTGCCGGGCCGGGGGCTCGGCCAGCGGTGCTCGGGGGGGCCCGGGGCCGGGGGGCTTGGCCGGCGGCTCGGGTGCCGGGCCGGGTGCTGGGCCGGGGGCTCGGCCGGCGGTGCTCGGGGGGGCCGGGCCGGGGGGCTCGGCCGGCGGCTCGGGTGCCGGGTGCCGGGCCGGGTGCCGGCGGTGCTCGGGGGGGCCGGGTGCTGGGCCGGGCCGGGGGCTCGGCCGGCGGTGCTCGGGGGGGCCCGGTGCCGGGCCGGGCCGGGCCGGGGGGCTCGGCCGGCGGCTCGGGTGCCGGGTGCCGGGCCCGGTGCCGGCGGTGCTCGGGGGGGGGCGGGTGCTGGGCCGGGCCGGGGGCTCGGCCGGCGGTGCTCGGGGGGGCCCGGTGCCGGGCCAGGTCGGGGGGCTCGGCTGGCGGCTCGGGTGCCGGGTGCCGGGCCGGGTGCCGGCGGTGCTCGGGGGGGCCCGGTGCCGGGCCGGGCCGGGGACTCGAGGGGCCCGGCCGGGGACTCGGGTGCCGGGTCGGGGACTCGGCAGGCGGTGCCGGGCCGGGGGCTCGGGGGACGGGCTGGGGACCTGCGGTGCCGGGGGTGGGCCGCGCCTCCTCCCCCCACACACCCCCCTTACCTGCTTCAGGCTTCCCGCGACTCAAATGTTCGCGGGAAGCAGGGGAGGGGGCGGAGACTTTGGGGAGGGGGCGGGGTTGGGGCGGGGGCAGGGGCGGGGCTGGGGGCGGGGTTGGGGCCCCTTTAAAGTGTCCTCCTTTCGGAGGCACTAAATATGGTAACCCTACAGAAGGGAATGAGGCACAAAGAGACTTGCTCGAGGTTATATGAGAAGTCCGTGGCAGAGAAAGGAATGGATCCCAGGTCTCCTGAGTCACAATCTAGTGCCTTAATCATCACACCAGTGTCCCATGCAGCCTGCAAGGATCAGGGTTAGAGGAAGGGGAAGGCTGTCTTCTCCGTGGGCATCTGGGATATGTCGTGTATCGAACAGATCCTGGCACAGGAAGGGAAAGGGAGGCCAGGGCATCCTTACCCATATGCAAGGTACGCAGCTGCGTGCTGCTCCAGCCCCTGCTCCGGCTCTTCCCCAGGGCCCCCGCCCCAGCCCTGCCTCTCCCACCTCTTCCCGCCCCTGCTCTGCCCCAGCCCCGCCCCCACTCTCCTAAGCTCTGCAGCATGGCCGGGCCTGCACTCACCGGCGGTGGGAAATGCAGACCTGGCCCCAGCCGTGCAGGTGGTGAGTTCTGGGGGGTGGTTTCCCCCTGCCCCCCAAGCCAGCCCCCACCCACGGAGGCCTGAGGACAGCCCCCTGCTCCCCCCTGCGGAGGCCTGGGGCCCCACACACACTCCCCATGGGGGAGGAGGGCTGCGTAGGGACCCAGAATAGCTAGGGGCGGCCCTGAGGGGGGCATTGGAAAAGGCAAAGTGCCACCTTTTTGGCATCGTTTCTCCTCACCCAACCCCATAGAAGCCCTTCTGTGGATGCATCACGGAGCGGAGGATCCATAAGTGAGGAATGGGCAGGCTGAGGGGGCAGCGCAGCTGCTGCATCCTGGATCCCATGGGGGTTTGATAAGTACAATTGACCCTGTGAACATTAACAGTACTAAGCAGCCCTTTGTGGAGCCTTCCAGGGACACTGGCCTTTTGGGAAGCCCTGCTGGAGCTCTGCAGCGTAGGCTCCGGGATGGAAGTGAGCAAGAAACAGGGAGTAGGCACAGGCCCGCCTTGTAAGAGGCCCTCTACTTCACTGTATCTTGGATGATCTTCAGGCTTAGAAACCAGGAGCCTGTTTGGCCAAAGGAGACTCAGGGTCTGTCTAAGCTCGTCTAAAACATGTTTCTATTTAAGTAACGCAGCTAAAAACCCTAGTGTAGACAGAGCAAGATGTATTTTTGCATGTGTCCGCTAGTCCAAGTGGCCCCGAGGTGAAATAGCAGGTTCACGCCAATCAGCTAACAGATGCTAAAATACAGCTTGTATTGTTCTATGCTAGGGTTTTAAACTGTATTAGCTCAAATATTTTAAAAATACACCTTTTCTCCTAATTTACACCAACCCACTGTATGGAACTGTCTTGCTTTAGTCTAACAGTTACAACAGACAGTGAGAAATAAAACTCTTTCATTAAGAAGTTTACTGCTCAGCATCGCGCTGAATGGCATATCTATTTCACCTTTGCAGTTGAAGGTAGAAGCATTGCTGCATCATCAGAACAAATGTCATTGTATGATCAGAGATCCTGAGGCTAGAACAGCTACGTCACAACTTTTGAGAATGGCTTGGGTGTCACCTGCTCTGTGGCGATAATTAACAAATCAAAAAAATGTGAGGTCATTATTACTAATTGCATAATTACTTGATCTACTTCTGGCACTAACACAACACTAACACTGCCTTTTGAAGCCATTTACATGGCCCAAATGGAGTGCAAAGTCAGTGTGAATCGATACTATGAATATGAATGGAGAATTCTGATTTACACTCACTTTATCCAAGTGTTAATGACTCCACAAGGCAGTGGAGAATCAAATCCCTCTATTTTGGCTGCACGACAATATCACAAAGAACAGCAACATCATTTTCCCAATACTTTCTCACCCTGCTATCTCTGAAAGACCATTCCAAGGAGTGAGACTGTCAAGTGGAAACACACACATATACGGTCTTTTTCCTCAGAAACACTTGTTGGGTCATCTAAAGTATTCACCCCTCTTGGCTCCTATCTTGCACAGCAGCTTCCAGTTCATTTGTCTGCAAATTGGGGATTCATAGTCACTTGCATTTCTATTTTGAATCCCTCCTTAGAGCATCCATAATTTCCCTTTTGGAAGCATTGAAACAAAGCAGAACAGTTGCAAAAAATAAAAAATTAAAAATAAAAGAGAGAAAAAAAACTCTTAAGTGCCTCGTTGAGAATCAAAGAGTTAAACTATCAAGGGAAGCTCATTTCATAGAAAATCTAGTGGAATTATTTTGAAAGCAAATTGCTGAGGTATTCCAAGAATGTTGATATCCAAAACTGTCATAATAGTTGACCCTCAGATACATAAATATCCATCCCTTGGCATAGTCATTGCAATAATATTAAATGTGAAAAGAAAAAGAAAACACTTGTTGTCTTTCAGAAAGAGGGGAGTGGTGTTTTACAGCAGGGATTCTCATCAGAACATGCAGCAAAGGGAAAGATTAAAAAAAAAAAAGCTTCAAGTACTTCTAGTGAGGAGCCTTTCATCTCCAGCTCTGTAACCATTTAAAGATGAAAGTCCTAAAGTTTCACTGGGAGTGATGAAAAACATTCCCCAGGGCCTTGCTTAAAAGTTTTGCTGCTTAAGAGTTTCTCCTCATACCTAAATTATAGGCAAAGAGCCAGATCTTGGAGGAGAGGCTCATCTGCACAGGTTAGGGTGTGCGCAAAAGTGGCTTAAAGCTCACATTTATACCACCCTGAACCTGATCCCCCTGCACCAAGTTAGAACTGTAAATGGCCCCAAGAGACAAATCTGCTAATACCAGGGCATCCTGGCCACTTGTCCCTGCTATTCCAGCAGCAGGGGGGGAAGAGGCGTAAGAGTCTCCAGGCTGTCCCTACACCATCATTCACATGGCCCTGCTCCTGCAATGAGCTATATTCAGGTAGATCCCTTTGAAATCACTGCAGGATCAGAATGAGGTACTGTACATTACTGGGGGAATTATCTCCTCTGACTGTGGGGATCTGACAATTTTGTTATATGTGACAGAGAAGATCATTTTCAGTAACCAAAAGTCTGAGATTTGACCTTTGACTCTTGTGACAGGGTCAACTCCCCCCACATTGGATGGGGAAGAGTTGACTCCTCACTGTGGGCAGAAGAAGCCATGCCCCCATGTCCCTACTGGGCATGCCCCAGGTGTAGCACCAGTATAAGCTGACTGGGCTGACTGACGGAGAAGAAGGACACTCCTTGCCAGCTCCTGCCAGGAACCACTGGATCCGCAGACCGGGGAAGCCAGAGGCGCCGAGATCCAAGCATCAGGGGGTAGCCCGTGTTAGTCTGTATCTACAAAAACAACAAGGAGTCTGGTGGCACCTTAGTCTTTAAGGTGCCACCGGAGATCCAAGCAGACATCCAGCTACCTGTGGACACCCCAGGGAGGCCTGAGCTACAGGGGATTACACCGGCCGAGGAACCCAGAGACCTCGAAGACACACAGACTGCCACCGCGAGTATCATGGTAGGAAGTAGCCCCGGGGGGGACTAGCCATTGTCCCGATGATGGTCAGTGTTTTGCGGATGGATCCCCACTGACCCCGTGGCAGACACACTCGCCACTGACAGGGCCCGGGGCTGGGACCCGGTGGAGCAGGGAAGGCCCAGGTCCCCCTACCCTGGCTGTCACCCACCCTTCCTGGGTGGCGGCCCACATGCTCCAACTGGCCCTTAGGCCATACAGCCCCACTCAATAGGACAACTCTATTGATTCTGGCCACGAGGCCATACAGCCCTGCCCCATAGGGCAACTCTGTTGACTCTGGCTGCTAGGCCTTGCTGCCCTGTAAAACCCAGGGTATCGCTACTGACTCTGGCCGCTAGGCCTTGCTGCCCGGCAACCCAGGGTATCGCTACTGACTCTGGCGGCTAGGCCTTGCTGCCCGGCAACCCAGGGTATCGCTACTGACTCTGGCGGCTAGGCCTCACTGCCCTGCAGAGAAGGACTACCCCACCAATGTAGGTTATGTGACACCACCACCTGACCCTGATGCCAATTTGAGACACATAGTCATTGAGCAATTGAGGCACTCAGACTCAGTGGCTGCTTTGGCAAATGTTGGCTATTAAACTATTCAGTGGATTCTCGCGAATAACCATTCTGTTCTCGGAAACCAGGATCAGTCAGTGTATGCTTCACAAACAGAGTAAAAAAGGAAGAAATTCATGGGATAATTTATTCAAAATGAATAATTCAGCCAGCAGTAGTGACTACTCCACAGATTGGGTCAAAAGTTGAGTGCTTGAATAAATGAATTGCCCTTTCACAAAAATAAAAAGCAGAAATTTCAATATTTATCATTTGCAGATACACAAATATCCCAGAACAACATTTTATAATGAAGGAGAGCGTTCAAATTCTATTGATAACAGGCGTTAGAAAAGCAAATAATAACTGACTGGAGCATGTTTATGTATGAAAAGTGACTTTTCATACAAACTGTCAACAGTGGGCTATGTTATGAGGCCATTAGGAAATAGAAATTCTGTAAATAACTTTCCTACCCCGGCAATTATTGAGCCTGGTGCCAGTAAATAAGCATCGTCTTGAAACACAAACTAAGCTGTTGTGAGTTCGGAGATACATGGTGAAAGCACAGATTCAAAGGTTACTGATCCACAGCTGAGACCAGAGGAAGACCCATTGAACCGGACATAAAAGTGAAAGCTTTCAAAGACGTCTCAGTATCACAAGCGTAAAGGAGTCGTATCGGTCTATGGATTTGGTATAAAATGTGTTCTACAGTGAAGGCTTCTGAAGGCACTGACAGAGTGGGAGACTGGAGTCTTCTTTTCATCCAGTGCAGCCCAGGCAGTGCGTCTGTAAAAGTCTGTCTCTCTAGCTTGGGTTTTATTAGAGCTGGTAGAAAAACGGCAATAGAGGGAGGGGAAAATCACAATTTTGGGGGGACATTTTTGGTGTGTTTTTGGAATTTAAAATATTCCAACCAGCTTTCATTTGTTTATATTGCACCCGTGATACCTATGAGGTATTTGAGCAACTATCCTTCTCCACCCCACCAGCAGCCCTGCTTACAGAGACTGTAAAGTCTTTGGGGCAGGCACCATCTTTTGTTCAGTGTTTGTACAGCTCTGTCATAATGGGGTCCTGCTCCATCACTGGGGCTCCTAGGTGCTACTGCAGTACAATCAATCAATTAACAAATAATAGCCCCATGAACATGCCCCCTCCCTATTCTAAATGGACTACCACTAGGGCTGGGAAGGAAATGTGTCTCCATGACTGTTCCATCCTTAGCTAGTAAGCTGAGGCTACACCAGCAACACTGCCTATTAATGCTAATTATGCTGTGAGCTGCTTATTTGGAAGGAACTGATGTGAGACTACCAAATCATCTCTCACTGCCCACCAAAGCACTGCCTGACAGCAGTGACTTTTGCTCACTACTGCCCTGGTGCTAAATGAAAGCAGTAATTGAGCAGTCCGTATAGCCCATTGCACATGCCCTGGTCCATCAGGCCATGACTCGTGTTTATCAAACCTACGTTTTCAGTAGGATCAACTACCGAACTTGGAATAAGCAGAAATACCTAGGCAGCCTTTTCCTATTGTCTATATCACAGCCCCAGCTGAGATCAGGGCCCCTTCTGCTAGGCACTATCCAAACACATAGAAAGAAAGAGAGCTCTCTGGACTGAAGATCTTACAGTTTCAACAGACAATGGATGAGTGAAAGGAACTATCATAACCATTTTATACATGGGGAACTGAAACACAGGGAGACGTCTTCACTGCAAAGTTAATTCAGGCTCTGTCCCCGGTGTTGCCTCTAACTCCCCTCCTATCCACACCCCAAACTCTCTCAGCCAAGTTTAGAATTGTATTAAAGCTGAGCTAGCTGTGGGTATAGAATGGACTAACCACTCAAGTGCTCATGGTCCTCCAGTGCCTTCCAACAATTTCTCCCCTTGTGCCCAGAAGGACAGACAACTTCTCCTACTGTTCATTGGGAAAGATTCATAGAGTGGCTCAGCTTACTGCAGCACAAAGACCAGTCCTGGGTTTACAATGGCGCCATGGAGCCAGGCCCATGCTCAGAAGGGACCCTGGCCTGTTCCGCTTGCACCCCAAGACCCCGCCAGCCTGCTGGCTTCCCCTCACCCATCACTTGCTCCTCTCGGCCTGCCCACCAGCTGGCCAAGGGCTCCTCTCCACCCCCTGGCCCCACCCATCGGCTCCTCTCTGTCCCCTGGCCAGACCCCAATGCACCTCTGGCTCCAGGCAGTCTCTGCTTCCCACCACCTATGGGGCCCCGCCTGTCTCCCTGGAGCTAGCCGCCAGGGACTGGTGCAGAAGTCTGGCCAGTCTCAGTCGGTTTGGGGGTGTGGGGGAGGAGGAACAGTGGTGGGAGGGTTTGGCTGGGCCCCTCAGGCAAGTGGGTCCTGAGGGAGCCCAACCGGGGCAGGCCCTGGCCTGGCTGATCGCACCACTCCTGAGGGGCCGGAGCAATTCCCTGCCCTGGGACAAGCCCTGGCTGCGCTGCCGGCTCCGCCCGGCAGACACAGACACCTCCCAGCAGGGCCAGTGAGTGCGGCCGGGAGGCAAGGCGTGGGGGAGTGGGACTCTGAAGGGTCTGGATGGGTGCTGGGCTGTGACCGGGTGGGGAATATGTGTGTGTTGGGGCACTAGGGAGTGGGGGTTCTGTGGGAGGTGCTGGGCAGTTGTGGTGGGGCTGTGGGCAGTGGGGGCGCTGGGCAGGGGTGGTGTTGTGCAGGGTGCTGTGCATTTGTGGAGGAGGTCTGGGGGGCACTGGGCATAGTTGGTCCAGAGAGGCTCTTGCCATAGGGAGTTGGGCGGGGGGCTGTGTGGCACAGCATGGGCCCGCCCCCGAGGGGAAGGAGCATGCTGGCAGCACAAGGACGGGCGAGCCAGTGTGCATCTGGCAACTGCCGGTTTGTAAATAGTGCCCTTGCACTGGGCTGGGCGGAGCGGGGCCGCCCCTTGTATCCATGCCCCATTGCCTCTGGCTGGCCCCTCGCTCTGGGGACTGACCTTTCTGCGCCATAGGTGCCAACTCCATGGGTGCTCTGAGGCTGGAGCATCCACGGGAGAAAATTAGTGGGTGCTCTGCACCCACCAGCAGCCAAGTTCCCCTCATCCCCCACCCCACCTCCTCCTCCCACCCCTGAGCACGCCACCTCCGAGCTCCTCCACCTACCTCCCAGCACTTCACACCCGGCCACCGCCAAACAGCTGTTTGGTGGCGTTAGCAGGCCCCGGGGCCAGGGGAAGGAGCGGAAACGTGGCGCGCTCAGGTGAGGAGGTGGGGAAGAGGCGGGGCCGAGATGGGGATTTGGGGAAGGATTTGGGATGGGGGTGGGGCAGGGGTGGTTCCTCATGGAAGGGGGGCAGAATGGAGGTTGAGTACCCATGGGAAACAGGGGAAGTCAGCCCCTATGCTCTGCGCCATGCACCATTGCCTCCATGGGGGCCCACAAATATGTTTGGAGCCAGGCCCACAAAAGGTTAATCCAGCCTTGACAAAGATCCATGAGATATGCCCCCTGAAGTCTCTGGGGGAGTGCAGCACTAATGAGGAAAAGCAGCTCAGGGTGGCTACTCAGACCTCCACTAGGCTAACCGGGGTGTGGATCACCTAAGTTAACTCTGAAGACATATCCTAAGTGCCTTGGCCAAGGTTACATAGGAAATCTGTGGAAAGCCAGGAATTGAACTCCAATCTTCTGAGTTCTTGTCCAGTTACTATAGCCACAGATCTATTCTCCTAGATTGCCAGCCCCTAGAAAAACAAGAAGGGTTCTTGTTCGGTTGTTTTTTTGATAAAACAGTTTTTCTGATTGGCAATAAGAATAAAATATTGTGGACATAAGAGAAGCTAATGCTGGCCTTTCCTTAGGGAATTGATACAGGGGGGAAAAGGGTGGTCTAATAACTACAGCAAGGGGCTAGGGAGTCAGCAGGACTCTGGTAGGAGCAGTTAAAAAAAGTGTTTGCTGTAAAAAAGTTTCCTTACAGTTTTATAGCTTAACCCCACAACAGGAGAAAGATTCCTAACTTCCAGTAAACAAGAATGCCTCATTTTAATGGGAATCAGCACCAAAATGAAGGGCTTGGTTTGTGAAATATGTAATATAATCCCTCACCTATTAAAGGCCTGTTTCTCCATTGCCCTGTGCCTTGTGCAGTTATTTAAGATGGTGCAAAGTAAGTGCAAAATGCTACCAAAACAGAATTCACTACTCACTTATGTCAGTGCTAGTAATATACCCCCACTTGACACAGGTGTGTATGACTACTCAAGACTTAAGGCAAGGCAGAATTAAAGAGGCAGGATAGGCCTGCAGTTGAGCAGTGGCCTAGGACTTGGGAAACCCAAGTTCTGGTCCCTGTTATAAACCTCCTCTGTGACCTTCAGCAAGGCTCTATGTTTCAGTCCCCCATCTGTAAAATGGGGTGTATCGGATTTCCTTTCCTCACAGGAGTGTTTTGAGGACAAATTCATTAAAGATTCTGAGGTGTTGAGATGCTGTGGTAATAGAAGTCATATAAGTACTTAAGACAGGCCCTATAAATATTTTTTAAGTGCATGAGTTGTACATGACTTTAGAGATCATAGAATCATAGAATATCAGAGTTGGAAGGGACCTCAAGAGGTCATCTAGTCCAACCCCCTGCTCAAAGCAGGACCAATTCCCAGCTAAATCATCCCAGCCAGGGCTTTGTCAAGCCGGGCCTTAAAAACCTCCAAGGAAGGAGGTGAACAGTAAAAACTTGGCAGCAAGTACGGTGTGGCTCTGAACTTTGCCTGAGGTAATCTTAAACTGTTTGACTACTGCTGAATGCTTCAGTTACTATACCGCCAAATATTCCACAGATTGTCACGGGGATGTTGCAGCTGCATAGTAGGAATGTGAAATGCCAGCAATAAAAGGGTTAACTGGTCCTCTAGCCATTCCTACACATTCCATATAGTGTAGCAATCTACTGAAATGTTTAATGCAAAAAAAAAAAAAAAAAGGTACCTTTGGCTATGGCTACACTACGCAGCTTATAGCGACACAACTGTGCTGCTACAGCCGTGCCACTAACAGGCGCGCAGCGTAGCTGCTATTTGTCGTCAGGAGAGCAACTTCCCTCCCACACGAGCAGCAGCAGCTTTGTCGGCGGGAGTGCTGTTCACACCAGCGCTTTTTGTCGGTAAAACATTTGTCATTTGGGGCGGCCGGGGGGGTTAACGCCCCTGCATGACAAAAGTTTTGCCGAAGAAGTGCCAGTGTAGACAAACCCTTACAGTGTGTATGAACTTTCCATTCACAAACACAGTAGAAAATACATTACCAGCATGCCAGGGGGAAAGGCCTTCATGGCACTGAGTAAGAAAAAAACATTTCACAGCCATCAGCTCCATTCTCCCCTCAGCTTCAAGGAGCCATTGTGTTGAATCATTTTGTTGCTTTGTTCAAAAGAAAATTAATATTTTCTGTTCTTTTATTTTTTTCCTGTTAATATTTTGGGTAAAAAGAGCGTGGGGGGGGGGCAGTAGAAGAGGAGACGTGAAGCAGGGAGATCAAGATCTGGTGAATGAGATGTCTGTCGGAGGGGAACATGGCAGCAAAAAGTATCCCTGAAGTAACTACATTAATTCATCTAGCCTCTAGAGCCTTGTGTTCATTCCTTTTAGGGGAGATGGATTCTACTCTCATTAACAGTGGGGTGGCCACGCAGAGGTCAGTGGAGTTGCACTGAGGCAGCCTTAGGTGGCAGTAAGAGGAGAACAGGGCCCGAGGAGTTGGGGTGGCTGTGCCCATGGGGCGATACCTGTTTGGAGAGGCAGTGACTTTGGCCCCCACAATGAGCCACGTTTCCACGAGTCATTTTAAACCAGGCTTAGTTAATATATTGTTGTGCACACCTGCTGTGCTGGGTTCTGCAGGGTGCTGATCTCACCTGTGAGGTGCTGGGTGTCCTCGGCTCCCAGGGAGGTCAGTGGGGCTGAGAGTGCTCAGCACCTTGCAGGGTTGAACCCATAGATGTCTCTGGTACTTGATACAACGTTGCCTCAAGCAATTTTTAACCTTTCTTGAATCACTGGTTTCCAAGGCAGTTGCCCTGCCCTACTTGTGGAACAGCCACCACTAACATGCTCTCAACAGTGTAACGCTCTTGTAAAAAAAGCGAACATCATTCTGGGATGTATCAGCAGGAGTGTTGTGAGCAAGACACAACAAGTAATTCTTCTGCTCTACTCCGCATTGATTAGGCCTCAACTGGAGTATTGTGTCCAGTTCTGGGAACCACATTTCAGGACAGATGTAGACAAATTGGAGAAAGTCCAGAGAAGAGCAACAAAAATGAGTAAAGGTCTAGAAAACATGACCTATGAGGGAAGATTGAAAAAAATGGGTTTGTTTAGTCTGGAGAAGAGAAGACTAAGAGGGGACATGATAAGTTTTCAAGTACTTAAAAGGTTGTTACAAGGAGGAGGGAGAAAAATTATTCTCCTTAACCTCTGAGGATAGGATAAGAAGCAATGGGCTTAAATTGCAGCGAGGACGGTTTAGGTTGGACATTAGGGAAAATCTTCCTAACTGTCAGGGTGGTTAAGCACTGTCCAGGAAGATTGTGGAATCTCCATCTTTGGGGATTTTTGAGAGCAGGCTAGACAAACACCTGTCAGAGATGGTCTATAGATAATATTTAGTCCTCCATGAGTGCAGGAATCTGCACTAGATGACCTCTTGAGGTCCCTTCCAGTCCTGCTGTCAGGGCCGACTCTACTGTTTTTGCCGCCCCAAGCAGCGCGCTGAATTGCCGCTGTGGATGGCGGGGGCAGTCTGTTTGCCGTTAGGGCGGCACGCGCGTTTCCGCAACGGCGGCAATTCAGCGGCAGCTTGTGTCTTCAGCCGTAAGACAGAAGCCGCCGAATTCCCGCCGCGGGCAGCTGAACATAGAAGCTGCCGCCGAATTGCCGCCGCCGCAGAAACGCACGTGCTGCCCTAACGGCACATGGATTGCCCCTGCCGTCCGCGGCGGCAATTCAGTGCGCTGCTTGGGGCAGCAAAAACACACAGACTGCCGCCCCTTGCAAATTGCCGCCCCAAGCACTTGCTTGGAATGCTGGTGCCTGGAGCCGGCCCTGCCTGCAGTTCTATGGTCTGTGCTAATGCCAGAACTGAGACAACATGCACTGTTAAACGATGTTTTAATGCTTCTCTCTAGAACATTCACTGTTCTTTGTGATGTGGTAGCACCCAAATGTGCGCTGGGTGCTTTACAGAACCTATGGAGAGATCCAGGGGCAGACTCATCCCTGCTTTAGGGCTGGGGCCTGCGCAGAGGGAAGGTGGGTGGTGCATCCCCTATCCATGGGCTCGCGGGTTCTGGATCCAGAGCTCAAAGAAGACTGAAAGTTGATGTAACTGGGTACCTGGGGATTCCTTTGGCATGAAGAGGGTGCCTTGGTGGTGCTGACCAGTGTAGCTGGTATGTGTTGCCCCCCTCCACTTCAGCCTGTCCCCCAGCACTGAGGCCATGTGGGAGAGGTGGCTGAGGGAAAGAAAGTGTGGCCTGGGGGCGTGTTGCAGCTGGGAGCAACTTAGAAGCACTCTGAGGCTGCTCCATGTTGTGCCAGGGGACAAACCAGTCCCAACCAAGCCCAGTATCAGAGGATAGAAAAGTGGTATAAAGCCACCTGTGCATCTCATCCATCCCCAACTGCACCAGACACATCACAAGCACAGCCGAGCAGCTGGCCTCAAGGATCCCTCAGCAGATTCAATAAAGAAATGCAGAGGAACTGAAGAGAGAGAGAAATATTATAGATTAAAGAGAATGACTGTGTCTCCTGTAGGTAAGGCACCTGATGCAATGTAGGTATTGCAGTGTGGATCTGAAGGGAGGTCAGTCATGGCTGTGTTATCAGCTTAATGGGCTATCATCTTTGATAGCCAATATGAAAGGAATTGGTCTCTGTCTGATGTCTTTCTGTAAGGTGTCCACATCATACAAACCACCACAACTAGCACCTTTTGTTGTCAGGCTCAGAAGAGAGAGGCAAAGGACTCAATGGTCATGGAAACTAGCCTGCTTGCTCTAACAAACCTATCACAAGGCATCAGCAAGGACCTGCAGCAGAAGCCCCACCACATGAGGAATGGCCCAGCTGTGTCTGCCACTAGAGGGAGACATGGTTACAGACACTTGGCCAGCAAGGCACATCACCTCAAGAGGTAGTCCCTCCTGATGAGGGTTGAGGCATAGTGATGTGTGAGGAAGTTTGCGCTGCTGCTTGACTTTTTTGTGGACATCACTTTCCAAGGTGGCGTGAGTCAGGTACTTTTTATGAGCATAAGATTCATTTCTTTTAAAAGAAAGGAGGAATAATGTATTGTCAGTGGATAAGCTCACAGCAGTTCATTCCAGTCTGTGAGTGAGAGAGAAATGTGTCCATGACCATATCAATTTTGTCCCTCACTTATCCTGCCTCTGCCAGAACCATGCTCCTTGCACTGCAGCTAATGGTGAGCTGCAAATATGTCCTCCCCAGGTCAGTTTTGTTGTTTGCATCGAAGAAATATATGTTGTGCCAGGTTGCTGCCTGGCTGCAAATAAAGGAGGATTCCATACAGCAGCAGCTTCTGCTGAAGGAGGGGAAATGGATGGGTCTGTTTGTGTACACAGATGACCCAGATTTTTGCAAACAGCCAGCAAAATGTGACAGGCAAATATATCCAAACCAAAATAACTACAGCCAAGGGAGCGACTCTGCCTAAGGAATTGTTCAGTGATACCTGCTAACTAATGATCTCACGGAGAGCATCATCCTTCTTACTGGAGCACCATCCGTTATTGCACTACTTACTCTAAGCTAATAAGAAACCTCCTTTCCCAGCTGAACTTGTGTGGGCCCCAAAATGCTGAGTGGGTAGATAGGAAGGAGAGAACAGTACAGTATTCAACAGTAATACAGGAGGGAGAGGCCCGTTGAGGTTGGACTGGGAATTGCTGGCGGAGCATGGAGACAAAATGTTTCTTGTTTCTTAATTATCTGCTGGGAGCCTGATGAAGGCTGTAGATATAGGGTGTCTATAGGTGGCCTTTGCAGCCTGCCCTGAAGGGCCTTATTGGTGCACTTGTGCCCTTTGCAGAGACACCTTAGGGTGGCTAAGGGGGTTGAACAATGCTGCCTTGAGCTGGTTCAGCAGAGGGGAGGTTGGCGTGAGAATTTAATCCTTTGATTACTGACATGGTGGACAAGGCTCAGCAGTAGGAGACTATGCTCTAAAAAGTGCAGTGCAGCTCTAGCCACTAGCCCACACACACACTGCACCACCACAGGAAAGGAAATCCTCATGGCCGTGTTTAATTATTTCCCCTTCTTGTGTGTGCCCAAGAATTAAACACATGGCAGAAAACATGCCTGTCAAGCCATGTAAAAGACACAGGACAAGAGAATAAACCTGCATGGAAGTCCAAGGCGTTGGACTAGAACCCACAGCTTTGTTTCCTTGCAGTACCTGGGTGACTCTTGGATACATGTTTGGCCTCCGTATGCAAATCTATAAGACCTTTTCAGCTGCGGCTCATTACAAAGGCACAGCCCATTTCTGAATGGAAACTGTAGCAAAAAATAAAATAGATCTCTGGATGTAAAACTTCTGACATCTTGAATTCATAAACTGAGCGACAGCATTCTTGTGCAGAGTCTGAGGGTGGCCTTTTCGGATCTACCCTCTTTTATACCAGACGAGTCTAACCTCAGCGTCAGGATGACTCCAGCGAGTATCATTATGCTAAAATGAAGAAAAGAACATAACTCAAGTCTTCACTATAAATTGCATAAATGGGGGGGACTAAGCCTGCTGCCATCAATCCCTGCTTAAGAAATGTCCATTGACTTTGTGAAGGGCTCCTCGTTTCTTGGCCTATGAGGAAGTCTCCAGAGATGGTAATTCTGTGCTAGAGTCAGAGAGCTTTGCTCAGAGAGAGATTTCCCAGTGAGTGAAATGCCCAAGAAAAACCCAACAGTAAAAATACATTATAGAAACAGAAGAATAAACCAACAACCCATCCTGTTCCACCTACTGTATTACCAGACCACTTCCATTTTGCACAGCACACCCAGAGCCTCTCTTGTCAAGAGCCAGCACTAAAATCAAGCACAGACTGAGTGGGCTTCCTTTTAGAGTAGGGCTAGGGGGCACAGAGTCCCTAGTCCTCCAACATGCATACACCTCCTTATCAATGATGCAGTGACAAAAAGTTCTTGTGCTCCTTCCAACCCCCCAGAGATGGAGCATCTCCTTTTCTCTTCCATTTTAACTCAGCAGAAGGATGAGAACAGTTCTCTGCTTAAACAGCAGGTTGCCCTAGCACAGATTTCCGTGGGTATTCTGAATGCAGAACGACAAGGATTGTGCAAATGAATGCTTATCACCTTCATACAGAGTCATGTGAAAGAAAGAGATATGGTAAGAATGTCTGATTAAGCATTTGACAGGGAGATGGCCATGTGGTTAAGGCACTGGGAGATTTCGGTTTTATTCCTTGCTCCACTACAGATTTCCTATGTGACCTTGGGCAAGGCATTTAATCTCTCTGTGCTTCTGAAAAATGGGGATGACACTTATCCATGAATCCATCAATGTTGGTGAGGTGTTCAAATACTGTGGCGGCGGTGCCACCTAAGTATCTGGATGCACAGCAAGTAAGGACAATTTGCAGGAGTCACCTGAGAGAGTGCTTAAAGAAAAAGTGACTTGATCTAATATGCTCAGCGTGACAGTCCCTCGTTGCCATGTGGAGGGAAACTGCCCTGCTTTGATCTAGTCCTAAACAATGTGTGGCAGCCCATACTCTCACAATAGGAGCAGGTTCCCTTCTTAGAGCTTATTTTGAAACTCCTCCAGACTACCCCAAATCATGCTCCTCCTCCTATTCAGCAAAGGCATCACCATTTCCCAGCCACATTCAGTGTCTTCCCTAATGTGACCCAGTTTGGGTTCAGTGACAGTATGGGCTTCCAGCTGGGCAGTTCAGCTAGCTCAATGTGTGCTAGCACTTTTATTTCACTATAGTTTTTTAAACTATCGGTAAATAGAAGTGCAGGCAGCACAAGTCATATTCTCACCTGAGCAGTAAGACGGAAGGCACCAGCTACACAAGATAAAAACACAGCGAGCTATGGTTGTATGGGTTCCATCTACTGTCACCAGAGGGGTAACCATTTATTCTTAGTCTGTTCATCCCATTTGCTCCATCTTTCCTCATACAGTTTAGTTCTTCGCCTCATTCAAGGAGTAAATCGTTCCACTTTTCTCAAGTCTCT
Source organism: Chrysemys picta bellii (assembly GCF_011386835.1). NCBI lineage: Eukaryota > Metazoa > Chordata > Testudines > Emydidae > Chrysemys > Chrysemys picta. The sequence goes on along the minus strand of NC_088795.1, from coordinate 125,646,385 downwards.
TATTCCTGTGAACTGCATTTTTATACTGGGTAGTTTGTTGCAAGCATAGGACTGAAATAATGCTTTATTGGCTGCAGCAATTCTCACTAGGTATCTGCCTCTGTTTAACTTAAGTAAAGTAGGACATTTTCCTAACACCATATGAACAGAGATTTTTATGGGGTGGGGGAGGGTGTATCTCCTTGAAATCAACTTTCTGAGTTAAACCCAGAAGTGTTTCAATCTGAGACATTCCCAGCAGTTATCAAGGGGCTTCTCCACTCCGTGGCATTCTCTTCATCATTTTGTACGGTGAGATTGTAATTTTCAACCTGTATTTTCTTCCAGAGTCGAATTTATACTAGTCATAGCAACAGTCATCAGCATAGCTGTGCATTCCTCGGGAGAGACACGTTAGTTTGTTTTCTTTCCCTCCTAGCAAATTTATCTTGCTATATTTTAGAAAAGAACGACTACTTTTAAACAGTTTTACTCAGAGAAATGCTACCGCCATATTACGATGCTGTTTTGTATGCTTATATAGGCTTAGTTTCACATGTGGTTTTAACAGACATGGTTTTGCACAGGGGTTCTCAAACAGGGGGATGTGACCCCCTTAGGGGGTCGCAAGGTTATTATATGGGGGGGACATGAGCTGTCACACTCCACCCCAAGCCCCGCTTTGCTTCCAGCATTTATAATGGTGTTAAATATGTAAAAAAGTGTTTTTAATTTATAAGGGGGGGGTCGCACTCAGAGGCTTGCTGTGTGAAAGGGGTCACCAGTACAAAAGCTTGAGAACACCTGGTTTAGCACATGTGGCCTTATTGCAGAGCGGCAGTGTGTGTAAACTGTAATACAATTTTCAACAAGAAGATGGTAGCTGTCGTTCAAATGGGGTCAGGACTTGGGTTTCCAAGAAGCTCAAAGCCCGATATACTAGTAAACCTTAGGTAAGGTACAGAGTTCAGTATCATGTGCCATACTGGTAACTTTCTGGAAACCCAGAGGCTGTATCTAACCTCCATAAAATGGAGTCAATGGCAGATGGCCCAAGCTTCCATGAGGAGCTGGGGTCCTTGGATGCTGCTTGGCCCCTGGAGCCATCTCCACTTGGATCAGACTGGGCAGTGCATGCTGGGACTTAGAGTTTCCATGGGCTGTGCTTCTGTACTGAAACAGAAGACAGCTGTGGCCTTCACTATGGGTCGCCATTAGCCCACGGGTTGCATTCTGGCCACCCAGATTAGATGGACAATTTACAAAGCTGGAGGCTTGGGGTCCCCTGAGAAATAATAAAAAATAAAGAAATGTTGGAAAATCTGGCGGCTCTAAAGATGAATTTCTTTGTTGTGGTGCCCAACACTGGCACAGCATGTCAGCCGCACAAAAACTCTGTGCTCCCTCAGTAAAGGACCACCAACCAAGAAAACATATTGAACTATGAATGAAATTATTCTTCAGCTGTCTTAATTATACAAGTGAGGCCTTCCATAGCTGTGAGGATGAACCTTGCCATCTGATATCCAACCTTCTTGATAAAAAAGATTGACACTTTTACAACAGTGAAATTGAAAAAAGCAATATCTTGGGGCCAGACTCGATAGACTTGCTCATGTTGATTAGCACCTTACTCTGGAATTATTCCCATTAAAGTCAACAGAGCTTTTTGCGGAAGAAGGTGCTATTCAACGAAAGTTAAGGTGACACAACTGGGCCCTTAGTACTTACTTGGGTGTATCTGCTTAGGTCACTTTGGCTTAAAATAGTGGTCCCCAAACTGTGGGGCGTGCTCCCCTATAGGGGTGCAGAGGAGCATTCACGGGGGGGGGGGTAGGCGTGGTGGGGCCCAGGCCAGCCCCCCACAGAGGACAGAGATTGAGTACCACCCATCCCCATTCTGCCCCAGCTCCCACCTGCAGCTCCACTCCCAGCCCCAGATCCACTCCCAACTGCAGCCCTAGCCTTGGCCCCATTACCTCTGTCCGCGCCCCCACCCCCAGAGCTGCCACCCCACTCACAGCTTCCGGGGTGGGGCGTGGACAGGAGTAAAGGGGGGCATGACCATGAAAAATTTGGGAACCACTGACTTAAAGGGACTTGTTAAATATACTTTATTTACTACAGCTATTGTTGAAATAGTGATCCACTCTGCAACATCTTGAAGTGTTGTCGTAGGCCAACAGGAATAATTAACATCAGAAAGCCTTTATATAAAGGTACAGCTTGAGCCGTTAAATGAAATGCAGATTTAAACAAATGATTTAACATAGACAGTGGTGTCAAGCTGAGAATCCACCAAAGGTAGAGACAGACATCTAAATGCCTCCGAAGGTAAATGCCTCCAGAAAATACTCGGTATTAAATGGAAATAAATGTATAACAAATGGCGAGATCCGTCAGAGAGTTCAACATTTCCAATGTTATCCAGAAAAGGAAATGGGAATATCAGGGACGTGTTAAATATGAAGCCAGAGCATCTGCCATTGTGCAGCTGGAGGAACATGTGAAAGGGGCCAACAGAAAGAATCATTCCATCAAACAGTACTTAACGGGGGGAGGGGGGGAATGATGGGACTTAACATAGAGAATGTGCAAAGCACAGCCCAGCGTAGACAGTAGGGTGACCAAACAGCAAGTGTGAAAAATCAGGACAGGGGTTGGGGGGTAATAGGAAAAGACCCAAAAATCAGGACTGTCCCTATAAAATCAGGACATCTGGTCACCCTAGTAGGCAGGGATGGCATAGCCTTGTTTGTGCCCTAAGTGAGGTCCGATGGCACAGGAAAGATTCAGATTGCTAAAGTCCTGCAAATAGGTAACTGGACTCTCCAAAGGATTAAATGAAAGAATATGTCATTTTTCAACTTGGTTTAAAGAGACCCACCTATTTGAATTTCTTATTCATGAAGCCACTACTGTATCTCAAAAAATTCAAAACTAAATGACTGAGGTTCAATCTACTTTTTAAAAAAGGGCCCTTTGAAAGTGTCTTCACTAGATGCTAATTTCCTAACTATTCAGGAAGTTGAAGTCTAGGCTGTGAGAAATGAATGGAATGCAGTGGCCACTCTTTCCAGCTTGCCAAGGGCCTTAGGCCCTACCCTGGATTTCAGTGGGGCTCTCCAAAGGGTTCAGGGGTCATTGGCCTGCTAAACCCAGGGTTGTGAGTTCAATCCTTGAGGGGGCCATTTAGGGAACTGGGGTAAAAAAATCTGTCTGGGGATTGGTCCTGCTTTGAGCAGGGGGTTGGATTAGATGATCTCCTGAGGTCCCTTCCAACCCTGATATTCTATGACTCAGGGCAGGACTGGAGCCTCCAGTCATTAAGACATATATCCCTGTTATGCATGATATTCTGGAAAGTTGGGGTGCTTTTAAGGGTGATCACTCACATTCTTGATCTTATGTGAATTACAAATACTGTATTTGTGTAGCCTGGCTGGCTGCCTGAGGGAGTATGTGTGCAATTAGAAAGACTGTCAGATATGCAGATGTCTGTTATCTGCAAAGGTATCACCTGCAGAAAAATACTGAGCCTGGAATCTCAAGCCTTTGCATTATGAAAGAGATAGCATCATGCCCCAAGTATGCGTTGTTTTCTCTATACCTGTGCATTTTGTACTTTGCAAGTTCTGTCTTTGATAGAAGCATTATTGAGATGTTGCCAGTTTAAATTCCACAGAACAGATCCTTGGCCGGGGAAAGTCAGTGTAGCTCCACTGAGGTCAATGAAGCTATACTGAAACACGCCAGCTGAGAATCTGGCCCTGTCTTTTATGCAATTCAAGTACTGGTGATAAATGAAGGTCATTTAAAATGCCATTATCAGTTTTACTGGAAGCAGGCTGATTGTGAAAAGAGAATTTGCAATGCTGACAAATTCTAAAGAATGACTCAGTAGAATACAACATTAACTGAAAACCAGTAGGACAAATCCTCCCCTTACTTAAAAATCCTGTGCAACTCCTGTGAAGTTATATGAGGGAGGTATAAACTGATAGAATTTGACCCACAGTCACTGCTTTTACGGTGCATGAGAATGATTCATGTTCACAATGTATAAAGAGATCCAACTTTCTATATGTATATTAGCTATATGGTTTGCCAGATTCCTGGACAGGGTACATATGTTTCCCATATTGGAGGACAAAGGACATTGCATTAGGACACTGTCTCATTTGTGTTGTTTTGTCATCATGTTGTAATGACTCTGGAAACAGTACTCATCTTCCTCTTAAAATCTTCTGTGCCCTGTTAAACAGTGGACACATTCCATCCATCACAGAGGTGGCTGCATTGTAGTGATGGGTGGAAATTATCTAAAATCATTGTTAATGTGAAAAGATGATAAATGAGAACTGAAAATTAATTTAACAATTGGAGGTGAACCATGGTCCAGCATCACCCATCCAGCACTTTAAAGTTTCTGTTTGAATACATGGACACTTAGATGGGACAGAGGTCCCGTTTATAATGTAGACTTGGACTCAACAGAACCTTGCTCTTAGGATTTTGGCCTCCTGGGGAACTGAAATTGTAATACAGAACATGGAAAACACACTCAAAATAACACTGGATGATTTAGGCAAGGCAATAACTATATTTTAGAAGCCACCTAACTACTCTGAAAATCTCAGCCAGGTTTTCTTGGCTTTCTTAACCCAGATCCCAGATTCCCTTATTCAAAGGTGGTCTTGGAACACTTCAATATTACCACCTTACAAGTTTACATCCCCTATTGCTAGCGCAGTTAAATAAAAGATGCATAAAACAGAGTAAATAACACCTCTTGGAATCAAATTATTTTTTCCAGCTTATGTGGCATTTTATGGCCTGGATTTTCAGTTGGTAGCCAGTGCCTCTTGTCTAGTATCAGACAGATCCAAAAGAGTGTGTGGGTCACATTCTGAATATACAATACATACAGAGAGAGCCTGGGACATTTTTGAGACAGGTAGGGAGATAGCGATAGAATAAAAGAACTAGAATCAATACAAATGACTATTGTACACAATAATAATACTTTATAATATTTTTCATCTCCAATGATGCATACAGCATCTCTGCCATATTAACAGTGAAAGTTCCAGGCCTTTTTTGTTTTTTTCCCCAGGTTGATGATTCTGTTCTGGCTTTTGAAGAATATATTTCTCCATAAAAATTTCACTGACCCAGTTCAATTTGGTTCATGGATCTTTTAAAGTTTTCCAATATCATCAAACATAAAATAAACATTCATGATGTGAAAGGCTGCTTGATTTTTCAGGTTTCCCCTGTCCATTCACAGGAAGAAGCATGTATTTACCATTTCTGTGTGTGCCTACAGTGAGGGCTAGGCTGCAAACAGAATGACACTCACACTATCAACAAGTATCGACAATTTCTCAAGCTTTACTGGTTGTCTGTCAGGCCTTGGCTACACTTGCAAGTTACAGCACTGTAAAGCCACCCCCAGCGCTGTAACTCACTCCCCGTCCACACTGGCAAGGCATTTGCAGCGCTGTATCTCCATGGTTGCAGCGCTGCATGTACTCCACCTCTCCGAGAGGAACAGCAAGTATTGCGCTGCTACTGCAGCGCTGCGGTGCCAGTGTGGCCGCCCAATGCACTGTGAATGGCCTCCAGAATTATTCGGCAGTATCCCACAATGCCTGTTCTATCCACTCTGGTCATCAGTTCAAACTCTACTGCCCTGGCCTCAGGTAACCAACCATGTGACCCACCCTTTACATTCCCCGGGAATTTTAAAAATCCCCTTCCTGTTTGCTCAGCCCGGCGTGGCGTGGAGTGCTATCAGCGAATCTTTCCAGGTGACCATGCCGCCACACGCCAAGCGAGCCCCAGCATGGAGCAATGGCGAGTTGCTGGACCTCATCAGTGTTTGGGGGGAGGAAGCTGTACAGTCCCAGCTGCGCTCCAGCCATAGGAATTACGATACCTTCGGGAAGGTATCAAAGGACATGATGGAAAGGGGCCATGACCAGGACGCCCTGCAGTGCAGGATTAAAGTGAAGGAGCTGCGGAGTGCCTACCGCAAAGCCCGCAACGCAAACGGCCACTCGGGTGCTCCCTGCAGTGCAGGATTCTACAAAGAGCTGGATGCGATACTTGGGGTTAACCCCACCTCCACTCCGAGCACCACCATGGACACTTCAGAGCTGGTGTGGGGGGGGGGGGGGGGGAGGAGGAGGAAAACGGGAGTGATGGTGGTGGGCCGGATGGAGACACCCTGGAATCCCTGGAGCCATGCAGCCAGGAGCTCTTCTCGAGCCAGGAGGAAGGTAGCCAGTCGCAGCAGCCGGTACTTGGACAAACAGAAGAGCAGGTTCCTGGTAAGCGGTTTTTTTGGGGGGAAGGAATTTTTTCAGTGCGGGCTGTTTGGGAGAGGAGGGTTAGGCATGCATGCCTAGATGCAGAATAGTGCATTGATGTGGTTTATCACATCGCGGTAATCGGCCTCAGTAATCTCCTCGAATGTCTCATCCATAACGTGTGCAATGCGCTTGCGCAGGTTTATCGGGAGAGCCACCGTGGTCCTTGTCCCAGCCAGGCTAACGTGTCCGCACCACTGTGCCGTGAGGGGCGGGGGGACCATTGCTGCACACAGGCAAGCTGCATATGGGCCAGGGCGGAAGCCGCATTGCAGTAGAAGACCCTCCCTTGCTTCCCAGGTCACCCTCAGCAGCGAGATATCATCCAGGATGAACTCCTGTGGAAAATGTTGGGACAGTGTTCAGTGTAGGTGCCCCCTGAAACTGTTGGCTCTCCCCAAGGCACAGAAACCCAGAGGACAGTGCAGCCCTGAAACAATCAGTCCCCCTTACTCACCATTTTGAGGCTCCCATGGGATATGTGTGCTTTGTTTCGGACGGGAAAATTATGCTATTGTGTAGACCCTGTGTGTTTTCTACTCCTTAAGTGCAGGGGGAATCATTACTCTGTCTGGTATAAACAATGCTGCCTCTGTTAAATGTTGCATTTTGCCTATACAGCTGCATCAACCTTGAGACCTCAGCTGTCCCTCTTATCGCCTGCTCAGAGACCGCGAAAAAGCAAAGAAGACATGCTGCAAGAAGTGATGCGGCAATCTATTAAAGAGAATGAGAAAGCATAGAACTGGAGGCAGAGAGAAAGCAGGATCCGCCAGGGAAATGCAGCGCACCGGCGGCAAAGCACGGAGCACCGGCAGCAAAGCACGGATCGGTTCATAAGCATCCTGGAGTGCCAAGCAGATGCTATCCAGGAGCTCGTAGCCATGCAGAAAGAGGAGCAATACCGCAAATGCCACCCCCCCTACAGCCCTTGTCCCAAAACTCTTTCCGTTGTGCCCCACTGTCACCTCTAAGCCACTTTCCCCAACTTCCATGTTCTTCCCGCCACCCGCTGCCTCCAACACCAGTATCTTCACCACCCAGCCCTGAAAACCACGACCCTTACCCTCTGCACTCAACCCCCATCACCATGCAGTATAGCTGTCCTGAAGTGCAGCACTCACTGCACAGCACACCAGACAGGACATACGCGAATCTGTGATTGTACTGTTCCCCACTCCACCCCCTTGTTTCTTTTCAATAAATAATTTTTTTTTCTTTTCAATAAATGGATTTTTTGGCTTTGAAAACATTCTTTATTATTGCATAAAGTAAAAGACTCCTTAGCCCAGGATATGACTGAGTGAAGCTTTAACCCTTCCCTTCACAAATATTATGGAGGGCACAGCACGTGGATATAACCGCGGGGATGCTGTTTTCGGCCAAGTCCAGCTTCCCATACAGAGATCGCCAGCAGGCCTTTAAACAGCCAAAGACACACTCCACAGTCATTCGGCACCGGCTCAGCCTGTAGTTGAACCGTTCCTTGCTGCTGTCAAGGCTCCCTGTGTAGGGTTTCATGAGCCACGGCATTAACGGGTAAGCGGGATCTCCAAGGATCACAATGGGCATTTCAACTTCCCCTACCGTGATCTTCCGCTTTGGGAAAAAAGTCCTGGTCTGCATCTTCCTGAACAGCCAAGTGTTCCGAAAGATGCGTGCGTCATGCACCTTTCCGGGCCAGCCTGTGTTAATGTCAATGAAACGCCCACGGTGATCCACAAGCGTCTGGAGAACCATAGAGAAATACCCCTTCTGATTAACGTACTCGGATCCTAGGTGGGGTGGTGCCAGAATAGGAATGTGCGTCCCATCTATCGCCCCTCCACAGTTAGGGAACCCCATTTGTGCAAAGCCATCCACTATTTCCTGCACGTTACCCAGAGTCACGGTTCTTCTGAATAGGATGCGATTAATGGCCTTGCAAACTTGCATCAACACGATTCCAACGGTCGACTTTCCCACTCCAAACTGTTTTGCGACCGACCGGTAGCTGTCTGGAGTTGCCAGCGTCCAGATTGCAATAGCCACCCGCTTCTCCACTGGCAGGGCAGCTCTCAATCTCGTGTCCTTGTGCCGCAGGGTGGGGGCAAGCTCCTCACACAGTCCCAAGAAAGTGGCTTTTCTCATCCGAAAGTTCTGCAGCCACTGCTTGTCATCCCAGACTTCCATGACGATGTGATCCCACCACTCGGTGCTTGTTTCCCGAGCCCAAAAGCGGCGTTCCACGGTGCTGAGCATGTCCGTGAACGCCACAAGCAATTTCATGTCGTACGCATTACGCGGCTCGATAGCATCGTCAAACTCCTCACTCTCACTGTCATTTTGGATCTTAAGGAATAGTTCGACAGCCAAACGTGACGTGCTGGCGAGATAAGTCAGCAAACGCCTCAGCAGTTCGGACTCCATTTCCCGCAGACAGATCGCGCTGCACAGAAACTGTTGAAAGATGGCGCCAAAGGTGGACGGAAACAAAGGGATTTCTGGGATGCGAAGCGATGCATCACGGGGCGTTGGGACAGGACCCAGAATGCCCCGCACCTACACCCCCTTCCCACAACCCACGGCGCCAGAATGGGAAGAGGTGCTCTATGGGATAGCTACCCATAATGCACCGCTCCCAATAGCGCTGCAATTGCCGCAAATGTGGCCACGACAGTGCGCTGGGCAGCTGTCAGTGTGGATAGACTGCAGCGCTTTCCCTACTCAGCTGCACGAAGTCAGGTTTAACTCACAGTGCTGTACATCTGCAAGTGTAGCCAAGGCCTCAGAAGTTGAACGCCTCATTGAACAGAATATCTCACACAGATGTTGCAAACAAACCAGGCAGCAATTTCTCAAGAAAAATAAAATCCTTCTTCTTGCATAGACAGATGTAGAGATGTGCAGTACAGTAATGCTAGGATATTCTGAAATGATTTACATGCTTCTAGCTCCACATTGATTTGAGAGCAGGTCGACATGCCAGGGAGCAGGAAGAAAACAAGGAAAAGAGAAGACAGTAATGAGCAAAGAATTTGAAAGGTAAATTATTATTGTTGCCCTTTTTGGCCAAGCAGTAGCCAAAATTTGGGGCCTTGTAGTGTGGGCTCCATTTGGATGAGAAATTGGTGACATGGAGCCAGGATATGTTCTTAGTGTAATGTGTTTATTTACACAGTGGGCACATGTCCTATTTCCCTCCACAGTGGTAGGAACAAAACAACACACATGACACAGCTCTCTTTGTACAGAAGCTTCAGACCAGCTACTGCTGACGTCTCTAAAGAGCAAGCTCTCTTGCTTCTTTCTCTCCAGAGACCCACACAGACTCACAGCAAAAGGCAGAATCCTCTCTGCTAACTGCTGACACAATAATTTTGTCTCAACCTTCAGCCTCTGGGTTTGAAATGCAGGAAATCCCGTTGGCTCCACATTCCCCTCTCAGTTGGCTGGTCTTGCCAGGTGGATCCAGGCATCAGCACCGTCCTTTGTCTGCAGCTGTCTTTCCTAGGCAACGGAGCTTCACGCACCCACTTTAATGAAGCCTGTGAAGGCGTTTGCTTCCGAGAACGCTAAAAGCGGGCCATTAACACCTTTTTCATAATATTATTATTTGTATATGTAGAATCTAGAGTACCCAACTGAGCTCATGGCCCCATTATGCTAGGTCCTGTACAAACATGTAGCAAGAGCCATTTGTTGCCTAGAAGAACTTACAGTCTAAAAACAGGTTTCAGAGTGGTAGCCGTGTTAGTCTGTATCGGTAAAAAGAACGAGGAGACCTTGTGGCACCTTAGAGACTGCATCTGATGAAGCGGGTTTTAACCCATGAAAACTTATGCCCAAATAAATTTGTTAGTCTAAAAACAGACAAAGAATCAGAGAGTCACAAAGAGGAAAAATGAATTGCCCAGGTTTGCAGTCAGTAGCAGATCAGGGAACAGAACTTAGGTCTCCTAATTCACAGACCAGTGATCCACCCAAGTCAAAGTTACATCTGCCCATGGCCAGCATTTAAGGCACCTTTAAGATTTCCAAGGTTAGTACTAGTTGTGGTTGACATTTTCAAAAAGTCTTACCAGATTTACCCAGTGTATTGGCCTGAAATTAAAAAAAAAAGAGGTGGAAAGGAATGTTAGCTCATCTAGCAAATGCAGGGTTGATTCCCAACAATATATATTTCCCAGTGCTTTTCCCAGGTCCATTGTAAATGACTTAACAATGGGGCTTCCTTCCCTCAGAATCTAATAGAGCTCACCCTTGGCACAGTTCAAGAAATGGCTTCTGTGTAGAGTCTCTTCCTCCAGAGGCCCACACAGATTCACAGCAAGCTGCAGACTCTCCGCTAACTGCCTGAACAATAATTTTATCCCAGTCTTCAGCCTCTGGAAACGCCAACAACCCTGTTAGCTCCACATTTTCCTGTGGGCTGGATGGTCTTAACCAGGTCCCTCATCCTTTACCGTCGTCCTTGGAGACAAAGCAAACTCTTCTCTGTGAAGAGCAGCAACCCCGAAGCTTTGGATCCTGAGAGCTGGATCATGTAACATTTCTCATTCTGAAAGGATAATCAACAAGAGGGAATCCCTTTCCTTGAGAATACTCCCAGTCTTAGGGTATGTCTACAATGCAATTAAAAACCCCAGGCTGGCCCATGCCAGCTGGCTCAGGCTTGCGGGGCTTGGGTTAAGGGGTGGTTTAATTGCAGTGTAGACATTCAGGCTCGGGCTGGAGCCCAGGCCCTAGGACCCTGCAAAATGGGAGGATCCCAGAGCTCAGGCTGCAGCCTGAGCCTGAACATCTACACTACAATTAAACACCCCTTAGCCTGTGCCCTGGGAGCCCAAGTCAGAGTCAGCTGGCATGGGCCAGCCATGGGTGTCTAATTGCAGTGTAGACATACCTCTAGAGTCCATCTGTTATGAGAAATTTTCTAGGCATTTTGCCTTTTTAAGAACAAAAAATGTCCCTTTTCCAAAAAGGTTGTGGTTCTGAACACATCAGAGCTACATGGACAACTGCCCTTTCCCATTGTCATCTTTCATTTCACAGCCACTTGCAAGTGTGTTTACTCATTGCATACTGCGCTATAACTTGAGCAATAAATTGCATCCATAGGAAAGATGTTAGAGTATCTAAATATGTCTTGGAATGTATGGAAATACCTGTCAAAACACGACTCTCGTATCATTGTTAATTCTAAACATTTCCCTTGTTGATTAACTGGCTCTGTGTAACGCCTTACCTGCCTCCGATCCAATTTCTTATGTAACTACTGCTTTCGGCACCACAAATATTTTTTCTCTTAATGATGAATGAAATGACTTATGCCACAATTACTAGGTAGAGGCCTTTCAGTGCTGCACCAAGCCAAACCTCCAAGACCACAGATTGCTTTTTTTGTTTCATTTGATCTGGACATACAACATGCTGCATCGACAGAATCACATAGAAGCCACTTCTGGAAATGTTCAGGAGCATCTGAGAGTTCATATACCCTGGTTATGACAGTCCTGTATTTGGTGTCATGATGAGAGCAGAGGACTGAGAGCCAGTTAACCTCTCTGTGCCTCAGACTAAGCACATGTAAAGTGGGGATAATACCTATCTGACAGAATTGTCATGGAACATACTTCATTTCTGTTTGTGAAGTACTTAGACACCATCATCTGAGAAGTGCTTGATCATTGCAAAATTGCTAGAGATGAACATGGGATCTGTAAAGCCCACACATTTTGTTTCATAATACAAAGCCAAAAAAAAATCCCTTCATGATCATTTGATTTTAAAAATGGCGTGTGTATTTAATATACTAATGTGTCCAGGATTCGTGGTAGAATCCACACCCCCTATTTTCACAGTAGTATACTCCAAGCAGGGTTTCTACTGTGCTTCTAGTCAAAATGAAACTGCCACAAGAATTGCCAAGGAGATACACATATAAATCAGCCACTAGATGAGGCTGGGACGTAGTCAGACACTGTACTGTACGAGCTCTGTCTTGTGGGAATACACTGTCAGTATTAAAGTGGCGTTAAGAATGACTGATTTGTCCCAGTGTTCAAGTCCTATCATAAAGTAAGACAAAGTGCCACTGAGGAGAAAAGCTCTGCTGGAAGCAGTAGAAATAACATCCTCATCTTGAGTAAAATTCTTCAGTGGCTAATAGATTAAAGACCTCAAATAGTTATTAATTATTGATCATTATTGTTTGAATTAAATGGCCAGTGTAAGAACTTTAATAATAACTAATATCCTTCCCCCTCCCAATCAACCCACACTGTGGAGAGGAGCAGTTCCCTTGAAAATCCACAGTAAGGTGATTCGAAGGGAGAAAACGGTTAAACAGAGTGTTCCCCTTGTAATTTACATAGCCATCTTCCCTTTCTTAGCAAAGTATCCCAAGGAGCTTGTGGATACAGTAAACAGGGTGAAAGGTTGGAGCAGGAACCAATGAGCAGCGGCACTAAGGCCTTGGCTACACTTGGCAATTCACGGCACTGCCGCTGCGAGCGAGCGTGCAGCGCTGCAGGCACTGATTACACTGGCGCTTTACAGCGCTGCACTCGCTGCGCTCAGGGGGGGGCGTTTTCACACCCCTGAGCGCAGCAAGTTGCAGCACTGTACAGCGCAATGTAGCCAAGGCCTAAGCAGCACGACTGCAGAGGAGCTGCAGGTAAGTTAAGGCTGCACTAACTGCCACTGTATGTGCTGTGACTGCCACACACAGTCACCAACCGGGCGTCAGTCAGCACTAATGGCAGGACAGCCACTGCCCCTTCGGTGCTGCCCGGATAGGGTTGGGAGATGGGAGCCTGGATCTCCATAGCAATGATCTGGATAATCCTGCCACTACCAGTTCCGCACCAACACCAGTTCTGTGGATTGGGGCAGAAAATGCTTAGACTCTACCCACTTTTATACAAGCGAGGAGCATATGTGGGACGCTGAGGATGACTTACTGATGAATATTTCAATAAGAGTCTGGGCAAACTGTGTCGACAGAGTCTGTGCGTGGCCTCAAACCTCATCCAAGCGAGGTCCACATCTCCAATACGCCAGCAGGCTGCTTGAATCAATACCTGAGCTGGTCCACAAAGCCGCTACCCTCTCCTCATTTAAATCCCCACTGAAGACCCACTTCTTCTGCATCACCTACATACAGGAAGTGAGTGGATGAGTGGTCTGCTTGCTTTCTCCCCACTTACTGTGCAAAAAAGGGGTCCAATTCTGGGTGGGGGATGACAGTGGCTCTGGAGCTAGGGATTGCTGGGGAGAAAGAGTTTGAGAGGAAAAGGGGGGACTCAGTTGCTGGAGGAAATCTAATGAGTTTATCTTAGAGCAACAAACAGCCAACTAATAAACTGTGGACCTATAACCTGCCCGATCAGTTTGCTTGAATGTTGCATCCTTTTCCCTCTCCTTTGTCTAGCTTTTTAGACTGCATGCTCTTTGGGGCAGAGACTGTACCTCCCCCTGTATTTGAAAAATGCCTAGGACATTTAGGGCTCTACCTCTGTATTAATAATTAATGATAATTAGATGCAGCTTTGTAGTCTTGCATCTGGGACTGCACCTCCATGCTCAAGTGCAGGGCAGCGTCAATCTCCTTTGAATTGTGGTTTAGATCTCCTTAGCACCAGGCAACAGTGCAAATCTGGAGTCACTCCTGACTTCAGCGGAATTACCTAAGTGTGGCCACGGGGCTCCCAGCCAATGGACAACATTGACTTTGATTTAGGAAAGTTCAGCAGGTCCTACTACAATGCCGCATTACTCTCATAGGGATAGGTGTACATAAGTAGTCTGTCATTTCAAAAAAATATCCCTTGCCCCCCAGAAGTAATTCTGTCTCTATGGCTATCCAAGGGAAATGTGGTGATCAAGGCTCATTTTTAATGAATATATACTGGCATGGTGTATATTTGATAGGTCTATCTTGCAGAAGTTGTATCTTTACCTTCTTATTCCCCAAGCCTAGAATCAGGAGATAATTTTCTTCTAAGGGCTTGATTCACTCCCAGGCCTCTGGTAGCAGAAGCTGGTAGGATCTGTGCTGGGGGTGGAAGGCATCTTACAGTCACACTCTCTAGGGGCCCAGAGCCAGCCAATGGCAGTGGAGGAGGTGACATGGCCAGCATCCATAGGAGATATGTTGAAGTAGGATTCAGTATCCAGTTCCAAATCTTTGTTTTTCAAACCCTCCAGAGGTTCTCTCCAGCCTTGTCTCTCTCTTCTTCTCCCCATTTCCTCCAATCATCCAGCACTCCCCTCCTCTCTGCCCTTTCAGACTGTTTCACTGCTGCAAGAGCCACCTCCTATGCAGCTGCTGCAGAATAGCCTTCCTGTATCTCTCCAGCTCACCAACCTCTTATCCTTTTACAAAGCTCATCTTAAAACTAGGGCTGTCAAGCAATTAAAAAAAATTAACTGTGATTAATCACGCTGTTAAACAGTAATAGAATACCATTTATTTAAATATTTTTGGCCCTTTTCTACATTTTCAAACATATTGATTTCAATTACAACACAGAATACACAGTGTACAGTGCTCACTTTATATTTATTTTTATTACAAATATTTGCACAGTAAAAAACAAAAGAAATAGTATTTTTCAATTCACCTAATACAAGTACAGTAGTGCAATCTTTTTATCATGGAAGTTGAACTTACAGATGTAGAATTATGTACAAAAAAACCTGCATTCAAAAATAAAACAATCTAAAACTTTAGAGCCTACAAGTCCACTCAGTCCTACTTCTTGTTCAGCCAAAAAAGTTTGTTTACATTTACAGGAGATAATGCTGCCCACTTCTTGTTTACAACGTCAGCTGAAAGTGAGAACAGGCATTCGCATGGCACTGTGGTAGCCGAAGTCGCAAGATTTTTAAGTGCCAGATGCGCTAAAGATTCATATGTCCCTTCATGCTTCAACCACCATTCCAGAAGACATGCGTCCATGCTGATGACTGACCCTGCCAGCAGGTAGGGGATCTTGGGGGACAACTACTGCACTGGTAGGGTGCAAAATAAACTTTATTAAGAAAATGCAAAAAAACAGGGAAAATTCAATAGTGAGGGGTACGGGGTTTGTTAAGGTAGACAATTGGGGAGGTGTTTCTTTTAGTAAATAGGATAGGGGGTTTCAATAGTGGGGTCCAATACAGTGGGGTCCAATACAGTTGGTAACCAATTAACACTGAAGTATAAATGTAACAGGTAGCTAACAGTTCCTATGTAAAAGGTGTGTCACAGCAGCATATAACCAACTAACAGTTATGGGTAAAATGTGTTAAATAACCAACAACTCTAGGTAAAAATATGTCACCGTGGTGTAAATGTCAAATGTGAGGTGTGTTAGAGAGAAAAAGGGTAACCAATGGGGTTTTATGCTAGACCTCAGTAATACAATTGAGGTTTGGCAGCAGCAGGAGCGGGGTGAGCACGTGGGGGAAGGGATTAAAAGAGAGAGACAGAGAGAAAGGCAGTGGTAGAGGAGTGAGGTTGGGGGATGGGGGAAGAGGAGCACATGGTGGAGCAGAGACCAAAGGCAGAGGCGCTGCGGAGGGAGATTTAGACTCAGGGGGACACAGAGAGCAGACAGGCTGCAAGTTTAAACAGCAGAGAGACTGCAACGAGTGACTGGGGAGCTTGGGGGGAGACACAGGCAAGCTCGGGGGGGGGGTTAGGGCAGCGGGAAGACAGACTTAACCACAATTATACAGAACACAGTAAAATCTTGTCTATGATCTAACTTAACCAAGACTACACAAATTAGCAAGTAACAGAACACAATGCAACAATTTTTTTTAAACCTAATTTACAGAGCACAATACAAACAACTCTTTAAACCTAACTTAACCACAGCTATGCAAAATGAAATTACAACTTATCTAGACTAAGAACCTGATTCTAATAGGTGCACCTTACACTATGCCGCTTCTTTGATCGGGAGGGGGAGCAGTTCCGGAGGGCAGAGTGGTGTGTGCCCAGGGTACAGCCCCGGGAGGAGGGGGGTGTTAACTAGTGGTGGCTGCAGCAGTGGGGTGGCTGCAAGCCGGCAGCCCAGGATACAGTCCAGAAAGGCACAGCCTAGGAGCGGCACAGATTTATTTCCAGCAGCAAAGGCGCTGTGGAGCAAGAAACAGATTACAGATACAGACCAAGGAGTTAGTTTGGGTCTGTTTGCTGGGGAAACCAGGCCAGCAGCTAGGACAGGGGAAGTTTGCAAGAGGGAGTTCTTACCAATCCCCAGGACAGCAGCAAGCACAGAGACAGGAACGGCAGTAGCATCGGAGGATGGAGAGAGGACTCGATTCGCTTACAATAATCAGGAGATCTCCAGGCACAAATTTGTTGTTCGTGGGAGGGGAGTTTAAAAATGGGGGTACGCTCAAAAACAAACGAGAGCGGGAAGAGGGCCCCCCAAAGACCCCTAGTTGATCAGACCAGGTGGCAAAGCAAGGACCTTCTCTGAGGTCTGATCAGAAAATGTCCGGCTTTAAAGGCAAACTCAGGCAGTTTCCCACAAGTACTTTTGATTGGCTCCTCTAGATACAGGGGAGGAGAGAAGGCAGGGAAAGGCTGCAGGTAAGCATAGGCATGCCTGGGCATGTTCTGGGCCACAGGTATGACTCATATGCTTAATTAGTTGGCCACTTCAGGTCTTGCATTTCTGGGCAGCGCCCCCCACACCGAGCCCGAGTCTGAACAAAGGAACCAAACAAAGAAGCAAGAAGCCCCCTCCCTAGACAGAGCAATGGCTCCAGTTAGTCTGTACAAGCCATTCCTAGGAATAGGGCTGTGACTTTAGTTAGCACAATGGCCGGGAGGGGCGGCCACACAGGACAAACAGAAAGGAGAGGGGGAAAAGGAATGCAGCAGGGGGGACAGCTGTAACAGACAATGACGGGTTCTGCTCAATAACGATCCAAAGCAGTGCAGACCGACGCATGCTCATTTTCATCATTGGCGTCAGATGCCACCAGCAGAAGGTTGATTTTCTTTTTTGGTGGTTTAGGTTCTGTACTTTCTGCATCTGAGTATTAAGACTTCTGAAAGCATGCTCTACACCTCGTCCCTCTCAGATTTTGGAAGGCACTTCAGATTTTTAAACCTTGGGTCGAGTGCTGTAGCTAACTTTAGAAAGCTCACATTGGTACCTTCTTTGTATTTTGTCAAATCTGCAGTGAATATATTCTGAAAACGAACATGTGCTGGGTCATCATCCAAGATTGCTATAACATGAAATATATGGCAGAATGCAGGTAAAACAGAGCAGGAGACATACAATTCTCCCTCAAGGAGTTCAGTCACAAATTTAATTAATGTGTTATTTTTTTAACGAGCATCATCAGCATGGAAGCATGTCCTCTGGAATGGTGGTCGAAGCATGAAGGGGCATATGAATGTTTAGCATATCTGGTAAATACACTGCCATGCAAATGCCTGTTCTCACTTTCTGGTAAATAAGAAGCGGGCAGTATTATCTCCCGTAAATGTAAACAAACTTGTTTGCCTTAGTGATTGACTGCACAAGAAGTAGGACTGAGTGGATTTGTAGGCTCTAAAGTTTTACATTGTTTTGTTTTTGAGTGCAGTTATGTAACAAAAAAATCGACATTTGTAAGTTGCATTCTCGCAATAAAGAGATTGCACTATAGTACTTGTATGAGGTGAACTGAAAAATACTATTTATTTTGTTTATCGTTTTTACAGTGCAAATATTTGTAATCAAAATAATAATATAGAGTGAGCACTGTACTCTTTGCATTCTGTGTTGAAATTGAAATCAATATATTTGAAAATGTAGAAAAACATCCAAAGTATTTACTAGATTTGAGTTGGTATTCTATTATTTAACAGTGTGATTAAAACTGTGATTAATCATGATTAATTTTTTTAATCGTGACTAATTTTTTGAGTTAATCACATAAGTTAACTGTGATTAATCAAGAGCCCTACTCAAAACATAGCATTTCTCCCTTATTTAGGCTTCTGACTTTCCCTCTGTTCATCTGCCCTTATTTATTACACAGTTTGGGCTGTGTGAAATAACTTTTATAAGACAAAGTTGCATTCTCACAACCTTTCAAAGTTCCATACTTTTCATTTGCAAGCACAGAGGAAATCTTAGCATGGTGGTTTAGCCTTATGTGATGTTTACCCTGACAATCATTTGAACTCTTAGGCTTAGCAACAATGAGTATCAGCTTGAAATTCAATAAACCTGCTTGGAATCTCAATCTCTCAAACTGACAAGTTCAATAAAAAATGGTTTAGCCATTTTCACATCCTTATTGATACAAATGGATGCTGACATGATCTGTGGCAAACTTATGCCAGTATGCATTTCTATTATGCTAATTCTCTCCAACACTTCAATTCTAAAAGTTAGGAAACCTTGACCTCTTCTCAAGAAGGCTGATGAAGATCTGATTTTTGAACCAATATTTTCACCCAGTCTGATAGTTAGCTAATGACTTTTTATCAGCCTGGAGAAATAACTTGTTACTGTATTATGTAGGTATGGTATTCAGTGCATCCAAGCCTTCCAGTTATGACAAGATTTATTTTGGCCAAATTCATTGTATGTACATAATCTGATGTGATACTGAGGTTTATGCAGCTGTGCCTTTGTATAATCCTGAAGCACCTGCTTCGATGCATTAAAATTTTCATTAATATTTAACCTGTTTCGATGTTTTGCTCATCCTCCATATTGATTCACACTTGTTTTCTGTATAATAAGGAGACTAAATATGAAAATGTGAGGATCCACTGAATGGGCTATTATATGACAGATATTATGTGATAGGATACCAACCACTGTGCTACCTGGACACATTTTACAAGGCTTAAGTTAGGTCCATTAACATTCCAGGTAAGAAGAACAAATCACCATACTCCTCTGTTGTCCACAGCTTTTCATCTGACTATTCAACTAAGAACCCAGGAATTAACAGTTTAATTGATTAAAAAGACCTGAGCAGACAGGCATCTTGCATCTTTCTCTTTATGTGGCCAGGTTCATACTTAAGCATATTTCTGCAGAGAGTAATTCTAGATCTCTGGGCCCATCACTGAGAAAGCCCTGCCTCTGCCTGCCCTGAGCATCATCCTGGGGGCATCTGGTTCAAAGGACAGGTCTTGCAGTGATTCCGAGATAGTGAAGCAGTCCTTAAGGTAACATGGGCCTAGGACTTTCTTTATGCCAACTGGTAATTTGAATTTTATTCAGCCGTCAATTGGCAAGCAGCACAGAGAGCTCTTGTCAGCCCAACACCCCCCTCCCTCACCACCCCCCAGAAGACAGGCAGCTGCATGTCAAGCTAGCTGGAGTTTCCAGATGACTTTCAATGACAGTCACAGATGCAGCCTGTTGCAATAGTCCAACCAATAAGTTATAAAGATGTGGATGAAAATTGCATCTAACAAGATAAGGGGCAATATCTTTACCAAAAAATTTTTTTTTCTTCTGAGAACTAAAGCAACTTGGGAGTCAAGGAGCTGTGTTGTATCTAGTAAGAACTTCAGACTATTTGATGACAATTCAGCAGACGCCCTCAACTGAGGGAACAGTTATAGATTTCACCAAGTCCTCAAAGCCCTTCCAACTGCCGATCAGTATCACCTCCACCTTGCCTGAGTTGAATTGCAGTCAGATGGCTTTCCAAATAGATCCCAGTTTTCACCAGACATTGGGTAGCCAGGAGATGACAAGGAGATGCACAGCAGAGTGACACTGGTGTACTTATGACACTGCTGCAATCCCTATCATCTCACAAACTTATCTAGCAACTTCACGTAGATGTTGAACAGAAGAGGCGACAGGATTGAGGATTGCTGAGAGTGGTCAGGAATGGGGTGAAATTACCCACCGCCACCCTCTGGGAAAGGAATGAGCAGAACTACTTGAAGGCTATTCTATCCACTGTAACAAGTGTCAGCAACACTTTGTGACTAACTGCGTTAATGGCTGCTGAAAAATTCAGAAGCGTGTTCTATCAGTAAGGACAGCCAGCGTTCATCCCTTGCCTTCTGAACCTTGCTCAAATGGGATATAAAGAGCTTTAGGACATTAGATGTTTGGGAAGCTAGCCAGTCAGCATCTGCTAAATGAGTTTTCTTGATAAGGGGTAGTTGGAGAATGAGAGGTAGTTGGCCAAGATGCTCATGCTTAGAGTTGATTTCTTTAGTGGCCGCCTGACTATAACTTGTTTCAGAGCTGTCAACAGATTGCCCGCAATAGGAGGAATTGACAGTTTCTTCCAGGACAGGGTCCAGGCATATTGATATGGTGTTAAAACAAAACATTAATAGGATCTGATGCTGAGAACATTGCAACATACTGCTGAAATCAAGAGTGACTCCAGACTGGCAAAGAGATCTAAACGTGGATCATCATCTTTAATTTGGTTTGCTATAAGGAAATCTCAAAGCTGCCAAGTGCCAAAACATTTGCCTTAAATTTTTACAATTTTGACAATGGCCTGTATCTATTTGCTCTAAGAGGTTAACTATTACACCCCCTTGTTTCATTGGATCCGCAAGAGCTTTCTCAGCTGATGCGGATAATATCGTCATCTCCCTATCTCAGGGATTTACTATGTCAAGAGGATTAAGACAAAACTATGACTTATTCCCAGCACGAAACAATTTGAATCACC
This sequence comes from Chrysemys picta bellii, assembly GCF_011386835.1. Taxonomy (NCBI): domain Eukaryota; kingdom Metazoa; phylum Chordata; order Testudines; family Emydidae; genus Chrysemys; species Chrysemys picta. The sequence continues at coordinate 125,625,380 of NC_088795.1, read as the reverse complement.
TCTTAGCTGTAAATGATGCATGACAGTGAGTCAATTCTGGTATATCTGTAGGTATATTACAGCGCCTGAGATGATTATGGTATATTTATAAGATTTTAAACCAATTTTAATCTCTCACACATGGTGAAGAGGGTGGTCTGCTGAGTACCCTGGCTTCATTCTGGGGGAGCTGATTGTGCTGTGAAGAATCTGACTTTATTTTAGGAGAGGGTGGAGTCCCTGAAAACTATGGTTTTCTGGAGGCTGTGCTTCTGATGCTACAATGCTCAGAAGCAACCTAGCAAAATGCTTTTGTCTCTTTTTGTTCTCCTCCTATTAAAAAGTTAATAATAATTAATAAATCAGTATAGCTGATGCCCACCCACAGTTTAGGAAGTTATGGGACAAGTGACATGATCTACAAATATTTCTCTAGTGAAGATAACATGAAAAAAAAAAGTGTGGGATAAAATAATAGACTGTCCCTGTTAAATAATAATAATTAAGCATAAATAATGAAAAATAGCACTTATGTAGCCTTTACTGTCTGAAAGCACCATAAAAATATTAAATAATGAACTCTCATAACATCTTTTGTGTGCATACTGAGACTATAACCGCCTTTGAAAGGATGTTTTCTGTCATTTTATAAATATATATAACTAATGAGACAACAGAAGGAATCACTCACACCCAAATATTTCTCTTCCGCTTCCCAACCCTCCTCCGCCCCACTCAGCAGAAGATGACCTCAAAGGTCTTTTCCAGCTTGGATTCCTATAACTCCATGAAGCCATATGATGTAAGCAAAATAGCAAGAATAACAGGAATCAGTGAGGAGAACCTTTAGTCCAGTGGTTCTCAACTAGGGGTACATGTACCCCTGGAGGTATTCCGAGGTCTTCAAGGGGATACATCAACTCATCTAGATATTTGCCTAGTTTAACAACATGCTAGCAGAGTCAGCGCAAACTAAAATTTCATACAAACAATGACTAGTTTATACTGCTCTATATCTATACTCTGAATTGTAATTACTATATATTCCAATTGATTTATTTTATAATTAAATGGTAAAAATGAGAAAGTAAACAATTTTTCAATAGTAGTGTGCGGTGACACTTTTGTATTGTTATGTCTGATTTTGTAAGCACATAGTATTTAAGTGAGGTGTAACTTGGGGGTAACACAAGAGCAATCAGACTCCTGAAAGGGGTACAGTAGTCTGGAAAGGGTGAGTGCCACGGCTCTAGTCCATCACCCCTGGCAGTGCAGGACGGTTCCCTGTAGCATATTTTGCAGGGCTAGGTCCATTCCAGTTTCAGGGGTTCCCAGAGATGTGGCACTCTGCTGTCACTGAGAGGGAATTTAACCGTCTAGCTTCTGCTCCATGTTTCCAAGCCAGCTCGTCCAGGGGCCTTGGGCTCTGGGTTCTGGTCCAGCACATGCTCCAGGACTGGAATTGGGGGCCAGACGCAAACTCTCCCCAAACTGGGAGGGAGGTGGCAGAGGAGGAATCTGGAGTCAGAGTCTTGCCCAGGGCTTAATTTGTGCCAGGGCTGAGTCCTGGCACCTCTGGGCCTGGCAGGTCGTAGCCCCGACACCTCTGGACTTGCTGCCTCAGTTATGAATGAAAAAGTTGCTTGCTCCCCAGCACCTCTTGCATTACAACTGAAGCAATGGTCTTGCCTCGAACCCCTCTGTCAGGGCGCCGCAGAGCTGGTCAATCACCCGCCCTGCTCTGGCTGCCGCGGCCCCACGTGCCCGTCCCGGCCGGAGGGAGCCAGGCAGCGCGCGGGAGGAGCAGGGCCGGGCTGCGGGCTGGCGCGGAGCCGCCCCCTTCCCGGGGGTTGGGGCGTGGGGAGGAGCCGCCCCACCCCCGGACTGGGAGCCAGGCGGGGGAAGGCGGGGTCAGCGCGGCGGCTGCTCCCCTGCGAGCCGCCGGGCGGCCGGCTCAGAAGCGCTGGGGCTGCGGGAGGGAAGAGGCGGCAGCGGCGGCGGCTCCTCGCGCGGGTCCCTCCATGAGCAGGCGGTGCCGAGGCAGGGAGCGCCGGGGGCTGCCGCGGGACTCGGGCAGGTAGGTGACCCGCGAGCAGCCGGGCTCGGGCTGCAGCGACAGCGCGGGGCACCGTCCCTGCCCGCTGGAGAGGCAGCAGGCTGGGCAGGGCAGCCGCAGCCCGGCGCCCTGGGGCGCTGCGTCGGGGGGCAGCTCTGCTCCCTCTGGGGCTCTTAGCGGCCCCCTCCCATGGTCGGCTCGTTCTCCCTTTGGGGGGCTGCATTGCAGCCGGCAGGGGGTGCTGGCAGGGACCCCTCCAGCTCCTTGCACTAGTTAGTAAAGGGGCTGCAGCCCATCAGCCCCGGGATCCCCTGGCGAAGTCCCCGGGGCTGCTTTGCAGAGATCGGGGAAGCGCATCGCTGCGCCTGGCAGGGGGGTTGATCGGTTCTTGCCTTTAACTTGTGGGGTTGTTTTTCAAAGGGAATGAAAAAAAGTTTCCCAGGGACCTGCGAGCTCGCAGCGCCTCTGTCTCCTCGCCGCTCCTCGCCGTGCTTGTTCTGCGGCGAGCGATGCACTCCGAGCCCGCCAGCTAGTTACAGTGTAGCCTCTCTAGAGACCGTCCGAAGCGGGAGGGAAGCGGGATGGGGATGGAGGTTTCATCTGCACATTTTAAAAACAAGGCAGAGCGCAGCTTGATGGGTTATATTTACCTTCGTTTTATTGGGCCTCAAAAATGGAAAGCTGGTAAACAGGGAAAGTCAACAGATTGCAACTTTTGTGCATGGAAAAAAAAGTAGAGAAGGAGATTGTTTCCTTTAAAAGAAAAGGACAGATTGCAGCGTTGGTACACACGCAAAAGTCTAATGTAGTTTTTACACACCCCTAAAAAGCAAATGAGCTGGTGTTTTTAAGTGGATTGCATCTTGGATACACAACGCAGATGAACGGTGGTGGTGGTGGTGTTTTTTCAATAGCTTGCTCCTTTAGTACATGGTAAAGCAGATAAGTGAAGTAGCTTTTACGTGGATTGCAAACTCTTGTACGCCGAAAAGCTGTCAATCGGGTGGTATTTTTAATAACAGTTCTGCAACTTCTGCGCTTACAACAAGAAGCAGCTGCAGATAGCAACTCTCACATGAAAGAGAAATTCTGTGGCTTTAATTGTGCGGTGCTGCTCCGTGATACTCACAGGTCTGTGCGCGTGTCTTTCACTCTTGTGGCAGAGCATTGATTGTGGTGGTGCAGCAGTGATCCCCATCGCAGCCGGGACCCCGGGGAAGGGACAGCATGCGGCCGGAGGATGTCTGAGGCTGGCTGGGGCAGTTTTCATACTACTCTGCTTTCTCCGAGCGTTGCCAGAGGAATGATTGCTGCGTGGAGTGCCTTCTTTTGCTTTTACCTGGTGGTGACTGTCAGCAGCCTCCCAGAAGCCAGGCTGCCCATCTCGGACCTAGAAGACAGGATCACTCGAAAACCAACAGGTAAGGGCAGCTATATGGGATGCTGTGAATGTTGGTACGGGTCCCATCCAGCGGTTGGGTTTGCTCTTGCATTCTTCCAGGGGAGGGGGAATGGGGACAAATCTCCAAGGAATCCTTGTTCCTTTGCCAGCTTACTCCACCAGCAGTCATGAGAAATGCACAAGACTGATGTCTCTGACGCACCTTCCACCTCCTTGTGCGATTGCAATCCTGATGTTCTCCCAGGCAAACTAAATGTAAATGTTAAAGCAGCAGGAGGAACAGTCCTGTTGAGTGCATCTGAGCTGCACAGCTTTGCAGGTGCATTGTTTTGGCAACACAGTTCCGAAGTGTATCCCTAGAATTAAGAAAGGTGGTTGGTGTTTTGTTTTTCTGGCCACATTCATCTGCATGGGCACTCCAACTGAGAACTGGTGTTTTTACTATATTAATTGATAATCTGAGGCTCTTCAAGGGGTAAAAATTAAGATACACCTAAAACTGCAGTAAGTGCCACCCAGACCACGCAACCCCCTGTCTTAAGTGGTGATTTTAATTATTCACAGGGTTTCAATTAACACTGAATTTGAGGTTCAGTGACAACCAGGGTTTTTTTGGTGGTTTTCGGGTAGCTGCTAAAGTGCATTGTGACAAAGGTGGGCTACAGATAAAGTGAATATATGCCCATCCTCAGTAGAGTGATGGAGGGTTAGACTGTGTAATTAATTATAATCTTTATTTATAAAGAGCCATGTACATTAAAATTCTGGTTAGTAAGAAATATAAGCACCTTTTAAACGCACATAGAGTGACTATCATGTTTTAAATATTAGAGTCCAAGGTCAGGATTTAAACTTCAGTTACTAATACTGTACAAATCCACTCTTCAAACATGCCCTCATGATCTATTCGTCTTGTGAAATGTGTCCCATGCACTTTGTAGTGTTTGCTTTGTAGTCGGATTTTTGCTTACAAAGACTTGTAAAATAGCGAGCAAAAATAGTTATTACAAGTGATCTCGTTTACTGAGCAGGTTTGTTTCGCTTGCTAGCTGGAGTCATGACATGTTACAGATTTGGTTCATGTCAAAATTACTAATCAGAGCTTGGAAAAGCAAAGCTACTTACTTACATGGACTCACAATCTGTATTAATTTAAAATATCTGTCTATATTGGGGTGTGTGTGTGTGTGTGTGTGTGTGTGTGTGTACACGTACACTTTGCAGGGATAAAACCAGAGTCGTCGTCGTTTTTTTTTTGTTTTTTTTTTGTTTTTTAGTTAAGTCGTGAAATAATGTGTGCTGAATTGTGAACATATTGAGAGGGAGAAAGAAAATGTTTATGGGAATCCAGTAACTATCCTCCTCAAGTGAAACATTAATGTAATCCGTGAGCAAAGTTAACATACAGGACAAAAGCTGTTTTAAAAATATACGGAATGTTTAAAATTGGTGTCGCTCTGATATGCCTCAGCTGCTACCTGAGTCTGTTTATTTTTCAAAGGCCTTTAATGGAAGGTCGTCTCTCTCACTCTTTTTCAAAGGTTCCATACACCAAACAGAAAGTTTCCATTGTTCAGGAAAGGGGTTGAAGCATGTTCGCCAAAAAAAGTGACAGGGGAATAAATGTGTTTCGCGGAGGCTGGGAGGTGGGGGCTTTACTTCCATACCCCTTTTGGTTGAAGCTATAAATCACACTGGGGGTTGGTTTTGTTTTCAAGAAAGTACTAATAAAACACCAGATTCTTAGTGTAACTCATTTGGCTCATTTTTCACAGCCAAAATAATTGATTTATGGGGCAACATCTCAGCTACTTTGTCAAAGCAGCTGAATATGGTGTTTAAGAGGAAACAAGAGCAGCCTGTGCTAGTGAGCTTATCAGGAGTTCACTGAATGTAGTAGTCCAGCTTTTTTCGTGTTTTAGTTTTTAATTCATTTTTTGGCCCATTTGAGCCAAATTCTGTTCTCAGGAACACCAGGGTAAATCTGGAGTGCCCCCACTGCCTCCATTGGAGTATGTCTGGATTTACACCGATCAGCTGAGATCACAATTTGGAACCCATGGCACAATTTTACCCCAGTAATGTTATTCTGTTCTTTAAAGTGCCCAGGCTTGCACTTTAAGTTAATAGGATGGCATTTGAAATATAGCAAATGATGCACAATCAGTGTCCTCCAATGTGTTGCTAGAATATAAGTCGTTAAAGAAAATGGTCCTAGGCTGATGTGTCTAAGAGCTAAATTACACCGTGGAATTTCCAAAGTTGGTGGTGGAAATTCTACGTACAAGTTTATTTTTACCATATTAGCTTTTCAAAGTAATGACACACTTCTGATCCTGCTGAAAGCAATGCCAAAACACCTATACAACTTCAGATGGGGCCGGATTAGGCCCCAGCTGAGTGCTTCTAATGTAGAGCATATTTTAAAATATTTCTCTGTTGGCTTCAGTTGTTGAAAATAGGGGTGTTTTTGACATACATGATGTGCAAAATGTAACTGCAACAGCGCTGATTTTGGGGAAAACAGGTACATGTGCAAAAGCCACTAAAATGAGGCAGAATTTTCTGACAGATTTGAAATATGGAGTAAGAATTTTTGGTTGGCTTGTAATGATGTTTAATTGGCTGGGCACTCAAGGGTAAGGGACCTATTTTGAATGTACAGGGCACCCTTATTTTGGAAAAAGATTCTGCGAAAGAAACTGTATAAAGAATATAAACAGTTGGAGCCAAGTAAAAACACATTTTACTTTTCAATCTTTAAATTGAATGGCAAAAAGCAAATTCTTTCTCCTAGTCAAATGGGTCATGGGTATTGGCTCATTACTGAAGGTTGTTGTTCACTAGCTTTCGCATTTACAGTCTAAAGCCTTATTTTCCATAAAGGGGCTTGGAAGGATTTTTCCCTAGTGATCTAATTCTCCACACGGGGCTGTGAAGGCTGTAACAGCTACTGCTTTGTGCCTATGCTCAGCTACATAAAACACACATTGAAGGGAGGCATTCTAGAGGTATGTGTATGTTTGCTAATATGAATACTAGCTATTAGTGGAGGTGGAGGGGGTGCAAGTTTTAACATCTCCACAGGGAGGTGTTCTGCTGTTGGCAGGAAGAAGGCAGATGGCGGGGTTGTTGCTGAATAGAATCCAAACTGAAAACACTAGGGGCCTCATCTAGGCTGAGTTTCTCTTCTCTCCCTTTCTCGGGCTGCTGCAGGAAGAACAATGTCAATTTTTTTTTATGAATGAAAGTAGAGAGGCAAGGCAGCATTGAATGTGTGTGTCATTCACTGGCTATGACAGAGATGATTAGGGAGGTCAGTGAACTCTTTGCTGCCTTGAGCATGCGGTCACTCTATTCAGCAGCCACAGAATAGACATCAATATAAAAAAAGCCCTTCCAATTTGCATTAGTATTCGGATAAAGATATTACTTCGTACGATTTGTGAATGTCAAGTAATGCTAGCTGCGTTGTTAGGGAGCGGATTGATAGAAATAGCAACATTTCACTTTAAATACTTCTGCTGGCTGTCCTGCCTCAGTTTTGCCTGAGATATAGATGACACACACATCGTATTAGAAAGGGAAATTTCTCTACATATTAGATCTCTATTCATCTGAATAGCATTTTAAGCTAGAAATCTTATATCAAGAAAGAAGTTTGCATGTGTGTGAGAGATTATTGCATAAAAATAGAGAAAGGAAAAAAGCCATCAAATCTGTCAGTGGAACTGAAGTTTAGTGTAGTAGAATTGTTGCGTTTGATCAAGCCCTTGCCAACAGTTAGTGAAAGTTACTGTACTGTTCCAAGTAGTCACTTTTCCAAGCCAGAAAAAAAAGTGACATTTTCGTTTGAACTTACCATTGATACTTGAATATTAATAGTCCCCTGCAACTTCTCCAATTTGAAATACTGATGGCATACTTGTTTTGTTATTTTCTTCAAACAGCTAATACCAAGTTTGTTTTCCTTTATCCTTCCCAGCTTCAGACTAGCTGAGGATACATGGTCTAGGACATAATTATCTAGGTTGATGGTCATTTTGTTTTATTGTGACTGTGTTCCAGAGTCCACCATGAAATTTAACTTCATTAGTATGAGTTTTAATGGACACGCATAATTCCTATAGTGATGGTCAGTTTTTACACATTCTCTTAAAGGTATTTTTAAAGGAACTATAAAACTGTGTCATATATAAATTAGTGTCATTGTCTACTTTGTAATCCAGACCTAAAATTTTTTATAATGTGCTGTTTTGAAGAATATATCTAATCATGCTTCTTCAGCTAAATAGATTCATTTAGTCCTTTTGCAGTAGTAACAATTAAAAAAAACTTAAATGTATATGTTAAGACTAGCATATTTCACTGAATCATAAATTAACAGGGCATTAGTAACATGATGAGAGTTACTGCTGTTTTGCACCATATCCTTTAAAAAGCAAAGAGTGAGTTGGCAAATCTATTGAGTGCAGAGTGTTAACAGACTTGACGCGGGACTTGTACACCTCAGTGTTTCTGTGTCTGTCTAGATCAGGGGTCGGCAACCTTTCAAAAGTGGTGTGCCGAGTCTTCATTTATTCACTCTAATTTAAGGTTTTGCGTGCCAGTAATACATTTTAATGTTTTTAGAAGGTCTCTTTCTATAAGTCTATAATATATAACTAAACTATTGTTGTATGTAAAGTAAATAAGGTTTTTAAAATGTTTAAGAAACTTCATTTAAAAATTAAATTAAAATGCAGAGCCCCCCAGACCAGTGGCCAGGACCCTGGCAGTGTAAGTGCCACTGAAAATCAGCTCACATGCTGCCTTCGGCATGCATGCCATAGGTTGCCTACCCCTGATCTAGATTTAGCAGGAGCTTGGATTAAGCCTGTGGCTTGTTTTTGTTTTTTGTTTAAACCTTCATTAACAAATAGTAAATGAGGATGCTAACAAGCTGGGAAATCTAAAATTTGTGAAGAGAAGTGTCAATCTGCAAATTAACTGATGCAATTAAAATGAGCCTGCTTGACCATTATGATAACTTCCATGGGTCCATCTCTCAAAATTTCACCCCGATTCAGGAAAGTATCCCTATTCAGGAAGGGTGCCTTAAGCATGCACTTAAAGTTAAGCACGTGCTTAAGTACCATTGAAGTCAGTGGCACTTAAACATGTGTTTAAGGAAATTTCCAAATCAGCGCTCTTTCTTTTTGGGAAACTTCCATTCAAATTAATGGGAGCTTAGTCTCAGTACATACTGTAACACTAAGCTCTTCTTTCTCTATCCAGTGAATGAGTAGAACTTGGGCGTAAAATGTGATATTAGAAAACACTACATTCTTTTTTCCCTTCAGCGAACTTTAATGCATGTATCTGCTACTTCAAATACAGAACCTAAAAATAAATGAAAGGGCCCCAGTTCTCTCTGTTTCTAACAGTTACGAAGATATCACTATTATTAACTCCTTTAAAAATGTACTGAACCTCTCATATGTCTAAAGGTACATATTGCTAACTAGGAAACAGTTTAGAATTGGAGACATTAACTGAACAATATTTGGGGATAGTAAAGGCAAGACCCACTAAAATACATTTCTGTGACAGTCATTTTAATCTACAGTATTGACTGTTGTATAGATCTTATCAAAACCCCCCAAGACATCTTAAAATGGGGAGCAAAGTGGGCTGTAGTCCACGAAAGCTTATGCTCTAATAAATTTGTTAGTCTCTAAGGTGCCACAAGTACTCCTGTTCTTCTTTTTGCGGATACAGACTAACAGGGCTGCTACTCTGAAACCTATCCTTGATGTTGTAGCTTAGCTGTTGACACCTTTAATATACATGGTGAGAATGCCCTAGGGTTACAAACATGCTTCTGCTCTGAGGTGTTACTGGCATATGTTTGGGTAGAGCTGGCAGTCATGTACCAAATTCAAGAATTTTTGACAAATTTAGTTGGAATTTCAAATCCAAAATCCAGGATAGATTTTTCCCAAAAATTTTCGATCAGGTAGAGTTAAGTGTGGTTCCGTTGAGTTTACTGGAATTATACCAAAGTGAAAACAGTTTGAGATGGGAATCAGACTCTGGATATCTTGAGGAGGCAAGTATCCAGGCAAAGCAACCTGATTGTGGGTATAAATCTTTCAAAGATTTATGTGGGTGTTTTAATTTTTACATGTGACTAGTGCCCACTGCAGTCAAGTTTTTGTAGGATCGGGGCTCAGCATGCTTATTGTTTTACACAGTATAATTACATTGATCCTCTGCTGATTGTATAGAATGTAGAATATTCTAATCCTGGAAAAAGTTATTACCATAAAATGGGATAAAAATGACCAATGTCTGCATCGTGACTACTTTCTCTTAGCTAGGCTGAATCTGATAGCCAGGCAGCTTATTTAAACCTTATTGATCCTTGTTTCCTGACTCCATGAAGTACCCGTAACAGTTTTTCCATTGGCAAATGCTTGTAACTAATCTTTTGTCAGTGTTCTGTGAATCTTTGTACAGCTTTCCACACTGTTCTGTTGTCTTTTCTATGACACTCTCTCTCTCCAAAAAAAAAAAAAAACAAAAAACAACAAAAAACCACACAACCAACCACCCACAAATAAATCTATACCCTTAAAGCTGTTCGGTAGCTGTGTCAGATGGAACTTTCTCAGCTTCCCCTTTTTCATTTCTTTTTAATACTGTTTAGTTTATAAACCTTAGTCTCCTCCGTGCACCAGGCTGAATGCCAAAGAGGAAGGCAACTTCATAAAAATTCGACATACTCCCTTTCTGCAGCTTACTGGACTGCAATTCAGCAAATCCATTCACAGTGTGTGTGTAAATGGGCGCCCGAGCCCAAGTGTGAATATCTAGCACCCCAAGTGAAAGCTCTTAAGATAGAATCATTATACCAGCGATATCTATGCTGCAGACCTGTAAAGTATCCTAGAGACTGCAAGCCTCTACACTGCAAAAAGAGCCTTAGATAATCTTTTGCACCTTGATTGTGCACTTTTCCTCATGCATATCTGAGCTCTATTCCTCGTGCAAGCTGTACCTTGAGTGCTATGTATGCTTATCACTTTAATTTTCACTCCTGTCTGTTGGTTATATATCTGGGACCCTTATAAAAACCCTGGTGTATAATTTTGTCTGAGTTATAACTGTCTTCACCGCTCCCCTCTTTCTGATGCACTTTCAGCTTGATAGTTAGCAAATGAGGTGGACATTGTTTGAAGCTGCTGTGCTGTGTGTTTGTGAAGAAGGGGCTTCATTGTTGCTGAGAATGTGATATTCATTATGTGCTGCCCTCTAAAGAACACAAACTCTTTGGCTTGAATAACCAGGAAGTTTCTGTAATTTCAAAAACAAACAAGAATTCTAAGATAAGACCAGAGTAAAACCTTGGGTAAACTTGGTAGTTAAAATGTGAAAGGTAATCAGTTGTAAACCTGCCCTGTCCTTCTGATAGACTATCTAAAGGAGTATTATAACACTGAGGAGTACTGAGACTAGCCAGGTGTTGTATTTGCTGTGAGACTCAAGTTGCATAATATATCAAAACCCCAACTTCAAGAATCAAAACATTTTAAAATAGAAAACACTTCACTGGAAACACTGGTTTAGTTTCAGAAGAACTGGATTAGTATGAAAGTTAGGGTACTGTATTTGCTACAGTGCAGCAGCTAGTATGAAATTTGATTTTTTTGTTTGGTTTTGTTTCAAAAAAATAAAACCCAGGAAAGCTATAGAATTTGTTAAAGATAGTAATTATTTAGATGTTGCATTAAATCTTGGACCTGCATTGTAGAGGGTTTTTTCAAATATTAGTGTAAAGAAGGGTCTCAGTCCTGGTTCACCAAGGCAATGGGAACTTTCCAATTGATTCCATTTGGAGCAGGTCTGTGTCCCAGGATCTATACCTTTAACTCAATGTAAAGTTTCACAAATTTTAGTTCATATGGGTGTTGCAAGGTAATGCTTGCTAAAAGACACCATGAAATATAGCATAGTTTGCACCGGTGAACACTTTACTGATCTTAAAACCTCAGGTGGACATATGGCAGCTTGTCTTTTTCTCTTTCTTTCACCAAAGGAAGCCAGGTGTGACAGCAATTTCAGCAACTCAAATTTGAGACTCTGAGGAGGAGAAGCAAATTGTGGCCTTTCATGACGTACTGTGCACCTCATTTGATAAATGGGAATTTGGGGTCAGAAGAATAGATTTCGAACTCTAGTTGCTTGATTATCAGTTTCAACATATTTTACGCTTCTGGCCAAAAGCTGACTGCTTAGTAATGTGCATTCATGATCTAAGACTAGGGACCAGTCTACACACACTTTTTGAGCACAGTGATTTACTGAAATCAGTACAACTTTTATGTGTGTACCCCAGCCGTTAAGCCAGGGAGTTTTGTTCAATATTCTGTGGTAATAGAGCAAATGATGATAAATGTCAGAGTTTCAGGCTATGTCTACACTTAAAACGCTACAGCTGCAGTTGTGCTGCTGAAGCGCTTCAGTGTAGACACTCACTACAGTGACACAAGGGTTGACTAGGTGGACCAGAAGAATTCTTCTATCGACCTAGCACTGTCTACACCAGGGATTAGGTCAGTGGATTTTTCACACCCCTAGCCAGGAACTCTTCAGGGTAGGCCAGCTCTAAGAGTTTTGAGTTGAGCCAACAGGAGCTGTTAAAATGCTAGATGGTGTTATTGGGCCAACACCCGAGGGCCTTACTCAGTTTATTCGATTTCCCCATTGAAGTAAACTCCCTCATTGAGGTCAGTGGGGAATTTCCAGAGCAGGAACCAAGTTCGAATTGAGGACCTAAAAACCCACAGGAGCGACCTGAGGAGGAGAACCCAGCCAGCAGCTGCTCCTGAGAGTGCTGTTAAAGGGGGATTCTAACTGTGGGAGGATGGACCAGAGCACAGCAGAGTAATGTTACATTTCTGCTCTGAAGGCCACACGGGTGCTGGAGGGATAATGTGCATCCCTTCTGGACCACTCACTTCTTCGCCTGAGTGTTTGGACCTGCACGCAACCAGCTGGGGGAAGGAGGAAATGCTGCTGTGGAGGTTGCCAAGAGCCCCCCAGTCCCCCTACCCCCACACACTTTTTCATGCAGAAGGGGGATTGCAGCATGTAGAGGGCCCTCTCCCTGTGCAGGTCTATGGGACAAGTCTGGTCCCAAAGTAAGGACCTCAGGATTTGGTTGACTATGAACCGAAGCTCTGCAGCGTTTTTTACAAGGCTCTTGACATTTGGTTGTGGAGTCTCTACAGCTCTGTCAGAGGCAAGTTTTGTCAGCTTGTTCTGTGGGGTTTTTTTTTTTTTTTTTTTTTTGAAGCTTTCTGTATTGCCAGCTTGTAGTCCTGCCTGGTAAAACACGAATGAGGGCCTGATTCTGTGCCCATTGAATTCTGCATCAGAAAACACCCATTGACTTTCAAAGGGAACAGACTCAAGCTTTTAACAGATTACAGTATGAGCAGCTATTTAGCATAAGCGGGGATCCTTTGGAAAGGATTCTAATGATCCAAACATTGTACCAAGCAGAAAAAAAAAAATAGTTTATAATACTAGTCAGCTGTGTGTTGTGCGTGGATTTGGTTTTGTTTTTTGTGCCTTTTTTTTTTTATACTGTCTGCTTTTAGTGTTTGGTTGATTCTGGGTCCTCCATAAACTCCCATTTCTCCAGAAATGTGCCTTAATATTGGAAAATAATTCTTGTGATTTGCCAGTGGCTGTATTTGTTCTGTGAATCTTGTTTATTTTTATCATTCTTATCTAGATTTGACACAGCCCCCATAACTACTTGCAGTCTGAATCTGCTGAAGCAAAGTGTTCTGACAAAGCAACAAATATTGTTTTGATGTACAGTAACTCTTGGCTTGAAGTCTATGAGAGAGAGGACCAGAGGAATGTCAGTCACTGTCATATTAGCAAGATTCTCATGTCAGTGGGTTTCCATCATATCACTGTCGCATGGCATTAGTACCCTACGCTGTGATTTGAAGTTAGCACAATACAACAGAGAAAGTGTTAATAATCCTCCACAGGGGTCTGTAATTGAGGTGGGGCTCAGACTGCTCTCTGGCAGTCCACATACTGGAAGGCAGGAGGCCAGCCTCACCAGAACTTGGAGTGTGGAAAAATACTGTAGCAATTTGCATAGGAACAGAAGATCAGTGAATGTGGTGGCACTCTGTGCCTCCTGCTAGAATACACTGTGGTACAATGGAGAAGCCCTGGTACATTGCGTACTCTCTAAGGAGAGTTCCCCAGAGTCCAGCAGACAAACAGGCTGATGGGGTATCAAAGAGAGTTTTCTGAAAAATGTTTTTTGTGGTGTGTTGTTTTAAGGTTTTTTTTAGGTTGGAGTGTGAGACTCAAGTATTAGAAATCCTCTCCCAGCGTATGTTTTAACCATTTATTTGGAGATTGCAGTAGTCCTGAAGTAGTTGGTAATCTGATTTTTATAAACTTCTGTAAATAGATCACTATTGCAAATGTGTTGTTACTAACCAGTACTTGAATCTGTAAAGAACCAGCACACTGGCTCAGAGCAATTTACCTCCTGAGATTGAGTCTAGAGTATGATGGGGAAGGAAAAAGCCCAATAGAAACTGAAAGGCAAGGGGGTTAAAATAGGGTGCAAAGATAAGTCGAATGTGCACCTAAAGACAAATCCTTTATGACCCTGTCTCTAATTAAAATAATAACTGGAATTAGGCACAGTGCTATCCACTTTCTATCTGTGATATTTGTGTCTGTAAGAATAAAGCTTTTTGTGGTGGGTGTGGGGGGGGGGGGCTTTAGAAGAAAAGATTTTAATCTTCCTTTGGTAGCTGGTGTTTCTGCTTTAGAACTGGTAAAAACCATATTTCTCTCTGCCTTGGAATACACATGCTAGTTGACAGTAAACAACTGTCCTTTAGCACTTCATGAAAGAAGAATAAAGTTTTTAAGAAAAGTTCCCCAGTTGATTGAAATAGTAATGTTAATAGACTGAGGTTGGGAATTGATGACTAATTGGGAGGAGTTGATCGCTCAAGGTGCATAAAGAAGCTGATAAATGCTGTGTTTAAAAAAAAAAAAAAAAAAAGAGCTTGTTATTGAGCATGCTTAGGGCTAGGAGAACACTTACTGTTCAAAGTGAATGCAATATTTTTTGCCAGTTCGTTATGCATGAGCACACAGTTCTTCCTCCTCCCTCTCCCCCTCCCCCCAGACAGCAGCTTTTCATGAAAGGTGTTTTTACTGAAAACTCAGAAAGCCTCTTTCTTGCAAAATGTGGTGGAGATGGTTCCCTGGAGGCCTAGAGAAATGAGCCGCAGGGATGGAAGCCCAGAACTCCCACTAAAAGGCCTAAAAGCACTTCACACTACAGCTAGCACTTGGGCCTCACACCACTCCATGTATGTCATTAGTCCCCTTTTGCAGCGGTAGAATCCAAAGGTGAGAGAGGGAAAGGAGCAAATTTTCTGTGATTACAAATAAGTTTTGTAAAAATTAGCAAATGTTGTTCACCCCCCCCCTCAAAAAAAATTGCTTCAAATATATCGCTCAGCTTGTCCTGAGAAACTGGTGAGTCATGGCTGAATGTGAAGTGGTCATTCCAGGTCAGTCCTAAAACATCAGTGTCAAAATTTTCATTAAGTGCCTGACTTTAGGCACTTGAAATCTATAATTAAGCACCAAATTAAGTGGCTGGATATTTTTTTCAAAGTTTCTCGGCATCCACAGATCCTCTTGGCTTGGAATTAGAGGCCTATATTTAATAATAATAATAATATTTAGGACTTTTCATCAGTAGATCTCCAGGTACTTTACAAAGGAGGTCAGTATCATTATCACCATTCTACAGATGGGAAAACTGAGGCACAGAGAAGGGAGGTGCCCATGGTCACCCAGCAAGCCAGAGCCAGGAGTAGATCCCAGATCTTCTGAATCTCAGTCTGGTGCTCTGTCCACCAGGTCACACTGAGACTTCTAGATTTGAATATCTTGACCACGGGTTACCTTTGCAGGTACTGCATAAAATCCCTTTACAATTTTCTCTTCTTCGAAGTGAATCCGCTACCGTCTCAGCTGAGCTTGCCCATCTTCAGTCCGTTGTTGCTCAGAGGCAGCTCATTGGGAAGAGAGCAGTTTCAGAATCTAGCAACTGATGCTCACAGACTCTCTTGGGGGGAGAAGAGCAGAATGACCATGCTGAGCAGGGGCCTCAACTGTGCCTCCATTCAGCTCTTTAGCCATTCACTGGCCAAATGCATTTCAGGGAGGGGAGCACTTACAGGGCTGCCTCTTCCTTCCCCCATTGCTGCTGCAATCATTATCAGATGGAAGGGGGGGGGCATGTCAAGTGGATGGGGCAGCAGAAGGAGTTGTGGACTCCAGAAAGATCAAAGATGGGGGGGGGGGGGAGATTGTATTTCCGTTTCCTTTGGCTACTGATTCAATTAAATAACACCTTTATTTGGATCCGAAGCCAAAAGAAACCCAGCCATAAAACCTCTGTCCCCAAAAATGTTTTGAATCTTCCCCCTGCTGAACCACATGCACACACAACCCAGACAAAAATGAAAATAAGTCCCTGGATGTGTTTATTGATTTTTGTACTATGACTTCAACATGTCTATTATTTAGTGAAGAAATAAATTTGTCTTTGACTCACTTTTATTTATAGTTATGGTGGTAGATGTGGGTCTTAAGAAGGAATTTGAAAGAGAAGGTCATGGGCTACTTGATCAACTCAGGCTCTTCATGGGTGGGTGGGAGGGAAATCACAGAGTAGATAGTTGTATATGAAGCAGTTGGCTTGTTGAGGTTGGCATCAGTGCCTGACTAAAGGGATTGGGGTTGATATAGTAGTTTGGTGTTCTGGAGAAGGGATATTTAGGTCCAAATCCATAAGGTATTTAGGCTCCAGTTTTCCATTGATTTCAAATACTTTTGTGGATCTGGGCCTTTGTGATTAAAGCCACTGAAGCGGGGCTTAGGAGACTAGGGTTCTGTTCTCAGCTGTCTCACAGTTTGCATGTGTGACCTTAGGCAAGTCATTTGATCTCTCTGCGGCTCGGTTCCCCATCTGTACAATGGGGATAATGCATCTTTTCGGTTACCTTTTGTTATCTTGTTTGTTTGGACTGAAAGCAGCTGGGGGCAGGGACTGTTTCGTACTATGCGTTTGTAGAGTGCCTAGCACAGTGGGCTCTGATCTGGGTTGAGGCGTCTGGCCGTACCATAATACCAAATAATACATTGAACTATCTATCTGAAATAATACCATGTGATCCAGTACTTCAGTGTGACTGAAACACAAATCCTCCTTACAAGGAGCCATTTAGATTAGGATAATACAGAAGATGGAATGTGCTAGTCCTGGCAAAAATGCCTGAAACATTTTTTTTAGGTATTCTCAAAAATGTGTAAATATTTAATTTACTGTTCATTGAGGGGGGGCGGGGGGAATGCTACTGTAGAATTAAACAAGTCCCAACACTCTTTGCCAACCTGCTGCTTGATTACAGCTACCTTTGGGGTGAAAAAGTAGCAACCGTTTAACAATCCAGAGCAATACCACACAATAGTTAAGGACAGAAAGTGAAGAAGAATACTTGAGCTGAGAGGTGAAAACATTATCTACTATCCATACAAAATTGGAGAAAACTAGGTAGGCAGAATTTCATTAACGGATTAACCAGACTAGAGTTTGGCTAGTCTGAGGCTAACACACAGCTCTGCCAAAGAGCTGTTCCACGTTTTCAAGACCACAGGTGGTGAGGACCTTAGTTTTATATCTCCTCTAAAAGACAGCATCTCCAGCAGCATAGAAATGCACCATTGGTTCAGAAAGGATTTGTAAGGCCATCTGTTGAACCATTAACGCTATTCCCTGCACCACCGTAGGTTTTCCTAGCCAAGTTCTGAGAAGACTCAACATGTCTCAGCCTGGAGCTATGACCAAATCACAGCCCAGTATGTTATTTTAGGCCATTGTAAACCCAGCAGTAATCCTCAATATGATCAGAAACTGCCATTTCAGTGATTCAAGTAGGAAAGCAAATATGAAAAGAATCAATTTCTTTGTCCTGGGCAAAACGTACATTCTTGCTACTGTTGTGTTGTGTGCAGGTTGGATTCCACCCCACAAGTGATTGCATCTAAGTCCCCATATATGGTACAAATATAATTGTCAGGGAACATGGTGACAACACAGTTGTCCCCTGACCTAGCTATGACACAGTTATAGGTTTTGATCCTGTACTTACTGAGGTCAATGGTAAAGCTGCAGTTGATTTCAGAAGTGCAGGATCAGGCCCCAGAGTTGTAGCATGGCTGGGACCTAACTGTGTCCCGGTAGCTGGGTCAGTCTTGACCATCTAAAGCTTTAGCTTAGTTAAATCACTTCCACTCTACACACGTTGATTATGCTGAAACTGTGTCCTCGGTTATATTTGTAGCGTGGCATATGTGAATCATTGGTGAAAATCTTTGGAATCAGTAGTGATATCTAAACACGCAGTATACCAATCCATGAGACAAAGCCTGCTGGGGTTTTTTGTTTTTTGTTTTTTGTTTTTTTTCTCTGATAATTCCCTTTGAAGTCAGAGAGAGTTTTTTCTTCAGTAAGGGCCGTGGGATTTGGCCCAATCAACAAAAGATAGTCATAGTCTATATTCAGTTGTCAGAGGGCAAGAATGGCCTTTCTGGTTAAAGAACTGCCCTGGGACTCAGGAGATCTGGCTGAGTTCCAGCTCTACCAGACACTCTGTGTGATGTTTGGCAAATTGCTTAATCTCTCTGTGCCTCAGTGGCCTATCATTAAAAAATGGACAACAATACTTCCTTTTCCTACCCTTTGTCTTGTCTATAAGATTGTAGGTTTTGGGGGGCAAGGACTGCCACTTACTGTGTGTATGTACAATGAGGCCGTGATCTCTTGTTGGGAGCGTTTATGTGCTGCGCTAATACAAATAATCTGTCCATCCTAATTGAATGGGGAGGGGAAAGAGGTTCTCTGAGAGCTCATTCTCAGCTGTCACACAGGAGTGTTTTTAAAACTAGCAATTTCGGGGGAGTGGTATAGAGAAAGGTTTGAAAAACTTTGGTGTGGGAAGGAAAGAGAAAGCTGTCAAAATCAGGAGATCACATAGGGGTAAGCAGGTGACTGAAAGTGGCGAGGGACCTTTACCTAAGGAAGTTAGTAAATATATTCAGAAGTTATAAAACAATGTACAAATGTCTGTAGATCACAGAAACCAAACAGACTTCTATTTTACTCCAGGACACAGGAAATGACCAGTCTTGGAAAGTGCATTTCCTTACGGAATTATTAAGGGAGTTTGGAACAGAAGTGTTAAATTGAATCTGGCATTTCTGTAGCCGAATCTGTTCCAGAATTTTGGACTGATTTGTGAAAGAGTATGATTTGGTAATGTTAAAATTGTTTTTTTTGAGGGGTGGGAACAGAGACACGCATGACTTCCTTGAACTCTCTCTTAATTTATTACGTGTTGTTAGAAACCCATTGTAATAGATACGGTTACACAAGACCATTAAAAGATCAATTCTGTTGAACTTGATGCCCTGCTGCTGGAAATGATCAAATGTTGCATTTGATCGGATTTGTGTGCGTGTATGTTGTTTTTAAGCCAACAAGTTCTGATAATTTAGGGTTTGTTTTCCACGTCTGTTTTGTATAACTTCATGGACTTAATAAAAATAAAGAACTCACTGTATTTCCTACTAAAGAAGTGGAACAGACATTACCATGGCATTTGAGTGCAGCAAGGTGAAAATAGAAATTTGTGTAGAAAAAAAAGATCAAACAAGCTGAAAAAAATCTAGAGGCCAATTTAACAGAATATTGAATTGGGAGCTGTCTACTCCCTTTAGTGATTGGGTTTTTTTTTTTTTTTTTTTTGAGAGAGAGAGAGAGAGAGACAGAGAGACAGAGATTGAGAAATAAGAGACCTTCACTTTTTAAAGCTGAGGGATGAGAGCGAAGTTTTGCAGTAGATGGAATGTTGCAGCCTCTGTGCTATATGTGCTTTTAAAACCCATCTCCATGATTTCTGGCTTAGGTTAAAATGGATAAAACTCAGTAAAACCCCACAGAAGGGGAAATTGGAGACTACAGACAAGCTTTTCAAACTGGGAAGCCTGGCACCTAAATCCACCCTTAGCACTGAAATAACTGGTGTGGTTTTGAAAGCTGTTGAGCAAACACAGCTTCCATTGAATTCAATGGATTCGGCACCTTTATAAAATCAGGCTACTAATTTTAGATTGGGATTTAGCTGCCTAGCCTTAGACCTCTAAACTTGAGAAGTTTGGCCTTCGGTTTTGTTAAGTATACAATGAAAATACACCAAATTTATGTATTGTATTTTATTTTATTTTTACACTATTAAATATAACTTGTGGAGAGGAGTCTAAGTCCTGAAGACACTTGCTCTGAGCTCATCCTTAAGAATAAGGAACTATGGAAGGGGCCCATTTTATATCATTACAGGAAGACCATTTTTTTGTTTGGTCCTGTTTTACTCCCAAAATATGATCCACGGTATACATAAAAATAAGCGCCAGAAACCTTTACCATCTCCTAATACGTGTTGTGAGAGGTTTTTTTAAAGTGTATTTTTTAAAATTACTGAACTAAAGGCAATTGATTGTGTTTTTAATTATGAAACTAACCCTAATCTCCACGTAGAGGAGTTTCCCTCTTTATATGGAGGAGAAGGTATAGTGAGGAAACAGTGCCAGGAGTTTTGAGGTTTAATGCTTATTAAAGTTTTAGTGGGTGGGAAAATTCAATCAATACATGTTGTTTAATGCACTGAAACTGGTGTTAGCTTTCACTAGCTGCACTGGAGAGTAGTTTTCATTTTGAAACTAGGACACTCGTAGTTGGAATGACAATTAATGCTGAGTGAATATGGTCCCAGTTGGAAGCCCATTTTTGAATAGAATGAAAACTCCCCCACCCCCAAACATTGGCTCCAGAGTGTAGTAGCTTCCGTTTTTAATTAGCAGGCCAGGCAAAATTTAGCTCATTGTGTCTTTCTCCTCCTTTGGCCCAGTGGATAGCATGGATTTCTCCATCTTGTTGTCAGGAGGCTGTTCTTTTTATTTTGCTTCGTTTTTGGTGCAGGGGGCTTTCAGGATGCTTAGGATTAAACTCATTGTTCTGGGGTATTTACAGCCAGCTGCCTGCATTAAATGAAGATTAGAGGAGCGCACATTAAAAGTGCAAGGAAACTCAGAGGAACTGGGATTTGGTATCTGCATAGCTGTGAATTGAAGGGGAAAGGTTGGGGCTTTATGGATGGTAGATTTTTCTGATGCCATGTGATCTCAAAGCCGACTCCATAAAGCATCACTAATAAATGCCCAGGCTGGTCCTGGCTGGGAGTGAAAAAGAAACTATGTTACAGCTCTATGAATCTTTGCTGTTGCAGTAACTGCCTCAGAAACAAAACTTTAGATTTAACTTCTCCATTTAGACCTGCTGAACTTTGCACTGTTTAAATGTTTGTCTCATGACACATCCAGAGCACTCACATGTAGACATTAACTAATTGTCAAAAGGCCTCTCTGAGGTAGGTAAGTCTCAGTATGCGGGAGATTAACTATTTTAGAAGGAGGTGGAGGAATTAAGGGAGGGAACGCAATAAAAATACCCCCAAACAGTCTTTAAAACTTTGCAACGTTTGCCTTTATAATGATGATGTACATGTTTGAAAGATTTTATAGCAAGGTTAAAAAAAAAATCTTGCATTTCCCTCCCTCTCCTACGCCTCTTGTACTACTTGTTCACTATTTAATTGCCTGAATCTTGTTGCAAGCTTCCCAAGAGCCTAGCCAGTATCCTTCGCAACAGCCCAGCTGTGTGGGCTGGTCCCGCAAAGGGAGTAAGGATGTTGTGGTTCTAGTCAAGGTTTGGATGCTGGGATGCTGAGGTTCTGTCACACCTCAGCAACAGGGTTCCTTACTGACCTTTGACAAGTATACGTCCTGCTCCCATAAAGATCAGTGACAAGACATCCATTACTCCAGTGGGAACAGAATCCAGTCCTTAACCACCCTGTGCCCTAATTTCCCTACCTGTGTTGTGCGTTTAATATTTACCTACTTTGTAGGGTTATTGAGAAGCTGAACCTGGCAATTGTTGCAAGGCCTTCTGAGAGCCTTGGGTATAAGGAGCGCAAATCAAAATACTAACAATACATGCAACATTGTGTTAGTGGCAGTCTCCTTTCCCCTTATGCTTAAAACGTGAGGGCAGGAGGCTGGTTGCTGCTTTTTCTTGTATTTATGCAGTTCAGCCTGCCTGTCAGTAGCTTCTCTCAGGTGCAGCAGGCTATTCAGTCTTGTTCCTCCTTGTCACTTTGTCAGTCTAGCTTCCCCCTGTAAACGGCTCAGATCTTGAGGAGAGACCCAGAATGTGCTAAGCATGTGTGTTGCCATCAGCTGTTAGCCAACTTTGGAATTTATTAAAATGCAGCCTGCAAGTCAAACATGGCCCAAAGAGTTCTAAAAGGTAGCTCTCTATTCCTTCATCTTTAATAGGGAGCTTCAATCCATGAGGGCTACAGGTCCCAGGTATAGAGCTCCATCTTGATCCAGCAGTCGTCTTCTTGGATCAAGGCGGTGCATTGCATTCTGGGGCTTGTAGTTTCCATGGGCTGTTTTGAGCAACTATTTCTGCAGTTCCAATTCAGGTAAAATGGGCACCTCACAACATCCTGTGTTTGCAAACACAAAATCCTATGTGTTTGCAACATCCGGTGTGTTGATTAATAAGTCAAGGATACTTCAAACCTGTTTTTAGAAAATGCTTCTGAATCATAATTGGGATAAAATCAAGGTTGGTCGTTGTCGTTTTCATTTAAGTTCTGTTTAAGGATCCCCACATTGTGAAACAAATGCAAACACTTTTGAGCAATATATAGTGCACCAGATTTTAAGACGAACTCCCCAATCACTGTGGCCCACTGCTTTTAAGAGAAAAACACAGAGCCCAAATCCTGCCCTCAATTCTGGACACGCAATAGCCATCGAAGTCCTGTGTCTAAGGGTAGATTTTAAATATTCCCAATTTGTTAGCTGTCTCTAGTTTAGTGTAATGAGACGTGTTTGACTTGCTACCTTATGAGAAAGGAGAGTAAATCTGAGCCAGAGTACGTCTAACTATTTTATGTGGGTTATTTTATTCCTTCTTCTGACTCGGTATCTCAATTAAGTGATTTAAGAAAACACGCCATTAAAAACAAAATACTGTAGAATCCTGATGAATCCTGTTTTCTACTTGGTTGATGAAACAGAAAGCTAATTGCTAGTAGTAAATCCATTCAAAGGAAGATAGGCGGGAGGGAGAAAAGTTAATATTACTCCTTGAATGCCATTTAATCTCTGAAACCTTTCATGCAGATGTAAATTAGGATTTGCACAACAGAGAGTCAACAGTGGTTCAATAGATGAGGCAGATTTGTAACATCTGCTTTTCCATCCTAGAAGCCCTTCAAATTCAGTATGACTGTATCCAGTCCAAACACTACTGATTTTTTCCCATCGATCCAAGTTTATAAAGAAAATCATATACAAACAAAACAAAACCTGCTTATCATTTTTAATTACATTTAATGTTGTTTGTTTTTTTCATTAAGTCTTTACTAAGAGGACTAACATTTTTCTAAATACAGTTGTGGTAATATGATGGCAGTTAATCTGTTTGCTTTTTTTAAGTAAAAGAACATTAATTTCTTAGGAAGAAACCTACGCCAGTAACCGTTCCAGAGTATGGAGGCTCCCATAGTGATAAACTGTTTTATACTGCAGTGGTTCTCACTATTATTTTGAAATGCATTTAAAGCTTTTTAAAAACAAAAAACCACAAACTACTGCTGAAAGATGAAATTGCTTCTTCAAAAGACTAAGGTCACGTGTTTGCAAACTTGGTTTCCTAAAGTCAGGCCCCTAGATTGCTGTTTAGGCACCTATACATCTAACCTGATTTTTTTTCAATAGTGAGGAGCACCCAGGAGTTCCCGTTGACTTCAGTCAGGCAGCTGGGTGCCCATTGCTTCTGTGAATCAGGCCACTTCAGTGTTCTACTGTAGATGCCTGTGATTGTCAGGAATGTTGGGCAACCCCCAATCTCTGTTCTTGTTGCCTGTGAAAATCAGACCACATACCTGGATTTAGGTGAATAACTAGCGAGGAGGGATAGCTCATTGGTTTGAGCATTGGCCTGCTAAACCCAGGGTTGTGAGTTCAATCCTCGAGGGGGCCATTTAGGGATCTGGGGCAAAATCAGTACTTGGTCCTGCTAGTGAAGGCAGGGGGCTGGACTTAATGACCTCTCAAGGTCCCTTCCAGTTCTAGGAGATAGGATATCTCCATTTATTTAATCTGCATTATAAACTTGGGCAACCAGTTTTGTGAATTTTGGCCTTTCATCATTTGAAGAATTTGTCTTCTTTCATCTGATCTCAGTCTTTTTTTAAAAGATTTTAAATAGATTGCAGAATAGTACTGAGAGGTAGCACCCTTTTGTTATTAAAGAAGCAAACAGTTTTTTGCCCTAGTAGTTTCTGAACTCCTGAACAATTACTGATCTTTGTTTCTTTCATAGAAGCTAATGCAAACACCTACCTAGTGAAACATCCCAGATGGCATTGTTATCTGAAAGAAAAGACACTGTTTTTCTTGGGTCAACACTGGTTACAGTCTGACACTGTGGAAAAATGATCCATGAAGGTTGAGAACTGTGCATTGACTTTTTTTTCTCCATTTGTCAAAGATCTTACACAGAAAGCAACAAAATTGGTTTTGCCTGACAACACTGATCATTTGATTCCTAACACATGTTGGCTCATTTATGTAGCCATTATATTAAGTCTGTAATGGCATTTTCAACAAGGCACCACTGCTTCATTGGCATTATAATATGAAATCTATGTAATGTGATCTCTGCAAAGCAGTATAAATATCTCAGGGCGGTGATAGTCTATCTGAGCCACGTTATCCTTGGGAGCATTGAGCAAAAGGACTGGAGTTGTTGGGATCACAGCAGCCAGAAGCAGAGTGGGGAGATTTTGTGTTCTGTAAAGTTGGAGAGCACTGCAGAATAATCTCATCATGATAGCCTGACATTGTTTGGTGACATTTCATCAACATTTGATGTTTGCTGCCCTGGATCAACTCCCCCACTCACTGCAAGGGTCATTCCCTTGAACCTTATCTTTACTGACAAGATGTGCTTTATAAACAAGCAATCCCACGATCTTAATTGTAACTGTTGCTCTCCCTTTCACCTCCCCTCGGTTTCTGGGTTACCACTTTTATTGTGATGTCTGGATGTAGATTGGGAGCTGCTTGGTGCAGGATCTGTTTCTTCTCCATGTTCTGTGACATGCCCAACACACTTCACTCACCCACCTAGAAACATAATCATTCAGTATCTCCACGCTAACATGGCAATGCAGTGTTCATGTCGCTCTGTATCTCTGATTGATGAGAACCTTGGATGTCCTTGCTTTGGGGAGTGTGGCTAGATCTTAACATACGCAGGTAGTGAGCGGGTTTATAATAGAAGGAGGAAGGAAGAATAGCAGGAGCACAATCAGGTAACACAAGAGTTCACCTGGTTCTGTTCTCTCTGACTCTGATTTTGATGCTACTGTAACTTCCTTGACTTCATGGAGTTACTCCTGACTTCCTCTGCCAGGAGATGGGAATTGGAATCTGGACCCATGGATTCAGTGCTCAGCTGTGTCTATTAGCTTCTGCCCTTAGCTGGGTGGGGAGAGACTCATAGCTATTTGAGACTTCCTGATCCTGGAGCTTGCCAGAGCTGCTCTAAATTTTTTCAGTAGAGTTATGGCCCTCGCGGGACCAACTGCCAGCTGGGGATGGCTAGAACATGGTGGTTCATTTGGCCACATCCCCTTCCTGGAACTACCCTTACAGGCCCTATATGCTGGGGAAGGCAGAGGAGCTAGCTATATCAGCTCTATGTCACACAGCCCCCACACCCCCCGGGCAAAGTCTGCTGTGATGCAGAGGGCTGAGTGGGCCTTAGAGCTGTGTTCCCATAGCTCCACAGAGTCATCTGTATAATTTTGAGCTCAGTTCCCATGGAGTGATCATAAATTAACTTTAACAGGAGAGCATACCTTGCATAGTTTGTATTCTAGGTGAAAGGTGGTTGGAGCAGGTTAGCCTGCAGGTAACAAGGTGTGTTCTTCACAATACCGAATTAATCAAACACTTTGATAAGATTGTGGAGTGACTGTCTTTTTGTGTGAGGCTTCATGTGCAGTCTGAAATACGTGAACCTTAAATAGAAAGGCGGTGCAGATGACAAGAGGACTGACAATTCCATAATGTGACTTCCTTGACTTCAGTGGAGTTTCAGCAGGAATAAATTAAGTTCAACCTATGTAGCTTTCCCCCCTAAGACATAAATAGCTTTCAGTCAGTATAATGAGAAAAACCACAGGAAATGGTAGAACTCAGCATGCCTTCTATTCAGAATTTTTTTTAACCTGTGTCTTTTAGAACAAAAATTTCCTCCAACCTTTGATTCACAAGTAGACGTCTGAATGAGGGAAGCAAAGATGTTTGAAGTGAAGGTTGAAAGTGTGTCCTGTGGTACCTGGATATTTTGCCACATAGAAGTTATATATTGAGTCAATGAGTGCTGTGGACAGATAATTATGACCCCTATTAACCCTTGTATGGAAGTCACCCTAAGAGAAGGGAAGTCAAATCTCAAGTCTGATGGAATAAACTGATTACCCAACAGAGTAAGGATGGTCTGGTGGGTAAGGAACTGGGCTGAGGTGCAAGGGATCTGTCTTCTATTCCCATCTCTGCCATAGGCTTCCTGTAAGACCCTGGGGAAATTATTTATTTAATTTCTCTATGCCTTAGTTTCTCTACCTGTAAAATAGGGATAATACTTCCTTACCGCATGGGGATGTGATGAGGTTAAATTCATTGCTAGTTTTGGGGTGATGAGATTCTGTGAAGATATGGGCCATCTAAGTATATACGCACACATTTCCTTACTTCTAGCTTCACACTATTGGCCAAGTACTATATGGGTGTAATCATCTTCCTCTAGAAACAGGACACCACACTCAATAGGCAGATGGTCTGATGCTGTATTTTACTCCCATGTTCCTACCTAATATGTTGTCACAACAGATTTGTCATGATAAAATATAGTTGCTGAATTAAGTAGTAGTAGTATCTGTCTGTAGAATTAAAATGAAGTAAGGGATAGATATAGTGTTATTACCACTGTGCTTATTAAAATCTTGCATGTTACCTGCCCAGTTTTCAAAGAGTAAAATATCCATTTGAAAGTAAAATAGCAGAATCACTTAGTCCCTTGTTACTTAGGACCTGTAAAATGATCTTGTAAAACATCGTTGTCGGGTTAAGAGGTTTAGGTGCATGACCGAGAGAGAGACCATTCTAACTGAACTGCTGCAGTTTAAAAACGACTGCATGAGTTAAAAAAAAATTGTTTCCAGGTTCATCCCAAACTGAGTTTTGATGCCTAAGAGGAGTAGACATCTGATGGAAATACTGGCGTACTTAAACATTGGAACTAAAAACCACACAGAAATTATTGCTATGGATGAGCCAAGCAACTAGGGAGATATGAAGTATCTTATAAGTGAATGCACGCACAGTCATTTGCAAGAGTTGAGCCAGTTGCTTTTTATTGTAGAAGACATTTCTTTATTAGCTCTTGTGGTATTTTTTTTTTTTTTTTTTAATTCTAACTAGTCTGAAAATTGCATCTTTTCTCTAACAAATTTGCTACAAGGTCTTTCTAGCAGTGACATGCATTACTGCAAGAGCTGATCTTCATTAGAAGTGCCTCTTGGTAATTCTCTGCTCATTACTGCTTGGATAAACTAATAAATGGTTGAATTTTAGTCATATCATGGGAGTCCAAAACCTAAATTACCTCCTCCTTTATAAGAACCTATTAAAGCTTCATACTCATTAATTCTAGCACTGTTGGCAAGTGACATATAGGCTCCCATAACCCTGGTGATAATTTATACCTCTGAAAATATTTGTTTGTAACTGTCTATGGATTTTGAAGAAACAGTGTTAGGTCATTTAAGTAAATTAATTTTTTTTTTCTTTTGAGGGAGGAGTTTTATGACCTAATTATAATAGAAATAGTTCATGAAAGTTTTTGAAAGAAAGGGCATTGAAAATGGTATTCTCTTTGGATTGGGGATGGTCTTGTGGTTAAGGCACTGGACTGGGACAAAAGGGATCTGAATTCATTTTCTGGCTGTGCCCACAAGCTTCCGCTTTGACCTTGGGCAAGTCACTCAGAGTCGTACCGTTTAAGGTCAGAAGAGACTACCACATCATCTATTCAGTTTGGCCTCCTGTATATCATAGGGATAGGCCACCAACACTTCCCAGCACCCGCACGCTAAACCCAGCTGCGCTTCAGTGTCTCATCTGTGAAACACTTCCAGTCTCCCATGCTTGTCTTTTCTTGTTTCAATTATAAGCTCCTTGTGGCAGGGGTTGTCTCTCTTACTGTGTTTGGCTGCAGTCACTATTGGGACCTCTAGGCCCTACCATAGTACAAATAAATAACTATAGTAACAGATGTTGCAAGATTAGAGAGCCCGGAATGATTATTTTGACAGATCCCAAAGTTGTGCTAGGCACTTCACAGGAGAGAAGACCAGAGAAACTGCCCAAAATGGCATGTAGCCGATCTGCGACTGCCAGTAGTAAATATCTCTAACGATTGACACTAGATGGGGAAGCCTCTGAGTTACACCTCTATCTCGATATAACGCTGTCCTCGGGAGCCAAAAAATCTTACCGCGTTATAGGTGAAACCACGTTATATCGAATTTGCTTTGATCCACCGGAGTGCGCACCCCCCCCACCCCCGAAGCACTGCTTTACCGCATTATATCTGAATTCGTGTTATATCGGGTCGCGTTATATCAGGGTAGAGGTGTACTACAAAGAATTCTTTGCCAAGTGTTTGTCTGGTGGTGTTGCCCACATGCTCAGGGTGTAACTGATGACCATATTTGGTATCGGGAAAGGAACTTTCACCCAGGTCAGATTGACAGAGACCACCTGGGGAAGGGGTGGGTTTTGCCTTCCTTGGCAGCATGGGGCACGGGTCACTTGCAGGTTTAAACTAGTGTAAATGGTGGATTCTCTGTAACTTGAAGTCTTTAAACCATGATTTGAGGACTTCAGTAACTCAGCCAGAGGTTAGGGATCTAATGCTGGAGCGGGTGGGTGAGGTTCTGTGGCCTGTGCAGGACATCGGATTAGATCAGGGGTCGGCAATGTTCGGCACGCGGCTCACCAGGGTAAGCACCCTAGCGGGCCGGGCCAGTTTATTTACCTGCTGACGCGGCAGGTTCGGCCGATCGCAGCCCCCACTCGCCGCGGTTCGCCGTCCTGGTCCAATGGGGGCGGCGGGAAGCGGCGTGGGCCGAGGGATGTGCTGGCCGCGGCTTCCCACCGCCCCCATTGGCCCGGGACAGTGAACCACGGCCATTGGGAGCCGTGATCGGCCGAATCTGCTGCGTCAGCAGGTAAATAAAGCTGGCCCGGCCCGCTAGGGTGCTTACCCTGACGAGCCGCGTGCCGAACGTTGCTGACCCCTGGATTAGATGATCACGATTATCTCTTCTGGCCTTAAAGTCTGAGTCTATAAGCAAACTAGAAAAGAAGCCTAGAAAAACAGACCTGTCTATTTTCCATTGTCCCTATGGATTAATAAAATGTGTATAGATAGATAGATATAGCTAAGTAACTCAGTTGAGATCCAGTAGGGCAGCATTGTAGGGGGAAGGGCAAGGTACCATCCTAACAACCCTCACCAAAACAAAGCTGTCAGAAATGACGGATGACGGTGCTGTGGCCACAGCAGAGACCTTAGAGCCCAGCTGTTGCCAGTCCAGAGCGTAGAGTAAATGTGTCCTTTATTACAGTAACCCCAAAATGACTTTTGTAAAAAGAGTTTGTCACTTTGTCATGAAACAGTTTCATTGTCACTTTGTCATGAAACAGTTTCATTATCACTTTAAAAGGGAGGCTTATTTTTAAATGGCTGTTCCATTCAGTGCAGCGTGCATTTGTCTGGGCTTGTTCCCGTTTGGTGAATTTATGATATAAAAGCCAAAATATACAAGTCTTGATCACTTGGCAAACAACTTGGGTAAAACCATGTATTTTATATGGATGAATTGTGCAGCTGCATGGGGTTTGTTTTCTAATGGATTAAAATAGCAAGAACTTCCATCAAGGTCAATAGACAAAGAACAGTACTGAGGCTTGCAAGTGTGAAGCTATATATGGGGTCCTTACATTGCAGGCCAGAAGTTAGCGCTATTGAAGTAATACTCAGGTTGTGGTGCAAACCAGCAAAACCAAGGAAATTCATAGTTAAAACGGAAAAGCTATCTTTAACTGGCTAGCAGTGTTTCTTTTCCTCAGCTGTGTTCTTCCCAGGGATCTCGCAGGTCTGATGTCAGGGAGGAGTTTCCCCACAAAACTGTTGTTCAGTGGGAAACTGGGTTTTTGACCAAACGAAATTTTTCATGCGAAGTGTGTGCTTTCTGCAGAAACTTAGTTTTTTTCATCAAAATACTGAACATTTGAAAACTGAAATATTTCAGTTTGTGAATGTTGCTGCAGTACCTCTTGGGGATTCTGGTTTGGTTGCCTCATATTCACATTTTCCTCTATGGGCCAGGCTCCCAGCCAGATGACATCTCCCATGAGGGGCTATGGCCAATGACTCACATGATGTACCATCTCCCGCTCCAAGAGCGGAGACTATGGTGCATCATGGATATGTAGTCTGAGCACGAAGCCTATAAAGAAGAATGGGAACATGAGGCACCTGACCTACAACTTCCATAAAACTGAGCAGCACTTAAATTTATAAGTATTTAAGTTTATGGCTGAAATATTTTGGTATTCAAATTTCCATTGAACATGAAAAATATCCAGGGGAGGCCAATTTTTTGACCAGCTCTAATCATAACACTTAATTGCCACAGGACAACCTAAAGATACAGGCCCAGATCTTCAGCTAGTGTCAACTGGTTTAGCTGCAGTGAGGACACCAGCTCCACTTACAAATCCAGACCTGAACTTCCTCAGATCTGGACAAGGATCTGAAGCTGAGCCAAATTTAAGGTGTATTTGAATCATAGGTTTGGACCCATCTTCTTTGAATGGTTCCATTGAAGTCAGTGGGAGTGTTGCAATTGACATCAGCAGGGCCAGGGTTTCACCTCGAGATTCAGTGGCAGTTTACTGATTCTTCTAATTAATCGGTATAAACTGGGAGTAACTCTGTTGAAGTAAATAGTTACACCAGTGTAAAATCAATGCCAGTGCAAAATCAGGCCCTGGAATTGCAGTCTCAATGTGTATGTATAACTGTTGTTAAAGTTGATGGAAGTTAAACAAACAGCTTACCTATGAGAAGCATCTAGGCTTTAAGCTTATTTTCTTTTGTCACCGTCTCATAAAATTAAACACAACAGCATCTACTACAGTAACTGCCCATTATGCTGCAGCATTGTTGCCACAAGCTCTTGTGTTTCAGAACACCATGATTGACTATAGATACCGTGTGTCCAGCCTTAGGTTTGTTTTGTCTG
Source organism: Chrysemys picta bellii (assembly GCF_011386835.1). Classification (NCBI taxonomy): domain Eukaryota; kingdom Metazoa; phylum Chordata; order Testudines; family Emydidae; genus Chrysemys; species Chrysemys picta. The sequence continues at coordinate 125,594,245 of NC_088795.1, read as the reverse complement.
TGCAGCTCCTGGCTGGCTGGATAGATAAAATTCTGCTCCGTTTTGAATGCAGGGGCTATTTCAGAGCTACTGAATGGGTTGGTTAACGTTAACTTTAAAAACTCCTCCTGCCCCTTGTCCTCTGTCCAACCTTCTCTCCTGGAGTCTCCTTCACCCATTCTGTGTGCACCATCACACCACCTCATATTTCTGAAACAAAGTCTCCATTAAGGTCCATGTGTTCCATGAAGCATTCCAGTGGTACTAACCATATGCCAGTCTGTGTGTGTTCTACATTGTAAAGTATGACCACGGTAAGGGCCAAATCCTTAGTCACGTGAGTATCCCCGTTGAAATCTGTGCAGCGACTCTCAGGGGACTAGGATTTGGACTCTGGACCATGAGCCCTTCAAGTCAGGGACTTATTTGTTTGCCCCAGCCCACCCAGCATGCAGCATCGTATGTGGTTATGACTCCACATAAGAATATAGCCTCACTGCACTGCATTTTGTAGGCTATCCCACATTTTGGCCATTTTTCTGGCTTTTTCCTGCCTCAAGAAGGAGTGGAGACAGCCTCTCTAGCCCTGCCAGAAAGCAAGCTGTACAATGGCGCTGTGTGTGCATGACTGCGATTCTTGTGATTTTTATTTATTTTATTATTATTTTTTGCCTTCCTGCTTGCTGGGGGATCAGGAGGAGGGCAGCGCTTAATTCTGACAAGCAGCAGGAATGGGAAGTTCTGGGAAGAGGAGAACAGCAGGAGTAGAGCTTAGATAACTTGCTGTGGAGATGCCCCCATGTTTCCCCTTCCCAGAGGGGAAGAGACGCATGGTGGCTTATAAAGTGTTTTGAAGTGAAAGATCATACATTAGCATAAGGGGTGAAGTCTTGCCCCTCTTGCAGTCTGTGAGAGCTTTGACATTGATTTCACTAGGGCCAGGATTTCACCCTAGATATTAACCTTGGGTTATCCATTTGCCATAAGATACACAAATAAGGGAGCCAAAATCATCCTCCCTCATGAACTATTTGTCTTTTCTTTAAAAAACAAAACAAAAACCACCTGAATTTAAAATTGGCCAAAATAACATGTTGTTTAATTGAAGAAAGAGAAACAAAGCCCTAGGCCTGATACCTAATGTAGTGAGCTTCAGCTTACAGAAAATGACTGTAGCTGAATTACAAACCTCAAAAAGACGGAAGGCTTTGTAGTGGCAATGCTGACACAATGCCAAAAAAAAAAAACCGAACACCCAACCCCAAAAGGCCCAATCCTGCCTAGTCCTGCTTCAGTCCTGTTGACCTTTGGCATATTGCAATGTGAGGCTCTAGGGAACAAGTTGTAAACCTGGTGGCAGCAATTCCAGAACCATTTATTTCACTGACAGCACCTACTGGTTTCATACTGCAACCTTGTTTGAATTTCATTCACTTCGTTGATCCTACTCACAGTGAGTAAAGCAAGCAGGGTTTGGTGCCAAGTCAGTACCTCTAAGTGAGCTATTAAAGTACCAGCAGTCCTCAACGTTATGACGTTTGAGTTACGACAAATGGCACTTCGGACGTTTATAAATTGTCATTGTGTTTCGACTTTACGACATTGGTTTTGACTTTACAACGCTCGATCCGACATTGTTCCTATGGGAAATTCGCGTTATGACATTTTCGACTTAAGATGCAATTTTCAGGAACCAATTGTGTCGTAAGTCCAAGGACTGCCTGTACTCGGTCTAAACAGCACCTGTACGGTGCTGAATGCTGTTATCTGACTAAGGTAAACCATTGCTTGTCACCAGTTGATGGCATTTCTGCAGTTTTCATCTCTTGGCTCCTATGTGCATGAAATTAGCAAGGATATAGGTGCCATGGCTGCTGTCATCAGTCATGCCAGGCTCTTTCATCAGTGTTTGATGCCTGCTTTATTTAGTTATTTTTTCTTCTCCATCACAGAATATCTGGGGAGCGAGACTGCCTTTCTGGAGGAATTGGTGTTTGGAAGTGGAGATACCATTGAACTTTCCTGTAACACCCAGGGCTCTTCTATGTCAGTTTTCTGGTTCAAAGATGGCATTGGGATTGCACCGACCAACAGAACTCATATTGGACAAAAACTGTTGAAGATCATTAATGTGTCATATGATGACTCTGGGCTATACAGTTGCAAGCCACGGCATTCCAGTGAGGTTCTAGGTAACTTTACAGTCAGAGTAACAGGTGAGTGCTGTAATGTACATTTTTTGTTTTGTTTTGTTTTTTATTCTTGCTTCTACAGATGGCCAACACAGCTGGTGTTCTGCATTCATTCTCTATGTTCTGCAGGCTTCTACATGATCTCTCAATTTTTGGCAAAGTCAAAGTAGGCAAAAGTAGAAACTTCTGTGTGGAGTGTAAGATTCTGGAGATTCATATCATGGGAGCTTTGGAAATGCTGTTATACAGATTAAAACCAAAATCCCCCTGAATGCTTATAGATATTTAATTCACAGTACTTGGTAAAGTACCTTAAATGATACACACCCTTTTGAGGTATTTTATGGATGGGTAAACTGAGGCTCACTGAGGTTAAGTGACTTGTTTTCAGGGTCACGGGGCAAGTCAGTGGCAAAGTCAGGAATAGAACTCAGGAGTCCTGACTACTAATCCCCAGTTCTAGCTGATAGACAGTACTTCCTCCCTAACCACATGACGTAATTTTGCAGATTAATTTTAGAAATACCATTTTTGTACACGATCCATTTGGGAATCTGGTACTTAATCTTAGGGCATTAAATTTATTACTACATCCTTCTTGCGCTAATGTTGGCACACAGGGTGGAAACACAGACTTTCACGGATTCTGTAGTCATAAGGGACATCGAGATAATCTAATCTTACCTCCTGTATAGCACAGGCCATAGAACGTCCCCAAAATAATTCCAAGAGCAGATCTTTTAGAAAAACATCCTATCTTGATTTTAAAAATTGCCAGTGATGGAGAATCCACCACAACCCTCGGTAAATTGTTCCAGCCGTTAATTACTCTCACTGTTAAAAATGTATATCTTATTCCCTCTGGCCCCTTCCATCCCTCTGTCATTAACTGCTGTTTCCATCTGCTCTGTGGTGTTGTGATGGACTGTTTTGCCCTTCCTGCTAAGCGTTCTTCATAACATTTCTCTTGGGCGCCCTCATTTCCTCACACCAGTTGGTTTCCACTTGACAGCTTCATGTGGAGTCTGTGTGTTGACATCCAGAGTACGTGCCCCAAATATGTGCAGTGTCCCCTTCTCATTCTAGTGGAAATGGACTCCTGGTTTTTAATGGCATTAAATGGAACATATCAAAACTTTCAAATAAGTATGTATCAATGAAACAGCTACTGTCATTTGCCTAACCTTTTTAGCATGATTAAGATAATTAGGGCTGGATGACCATACACTGCTCCAAACATAGATTACTGAACTCCAGGGTGCCAGAATGTCTCAGTTTCTGACAAGTAATTAGTAGATAATTAGCTAAGAACACCCATCATTATTGAAAACTGCTGGACAGGTGGTTGAATAAACATCAGTGTCATTAGTTGATAATAATCCTGATTTAAATAGATTAAGGCAGTGGTTCTCAAACTTTTGTATTAGTGACCTCTTTTCGTACAGCAAGCCTCTGAGTGTGACCCCCATATAAATTAAAAACACATTTTGTACATTTAACGCCATTATAAATGCTGGAGGCAAAGCAACATCTGGGGGTGGAGGTAACATCTCATGACCCCCCATGTAATAACCTCATGACCTTCTGGGGGTCATGACCCCCAGTTTGAGAACCCCTGATTTTCAAAGTATCTACTGATTTTTGGGTCACCTAGGTTCAAAGTGCCCATATCTCTGTTTATTTCCTTTGGAGTTTTGAGTGCCAAGCATTTCGATAAACTAGACCCTGGGCCCAGATCCTCCAAGGTATTTAGGTGCCTAAAATACCTTTTACGGATATTGGCCTGGATGTCTCAAATTGGACACTCAAAAATGGAGGCACCCACTTTTGAAAATTTGTCCCTAACCTTTTACAGTACCAAGTCATTCTTCCCCTCACCCGAAGTGATAACCAAACAGATGTAGTCTGGAGACATACACTCAGTCCCATCACAGGGGGTTCAAAGCTGGAACATGATACAAATAGTGAAATCCAAATTGTTTAAGGAAAAAGACATTTTCAGTGAATCTTGACAAACATCTGATTTTAATTGAACGTTATTGGAGATCACTGTGAACATTTCAGGGTCATATCAATTAAATAGTTAAAGAAGTATTTGGCCTTAGAGATTTTCTTTAACTAGGTGCGATTATTGGGAATAGGGAACTTCAGGTTGTTAGAAACGTTTGTATCTTTTTTTTTTTTTAAAGTGACATTAAAATGCTTTTGAGTTCAAGGAGCAACAGAGGCAGGAAAGGGCAGCTGGCTATACAATCAAGTGAAACAGCTGTCAGACCAAAAAGTGGTAAAGTGAGAAATTGTTTTTAATAGTGGAAAGACTGATAATCTTGTGCTTTTAAAAGTTTAAGCCCCTGTGTTTTTCTTCTTGGCTAATAATAGCTAATAACAGCTTGAGAGCAAGTGAGTAACCTGAACCACCATTCTGCCAGTATTATGCATCTTTGATTCTGTTAGCTCAGTGTCATTACAACCAAAGTGCTGCTAATGTGGGAGTTTCAGTTTTAGCTGTCAGCCATGTTTGGTTTAAACTTTGAAGCCTTTGCATTGGGTGGCACTAGTGGCGCCTGTTATATTCGCTTATGTTTCTTCATAATTATTAGTGATTGCTTAGCATTCAACTCCAAGAGTGAGACTGTAATCTGAGAGTGGGGTTTACATTCCTGCATTTTAAAAGTAACACCAGGGTTAGTTAGAATTCCTTAGATATCTAAATATTTGTTCGCTAAGATTATGTGCCATAATTACTTGGAGTTACACTGGTATTGGTAGTAACAAACTGGAGTTTACTCTGTAACTGAGCAAAAGTAGGTCCTTTAAATTTATAGACATGCATATTAAAATTTCCATTTAATAAATGGTACAGGTACCTAGTGTCTCTTTGAGAAAGAGCTTCCTTCTTAATGATGCTTCCACGCCCTCGTTAGATTTACTCAGGAGGACCAAATTACTATGTTAATGTCCATCCCTTTCGGAGTAACAAAGTTCAACAAACAGTTCCTAGATCTGTTGTCAGGTCTCTGGCCCCTGACGCTGCTCATGCCGCTTTGCCAGTGGTGGGTAGGGGAACCCAGGCACTCCCCTCTACACTGGGTTCCAGCCCAGGGACCCTATAACTGTCAGCCATGGTTTACATAGTCCCCTTGCCAGTGTTTCCCTGGGCCTCTTCCTACCCAGCCTTTCTTCCCACAACTTCCCTGGGTTGACCCTTCTTTCAGGGCTAGGATCCCAGGGTTTATTCTCCCCTCCCGGTTTCTTCCCCTGTTCCTAGAGAGAGTGACTGCGCACTCTCTCCCTGCAGCTCTCTTCTGCTTTTAACTTTCTGGCTTTGTACTAACCAGCTTGCTCCTGCTCACCTGGGCTTCATGATCAGTTAAGCCTGGTTTTCCTTCCAGGTGCAGCCAGGTACCATAATTGGCCTCTCAGGTCCATATTAACCCTTTCTGGGCCTGTGTGAGGCGTACACCCTCCATCACAAGGAGTAAAATGAATCAGGTTTTTCATTAAGGTGGTTTGGAAATCAGGTTCAAAGTTATTGCCTTGTACCGTAAAGGTTAATTAAAGAATAGATTTGTGTATGAATAGACTTGGAACCTTTTAAGCGTGGCCTTTAAAACACAGGACCCTGGGTGTGGGTGGTATTCAGCAGTTCACTAGTTAAGAAGGGATAGCCCCATTTTCTTTCTGCAAACAGTAATGCTTACATCCGTCTTAAAATAAACAAATCTTCAGAATTGATCCTGCATGCCAATTATTGACACTCCAGTTCTGCAATCCTCCCATGCACAGAACTGCCCTTGGAGCTGATGGGTGAGTGGAGTCCTGGCAGGACAGGATCTCAGGTTACTTGCTCTTTTCTCACAGTACCAAAATGCAGCTTTTGAAAACCCCAGGCCAAGATTTTCAAAAATGGGTGCCTAATGCTAAGGTCCTGTTATCATATTTAGGCACTGACACAAGTGACCTGGTTTTTCAAAAGTAGTGTGTGCCCAGCAGCTCCCATAGAATTCAGTTCCAGTCTGGAACTCTCAGCACTTCTGAATTCAGTCCACTTCTTTAGGCACCTGAATATGAATGTAGTCTCCTAACTTTAGATACCCATTTTTAAAACCTTGATTCTAGTCTTTCTGAACAGACTCAGCATTGTGAGTAAGATGAGACAGACCCTTTCTTTCTGTAGGTAATAACACTTACCCTGAGAGGAAAGGAAAACACCATCCACAAAATCTGTTTGATTTCTTGTCAAAGTATAGTATTTAATTAAAAATGTGCTCCCCCTTTCCCCCCCTCCCCCCCCCCCCCAGTTTAGACTGGTATATTTTAAAGCATATAAATATTATAATCATGCATGCCAAAATAAGGATTACCAAACCTCATGCTTTCAAGATGCAGGGTCAGGAAGGATTTTACCCCTTCCCCCTCCCTTGTGCAGCAGTGCACGTTTGGTCATGTTCTTGCCTTCATCAGGGTCTGTAGCAGATGTTGTCAAAAGCCCCAGTTCAGCAAAGCACTCAAGCACATGCAAAACTTTCACCAAGTCCCATGGGATTTTAGTGGGACTTAAGTCCTGGGGCTTAGACACATGCTGAAAGTTGTGCACGTGCTTAAATGAATCTGGGCCAAAGACAGGATGTTAGGTATGATGCCCCCCCCCGTAATCTAATGCAATATGGTAACGCCTGTGTTTCTATACAGTGAATATTTCTGCAGGTCTCTCCAGATTCTGTAGAACAGTAATACCTCTGTTAGCTTTTTCACTGTATTTATCAGTCAGCTGGATAGAAGACGATACAGAAATTGCAAGAGCTCATCTTGTAACAAAGGATATTCTGCCTGACTTTGGCTAAATTGGATGCATTACATTTCTGGCCACATGTTGAACATTCATAGAATTTCCTACTGCCTAAAAATCTACTGCCAATTTCTTTTACGGCTGTATCAAAATGTAAAAGCAGCTGCATAATATTATGCCTTTTTTATATTTACTGGCGATTATTTAAAGTAAGAGGCAATGAATAATGCTAAGCCTTACAAACAGGCTTCAGGGTATAATTTTATTGATTGGTGGTTTCTAAACAAACAGTAGCCACTCAGGAAAAAAGAACTAACAACCTTAGTAGATAGCTCAATAAATGCAAACATGGTGTTAGGCGGTGTGAAATGACAGGTGAATACAGAAAATAGTATAAAGACATTACATATTAGTGATATGCACTCACCTGGCATGTGCTGGTTTGGTCTCAAAAAGAATATATCCCATTGCTGAAAGGATATAACCAAAAAAGAAGAGATCCAGAGAAGGGTAGTGAAAGTGTCTAGAAGCATGGAGAACTTGGATATGAGGAGAGATTTTTGAAAGATTGGGGTTGTGTGGCTTAGAGAGGAGCTAACAAGAGGGTTAGTCCGTCGTTGTTATGGGGGTTTTTACATCTGAAATATCTGATCCTGGCCATTATTGGATGTGGGGTATTGGAGTAGCGGAGAATTGGTTGGATCTGGTATGACCATCTCAGTGTTAGTCAACTGTGTGATTGGGGGAGTGAGGAGGTAAAGTGCCTCATTGGGCCTCACACCCGCAAGGTGCAGTGGCTCCCTTACATGATACCACCCAGAGGCGGCGTGTGACCTCACGTCTCCCCTCCCCCCCCCCCCCCGCCCCCCATTTTTGCCTTCCATTTGGCCCTGCTCCCTGAAGTGCTGATGTAGCAGGGCAGAGCCCACCCACTCCCATGCTGTCTCTAGCTCCTCACCCCAAGAGTTACACGTCGTCTCTGATCCCACCTGGCACCCAGACACTTCAAAGCCCTTCTGCATGGTCAGGACTTTGTGGCTCCCAGAGGCAGAGCCAGAAAGCAGCTGCTTTGTATGACATGCACTGTTTGGAGCCAGGGAATTATTCCGTCAGCAATCTACTGAGCTGTAGTAGCTGCAGAAGACTGCCATGTGCTTCCCTTGGGAGGGTTTTGTCCAGTACATCCATATAGATTGGACGCCCTGGCCATGACCCTAGCTTCCCCTCAAATCCTCCCTCCCTGTGTTTCTCTAGAGCAGCACAAAACAGGCAAGAGATGCAGATCAGCTGTGCCCACTGCACACACACACACACCCCCCGTACTGCAGTTCAGCTTCTCATGCCTGTAGGAGCATCATGACCTGGCCATTGCAAATGTGTGTGCTGAGTCTCCAGAGATGAAAACACTTAACAACTCCACTGGCAGGCAGAGCTGCACTTACGTAAAGTACCTGCTTTCCTAGGCTGGGTCTGCACTACATACATACTTCAGTATGAAAAATCAACACTCGAGCAACGTAGTTTTGCTGACCTTAACCCCCCCATGTAGACAGTGCTGTGTCGGCAGGAGAGTTTCTCCTGCCAACTCTCATGGAGGTGGACTTATTAAGCTGACAGGAGAGCTCCCGTCAACTTAAAGCGCCTTCACCAAATGTGCTACAGAGGCGCAGCTGCAAATTTGTAATGTAGACCTGACCCATGTCTCCTGATTGTCACAACTGCAGCATGGTGCCTTCATTACAGCATGACAAATGGGGGGTTTCCCTGTCCTTCTATCTCAAGCATCTTCCCCTTTGTAGTACTCCGTTCCCAAGAGTGTTACTAGAAAGACCTGCTCTGGAGAACAGGTGAGAAGAGTCTGTGTCAGAAAAATACGGGTGGGGAAGATGAAATGAAAAGGAAATAAAATTCTAACTGAATCGCTCTTGTGATTTCACCACTGCACTAGTTCACTAGTCATCGTAGGCCTTCAGAGACTTAACACACATGCTTAATGTAATGCACCATTCATGAGCCCATAGCAGTGTGGAGTCAATGGGACTACTCACAGTGTGTAATGTTATGTATGTTGATAAGGGTAGCTCAGTGGTTTGAGCATTGGCCTGCTAAACCCAGGGTTATGAGTTCCATCCTTGAGAGGGACACTTACGAATCTGGGGCAAAATCAATAGTTGGTCCTGCTAGTGAAGGCAGGGGGTGGACTTGATGACCTTTCAGGGTCCCTTCCAGCTCTATGAGAGAAGTATATCTCCATATACATATATAAGTTTTTGCAAGATCAGGGCTTCAGAGTCTTTCAGCCTAGACAGGAGCTGAGGTCCAGCTCCTCAAAAATATTTAGGCACCTGGACCATGAGTTAGGCCCCTAAATACTTTTGAGCATCTGGACCTGAATATCTAAGATTTGAAATAACCAGGCAGGATCCTTCTTGGGAAAAATACTTTCTGGCAATCGTTAGCCATCATAAAGAAGAAGAAAAAAATCATCTCAAGTCTTGGGGGAAGGAGGTTGTTTGTTGGTTATTTTGGTTTTTTTGCTGATCATCTTTAACCCAAGATTGAGGGGAAACAATTCACATTTCTGCTACTTCTGCTGTTTGGTTAGCTCTTCTGCATGGGAAAGTTGATAGCAGTGGAAAAGAGGAGAGCTTCCTTTATTAATCTTAGATTCTGTAGAATACAGCAAAAAAAAAAAAAAAAAGCCCTGCAGTTAAGAGTTTCTGAGACACAGAGGGCCTAGTTTTCAGTAGGGCTGCAGCTCCCCACCATTTTGGCATGCACACCCCTGTGGTATTTATCCATCAATCTCGATTCCCCAGACAAATGTGAAAATCCTCTCACTTGTGCCCAAAAATGCAGTTATGGAGGGTGGGTATGGAAGCTGCCTCTTGAAAGTCTGCTCCATAATGGTTTAAAAAAATGACTGAGTTTGATCTACTGTTTCTTGTAGTGGTATCAAGAAAATGAAATACTGAAACACCAGTAATAGTAGCACAACAAGTGACTTTTTTTTTCCTTCCCTTTCTAGATTCTCCATCATCGGGTGATGATGAAGATGATGATGACGAGTCTGAAGATACAGGTAATGGAATGCATAGTCTGTGTCTTTAAAGCTATCATTCATACTATTTCCACTCAAGAAGGTGTTGTGTTCATTGATTATCATATAGGACATACAGCATATTATTATAATTCAAAACAAGATTTCCAGAATGTATATGGGGAACTGTGTGGCCTGGTGGATAGGAAACAATCATGCTGAGCTCTTGTCCTGTCTGTGCTGTGGACTCACTTGGTGACCTTGGACAAGGGACAGAACAGCTTTCTGCCTCAGTTTCCCTGTCTGTAAAACAGGAATGAGTTACCTACCTTTTGAAGTGCCCTAAGGAGGTCTCTTACCTCATTCAAAGTTGAAGGTGATAGCCTGTAGCATTGGAAATAAGAATTCCCCTAGATTTGGTACCTAGCCACCATAATGATATGTGCTCTAGAGTCTAGAAGTTCATAAATGATGGCAGGCCAGATATTTATTATAAGGTCTTTATATTTATGCTCAAATACGAGGGCGATGAAGACCTTCTAAAAATCTAGATAGATTTGACCTATCGCTTCAGCTTCTTGAACCTGTCCTTGTATTTAAATTCAGGCAAACTCATTCTACCAGTGTTTTTTATTTCAGTGTAGGTATACTGATTCTACACCAATGAAGTATCTGAGCCTGTTTTGTTTTTTGTTTTTTATCCAGTTTAATGCTTTTTCTTTATTAGCTAGCTTGCTGAGGGAAGGAGCAGCCATAGGCAAGATTCATTGATGCCCTAGGCAAGAACAACTCCATTTGATCTGCACCCTCTGAATACTCATGGTGAAATCAGCCCCAAATCTGAGACTCACATTGTTTTCCTTTTCCAGTGAGGCTCTTTCAACCCTCGTGCTTGGTACTTTGAGTGTAATATCATTAATCTGGATCATTACATGCTTCAGAGGCGTTAGTGTTGTGTTTTATTATGCACTTTATATTTCTGCAAGGCAAATTGCCTGTGTGTGTGTGTGTGTGTTAATAAATATATGTCTAGTATTTGAACTCCAAATCAGCTATGTACCTTGGCAGAAATTCAGTATGACTGGAACATTTCTCCTACCCACGGCATTAGATCTCTAGGACTCTGTAAAACAGGTCTGCCACTGTAATAAATGTGTACCAGAGTGTCTTGCAAGAGGTGAACAGTAATTGAGAGTTATGGTGCCAGCTGAGCCATCGGCAGCAGTTAGTGGTTTTCTGATACCTGCTCGTTAAGGGCCTGCTTCTATGAGGTGACCAGCACCTCCTGACAAACACTCAGCACCTTTAATGCCTTAAAGCCAGTGGAAGTGAAGCAAGTAGTCATCACTACTCAGGATTTGGCCCTGACTTAGAGAAACACCTGATTTAACACAATTTAAAGTTCTTTACTGGTTTATATATAGATTTTATTTTTAAATGCGGTTTATAGTAAACTGCTTCATCTCTTAGCACCGGGTGTCACAAAACACGGGCTGTGTGGTGTTACAAAAGGACACATTTTTCTTAAATTAAAAAGAAAAACCACACGTGTTTTGCCACATGTATTTATAGCTTGTATTCTGGGTCTCCTTGACTTTTAGGGCTTCTTTTTTTAGAGCTGAAGGTAACCACTAGATTTACACAAAGGCCTAGCTATGAAGAGCTGGATTCTCTTTGGCTATACAATGGTCAATTAGGCTAGTGTGCCAAAACAGAAAGCTGTGAAATCATGTGGCCTGTGGCAATGTGAAAGTGCTTTTTCCACCAGATGTAGTCGGACCCGCCAGTGAATCTTTGTCCAGTGTTCCTGAGTTTATTGCATAAATGGGAGCCATGTCATCAATCCCTTTGCTGCTGTATGGGATGCTTTGACATATGACCATCTGTGGTACATTAATTCTAAGTGCCAAAGATGGAACAGATCTGTTTGATCATCTAGGTCTCCCCCTAACTCCCAGGGCAGTGTATTCTGGGTTCTTCATCCCAGAGCCTTATGTGTAGTCTGGACCCCACACTTCCTGCTGGCAAAAAGCAGTTACCAGTAGGTACGTGCCAGTGAAAACCATGATGACTATTAGCGGAAACCTTCTGTATATGCATGTGTGAAAAGGGGCCAGGCTGGGGGGGATGTCTGTTCTTTATCCCTCCAACCCCTCATTGACTCATGCAGTCAGAGCGGGAGCAGAGGTCAGTACAAAGGCCCAGTGCTTCCTCACAAATGGTCCCATGCGTCTTGCAGAGATCTGGAGAACTGCACGGATCATGAGGGACCCATACGATGTAAGAGCCAAGTCCCTTGCCCTTCCGCAGGGACGTGCCCCACAGAAGAGTCCTCCATGGGAACCTGGCGGAGCTTCTTCCTCCCCAACTCTCTCTCAGGTTTTCCCCACAGGAGAGAGAATGTCGTGACTCTTAGTTCTCAGTCCACGATTTTATCAGGAGTCTCACAATATGTGGAGTTTTTCTTAAAGCTCCAGTTCCTGGAGTCATGTGATAATGTGAGACTCTCAGCTTATTTCATTCTCGTTTTGGCTTTTAAATTATGTTTCTAGTTCTCGTGGCTGCAGAGAAAAGCGTGAAAATGCAACCCCCTAAGGTTTCCAAGACCAGAAGGGAAATACAAGACCTATCCGTCCCCAAGTGTATTCTTTTTTGAATGTTGTGTTTTTTAAGCCTATCTCGTGATCTTTTGGAGCCTGATTTGTGATTTTTTTTTTGACTGATTGGGGCTGGCAGTATTGGAGCTAGAAAACAAAGCAAAGACTCTTCTAAGTGGGACACATACACGCATCTGCATGGAGTTCTCTGCTACTTTCATCTTCCTTTCCTCTTTCCTCTGCTCCTAACAATAAAATTGGAGGTGACCCCTCCTTAAACAAAAAACACACAGGAATAGCTTCTGTAACTTCAAATCACACCCAGATTTGCTGCAGCCAAGTTACAAATTGCAATCTGTGCTTGCAGCATCTAAATTATCTACAGCTGTTTATTCTGATTCAAAAATGAAAACAAAACTCTTCTTTCAAATCCTCCTCCCCTATCCCCCCAATTTTATCTATTTATTCAGAGTCCCTGCTGGCTAGCCGGAGCACCTTCAAAGAACCAATGTAATCTCCAATTAAATCTGACTGTGTACTCAGAGGCGTCAGATGGGGAAATTACACAATTAGACTTGATTCTGTCTGGTGCAGAATTTCATGGCAGTACCTAATTGTTAAATGAGCGCTCAGCTACATTAATTATTTCAAGTATCGCTCCTCTTTTTTTAATTGGTCATTCAAATGGGTGGCCAGAATCTTAGACAAATAAAGTGGATCATTAGGCTTAGTATGTGATTGTGGGAAAGGATCTAGATAATATTTGCTGTTCCGTTTTTCACACCAGTGAATGTAGATTTACTGCCCAGAGTTAATTTAGAGGGTATTTTATTTAAAATTTCACTTTTTGCCCTCAGTGGTTTGTGATCCAAGCACTCACAGGGGTTTGTGATTTGCATTTCAGAAGAGATTTAGCAGCGTACGATCTACGTGCAAGTTAAACTAAAAGCACTGGTATTCTGTCAGCTTCCCTGGATAGCAAGAATGAACACCCCTTAAATGGGACACTGCCATAGATATTTATTCTCAGGCCAAGCCTGACGCTAGTTGTGTCCAAATTGCACAGGGGTGGGACTTCAGCGCAGGAGATCCCAAGATTTTAGAGGTCCTTTTGTGAATGTGCAGTCATGTGGAATAGGACTCCAGTGAAGGAGGTAGGTCATGGAATAGAGCAATTAGTTTAATCACTGTGGGCCTGATCCAGCTGGAGCCCACTGCACTCCCTTCTCTGCCTTACGAGCTTTAAGGGCCCAATCCTGCTCCCCACAATGACCAGCAATAAAATGTCCTTGGGTTTCGGTAGCAGTATTTGTTGCCAATGATTGATGCAACCTGTACTTCTCGCATTAAATTCAAACGTGTCTTTAAGTGAATTTTGATCTGACTGACATTCCTTTTGCTTGGGAAGTTTAGAGCTCAACCTTGGCCTGCCCTGCTCCCCCCAGACTGGGGAAGGTAGAAATGGGGAGGCTGTGGGGTCTGGCACATATGAAGTATAACATGGCAAGGAGCAGTCGTCATGAAGCATCCCCACATATCTGTTGCTTTGTGAGTCATGAAGCCAAAGCTCCCAGCACCTATGAACTGTGGCTGTCTTATTACACCGCCATGCCCAGAGGAGGGTTGCTGCCTCAGTTATTTTATGGCATTTGAAACCTCTCTCATGTTCATTTGCTGTGCACCCAAGTTTGATTTCCAAAGAACATGTTAACTGTGCAATTCCTACATTTCCTTTTATTGGTGTTGCTTATTGCTACAAATGCTTTAATCCGGTTGTAGCTGCACAGTTCTGATCCCAGTGGGGTCAGGGCCTTAAGCTGTCTACTCAGCATAGTAATGTTAAAAACTAGGTGAAATGGGGGTGGTTTTGCTGCTAGGGCCAGATTCTGACTTCTGAGATGCACAAGCAGCTCCCACTGGAGTCAGCGAGAGCTGTTCAAGCATATATGAGGGGAGAATCAGGCCCTTAATATTTAGTCTTCATAATTACAGTTGTCAAGGCTGTTGAAGTATTTGGGTCCATGTGGTCTGCAGTCTGGTTGATGAAGCGTTAAAACAAATTAGAGTTGAGAGCAGTGCAAACAATACAGCTGTTCTCCGCAAATAAAGAGATGTGCACTCCTGAGTCTACAGTTTCCACCTCCTTTCCCACAGCCTGATGGCTTTCCAGCGAGGCAGGACAGCTACAATGAAGTGGAACTTGTGTCTCATGTTTGCAGATGCTAAAAATGCATGCTGGCTGGTGCAGATGTAGCCTACGCTACAAGAACTTGCTTGCCAATTAATTCCTTGGGCCCTAAGGCACACGTTTTTAACAGTGAGCGTAACTATCCATTGGAACAATTTACCGAGGGTCATGGTGGATTCTCTATCACTGACCATTTTTAAACCAAATTAGGATGTCTTTCTAAAAGATCTGCTTTTATTTGGGGGAAGTTCTGTGGCCTGTGCTATACAGGGGGTTAGCAAGGATCACAATGGTCCCTTGTGGCCTTCGAAAGCTGTGCCCAGTAGAAGAAAGTAAGGAATGGAGATTAGATAGTGAGGTGCATTTCACTTCAGTGAGCTATGCACTGAGCAACTGAAAATCTGATTTCAGCAGAGACAGTCACTGTGTCAAAATCTGCTCATGGTTACAATGATGTAAATTCAGAGTAACCATCCCTGTGATTTTAATGGAAGCACTCTAGATTATAACCATAATATGTATAGTACTTCACAGCTGGGGGCTAAGGGAGTTAAGCATTCCTGACTCAGTGGGATTCAGGCACCTGACTCCCTTAGGTACCTTTGAAAATCCCAGCCTATGTGTTATCAACAGAAAGGGTGAAATTCTTGTCACATTTGAGTCCATGAAGTTTACCTTACGAGCTTGATTGTGCCCAGCTCTGCATGGATTCAGTGTGTGTTCTGGACTCAGTGCAAGAGCCCGGTGAGGTTAGCACCTCTCCAAGGGGGCAGGGAGGGCTGGCATGTCCATTCCTGCTGTACTTCCTTGAAATCTGGGGGACATAATGCTAGCACAGTGTCTTCAGCAGCTTTCCTCTGTGGTGGCACATAGGGATGCAGGTGGGGTGATGCCCCAGCACAAGGCTGCGGAGGAAAAGTGCTCACTAATCAATCCCATCCCCTACTTTCTCCTTTTGGGCATAGCTTTGCAGGTTAGGTGATGCAAGTGCCCAAGGAATTTGCAAGCAAGTTCTTGTAGCTCAGACTAGATAAGCTGCAGCACCCATATCAGGAAAAAATGACTTCATGCCCCCGGCGTTGGTGTGCTGTTATAGACAGGACAGCTCGGGCTCTATGATGTAAGATCAGCCTTGTTTTTGTTTTTTTAGATACAAGTAGAAACATGAAGAGCTAAACCTATGTAGGTCTCAGTCTGTTTGGGGGAGGAATAAGCTGGCAATTTAACAGAGGAAAAAATAACTCTCAGTGCTAGGTGTTGGCTCCAGGGGATTGTACAGCATTTAAAAGTTTTTTTCCTGGAATTAAAATTAAATACTGAATTAAAGAACCAGCAAGAGGGGAGGACTTTCCATGTTAGACATGGACAGTTTTAGCCTCAAAATCATCCAGCCAGTTTAATTCAGGTATGTTTGTTAAATTTGGGGAAATGCAAAGTGTAATTGTTGCACCAGAAGTTTACCTGGCTAATATAATAAAAGTGGCACTTTTTGGACCCATGCATATGATACAAAGGTATAGACAGATAGTCAAGTTTTCCAGGACTAAGCCAAGCATGAAGTTATAGAGATTACAGTCTGGGCACACCTAGTTCCATGAGAAGATACAAAACTGGGCAAAGGCCCAGTATTATCGAGGGCTTCAATAGAAATGGAAACCTAAGTGGCAGCATTTCTCAGAGCTGACACACGCACACGCACAGTAGGTAGTTTCTAATCCTTTGGACGGTAGCTGCGATTTACTATTGACCCATGGCTGGCCTGTCGCAGCAAGCCTTGATTACACATCATAGCTGAGAAAAATAAATGAGAGTAACATTGGCGCCCTCCTGCTGGGTGAGAATTGACGCCATTCCTTTATTGTGCTGCTGTCTGTAACACGTCAGTGGAGATGAAACATTGCTGGGAGGCAGTTTGGGACTGTGATAATCTCTCCCACAAGAGGATGTACGAAGTACAGTGAAGCTACGTCAATGCTAAGTCTTTTTTGCCAACTAAGGTTTCCTACTGGTCTGTATCTTTATGGTCCTCAGCCCTGTAGTGTCTGGGTGCCTCTCAAATGTCACTGATGTTCCCCTCCACACCTTGCATTTTACAGAGGCACAGAGTGATGAAGTGATTTACCCAAGGTATACAATCAAGTTGTGACAGAGCCTGGAATTTAACTCCGTGGTTGGAGCCCTAATGTAGACAGATCTCTAGGCAGCCATTGGCATGTTACTCCTATGTGGTCAAACCCTGCTCAAAGCATTTCTAGGCTTGTCTGTGTCTAAATTGCAGACAGTGCTTTGTCTATGCTAATGGTCCCACCCAGGTGTCTGCACTTGTGTTAGCAAGGAAAGAAAATTTGAGGCAAAAAAAAGTCTTAATGGAGACAAGGCTTAAAAAAGGGAGAGGGAAGAAGATTGGGTAACATTTTCAAAAATCCCGTTGACTTTCAGTGTCACTGAAATTCATTAGGGGTGGCAGAAAGATGTTGGAATAGTGAAAACACTTAATTTTCAATGGGACCTAGGTGATTTGGCATATGAAACATAGGCTCCTAAGCCACTTTGGTGCTTTTGAGAATGTTGGCAAGGAGGTTCTCTTGCCTGTTAGGCCACATGAGGAGTTTAAAGGCTTACTTTGGCTCCTAAGTACCATTCTCACAGGTGTCCCCTGTTTGTGTCAGAGTCGTGTCTTCCTCTTTGCAAAAACTGGTTCGCATGCCCTGCATTTCAAGAGCTGGCGTTCTGCTGCTGGACACTTGCTTTCGACTTAGACGATGTATCATCTTAGCTGCCAGCCTTGCCTTCTTCTCCCAACCACTGCAAACCATTAGGGACAAATTCTGTATGCCTGTGTCTCCCCTTGATTTCACTGGGAGCCACATGCATCACAGAGCAGAACGTAGCCCACAGGGTGATGTGAAAAACACCCAGAAATACAACCCTGTAATGTTTCCTTAAGCAGAAATCACGCTTTGGGAGACTTTTTGTGCCCCCCCTTCCTCATACACACAATGTAATAAATTTTCTGCCACTGTCTTAATATGTATATATGTAATGCATATATGTAATGGTTGTAGCAATGCCAAGAAACATTGCTGTCTACTTAAGGCAGATTATAGAAGTATTTTGTGTTAGCAGCAGTATTTAAAACTTATCCTTGTTCAAAGGTAATATGAATCCTTAAAACTAAAACCACTTGTAGTTTAAGAAAGTAAACATGATAAACCGGTTTGGAGTTTGGTTTTTGTCTTTTTTGTTTTTGTAGGAGGGTGGGATACATTCCCCTTCACTTAGAGGCAAACTCTTTCAGTGCTTTCTGCTAACATTACTTTACCTTGGCTCATTGCTGGACCATCATCACACTTTCACGGTTCCAACACCTTACTGCCACCCACAGTTCTTGGCTGCCATTCTGTTGAAGTTACATGTATGCATTTGTAGAGTCTGAGGGTCAGATTCTGATCCTAGTCTGGAATAACTCCCCTGGTTGATTGCAGTGGAGTTACTCCAGATTTACACTGGTGTTACCAAGAGCAGAACCAGGCCGCAAACAAGTCTTAAATGCAACCACTCTGTCTGCATATATGAGAATCATTTGACTGGAAAGTATTTCAGTATAATTCATCTTAACTACAGCAGGGAGCAATTGAGTTACCACTCCACATATGCCGAAGCCTCTTAGAAAGCAGCTGCTCCACTTCATGTTATGCTCTACAGAAATAAGCCTATTTGTGTTGTGTCTTTCACTTCTCAGGTGCTCCTTATTGGACCCGTTCAGAAAGGATGGAGAAGAAGCTGCTAGCTGTGCCGGCAGCAAATACCGTTCGCTTCCGTTGCCCTGCCGCAGGCAACCCCACCCCATCCATATACTGGCTGAAAAATGGCAAAGAATTCAAGGGAGAACACCGAATTGGGGGCATCAAAGTAAGGCATTGTGGGTCTAATCTTGACCATGCTGTGTTCATTAATCTCTTTGATCTATTATTGATGGATCGATCAGAGCCAGCGTTCACTGCGCAATCCAGAGAGGGGCAAATGAGCGTGAGATCCCTGGCTTTACATAGTAAATATTTCCATGACCATTAGGGCTTATGACATTTTTCGGCTCAAGATGTTTTTTCTAAGATATGTACGAATTGCGTTTCCCTCAGTACTGCCGTTATTCCGGCAACTTTGTCATAAGTGAGAGAGAAGAATATCCGTGTAGATCATCATGAACCACAGTGACTGTGCCAGAATGGGGATATTTTTGATAATCATACTAATTGTTCAAATCATTGTTAAAACTAGCTGCTACCCGTTTTGGTGGAATGCCAACACTGAGCATTTGCTCATGTTGCTAGTCTTTTTAAAAGTAACCTCATAAAAACAGATCAGGTGTATTGCTGTGCTAGCTGCAAGAACTAGATGCAACAAGGTACAAAGAGACAGGTTTTTATCCAAGTTACAAAAGTGTAAACCCAGAGTGGTAACACTGAAATCAGTGAAGTGACTCCTGACTTACACCCATGTAACAGAGATCAGAATCTGGTCTGAACTCTTAAGCATACCTCATTCAGTTATGTAACACGAGCCCTGCAGAAATACTGGGACTCTGTTGGGTTTGGGAGTCATTAACATTCTTGTGATGTAAATGATTGACCTGTGGTGAAATGATGGAAGCCCCTTTGCCCTGGGTAATGCCAAAGAGGGACAGGTTGGCAGTGTGATTTCGAAGGTATTGCGGCCATGATGTCTACAAACAGAGCCCACGGACACTGAAAACCAGTAAATAATCTCTGACCAGCAGTTTCTGCACCACCTTGTAATTGTACATCAAAATAAGGCAGTAACTTAGCAGGAAAATCAGTTGCTCTTGATTCTCTCTCTCTCTCTCTCCCCCCCCCCCCCCCCCCCACCGTACTATACCAAATGCCTTCCCATTTACCATTTTGGGGAACAGAATAGCTGGTGGGATGGTTATAAACACAGCAGAGTCACACAGAAGCTTCCTAATCAGCACATTGTGGTTTGTTGACAAGGTTGAGGACGCACAGGCAGTTCTAGATCTTTGGAGACGTTAAGGCGAGACGAGAATCAGGGAGGTAACTCCTCTCTGCAACTGATCTGATAATAGATAACATTTCCAAGTCACCCCGTACAGCACAAACATTTTGTACTAATTACATGCTGTGCGGATCATCACGAACTGCTTTCAGGCTTCTATGTGCAGTTTTAACTGCTTTAGACAAAAATGTGTGACGACAGCTGCACTAAATTATGCTCGCAGAATTAAACCTAAAGTTAATTCCACTTCCCACTTTTCTGTGGTTTGAATCTACCCTCGAGTTCAGATAGAAAAGTTTAATCCTCTGCATCACAGTAACGATAGCGCTTTATGTTCTCTACAGGCACCTTCCAGCAATAAGTAAATGTTTAAAAAGCTATCCGAGGCAGTGTGGAGCCTGTTACAGCCCTATTGGTTTAATCCCTCTCTCTGTCTAGACACAGACTCTCTCTCTCTCTCTCTCTCTCTCTCTAGATACAGAGACATCGCTTTGTTTCTCTCTTTCTTGCTCCCTACCCTCGTAGAGCTTAGATAGAGACCCTCGTCTCTTGTAAATATGCCAACTTATTTTTCATAGATTCTAGGACTGGAAGGGACCTCGAGAGGTCATCGAGTCCAGTCCCCTGCCCGCATGGCAGGACCAAATACTGTCTAGACCATCCCTGATAGACATTTATCTAACCTACTCTTAAATATCTCCAGAGATGGAGATTCCACAACCTCCCTAGGGAATTTATTCCAGTGTTTAACCACCCTGACAGTTAGGAACTTTTTCCTAATGTCCAACCTAGACCTCCCTTGCTCCAGTTTAAGCCCATTGCTTCTTGTTCTATCCTTAGAGGCTAAGGTGAACAAGTTTTCTCCCTCCTCCTCATGACACCCTTTTAGATACCTGAAAACTGATATCATGTCCCCTCTCAGTCTTCTCTTTTCCAAACTAAACAAACCCAATTCTTTCAGCCTTCCTTCATAGGTCATGTTCTCAAGACCTCTAATCATTCTTGTTGCTCTTCTCTGGACCCTCTCCAATTTCTCCACATCCTTCCTGAAATGCGGTGCCCAGAACTGGACACAATACTCCAGCTGAGGCCTAACCAGAGTAGAGCGGAAGAATGACTTCTCGTGTCTTGCTCACAACACACCTGTAATACATCCCAGAATCATGTTTGCTTTTTTTGCAACAGCATCACACTGTTGACTCATATTTAGCTTGTGGTCCACTATAACCCCTAGATCCCTTTTCTGCTGTACTCCTTCCTAGACAGTCTATGAGGATCGATCAGATGAGGATCTGTGCCAGAAAGAAAGTTAAAAAATAAATCCGTTCATTGTAAATTGAAGATTTAACACTACAAGTACGATTGAGTTTTCATCCCAGGATTTAGGCCCAGTGAAAGTGAATGGCCAAATCCACAGCTGGTGGAGCTTGGACAGTTTACACCAGCTGAGGAACAAGCCCAGTGGATTAACCTGCAAAGGCTAGAATCACAAATTAACATTTCCTCTTCCTCTTTTTCTCCAGAGTTCAGAATAGTTTAAACTTAGCTGTTTGGAAATATGTGGCCAGCAGAAGAAAGGTGGAACTTGCCACATGCAAGTTTGGATTTTTTTTTTTTTTTTTAATATCCCATCCTAACCTCAAATTTTTGCCTCTAGTAAATGGGATTTAGATACCACCTAATGTGCATCAAAACTCAAAAGGGGGGAAAAGAAGACTTCCAAACATGGATGAAATAAATTATATACAGTTCATCCTTAAATGGCAAAGGAGTGCAATTCATATGACTTATCACATGAAATTTCCCAAAGAGAATTAATAGTTAAATCCTTGCTGGAATCTATAATATTGTAAGCCTGTGTGTGTTAAATGACCCTAGAAGGGAATGGGGGGCTGAAAGAGGGAGACTGAGGATTATCCCTTCCCCAGACCATTGCACCGGCTTGCATACCAGTCTAGCAAACATGGACTGAGTTTCTAAGTGTGTCTGCAAATATTTGTCTCCCAAAGAGCCAAGAATGACAACACCAAATAAACCAGAGGAATTTCCAGTATCTCACTGATTTGATTAAAGTCTGCAAAGAGTTACTTTGTTTCTAATGGTTTATCAAGTACAGTGACTGCCCAAAATTGGGAACATCCTTCTTGTGATCCCTTGGGTCTGGACTCAGCTTTTGACTAAAACTTTTCCTTATTTGTTTTTAAAAAAACCTTTCCAGACACCTTCTGTGTCACAGGAACACAGCTCAGAGCCAGTTTGAATCTGTATTCAGACCCCCACTTCCCCAGAACTCAAGTCCCATACAATGAGGTGATGGACACTTTGTCTAGAATAGGCAAGACACATGGTTGGATGTTTGGAGTGTTTGGATCTAGGTTTATGACACCGCACTGCCACATGCTTCATATCTGGAGCCAAGCTTTACCAGAGTTCAGATCCTAGATACTACCATGATGGGTGCTTTACAAATGCCTAGGAGAGAAGGATAAAAAGGGGCGTGCAGATGCAAGGCTATGATACAAGCCACTATGGAGATAGGTCATTAACAGGTTTAGATCGAGACCCCCCCCCCCGGCAAGTTCTGGCATCAAGTCTGGTCCAGTTTCACCTGTAAATTACATGACAAAATGCCCAGTGGAATCTCCAGGAAAGTATCATTAAAGAGATGGGTCAGTAAAGAGATGCTCTAATCATGGTGAAATTTTGGTCCGGATTTAGCCCTCAGATGCACGAGTGCATTGGATTCCAGGTGCAGAATTGGACCCATAACCCTCAGCAGCCAAAACCTACCTTTCTTTCTATTATGTATACATTTAAATGCAGTGACATGCTTTGTTGTCAACACTTAGAAACAAGGTTAGGAAAATGGGCCAGTCAACACTGTTACTTGTGCAGATGCTGAGATACAAAAGGTTGGGGGAAGGTAGAGCTTTATGGCAAGAGTGTGACTTCCTCCATTAAAACCAAGCCACGTTTGCTCCATAGCCCTTACACCCAATGCCTAGTGCAGAAACACTGCTTTTGACAGTGTAATTGTGCTCTGATCCCTTTCAAACAAGGCATGAGGATCCAGATAACAACTAGTGAAAGATGATTACAGCAGCTCCGTTTGAATTCACCTGCTGTAGCTAAAAGTGCTGACAATTGATTACACACTCATTTTCTGCATCGGCCCTTGGTCTTCTGTAGTGTGCAGAACTGGCATCACTGATGCCACTTGATTCTATGTACCAAGAATCCGCTCCAAAATGTGTTGTTAAAATACTGTTGACAGCTGTTTGGGGGCAGATGGCTTCTAATTAATGTCCAGAGGCTTGGGAAGGTTAACTGACTCTGCTCACAGGGATTATGCATACCGAGCACGTTTGTGTGTGTGTGTGTGTGTGTGTGTGTGTGTATGAATCACTTTGAGTCTTGACTGCTCACAATTGCTTTCTACATCAGTTCAAAATTTTCAGTGCTTCCCACATATGTGATCTCACTTAACTAACTGAGAGTTGTCTAGTGAGTTGTGCAAGGATGCCAGCATTTATTTTCAACTCTGTAACTGATGGGCCCCTGCGACCTTGGCCAAGTCACTTAAAGTGGACACCATTGGTCTGAAATCCAATCAATTAACAAAAAGGACATGGAGTTTCTTGTACTACACTCGAGTCAGGGTCACCCTGACAGTTTTGTGCTTTACACTCATGGTTTTCCTATGGTTTTTAATCTTGTCTCTCACCTGTTACCGAACGGAAGACGTGCCCAATGAGAAAGGGAAACAGAAAACTATATAAAGGAAATAGTGAGGCTGACTGTACATAAAGTGTTGCCTAATACCCAGAATAAACAAACTGTAAAATATAGAATTTTTTTTCTCCCTGGTCTCTTTCAGTTTTGCTGATTGGTGGGTGAGTGTTACTGGTAACACAAGTAGGTTAAAGATTTGCCCAAAAAACCCAAAGGTGTGGTTCTTTAAGCTGATGGAGTCCATTTAACCTCTCTGGCCCTCAGTTGACTGGAGTATGTGATGCTATCTTATTTAATGTCTTTGAAGCACTTTCAGGCCCTCTGATGAAAGGCACAACATAGAAGTGCAGCTAGCAATTATTTGTTTTACCTTCACACCAATGAGCTCTATTTGTAGACCTGGCCCTCGTAGTGCTAGGTGCTGTACAAACATAGAACAAAAAGATGGTCCATGTCCCAATGGGCTTACGGCCCAATATTTATATTACGGGAGCACCTACAGCCCCAGGCAGGATCAGAGCCTGTTATACAGCCCACTGTACAGCTAATTCACTGGGCTTGATTCTCACATAAGGACCACTTTACACCAGGCAGGCAGCGTAAATTGTCCTTAAAGTGGTCAGAACTTATATTTACAGACATGCTGCGGCCCCATCACACTGGGAGAGAGGGGGTGAAAGAGGCCTGGGAATAAACAAGAATGAGGCCCATTGTGTTTTGCCATTTGTTCATTGATTATAATGGTCCAACGGAATATTAGCTGGTGATGCCTTATGGTTGGCTGGGTTTTTTTTTCCCCTCCCTCTAGTTACGGCATCAGCAGTGGAGCCTAGTGATGGAGAGTGTGGTTCCGTCAGACCGAGGGAACTACACGTGCGTTGTAGAGAACAAATACGGCAGCATTAGGCACACTTACCAGCTAGATGTATTAGGTAAGATTTCCCTACTTCCTCTTAACTTCTGATACGCAGTCATCATCAAGAGGCTGCTTGATGGCTTATGTGCAATGATGATTTGGGGATTAATCATATACCCCGTCCCCTGAAGTGAATGACGCAGGTCCATGACCACAAACCCAGCTGGCCCTCATTCTCAGCGAGCGTTCAAGGAGTGAATGTGCTATCCTGGACGTGATGCTTCCTGCTCAGGACTGAGGCATGTTGATTGGGGCAGTGGCTGGGAAGCCTATGCTGCAGCTCCCCGGGTGTACCCTTTCTGTGGGAGAGCAAAGAGCTGTGTTCTTTGCTCTTGCTCATCCACTGCCTTGCATGAGCCCTAGTACAAGCTCCTGTGCAGACATTGGCAGTGGGGAGAAAGGTTAAAAACGGGTTCCCCTTTTTCATTTCAGAAAGGTCACCCCACCGGCCTATCCTCCAGGCAGGACTGCCTGCCAACCAGACTGTGGTGGTAGGGAGCGACGTCGAATTCCACTGCAAGGTCTACAGTGATGCCCAGCCTCACATCCAGTGGCTGAAACACGTGGAAGTCAACGGCAGTAAATATGGATCCAACGGGACGCCGTATGTCACGGTGCTAAAGGTTGGTAGACACCGTTTGCTTTCGCATACAAGGGAGGACGAACACCCCTTCTGTGGTGGTCTCAGTATCTCAGTGATGCCATCTGAACTGCTTAGATATTACAAGGATTCCCAGAAATGTTACCTTCCTGGATCCCTGCTTTGTCCAATGCTAATGCAGTATTGCCAGAAAGTTATGGATCTTGGTGTGAATCCAGAGCGGTGTGTTCCATAGCAGTGAATGTGCAGACTCTTCAGTTAGCCAAGGGATAGAGGTGCCTGTTCAAAACAACCACTCTCAAAGTTTGAAGGCATAAAATTAAGGAGGCCTTCTGAAAATGTACATCCATAGAGTAAGATCCTGACTCCATTGAAGTCAATGGGGATTTTGCCATTGACTTCAGTGGGGACAAGATTTCACCCATAATGGGCGAAGTAGATGAGATGGTTTTTATGCTCAGGCTCTATTCGTTTGCTGTATTACTAATACAGGTAAGGAATCTTTCTTTTGTGTTTAAAAATGTGATGCCAAATCCAGTCTTTAGTGACCTCTGTGCAAAAAAACAAAGTTTGGCCCATGATTTATACCTTGACAGTTTCACTTTTAATTAAATCTATGCATTTCCAAAAAAAAAAAAAAGAGAGAGAGAAGTAAAAAGCAGTTGTGTTCAAAGCCTTGCTCTGTTAGAAACTCCGTTTTCTGCCTTTTTAGGATCATATTTTTGCAGCTAGATGAGGCTTTGGTACCTAATTGAGAGGCAACAATGATATCTAGTTTCATGTTAGATTAATTACAGCTAGGACATGTACAGTCATCTGCCCTATCACAGTCAGAGTTGCAATGATTGCCAACTACTGTGTCATCGGTGAAATTTATAGCTGGTGCTGTGGAGAAGAGGAGACATACAGAGAGCTCAGAGCTGTGGACTGGGGTGAACACAGCACTGTGCAGGTGACATCATTATTTGACAATTTGTTAAACCACCCACAAGTGGATAGATGAGGGAACAAATAAATGCCATTAAGGATAGCATTGTCAAAAGTGACGGATAGGCCGATAGAAACACAACTTTCATTAAAACTCAATGGGACTTACGCTCCGAAACGTCTGTGTCACTTGTGAACATGATCTTAGGCTGCTTAGTTTCTTGAGTGCATCTGAAAAGTTTGCCCTAAATGTTTAGAACCAGGAAAGATACAAATTAGAGGGGATGGTTTTCCTTTCCCTTGTTCTTCTAAAAAAAAAAAAAAAAAAATCTCTGCCTGTAGCTATACAGCGCTTAGTCCAAAGATTAGGTGTTCTCATTCGTGGTGAGACAGTAAACTTTGTTTAGATATTCATAAACTCAAAACTGGAATTCTAAAACACAACAGAGCCCCCCCAGGCTGCATCAGCAGTTCAACACCACAGGTCCTAAGAGGGAAAGTATTGTTTAAATCTCATCATCTGTGCGTTCCAAGTTTCCCTTATATAATTGTTCCAGTGTTTATAGGGGAAGGATAATGAGAGTAATCTGGGCAGATGGGATATCTTTAAGTGGCACACAAAGCCAGAACATTTAGCTGTAAAAGTCCCTTTTGACAGTAAAATATCACAAGTGTGTCATTTAAAGTAATGTCTTCCCCTCCCACCCCCCCTTATTTTTTTCTGGAAGTGGGATAGGAAAGTGTCCTGAAACAGCTATGCCACAGTTTGAGCCCAAACTGAAAGGGTCAGAGCTTATCTGATTATGTACACTAGCCTAGATAAATACCCTGGGCCAGCACATGGTTGTGAGAGTCATGACACTTGTGGGGACTGTGTCCTAATGAATGAGATGCTGTCAGGTGAAATTTGGCCTAAAATGGATGAAAAAAACATATTTCCATATGTGTGCATGTACACACATACCTCTACTTTTAACATATAAACGTTCCAGTGTTTGCTCCCTAAATAACACAACATGGTGCTAGTGCCTGAGAACAAGGATGTCACCATGAGCCTGATTCTCTTCTCACTGCTCAGACCAGTGACATTAAAGCAGTTACTCCTCATCCAAGCCCAGATTCAGGAAAGCATCCCTAGTTGGCAAAGCACGTAGGTTCCATTGTAGCCTAAAGCTAAGCATGTGCTAGGTGCTCTGCTGAATAGGAATGAACTTGAGCATGTGCTTAAGTGTTTTCTTGAATGGGGCCTTCCAGTGTTGTGAGAGAATACGGCCCAGCGACAGCAAACAAAACTAAAACTGACTGGTCCATTTTCCTGGACTGACCAAATGCAAAAAGAAAACAGTGTAAACCAGGAAAAGTGTACTACTTTTAAAACCCTTTGCAGTTTACTGAGATGCTGATGTAAATCCATTTAAAATTCATAGGGCTCAATGGAGTTACTCCAGATTTGCAGTTGTATCTCAGAACACAATTTGCCCTTTGATTGTCAACCCGACGATGTCCCTTTTACATAGTAGATCCAGCATATTGTCAGTTTCAAGGCACACATTTTTCCTACATGTGAAGTTAAAGAAGGGTCAGACTGTATGTACCGTACTATAACTCAGCCAGTTAAATGATAATGGAAGCCAGAGACCCTGGAAATCATTACCCAGATTGAACTAACACACTGGAAGAAATGGTTTGAGACTGTTCTTCAGTACTTGGCACCACAAGTTGATAAAACTTTTTGTTTTTCTGGCTGTGCATAAAGATTTGCTTAAAATATGCATATATTAATTTCCCATTGATTTCACAGCAAAGAACCAAGTGCTGTGTTACATGCCACTCAATATAGTTCCGTGTGGTCCTTACAGAATAAAGTGCTGCCACCTCTGGAAGTTCACAAAGTTGTGCAAACAGCAGATTGTCACAAACCCAGGATTCTACTCTGCTGTGGCAAAGAATTATACATGTAAATAGTGTTTAAAAATTAAACACTGAGTGACAGAGGTGCTAGATTATTAGAACTGCCAAATGCCTTCTCCTCTTTGGACAGTGTGAGCTATACCTTCCTAAAGGTGTGAGCGTAGGCAAGCATTTGGAAACAGAGGTTTGATTTTATTTTTATTGAATGGAAACAGCACACTTATCCTTGCTACTTCTGATTAATTGTCACTGCATCTAGGTGTGTTAACGCTGGTTTATGGCATCGGGGCTCAGGGGGTTTCCATTTCAGGACGCATCCTTGTGCTCAAATACTGGGCCTTGGTTTGGTTTTGTCATTCTCACCTTTGTATGGTTTATTGGAGCTGAATTGCCCCTCCCCTTTGGCGCTTTCCCCACATTATTATAGAGCAGGGTTTGTTCTGCCCCCGTGGGAGGAGGCAGTGGCTCCGATCTCCGTCCCTAGCAGTGCAGCTGTGCTGGAGTCATGCTACCAAGATCTCCCGTGGCCATGGTTGCCTTAAAAGGGATTCCTGGCTATAAGTCCCTCCAGTGCAATCTCCACGGGGTTGGAGGGAAGTGATGCGCTTCCATGAGGTTGCCCAGTCTCCTGACCCCGGGTAAATCCCTAGTCCAGCGGAGCGGCTTCTGCAGAGTCCAGAATATGGGTTGGATGGCACACTGGAAGCAGCTGAGGCCCCTTTCATGCAGGAGGGAAGGAAGAGCTGCATGTCAAGATTGCCCTCTGCATGTGGATCTGGGGGAGCACAGACTCTCCTAATCATTACATTTAATGCTACACGTTAATCCGTTCTGAAATTGCTTGACAAAACCAAACTGCCATCTGGATCAGTTACCACAAAGCTGGGCCTAATCTGCGAACAAAAAGAATTCTGTAGAACACAGGAGGAATTCGCAGGATGCGCGGAGGAATGTTATCCATGTGCCAGTCAGGGGGATTGAAAACTCCTCATTCCAGTCTCCAACAAGGGATGGTGTTAGCCCAGGATAAACTGTACCCTCTCTATCAATACACAGAGACTTTCATTATAAATAATGAAGCAGCAGCAAGGAAACTGTCTCACTAGTCAACTTAAAGATGGGTTCAAACAAACTTTGCAAAGGGTGAATATCAGCAGTGAGATTGGGCCTGAAACTGTAAAGTTCACATCAGAATTTGAACCCTAGGCTCATCTGGAATGAGTTTGTTCCTAATTATGGAGCTGATCCTGCAGTCCTTTTCACAAGTCAGTTCTGCAGAATCACACCCTAACATTGTGGCTGTAGATTGGGCCAGGCAGGGGAATAACAAAGCGCTATCGCTTCATTTTATCTCCCAGAATTGAAAGGAGTATTTTTCTAGCCTTTCAGGCATGTTTTGAGACCATCCAACAGGGTTGCACAGTTTCAGACAAAAGAAAAACAACTGTTTAGAAACAAACTTATGTGCCATGCAGCAGCTTGGAAGACAAGAAATAAAAGCCTGTTTAATGGTCTGAAGTTGGACTGATTTATATACACCACTTTATTTAGTAAAGAAGAGTCTCCTATGTGCAGTGGAAAAAGTTACAGCTAATTTCTGAAAGGCAAAGTCAGCAGTAGGCTTCAGACTGCCACTGCTTATATTTTGTCTCCAAATTCTATTTTGGAATCCTGATAATTGAAACAGTATTTGCTGAATTGGGTTGCAAACACAAATCTCCATGTAAGCCGTTTTCCTGCTGCTTCTGTCTACAGCGTTATTAAGAAACCATAGAATCTTTGGCTTTCTGGCTGCCGTTAGATGCAGAACAGGGTAATTATCTTTTTAAAAGCGAGATTATGTATGCCTTTTAATTGGAGAAGCACCAGTAAAAGGAGAGGAGTGAACTTGGGCACTGTTAGTGGACCAGATCCAGGTCACCTTGCTCATTCAAGTCTTCAGTAGCTCTCCTCGCGTGAGTACGGTGAGCAGAAATTAAAGTATAAAACGGTCATGCTCAATCAGTCCTAAGCTAACGTAGCTTCGATGGAGGTATTGTTTGGTTTACTGAAGTTCAGGTTTCTGTCTGTTCCTGCAGTCTTGGATCAGTAAAAACGCTGAAGCCGATGCTAACCTAAATCTGTTCAATGTGACAGAACAAGATGAAGGAGAATATCTGTGTAGAGCCAACAATTTCGTAGGCATAGCCGAAAAACCATTTTGGCTCCACATTCGCAAACCAAAACCAGGTAAACTATAGACTCTGTCCCAAGGCCCTAGCAACTGCAAGAATGAGCTTTAACATTTTAAGAAGCTAGTGATTAAAATGACTCTTCATTTTGTATTAAACCCTGTCAACTGATGCTGAATGGCTTTACCTTATTTCCTTGCTAATTATTTTGAAAGAATTAAATGCCTCTACATCAATTGCAATGGAAAAATTCCCACAATAAAATGACTGTCAAATTTTGCTATCAGCTTTTTCTGCTCATATTCCTTTCTCTTCCTAACAGCTGAGTGCTGATAACAGGATTGCATGCTAATGATCTTTGATGCTCGAAGCTCTAAGAAATCAAATTCACTTGAAGATTTTGCCCATATTAGTATAGTCAGTAAACAGACTTTTTCCTTTCCAATAGTTATTCACAATTAACATTGGTATTAGATCATGCAGGCAAACGCATAAATAGAGAATAGCCGAGTCCAGTCAGTCCCTGGTTTAACTCTGTTGGTTTACACTCCAGAATAATTTTGCCTATGTCTTGAAAATTTTCAACTAATTATAAAGTTATAAAGTGAGAGGCAAGTCAGCCAGTCTATCTCCTTGATAGTGTAGGAATGTTCCCTAAAGGACGCTTTCTAATGATGATCCAGAATTACATTATAGCCTCAAGAGCTGTATTATTAATAGATACGCTTTTGGTGTTGAAATTGATATTAAAAATAATGTCCTCCTGATGAACATATTTCTGTATTAAATCACCATTTATCTGGTCAGCACTTTACCCTTTCCTCTCTACATCTCTTCTTTCTGTCTTTCTCTTTTTCTTACAAGCTCTGTTTTTTCCCCACACTCCCCCTGCTAACCAACAGTCAGTCCTATTGTGGGAGCAATTTTTCCTTTTGATGCTTTTGCTTGCATGCTTCATTAGTGGGACAGAGTAAGAGCCTGGTGAAGGGAACCTTTTGCTTTTACTACAGGTTGCAAACGGGAATGAATAAATAAATGTGGACAACAGGGCCACTGAAAACAAACAAAAAAATCTTCATCTGCTTTTGAAATTTGCCTGTAAATCCATGTGGTGTCCTCAAACTTGCTGGGAATGTGGCTTATCCTCTGTTTTTCCTCTTTCTATCTATGTGTATTTTTTTTCCCCTGTAGACGGCAGGTGTTAACACAACGGATAAGGAGCTAGAAATACTGTACTTGCGAAATGTTACTTTTGAGGATGCAGGGGAATATACTTGTCTCGCTGGGAATTCTATTGGGTTTTCACATCATTCTGCTTGGCTGACGGTTCTACCAGGTATTTCCTTCTGCGCTGTCCCCTTTCTTTCCTCTTGGTGATGCTTCAGTGTTTAATTTAGAAATGCCAAGTTTCCGCAAACTCTACATTACATGGAGCAGTGAGTTTTGATCTTTAGTCGACTTCTCTGCAGAAAGAACTCTCCTCTTCAGTTTGCTGTGCAGATCTCTAATGCATACTGCAGTTGCATGTTAAATACTGACATACTTCATGTGTCATCTGAGGCTCACAAAGCACTTCAGAGATAATAATGATCTGAACATCTCAAGATCCCTTTGGTTTAGGCAGGTAGTATTATTCCTATTTTAAGATAATTTCTCAACCTGCTCATCTATAAATGGAAGGTTACAGCAAGAGTCACTTGTAGAGATGGAGGTACAGAACCCAGGAGTCCTGGCTCCCAGGCACTGCTGAGCTGATTTTCAGAGGTACTAATACTCTGAGCACCAACTGACGGCAATGGGAGCTGTGGAGGCTCTGAAAATGGAGGCTGAGATGACCCCATCTTGTACTCATTTCATGTGCAAGAGTGACCTTGACATAGGACAAGTTCAGACCATGCAATAGAGAGATCTGCACTGCTGATGAGAGAGAGAGAGAGAGACTGCACTGTCCCACACCCTGAAAGCTGGCCTTGTGTTAAAATGCATGAACTCGCTTGGGGAAGGTGCAGTCCTTACTCAAGCAGCATTTCCCCTGAAGCTGATGGGGGTTCTGCCCCAGAACAATTGCAGAAGCAGACCCAAATTCAGCCTTTTCTTTTTATGTAATTCTCATTTTTAATAATCCATTGAATGGGCAGCAAATAAATTATATTCTCTCAAATTCCCTGGTTATAAAACACATTTTGATCCTCCCTACCACCACCATCACTGTTGATAGCCCTTGCAAACAGACGTGCCCCAGAACATTTTTCTGAATCAGAAACTTTGGCATTTCTAAACCCTGACGTTAACGGAATTGGTGATTTTTTTTTTTTCATATTAATTGCCTTTGTTAGGGGTCAGAGTGTCTCCTCAAAGACGGGCCTTGAGGCAAGTGGGATCTGCCGGTTCTTCTCTTTAAAATGGCTGGTGTCTGATTCTGTTTCCGCTTCTGCCATCCCCTTGATTAAAAAACATTTCTGTTGGTTTAAGTTCGGAGGTTTACATTATTATAAGAATCTGCCTAGATCATATCATCAAATTGTTGCATTGGTTTTAAAATGTATGAACTCGGAACATATTTAAAAAAAAAAAAAAAGCCCAGCTAAAGTGGAACTTTATAGTGAACTCAGATGCAAGGAAGCTCCAGATATAGCAAACTGGAATGGGGGGGTCCAGACTGCACCAACCATTAGGGTGATGCAGATTGTAGTCTGTCTGCGGTGACCCTTCCACTTTCAGCAAAGGGAGAAAAGGCCTTGATCAGAGACTTCGGAGCTGTGATCAAACGAAGCAGAACCAGCCCAACAGTATTTCATGGCATCCATACTCCTGGCCTTGATCCTGTGAGGTCCCTCAACTGCTTCTGACTTCACTGGGGGTTAGCAGAGCTCTACACAAAGGTTCTCTGCTCATTTGGTTAGCTGGCTCACAGACATGTAGCTTGCTGCTGTACGTGCATGTACAAGCCTTGCCCTGTTTGAGTGGAACCTCCGTCTTTCGCATTGCCATGTTCCTTCACAGACACAGTCCAAAGTCTAATAAAGTAAGTGGAAAGACTCACATTGAAATAACTAGACTTTGGGGTGGAGCTTGAGTGGTTCCATATCCACTTTGCCCATGAAGGAGTAGAGTTCCCCCATGAGTTTTCTTCACTACTGTGCTCATGGCCGCTTTCAAGTCACACGCACCCAACTTACCCAGCTCAGCATTTAGCCCAGAGTGAGGTGACTGTGTGAAAGGAAACAGAGTGATTTCACTATAAGGAGTTCCGCTGCTGATTAAAGAACCATTGGGCATCCTCTTTCTGTTAGTATGTTGTTGGTTTTGCTTTGACCCCTTGTAAATTCAGAAGTGCCTGGACTGAATGGAGCAGGTGGGGAATCATTCTTGATTTGTGCTTTGCTTGAGTAGGAGTTGCAGGATTGAGCTCTGAGTGCATAGTGCTAATTATGTTATAGCCATCAAAATGATTGGGCTCATGACTGTTCAGTGAGCCTACGGGAAGTTCTGACCTTCTGGAATCCTGGGATGGGATTTTTGCTATAATAATTGGGATAATCTGTCCTTCCTTTACTTGTCCAAACAAAATATTTACATTATGAATTATAATTAAGCCAAGTTTCCCATTTATCCTCACCCAAGTATCACGTTTTTAACCTCACCATCCTTTCTTTGGAGACAGGCGTGATTCAGGTGGGATCTTAGCTTGAGTTGCCATGTTAATCTCTTGTCTAGGGCACATCTGTTGCCAGCATTGGGGTCAAAACTGATGAGTGAAATAGAGGAAGGGCCCAATCCTGCATTGTTTGCAAAAGCAAAACACCCAGTGTGGGCATTCAGAGTTCTGGGTTTGGGAGGGCTCCTGGCTCAAGTCCAATGGGGTTACACATATACAAAGATGTGTCCAACCTAGGCCTGATCCAACTCCCACTGAAGTCAATGGGAAGATTCCCATTGGTGACAGTGAGCTTTGGCTCAGGCCCTACCTGAATTTCTCGCGCTGCACGTGTATGTGTTGGCTGCCGTCGCCTGTCCTCGCTCCTCACTTCTGTCTCTTGTTACTCTACAGAGCTAGTGGAGGTGGATGATTCTGGCTCCGTTTATGCTGGCATCCTCAGCTATGGGACTGGCTTCGTTCTCTTCATCCTAGTGGTTGTCGTCGTGATTATCTGTAGGATGAAAATGCCCAACAAAAAAGCCATGAACACCCCCACTGTACAGAAAGTCTCCAAATTTCCTCTCAAGAGACAGGTAACAGAAAGTAGATACAAGATTCCTATCTCCCCTATAGCCCCAGCCTACCTTTACATTTCCTTTCTATGTTCGGAACCTGACCCTGTGTTTTTTACTCAGGCAAAAATGCCATTAATGTCAGCGGGGCGTTCGCCTGAATAAAGGTCGGGCCCTGTGTCTCAGTTTGTTTCACTTATTCATTTACTTTAGATTTTTCAGTGAAAATGTCGTGTGGCAGTTAATTCTCTTTTTAGTTTACAATTGTTTGTCAGAGGCTAGCAATTCCAGAGAGACCTGTGCTTACCTAGGTCTAGTAAAACAGACCCTTAAACCAGCCCTGTGGCCACACGTCACAACACCCCAGGGAAAATGGACCTCCCAGAGAATAATCTACCGTCCTGCACCCCTAGCCAGCCTGAAGAGGAGGAGTGGGAGAAGAAGTGTATTCTTGGACCTGTTCCCACTGAAGTCACTAGCAAAACTTCCAGTGATGTCTGTGGGTCCAGGATTGGGCCTTTCTGCAAGGGACAATGATGGCACTCTGTACAATAAAAATCCCATCCAGTCATGCATCAGTGACGGGCACTGCAGAACAGTAAACGTAGGAATTAAAAAGGACTGCAAACCCTGCTCATTCAGCCTCTCTGGCTGTAAACCACCTATTGGCTTGCACAGGACTGACTCCACGGACGCGCACACACACCCCATGTGTATGGGCCAGAACTTTAACTGGTATCAACTGATGTAGCTGGTGTAAATCAATAGCGTACACTGGCAGAGGAGCTGGCTCTGCATGCCGAGATATATACACTCCCGTAATATGGGACTGATCTTTTTAATTTTCAGGTTACAATTTATTGTAAGTCTTCAATAAACAAAGATTAGTTCAAACTGATTTTCTTGGCTGGCTCCTTTTCAAGCACCTCTGCATGTATCTGACACGGAGGCAGTTGGCAATAACATTTTATTTGCTCTATTCAAGCAGGTGTCATTGGAGTCGAACTCTTCCATGAATTCCAATACCCCGCTGGTCAGAATCACCCGCCTCTCATCCAGCGATGGGCCAATGCTAGCGAATGTCTCGGAGCTTGAACTGCCTGCTGATCCCAAGTGGGAATTAACGAGATCTCGGTCAGTCAAACCCACAAGCTGAATATACGTG
Source organism: Chrysemys picta bellii (assembly GCF_011386835.1). Lineage (NCBI taxonomy): Eukaryota > Metazoa > Chordata > Testudines > Emydidae > Chrysemys > Chrysemys picta. Next base: position 125,558,791 of record NC_088795.1, on the reverse strand, counting down.
TCGTTCTTTTGTCTTCATTCCACTTGTCAGCATGGTCACATTAATTCATTTGTTTGTGTCTGTCGCTTCAGCCTGACTCTGGGGAAACCTCTGGGTGAAGGTTGTTTTGGTCAAGTGGTGATGGCAGAAGCGATTGGGATCGATAAGGACAAACCAAACAAGGCCATCACTGTAGCTGTCAAGATGTTAAAAGGTACAGAGAACAGCACCGTGAAGGAATGACAGGAGGTGGGGGTGTTAGGCATTTGCCCTTGGCATTTATCTTGGTTTGGGTTTTGTTTTTTATTTTAAAAATATGACTACATAAGAAGAGCAAACCTAAGGCCAAATTCTCCCTTTGGCTTCCATAGCTGATGCTTGTTTCCACAGATTCCACTTAAGGTGGGTCAGAGGAAGTGATAATTGTTATCTTAAGGATGGCTAAGTGGATACAGCACTGGACTTGGCCACAGGAGACCTGGGTTCAGTTCCTAGTCCAGCCACAAATTTCCTGTATGACATTGGACAAGTCACTTTATCTACCCTTTATCTGAGCACCCTGCCTTTAAAATAGGGATAATGCTTCCCTATTTCACAGGGGTGTTGAGTATAAAATCCATTCAGGATTGTAAAGTGCTCATCTACTTGGGTGATGAGGGTCATATAAGCAGTACAGTAGATCTTCCTATCAAATTGAACCCTGGCCAAGCTCCCTGAGATTACATCTCAACAGTTTAAGAAGAGGCAAAACAATGAGGTGGTTTGGGCTCCTCCAAATGCTCCTGTTTTCCCTGCCTAAAGCACAGAATCTGCAGTAACTTGACTAGCTTTCCCGTCCATGGAAAATACCTGGAGGCGAATGGCATGGCTAAGCCAAAGCAAGAAGTGCTGAGGTTCTGCACAGTATTAATACACCAGCTGAAACTTTTTTCAAATGAAAAATTTTTCCATGAGGAAGTGGGGTTTGAGGGGGAAAGTTTCAACATTGCCAAACTGAAACATTTTGATCGTTTGTGTTTTGGTTTGATTTTGAAAACTGAAAAAAAAAAAATTGGTTTTCCAATTTATTCTGAAGGCTTTTACCCCACTTTTCCATACTTTGTAACTCTTTTTCTAACTTGAGAAAGTTGGAAGCAGTAAAAGGTATGAAAATTGTTTTTCACCCATTTTATCACATCTTTTACCTGCCCCTGATTCTTTTCCAGTATGAAAAAATGGGGGGAAGTTTGTTTGTACGTACGTAAAAAGGTGGGGTAGAATGGAGGTGAAGCCCCAAAAATCCTAAAACTCAAATCAACAACCCAGGTTTTTTTTTTCAGTTTCTAAACATCAAAACAAAACACACAATGTTTTATTTCCATATCAAAATTTTTCAGAAACTTTTTTGTTTGGCAACAAGTTTTGATGTTTCAAGTTTTCACCCCGATTTGGAACAAAGGCAAATATTAACATTTCCCACAGGATGAAAATTTCATTTCCTGACCAGCTCTCATAAATGGTCAGATGGCCAGCCACCATTCACTGAGTGTGTAACCTATTGTATAGTACTAATGCACTCTAGTTATGCTTTTACTTTCTAGACTGCAAGAAATGCCTATCCCTTCCTAACAGTTTCTTTCTCCTCTCTCTCCCCCCCGTCTTCTCCAGATGACGCTACTGACAAGGATCTTTCTGACCTGGTGTCCGAAATGGAAATGATGAAGATGATTGGGAAACACAAAAATATCATTAACCTCCTAGGCGCCTGCACGCAGGATGGTATGTTTCAGAGAAAGCCATATGCTACCATCGTACTTCATGATTTCAGTGGTAAACAGTCCCATTCTGCTCTGTGGTGCACGTTGTACTAGCGCAGCCTTATGTATACACAGTTGCTTTTCCGTACCTCTACTGCAGGTTCCTGGCCCAGCAAGCATAGGGATTTTCCCCCTCCAATGTAATATTGTGCTCCAGGAGCCGCTTATTCAGGCTGTGTAGAGGCCAGGAGGATTTTACCCTTTCCTCATGCATCTGAATTGGCCACAAGATTAATTGTGTGCACAGACATAACTAACTGTGCTTTGCTCAGTGAGAAGTTGAGTGGCTTTTAGATATTGGAGCAAATTTATGGTGTTAGGAAAGTCTCTACTTGTTATTGATACTGGTTTTTATTTTGTTTTTCAAATGCTTTTCCTTATTGTCCTTCTCCTTTTTGGGGGGTGGAAAATGGAGCTGGAAACGGAGAGATTGGTGGTTTGACTGTCATTTATTAGTATTTACTCACTGAATGCCCAAAATATGCTGGGCAAGACTCGTGATTAGAGCATTGGCTTTGAGTCCCAACTCTGTGGGTTTAGGCAAGTCACATAATACCCTCTATGTCTAAGCCTTTCCAGCCATCAAACAGAAAGGATAATGCTCACCCACAGGGCAGTTAGGCGGGTGAGTTAATGTTTGTGAAAGGCTCTGAAGAGATGTGTTTGTCAGAGGCCGCTTGGCTAGGGAACCTGACTGCAAATCGAGACCTGAGCGCTGTTCCTATCTAACTTTCTTAGGTACTTTGGTGGCCCTCAATACTATAGTATCCGAGCACCTCATAGTCTTTAATTCATTTATCCCCAGAACACCCCTGTGCAGTAGGGAAGTTCACAGATGGGGAACTGAGGCACACAAATAACGTGACTCGCCCAGGGTCACACAGGAACTTTGTGGCAGAGCAGGGGCTTGAATTTGAGTGTCCTAGACTAGTGTTCTAACCACTGACCCATCCTTCCTCTTTAATGCCACATTTGCTGCTGACTTGTCATATGATTTTGTGTAACGTCACCTCACTACCTCATTCCCTTTCAGTAAAATGAGGCTAGTGACGCTCACTCCATTTTGCAAGGCGCCTTGTAATTATGATATAACAGCCAGATTGTGACTGTTTTTTGTTGGCAGGCCCACTTTACGTTCTGGTAGAATATGCGTCAAAAGGGAACTTGCGGGAATATCTCAGGGCTCGTCGGCCGCCCGGCATGGACTATTCATTCGACACCTGCAAGCTGCCAGAAGAGCAGTTAACATTTAAAGATTTAGTCTCGTGCGCCTACCAGGTGGCCCGTGGCATGGAATATTTGGCATCTCAGAAAGTGAGTTGAGAGACTTAGTTTGTTATTATTTATCACATACATAAACATATGTGTCGGGCCACAGATATGCAAAGTGCATTGCAGGCAAATAAATGACTGGGTTCTGCCTTTAAGAGCCTACACGTACAGGAGTTATCTTTTTCAGTAAGAAATGCATTGCTACTTGCAAAGAGAACTAGAAGTCCATTTGTGTATGATGACATCCATTTATGAGCAACTTAGCTGGGTGCTCCTTTGCTCTAATCAACAATCCACCAGTAAGTGTGTGAACAGTGTGGCAATACAAAGACACTGCGGAGTCCGTATGAAAGGCAGATCTCAGTTGTGTGTTTTCAGTGAGCAAATACAACGGTCACACAACAGAAGCATCTAAATGCAGAGGTAATTGACTTTCAGATGTCCGATCCTCAGTCAATCTCAGCCAATATCCGAGGGCGGCCACGGTCAGATTTAGAGCCATGCTGAGCTGCATCTTGGTGATGTCAGCATGACAGCAAAATTGAAAGTCACTTTGAGAGATAATCTCATCTCAGACAATAGAATCAGGAACCTCTGTGGCCCCTTTTCAGTAATGCTGAAAGTGCAGAGCATCAAGGCCGAGGCAGAGACCCAGCCTATGACAAACATTCGTTTGTTAGAAGAGCAGTATCTCTACTAAGTTACCAGGTGAACGTAGACTCCCTTGGAGTTAGCCCAGCGAAGGATTTGGCCCATTCAAAACAAGATCTGACACTTACATAGAGCTATCCATGGGCTCCGAAAGCGCTTTACAAACATTGGACCCGGCACTATTCTCACACTTGCTTCACTGGAGTTACTCCTGATTTACACTGATGTAAACAATTGGACAATCAGGCCCATTTTACAGATGGGGAAACTGGGACATTACATTATACACCGTGAGTCAGTCGTAGAGCAGGGAATCAAATCTTAATATCTTGATTCCCATGGCCTTACTGTAAGTAAACTATTAGCCCACATTCTCTTCCCTGGTGGTGGCAGCTTAGTGTACAGATCTGGCCGATCTCCCGTGGAGGAGAAGGGGCCCTCTCCAGTCCAAGTGTCCCGCCCTGAGAGAGCAGATGAAGAAGAACTGCTGTCTTGCCACTGGAGGCGAGCGTGTATGTTAGATGTTGCTAAGAAGTAGTTTGTCTGAGACTGCATGTGGCAGCGATGACCTAAAGGGCGAAGAATTAAATGGTGCAGCTTTATTGGCTTTCGAGTAAATGAAATGGCACTTCATAAACCACGAATCGTAAGCAGCTTAACGAGCCCAAATGTATCTCTGTCCTCACCTTTCGCAGTGCATTCATCGAGACTTGGCAGCCAGGAACGTGTTAGTCACTGAAGACAATGTGATGAAAATAGCCGATTTTGGCCTAGCCAGAGATGTTCACAACATCGACTATTACAAGAAAACAACCAATGTGAGTATGGAGCTGCCAAGTGCCTGGGAGGTCCCAGTGGTGGAGGAGTCAGCAGCACATGCCCTTGGTCCACACCTTCTTTTTAAACAAATTACTGCATTGAGAAAAACAGTTTGGCTCTGATCCAGCCATTGGGAGCAGACGGGCAGGCCCCCTGCACCCACCAGGAGTCCTGTTGAGATCAGTAGTGCTGCCTAGACGCAGCAGTCCATCCGTGCACTGTCAGTCGCAGGATTGGTGCCTTCACGGCATTTTCTTACACCGTGATTTCTAGCGGTGATGGGATCTGTGACATCAGGGAGGCATCTGTGCATCGTGAGCTTTGACAAAGTGAAACTCACTTTCTGCTGAAGGAGAAATCAAGCCACCTTAGTTGTTCCTATTCACTGCAGCTGTGGTTATATTGACCCTGCACTGCTCATATTCAGAGCTTTCCAGTACCCCTCACTTCAAGGGCCATAACTCAGTCTAGTACTAGAGTTACCTGCATTTCACATACATCCCTCGCTCTTATAGCTGAAAAGTATTTGCATCAGATACAAAGAATCCTAAGGCTGAGGTTCTAGAAGGAGTTATTTACACTACAGGAATGAATCCTGCAGCATTTTAAGTTTCCTTGGGAATCATTTTCATATGACCCTCGTTTCAGGCCTGTGTCACACATTGCATTCCCCCCTTGGGCCCCTGGCAGGGTGAGAAAGAGAGTCCTGTTGAAATGACACCCCCCCCCCCCCCCCATTGGGTGAATTCACTCTGTGCATTTCCCTCTATATTCAGACTAAGCAGCATTTTTGCATTGAGTGAAATAGTCTCTTCAAGCCAGCAAGGCCCGTGTGTGTCGGTCCCACTCTATTTTGAAAAGGAACAGCCCCACAGCTGCTTTGTACACGATGGATGCTGTTTTTCATGCAGAGATTTAGATGCCTCGATACATTAAACCTGCCTTGGCAGTGAAATGCAGCATGCAAGAGGGAGGGTGTTTATAACACAGATAGTCAGTGAAGACCGGGGATCAAATGTTATAATCTGTTTACATGTGGCCACTACTGCCTGCACAGTGATCAGGGAAGCAGATGTGGTTGCTAATGAAAACGTTTCAAACTGGATTAAAATAGAAGATTCAGATGGTGCCGTTGTGGCTGAGTGAATATGCTGATGGAACATTCCCTTTGTCTTCCTAATTACAGGGTCGGCTGCCTGTGAAATGGATGGCTCCAGAGGCATTGTTTGACCGGGTCTACACTCACCAGAGCGATGTGTAAGCATTACCCACATTAAAAAAAAATTTAAAATAAAAGCAAAACAAAATACCGGAGGATCATAAAGACAAATGCCCTGCTAAGCACAAATGGGACTTAACTCTGGGCCCAGTGCTGGTGAAGACTGATGGCAAAAAACAAAGCTCTCCGCTCGACAATAAGCTTTGTAATTGACTCTGAAATACAGTTCTGTACATGCGACATTGCTCTGCCCTCAGATAGCAGCTTTCATCCAAAGATCTCCAGCTCTTGAGCTAAGCCTCCTAGTACTTATATAAACATAAGCAAGTCTTTCATACTCAGTTTGTAGATGAACAGACTGAATCGCAGAAAGGCTTGATCTTGCAGTCTTTGCGCAAGCAGAATTACCATTGACTTCGATCTGGACGATCACTTAGCTACAGTAGGAGGTTCAGGCCCTACCTGACTTGTTCAGAGTTACTGGAGCTGGTCAGACAATAATTCATTAAATACATTATCTGATTAATTTTGCTATTTTTGGGGTCAACTAAATTATTGTACAAAACCATGTTTATTTTAACCTAGCTAGTTTCAATGGCTGCACGCTGTAAAACAATGGCATAACTGGAATGAAGAGCAGAACAGGCTGTTAAACTATTTCAGGTCACGGCTGAACTCAGAACTATCCACTTTAATGTCTATGAAAGCTGAAATCGCCCAGCTAAGCATAATGGCTATTTTATTTTTTAATAGTGGGCTCCTTGTGCCAGTTTAGCAGAAAATCTGTGGAACTGCCAAATACAGCTGTTTCTCTGCTGAGCTTCAGACACATTTGTATTCTCTCTTTCTGTAAATTTCACATGCTGTCGCTTCGGTGATCTGAAATCCGAGTTTCAGCACGTAGGTGGACACGTCAGCTTACCTAAATTAGAGAGAGATTGAGAGACAGATCATCTCTATTTTAAAAGAGAAAATTAAGGAGGCAAAAGATATTTTGAAAAAGAGGACTTTTAAATGTAGCGCAGCTGCAGTGCTAGGGCATGTAACATTAGACCTCTGCTGATTTTTGTAGGGGGTGTTTCTTCCAGTCCGGCCAGTGAAACAAGGGTTGTAACAAGCAAGTTTTGATATCGGCTTGCACAGTGGCCTGTGGTTCCTAGCCTGCGATTCAGTGAAGCTGTGCATGAATAATTTGATTTGTTCCATTCAGTGGAGCTGGTGGAAGACCTAACAAAGCGCCAGGGGTAATAAATGGGCTGTCACCTATCTGATTAAATGCTCATTTCAGTTTCAGACATGGTGCCTGGGATTTCTTTGCTATTGAGTTGGATTAGCAGAGATCTCCAAGTAACTAGTAAAAATGGCCTAGGCAATTAGTCACGCTGTTGATGGCTGTGTTAGCTATGCATGGCTGCACCGAAATAAAGCAAAAAAAACAAACAAACTGAAAAACCTCATTGAATTTTAAACATCTTTCTTTGGTTCCCAGCTGGTCTTTTGGAGTGCTGCTATGGGAGATCTTTACTTTGGGTGGGTCTCCATATCCGGGAATTCCAGTCGAGGAGCTCTTCAAACTCTTAAAAGAAGGCCATCGGATGGACAAGCCAGCAAACTGCACTCATGACCTGTAAGTGAGAGAGCATGGGCGGGAGTATCCTTACAGCTTCGTTTCTAGAAACCTTGACTGACGCCTAAGTTCATTTTCCTTCTTAATTCAGTTTCTCCAGTCCCCTTTCCAGTGTGTGTGTATAAATATCGCTGCCCGTTCCTTTGTCTGACCCCCACTTACTACTATTTAGCTGGCCCTGCTGTGCGACTGTCTGGCTGGCTCCAGATAAACTTACCAGACCTGATGCATTTAGACTCATTATGTCCCTGACAGACAAAACATGCAGCTATGCTTGGTTGATTCATGTCAACCCGTGCCCAGCTCAGGTCTATGGATTTGCCTAGTGAAGCTCAGGCAGAAACAGACTAAGCAATTGCTTAGGGCCCTGAGCAGTATGTGTGGTGGGTGGGTGAGTGGGTGGGGAGGATAGTCCTGTGGTGACTTACCCTTTGAATACAGCTTTTCCTGCCTGATGTATTTGTCTGATTGCGGCACTATACCAGAAACAAGGGTTTATATTTCATGGCATCCCTGTAAAAAGGAACTTTGAGAGATTGCTCTTCAGAGCCTCTTTCTGTTCAACACACAAGTTGCCTATGTATAAAGGGGGCCAAATTCTGTCTTTTGGTAGAGTTAAGTGAGGTGTAAGTCAGGAGAGGGTTTGGCCCACCCAGATGACTGTGACAAGTAGTAATAGGGAGATAAGCTCTTCTGTCCAGTACCGGCACGTTGGTCACTGTGCAGATGAGAAACACTTTCTCTGGCCCTGAGACCATTGCTAAGAGGCTGATTCTGAGCTTCAGAAAATGGCATCATTACATTTAATTTCCTTCCTTGTTGTTTCAGCTTCAGTAACGCCCTAAACGAATGTGAATTAAGTAACATTTAATTGCCTGTGTCTAACTCTAGTCAGTACGCTGGGACTGAGGCAGGACAAATCACTATTCAGTGAGCGTCCTGCTAGCAACGCTCCATTTTAAGCCTATTGTCTCGCCATTCCCTACTGTTGTCTTTTAACTCTTCCCTGGTCCAGTTGGCTTTGCCTACTCCACACTGTGGACAAACCTGCTGTAGGCAAAGCTTTCCCTGCTGTATGTTGAATTTAAAAGCAGACCAATCTGTATGAAATTGGTATGTGCTCTTGTTTCATAAGTGCTGCATCTCTGTGGGAGGATGCCCTCTCCTGTAAACATCATTGGTTACTGCTCAAGGGAGAGGGCATTCAAGACCAATAGGGCATGGTGATTGTCCTCTTGCCCTGTCACTTGGCTGGGAGCAAGAGCCAGGCCTTATCATTGTTTACCATGCAAATCAGATTTCTGACTAGGACATTAGGGGTTTCTGTTTGGATAATCCAATGGCTTCCTCTTCAAATGTGATCATTTATGGCCAGCTTTGTGATTTGCAGGTTGCCCATATTATTGTAAAGGGGTGGGCGTGTATGTCAAAGAAATCAAAGTGTGAATTTCCTCCTCATTTTCCCTTTGGGGCCTCCGGTCCTGCTGCCAAAACCATGAATGCTGGGGCTACATAGAGCTCCAAGCCATTGGCAGCCTTAGGCCTATGCTCCCGATGCCATTGCCGAGGACCGTGTGATAGACAGCTACAGTAATAAAGCTGCTGACAGACCCAGCTGCCTTTCTCAGTACTCTGTAACATAGGCTTTCCCTCACTCTCCACACCCAGTTTCCATACCTGTTCCTCTTGGGTTCCAGCACTGCGGGTTCCTACGGCACTGTGCTGGAGAGGTTTCCCTAGGGGATCCTCTTTCTTTACTTTACTTCTGCTGCAGGCATACCAGCTGGGTTGTGTTATGCCCTGCAGCAATGCACTGACCGGTGGCCATGTCTGGGCTGGGCAGTGGGTTCAGGCACAGAAGAGCTGCACGTCTCACTTTGCTTAGGGCAATGCAAAGGAGCGGGGGCTGGCCCTGCCTCAGCAGTTGCATGGGCCAAAGCCTGGCTGTGCTGGGACACGTATATCTGCACACGTGCTCTTCTCTTCCCCCACCCCGATCACAGGGAAGACCTCTTGTTCTTTGTTCTCCTCAGGTACATGATCATGAGGGAGTGCTGGCATGCAGTCCCATCGCAACGGCCGACCTTTAAGCAGCTAGTGGAAGACCTGGATAGGGTCCTTACTGTAACATCAACTGATGTAAGTATTACTCTCTGGCTAAAGATCAGTCCTGAGTAGAGATGGGCCTGAACCAGAACCCTGCAGTTGATCTCTCTTGAGCTCTGGAGGTGGTTTGAAATTCAGACCTGGCCCCTACCCTACCTAAGCCAAAATCCCAGGTCCCAAAACCCTCATGCTTCGGGGGTGTTCAAAACCCAGCTCTGGCATTCCCAGATCTAACGCTAATGCTTGCGGTAACTGAAAAGCATTGCAGCATCATTAGCTATCTCTTCTCTCCCACCCCTGACCATGTAACCATGTGACTTTTCTCCTTGCCCTCCTTGCAGGAGTACCTTGACCTCTCCGTGCCATTCGAGCAGTATTCCCCCGCCTGCCAGGACACACACAGCACCTGCTCTTCGGGAGATGATTCCGTGTTTGCCCACGACCTTCTGCCGGATGAGCCATGTCTTCCCAAACACCAGCAGTGCAATGGTGTCATCAGGACATGATGACTCCAAAAACACAGACAGACCATTGAAAAAAAACTCACGAATGTAGGCTTGGAGGAGGCCAAGGACAAACCGTAGTGAAGGATCTTTGAATGAAACAGCTTGGTAATTCAAGACGTTTTTTGTTGTTGAGCCGTAGAAGGGTTGTGGGGTTTTGGGGTTATTTTTTTTTCCATTTTGCTGTATAAGAAGTCAAAAAGCACTGTTTGGCCTGAAGGACCTAATCTCTTGCCAAGATGATTATTATATATACATATATATATTTAAAAAAAAAAAAAAGGTTAAATCTAGGGGTGCTGACCTCTGGACCTCCGGTAATGTATTATCGAGTGCCAGAGTTGCCGTTCTGTGCCTGCAATACAAAGAGGGGGGAAAAAAAACTTTCTTTTTCTGGGGAGGAGAAGTGTAAAGAATGTAGAAATTCTTTGCTTATGCAATCTGTACATGAACCTTTTTGGTGAAGCTCAAAAGCCACATTGCCTGCAGGGATTAATATATTTATATAAATAGCTGTATTTTTGTTGGTTGGGTTTTTTTATAGTCGCTTGATCATTACCCAGCTACTTAGATTTTTTTTATTTTTATTTTTTCAAAAAAAAAAAAAAAAGATTCCCCCTTTTTTTTTTTGACATAGTCAAAATCTCAAAGGAGTTAATGGTTTGGTGACAAACAGCAGTTTGACTGTAATAGATCATAACCCACTCTTGCACTAGCGCTGCAGGTGACTGGTGTATAGAGAAGAGTCAGAACATTCCAAACGGAAGGGCAAATGCATGAAGGTTCATTTTTAGGTTCATAGGGAGGAAAGCATCAAAGTGGCGGGTATAAAGGTACCACATGTCTCCGGGGAATTGCCAAATCATTAAATCACAAGCAGAATTAGTCTCTGATCTTGCAACTTCTTATACATGCGTAGACTGTCCATCCAGAGCCCCATTGTCTTCAGGGGGGCTTCATGTGAATGCAGTATTTTGCCAGTATGCTGGATGCTGCAGGATCAGGCTCTAAGAGATGGAGATTTGAGTTTTTGGTTTTTGCCTTTAAAGCCCAAGAGAAGCAGCTGTTTCGGTACTTCTCCCCTTTAAAGCTAGTAAGTTGTCTCCATCCATACGCAGTGACTTGGAGAGAGAAATTACGGGTACCTGTAGGCAAGAGCCTTTAACTTATATCAAAAAGGTTTATTCCAGAGAATTGTGTACATATCTATAAATATATACTGTATATATATATATATAAAAGAATGTATAATACTAATGCAACGTAAAGCAGTACTGAGAGGGAAATCTCTCAAAGTAAGAGCATTGCAATCTAGGATATACTGATCTGGGCAAAAGATTTTGTTTTTATATCTTCACAGTTTTGTTTTAAAAATTGTATCTTAACATGTATATTTGTAAATTTATTTATAGACATTAACATATCTGTTCAGTGGTTGAAATAGCATAGCATTACTGTAAACTTTAAAATTTACTGCGTTTAAGTTCTTTAACTTATTAAATATGGAGAAAAATATATTAATCAAGTTTTTCTTTTGTGTTTACGGGAAATATTGAGAGAATGTATAGATGTACAGTCCTCTAACAAATTACATTTAATGTTATAAATATATTCATTTTAAAAAAAAAATTAGTTTATCCTGGATTGCAGTGAGCAAAGGTAAGTTTATTTTGCAATACATCATCAGTGGTTAAATCCAAACAAATAACAGAGAGATGATTTTTACATATTTGAAAAACTAAAGCCAAGAATTCTTCCATCAGTTTAACCACTGTGCATTAAGGGGGTGTGGGTGTTTATTTTTCTATTTTTGAATGAAGGTATTCTTTGTGGTTGATCTTAAAAACAAGTATGCAGCAAAGCTAAATGTTGACTTTGAATGATGCACATTATTTATTTTTTTTCTCCTTGCCGGTATCATTGCATTTTTGGATTTAAGAAATAACACACTGGCAAAACAGTAAGAGGAGCCGCATTCTTTATAGGGGAAGTAAAATGATTGTATATTGCTTTTAAGTCTAACGCATGCTAAAAATGCCAATAATGCCTAATTTGCTGGACTTAAATTTGTATGCTACTTATGTGCCTCTGTGCCAAATCACTATTCAAAAAGCACACTAAATAAACAGGGGAACTTTAGTATGGACCAGAAAGGCATGGGGAGGTATTTTTATGAGAAGATTTTAATTCTTTTACTAACACAAAGTGGCAAATATCATAATTACATGGTGGTTTGATTTATTTTTTTCTCCTGTGCATACAAAATATCAGTGATTCAAAATAACAGGCTGACAGCATCTCACATTAGTATTATTTTTTTAGCAATACAATGCTCTTCTCATAAAAGTAATAATTTATAGTTTGAGGTTAAGTCCGTGGAAGTTCTTGAGAAAGTAGATTTCTATAGATTTTTTTTTTTTAAATTAAAAAGAAATTTTGGTATTTTCTTACAAATGTCTGCTAATTGTACATTCCAAGTACCTAAAGCATTAGGTTTCCCATTAAAAATGTACAAATTTGTGCATGATTTCAAATGTTATTAGATATTATAAATATATATATAATTTATTGAGGTTTTTACAAGATGTATCTGTAGACTTGTTGACTTTAACATTTCTTATACAATGCTTATATAGTTTTATAGCCTGGACTGTTATCTTTTAAAGCTTTTTAAAAAAAATTTAAAATTCCGATTTTGTTACATTTTATACTGTTGATGTTACAATCCACAGATTTGCATAGTGTGAAATTTTTTTTTGTTGGTGAGCAACTTTATTCAGTTTATTTTAATACTGTATTTCTTTTCCTGACAGCTGCAACTGTCAAAGGTGTGAAATGAACACTAAATAAACCTATTCTGCTTTTAACATGAAAAAAAAACCATTTTTACCCAAAAATACAAATAAATGAGTTGTTGAATTTGTTTTTCCAGTTTTAATGGGCCTGTTCAACAATAAATCTTCTGTTTTCAAGTGTGTCTTTAGTGATTGTCATGGTAAAGAGATATTGTATGGTGCTGCATTGTGATATTTATTTATAGGCCCAGTCTACACCCAGATTTTGTGTAGATATAACTGTTGTGGTTAGGGGAGCAATTTTTACCAATATCAGTTATTCCACTACGAGCCCTGCAGCTATAATGGCATACAGGTACCCTATACTACTAAAATGTTTATTCCCCTTCCTGTACTGGCATAAGCACCTTTACAGCAATGTAACTTCATCCACAATGGGGCAGGACGTGTGGGAAGGCAGTTCATCTTTTGGGTGGAGATAAAGCCTTACTCGGTTGGTGAAATCCTAGCTTTACTGAAGTCAACAAGAGTTTTGCCATTAACGTCAGTAGGGCCAGGATTTCCCCTAGATGAGTAATATTTACTCCACTGGGTCAGTGAGGCTACAGTGGTGTAAGATACTCTTCACTGTGAGTAAAAATATCAGTCTGGTCAGTGGAGAATATTTGGAGTTGCCATGGCCCCGATCCTGTTTTCCTTACCCAGGCAAAAATTGCATTGATTGTAATGGCAGTTGGCTTTAATGTGGACTGCAGGGTTGATGTGTTTAGTATTAAGTTTCATGAAAAAACTCAAGTATTCATGCAAGGTCTTGAGTGGCCTCAGGTCCCATTGAGTGCGAGGTGAGGGCAATCAGACCTAGGTCTTCAAAGGTATTAGATGCCTAATTGCCACTGATTTCAGTGGGAGTTAGGGTGCCTTTAAAGATCAAGGCCTCAGTACCTTGCAGGATCAGGCCTTGCTACAGCGAGTCCTGCTGCCTGTGAAGGGCTGGGAGCCAGAGGGGGCCCAATGTTTTGCTTTGTGTTGAGGTGTGGGTTAGGTTTTTGCATTAAATTGCCCCTGGTGAGATTTAAAGCAGCCGACCTACATATCAGAAGCATGGGCTGGACTTTAACTGTAATATCACAGCTCTAGAACATCTAGGTTTCAGCTGTGCAACTAACCAGACCTACGGCGCGCTAGTCCTCCAAAGACTTGCATCCGTATTTAACTTCATTTACAGGCCATGTGTACACTAGGGAAAAGGGGTATTTTTAATATGTTACATTCCTAGCATAGACCAGGCAGCTGTAATTTTAGCACTTTAGCCGGTCAATGGAAATGCTGCGGGGAGGGGGAAAGCCCAGTCAACACACGGCCACAGCGTGTTAAGTTCATCCCAGCCATAAGTCTCCACAGAACTGGTGATGAACATTACAGACATTAGCTGCAAACACAAGGGGTAAAAAGGAAGTGTGATTTCTTGGTTTTTAGATTTTCCATTGCATTTTAGAGAACACTTTTGGCATTCTGTGACGTGTATTGAAAGCAAACTGGATAGCAGAGTGGCTTATTTTTCATGCTTTGGGGGCAGATTTTGATTACATGGAGTAGTGCCGTGGGCTATGTCTACGTTACAGACCTTACAGCAGCACAGCTGTACTGTGTAGCCCCTCTATGCTGATGGGAGAGAGCTCTCTCCCGCCGGCATAATTAAACCACCCCCAACAAGCAGCAATAGGAGACACTATAGAGCTGTCCACACCGACACTTTTGTCAGTGAAACTTATGTTTGTCACGGGGTGTTTTTTCACACCCCTTGACCGACACAAGTGGTAGTGTAAACAAAGCCTTAACTGACAGTGTCCCAGCTGACTCCAGTGGGATGAGTTAGGCACTACAACTAAGGGTATTAGAATTGACCCGTAATTTTTATATTCCTGCTTCCTCTCCAGTAGCACTGTGTATTCTCAGGCATAGCTGCAGTCGCATATGATCAAAGCTTTTTGTTTTGAACCCGTCACTTGCTGAGCATACTGTCTGTGGTGAGTGAATTAGTAAATGTCTTCAGCTGAACATGAAGACTGTCAGGGCTTCCTTTTCTCTGCTTATCGGAGCTGTAGCAAAGAGCTCAACCTACAGGTGTTTCTACCTTTGCCTAAAGGGTACCAAGACTATACATGCTTGATGAATGTGTAGCCTTGTGTGTTAATTAGCCTTGAGTCGCTAACTGGGTGTCCTGAAACATTTCAGATATTTGTCAGGACACGTTGTGCTAACGTCTGCTATTCGAGGCTGCATCTTTAGCCTTAGATGTTAGGATTGAAAAGAATCCCTGATATCATCTTGAAGTCCATCCCTGAATTTTTGCAGATTTCTGCAAAATCCTTGTTTCTTTCTGTCAAATTTTGCCTTGAAATCAGCATGGAGATGGCATGAGCTCTCTGGCATGTTATGTCATTGCCCAAGTGATTGCTGCCACTTTGAATCCTACCAGGTTACTAGTGACTAGAAGCTATTACCAGCTGCGGCTGCCTGATGGCCAGTTTGAAATGGGGGAGGGGGTTCTGAATCCATCTCCAAGAGGACAGCTGTCTATATCACAAAACCATGCTCACAACCATTGCTCCCTTCACTTTCCTCTCCTCCCTCTGACTGGAGGGGGTGTTAACAGGCCACTTCACATTGAATGGCCCTTGAAATATGAGTTAACTACTTACAAGCTAAAGAATCTGTTCAAATCTTTTGTTTAGCAGTGATACTCTGTGTTGCCACATCAGTGCTTTAACGTGGCTTGTGTGGTCGCAGTGCAGCGCTGGGCTCTTAAAAAAAACCTCTACAAGGGGAATAGATCCCAGCGCTGGTGCACTATCTACACTGGCATGTTACAGCGCTGAAACTTGCAGAACTCAGAGGGGGGTGGTTTTTCACACCCAAGAGAGAAAGTTGCAGCGCTGTAAATTGCCAGTGTAGACAAGCCCTTAGTTTCTCAGACCAGAGGAAGAGCTCTGTGTAAGCTCCAACGTTTGTCGCTCTCACCAACAGAAGTTGGTCCAATAAAAGATATCACCTCACGCATCTTGTCTCTCTGATAACATAAGAGCAACATGGCTACATCAGTGCTGCATGATGACAACTGGCACCATTATTGAAAAGCCATTGCAGAGAGGCTGAGACGAAACCGATGTGGTTCCTGCTCCTCTTCTCACATACATTGGTTTTTACACCAGTGGTTTGTCTATACACCTATACACTTACTGTGGTGTAGCCAAGACTTGAATCTGTTGCATGAAGTGTAAAATAGTCTGTCCAAGATGCTCCCCTCAGGTCAGGGTTAACTGAGGTTAACAGGTTAACATATTACTTAGCTATGGAAGATTCTGCTGCTGCCTGTGTTTGGGAGATGACTGCTATGTGCAGGCTGTCAACCTAACACCAGCAGAAATAAGTTCCCTTGATTTCTCCCCTCCCTCCACCAAAATGAAGCAAAAAGGAATGTTTAAAAGTGTATGTAACCCAACTATCTACAAAAGTTGGTCTGGTAGTGGGCATTCCTTGGGTAACTACTGTCTGTAAAATAAATACCCCTTCTGCAAGAGGACTGGCAGTAAGCCTACCTTTACTAACACAAAAATTCCTGTAGCCACTGACAGAAAGCATGGGGAAAAACTCATGGAGAGTCAGCCCTCTGGCCAGACCTCCAACCTGAGTAGGGAAATGGTGGGATATGTGCTTGCCCTCTTGGGTTTCATGATGTCATTCTTCCTTTACTTACCTTTCATTAGCAGCACTATTAACTTTGTGGAGTTGGGTTTTGTTTTAATATTTTACTTTAAATTGCCCTACAATATTGCCAATTCTTAGTAGAGGAGCAATATTTCTCTTTGTCTGAAGAACAGAAGCATTTTGAAAGTAAAACAATCAAGGAACATTGCCATCACGCATTGGCCATAATTACTTATATAGCTGATGTACCCTTGAGCTCTCTGAAACTGGGACCCTCCTCTTATACTAATACTAGTGATTTTCAACCTAAATGCTATTCACCTTCCATCTTTCTATCCCACTCCCCCTGGCATATTTTCAGAACAGAACATACTTTTTATATGATGATAACTATGCTAATGAGGCCTTGAGATAGCTACTGCTTTCAAAGAACCTTATAATCTTTTAAGATTTGCTGCTACATGAAAAGCAAAGGTAGATTTGATAAAGAGAAGTGGAGGCTGCAGGCCTGCAGTGGTAAAGGCAACTAGTATACTGAGAAATGTTGGCATTTTGGTTCTAAATGCCCCAATAGCTATGTGGGGAAAACCAGACCCTCACTACACTCTTGAATGAACTCACACAGGAAAATGATAAAAGACAAAAAACACCCTGTCACCTGTGGGTGAACACTTTTCACAAAGCAATCACTGGATCTGACCTATCCGTTCTCCTCCCCAAAGGAAACCTGTACAATTTCAAAAGCCTGGGAGATTAAATTGAAAACTTTCCTAGACATTCAAAAATTATGGTCAGCACTGGATTTATGGTTTCTTACAACAATCCTGTAACCCCTGACCCCTGCTTTTTGCCCTATGGCTACAGGGCTGTTAATGGGGCACATCACCTTGAATGGGCCCATAGAATACTTATACTAAACTAGCTGGTCAATCTTGTATGTAGCTGTGACACGCGGAGTACCTTTCCCACACTTGAAGAAGACCTCTGTGTAGCTCAGAAGCTCTCCTCTCTCACTAACAGAAGTTGGGCCAATAAAAGAGATTACCTCACCCTCCTCGTCCCGCTAACATTTCCCTGCCCAGTGCTAGGTGAAGTTGTTGAAAGAGTCCACTTCTGAGACTGTACCCTCACATGTGGGCATAGTGGTCTAGGCTGG
Source organism: Chrysemys picta bellii (assembly GCF_011386835.1). Classification (NCBI taxonomy): domain Eukaryota; kingdom Metazoa; phylum Chordata; order Testudines; family Emydidae; genus Chrysemys; species Chrysemys picta. The sequence goes on along the minus strand of NC_088795.1, from coordinate 125,541,160 downwards.
CCTTGCTTAGTACGTAACTCCTGTAAGTAGAAGAGAACGGTGTGGTGCCAGCATCATGAGCATAGGAGAAGGAGGCAAGACCTTTTGAACTCAGCGCTGGTGCCACGTGAGAAGGTGCTAGTGCCACAACACTACCAAAGGGAAAACAGGAAGCACCACGCCAGGGTTTAATCAGTGGGAAGACAGAAAGCTACAGCCAGCTGTAAAAAATGCTCTTTTAGGGTTCCAGCAGTGCCAGCTCCCAAAAGAAATGCTGGGAATAAAGTTCCTCGTAAGGCAAAGCAGTACTGGGGAGAGTTTGTTGGCAGCAGGGCGTCACCAAGAAATTTTCTCAGAGCGCATTCTTTGCTGTGCATTATCACCACTGTAGTGCATTCACCCACTGACACTTGCTGTGACCATTACTTTGACTCAGTTTCCCTGGCTATAAAAAGGGAAACTGAATAATAATTATCATAGTTTAGGAAATGCCATGACATACGATATATATGGCACGTCAGCTAGAGTGTCACTCTCTGCCCCCAATAAACATAGGATCAGTCCATTGGGGATCGATTTAGCGGGTCTAGTGAAGGCCCGCTAAATCGATCACAGATTGCTCTTCCCTGGACTCCAGTACTTCACTGGAACGAGAAGTGTAAGGTAAGTCGACAGGAAAGTGTCTCCTGTCGACCCAGCACGGTGTAGTTGCCACAATGAGTCAACTCCAGTTACATTATTCACATAGCTGGAGTTGGGTAACTTAGGTCGACTTAGACCAGTAGTGTAGACCAGGCCTAAGACAGAGCAGATAACAAAACTGGCATCAGAATGCACAATAACGATTTGAACCATGAGACGGTGAAAAGGAACTGGAGACGAGGTTGGTCCGCCCCGCCCTTTATCTCCTCGGGTGAAACCAATACAGGGGCACATGCATGGACCGGCAAGCGATACCACTTTCAAAAAGCTCTGGCTTTGGGCTCATAGCACATACTCATAACCCTTGATGGCATACAATAGGGACCATCACTCGAAGAAGAACCAGGCAAGATATACTCCAGTGTGTGTTTGTACTATACCCCTTCAGGACAAAATGATCTCAGTGACTCCAGGCAGCCTTTCCAAAACAAGGTCACAATTTATTAGTCACCTGGCATACAGATTCTGAAAGTCCTTTGCTAATCTAAGAGAGGCAAAAATTAAGACAGTTCAGCTTGGCTCGCTCCAGGCCAGGGCTCCCGTGAGCCATGCTGTCATCGAAGACGTCACGGCTATCCCTATCTATGTCCCTTTTTCCTTAGTTCCAGGAGAGAGCAGCTGAGTCTCTTCCACCAGCCACTCCCCTCCCCAATCAATCACTGTTGAGATAACATCTTCCACCTGCTGGAGATGCCCATGGATACTTGTCATTGTGTCTCAAATTGTCTTGGTGGATCCTCCATTGATATGCCTGGGTTTCAGCCGATCCTTTTCCAGCCCATTCATTCCACTACTTGACAATACCACACGCCTCCTGCTGAACCTTAAGAGCAACTTTTTAACCCTTTTGCACCCATTGGGTAGCAATGCAAAGTACAGAGCGAAACAGACACACACATAGAAATCACAAAAATATTCCATGCAGCAGGTTTAAAACCAACAAAAGGAAGTATGTCTTCACACAACGCACAGTCAACCTGTGGAACTCTTTGCCAGAGGATGTTATGAAGGCCAAGCCTATAACAGGATTCAAAAAAGAACTAGATAAATTCATGTAGGATAGATCCATCAATGGCTATTAGTCAGGATGGTGTCCCTAGCCTCTGTTTGCCAGAAGCTGGGAATGGGTGATGGAATGAATCGCTTGATGATTACCTGTTCTGTTCATTTCCTCTGAAGCACCTGGCATTGGCCACTGTCAGAAGACAGGATACTGGGCTAGATGGACCTTTGGTTTGACCCAGTATGACCGTTCTTATGTAAGTTGTTGACTCTCTAAAGAAGGCTCGACCCAAGACCTGTGAATCCAACCCATGACCCTTCTGGCTTGTGAAAGAGAGTCATGACTGAAATAGTCAACACCTTATTCAGGGAAAGACTCTTCCCTTCCTTCTCCATAGCCTCCTAGACTTTAAGGTAAGAGGGGGCCATCATAATCTAGTCCAGTGGTTCTCAAGCAGGGGTACACGTAGCCCTGGGGGACTCAGAGATCTTCCAGGGGGCACATCAACTCATCTAGATATTTGCCTAGTTTTACCACAGGCTGCATACCAAAGTCAGTACAAACTAAAATTTCATACAGACAATGACTTGTTTATACAATACACTGAAATTTAAGTATAATATTTATATTCCAGTTGATTTATTTTATAATTATATGGTAAAAATGAGTAAGCAATTTTTTTCAGTAATAGTGTGCTGTGACACTTTTGTATTTTTATGTCTAATTTTGTAAGCACATAGTTTTTAAGTGAGGTAAAACTTGGGGTTCATGAGACAAATCAGACTCCTGAAAGGGGTACAGTAGTTTGCAAAGGTTGAGAGCCACTGATCTAGTCTGACCTGCCCATTGCAGGCCACAGAACCTCACCCATCCACTCCTGTAATAGACCCCTAACCTCCGGCTGAGTTACTGAAGTCCTGAAGTCATGATTTTAAAATGTCAAGTTACAGAGAATCCCAAACCTGCACGTGATCCATGCCCCATGATGCAGAGGAAGGTGGAAAACTCCCAGAGTCTACCAATCTGATCCAGTGAAAAATTCCTTCCCGATCCCAAATATGGTGATCACTTAGACTCTGAGCATGTGGGCAAGACCCACCAGCTGGACACCTGGGAAAGTATTCTCCGTAGTACCTCAGATTCCTCCCCATCTAGTGTCCCATCACTGGCCATTGAAGATATTTGCTGCTAGCAGTCACAGATCAGCGACGTACCATTTTATGTAGTCTCATCATATCATCCCCTCTATGAACAGCTGTAAGCAGGGTCTGAATGAACTCTCCCCTGACAGCTAGTTGGGGAGGGCGGGAGACTTCAGGAGCAAACTATTTACATGATCTCTGCGTAGGTATCCAGCAGACAGGCGCTGTGTAACTCCAAGTGATCAACTTTGGCTGGTGTTGGGTTGTAAATCGTTTTAGTACTGAATGCAGGGGCAGTGAAATGTTGTCATCTTTATTGTATGACTAAAGGGGAGCAGAGTTGTGCTGAACTTGCCCCGATTGCTCAGTTGAAAGGGACTCATTAAGCCAGGGGCTGTGAGAGTGAGAGGGACGGGGAGAAGTATCTCAGCCAGGAGCTGTGGATGCTCCCTAAAAGTCCCTGGTCTGGTTTAACCTGTTCCTCCCCACTCTTGAAAGATAGAGCTAAATAGGCTCCATGAGAAGACTTGTTATTTTAAGTTCTCTAAAGAGCTGACAATCCAAGTATGTGGTCCGTGTTGAGGGCTTCCTACTGCTCAGCAGAATCTGTTGGACAGAGTGCGAGCACTGCTGCTCTGCCTGGGTGAACCATGGAGCAGCCACGCCGTGAGGTGGAGTGATTGCAGGTCGGGGTGACGCAGGCGGCCGTGGTCCTGAGAGATGAGGTCCGGGCATAATGGAAGCGGGATCGGTGTCTGAACCGAGAGCTCCAACAGCGTGGTGTACCAATGTTGTCTCGGCCACGCTGGGGCGATCAGAATCACCTGTGCCTGGTCTCTGCGCAATTTGAGCAGTACCTTGTGGACCAGAGGAAACGGAGGGAAGGCATAAAACAGGTGGTCCTTCCAGGGAAGGAGAAACGCGTCCGAGAGGGAGCCCGGAGCTCGACCTTGCAGGGAGCAGAACACGTGGCACTTCCTGTTGTCTCGAGATGCAAACAGGTCTATCTGGGGAAACCCCCACTTCTGGAAAACGGAATGTATGATGTCCGGACGGATAGACCACTCGTGTGTTTGAAAGGACCTGCTGAGTCGGTCCGCCAGAGTGTTCTGGACTCCAGGGAGGAACGATGCCGTGAGATGGATTGAGTGGGCGATGCAGAAGTCCCACAGGCGAATGGCCTCTTGGCATAGCATTGACGAACGTGCTCCTCCTTGCTTGTTGATGTAAAACATGGCGGTGGTGTTGTCGATGAGAACTAACACACAGCGGCCACGTAGGAGATTGAGAAATGCCTGGCACGCCAGGCGCACCGCCATCAGTTCCCGAACATTGATGTGCAGGGCTATCTGGGGTGCAGTCCACAGGCCCTGGGTATGGTGTTCGTTGAGATGGGCGCCCCAACCCAGGGATGAAGCGTCTGTGACCAGGTGCAGAGAGGGTTGTGGGGCGTGAAACGGCATCCCCTCGCAAACCACCTTGTGGTCTAGCCACCATGTGAGGGAGGTCAGGACCGAGTTCGGGACCGTGACCACCATGTTCAGGCTGTCCCGATGTGGGCGGTATCTTGATGACACCCAGGTCTGGAGTGGGCGAAGCCGAAGTCTGGCATGCCTGGTTACGTACGTGCAGGAAGCCATGTGACCCAGCAGGGTGAGGCACGACCTCACCGTGGTAGTTGGGAAGGCCTTGAGTCCTTGAATGAGGCTCGTGATGGTGCAAAAGCGATTGTCTGGCAGGATGGCTTGTGCACGTCTGGAGTCTAGAACCGCGCCGATGAATTCTATTCTCTGGGTAGGTTCTAGAGTGGATTTGTCCTTGTTGAGTAGGATACCCAACTTGTTGAATGTGTGCACTATTATGTGGACGTGATCTCGAACTTGTTCTTTGGTGCGACCGCGTACCAGCCAGTCGTCTAGGTACGGGAACACCTGTATCCCTTGCCGACGAAGGTACGCTGCCACGACAGCCATACATTTCGTGAACACCCTTGGGGCCGAGGATAGGCCGAAGGGAAGGACTGCAAATTGGTAGTGCACCTTGCTTACCACGAACCGCAGGAAGCGTCTGTGAGGCGGGTAAATTGCTATGTGAAAGTATGCATCTTTCATGTCGAGGGCGGCGAACCAGTCTCCAGGATCGAGGGAAGGGATAATGGCCCCCAAAGAGACCATGCGGAACTTCAACTTTACTACGAATTTGTTGAGTCCGCGCAAGTCCAAGATGGGTCGCAGACCTCCTTTGGACTTGGGAATGAGGAAGTAACGGGAATAGAATCCCCTGCCCCTTAACTCCACTGGAACCTCCTCTATGGCCCCCATAGCAAGGAGCGTGGAAACTTCCTGTATAAGAAGTTGCTCGTGAGAAGGGTCCCTGAAGAGGGACGGGGAAGGGGGGGAGGAGGGGGGGATTGAAGAAAACTGGATAGCATATCCCCTGTCCACCGTGCGAAGGACCCAACGGTCCGAAGTTATAAGGGACCAGGTCCGGTGGAAATGGGAAAGGCGATCCCGAAAGGATGGGGCTGGATCCTGTGGGATGACTGGGGCGCCGTCCTCGACCGCACCTTCAAAAGTTCTGCCTGGGGCCTGAAGGTGGTCTAGGTGGCCCCTGGTTCTGACCAGGTTGAGGGCCGGTCCACCTTCTTCTACCACCTCGCCCTCGCCTCCGGGTCGAGTCCTGTCTCTGACGAGGCGGGGGGGGGGGTAGAAGCGCTGAGGCTGCGGTCTAAATGGCCTGCGCTGAGGGCCCACAACATGCATCCCCAAGGAACGCATGATCGTCCTGGAGTCCTTGAGGCTCTGCAGGCGAGAGTCCGTCTTTTCGGAAAACAGCCCTTGTCCTTCAAAGGGCAGATCCTGCAGGGTTTGCTGCAGTTCCTGAGGCAGACCCGAAACCTGGAGCCAGGAGATCCTCCGCATAGCGATACCTGAGGCCAGGGTTCTCGCAGCAGAGTCCGCTATGTCTAAGGAGGCCTGTAAGGAGGTCCGAGCCACCTTCTTACCCTCCTCCACCAGGGCTCCAAACTCCTCCCTGGACTCTTGGGGAACCAACTCCTTGAACTTCCCCATAGAGTTCCAGGAGTTAAAGCTATAGCGGCTCAAGAGCGCCTGTTGATTAGCCGCTCTAAGTTGCAACCCTCCGGCTGAGTAAACTTTACGGCCGAATAAATCGAGGCGCTTAGCCTCCTTCGATTTGGGCGCTGCGGCCTGCTGACCGTGGCGCTCCCTTGCGTTCACTGATGCCACCACCAGTGAACACGGCTGGGGGTGGGTATACAAGTACCCGTAGTCTTTAGACGGAACAAAGTATTTCCTTTCCACCCCTCTCGCTGTGGGTGGGATAGAGGCAGGAGTCTGCCATATCGTAGATACATTGGCTTGTATCGTGCGGATCAGGGGTAACGCCACCCTCGATGGGGCATCCGCTCCGAGGATATTCACGATGGGGTCGTGCACCTCCACTATCTCCTCCGCCTGCAGGTCCATATTACGGGCCATCCGACGCAGAAGATCTTGGTGAGCCCGAAGATCTATTGGAGGTGGACCTGTGCACGATGTGCCCGCCACTGCCTCATCCGGAGAGGAAGAGGAAGATGCCTCCGGTGGGACAGGATCCAAGGGAGGGTCCTGGGCTCCCTGCTCCTGGGCCGGAGCATCACCTGCGCTTGAGTCCAGGGCGTCAGGTGGTGCGGACACGGAAGCCTCCATGCCCCCTGGCGGAGGCCGAGAGATGGTGGACTCCGGGGCCCTTCTAACAGAGTGACCGGAGCGAGAGGTCGAAGCAACTGGAGCCCCTTGCGCCTGATGGTACGCCCACGGGGTCCAAAACGACCAGTGAGAAGGGCCATGAGAATGGTCCTCTGTTATGTTCTGCCAATGGCCCAAGCCCTGTTCCTCGGCTTGCCCTTGAGGGGGGTATGCCGATCTCGAGAGGTCCTCCGAGGAGCGAGACCCCGATCTCGATGGCCATGGCGGTGCCGAGAGCGTCGAGACGATTCCCGTGGGCTGCGGTGCCGCACGGTGCCGGTCTGGAGATGATCTATCTCCACGCGGTGCCGGCGATCGGTGCCGGGACCGCGACCGGTGCCGATGACCTCGTCGGTACCGGGAGTCGGATCTGGACCTCGACGAGGACCTGGAGTATGCCCGGTACCGGGAGCGGCCTCTCGACGTCGAGCGGCGACCGTAGCGGTGCCGAGAACTACGTCTCGACGTTGATCGGTGCCGACGATCATAGCGGTGCCGAGACGTAGAGCGGTGCCGCGAAGAAGATCTTGGCCGCGAGTACGACCGGTGCCGAGGTGATATTCGGTGCCGGGACTGCGAGCGGCGTGGGGACCTGCTTCGGGACCTGGATCGGTGCCGAGGTTCCAGCCCTTGCGATGGAGGGCGCATCAAGGCAGGTTTCCCCCTCGACTGGACCGGGCGAGGCAACGGTGCCGTCGGTGCCGGTGGTTGAGGCGGTGCCGGCTCCGTGAGAGCTATTAAGTCTCTCGCCGCCGCGAAGGTCTCTGGCGTCGACGGGAGGCACTGTATCACCGCCTGCCTCGGTGGAGACGCCGTCTGCACCGGACTCAACGGCCTCGGCGCCGGAGTCGACGGTGCTGGAGGCACCTGTTTCCGGTGCTCCACCGGCGTACGCGGCTCTACCCCCGGCACTGGGGGAGCCAGCGTCTTCGGCACGGAGGTCCCCGTCTTATGGGCTTTCTTATGCCCTGGGGATAATGACCGGCGCCGAGGCACTTGCTGTGCTTTCGGTGCCGACGAGGTCCGGTGCCGGGAAGGCTCATCTGACGCCACTCGCGTGGTCGTCATGGCCGGTGCCGCCGGGGCACTGCGCACCGAGGCGCTAGGTGCCGGGGCCTGACTTGTAGATGGAGCGTCCGGACTAAGTGCCGCCTCCATCAGGAGTTGCCGGAGCCGAAAGTCCCGCTCCTTCTTGGTCCTTGGTCTGAAGGCCTTACAGATCTTGCACTTATCTGTTTGATGGGACTCTCCCAGGCACTTCAGACAGGAATCGTGCGGGTCGCTCGTGGGCATAGGCTTAGCGCAGGAGGCGCACAGCTTGAAGCCGGGAGCGTTGGGCATGAGCCCGGCCCCGCGGCCGGGGGAGAAAGGGGGAGACGACCCCCTTAATCCCCTGAACTATTATAACAACTAGACAACTCTTAAAACTATTGAACTATTTAACTATAAACACTAGGACTATAACTATAACTATAACTGCGAATAACGAACTAAGCTAGGGAGAGTGGAGAACAGCTAAGCAGCGCTCCACAGTTCCAACGACCGTCAGGGGCGGTAAGAAGGAACTGAGGGGGCGCCGGGTCGGCTGGGGTATATATTCAGCGCCATGAAGGCGCCACTCTAGGGGGCTCCACAGCCGACCCGCCGGTGTTGCTAGGGTAAAAATCTTCCGACGATCGTGCACGCGGCGCGCACACACCTAATGGAATGGATATGAGCAACACATCTCGAAGAACAACAGTTACAACGGTGAGTAACCGTCTTTTCTCTAAAGAGCTGACAATCACTTGCGTTGGGACAGTGTCTCTGCCCAGCCTCAGAGCTGGAAATCACTAAGCCCTGATCTACACTACGAGTTTAGGTCGAATTTAGCAGCGTTAGATCGATTTAACCCTGCACCCGTCCACATGACGAAGCCATTTTTGTCAACTTGAAGGACTCTTAAAATCAATTTCTGTACTTCTCCCCGACGAGGGGATTAGCGCTGAAATCGACCTTGCTGGGTCGAATTTGAGGTAGTGTGGACGCAATTTGACGGTATTGACCTCCGGGAGCTATCCCAGAGTGCTCCATTGTGACCGCGCTGGACAGCACTCTCAAATTAGATGCACTGGCCAAGTATACAGGAAAAGCCCCGCAAACTTTTAAATTTCATTTCCTGTTTGGTCAGCGTAGCGAGCTGATCAGCACAGGTGACCATGCAGAGCTCATCACCACAGGTGACCATGGAGTCCCAGAATCGCAAAAGAGCTCCAAGCATGGACCCAATGGGAGGTACTGCATCTGATTGCTGTATGGGGAGATGAATCCGTGCTATCCAAACTCCGTTCCAAAAGACAAAATGCGGAATATTTGAAAAAATCTCCAAGGGCATGAAGGACAGAGGTTATAACAGGGACCTGCAGCAATGCTGCGTGAAGCCTACCAAAGAATCAGAGAGGCAAACAGCCACTCCGGGTCAGAGCCCCAGACATGTCGCTTCTATGATGAGCTGCATGCCATGCTAGGGGGTTCCCCTACAACTACCCCACCCCTATGCTTTCCTCCTCCCCCACCCCTCCCGGGCTACCTTGGCAGTTATCCCCCCATTTGTATGATGAATTAATAAAGAATGCATGAATTTGAAATAACAATGACTTTACTGCCTCTGTAAGCAGAGATCAAAGGGGAGAAGGGAAGGTGGTTGACTTATAGGGAAGTAGAGTGAACCAAGGGGGCGGGTTTTCATCAAGGAGAAACAAACAGAACTTTCACACCGTAGCCTGACCAGTCATGAAACTGGTTTTCAAAGCTTCTCAGATGCACAGCGCGCCCTGCTGTGCTCTTATAACTGCCCTGGTGCCTGGCTGTGCGTAATCAGTGGCCAGGCGATTTACCTCAACCTTCCACCCTGCCATAAACGTCTCCCCCTTACTCTCACAGATATTGTGGAGTGCACAGCAAGCAGTAATAACGATGGGAATATTGGTTTCGCTGAGATCTAACCAAGTCAGTAAACTGCACCAGCGAGCTTTTAAACATCCAAAGGCACATTCTACCACCATTATGCACTTGCTCAGCCTATAGTTGAACTGCTCCTTACTACTGTCCAGGCTTCATGAGCCATGGGAGCAAAAGGTAGGCTGGGGTAGGTGCAACTGCACGGTGCTGCCGATTGGGAGAGCAGCCTGAGGCAGAAGCCTCCAGCTGGCATGATATTCCAGGCAGGACTGAATCTCTATTACACAAAACTTAAAGAAGAGAATGACCTGGAGTCATTCCCATTTTTGTCCAGGTGCCCCCGACCGACCTTACCGAGGCCGGCCAGGAGCACCCATGTCTGCCCAGGCGCCCCCGACCAGCCTAACCGAGGTCAGCCAGGAGCACACACAGGACAACAGCGATGGCTAGCAGTCGTATTGTACCATCTGCTGTCCGCAAGGCAAGGCAAGGGGATGCTGCTGTGTAGCACTGCAGTACCGTGTCTGCCAGCAGCACCCAGGAGACATACGGTGACAGTGAGCTGAGCGGGCTCCATGCTTGCTGTGGTATGTCATCTGCATGGGTAACCCAGGGAAAAAAGGCAAGAAACGATTTTTTGCCATTGCTTTCACAGAGGGGAGGGAGGAAGGGAGGGGGGCCTGACGACATGTACCCAGAACCACCCATGACAATGTTTTTGCCCCATCAGGCATTGGGAGCTCAACCCAGAATTCCAATAGGCGGCAGAGACTGCGGGCACTGTGGGATAGCTACCACAGTGCAATTCTCCAAAAGTCGACGCTAGCCTCGGTACTGTGCACGCACTCCGCCGAGTTAATACACTTAGTGCGGACACACACAATCAACTGTATCAAATCGATTTCTAAAAAATTGACTTCTATTTAATCGACCTAATTTTGTAGTGTAGACAGCCTAGGAGCTGGGTGCAACCTCAAGAGACTGACCTGCAGAAGTCACAGCAGAGAGGCAGATTGCAGAAGGTGACTGGTGAATGGAACGAGTGACTGGCAGGGCGGCTAGGCAGCGAGGAGCTGCAGCTGGCGGGGTGGCCGGCCAGAGCAAGTGCTCAGATGGTGGAGACAGCAAGGTGCCTTCTTACCCAGGTGGGAGGTGAACTCACACAGATGCACCTCTGAACCCTGGGTCCTCACTGACCAAGGACAACCACTGTGAGTGGGGTCTGGTGAGGGAGCAGAGGGGGGCACAGTAAAGGAACTTTTGGTTGTAGAACTCAAGAACATGAGGCAGAAGACACTGCCCCATGCACTCTGGGGTGAGTGTCCTGCTCACAGTTTTATGATTATGAATCCTGCTTGTGGCATTTTCCCTAATTAATGTCGGGTGACTTCCCTCCTTTCATTAAAAGTTTCTTTTCTACACTCAGACTCTGTGCGTGCGAGTGGGTAAGTATTGCCTCTCAGAGGCACCCAGGAGTGGTGTGTAATTTTCCCAGGCTACTGGGTTGGGGCTCGAGCCAGTTCTGTGTCATATTGTTGAAAAGGAACACCTAGATATTGAACTCGGCCCCGGTTGCTGCCGGCTCCACCTGGCAGAAGGGTTACACACACAACAGACTGATCCACACTGAAGAAACCCACCCTGGATATATTGGTTCTAGCCAACTACTGCCCAGTGTCAAACCTCCCATTACTGAGCAAGTTCATAGAGATGTTAAGCAAAGGCTAATTAGATGCTCATCCTGTTGACACCAACATCCTAGACTTAAGCACAATCTGGAATCAAGCCAGTACGTGGGACAGAACCAACTTTAGTAGCACTGATGGATGATTTCCTGCTGACAGTGGATAGAGAGCAGACATCCATTCTTACCTCTGTAAATCTATAGCATGTGACACTGACAACTATAATATACTGCTTTTTCACCTGAGAAAGGGAGTTTGGGATCCAGGGTAATGCGCTAAAATAGTTTAAGTCTTTCCTGGTTGCACCCAATGGAGTAGTGATGGGAAACTGCACCTCCACCACCAGACCCCTCACTTGTTGGCAAGGATCAATTCTCTCGCCAGTCCTATTCAATATCTACTTGCAGTGATTTAGTGAACTGGTTAGATAACAAGGACTCAAGTGCCCGTAATGTGCAGATGACACACAGCTCTCCTTATCCTTCACCACATAGAAACACACCATTAACAGCAAAATGTGCTTGGACAAGATCAGCTCATGGATGAAGAACATCTGGCTGAAGTTGAATCCAAGCAAGACAGAGGTTATGCTGGTGAGCAGAGGAAAACATTTTGAAGAATTTGCAACCACTATGCAGTCTTCTTTGGTTCAAGGCACACCCACAGGTGGTCAGTTCAGTCCATAGCTCAGGGATTCCTTGCTGACACTGAGCTTGGATGTAGCAGCATCTGCAAGTAACACTTTCTATCATCTCCCCATTGGCTAGGAGACTCCATCTCATCCTGGCAAATGATGACCTAGCCTCTGTTATATGTGCCTTCATCACCTCTCAGCTGGACTACAGCAATGTGATACATGTGGGCAAGAAGATTCAATGCTTAGGAAACTCCAACTAGTACAGAACACTGCAGCACATCTCCTCAGCAACACAGGCTACCACAAGGACATCCGCCCTGTCCTCTACTCCCTACACTGGCTTCCCATAGAATATCGAACAAATTCAAGGTCTCTGTCAAGGTGCTCCAGGGCCTGGGCCCAGGGTATCTAAAAGATGGACTAAGGCTCTGAGATGAAGACTGTGGTGGAAAACTTTGCTCCTCTGGCACAATGGAACTTTCTACAATAAGGGTAGAGCTCGTCTGTGCAGGAGACAGAACCTTCTCAGGGGCCGGACCGAGACTACAGAATGACCTTTTACAGGAGCTGAGGACCATCACAAACCTCACCACCTTCAGCTCCAAATGCAAGGCACATTCCTTTGATTCTACCGTCTCCAGCTTATACATGTTGTTTTACATTTATATATATTTTAAAACACCTCCCCAAACAAAACACCCTACTCAACACGCTCCTCCTCCTGAGGAGCGGATGAGAGAACAAACACCCTGACAGATAGTCACGTAGCTTAGATCACTACTAGAAGGTGCTCAGTGGTGGATGCAGTGTAAGAACCTTAATAGAGCAGCCTAGAACAGACTTTGCAAGCATGTGGGCACAACAATGGAGAGCTGAGTTATCACCATCATAAGGGGGAAAGGACATAGAGGGTGTGCAGACCTGCCAAATGTTTTCCCAACAGTGATCCACTGCATTTCTAGATACTTATGACGGCACATTTTGGGAATGTGCAGCTGTCAGAACAGGGCCGTTAATTCATATCACTTTGAACTTGTCAGTTTGCAGGGTAAAGGTGCATTTTGTTTTATGAATTACAATCTAAGAGTGTCATTAATCAAACTGGATAGTTATATGGGTAATTGAGATTTACAATTTTTTTTCCTGAGCAAGAATAAGCATTGGAATTGATTATACTGTGCACCTAAATTGGGGAAGCAAAGTTAGGGTCGATACAGATTTACCTGGAAATTATACAATGCATTGTATGAATTTGAGGAAATACCCTATTTTTTCAGCACAAACAGTTCTGTTCAATGATTTTATGAGCGATTTACACAGGACGTGGTTTAAAAATGGAAAACTCATGCAAATACCTGGGAATAAAGTCCCGGAACAGTGATGGTCAAGTAAATTGAATGTCTAGAGAGTATCAGGCAAGTCTGGAGTCTGACCAGCTTTAGGAAAGGCTGAAAAACTTCTCTCTTTGAAAAGGCCTTTCTCACAATAAGAATGACACTCTGAAACTCTTCACACTGGCACTGCCTTCAACACAATATGTATTATATATAAAAACCTGCAACGAACAGGTCAGCCAGCCAACCTCCCAAAACTATCCCAGAGTTTTTACCCCTAAAAGTGAGAAAAGGCTTCACTCCATGAAGTACATAAGAGACTTTTCAATTGCTATCAATTTTATGTGGAAGGCTTTCAAATATTATAGTAATAAGCACTAATATAAAACCTGAAGAAAGACAGAAGATAGCTAGCTATAGCAGACTCAAAATCTGAGTAGCCCAGGTTAGAATCTGTTTAGAAAGCAGAGGTCCATATGGCATTTCTGTCCTATTAGGTATATATCAAGAAGGCCATTTCTCTTGATTATTCTTTTTATTTTGTGTGCGTGTGGCATCAGAAATTTGGCCTTTGAGAAACATGGACTGCAGGAGACATAAGGTGTGGTTCACAAGCATATGACCTGACTTAGGCAAGCTGTACCCTCTGGTTTTGAAATATTAGAGAATGCCTGTAAAGACCTTGTATGTTTGAAAGGAATCTCTAATTCTCATTTATCAGGAATTTGTTTGTTTGCTTGAAACTGCCCTGCAGGAAACTTCAGTCCTTGAATATGAAGGTTTTAGGTGAGCATGTTGTATCTCCTGGGGTAAAGTTCTCTTGACCCAAAGGAGAACTGGAACCAAAGCTTCCTAAATCTGATTACTCCACAGTGTGCTGCCACTTGCCTTAGGGAAATGGAAGGACAAAACTTGAGACAACAAAGGTCTCCTTTAGTTGAGGGTGCTCAGCCCTCAACTGTCAGAGAAGCTTGTATTCTGTGACCACACTTAACTCACCCATACATCTTGATGCCCAACTTGTAGCAGTAGCCAAAAAGGCTTACTTCCACTGCTTCTGACCAGCAAGAAGACCTGCTCTTCAAGACCTAATCACAATGATTCATGCCTTTGTTGCTTTGGGACAGGCCTAATGCATCTATCTAGGACTGAGCATTGCTGAAGCCACAGAGAAGTTGCAGCTAGTCCAAAATACAGCAACAACTTCTAGATGGACAAGAACACATCACACCAGTGTTCTGCACACGACCCTGTGTCTCTATTCAATATCAGATACAGCTCAAGTTTCTAGTCCTCCTCTTCAAAGCTCTCATTGGGCTTTGGCCTAGGTACCTAAAGGCACCACCTCTTTCCACACTACTCCAAGAATATGATGATCAACAGATAGGATACAGCTGATGATATCAAGGATCAGAGCTGGACAAGGCATTCTTGGGGAAGGATGCCCTGCTGTGGAACTCCCTACAGCAAGTGATCAGGGTGGCTCCCTTGACTAGACAGATTTAGAGCACAGCACAGGATTCATCCATTTGCACATGACTCTCCTCCACAGAAGTGGTGACACTGCTGAGCAAGCTTTCTTCTCCCCCCCAAAATCTCCCAGGGGAAAATAAAAAAAGGCAGTCTATGGAATACAACCCAAAAGGACACAGAACACAGAAGATTCTTACCCGGACAACACTGAAGTTTAAGCCTCCTGTATTTAGCAACTAAGCAATACAATGACTGGTAGATAACTACAACTATGTGGATAAATACAAGAAGCACAACAAGATAAATACTAAAGATCAATATTCAGACTGAGATCCTTGGCTGCGACCAAGGAGCACATACCGCAATTCAGAAGAGAGATGCAAATAAACTACCTTTGTACTCCCCTGATCCCTGGATGGCTATGCGTCAGACCATCTTGTGCCAGCAGAGCTCGCCAGTGGGGCTGACCAGGATCTGGGTCTGAGGATTCTCTGTGGCCCTTATACATGCCAGGATTCTAGGATAAGACTACTTCTTCAATTTGTGTCCACGTCACCAGGATGAAAAACATGTGCACTCCACCCACTGCAGCACATGGACACCTGCTCTCTTACTCACTTGCTCTCTCTACGGTACAACATGCAAGTTTGCTTGACATCAACTATTATAGTTAAAGCCAAAACAAATGGGGCACACATTTTTGTGTATTTATGTAGTCAGGAGAAATACAGGGACAATGGGTGCATATTAAAGGTTTCTACCAGTTCTACTGGCATTCACCACCATGTATAGAAACTCTCAAATCAGGAGAAGTTTCAGACAGATAAAAACATTTTAGGTATAATTTCTGTATCTCTATTTATACCCACCAATTAGCACTTGATGAGGTGCAGCTGGTAAGTCTGAAATATTTTTGTGGGAGTCTAGAAGTCAGGACATTTGCACCATATTTTAAGTGGTGGTGTGTTTCGGTTTTTTTTAAGATTGGAGTTTGTTCTAATTTATTAAAGAATAAAATATCAGTGGGGTGTAAAGAATACTGCAACCTTCAGATACTGACGTGAATTTTCAAGCAATGCCACACTATCAGATTTCTCTTTGTCTGAGTAAAATTTTATTACATTTTCCGTAATGAAGCTTGCAAAAACAATACTGTTACTGGATATGCAGTAAGCAGAAAGGTAAGTACAGTATACATTACAACATTAGTGCTATGTTGACGTGGAAAGACTTGTCTGATAAATGAGTTTTAGATACAAGACTGGTGGGAAAGTCAAAAGGAAGAAAGAAGAAAAAGTAAAGAAAGGGAGAGGGAAAATATAAGGGAGATAAATCCTCATTACTAAAGACTAGCTTAGGCAATCATAGAATCATGGAAATGTAGGACAGGAAGGGACCTCGAGAAATCATCAAGTCCAGCCTGCACTGAGTAAACACCTTACAGGTGTTTGTCTAACCTGTTCTTAAAAACCTCTAATGATGGGGATTCCACAACTTTCCTTGGAAGCCTGCTCCACAGCTTAACAGTGCTTATAGTAAGAAAGTTTTTCCTAATATATAACATAAATCTCCCTTGCTGCAGATTAAGTCCATTACTTCTTGTCCTACCTTCAGTGCACATGGAGAACAATAGATCACGATCCTCTTTATAAAAGCCCTTAACTTATCAGATCCCTCCTCTGTCTTCTTTTCTCAAGACTAAATATGCTGACTTTTTTAACCTTTCCTCAGAGGTCAGGTTTTCCAAAGTTTTTATCACGTTTATTGCTCTCCTCTGGACTCTCTCCAATTTGTCCTCCTTTTCCTACAGTGTGGCACCCAAAACTGGACACAGTAGTCGAGCTGAGGCCTCACCAGTGCCAAATAGATCAGGACAATTACTGCCCATGTCTTATGGATAACACTCCTGTTAATACAACCCAGAATATTAGTCTTTTGCAACTGCATAACATTGTTGATTCATATTCAATTTGTGATCCATTATGACCCCCAGATTTTTTTCAGCCGTGCTACCGCCTAGCCAGTTATTCTCCATTTTGCAGTTGTGCATTTGATGTTTCCTTCCTAGATGAAGTACTTTGCCTTCGTCTTTATTACATTTCATCTTGTTGACGTCAGACCAATTCTCTAGATTGTTAAGGTAACTTTGAATTCTAATCCTGTCCTCCAAAGGGTTTGCAATCCCTCCCGTTTCGGTTTCATCTGCAAATTGTATAACCATGTTCTCCACTCCATTATCCAAGTCATGAATGAAAATATTGACTAGTACCAGCCCCAGGACTGACCCATGTGGGCTTACTAGATATGCCCTCCCAGTTTGACAGCAGCCCATTGATAACTACTCTTTGCGTAGGTCTTTCAACCAATTGTGTACCCATCTGATAGTAATTTCATGTAGACCACACTTCCCTAGTTTGCTTATTACAATGTCATGGGTGACTGGCAAAAGCCCTACTAAAAATCTAGATATAGCACATCTACAGCTTCCCACCTATCCGCTTGGCCAGTAACCCTATCAAAGAAGGAAATCAGATTGGTTTGGCATTGATTTGTTCTTGATAAATCTATGCTGGCTATTCCTTATAATCCTATTATCTGCTTACAAATTGATTGTTCAATAATTTGTTCCAGTATCTTTCCTGGTACCAAAGGGCCAACCAATCTATAATTCCCTAGGTCTTCTTTGTTCCTATTTTTAAAGATAGGCAATGTTTGCCCTTCTCCAGTCCTCTGCGACCTCACCTGATCTCCAAGTAAAAAACGGATCAGTTATACTGGGTCCAAGCCTGCCATTCTCAAGCAAAAATATCCAATGAAGTTAAGGAATGTTTGTCAGTGCAGAAGGGACAACAGAATAATGACCACTGGGCATGTGTACTTGTGTGTATAATACACAAAAGCACGTATTGCTTACGCAACATTAAGGTTGAGAAATCAAGCATCAAGAAATGCACCGTTGAGACTGAATGCTCAGCTTTAGCTCTGTCTCCTGTGCTTATGCCTTAAAGTATGATCTCTCTGTACATCTTTAGGAATCAATGCAATAGGCATTATGCCAAAGCCAGAAAAACTATAACAAACCTCTTAACCATCACCTCCTCTAAAAGCAAGGACATCAATTGCTCTCAATATTAGCAGTCTGATGCTGCCCACAGAGTAAAACACCAGCCGTGATTCCTGGATATGGGTGGGCTGTGCTTGGCCAAGGAACTAAGGGGCAGTCACAGGACACGGCACTTTGTGGGAAATTCAGAAACTGAGAAGGGCAGGGACATCAAAATGGAAGTTGAAACTCAGCCTTAACTGTAGTTGTGCCTACTACACTGGGGAGAAGAGCACCTGCCTGTCTATCTGCAGAAATACACACATGTATATTTCATCAAACAGCTGTTCAGTGGCCTATGGGCAGTGAATCTAGCGGCTTCAGTCCAGGTTGCACCTGAACTAATTCAGGGTGCACCTGAAAAGAAATCACCACTGGAGACTGCCTAAAATGGTGCCAGAATTAAGCTGTTGAGCGTTGCCTCCGGTGCTGAGCAAGCCTGTAAAGTGGCTGAATGACCTTAGTCCCACTGAACTCAGGGCCGGTTGAAAGTTCTCTGCACCTCCTGACTGAGTGGACGTGGAGTGTGAATGGCTCTCTACAGGGCTGAGAACCATGCTGGAGCAGTGCCTGCACTTTGTCTGTTTACAGGAGAATCGAGGGCGAAATTCTGGCCCATTGGAATCAATGGGAGCTTTGCCATTGACTTCAGTAGGGCCAGGATTTTTCCCCAGAGATTTGAGTCTATACTGCCCACCCCCACTGGATGGGGGTGAGGAAGGGGTTCTCTGTGACCATGGGGCCTATTTCTGCTCACCTGTCCATGCACGCTTCCAGGCAGAGCTCCTGCATGATAGTCCACTGGCTCCTTAGAGTCCTCAGAGCAATGGGCCTTGTCCAGGGTTCTCTGTGAGGTGGCCCCCTTCTGGTTTTGACCCCATGACCTGCACCCATCTCTGATTTTTTCCAGTCTTTGTCCCCCCCATAACTGACTGATAAGATCTGTGGCCCCTCACCTCACCTGAAGAGATGGACTTTTCATGATCCTGGTGGGCTCCACCCACCAATGCAGGATGCTAGTTGGTGGCACCTTTCCTAAGCATAACATTCACTGTAACTTTAAGAGAAGACCTATTATGCTTTTAGCTCCTAATTAATTTTTAATGAACCCATTTTACTTTTCAGAATTAAGTTATGGAAATAGGTAGAGCAAGAATCAGATCCATTATCAGTCCAGCAAAATATTTTTCCTTTGAGAAATTAGATCTGCTGTCTACAAAAAGATAGACCTTCCCATTTCCAGCCTTGCAAAGCAATTCTGAGTGATACAAAGCCATGCTGATCTGACCTGTATTTAGTTTTCTTTCCTGAAGGACTGAGTAGTTTGTTTGGCTAAGAATATAGCTTTAGCTATCAGTTCAAACAACTACTAACTGCAGCCACTAAAACCTAATGCTCACTTCCATCCTCAGGGGAGACAAGCCTCAGATCAAGTGGAACATCTCACTTTGGTCTGGCTACACACTGATCAAACTTCTGTGTGGAATTCAAGCCTGAGCAGGATAGAACTTAGATGTGGAAATCAGTACAGAAGAACCTCAGCGTTAAAAACAGCTCGGGGATGGAGGTTGTTCGTAACTCTGAAATGTTCGTAACTCTGAACAAAACGTTATGGTGGGTCTTTCAAAAGTTTACAACTATCTCTAAGCTCCGAACAGCTTGAGGAGACTTACCTGCACTAGCTCGGATCAAGCTAGGGTGCTAAAATTAGGGTACACTTAAAACACGACAGCAGCACAGCTGTAGTCCTTCAATGAAGATGTTATCTATGCTGATGGCAGAGGTTCTCCCACTGGCATAGATAATCCACTTCCCCGAATGCGGCAACTAGGTCGATGGGAGAATTCTCCCATGGACCTAGCGCCGTCTACACCAGGGGTTAGGTTGGTTTAAGTGGGGCACTCAGGGGTGTGGATTTTTCACATCCCTGAGCAACATCGTTATACCAACCTAATTTCCTGGAGTACACCAGGCCTTAGAGTGTAGCTGCCGTGGTGAGAGTTGCTGGAAGAGCTAGCTACCTCGAATACATACCCATCTGAGGCAGCAGGTATAAACAGCTAGCCCTTTCTACCCCTCACATCGCTGTGGCTACAGTCTATTTTTAACAAACTAGCTCCATCACAGCTAGCACGGGCCCATCTCCTTGAGCTGGGAATCAGGCCCCAGCTCAAAGCGTAGATGTACCTTAAAGGGTGTGTCTACACACGCTGTGACAATCAGCCTCCCAGCCCAGGTTGGCAGACTTGGGCTCACACTACTGTGCTAAAAATAGCTGTGTAGACATTGCCGCTCAAGCTGGAGCTTGGCTCTGAAGCCTGGGGGAGGGTGGTAAGCGTCAGAGCCTAAGCTCCAGCTGCAACTTCAAAGTGCTGTCTACACAGCTATTTGTAGATGCTAGCGTGAGCCCAAGTCTGTCAACCTGGGCTGAGAGGTGCACTGACCCAGGACCTGTAGACATAAGACACCAAAGTCCGAATTTTTTTGTTGTTTTTTTAACGGGTTCTTCCGAAAGACCCACCCCCGCCCAACAGAAAACTTCATGATATTCAGTATTTACCTCAGAAAGCCAAAACACTGAGTCAAACCTGCTGGGAATTGAACACACGGCTTGAGGAAGCCTACGCACAGTACATAGTTTATTCCAATCACCCCTTAGGGATACTCTCAGGAAAAACCATCCTGACTGGTTTCCACAGCATGGAATCCATACACACAGCCTCACACAGACCCCCACCACATCCCAGCATTTATTTTTCCTAAAGTAATACTGTTGCATCAGTGACTCTGACTATGGAAGCGTGTCTAACACATCCAGTTGCCCTGCAGCCAGGGCTTTACCTGCACTCACTCACCATAAAAACCCTGTTGTTCTGTGGGAACAGCTGCTCCCTCCTGCTACACCCATACACCCCGCACATTCTCCAGGAATTTTTCTATAGGTCTAGTTACATTTTGCCAACAGCAATATACACTTCGCATGCTAAATAGAATATTCAAACAGGAGGGAAATGTTTTCTGTATAAATTATTCTTGCTGGGCAATGGAGGGGAGGTAGTCACACCCTACCGTACAATGGGGAACCTGTCTGCAAGAGAAATACACTAGGGATAGAAGGCCTCTCTTTCTCCGCATGTTATTTATCAGAAATTCATTTCTAACCTACCTACATTCTTTGCAAGGCACCGGTCATCATAGTTTGTTGTCCTTGAGGGAGACTGGATGTCTCCAAGTCATGGAAATCTTCATGTCTAGTTCACTGATTTGAACCTAAGCCAGGTCAAAAAAAAAAAAAAATTGCAAGCGTGGTTTCCACTCAATGGTTTTGTGTAGGCCTCTGTGAAATGGAGTTGGTGGTCTCAGTCCGGTTCCTGCTGTAAGTCATCAGCACAATTGCCATTCATTGACCCCCTTGTTGCCATATGTACCAGAGGCACCAAGGACTGGATATGCATGGAGGCTGAAAAACTGTGAACTGTCCCTCCTGCTCTGGGTTGAACCATGTTGGTGGGGCAGGCTGGAGAACCTTGTGCAGCGCTGTGCATAGAGAAATCCAGGCTCTAGGTTTTCACATTTGGCACTTTTCCAATATTGCCAACCCCAAGCATTCTCAAGTCAGGCCCAGATAATCATGAGATTTAATCAGTTGGGCCTTCTTTTATTTGCCTTCTGGTGACTGAGCCTTCAGGGTACACTGGGGTCACCTTCTCAGCTTTTCTCTGCAGCCATAAGGACTAGAAACTTGCCATGTTTAAAAAAAAATGTTGAGATTATCACATAATACCATGATTCCAAAGCTGGGACTTCAAGAAAAACCTCTATCATCATAAGACTCACAATAAAATTGTGAGAGTTGGCAATCCTGCTTTTCACTTACACTTAAAAACACAAACAAATTAAGAAAAAACAGTTGATCTCATAGATATGAATAAATGTATAAATTCTGCACATCTAGCTGATGGCTCAATTCTGGTTACAGCATTTACGCTAACTTTGGTGGTATTGCTTAGACTAGGAGGTATTGCTTGAAGCTGGACTTTTTATGTCTGTGCTGATAATATGCAGTTAAAATCCTCAGGGTGAGATGGTGTTTCAGTAATACTTACCCTTGAACCATAAAAGTATTATGTATTCACTTTCATAACATCACATTGCTAATCATACTGGATTTATTAGCCATGAAAGGGGCAAGCTATGTTATTTCAGAACCTACAGAGTGCTGTTCTTCAGTTCTGCTTCTCCCTTCACTTTTAATTTAACTTTGGGTGGGTACTTCCTCATCAGAATCCAAACCCCTCTTTTTCTAGGCTAGTTCAGAAGACCTTCCAACTTGGGTAATATTATTATTGCCATTGTCATATCCCAGTAGTGCCCAGAGACCACGACCAAAATTGAGGCCCCATTGTGCTAGGCACTGTACAGCAGACGGTCCCTGCCCCCCAAATGTTTACAATTGAAGCTCACGAGACAGACATAGGGCGGGAGGAAGAACAGAGGCAGAGAGAGTTAAAGTGACTTGCCCAAGGTCACATGGCAGAGCTTGGAACAGTACAGCCAAGCCACCTCGCTTACACCCTGATGCATGCAGGTCTCCTGAGTGCCCAGCCCATGCCCTACCACTAGACCACACTGCCTCTCTGTATTATACCTGTCTATATTACATCAACCAATCTCCCTCCGCACACCTTAATTATTCCTTTGCAAAGTTACAATACTGACTCCCCTGGTGGCAAGTGAAAGGGTTAATTTGTAAAAGCCAACTCTCACCAGCAAACTCTTGCATAACAGCTGCTCATGTAATGCTTGTTACCATATACAATGCCAGGGAGGTTTGGTGGACGGAGTTTCTGTAAAACCAGTTAGATCCACAATGATACGCCTCTTCAGTTTGCTTATGTGGTTTCAATTAATACCAGTTGACTTAATCTCATAATTGAGCCGGTTGCTTTTATTCTAAATTTGCCTCCAGTCTCCTAACAATCCTTACCCCAAGCACAAGGGCGGTTGGTAACTCAGCTCTCGTTGGGCGGCTTCACTCATTACTGCATCACCTTCAGCTCCTAAAATGCTCGAGGTGACCACCAGCAGCTGAACTACGTATAGCATTTTCCGCACCAGTAGAGTTCCAGGCCCTCTCTTGAAAAAGTCCCACGTTGCTCTTATGAAGCCTTTACAAAAACCCTGTTAAATCATCCACTTTCTTCTCATGTTTCTCAAGTGTCTTCTCTTAGCAACAGGGCTTTTTCACCAAGATTACTAGCAGCAGGCAAAGCAGGAGGCTGCAAACTAGCTGGGCTCACAGGAGAGGGCGCAGGAAGAGAACTTGACCAGAACTGTCGTCGAGTTGATTAAACCAGGTACTCCTCAGTTCTAATTCCAGCTCAGTAAACTGTTTATCTCTCTGTCTGCCAAATTAAATGATTATGTACCTCAAACGGGGTTTAGGGCAATTAATTCTTGTGTTTACAGTACTTTGAAGGCTCATGGTGTTATAGAACACCCCTGAATTCCTGTATGCAGAAACACGAGACGTGGCTGGATTGTCAGTTTTCTCTCTGAATTTTCCTGGCTTTTTCTGTGCCCTCGCTGCAACACAACTTAACAACATGGTTATGGCAAAGGTGCTAATGAATACATGCTATGGATTATTGATATAACAACATAAATTAGGATGAAACCCTCCATAGACAGAGATAAGCAGAAAATGTCTAGCCCAAAGGAACATATGAGGACTAGTTACAACCACCCCCTCCAGATACCCAGTAGGGGGACTGGGTGGGAGAAAAGCTTTTTTTGTCTACATGGGGAAAGTGCGTCTTGTTAGAAAAATATTAAACACCGCTTTGTCCTTAGTGTGGCAAGGATAGAGTTTGCCACAAACCAGCTAATACCTTTTAAAAAACATGACCATCTTTGTCTACACTAAGGACACAAAGCAGTATTTAACATGGAGTTAGAACACGACCAACCCCGTCTGCACTCAGCGCAGGGTTTAAACAACAGCTTGCCAGCTAAGTTGTGTTAGGTAATACGTTTTCCAACACGATGCATGTTCCCAGTACAGCCGAGCCCTAGTGGCTTCAGTGGATACGGAGTAAATCTAACCTGTCTGAGGCTCCCAATGTGTTACCAGAACAGCTGTGCTAAAGGAAGGTCAGCATTCACCCCAACTAAAGTCAATGGGAGTCCTGTGCACGGAGGGCATTGTGAATGGACTCCAGGGGAGACAAACCTCCTACAACCACGCATAATTGCCAGTCATATCAGTGAGAGCTCTGTGCGCACCAGGGCTGAACTTGACCCAGCATATCTAATTAGCTATTGTGGGCAATTTTGGCATATTGCTGGGGATGCTGTGTTGGTTCCAGCCCATTTGGTTCCAGCTGCCCTTTGAGGCCCACTATGCAAGGGTTTTGAGCCATGCGATCCATCGGTCTGTCTAGGCACTGATCTCGCCCCATCACTGCAGTAGCTGACCGCCTCGCAAACATGACCCTTCTGGGACGTTGGCTCCTCTCCATGCCCTCCCAAACTTCTGTAACCCTTCCCCCTCCAACAGTTACAGGAGTGCTCTATAGCTGTATGTATGTCAGTAGTTGGCTAATAGATGAGGTGCCACTAGCTGTGGTCAAAAATATGGAGCAAAGTTCCTGGGTTTTGTAGAACCAATAAAACATCCATTTTAAAACGTTTTGGCCCAGTTACGCTGGACCTGCCAAGCTACACACAGCACAAGTCCAGGGGAGCAAAAACAACTCTGCAGTTCCCAGCTCAGGGGGCCAACAGTCACCATCCCAGTCCTCCGAAGGCTGCTGTATCTCACATCAGCTGCCAACAACCTAACAGGGCCCATTCTGACAGCTGGGGAAAAGCCAGGGAAGTTACCTCCCCCAGCCATGCCCCTTATTCCAAGTAACCAGAGTGGGGATTGCATACTAAGCAGCCCAGCACTGCTGGACAAGTCCCCAACAAAGCAGAATCCTCCGCTGCCCAGTAAAGCAGATTTGTCCATTTGCTTTGTATTTCCACATTGGCACAAAGCAGATGTGACAGAGAATCCGGCTCTGATTCTTTACCAAACTCCACAGAAACGCTCTACCCTAGGATGAGAGGCGGCCTGCAAAATTCCAGCAAAATCAGTGGCATTTTGAAGTTGTGGGAAGGTGCTGTTGAAAGTCAGGCTAATAATGGGGATGTAGCTTCAACCTTTATGTGGGAGCAGGTGCCAGCATCCTAGAACAGATTTGGTGCAGAAGCATAGGGCTTCAGCACTGATGGGCCAGGCCCATGAGCCCTTTGTTTGTTCCATTGGAAGGGGTCCCAATCCTGTCCTGACCCTGAAACTCCACGAACAGAACCTTATAGAGGTTTTCTTTCTCCAGAACTCCCCACCCCTACTTTTTACCAGGCAAAAGGGCAAGGAGAGAGTTAATCCCTAGTCACATGTGTTCAGTTTTGGCTTCCAACCCAGAGAGAGAACATATCTTCTGTTAAATAAATGCCAATCCGGCAGGAGTAGCACATTCCCAGTAACAAGTTTTAAAATTGTTTCTATTTGCATTGTAATGAATTTGCCAATGGCAAAGGCTGGGACTCAGGAGTTAATGTACTGCAGGTTTATGGTAAGTGAATACTTTTGGAGCCATAATTCATGTTAATTGGCAGAACCTGTCTGCAACACTATGAAATATGCTCGTTGTAGCTGCAAAACAGGAATCCCTGTGTACCTCGGAAAACAAACATAGCGTCTTTTGCTTCCAAGCTCCAGGGTTACTTCTATTTTTCACGTTAAATAATAGCTGCCCAGAGAGGAGGTAATGGCAGATGCATCTGTATCAAAGCAAAAAAAAAAAAAAAAAAAGAACAGAACCCAAATTTACTTGAGAAAAGACATACATTCTCTTTCATTCCAGACTTTGATCACAATGCACATTAAACCATCAAGCCAGCTCAGTGCCATGAAAATTATAAGACAATTACAATTTGTGTTTAAAGGTTTAAAACAAATAAAAGGAAGTATTTTTTCACACAATGCACAGTCAACCTGTGGAACTCCTTTCCATAGGATGTTGTGAAGGCCAAGACCAAAATAAGGTTCAAAAAAGAACTAGATAAATTCATGGGAGATAGGTCCATCAATGGCTATTAGCCAAGCTGGGCAGGGATGGTGTCCCTAGCCTCTGTTTGCCAGAAGCTGGGAATGAGTGACAGGGGATGGATCACTGGATGATTACCTGTTCTGTTCATTCCCTCTGGGGCACCTGGCATTGGCCACTGTCGGAAGACAGGATACTGGGCTAGATGGACCTTTGGTCTGATCCAGTAGGGCCGTTCTTATGTTCTTATGTGTGACCCACTCACAGTGCCTCATTAGAAACAAAGGGCCAGAACCTCAGCTTACGATTATAAGTGGATAATGCGCCATCTAACCCCACAGCCCCAAGCCATCCTGAAAGGCTTGACTATGCCACCTTTATCCACCTCACTCCCTGAGCAGCTGCAGTGGGTGGCATTCCAGTCCCATTTAAGTCTATGGCAAAATACCCATTGACTGTGAGGAGCCCCAGATGGGGCTACTTGCAGAGT
The DNA here is from genome assembly GCF_011386835.1 of Chrysemys picta bellii. Taxonomy (NCBI): domain Eukaryota; kingdom Metazoa; phylum Chordata; order Testudines; family Emydidae; genus Chrysemys; species Chrysemys picta. The sequence continues at coordinate 125,514,827 of NC_088795.1, read as the reverse complement.
ATGATACTACTCAGCGTAAGGCTGGCAGAATCAGACCCTAGGAAGCAATTGGTCTTGAGAAGCGATTGGACAGAGATGGTAATGGCCGTACCAGTCAGTTCAGGGAAGGTGCTCAGGGGACAGGCACAGAGATGTCTGAGCTGATGAATTTGGCAGGTGAGGTTGTGGACAGGACATTGGCTCCATCCTTCCACTCTCTTGGGGCCTGCCTAGACTAGGATAAAGAGTGTCAGCTAAAACATGTAGCTAGCATGTTTTAAAACCCCCATGTAGACAGGGTGAGTTGTATTTCAACAGGTGTTCTCTGGCAGAGGTGACCCCTCTAGTTTTCAAATGTGTCAGTTCAAGTGTGTTTTAGATACGCCCTTGATGAGCAGAGTAGCTAAGCCAATGCAGGAGGAAGATAGTAATTTGCTGCTGCGATGGGCCAGCAACGCATTGCTGTGCCGCAGGAGACAGAAGGAAGACTCGCCATTTTGAATCTATCGAATTTAGACAAGATCCGGCAGCTGCCAGCACTTTACACTTGCTCTGAGCAAAGTCTGATGAAGTCGTGTTTAAGACGGCGGTGGCAGCCCAATGGAGCCCTTTCTATCCTAGCATTGCTGCCCCTGCAAGAATGAAACCAGGTTCAGCAACAGTGGAACCTTTTCAAGAAAGAAGCCTCATGTAGACACGGCAAGAGTGAAAAGGGGTCAGCCCTTGAATTGTTCTGAAGGAACTAACAGGCTGAATAAATCCGGTACCTGCCTACCTCCAGCATGAGATGCCTTAGCCAGCATTTCTTACCTGGCGGTCACACCAAGAGATGAAGCCCACATGCCCCTTTATCAACATCAGCATTATAGCATCAAGCTTTGTTTGCATGGCTTGTGCTTCTCCATACAAGGTGGTTGCATAGCCCCATTTGCTTGGCACTTGCCCAAGCAGCTGCTGATACTGCCCTGGAGAGACACTATAAAGTCAGGAAAGGGAGAAAAAAATGAACATTTGTGTTCACAAGTTTGGATTTAAATGTGGAGTTATGGACCAGTGACTCTGGTCTCTACATGGGGGCATTTGCCTGATGTTGTGGGTGCCTCTGTTCAATGTTACAAGAGCTGCAGGATATGAGCCCAGATCCAAATCCAAACTCCCACATTACAGACCTATCCCCAATGGCAATATTTGAAACTAGATCCCAATCCACAATTTGGTACCAGATTTCTGGGTTTGAACTATTTCTCTTTAACATAAACAGTCATGGAGGGACTTAAAAGATGGTGATATCTAATAGAAGCAGAGAGGATTTAAAGGAGTACTATAGCACATGCCTATCCCATTTCACAGCCACATGTCTCCCTTTATACCCCAGTGAGTCCATGTGACACCACAGTTAAACTCAGGTCTGGAATGGGTGGTCACAAATACAAGCTGTAACTGCCAAGGATGAAGCCTCTATATTCAGGCCAGTCATCTCCCTGCACCACACACTGATTTAACAGGTAAGGCGAATGTCACTCCTGCAGCTCAATTCGTTGATTCTCCCTAGAGAGAGAGAGAAACAGTTGCAAGGATGCTACCATCTGCCTGAAAGACTGAGAGGCAGAAAATTACTGTTACGCAGGCTGTAGTTTTCACCCTAGCCAGTTGCACTAGGGTCTATACATGTGCTATCTAGGTTACTGAACATCAGCGTTAAAGGACTCTCAGGCATTGCAATAATATAATTCCCTGGATATCTCAGTTCTCCTAAGCACACTTTGTACCCTAGTGTAGCTATACGTTTGGGATGCTGTTCTATTAAATATATGCCAAGACAGCTGTAATTGTACTGCCCCCAAATTAGACTAGTAATATGACTTATTATCAACTCTGAATGTACACTGCTATTTTTCCTATGTGTTGAAAAAAAATCATTTCCCGGTCACTCTATTCCAGTTCAAACTTGTTCTATTCTCCCCAGATATTCCAGGGCACAAATTTCAACAACACATAATAATGGTGATATAATTATTGTGTCAATATTATTTTAGCGCAGTATATTACAGAGGCACCAGCCATGGCTCCACATGTGAGGCTGAGTTGAATGTTCCATTTAAAAGCAGAGATTCAACCTCTTTGTAATGTACAAAAGACACAGCGTCGCCTCCCCAAAATTACAGCATTTACACCGTGAGTCTAGAATGACTTTACCTGGTAATTTCCTGGTAATTCTGTTAATTAGTTTATGAGCTAAAATTAATTGTTAAATGGGTCCTTTTAGAAATGTAATACTGTCACACCTTTTACCCCCACCTCCCCCCCCAATGATCTTAATGGTGAAACAACACAGACTCTTCAAATTTCCCCTATAACTAAAACCCACTGAAATATTGTATAAATACCACATCTGAAGAATATTTTAGGAGTAATAGTCAATGTGTGTTTAATGTATTTTATTTATGATTGATACGTACACACGCACACAACAACAACTCTTTGCAGCCATTCTAGAACACCTAAACTAAAAGCATGTTATAAACCCTACTGAAATAAGCCTCCTTGGGGTTTGCATCCTTCATGTCGCCACTCTGCTGTCACATGTGCAGCTGGGAAGTTAGCTAGTGCCATCTGACAGATGGGGAAGCTTGGGCACAGAGGTTAGAGGCATCATTTTCAGGCTGAGTGTCCACACTGGAGTGGCATCACACACCCCTGCAAGCCAGGAGAATGGGCTCCAGGCAGGCCAGTGCAGAGAGTGCTGTGGGTGGGGAGAGGCTGCTCAATATGTGATTACATGGAGTCGGTGTTTCTAAAAATAGTGGAGGGCAGGGTGCCCGCAGTCCTGGGGAGCTGTGCAACAGCTGTACACAATGTCCACAGGTAAATTTCACTCCTTTACCGCTATGCACTTGACATACAAAAATTACTAATGTGTATATTGCCGCAGCACCTAACAGCCTGAACCAAGACCGGGACCCCACTGTGCTAGGTGCTGTACACAGCCAAAGTAAGAGACAGTGCCTGCCCCAAGGAGCTTACAATCTAAATAGAAAAGGCAGAGAACGAGAACTGTTTTGCTCAAGGTCACCAAATAGATCAGCAAAAAGGTAGGAATAGAAGCCAGGTCTCCTGAATCCCCGTGCTGTGCTCCAGCCACTAGACCACACTGCTTCTCTGGAAAGCCTGCTCACTCAGGCAGATGATGTTCATTTCACCTGCTGAGCTTTACATGCCTTGGTAAGCAGTGAGACAGAGCCCCCTGACAACTCCCATTCTCAAGATGGAAATCCTGACATGCACATTTACAAAAATAAATATATAAAAAGCTCAATCCGATGTAGGTGACCAGATGTCCCGATTTGATAGGGACAGTCTGGATTTTGGGGTATTTTTCTTATATAGGCTCCTATTACCCCCCCATCCCCATCCCGATTTTTCACACTTGCTGTCTGGTCACCCTAATCCGATGTTAATTCGGTCACTTTCACTTGTATTTTTACAGGTAGATCTCTCTTTATTACAAATAAGCTGATCAAGGCATGGTGCAACACATTATGAATACCAGAATAGTATGCAACATGCTTTGTAAGATGGAGTCCAGAAGAACTTTATCTCAATGGGATTTATAACATGATCAGTGATCAAGCTTGCAGGTGCAAACCATTCCAGGAAGCTCCAAGATTCAAAGAATGGCCATCTTCCCTGTTCTGAGCTGCCCACAAAAAGCCATTTACCATCCCAAGAGGCATAGGCTACAAAACCCACAGGAAATAATGGTACCATCTCTGGGTACTTTTCGAGTAACTTTTTACATATATATGTATATACAGACATCTCTATGTTACAGATCACTCCTGTAACATTCTCCTAACCTGAAGCTACAGCTCTACCATGCCACGCGAAGGGAAAGGTTTAGACGGGGGCCAGGTGGGACTGTGTCCGCAGACTCAAGTTGTCTGTGTCAGCAGGAAGCAACTTGGAAGATGAGATGTTAACATCTCAGCCCACTGTCACGGCAACCTGTTGCTGTCGCAGAGGGAGCCCCCTGCGGTTGCAGGACTGGCAGCTCTGAATGAACCGGCTGTTCTCAGGAACAGTGCTATGTATTATTCAGTCCTCTCAAAGTGCATCTTGCTGCTTCCTGGACGTCAGTTATGCAGGGATATGGAGGGTGCAGCCCGCAATGAGGCAAAGGGATCTTTTGGGGCTGCACAAGGTCCGGGCTGGGATGGGGGTTATTTAGATTGTAAACTGTTTGGGGAAGGAGTGGTCTCTCTTGTTCTGTGTCTGTACAGTCCCCAGCACAATGGGGTCCTGATTCCTGACTGCAGCCCCCAGGCACTAACACAATACAAATAAATAAACCATAAGAGTTATAACTATTCTAGGGCTAATGGGATGAAATAAAGGAAAGGTAAATTTAGACTGAATCAGTTCAAATCTCCAGTCAGTGAGTTCCATTAGACTGGAATAATCTCTCAAAGGAAACAATGGAAGCCATCTCTCTCAGAATTTTTAATACAAAACGGATGAAGTATTCAAAAATACATCATCGGGAGCAATCCTGCACTGACAGGACAAGCTAGATGTTTTCCCATCTCTAACTTCTATGATTCTCCAAACAAGGGGACAACCTTTTACCACGGGAAGTGGTAGATTCTCCATCTCTTGTTGTGTTCACATGAAAACTGGGTGCCTTTCTGGCAGATGTGCTTTAGTCAAACAAGTTGTTGTGCTGAATACATGGGGTAACTGGGTGAAGTTCGATGGCCTGTGATACACAGGAGGTCAGACCAGATGATCTAATGGTCTCTTCTGGCATACTGTCTATGATTCTATACATGAATGACTTTTCAGACTCTTAATTTTAGATCCTGTGCGGCTCTCTCACAAGGGGATACAAAGGTTTAGAGAGAGATCAAATTGGCGAAAAGAGTTGTATAACAAGCAAATAAAAAACGCAGTGTTTTTCCTGACAAATTGAGGGTGTCATGGATCAGCAATTTTATTCTAGTCCCACAGAGCAAAGATCAAAAGGCAGATCAGTGCATCAGCTTTTCACTGGTTTTGGATGGTATTCCGAGGGATTAAAAACTCAAAGTATTTCCCTCCGATCTCAGAGAGAGCTTCCAGAACATGTAACATTTTTAGGTCAAATTATAATAATTAGCTTGTGATAGCATGTTGGCCAGAGAGAAGCTTTGCCAGGAATAACTTTGTACATCAGTAAATAGTGATGTTTAAATTCATAAAGGAAACTCACTTCAATCAACCAGCCAACAAGTTCATGCAGGCTAGAATATTAAAAGGAATGTTAGCCTTAGTGAAAAAAAAAGATTGAAAGTTGCAAGAAGTAGCATTCACGGTCAGTTGGGAAGTTGTCCCATGAGTATGATACATAATACAACAGATAATTTCTAAACATACAGCTGATTATGCCACTGTGCACATGACCCAGGCTTCTTCAGTCTTTGATAAGCAGCATCTCAAAGTGCTTAAAGATAATTGGAAAGATGGTACTACATAAATGCAAATAACATTGCAAAAATGATTCTTTTTAGTATCTTTGATAATGTATCAACATTGAGCTATGGAAAGAAAAACGTATCAGTCCAAGTTCCAGATTCGATGTCTTTGTAAATACATAAATATAGAAATAAATGCTCTAGCTCAACCTAGAAGTATGGGCTTGAAGGAGGAATTACAGGGTGAAATTCTCTGGCCTGTGTTATTCAGGAGGTCAGACTAGATGATCATAATGGTCTCTTCTGGCCTTAAAATCTATTCATCTATATGTCTGGGATGATGATATTGCTTTTGCAGACACTTAAAGAGAAACATCCATTCACTGCCATTCCATCATAGCCAATCCTAGAGTGAACAACCTGAGGGAAGCTGAAATACATCCTGCTGGACTGCAGACAGTTGTATTCAACTTGATCTTAAAGAATATCAATTTAAATAAGGGGCATTCTTGGTCTTAAAAATCCATTATTGATGAATGCCTTTCCCGTAAATCAAACTGGGTTGCAGTTTGATAGTGAGTCAACACAGGAGAAAAGTGAGTCAACACAGCTGGAGAAAACAATTAATCAAAGCCAGGGGCATTACGATCCCAGCTCAAAGAGCATCATATCACCCATTGCGTGGGCCATTTCAAACTGAGCTCAACAAAGCATGTAGTGCCAAGAAGAATCCTTCACTAGCAGGCGAATAGACAACATGACTGCACAGGAAATTGGGGACAGAAAACATCTATTAACTTCAGTAGGAGTGTTGCCAGAGTAAGGACTGCAGGGCTTGACCCTATGATCCTATGTGTAGGGAGGAAGTGCCAATATTAAAGAAGCAACTTCTCCCTGATTGCCCTGGCCCTACCATGGCTATCAGTAAGGTATTGCCTTTCCTCCATTACCCATTAAAGGAACAGTCACACAGATGTTGGCGTTGTAACTCATTCAGTGTCACTGTGGGGTTCTCCTCCATTGTGTCCCAGCACAATAGGATGGCATTCAAGGAAGGGCAAGTCAGGGTTCTAAAGGTAGCCAAGGGCCGAGATTATGCTGATTTGCTCTTTGTTGTATCTCCTTCCCAGAGGCTATCTACTGCCCTTGTACTCCCTCCGCTGGATGGAAAGGCCAAAGAGCCAGCAGGAAGATGGGATTTTCTGCCTTTTGTGGGCCTTTATGTGTTATTTTTGTCATAGCATCTGCTTTTGTTGCCCAACATAATGATCCTTTGCCTTTGGCAATTCATATCTCAGCTTTTGTTTATGCATCCAACCCGTCCCCCCAGACAATGCATAATGGGTGAAATTCACCCCAACGCAGAGGGCTGACAAGGCCTGTGCCTCACTTCAGGCCTAGGAAATAATGAATATTCACAAGCAATGTAAGCACCTATGTATAAAATACAAAGCAAAAGCAGAGTTTAGTCGGATCAACTTCAGTGGGCTCAGTACCTTTCAGGACCAGGACCACGATTTGTGCTAGGGGCTGCAGAGAAAATGCATAGGAGGCTGGTCTCTGCCCTAAAGAGCTTGCCGTGGAAATGGTAAGCAAGGATATCACATGCACCAGGAAGTAAACTATGGATTACGGACATACAGTCCCACAGCTACACAGTCCAGACACAGGTGCAGCCTGGTGGCTTAGTTATTGGTAGGGAGGGTTATTTAAAGTGTAAACACTCCTGTGTTGTAGACAATGCTGCTGAAAAGTGAGTTTTCAGGAGGCATTTCAGCATATGCAAAACATTCCATTTTGACGCTCTGTTCCACAGCTTCCTAGCACTGCTTCCACCTGCTCCCATGGCGGCACCTGAGCAGCTAGGAAAACATTAACCAGAAATGTATGAAAAAGACAGACAACTGATCTGATCTGCTGCCCTCAAGTAAAGAGCATGCTATCCAATGAACAGTCTTTCCTCCCCGTTCTCCCTCCCCACACATGCTACTGTAGCCTGGTGACAGTATTCTCTGTGGGTTCAATCCTGATTCCATTCACATCAATAGAACAAACTCCCATTCACCTGAATGGTGCAGGAACAGCCCCTTTGAGAAATTCCCTCCTGTGAAGAAGGCCAGCACAAGGTGCCATGTAAGCCCAGACTGGAGTGTTATGCTGCTCTCTGCATAGTGAATTTCACCCTGTGTTACCTTAGGCCCGAGTCCTGCAAGCAGTTTATGCCTATGCTTTAACTCTGAGGCTGATGGGTCACTCACCTACACAACGTTAAGCACCTTTGTGGGGGGGTTTAGGATCAAGGCCTTAGATTATAAACTCCTGAGGCCAAGGACGTTTTGGCTTCTTACACGTCTAAAGCACCAAGCCCCCCAGTGGAGAGCTATATAATAGTGATTATTAAAAATAGACCCCAGCCAAAAAAAGTAAACATTTTTTACTGCATAGTCCATTGAGTTTGGGTGTTTAAAACTGGGGCGATAATGCATCCCCATTCGAACGGCCGCAGTACTTTGAACACAGGACTTTGTGATGACAACAGGACAGATTTTCAGCACTTCTTTAGTTCCCTGTTAACATGAAGATCTCAATCAGTGTGAAATGTTACACACACTACAGACAATGACCCAGACTCTCTGGTCCGACTGAGCTGCTCTCAGCATAAAACCAATGGATTGAGGCCACTTCCATAGCTCACTGAGTGGGGGTCCTGATGGGTCCAACCCCAAAAGCAACTTTGAGCAGATGGCCCTCTTCCAATAATGGACCCAAATCTTTCCGTTCCCTACTGGCATTAAACAACAGCCAGCATGGGTCTCTCACTGCTCACAGTATCTATCTACTGCCTCCACTATCTTCATAAGAAATCAATCCCGATTCCCAGCTGAAACTCAGCCACAGAGGGTGGTGCGTCTGGCCTCTCCTGATACAACCCTGCCCCCCTCTGTCTCAGCCAAGTGAATGGTTTTGTCTGCACAGTGAGAAACATCCACCTCTGTCTGAGCACAGAGAGAAGCCTGGTTCCCCTGCTGCTCACCCTGCAGAACAGGTGTGCTGGTTTAGATTAATCTGAGGGAGCAGGAGGAGGGAGACCTTTTTTTTCTCTCCCATTAGGCTTCATAACACAGGACCCCAAGTACTCCATGTCACAACAGACCCATCCCAGAATAGGACAGCCATCCCAGTCTCTTCCCAAAATGCTCCATCTATTGCAAACTACAGTACAATGTCTCTTGTACAATACCACGATAACCTGTGAAGATGATGGGAAAGGAGGGGAGGGATATCTAGGAGCCACTGTATCATGGACAAAGGAGGATCCTGATGTCCTATCAATCTACTAACAGAGTGGTCCAAGGGGTTAACAAGTATTACACAGCACAGTCCAATAGGCACTGGATTGAGACCTAGGATACCTGGGTTCTGTTCCTGGCTCTGCCACTGACCTGCTCTGCCACCTTGGGCAAGTCACATCACCTCTCAATTTCTCTTTGCACACATTACCTGTCTATTTAGACTGCAAACTACCCAGGAAAAGATGGTCTCTTGCTATATGTTTGCACAGTGGCTAGGACAATGGAGCCCCACTTTCAGCTAGTGGAAAGAACGCAAATAATGAACTGCAGTAATATTACTCAGGTTGAGACAGGCTTTCTGAACCAGCATTTCAAAGACATTTTGTGTACTCTGACGAATACACCCAGAGCTGATATTAAAAGTGAAGGTCCTGAGCAGAACTGCAGAACAGAACCAGGCAGAAGCATTATGAGACTGGCACAAGGGGGAAGTTACAGTGTTAAATCTAGTGTGATCAGCAATAATATTCTGCATCCTCTTTTGTATAACTCTGGAGCTGCCCCACTGCCTGTCAGGTATTGTTAGATTGATTTCACAGACTGGTAAAACCTGAAGCACAGAGAGGTCAAGGTCGTAAACAAGTCAGTGACAGTGATGGGAACCAAACACGCAGCCCCGAGTCCCTGTCCTTCTGATATAAGCTTCAAGGCCTGATCCAAAACCCTGAGTCAGTCGAAAGACACCCATTGATTTCAGCAGGCTTTGAATCAGGTTCCAAAGCTGAAAAGCAATTGCCATCAAAGAAATGTGTCTTCCACCTTTCTTGTTCATTATCGCATCATTAAATGTACTAGTTACAATCACATAAAGCTGGAGAAAGCATCCAATGTCAACAGCCTTCAGCAATAAAATATACTTTGCCGGAATGATTAACCAAAGCCCAGAAACTTGGAGAGTATAGCAAGTGAGTTAATATCTCCTGGCCACTAAATCTTTCTTGCCATGCAAGAAGAGAGCCAAAAAAAGCGAAGTAATTAGGAAGTTAGCACAATAACTCAACGTCCCGAAGAGGCTTGGCAAATTGTTTACATAAAACAGACTGCAACCAAAAGATGATTAGAAATAAAACAAGCTGCAGTATGTTTATAGCAGCAAATATATCTTGCAAGAAAACCCGTAAAACAATAGAAATCAAATAAGCAGAGTGCATACGCTTTTTTTCTACATCAGAAACGTCCCGATTCTGACAACTTCCCTAACCCTGATTCCCTGCTGCCTTGTCCTTGTGCACCAATGCAGAGGGAGTGGAGAGCACCATCATTGGTGTGAGCAGAAGATTCTTGTGCCTCCGCTATCATCGCCACTAACGATTCTGGAGCAGTCTCTCATGAAATGAACATAAAGGGATATGTTATTGAGGTCACTGGACACAAATGGATAGCGCTACCGCCCAATCCTAGGGCCTTTGAAAACAGGACTGGGCTCTTTATTAGGGCCCAACCCTGATCCCTATAGTCCCGAAGCAGCCCCATGAGAACTACTCCAAAACTTCAGCCTCCGTAAAGTGCATGTGCCCACATTCTGAAGCAGGAAAGCTCCTGAAAGCATACTGCACCTATGCACCATGTGCTGCTCTGGCTGCCAACTCACTTTGGGGTGAAATTCATCATGCGGATTGGCATGATTGCTATCTATAGATCCTTAACGGTCTAGGTCCCAGATCCTTCAGATCACTTCACCTCCTTATACACCAGCACGAAGCCTGCATTTGGCTGGAATATGTTGACTGTTTGACCTTTAACAGGTGAGCAAAGGCTTCAGGATCAGGCCTAAAATGCACAACATGACATATACAAACATGCCCGCAGATAGCTCAGACCCTCTGAGGGGATTTGTGGAATAACAGTATATAATTTTGTAACATTTTGGTTACAACTGAGGGACTTACAGTGAATATTTGAATTCATCCTCTTATTTGCTCACAAAACATCTGCAGGTAGATTGTGATTTCCTTGAAGGTATTCATTATCCAAATGTATACATATAGGATATGTAGTGGTGTTGTAGCATTTCCCAGACCTGAAGAAGAGCTCTGTGTAAGCTCGAAAGCTTGTCTCTTTCACCAACAGAAGTTGGTCCAATGAAAGATATTACCTCAGCTACCATGTCTCTTTCATTAAGGTGTCTCCTCATATGAGGAGAGATTAATAAAACTAGGGCTTTTCTGCTTGAAAAAAAGATGACTAAAGGGCGATATGATTGAGCTTTATAAAATCATGACTGGTGTGGAGAAAATAAATAAGGAAGTGTTATTTACTGCTTCTCATAACACAAGAACTAGGGGTCACCAAATGAAATTAATAGGTAGCAGGTTTAAAACAAACAAAAGGAAGCATTTCTTCACACAATGCAAAGTCAATCTGTGGAACTCCTTGCCAGAGGATGTTGTGAAGGCCAGGACTATAACAGGGTTCAGAAAAGAACTAGATAAATTCATGGAGGATATGTCCATCAATGGCTATTAGAATGGGCAGGGATGGTGCCCCTAGCCTCTCTTTGTCAGAAGCTGGGAATGGGCAACAGGGGATGGATCACTTGGTGATTACCGTTCTGTTCATTCCCTCTGAAGCATCTGGCATTGGTCACTGCTGGAAGACAGGGTACTGGGCTAGATGGACCTTTGGTCTAACCTAGAATGGCCATTCTTATGTTATGTTCTTATGTGAAATTCACCCCATGCAGAGGGCCAGTAGCTAACCTGTGCACCACTTAACCCCCATGTCAGTCCCCGTTTGGAGAGTTTAAGGTGCATAGGCCTTGGGGTTGCTCATAGGTAAACATAGGGGTGAAATTCATCCCTAACATTTTGCAAATTTTTAACATTATGGCTCAGTGGCCAATGCTTTACTGTGAATATACAAATAGCAAATAATGAGTATTAAACTGTTACTTAGTTGTTGTGGCCAGATAAGTCACACGGTATTGTTTCTATTTCCTAGTGAGAAGAGCATGCCGGAGCTTCCGGTGTGAATTTAAAATTTCATTTCCTTGAATCTTCACACATGCTGCTTTGGAATACACTTCCTGTATACATTCCTGCCAGTGAAATCAGTCTCACAGACATTCACAGCAATGGGGTGCAAATGGGACACGAGCACAGCCTAAGCACATTCATTTTAAAAATCAAGCAACTATTCACAGAAAATGTTGGGTGATGCCAGGTAAGCCACTTCCCCTCTCTGTGCCTCATTATCCCCATTATATACAGATGCCCCCCCCCCGACTTACGCAATCGTTCCGTTCTGGAAAGCCTTGCGTAAGTCGGAAACGTATACCCATATGTTACGCAAAAATTTCCACCACTCGAAAATCCTATTTCTGGCTTATGGAACTTTTTCCGTAAGTGCGAATTTGTGTAAGTCGGGTCTCGCATAACCCAGGGAGCATCCTTAGAGGGGAAAACTCATACTGACTTCCTGTGTAAAGCATTTGAGACCTATGGATGGACAGTGCTATAAGACTATTATTTGCCTAGCTCTTATTCTGATATTAAACTGTACATTACATAGAAATAAGTTAACATTTTTGTTCTGAATTTTCCCTTCTCCCTCCATTCATTCCCATCCTCCTCTATGTTTTGGCTTATTGTTCTCCTCTCCTCTGCCTCTCTCTGACTTACTATATTTCTTTTTCTCTTCCTCCATCCTCAGATTTCTTTTCCTGTTTTGCTCTCTCCCTTCCCACCCAGCATTTTCGATGTAATCCTCTTTCCTTGCCGCCTCTTGTATTCAGTGGTGCCCTCTCTTGCAATTTTGTTGCGAGTCTCATGATATTTGGGGTTTACCTCAAAGCCCCAGCTGTTGGAGTCAAGTGAGTAAGTGGGAATCTCAGCTTTTTTTTTTGGTAAAAGTAATTTTTTTTTTATCTTTCATAGTTGGAGAGAAAGGGCTTAAAAAACAAACTCAGATGCACCCAAAAGTTTCAGAAACCAGAAGGCAAATCAGAACCCCAAATGTATGCATTTTTAAAATCTCATTATTTTAAGCCAATCTTATGATTTTTGAATGCTTGAGTTGGCAACACTACATATTCAAATTCAATTTATTCCTTTCCTCTCACTGTCCAATCGTCATACACTCTCTGTCCTACACACACACTCTGCTGCATTCTGCTAGTAGATTTAGCCAATGAAAGTTTGTTCATCCAATGGAATATACCATGAGCAAGGTCCCTGCGGGGAGGAGGGGCATGCTTTCCCCATTTCCAAAGTCAGAATTCCCCTCCCACACACAATCCTTCCCCCAATGCCTTCTACCATCTGTGTTTCCTTGTAGAGGTGCTGGAACAATTTGTATAGTGGGGGTGCTGAGAGCCATTGAACCAAACTGTAAACCCTGTATATGTTGGAAACCACTTCAAGCCAGGGGGTGTGGTAGCACCCCTAGTTCCAGCACCTATGTCCCCTTGGTCTCCAGCGTCCAATCTGCTTCAGGGAGGCATTCATGCTGCACACAAAGTTTACTCAAATGCACTAAGTAAACAAAACTTTCTGATAGAAGGGTGGTCCAGGAGGACATTTTAAATCCTAAGGAAGGTTCTGAAGAAAGCTGTTCCAGTTGTCAGGGCACTAGCCTACAACTCGGGAAAACCTGCATTCGAGTCCCTGCTCCACCACAGACCGTCTTTGTGACCTTGGGAAAATTGCTTCGTCTCTCTGCGCCTTCGATTCCCTATGTATAATGGGATAACAGAACTTCCTTACCACACATGGGTGTTGAAGATAAGGGCATTGAAGATGGCTAGGGACTCAGATTCTACAAAAATGGGGGCTATAGAAGTACGTTAGTTAGATAAATTATTCATATATGCTTCTGGTAACAATGATATGGAAACCATTTGCAGACTGAAGTGCAATTAAGTTGCTTTGTGTCCCCTTTAGCATCAGAGATACACATAACAGTATTTTCTCTGCACATGAAGTGGAATGGCATTCTTCTTGTCATACACAGATGTATGCATGCAATAGGTGAAATCATGGCCCCGTGGTGCCAGGATTTCAAATAGTACGTCTTGTATTCCACTTATTTTAATAATGTTCATTAAATGTATTTTCTATTTGGCCATGAATGAATACATGTGTTTTCATGATCATTTTTAGAAACTGGAATTAAATGGGTTTACATTTTACCATTCACCTACACTGCAGGAAGCCCAAATAGTATTCTACTCAGGAAAATCAGAAAAAGAGTGACTACAAACGCACACGAAAATGACAGCCTTAAATAGTGTCAAATTAATTAGATTTTTTTTAATTCTCTTATTTCGGATAAACAAAGGTAATATTTGTAGCATAGATACAGTATCTATGATTTATTATCTTGGCAGTGGCCCTTTAAAGATTAATCATTCATCACTTCCTAGAGTGATGATATACACAATCTGAGTGAAATCCACAAGACACCAAACTTGCGCTTCATGAAATAGATGCCATCATAAGAAAATAGACAAATAAATCGTGATTTAAGTCTGCATTAACATTCAATTCAAGTCAGCACAAACACACACATGCCACTTTTGTTGGGACATCACCTTTGAGCATTTGCAATGTTTCACAGCTACATTTCAGCTCTGCCCAGTCGTTAGAAAGAAATTCCCTTGCAAGGCTTAGTGCAATGATGGGAAGTTTAACTGAGCCCACAAAGGAAAATCTTTGCAAGGAAGGAACACAAATAACTCAGCAATGCACAGGGATATCATTTACAGTTAACATGGTGATTTACATTTTTTTTTTAATATTTGCAATAACTTATTTTAAGTGGCTTTCTTTATATAAACATTGATCAAGATAAAGCTTTTCACAAGCATTCTTATAGCTTTTGTGTGTAGTTCCAGCAGTCCACAGAGCATTAGTTACTTGGCAGTTAATGTGCTATTGAGATATAAAACACCAGAAAGGGAATTAAGAATGATTACCCATTTATTATACATTGCAAGGGCAGCAGATGGGAGGGGGGCAAAACCCACTAAACAGTACCTAAATGCTTGCATGATTATTTATATTTCAACTACAGCATCTTCTTTGCCAACTCTATAACGAGTCCGTGGTTCACGACCTTGGTATCGCTACATTACTGCTGAGAAATGGATAAAGCAGGAGTCCTCTTTCAGGTGGCTACATTGATGTCAATGGGAATTATGCCAGAGTAAGGACTGGAGAATTGCCCCTTTAAAAAAAAAACAAAAAACCCACAATGCCTATTCTAGGATAGGGAGATTCTGCTGAACAACAAAACATTTAGGCCTTTATTCAGCAAGGTGGCGAAGCACTTGCCCAACTTCTAGCAAGTCCCCCCAGATGGAGGACTTAAGTTGACACATGCTTAATTGCCTTGCTGAACTAGGGCCTTAATTAGGATCAGTCAATTGAATGAGGATAGGTTTTTTTTCCTATTTAATATAGAGAGAGTTTGTACAATGATTATGCGAAAGCTCTTCCTCTTCTATTGTATAACCGTCAGCACTCTAAACATAGGAACTGCCCGACTGGGTCAGACCCAAGGTCCATTAAGTCCACTATCCTGTCTCTAACACTGATGCTTCTAATCAGATGCTTCAGAGGAAAATGCAAAACCCCAACTCCATGCTGGACAACTGTTCTAGTCTATACTTATTTTTCTGTTCCATTTAATAACCTGCTGATGCGCAAAGGCCTGTTTGTATTATTCACACAGAACTCCCGTGAAGTCCAAAGGAAGTTTGCATGACTAAGACAAGCCGGGTTTGAACTGATAACATTTCCCTACATCTCCAGGCAGGGTGAGACACGGTCCTGCAGGGCAGCAGGGTGCAGAGGGGCTGATCTGTCAATAGAACCTCCAAGGGAACGCTGCCAGAATGGAGGTGCTGCTTCTGCAACACTGCTCCTCAACCCTGCCAGGGGCCCCACACATGGAAAAGCCCCTGCATGCCATGGAGGAAATCTATTCAGTATGGGTGAAATTCACCCCTATGCAGAGAGCTAGCATGAGACCTGTGCATCACTTAAACTCTCAAAATAGGCCCCAACTGGACCTAAGTGTTGAATGGGCCTTGGGCTGGGCTACTGCACAGGGATGAATTCCACCCTAAATGTTCACAATAGGTCTTCAGCAGGCTAACTGAGCCTCTTCCAAAAGGCTGCTGTGATGTGTTGACAGCTCTGTTTATTTGCTAGAGGCAAAACTCGCACACACCTGAGTGAACTGATGGCAAACACTCAATGAGAGTTACCTGAGCGGCAACGCTGACTCACTGTTATGCTCTCTCAAGAATCAGTTACATCTACAGCATATCTAGGCTTTTCGCAACCTACCCCCTGCTCTTCAAAGCCTGTGCATAACACGGGAAGGAATAAACTCTTAACACGGCTGGATTTACACTGCAGCTGAAAGAGTATTTTATAGTTGTGAGCGTTAACAGTCAGGAGTCTTTATGAGTGTCTCCTGGGAGAAGAAAACTGTTCATTGTTCTTTCTAATTATTCTGGGAGGCTAGAGGACCATTAAAGTCCAGGGAAGAGTCAGTATGGGTGCTCCATAGTTATTCAGTTGTGGCCCAAAGGATCTGGCCCCAGCAGATTGCTGACTTCCTGTGTTCTTGCTCTCAGTCAAGAAGCCATATTTGTAAAGCCCTGAGCTGTAGAATGTCATTAGAAATATATAAAAAAAAGAAGGTTAAGAGTGAGTCTGTTAAACTAGGAACTGTCTTCCTCATGGAACAAGGTTTGAGGGCTAATCAATGCCTCTGACCTACATGTAAGTCACAATAGTTTTGGCAAGGGCAGCCCCTAGGAACAATCTATGAAATGTATTATGTAGAGCTGGGGAGGGCAAATGGAAATACGTTTCTTCCATGGGCTTCTCCTTTGTTTATGGGAAAGATTAACTTTTCCCTTGAAGATTTAGGGGCAAATGCTGCCCAGCACATGAGCACAATAAGCCTGACCCAAAAGCCAGAGAAGTCAATGGGAGTCTTTCAACTAACTTCAGTGGGCTCTGGATCAACCCCTATCTGCTTGGGAAGAGCAGACACATTTAAGAAAGCTGGGACGCAGGAGAGACTGGTGCAGATTGAATCGCATCGGGACATCTCATGGGAGACGTGGACAAACCCTCTTTAAATGGAAAATGAGGCAAACACCCGTATAGGATTGTGGTCACCAACCACAAACAATGGAGCACATCATATCTGAGTGTCCCCTTCGCTCTTTTGCCGGAGGCCTGAAGGACATGCACCAGCTCACTGCTGCGGCAATGTGCTGGCTATCAAACTTAGATATACATTTGTAGTCGTTGCTATCTACCCAAGCCATACAAAAGAAGAAGGAAAGATTCACGCCATCCAAGTTGTGCTCAATGCATTCAGTTTGTTCCCAGATGATCTCAAATACCAGCATTGCTCTAAAATGGCCGTTGTGTCTGCTCTTTATACAATATTATGAATATGAAGAAACCACATGGACCAAGCTGGGTTCCATGTAACTGGGTTTATTAGCTATACACAAGACAGACAGGGCCCAGCTACATCCACACAAGGCTACTCTGCTAGGTTCTGGTGGCTTCTGCAACAGAATACAGGAAGGCCCACTCGATGGTTCACAGCGTATTTCCTCTACACTGCAGTAACTGACAAATCACTCTGAACATTATACTGTTTGGTGTGCTCATGATCATGTTATAATGCTAACAAGCACACTAAACAGTAGCAAGGACAATATGTACTGTAAAAATGGGCTCCAAGCCACAACCCCAGACCTGAGCGCCCGAATTTCAGGCAAATTCATTTTTAAGTCTGGAGTTTTTGGCTGCCCATACTAAAGGATTGTACCAAACCAGCACCTCTGAACTCCAGACTTTGGATTCAAGTCATGTATTTTGAAGATTGGGTGCATCTCTGGTAAAAAAAAAAAAAGCACTTTACCAGTCCCATCTGCTCAATTTCTAGCAGACACTCTTGAGGTTCAAGCTACATATCACTGAAGGCAGACAGGTGTCTGTCAGATGTATGATTTGTCTTCAGTGGGGAAAACAAAACAAAAAAAGGAGGGGGGTTATTATAGAGGGATAATTAACGCATGGTAGCTATCCTGCTGTAAAGTCCTAGGAAACAAGACTCTGTAGCTTCTCACATGAGGTAGCTGGCCAGATCAACATTACCCCACCCTCCCCCAAGATACCTCGCAGCAAAAATGAGAGCGCCTTGTCTCCACTAGGATTTTACCCCAGCAGAGCCAACTTGGGCTAGTTATCCCATTGTAATAAAAACCCACCTTTTTGGCACAGAAGCCATAACCCAAGCTTAGGTTCACTGTAAAGCTCTCCCAAAATCTTCCCCTGGAATTGACTCCACTTGCAAAGAGCTGTCCTCAAATTTCTGATCTGCTTTCAAGCCCGTTTGGGCATCCAGGACCATTTTTCCGTAGTCATAGCTGGGGAATCTCTCGCTGACTTCCATAAATTTCACCCAGAGCCTTACTAAATAGAAGGAAAAGGCCTGAATTTAGTTCTCAGGAAAATGATCCTGCCCTGGCCCATCCGGGCAGCTCTCACCAGATCAGGAAAGATATGCAATATGTATGACTGGAACATTCGTTTTCTTTTCACGCTGCTACAGTTGCCAAAATAAACCCTTCTTGAGATACAGACAAAAAAAGTTATTAACATAGTAAGCGTATGCCCTGATTGCTGCATTCCTCATGGCATTCCCTGTGGACTTTCTAGCTGCACAGGACTTCTAGTCAATGTTCTGAAAGCTTGATTTGTTTGTATATGCATTTCGGGGATTTAACTCTATCACCACTTTAAGGCAGTTTGTAAATAAAGAAATGCACACACCACACACAAATACAGGTGCCCAGATCTTAGGCTGCATCTGAAATGTGTTCAGTAAAACTCATGGTCGCGGGGGGTTCAAAGGTGACTATGCCTCACTTTATGCCCCCATTCAGATCCTGAGGCCATCCAGCTGCATGGCTTATCTATGGCATAAAGAACAACGTAGGACCATAAGAGTTGCAAGACTGGATCAGACCCAAGCTCCACCTATTCCAGTGTCCTATCTTTAACAGTAACCAGAACCAGATGCTTCAGAGGAAGCACACAATAGGCAGATGTGGAGTAATCTGCCTCCTGCATTAGATCTAATCCTGGGCTCTAATACTTAGAGATTGACTTAAATCACGATGTTCAATATCCCTTGCAAAATTTGTTTTCATTCATGAGGATAACTGGATATTCTTGATATCCATCTAAAAGTCCAACACCATTTTGAATCATGCTAAGTTCTTGGCCTCAATTACATCCTGTCGCAAGGAGTTCCACAGTCTAATCATGCATTATGTGAAGAATTATTGCCTTACCAGTTTCCTGAGTTAATACAATTAATTTATATACCTAGCAGAGTTCTAAGTATTTAGATTTTCCCCTCCAATGTGTATTACTTTGTATTTATCAATATTAAATTTCATTTCCCATCATGTTGTCCATTCACCTATCTTGTTTAAGGTCTCTTTGAAATTCCTCACTGTTCTCTCTGATCCTGACAAATTTAAATTACTAAATTACTATCATCTGCAAATTTTGCTACCTCGGTACTACCAGATCATTAATAAATATTGATGAACACAGGACCTGGTATGGAACCTTGATGAACCTGATGTTAACCTTTTGCCATGATGCATATTAACCATTTAATCCTAATCTTTGTGCTTTGTCTACTTGCCAGTTTTTGACCAGTGACCCTGCTTTGTCTCTCACCCAATAACTACTTAGCTTTTTTAGTAGCCATTGTGCAGGACCTCGTCAAAAAAACTTTTAAAAGTTTAAATAAATGATGTCAACCAGTTCTCCTCTGTCCAAACGTTCAAGACATTTTAAGAGATTAATGAGACACAACTTTCCTTTGCAGAAACTGTACTGGTTAGACACGATCAGATCACGATCTCCAGCCTTTTGCTACTGTGTTTTTAATTACGGTTTCAACCAATTTGCCAGGTACAGATGTAAGACATGCTGGTCTAGAATTCCCAAAATCACCTTTAGAGCCTTCTTTCAATATAGGTACAAGACCTGCTACCCTCCAGGCCTCTCAAGCAGTGGCTGTATTTAATGAGTGGTTGCATTTTGTGTTTGTTTTGTTAGCAGCTCAGCTACATGGTGCCTTTGCTTCTTCAGAACTGTGGGCTGCACCCTCTGGGCCTGGCACCCTTTTAAATTATTGCATTTAAATTCAAGGCCTTGAGAACCACTCTGGTAATTGTAGGCCACCAGAGTATAGAAATGTCGCAGCCACACCCTCTTTCACTGATCACCACCCTTATACGGAGGGGAGGGGTCTTCATATGGTCAGATCCAGCAGGTTCATGGGTGCTTTATGCCACCAAAATAGCAAAAAGCACCGACAAAGCACCCCCATGGTACACAAAGATCTCCACCAACCTCTCCCATCCGTAAATCCACTATCTATATTTATGGTGAGACCTATCCCAAATGCCTATTAACAATGGGCTGTATTCACTCCCAGTAGAGCAAATTCCAGCGCCAGGTGGGCCTGATGAGAATTCCCTGCAGGGATGGCAAGGGCTGATAACCCCACCCACTATCCCTCTAAAACGTCCCTCCCCAGTGGAAACCTAATCTCTGCAGGAAGCTCTGCCAGAACATTGCCAATGGAGGCTGCCCAAGAAACGCAGAGAATCAGTGCATCTCCCTGCTGTCCTAACCATGCCCGCTCCCCAGCAAGCTCTGCCCACTTCTGCCTTGGCGCCTGGCTCCTTAGTTATTATTCCCACAGAGCATCTAACCATGCTAGCCACTTTCCAGAATAAAGACATGTCATGTGTTAACCATCTCCTACTGGTACCGTGTTCTGGCAAGTGCAATTCTTAGTGGTCCTGTTGTCTGATAGATTTGTGGAAGCAGGTATAGGGTGTGGTACGAGTGTTTGGATGCATCTTTTTAATGTGATCAATAGTCCAACAAAATTAGAATTTCCTGTTTTAAAAACCTCGAATCTAAATACGTAAGACACATTTAAAAAAAATTATTTTAATGGGCAGCAGGTTTAAAACAAACAAAAGGAAGTTCTTCTTCACACAGTGCACAGTCAACTCCTTGCCTGAGGAGGTTGTGAAGGCTAGGACTATAGCAAGGTTTAAAAGAGAACTAGATAAATTCATGGAGGTTAAGTCCATTAATAGTTATTAGCCAGGATGGGTAAGGAATGGTGTCCCTAGCCTCTGTTTGTCAAAGGGTGGAGATGGATGGCAGGAGAGAGATCACTTGATCATTATCTGTTAGGTTCACGCCCTCTGGGACACTTGGCATTGGTCACTGTCGGTAGACAGGATCCTGGGCTGGATGGACCTTTGGTCTGACTCAGTATGGCCATTCTTATGTTCTTCTATCCTCTGCTCCAGGACAGAAGTCATTTGCTTTTAATTGCCTTTTGAAGTGTGTGGCAAGTGACTTTCGCAGAGTTTAGTAAGCCCACGAGTACTTTTATAACCACACAAGCGCCGAACGCCCGTGGAGACTGCTCAGGCCTTTGGAACCATGCCAATCCCTGCTCCTAGCCCAAGGAGACCTACAGCAGAGGTCAGAGCCTCGCCCCAGAGCAGAGAATTGGAGCTGTCAGCCAGGACAGGCACCACTGGATTGGATACTTCTCCCGCCGCACACACATAGCTCACACTGAGCCTAAAAGTATTCCTGTTGGCTGGGCAGCGGAAAGCCACAACGTGGCAGCAGTGGTGGAGCATGCTGGCTGAGGCAATTTCAGAAAAGGATGGGGAGCAGGTCAAAAAAATTTTTGAATGAAAACACAACTAGAGCTGCGAACCTCAGACTTTTTGCTGAGCTGTAGTCTGCCTCTTGCTGGTTAAATAGTAAACCCTTTGGTGCAGAGAACATGTCCTCCTCTATATTTGTACAGGTCACTCGTACATGGATCCACATCGTAACTGAGGCCCGTGGGCACTTCCACAATACATATATGAAATTAATAACGATCAGACCTACTTCACACTGCACATGCTCAGAGGCCTAACACAGGTATTAGCATAGCCACTTCTCTGCTCACTTTACATCATCACACTAACTGAACTTCTATACAAATAAATAATGTGATACCCATCCTCACAACCTTGAAAACACAACAGGCAAAGCTCGCACGTGGCAATTTCTTTACTGTGTTGTCACTACTCCCCACAGTGCAAAATACAGTGGTGTCGCTATCACTGCACACAACGCATCTGTTTGAGTCACTGTAGCCACACTGAGAATTTTGAGGTAATTTTTCTGAACTAGAAAGGCCTTCGCTTTGGAATACAAGCAACGTACATATTTCAACACTGTTGAATTAAAGTAGCTTATCATCGGTCTCTTCTCCCATGAAAGCACGCATGGACGGCTCACAGCTTCTTTCTCATATTCTTTCTCCCACCCACTTACTCACCTCCTGACAACTTGGGAAGGGTGGAAATGATCCAGCAATGTACAGTGGAGCGAGCACATTCACCCATCACTTCCTCAGTGCTGATGTATTGTCACTCCCTATAGCAGGGGCAGTGCACCTTTTTAACCATTATGGTTAGTCAATTAGATATTTGGTAAAAACTCATGGTCATGCTTTCCCTGCTGTCCTGCACTAGAGGGCTGAGGGCATGAGAAAACAAAGGGAACATATGGATGTTGGGACAACTGGATCAAAAACATTAGTTACAACCAATTTTGATGTTGGTCTGCCATGCATATGCACAACCCCAGACCTAGAGAAGGGAGCTGGTGCGTGTTTCTTGCCTGCGATCTGCCAGTTTCTTAATCAAAATCTGTGCTTTTTGGAAAGCCCGGCAGTCTTCCAGCTGTGAACAATTACTACATCTGGCACCCCTGAGCCTTCCCTCCCCCAGTCCCCAGTGGAGTCCAGCTCCACAAACTTCCGACACCTGCTAAGAAGGATAAATTGGATACTTGATCATTTGACCTCCTCTAGGAATGAACTCTCAGATCACTGTAGTGTTTCAGGGTTATTTTAAAAGGGACTGAATCGCTTTCCCTGCTTTACAGGCTTGCCCCAAACTATTTTTCCCCTCTCCATGCAAAAGGGGAAAAAAGCATTTCTATGCCTTTAAAAGTATTCGACAGCCCCACAATCCTAGGGTGGTACAGTAGGATTTTTATGCCTGGTGAATCCTTTAAGGACACACTGCTAAATTTGTGAAAACTTTAAGTTGTATTGAACTTAGAATTCCAGGGAGGCCAAATCCTTCACCGGCATAAATCAGCGCAGCTGCATTGATTTAAATGGAGACGCTCCGGTTCACACCAGCAGAGGAGCTAGCCCACATCTGTGTCCTTTAGCTCCCCTTGCTACTAAAATACACATATGCATTGAAACTAGAGATGGGCCTGATCAGATCCAGATTAGAATGCTCCAACTGTCAGGGGTCTTTGGATCTGGGGGCGTGGCTCAAGCCAATTGCTAATCTAAAGAAGTATTTTCTCCCACGCAGCTCATCTTCTCCTTCATCTACCAGATCCTTCAATGAAGCCATAGGGCTGCATCTGTGATGTCACAATCAAGCCATGGCAACAGACTGCTGTAATAAACAGGGCGTTGACTGCATTTCTGGGATAAACAGGAAAAAACACTGGGCTGTCAGGGAAGACCTGCTTCTAACACAGATACCTTCAGTAACAATAAAAGAAATACCAAAGATGATTGGAATGGTAGATTGTATCATACTTTGCACTTAGACTGCAGATTCCAGCATCATACAAGGATCTCCAGAGCTTTACAGATATTAATAAACGAAGGACAAACTGAGGAACAGGGTGTATACGTGACTTGCTCAAAGTCAGTGCCAGGAACAGGAATCCTGACTCCCAGTCTTCTGCTCTAATGATTAGACAAACATTCAGTCTGCTAACTGACCCTCAGTTCTACCCTACTGTGAAAGCTGGGTTTTTTGTCTGAACAGTGGATCTAGTTTCCAAGGGGGGAACCATCAAGAACGTCTACTGAGGATGACTACTAGCATCCTCTCAGTACATGGGGATTTACAGATATCCTACACACTGAGAGTCTGGCTATGAGTCCAGTCCTTTTCAGAACGTCCCCACACAATGTGTATGATCAGTATATAAAGTTTATCACAGTAATTACTGTGAAACTTACCAAGACAAATAAAATGAATATTAGCACATAAAAAAAAGACACAAAGATCTAATTGTACATGTCACAGGAAAGTTCAGCGTAGTTCAGTTCAAATGTCAGGCTCTTTATGCTTATACTTCTGCATTTTTAACTGAAATCTGATTTTCAGCTCTGCTTTCCCTGCGTATCTTTTTGCCCCCACTATTTGCAGGGAAAATCTTAACACCAAGGTTACTTGCTGGTGTGTAGTAAGCACTTTAGGCAACAAAATACAAATCATGTATTAAAATGTCCAAGTGATCTTAAATGTCCCTATCGCAGTTCAGGGCTAGCTTCACCTTTGACATTTCTCAGTCTCCCCAAGTGCAACCCCTCCAGGTGACAGAGCCTGAGCCTTCACCTCTCTGGGGCGGAATCTCACAATTCTCCCCAAGTGCAGCATGCCTGAGTACCAACTATTCGGAGGTAGCCATGTTAGTCTGTATCCACAAAAACAACAGGTTGTCCGGTGGCACCTTAAAAGTCTAACAGATTTATTTAGGCATAAACTTTTGTGAGTAAAAAACCCACTTCTTCAGATGCATTTTCACTCCATGCATCTGAAGAAGTGGGTTTTTTACCCACAAAAGCTTATGCCCAAATAAATCTGTTAGTCTTTGAGGTGCCACTGGACTCCCTGTTGTTTTTGAGTACCAACTGTGATCGCTCAGCAGGGCCCGACTGGACTCAGCTACCCTGCAAGATTCCCCTTCAGGAGCCGCAGCCGGTGTGTGAACAGTGACCCAGAACAGCCTTTGTAAAACAAAGTATTGTTTAATCCCAACAGCAGGAGCAAAGCAGAACAGGAAAAAACAAAGTCTACCTGCGTCTTTCTTATCTAAAGTGTAGGTAGGCCTAGCTCACCCCAGACTCCCCAACCTGGGGGACAGTCTACCCCAGCCCTGCAGTCTCAGCCTTTGCCGCCTTGTGGTCCGTAGGCTCAGTTTTTATCCACTCCACGTTCCCTGTTCCAGTTTCCATCCATGTACTAAAAAGCTCAGCAAAATAATGACATTAATTGTTACAAAGAAATTTTAAAATCCGAACTGGATGTTTCACTAAAAGGCTGTAGTTCACATAGGAGTTAATTTAGTTAATTCTCTGGCCTGTCTTCTACAGGAGGTCAGAGCCGATGATCACAGTGGTGCCTTCTGGCCTTGGAAGCTATGAAATGTAATGAACCAAAACCAGTTGCACTCAGCTGGGACAATGCATAGAGCAAAGACCCTCCCTTGAATGAAGGTGGAGAGTTGGGGACAAAGCATTTTTGTTTCAGGAGAGCTGGCAATGGAATGACCTTCCAGAGGAGATTAGATTAGATTAATCCAGAGTTTAGGAGACGCTGCAAAACTTTCCCCTTTGATAAAGCTTTTCCACCATAATAAGGATAAATCTCACCGCAACCACCCCTCCCTCTCCTACCCAGCCCCACCCCAATTTAAAAAAAACACAAGCCCCAAGCAGTTTTCAATAACCCAGAAAGGGAGAAGGGCCAGAGTTGCCATGAAGTTAGCTAGGAACTTGACTATCAACAATTAGTGTGGAAGGTGCTCAGATACAACCAGGGCCGGCTCCAGCATTTCTGCCGCCCCAAGCCAAAAAAAAAAAGCCGCGATCGGCAGCGGCAGTTCAGCGGCAGGTCCTTCGCTCCTAGAGGGACCTGCCCCTCTCCCTTGGCCGCCCCAAGCACCTGCTTGTTAAGCTGGTGCCTGGAGCCAGCCCTGGATACTACAGTGATGAGCAGCAGAATGAAACCCTATGATGAGGTACAAAATATTTTAAACAAAGAACAGAGATTGCACTGCCTCTTTCAGGCCCTGATCCAAATACCACTGAAATATTATTATTGACTTAAGTGGGGTATCTTCAGGCCATTATTTGGCAGTAGAGGGACCTCAGGAAGGAAATCTATAGGCATTTCTTGAGTTATTACTTGTGCTGCATTTCTGCTGGTCATGTGTTATTCAGTAGATAGTTTGAAAGTCTCAGTAGTTCACAGCTATTCAAATTAGTTTTATGTTTCTTTATATTGACAGAAAATAAAGGAAACGCCAATGTGTCTCCACACAGGCTATGACAGTTGGCAAGCGCTCCAAGCAGTCTGAAATTAATACTAGTGCTCCCTGGTGACAAATTCAAGTGATGACAGCTTATTGGGAATCTCAGACAAGTAGCTCTCTCAGGGGGGGTTGTTCTGGAGCACAACGTCTGAGGGAAGAGTGAGTGGAAAGTTTATTATTGCCATTGCCTCTGTGTGGCCAGGATTTCACACTCAGTCCTTAGATCCCATGGTTACAGAGATTGGCAACATAGACAGCTTGAAGGTGACAAATGACTTGAAAAGGGCCTTCACATCACCTGCAATATGACCGATAAGACACCCCAGTGCACCATAAGACATTCACTTCCACCTTTAATAGATGCTGAAGAGCAATACATCCTCCACCTTCAGCCAACTCATGCAAAACCTTCACAGCCAGCTCAGCAAAGTTAAGGCAGACTAATTTTCCAGTTAGACCATAGTCAGACATTCCATCTGTTGATGCAAGAGAATACGAGATCACTGTCCCATCTAATCCTGGCCCCGCTATGGATGGTCAGTCTGTTGCGAGGATACCCAACTTCTAGATCTCATGTGCTCCTAAACTGAGCAGCCTGGGCTGAGTCTAGTCCTAGCTCTAGCTCTCTAGAGTGCACTCCCCAAGCTCGGATGTCCAGGCTGAGCCCTTCCTTAAGGCATGGGACTCCACAGTCCGGCCACCTCAGACTCTGAAACCAGTACCTCAGACCTCCCCAGCTCTTAGTCACTTACACACACTCCCAACGAGTTCCACCCGAGCTGTGGTCGCTCTGGCTTCTAGTTTAGCCCTTTGGGGACAATGTGACAGGAAATCAAGGAACCCCAGGTTTAGCAAAGGGATTTCTTAACTGCAGTCACATCACTCCAAAACCAACACACTAGGGTTGCACAGATCCTTGCAAAACAACAAAAACCTGAGATGCACCTGCCTTATTTGATCTCACACTTTCTGCAGGTCCAAGGTCTTGTCAGGATTTTATCCTGGGCAGAGTTCCTCCTGCCTTCCCTCTCTCCAGCTAGTTCTGCTACATGTGGGAGTGGTCTGCCCCTGCTTTTCAAAGGGGAGCGTCTCTCCCCCTTTGGCCATGTGCCTTCTCATCTGAAGCTGCAGATAAATCAGGCATGCTGACACTCCTGTTTAGAAAATCCATTGTTCCACTGGGCTGACCAGTAGTTGACAGACACTCAAAATTGATGTCCTTAGATTGCTCTTTGATGGCTTCTCAGTAACAGTCCTTCAATGAGGTGGCAAAGCACCTTTCCTGTGCAGAGTAGCTGCTGGGAACACATCGTAATAGACTGGTATTGGGCAAAGTTAGACGGGTCCAGCTCATAGCACAACATGGGGGTTACAACCCAAATGGAGTTCACAATTTGGTGTAGAGATATCCCACTCTGTCTCCAGCACCACTAAGGTTGTGTAAGAAAACCTGCATTTGATTAAGTTGGGAGATGTGTTGCTTTTTGGTTTCTCTTGGAGATGGAAGTGAAAACCTTATGATGAGTGTATTAATACTGATAAAAAAACAGGAGTACTTGTGGCACCTTAGAGACTAACAAATTTATTATTATTTATTATGCTCTAATAAATTTGTTAATCTCTAAGGTACCACAAGTACTCCTGTTCTTTTTGCGGATACAGACTAACACGGCTGCTACTCTGAAACCTGTCGTTAATACTGATAGGCAGTGTGAAGGTGAGGAATGCTGGAGACTTTTCCCTTAATTTTTTCCATGTATTTAAGGTTTGGGGTGGATGAAGTGTGTACTGATGTCACTAAAAGAAGTTTTTGTTTTAATATAACTAAACAAATATTAGCAGCTCCCCATACTGCCACCCAACCTAGCCATCAATAGCTGATTTATGTTTTATAGACATCATAATTGTTTTTAGGAGGATTAGGAGGAAGAGAGGGTAGTAGACATTTTTGTATGGAATTTCCTAGGTTTTTTTGTTTTTGTTTTTTTTTAATACAAATATGGCAGAGGGGGAGAATATGGGATGAAACCATGAAACTAGATCTTCAACCTCCTGGACTTGAAAGCTTTGCAGACCTAAATAAATAAATAAATAAATTTAAAAAATCACATAATAGCTTGTGTAAATTCCATAATCTGGAAGTGTTTGGCTGTACCACCAGACCTATACATCCCAGAGAGCTCACAGGGGAAAGGCCCCCTCTGGTAACCTGAGGAAACACAGAGCTCCTTCAGTCTCTTCCAAGATCCATACAGAGTGAGGTAAAGGCTCTTGAAGTACCCTTATCTCAGCCCCTTTACATCTGTTGTGATAACTGGGGCCTACAAATTTACCCTAATTGTATGATCGACTGTACAAACTGTGAAGAGTGAGTGAATATTCATAGTGTCACAATAACCTACAACAATAAATGTTGTTGGGAAAAGATACCAAAGGGAGAGCAAAAGACTGAATTCATCCAAAGAAAAAGGTCTTCTGATATAACTCAAGGGCTGTGTTAAGATCACGCCTGGTAAACAAGAAAAGTATGGGACTGGAAATCCATTATCCAAAATTGGTGCGTCGGAAATTAGGCCCAACTGGTGGACAAAAAATGAGGGGATGGGCTGTTCCACCCATCATTCCCTTCTTGGTTCCTTTAGAAGAAAAAACTTTGGGAGGAAGGGGGGAAATGGGGATGAGGCAACCACCATGCTGGTTGACTGAAAGACAAGAGGAAGGAGTGAGTTTCACCATCATGGCTATCATCCCCACCATCTCCTGGGATGCTGGACCTACTTCATCCTAATCCTGGGAGATGTCCTGACCAGGCCAGAAAGAGGGACCCAGATGACACTGACAGCTGGGATGTGAAACTTTGTCATCACCACCACCATCATGTTGCTGCCCCCCTTCCTCAAGTGTTTTCCTTCCCCACTTTATTTCTTCCCTTTCCTATCCCTCTCCTTGTGCCTTCTAACACGAGTCTGGCTTAGCTGGCCACAAGTGAATATTTTGAAACACTGCTGTAAGCCTGTGAACAGAAATGCAGCTAAAAGCAAAGCCCTAAACAGCCCAATGCTGGTACAAGGTTTGCCAGGACTCAGAGTATCTGATAGGATCGTGTGCTGTGCCTATGTTTTTCCAGCCTTGAGGTTGCAAGGGAGAGTCAATACCAGAGAGGGGGGTGAGGTCATATCTTTGACTGGACCAATTTCTGAAGAAGAGCTCTGTCTAAGCTCGAAGGCCTGTCTCTTTCACCAACAGAAGTTGGTCCAATAAAAGTTATCACCTCACCCACCTTGTCTCCCTAATTTCCTGGGACGGATGCGGCTACAACAACACTGCATACAATCCATACCAGAGACAGAAACTGCATTTTCTTTCTCCTTTTGTGGGTTGCCTTCCAGGAAATGCAACTGGACTTTAACAACAGCAATGACAACAGCTCCAGCTCCAGCCCCTCTCAAATTCTTCTCTTGTCCCAAAAAAGCCCATTAAAGAGACTATCAGACAAGGGGGAGTTCTTTCTAACAACTCTCTTCAGCTCCAGGGAAAGGGAACAACGGGAGTTGTTAAACGGAAAGCCTTACTTAATACTTTACATTGTAAATGCTTTAACTGTTTTTCTTTTCTGCATCTTTAATAAAAGGCTTTAAAGGATTTACAGTGTGTTTGCATGGGACTAAGTAGGCTGAGGTCTCTGCACAACAAACCCCAAACCTTGTTTAAACCTGTTTAATGTTGGACAGTTACAGTTTTGACTCTTTGGGCCCTTTATTCCATTTAAATGAATACAACGGATCTTATACAACCCTCAGGAATGGTCTTTCAACCTCTTCACTCCCCACAGGTCCACGGGAACCTTTTCCCACCCCAGATGTTTCTAATAATTTACAGCAACCTATTTCACTATGCATTTCGCTATGCATCCAAGTTACCCACGGACATGCAGCCAATCCTTCCTTCGCTGTGGACTTTGCAGGCTTAGCACAAAAACACAAACCCTCTTGCACAGGTGCTCTAACTTCTTCCAGGGGCTCATAAGTCAAAGCCAAATTCTTCTGTTGAGAGCTGCTGTCTGAAGCCATTCACAGCTCAGTTCATAACAACTTTATTGAGCCTAAAGACTTAACAATGCTACATATTCTTATATACCAGTCTCTGCTTTTCTTTATATTTACTGTCTAATGTAAACATGTATAGAACTCTGCTAACACCCAAAGACATGTCTTGGGGAGGGCTACTGCCATGCCAGCTTTCAACTTTGAAGCCCCAGGAGAGGTGTTTCTTCCCAGTGCACACACCTCATACTCAAACAGCTGAACTGTTCTCGTTCCTTTATCATCATCATCATCATCATTGTTATTATTATTCTACTTCAAGCAGAAAACAAGCATGGAAAATTTCAGCCCAAAAGATAAAAATGTCAGCAAGTTATGAGCAAGTGGAAACAGATTAGAATGGAAACCATTCTGGTACCTTATCTCCGTTATGCTAATTTACAGATATTATTCCCTGAGGCCTACTCTAATGCCAAATGCCAAACTACATTTTCTCACCAATCCTTCCTGCACGACAGGAGGATCATGTGTTCTGGGATATTAAAATATATGAGATCCTGCAAATAGTTGACCATGCATTTTAGTCTGCCATAAACAATATTGTCTACTGGTCTTGTAAGTTGGTGTCCCCTATTCATCTGTCTTCACTGCATTCTAGCACAGTAGAAGCCATCACACTGAACAGATAGTGAGGTGATACAATTCTCTCTGAATAAATGCACAGACACACATTGGTATGGGATATAGGCATGCATCTAGAAAGGAAATATTGAAAAGGTCAGAAGCATACAGCATGCTATCATCTCACTATATATTCTGCATTAACATTTCAATATCTCAGTCTTGTGACAAAAATTGTAATGAGGGGGGGGAAAGGAGTAGAATATTAATCCATGCCTGAGCCACAAAACGCAGCAAGACTGAGATATAGAGAAAAGCACTGGCACATGACAGCTCTAAGCTGCTGTCCCAGAGTCCTTATGAATGTTGCTCTTCTTTTAGAGATTTCCCTAATTCATAGCCTGTCAGGGCCCGATTCTCCCCTTGCTCATCTGCCATCATTTATACCAATGCAGGACGTGTGTCAAATGCTACCAGCGCTCAGAATTCTCTAATCACTTGCACAGGACATAATATTTTACACCCACTTTGCCAAGGAGAAAGGGGTTTTGTTTTTGTTTTTTTGCTGTTGGGACGTGTGAGTGGGGGAATTATACACTACAGATTAGATCAAGGTGCTCTTAGTCACAGGCATGCAGCCCCACTGAAATGATCCAGGAGTACCATGTCCTTCCTCGTGACATGGCCAAAAAGCACGCAACACCACTTTTGAAGGTAGTGAGTGATTGGAGGAAGGCCAGATCTCGGTGAGACTGTGGCATTTCGCACTAAGTTGAGCCATTTTCTGCTCAGGATTTGATGCTGACAGCACATATGGAATGCCTCTAGCCTCTGCAAGTCTGCCTGTGAGAAGCTTACAGGTTTCTGAGCTGTATAACAGTACAGGCAGTACACAGGTTTAATAGAGCCTGAACTTTGTCTCAGCACAAAGACATTTTTGTATCCATACCCAAGACATGCCACCTCCTGCATGAAGTCCAAGTCCTAATCAGATGGCGTCCAATTTGTTGCAACCGTTTGAACTCTGCTTGCAGCCTACATAAATGAACTTGTCAACACTCTCCACAGTTCTTGATACCACCTGCACTGGGCAGTTCTGGTGGCCCAGCTCTGAGGTTTATGACCTTGGTCTTCTGCCATGAGACGTTCAACCTCATAGTGCGGGCAGCATGTTGGAAACCTTGATCTGGGATGCCAACTCCTTTCACTGAGGACTGAAGTGCTGACCTGTCAACCTAATCAAAAGCTGCTTTTATGTTGACATATGTCATGTGAAGCAGGCAATTAAATTCTCAATGCAGCTCAGCCAGAAGTCGCAGGGTCAGGACAGCATTCATTGTCCACCGCCCAGCAGTGAAACCTGATTGCAGTGGACAACAATGCCTACTAAGGAGCAGCTGCATCCTACCAAGCAGAACATGAATGAAGAGCTTTCCAGGGAACGACAGCAATGAGATCAGCCTGTGGTTACTACACTTCATGCCCTTTGCCTTGTACAGGGACACTATGATGCCATCTTTCCATTCTGCTGGTACTCTGCCAGATACCCACACTTTTAAAGCAGTTGGTGCAGACCAATGCTCACTGGCTCCAAGGCACCTTTGAGCAGTTCAGGTGCAATACCATCGATCCAGCAGCATGTGCATTCAGCAACTTTGGGATTGCTTTTCATCCTGCTTTGAGTGACGGAGGCTCGGTGTTTGTCCCTGGGTCTGTAGCTGTATGGATTGACGGGTCACATAGCACTGGACAGTCATAAGCAGGTGTGTGGTTCAACATGCTTTCATAATGTGTCTTCCATCTGTCCAAGACCTCATTTGTTGATAAGCAGGGAGAGCCATCGGATTTCATAAGGGGAACATTAGAAGGCTGATTATGGCTGCCAACCAGGTACGTGATAGTTCTGTAGGCAGGATGCAGATTGTTGTGCTTTAGGCCATCCTCTGCTTCATCGGCCAGGAAACTGACGTAGATCTCATGGTCAAGTTTTGCCATGGTCCAGAAAATGCCTTTCAACCATTTACGTTTTTGGACATTTCCCTGCTTGCGTGTGTCTGCCTTTTTTACTAATATATCACAGGTCTCTTTAGAAAGCCAAGGTTTATTGCACAACCATCTGAAGCCAATTATTTCAGTGGTGGCATGTGGTATACTGTTATATATACCATTCTAAGCAATCTCCACGTTATCCAAGAGGTTACTGAGATTACATATGTGATCTTTGATAACTTGTGTGTGTATCCCACTGACCTAGTAGAATAATACTTGCCATTATTAAGCAGCTTGTTGACCTATTCACAGCAAACAATTTATTAATTGAATTTGGCCCTGGTCTTTTCCATGAACAGCCATTACAACAATGTTTAAGCCTGTTTGGAATTCAGGGACCAGTTCTCTATCCCTGCATATTTCTGTGACTTCAAGACATCTTTGCCCATATTCTTCAGCTGTGAAAAACCAGAGTGCAGATCACCCCCACCAAGCCCCCCTTACTAAATGAGAAAACTAAGTCACACAGCTGTTCAGAAGCAGAACCAGGAATAGAATCCAGCATTTTTAAAGTGAGTTTTCAAAAGCAATTAGCATTTGCCTGACCATGGGTGGCGGGTGGCATAGGCAGGGGAAGGCTGTGCTTCCCCAAACAGCCTGACGTGGACCTGCCCACGCTCCACTCCCAGGCCCTCTCCTGCCTGCTTCCAGTTCCCTACGCGGTGGGGCCGAGAGGCTGGGCAGGGCAAGCTGGGGCTGATGCGCTCTAGACACGTGCCAGGTTCATGGATTCCAAGACCTGAAGGGACCATTGTGATCATCTACTCTGATGACTTTAAGGGAGAAGTTACTGTATGTGGTTCAAAGTATGCATCATTCTGTTTTACCATCTCCAGGCCTGATCCAACTCTCACTGAAGTTAAGGAGTCTTTCTGTTGCTTTCAGTGGGAGCCGGGTTGGGTGGGTGGGTGTGTGTGTGTGTGTGTGTGTGTGTGTGTGTGTGTGTGTGTGTGTGTGTGTGTGTGTGATATTATGGGGACACTGTGAAAGATCAAACCATCTGCTGTAGTTGTGGGAGTCCTTATAATTTCACATTGTTTGGGAGTGTCCGCAAGGAAACACTGACCCAATGGTTAGTGTGCTTGCCCACCCATTCAATGTGGTGGTGTTGCTCTGGAGAAGATACTGTAGGGACGCTTAAAGGTTGAAGTTCAGCGTGTTTCCAGGGATTTGTCTCATCTTTGGTGCCAGAGGTGATGCACCGAAGTGAAGGTGAGACATGCATATGGAGAGGATACCATACCCCACATGATTAAACTGTATAATTAATTTGTGCATTCATCTCGTTTGTTTCCTCAAATCTCTGTCCCCACTGGCAGTAGACTCTAGACCAGGGGTGAGCAAACTTTTTGGCCCGAGGGCCACACTGTGGTTGCAAAACTGTATGGAGGGCCAAGTAAGGAAGCTGTGCCTCCCCAAACAACCTGGCTCCAGCCCCCATCTGACCCCTCCCACTTCCTGCCCCCTGACTGCACCCCTCAGAACTCCTGACCCATCCAACCCCCCTGCTCCTTGTCCCCTAGTCGCCCCCTCCTGGGACCCCACCCCCTATCCACCCCCCAGTCCCCTAACTGCTCTGACCCCTATCCACACCCCTGCTCCCTGACAGGCCCCCCCCCGGGACTCCGATGCTTATCTAACCCCCGTCCCGACTGCCCCCCCGAACCTCCGCCCCATCCAACTGCCCCCGCTCCCTGTCCCCTGACTGCCCCGCAGAACCTCCCGCCCCTTATCCAACCCCCTGGCCCCGGCCCCCTTACAATGCCACTCAGAGCAGCATGTCTGGCAGCTGCACCGCCTGGCCGGAGCCAGACATGCTGCCACACTGCTCAGCAGGAGCACGCAACCCCACCACCCAGAGCGCTGCCCACGCGGCGGCATGGCTGCGGGTGAGGGGGAACAGCGGAGGAGGAGCCGGGAGCTCACAGGCCGGGCAAGACAATCCCGTGGGCTGTAGTTTGCCCACCTCTGCTCTAGACACCAATGAAACCAGAGCCATTCACAAGATGGGAAATGCTGTTAACTATGATGCTCCCTAGAATATCTACTGAATGAACAGGGTAGCAACTGACTATGGACTACACCATGACTACAAGACTCTCCTCTTTTAAATTCCTCCTCAAAACCTAATTTATGTTTCCACTGCCACTCTCTGCTCAGATAAAGGCCACTTCCACATCTAGTGAGGGGGGAAAATGCTCTCTTGTGCACATCTTTCTGCTGGTTTAATGTTTCTTTCCTTATCCATCTTCCATGTTTTTTGTCCCACTCCCATACTGTTGCTCTAGCTCCTCAGGGAGTAGCTTCTTATGTGTTTGAAAAATATGCATACAGCACTATGTGAATAACAAATAAGTTATTTGAGAATCTTATTTACCTGACATCAAGGCACAAGGTAGGAATTGCTGCTAATAGTGTAGTTGCAATTTCCCTGATCCTTCAGTATAGGTCCTAGCTGCAACCTGGAAGTGCAAAGTTAAGCAAAAATGAATCCAAACATTTCAGAATTGCCAGCTGGCTTAATTCTAATATTACTGGGCATTTATTTTACCCAGAGCAGTTCTGCTTATTTTCATACTTCAAAATATCTGGGTGGGGAATTTGATTTCCAAGTTTACGAATCTGGCAAGAAGTAACATGCCCGTAACATTTTAATCCTGAGTATTATTTCGTCCCCAAAACTTCAGGGAGGCTAGTACACACCCCCTGTATTGCATATGGGTAGATAATTAACAACCAAAATTTCTGTTACGTTTATGCTCGTACATGCCTGTCTTTTAAGCAATCACATTTTCTGCAGAAGATGAACATGTTTAGATATCACTGGTTCTCGGGCATTCTGCGCTGCAAAATACTTTGTTCATGAAGAAAAAGAAGACAGATGCAAACAGGTATTTCGCCTACAGATTTGCCATTGAGTAAACTTCCGGGACACAAATTACAACTGGTTTACACGCAACTTAATCTGATCATCCGTATTCTTTAGAGGCTCAGGTTGAGTTTTTGTGAAATAGTCATAAGGATGTGCAAAAATTTGCAGAACTGGGAGGCAGGAGGTTCTAGTGGCCCTGGATTGGGAGTCAAAATGTGGGTTCTGTACCTGGCTCTGTCGCTGACTTGCTGTGTGAAGTGGGCAAGCTACTTCATCCCCATTTCTATCTTTCTAGCTATCTATCTCTGTTCAGGTTGTAAGCGCTTTGGGGTAAGGACTGTATCTCGCTATGTGTTTTGAAGAGTGGCGAGCATAATGGGACACTGGTCTTAGTAGGCGCCTCTAAGTGTCTTTGTAATTCAATTAACCTCAAATTCTTATTTTTGTAACAAAAATGTCCATTTTCACAACAGAATTTTGCTAAATTGCAGTATAAGTGGATGATTATTGGTTCCGTGTTTCAAGAGAATATGGCTTTGGCACGAAAAACACATTCAAGTCATGCTTTTGTTTAATGGGAAAATAGCAATTTTGTTGAATGAAATGAAATTTGGAATGTGGCATGGGGAGGTGGCCTACTGCCTGGAAATAAACTAACAGGGTTTCATTCAACGCTGCAGTGGTGCCAAGTTTCATGATTTTATCATAAATGCCATCCTATTTGATGGGTTTTTTTCTTTGAAGCCCTAGCTCTTGGAGTCATCTGACTTCAGGAGAATCTCAGCTTTCATTCTAAAAAGGTAAATGTTTAGCCTATAGTGTGGAGGAGAAAAGCTTGGAAGCATGGACCCTGAAGGCTTAGAAAACCAGAAGACACATAAAGAACCTAATGGTTAGTTATTTTAAACTCGCACAATTTTTTGGGGCTGACTCCTGGTTTTTGAAAGCAGGGGCTTGGCAGTACTGACAGGGTGAATGGCATTCAGTTCAGACCAGGGCTTAAATTCTCATAGTATTTTGTGGCCCCCCCGTAGGAGGCGTTGGGGCTCGGGGCTTCTACCCCTCAGGTTTGAACATATTTACCAGGGCTCTGCTCCTGACAGCGCTGGATGAATTTAAGCCCTGGTTCAGAAAGGTCTCAGGCTTGTGTGGGGAGCAACCCTGGAGGCTCTGCCCTTTGTGACCGCCTGCATGAGATGGCCACTGATTCAGAGAACTGAAGAGAAAACAAAGCAAGGCTCAGCTTCAATTGACTCCATGAGGGTGGACCCTTACACGAGTCCAATGGGACAAACCCTTTCACCCGTGTAGTTGGCTTGGCAAGACTTATGCCAGGGGCACACTTGTGAGCGACTCCTTCAAAAGAAGGAGCTGCTCAAGGTTAGCATGGAGGAGAACCCGTTATGCAGCAAAAGCAGCTTCCCTGGGGATGTGCAGCACTTCCTGACTTCTCCTCCTGAAGTGGAGCTACAGAAGCAGCCCAGGATTCTCTCTCCAGCAGGAAATGAACCGCACCCTGAGCCCTACTGCCAACCGCAAGAGACTGAGAATCATGAGTCAGACCCCCAAAAATTACGATTGGACCTATAACACACATACCATTTTTTAATTAAAAAAAAAAAGACTATTATAATTTCAGTCTCTCTTGATTTGTGAACTGCCCCATCCTCCTGGGTGTGGGGGTGACAATCGGTGTTGCTCGCTCTCCTGAATGTATTGCGTAAGGTGACTGTGGCCCCTGCTGAAGCAGCTCTCACTGCCACACCTGACCAGATCCTGCCCAGCAATTATGTCCCCACCCAGTGCCTACCCCCATCAGTTCAGTTCTTCCCCCCTCAGCCCCACCTCTGCTCATCCTGGGGTATTTTACCCTCTCTTCCAGGCTTGGGCTGCAGTTGGGTCCCCTATCCTTTTCCAGGCTGAAAGGGGGGCAACTCCATGGGCTCGTCACATACCCCTGGCTCCCTGCCCAGGCCGGATGCTGCTGTAAGGGAGGGGGAGGAGTACCGTCCTATCCACATTGCTCACGGGAGGGGAGGGGAGGAATCACCCTGAGCTGTTGAGCTCTTAGCAGAGGAGGAGAATGAGGCAGCTAGGAGAATAGGTTGGAGGTTCTAAGGAGAAGGGGGGAGAGCCTGAAGCAGCTGTGATTGGTTATTCCGCCCCAGGAGGTGGGCAAGTGGAGTGGGCAGCCAGTGAGAAGGCTCAGATTCGCTTGAGGACTGGAGCTTCTCACGTCATAGCGAGAGTGGCTCGAGCCCTAGCTAAAGTCACGTCGCTGGTGAAAAATCATGAGTTGGCAGCACTGCCTCTGATTGTGACAAGCTTATCTTTGCCCATGATACTACTTCCCTAACCCTGGGGCCATCTTGGATAAATTGCAACACCCAGTCATCTTACCCTAGAGAATTATATGAAGACCTCAGAAACCTGGGCCAATATATGAATGAATCATATATGTACTGCTTTTCATAGGGGAAACTTCAGGACCATTGGAAATTCAGTGCATACAGTAGATTCTACTAATGACTATAATAGAATGTTACCTTTAGTTGACTTTATTTGATGCTTTTTACTTTTTCCTGCAAGGAAGTAAAGTTCCCTTGGCCTGTGACACGGATCAACTTATTAATATTTAAACTCTCATGTGCTAGCTTGTTTCTCAAAATGGGGATCCTGAAATATAGGGGTTCTTCACAGTGTCCCAAAGCCCAAATATGGCACACAGACCCAAAGGACAAAATTTCTCCCTCTTATCTTCACTGAAGATTGATAGTATATTGAAGAAAAAAGCTAGTGGGGGTATAAAACCTCTAAGTGACTGGGGTTAGGAAGAAACTTCCCCTATAGACAAAATTAAAGGATTTCTTGCACCTTCCTCTGAGGCATTGGATACTGGCTGCTGCCCAAGACAAGAAACTGGATTAAATAGACCACAGGAACTGCCGTGTCTGGTCGGACCAGTGTTTCTACTGCACATTGTACAATTATTGTGTGGGTGATGTAAATCCAGAGTAAGAGTTTAGCTTCTGCAGTGTGGCTCAGAAAGCAAACTTTTGCCAAGAATGAGGGACAGAAGGAAAAGAATACAAACAGGGATATGATATGGGATCAATTTCTGAAGCAGAAATACCGTATTGTGTAGCATCTATTTTCTGATTCAGCATTTCCAATGACAATCACTTGCAAAATAAAACAGAATACTAGATTTGCGTGGGGCAAATGTGGTTAGCTAACTAATGAAAGCCCTTAGTGTTATAAAAGGTTATTCATAGACTGTGTGTGAGTCCCACTCCCCATCAGATCAAGCGTAAATAAATTATTAAAAAGGAAAGGCAGACCTGTCTCTGGTAGATCCTTAACAATGTAAAGCTTTCCCACAAGGTCAAGCAACTTCTCTAATTCAGTTCCTTTCTTGTGCTCCCTGATGGTTGGTCATGTATAAATTAAAGACTAACAAGTAATGTCATTCCCAGGTTGGGTTTGGAGTCCCTGTTTTATTAATAGAGTTCAAATTTCGGTGTGCACCAAATCTTTGGCAGTTATGGGGAATCATGGAGAGCAGCTGTCTTTGTGTAAATGCAGCAGAATCAGTTGTGTGAATAAATCAATACAAATTCCCAGGATTACTGTGATTACAACCTGTTTATATCATATTACATAATGGGTTACAAAACCATACAGTTCTTTCTCTCTCTCCATTACATGAGCAGCTGTGGTCTGTCGGAAGTCTGAAATGTCTAACATTCCTAGGAAGAGCGCGAGAACATGACGTCTTGCATATAAAGAGTTGTTTTTCATGCCACAAGAAGCCCAGTAAAGGTTTGATAGGAACATATACACACTGCATGTACTGTGGTGTGTGGAGTGCTTTGCAAACGCTGACTTCCCCGTTGTGTTAAAAATCTTTCACCGGGATTGGAAGGACGTGCTTTGCTCTCTGACTTATTCTCAGAATTAGACATGTAAATGCATGGCACACTGCAAGGGCTGTTTCCTTTGGCCAACATTCCTGAGTCCCACTAAAACAATACGTGCAAGTCCATAAGGATACCATAAAGATTTATCTGACAATCATGGTGCCGCTAATCTCTCTGTTCACCATGGATCAGCCTTTCTTATGACTAAAATTTGTGAACTCTGCCCAAAACTTGGGTAATGTTAAAATGAACAGAATGTTTATGATCAGTCCAGATTAGATCATTGCTGCTGATGTGCATAGTACTTATGGTTGGCAGCTTAGGTGCTCTCTGCCTTCCTAGGCTTGCATTCTGAGGCCTGCTCCTACCAACACTTAACTTCCAGGCAAAGCACTTACTACTGTGGGCACCCCTGTTCGCTACAATGAAACTACTCATGGTAGTAAGTGCTACCCAGCCCTAAAAGTTTGCAGGATGATGCTGTAGATAGATGGGATAGTACTATACATGCTTGTGGTAAATATGGGAGGACACAAAGGCTAAAAAAGATACCCCAGCAGATATCTGAGATTCAGTATCTTCCACAGAGAGTACAATTTAAACCATGTTCTTGTATATACGTTCCACTTCTCCAGCTGCACAGGGAAATGGGATCCAGTAAGAACATGTTTCAGCATCTTTCCCAATGTTCTAGAAATAACAGTATAAATTAGGATGGGACAAACCCTAAGAGTTGGACCTAGCTACCTAGAATGTGAGTGAGCTCTCGGATGCAGGGACTGTCTTTGTGCGTGCATTTGTATGGTGCCTTGCACAATGGGGGTCTAATCCTTACTTGGTGTCCCTAGCTGCTACTGCAATAAAAATAAATGCTTAGCTCTTCTGTCACCTTCTGGAAGTCAGCCTGCTTTTCAGAAGTTCAGTATCTCCAGAAATCTACTTTAATAGAGATCCTTCTCCATCCTGGCCTGAAATCCATTAACTCTAACTCACAAGCATTCAGCTGTGCAGGGTCTAATGCATGCCTCGCTAGCATCTTTAAACCATGGTTGCCAAAGTTTTCCATAAATAACAATAATGGGACATAGTAAAGGGGTGTATGTGGGGGGAAAATAGGAGTCATCCAAAATTTGGGACTTTTCTTTTTCTTTTCAATGGGATATTTGCTGTTACTAGTACCCAGGGAAGTGGGTAAATCTGGTTTTCCTGAGGGGTTTATAGAGTTGCACTCCCTAATTAAGAGAGGCAGAGGGGTAGCCACAAGGGAGACAATTGCAAACTATTGTTTCACAGATGATGAGTTCCAGGGATTTTGCAGGGACTCTGCATTACAAGTCAATATTTCCTGCTACAAAACACACAGAAAACAACCTGTCAGCTGTTGCCACATCAGCCTTCTAGAATTGCTCTCTAGAATTGTCTGTAGGGCTTGTACTGCCCAGTACTAAGGGTCTTGAGTTCAATCAGGGCCAGCTCCAGGCACCAGCCGAGCAAGCTGGTACTTGGGGCGGCAGCTTGTAGGAGGCGGCATTCCGCCCAATCCTAGGGTGGCACGGCCGCTTTTGTTGTTGTTGTTTGTTGTTCCACTCTGGCCGCCCTATAGAGGGCGGCGGTGTGGAGGACGGGAGCGCCCTGCAGGGCAGCCCGCGTCCTTCCCTCCTAGCCGTACCGGAGTGGTGCGGAGCCCTCCCGGCAGGGGGCACGGCCGGAGGGACCGCGTGGCAGCGCCCTGCTGAAGCCCTGGCCGCCCCCTTCTCCCCCCGCTAGCCAGGGCACATCTGCAGGGCAGGGAGTCCCCCTGCACCCTGGCTCCGGCTGCGCCGCAAGTTTTTTTTTGTTTTTGCTTTGCTGTTCTGGCCGCCGCGTTTTTTGTTGTTGTTGTTGCTTGGGGCGGCCAGAAAGCCAGAGCCGGCCCTGAGTTCAATCCCTACCCATGATCATGGTATGTACCTTTATAAAGCCATGGTGGTCTATCACCAAATGGCAGCCCAGAAGGGACATGAACTCCTGTGTACATTATGTGCTTGGTCCAAGCTTGTCTAGTGGGGAGAGTGTGTAATTCACTAAATTA
The DNA here is from genome assembly GCF_011386835.1 of Chrysemys picta bellii. Taxonomy (NCBI): domain Eukaryota; kingdom Metazoa; phylum Chordata; order Testudines; family Emydidae; genus Chrysemys; species Chrysemys picta. The sequence goes on along the minus strand of NC_088795.1, from coordinate 125,473,238 downwards.
ATGCATGTGATCATGACTCCCTTCAATAGTGAATTATGCATTTTTTTTAAACTTGATAAGCATAATAATGTGCTTGTGTATACTATGTGGGCAGTGTAAGATTTATGATGTCCTTAGCTATTCATTTCCTTGCTTTTAAGTGCTTGGGATTAGTAAATGATGTACTAGGTAAGGACGCTGCTGTCACTTAGCAACCCTAATTTTTAAAACTAAGCTAATTGTTTTTGGAATAAACAGAATAGTTCTCCCTCCAGGCCTGTCAGTGTTGTCCATTTCAGCAACATTAAATTCACTTACAAATGTATATCGTTTGCTACCCTCGAGTCCACTGCACTAGTCCAGTTTTATGCTGTTGTTAGGGCAGTAGTGCAGCAGGACCTAAAAATTTGAATAAAATCTTGTAAAGGAGTCTTTTTTTTTAAATAACCTCTGACAGATCTCCTCAGGGATGCCTGCACTATAGTGATTTTGCTCCTGAGAAGTGGCACGGATAGAAATGACTAGCTGCCTTCAATATTTATACAGTAATCATCTAATTGACCCCTGGCAACTGCTTCAGAATCACAGGCATGAAGTTTGTGATGAGCCACCTTGAGGAGTAGAGACCACACGAAGAGAAGAAGGGGGTTATGCTAGAGTTTAAGAGCCATACGCCAGCAACATATACACAGTGTGCAATATGATTTATACTGTGACCCTCAATAGATGACACACGAAGGAATGGGCCAGAGCCAGATTAAAATTAATGGGGGTCTGGGGTTGTTATAAGTTTGGGGGCACCAAACTGAGATATTGAGAATGAATTTAACCAAGAAACCACAGGACATGAAGAAAATACATTCTTGAATTGCCTATACACCAAGGCTAGGAGCCCGGGTAACAAACAAGCGGAATTAGAATTTATGCTCATAAATGAGCAATTCCATCTAGTTGGTATTGCTGAAACCTGGTGAGATGAGTCACATGATCAGAATGTTCAATTCAATGGTTATAACCTATTTAGGAAGCAGTGAGTGGGCAAGGGCAGGGGAGTGGCACTTTGTCAAAAACAGCATTGCCTGTGTTTGAGTCACTGATTGCTCAGAAGAAATGATCTTGAATGCTCCTGGATCAATGCCTGAACAGATAAAGTGAAAGATGGGCTATTAGTTGATGTCTTCTGTAGACCACCAAATCACCATAGGGAACAGGGTGACTTCTTCCTTATGTACCTATTATAATGCTTAAGAAAAAAGACTGTGTGTTCATGGGGGACTTCAATTGACTAACACATGATGGAGATTTCATGGTGCCGGTACTAAAACATCTTTGGAATGTCTGAATATTATAGGTGACAATTTCTTAAATCAAAAAGTGTTGCAACCAGCATGGAATAATTCTTTACTAGACTTTGTCCTAACAGAGAGAGAGGAACTGATTACAGGAATAAAAATTAATGGTAATTAATTAGGTACCTGATCACATTTATAATTTACAAGCAGAATAAAGGTCAGACCAGTTTTTTTATTATATATATATACACACACACACACACACACACACACGCGATTGTTTAGTAGGGCAATTCACAAAGCTGAAAACAATTGAGCCAAATCACCTGGGAGGAAGAATTTAATCCCAGGTGATTTGGCTCAATTGATGATTGAGAATTAGTTAAGAACACCTTACTAGATGTCCAGAAAGCCACAGTTGAGGAAAAAGGCCAACCAGGTTTAGAAGGTAAGTGAAGGCAGCTATAAAAATAAAATAGAACAAAGGGGAATTTGATAGTAATGAATATAAATCAGAAGTTAGGAATTGTGGAGAAGGCAGAAATGGTCAATAAATATTTCTGTTCTGTGTTTGGGGGAAAAACAGACAATAGAGTCTCGTCATATGGTAATGAGAACACTATTCCCATTCCAATAGTCATCTCTGGAGGACGTTATTAGATACTTTGAAATCAGCAGGTCCACATAACTTGCATCCAAGAGTGTTAAAAGATCTCACTGAACTGTTAATACTGATTTTCTGTAAATCTTGGAGCACTGGGGAAATGTGAGAAGATTGTAAGAAAGCTAATGTGCCAATTTTTAAACAGGGTAATAGAATGGCCTGGGTAATTATAGTCCTGTTAGTCTGATATCAATCCTGGGCAAAATAATGGATTGGCTAATATAGCACTTGATTAATAAGAATTAAAGGAGGGTAATGTAATTAATAGAAATCAGTTAGGGCTGTTGATTAATTGCAGTTAACTCATGCGATAACTCAAAAAAATTAATTGCAATTAAAACAATTGTGATTAATTGCACTGTTAAACAATAGAATACCAGTTTAAATTTATTAAATATTTTTGGATGTTTTTTCTACATTTTCAAATATATTGATTTCTATTACAACACAGAATACAAAGTATACAGTGCTCACTTTATATAATTTCTTTTACAAATATTTGCACTGTAAAAAATTATAAAAGAAATAGTATTTTTTCAATTCACCTCATACAAGTACTGTAGAGCAATCTCTTTATCGTGAAAAGAACAGGAGTACTTGTGGCACCTTAGAGACTAACAAGTGTAACTTACAAATGTAGATTTTTTTTTGTTACATAACTGCACTCAAAAATAAAACAATGTAAAACTTTAGCTACTACAAGTCCACTTGGTCCTACTTCTTGTTCAGCCAATTGCTAAGACAAACAAGTTTGTTTACGTTTATGGGAGATAATGCTGCCCGCTTCTTATTTATAATGTCACCAGAAAGTGAGAACAGGCGTTCACATGGCACTTTTGTAGCCGGCGTTGCAAGGTATTTATGTGCCAGATATACTAAACATTTGTATGCCCCTTCATGCTTTGGCCACTATTCCAGAGGACATGCTTCCATGCTGATGATGCTTGTTTAAAAAAAAAAATAATAATAATAATAATAATTAAATTAGTGACTGAACTCCTTGGGGTAGAATTGTATGTCCCCTGCTCTGTTTTACCCATATTCTGCCATATATTTCATGTTATAGCAAGCTCAGATGATGACCCAGCGCATGTTCATTTTAAGAACACTTTCACAGCAGATTTGACAAAATGCAAACAAGGTACCAATGTGAGATTTCTAAAAATAGCTACAACACTCGACCCAAGGTTTAAGAATGTGAAGTGCTGTCCAAAATCAGAGATGAGGTGTGGAGCATGCTTTCAGAAGTCTTAAAAGAGCAACATTCTGATGTGGAAACTACAGAACCCGAACCACCAAAAAAGAAAATCACCTTCTGCTGGTGGCATCTGACTAAGATGATGAAAATGAACATGCGTCGATCCACTCTGCTTTGGATCATTATTGAGCAGAACCCATCATCAGCATGGATGCATGTCCTCTGAAATGGTGATTGAAGTATGAAGGGACATATGAATCTTTAGTGCATCTGGCATGTAAATATCTTGCGATGCCAGCTACAATAGTGCCATGTGAACGGCTGTTCTCACTTTCAGGTGACATTGTAAACTAGAAGCGGGCAGCATTATCTCTTGCAAATTGTAACCAAACCTGTTTTGTCTGAGCGATTGGCTGAAGTAGGACAGAGTGGACTTGTAGACTCTAATATTTTACATTTTTGTTTTATTTTTGAATGCAGTTATTTTTTGTACATAATCCTACATTTGTAAGTTCAACTTTCATGATAAAGAGATTGCACTACAGTACTTGTATTAGGTGAATTGAAAAATACTATTTCTTTTGTTTTTTACAGTGCAAATATTTGAAATAAAAATAATATAAAGTGAGCACTGTACACTTTGTATTCTGCATTGTAATTGAAATCAATATATTTGAAAATGTAGAAAACATCCACAAATATTAAAATAAATGGTATTCTATTATTGTTTAACAGTGCAATTAATCACATGATTAATTGTGATTACTTTTTTTTCATCGCTTGACAGCCCTAAAATCAATATGGGTTTATGGAAAATAGATACTATCCAATTATCTTCCTTTTTTTGATGAGATTACAAGTTTGGCTGATAAAGGTAATAGTACTGACATAATTTAGATTTCTGTAAGGCATTTGACTTGGTACCACAAGACATTTTGTTTAAAAAACTAGAACGATATAAAATAAACACGGCATGCATTATATTCATTAAAAACGATCTAACTGATAAGTTTTAAAATGTAATTGTAAAAGGGGACTCTTCATCAAGTGGGTGTTTTTCCAGTGGGGTCACTCAAGGATTGGTTCTTGGCCATACGCTATTTAACATTTTTATCAATGACCTAGAAAAAATATAAAACCAGCACTGATAAAGTTTGCAGATGACACAAAAATTGAGGGAGTGATAAATAATAAAGAGGATGGGTCGCTGATTGAGAGCGATCTGGATCACTTAGTAAACTGGGTGCAAGCAAACAATATGTGTTTTAATAGGCTTAAATGTAAATGTATACATCTAGGAACAAACTTACAGGATGGGGGACTCCATCGAGGGAAGCAGTAACTCTGAAAAAGATTTGAGGGTCATGGTGGATAGTCAGCTAAATATGAGCTCCCATTTTGACGCTGTGGCCAAAAGAGCCAATGTGATCCTGAGATGCATAAACAGAGGAATCTCGAATAGGAGCAGAGACGTTATTTTACCTCTGTATTTGGCCCTGCTGCGACCACTGCCAGAATCCTGTGTTCAATCCCGGTGCCCACAATTCAAGAAAGAGGGTGATAAATTGGAAAGGGTTAGAGAAGAGTGACAAGAATTATAAAAGGATTAGAAAACGTGCCGTTTAGTGACAGACTCAGAGAGCTCCATCTATTTAGCTCTAACAAATAAATGGTTAAGGGGTGATTAATTACAGCCTATAAGTACTTACATGGGGTACAAATATTTAATAATGGGCTCTTCAAGATAGCAGAGGAAGGTATAACACAATTTAATGGCTGGAAGTTGGAGCTAGATAAAGTAAGGTAAATTTTTGACAATGAGAGTAATTAACCATTGGAACAATTTACCAAGGGTCACGGTAGATTTTACATCACTGACAATGTTTAAATCAAGATTGGATGTATTTCTAAAAGCTATGTTCTAGGGCAGTGGTTCTCAACCAGGGGAATGTGTACCCATGGAGGTATGCAGAGGTCTTCCAGGAGATACATCAGCTGATCTAGATATTTGCCTAGTTTTACAACTGGCTACGTAAAAAGCACTAGCAAAGTCAACACAAACTAAAATTTCATCTAGAGCTTTTGATGTAGATTCTAGACAATAACTTGTTTATACTGCTCTATATATTATACACTGAAATGTAAGTACAATATTTATATTCCAATTGATTTATTTTATAAATATGGTAAAAATGAGAAAGTAAACAATTTTTCAGTAATAATGTGTTGTGACACTTTTGTATTGTTATGACTGATTTTGTATGCAAGTAGTTTTTAAGTGAGGTGTAACTTGGGGTAAACAAGACAAATCAGACTCCTGAAAGGAGTACAGTATTCAGGAAAGGTTGAGAGCCACTGCTTTAGGAATTATACTGGGGAAGTTCTATGGCCCGTGTTATACAGGAGGTCAGAGTAGATGATCACAATGGTCCCTTCTGGTCTTGGAATCCATGAACCTGGCACGTGTCTAGAGCGCATCAGCCCCAGCTTGCCCTGCCCAGCCTCTCGGTCCCACCGCGTAGGGAACTGGAAACAGGAAGGAGAGGGCCTGGGGGTGAAGCGTGGGCAGGTCCACATCAGGGTGTTTGGGGAAGCACAGCCTTCCCCTGCCTATTCCACCCGCCACCCATGTTAACGTAGTTCTGTTGTCACATTACTGATCAATTAGGGAACATGCTCGTTTAAAGTTGTGCAATGCTCCCTTCTAACATTGTTTGGCAGCCACCTGCTTTGTCCACTGCTTGCAGGAAGAGCAGCCCGTTGGAACTAGCTGGTGGGGGCTTGGAACCAGGGTGGACCAGCAGCTCCCCTATCAGCTCCCAGCTCCCCTAAGTTCCCTGTGCGGCAGCCACCCAGCAGGCTATCAATTGCCAGCAGTTCAGCTGTCCCTCCCCCCACTGTCATGTGCTGCTCCTGCCCTCTGCCTTGGAGCTGCTCTCGGGAGCCTCCTGCTTGCTGTGTGGGGGTGGAGGTTTGGGGGCTAATGTCAGGGTGTCCCTCTCCCCCCTACTCCTGCCCCCCCCCCGCTTACCCCATCTCCATAGGGCAGGGGAGACGGGGGACACACGACAGGGCTCAGGATGGAGGGAGCTTGCTGGCCGCAGCTGCTGTCTCAACTTCCTGATCTACTTAAAAAGGCAATGTACTGAGCGTGGGGTCAGCGTACTTAAAGGGGCAATGCGTCTCTCTCTCTCTCACACACACACACACACACAGTCTCTCTGTCTGCCATGCTGTCTCCCCTCCCTCCATTTGTGCTGCCTTGTAGAGTGTGAGGCTACATTAACAACAATGTGTTAACCCTTGAGGGCTCAGCTGTAGTAGTTCATCATTTAGCAGCAAGGCATTGTTTGGGAAATATCCCTCCCTCTTCCACCCTCTGACTTCACCATCTCAACCATGCTTCACAATCCTCATAGCTGTGTACAATATTAAATTGTTTGTTTAAAACTTATACAGTGTGTGTGTGTGTGTGTGTGTGTGTGTGTGTGTGTGTGTGTGTGTGTGTGAGAGTGTGAGTGTGAGTATGTGTATGTATATATATATGTAAATAGAGAGAGTTTAAAAAAAAATTTCCCTGGAACCTAACCCCCTCATTTACATTAATTCTTATGGGGAAATTGGATTCGCTTAACATTGTTTCGCTTAAAGTCACATTTTTCAGGAACATAACTACATTCAGAGAGGATGTAGCACAATCCCTTTTATGGTTTTGAAAGGGTGTTTCCCTCTTCTTGAAGTCTCCTCTTGCCCACTGAGAATAAAACCAGCTTCCTTAACCTTTCCTTACAGCTAAGGTTACTGAGACCAGCTGGAATCCTTCTGAGTGGAGATGAATTTCCCTTGAGCAGCTCTTCCTCTGTCCCTTCAGCTTCAGTGTGCCAGTCTGAGATGCAGCCCCTCATTAGATAATAGGAATGAATAGCACTTCCGGGGGAGGAATGAGAGATGGCTGCTTTTCCTACCACTCACCTTTTAATGGATAATTTAAATCATCCTAACCAGGCAGTGCTAAGTCATCAATCCTTTGGGATGGTTTCCCTGCTTCCCCCTGAATCTTCCTAACATTCTGGAGCTCAGCAAATTCTGAGAGAGAGTGTGTGTGTGTGTGGTGTGTGTCAGTGCTTGCCTGAGTGCCCTAGAGAGAGACTACTACAGCCAAGTTAAACACAGTTAACCACTCCTACATGATAAGTGCCAGTGACACATAAGACTTGTTTCTATTTATGGAGACTAATGGGAAGAACATATCTATTCAAAGGCAATGTTTTCCTGTCAGTTACTATGAAAATTCAAGTAGCTAACAGCCCATGACGCCTGTTGAATTTAGGGAACTGGATAGTTCAGGGGATTGGTAATGGAATAGAGGGATTTTATATGTCTAGATCATTGGTTTGATGCAGCCTAGATGTCCTATAACTGTCAGGGATTATCATCTGATGGGTGTTTGGTGGCCTCAATTTGGCTCCTACCAGACAGGTGTCTATTTCCCTAGCTAGATAAATTCAGGTGCAAATTTTTAACAGCAAAGGGTAAACTAGCCATTGGAGCAACCGATGTAGGCAACAAGTGATGAGGGATCCGTTGTGCCCCTAAGAGATATGCTATAGCTCCTACAGACGTAATGGGCTTGATGTAGAAATTAATGAGTATTTAGAAAAGCTGGATGAGCACAAGTCGATGGGGCCAGATGTGCTGCATCTGAGGGTGCTAAAGTAGTTGGCAGATGTGATTGCAGAGCCATTGGCCATTATCTTTGAAAACTCATGGTGAGCTGGATGATTGGAAAAAGACTGAACTGAGGATTGGGCAGCAGTTAGTTCCTTTTACCCTCCCCCTTGGATCTCAGATTACTTCCCCCTTCCTGGCGCATTGGGGGAAAGGTGATGGGAGGAGTTAAGGCTCCCTTCATTCTCCACCTGCCTCCACGGGAAAAAGAGTAGCAGCCCCACAGAGGCTACCCACCAGGTGAGTAGCCTACACCGGAAAGCAAATGGGCCCTTGATGCCACTTCCCCTCTGCATTCAGATGGGAGAGTAAGCCTGAATCTCATTCGTAAGTTTTTCAAAGGCTATTATTATTGTTTATTATGGTTGCGCCTGAGGGTTATCAGGTTTCTATAGAACATTGTTTAATGCCTCTTAAAACTACGGGAAAATTCCAACAGAAATTTCTCCTGAGTTTTAGGTCTTGGGGTTTTTTTAAAATGAAAAGAGTTTACTTGTAATTGTTCTGGGGGCTTCTGGTAAATCAAATCCTCTTCCTCGCTCCCCCACAAGCCTGGAGTCTGTGGGTGTCTACAGGCAAAAGGTAAATCAAATTAAAAAAAAAAAAAGTTCATTTCTCTTAACGGCCTCAAATATTTCATGCATGTTGTGCCATGTATTTCAGAAGCAAAGCCAAGCAAAACAGCTTCTTCCATACACACGAAGAAAATGTTTTCCAGAACTCAAAGCATTTCGGTCTTTGGCAGAGTTTTTTTTTTTTTTTTAATTACACACTATACATGCTAGAAGAAAAGTATGGAAATAAACTCCCTAGAGTGATTAAAGTAACGTTCTGGATAAAGATGGGCCCAAACCAAAACCCAAGCTCGGGCAGTAGCTACCACAGTTATGAGTTTGGCAGAAATACCCAGATTCGATTTAGACAGACTGTAGTTACAATCTATGAATCTATTTATCTAAACTTCATCCAATACTTCCTGCACTGAGCCCAGTAACTAAATTAGCTGGACAGAACATGTCCAAATGTGGGGTTTCAAAGTTTGGATTCAAGATATCCCAAGATTCAGGAGGGGTGATGTTTGCTGTTCAGATTCAAGCCACTGTTGAAATGGGCTCTGACAAACTCTGATCTAATTTGGGGTTCTGGATCCATGGTTTATATTTGAAAACCAACTTAGTGAAATTAATTTGAGAGAACGATTTCAGCATTTAATATGGAATGGAGAACCCGTGAATATATTTCTGCTCCATGCTTTCACATCACGTTTTTCTTCCCTGTAGCATGCTTGGGTCATCCTGACATCCAACAGCAAGGTCTCAATATGAAACAGGCAGCTTTATGCTCTATGAATGATGAATGCATGACAGAAACTGAACTCCATGTGTGTACTCACTGTTCGGGAGAGTCGAACAAACAGCACGTTATGGCTCAATGCATTTATTCAAGGGTCAGCCTAGCAGCCAAGAAAAGGTAACTTTATACACAGCATATCCTGAGAACAGAAGATTTCAAGAGGATAATTGCATCTGCTCATTCACAAACACACCCAGATATTTGAAATCTAAGTCTAGGACTTAAAAGATAAAACCTAGAGCTGCCTATCTTTAGTTCTTCACTCATTTCACATCTGAGTGAAGAGTCTGCGCATCTGATGCCATGTACAATTAGGAGGACACTGTTAGAGTATAGTGTGTGTGTGTGTGTGTGTGTCTGTCTGTCTGTCTAGGTATATACACACACACACACACACCCCTCTCCCTCTGTCGTGATTCTTGTTTTTTAAAAAAAAGCCTTTAAATATTTTTCCCCTTCTACCAATTTGTCGTTATCACTTGGCAGGGTTTGGAATTCTTCCATTAACTTAACGGTTGTAGCACAAAGACTGGAAATAAGGTAGCTTGGGTTCCAATGACACCAATTGTATAAATACGTACTACCAGGCATAGTGGGTACTACAGAGAGTTGTCCTATTGACATCACTGGGACTACCTATGGTACAACACACTTATAGGATCAAGCCCTCTGCAAGCTTGGGTAAGTCTCTTAACCAATGTATGCCTCAGTTCCCATCTGTAAAATGAGGAAAATACCTACCTTAGTAAAGTGTTTTGAAATCTTCAATAAAGTGCAACATATAAATGCAAATTACTAAATTACTATTTTTACTAAGTTACTATTACAGCTGGATCAAAAATTTCAAATCAGTGTTTTCATTAAATAAAAAGTCCTTCCCTGAAATGAACTTTTGTGGAAAATTTCATGCCTCTATTTTTTTGCAATTTTTTTTAAATCAAACATTATCAGAAATGCGACCAAAGTGGCTTTAAAAAAAAATTTGTTTACCAAAAACAACAGAACTTGCCACTGGTACAGCCACCATACACCAGACACAATGCACATGGCAGCTAACAGCACAGGCATGTAGAAATAAAAATAAATGAAAGGCTCAGGCACAAAAAGAATTACATATAGCAAGGGACGTACAAGGCAAGAAGAAGCAGTTCTATAAATACATTAGGGAGCAAGAGAAAAGGGAAAGGGAGGTCTGGTTCTTAACAAGGAAGAAGCACTAGTAATGAAAGCTGAGGTGTTTAATTCCTATTTTGTTTCAGTCTTTACTAAAAAGTTTAATTGTGACCAGATACCGAATACAATCAATATTAATAGGGGGAAAGGAACACAAGCCAGGATAAGGAAATAGCAGGTTAAAGACTATTTAGATATGTTTAATGTATTCACCTCAGCAGGGCCTGATGAAATGCACTTGAACTAGCTGAAGCAATCTTGGAACTGTTAGTGATTCTCTTTGAGAACCCAGGGAGCGGAGGTGATCCATCCATCCCATCCCCTGCCGCCCACTCCTAGCATCTGGCAAAGTCCCAGAAGATTGGAGAAGGGCAAACATAGTACCTATCTTTAAAAAGGAAACAAGGAAGTCTCAGAAAATTATAGACCAGTCAGCCTAACTTCATTATCCAGAAAGATAAATTATCCTAAATTATCAATAAATCAGTTTATAAGCACCTAGTGTACAACAGACCTGTAAAGCAATAGCCAACATGGATGTGTCAAGAACACATTATGCCAAACTAACCAAATGTCCTTCCTTGACAGGGTTACTGGCCTAATAGATAGAGAGAAAGTAGTAGATGTGATCTATCTTGATTTTAGTAATGCTTTAGGACAGTCCCACATGACATTCTAATAAGCAAACTAGTGAAATAAGGCCTAGATGACATTACTATCCAGTAGGTATACACGCAGTTGAAAAACCACACTCAAAGAGTAGTTATCAATGGTTCACTGTCAAACTGGGAGGAGCAACAGAGGGTCCTGTGGCACCTTTGAGACTAACAGAAGTATTGGGAGCATAAGCTTTCGTGGGTAAGAACCTCACTTCTTCAGATGCAAGAGGAGGCGGCATTTAGTGGGGTCCTGCAAGGGGCAGTCCTGGATCCCGTACGATTCGATATTTTCATTAATGACTTGGATAGTGAAGTGGGGAGTATAAAATCTGCAGATGACACCAAGCTGGGAGGGGTTGCCAGCACTTTGGAGGACAGGATTAGAATTCAAAATGATCTTGATAAATTGGAGAATTGATCTGAAATCAACAAGATCAAATTCAATAAAGATAAGTGAAGTATTTTGCACTTAGGAAAGAAAAATCAAATTCACAACTACAAAATGGGGAATAACTGGCTAGGTGGTAGCCAGTTATTCATATGCTGAAAATGATATGGGGGTTACAGTAGATCACAAATTGAATACGAGTCAATGTGATGTGGTTGCAAACAAAAGGCAAATATTCTGGCATCTATTAACAGAAGTGTCATATGTAAGACAGAGGAGGTAATTGTCCCACTCCAATGAGCACTGGTGAGGCCTCAGCTGGAGAACAGTTTCCAGTTCTGGGCACCACACTTTAAGAAAGATATGAACAAACTGGAGAGAGTTAAGAGGAGATCTACAAAAATGATAGAAGCTTTAGAAAACCTGGCCTATGAGGAAAGGTTAAAAAAAAAAAAAAGGGCATGTTTAGTCTTGAGGAAAGACGAATGAGCAGGAACCTGATAACAGTCTTCAAATGCATCAAGGCCGTTAGAAAGAGGATGGTGACAAATGGTTCTCTGTGTCCACTGAAGACAGGACAAGAAGTCATCTGCTTAAACAGCAACAAGGGAGATTTAGGTTAGATATGAGGAAAAGTTTACTACACTATAAGGCTAGTTAAGCACTGGAATAGGATTCTAAGGGAGCTCGTGGAATCCCTGTCACTAGAGGTTTTTAAGAGCAGGTTAAAACAACCAACTATCAGCTATGGTCTAGATCAGTGGTTCTTAACCAGGGGTGCATGCACCCCCTGGCAGTGTGAGATGCGCTTTCTGGGGGTGCGAGACATGCCAGATTTTTTTAAAAGGCAAATCATCGAAAACACAAATTAAGCACAGGCATGTAAGTACAATTACTTTGTTTCATCAAACCTATGTATTTATTAACATTATACATTTTTTAACGATTACTGTAATATACAAACAAAATATATCTAGGTTTAAAGAACTGACCTATTTCAATGATTGTTAGGAAGGGGTGCGAGTATATATTTTGATTTTTGATCGGGGGTGCAAGAACATATTTTGAGAACCAAAGGGGTGCAGGCTGCAGTAAAGGTTAAGAACCACTGGTCTAGATATACTTGGTCTTGCCTCAACATAAGGGGCTGAGAACCTCCTGTGGTCCCTTCCAACCCTACGTGTCTCTGATTCTACGACTACAACCTTAATTCTGCCCAGACAAGGATGCCAGTCTTTCAGCGCCCCCTGTCCCAAACTCCATGCCCAGATCAGCACCACCATAATCACACCAGATTCCCACCCCTGGTGTCTTTTCTGTGCAGTTCTGGGAACTACACTCACATACATTTGGGAAAAGAGATTTGAAACCAGCTTTATAGTGAAACTAATGCACAGGTCCTTTAATTAACAGCTTCTCCATAATAAAAACTAGAATACATAGGACCAGAAATTACCTAGCACCTTGAAAAATAATTTAACTTGTACCTCTCTCATTAAAACATAATAGATAATAGTGTAAATATCATGTAATGCTAAGTTATCTGACATCTTAATTGGTTAGAATGACAGATTCAAAACAAAGCCACTCCTTTAATTATGTTTATATAATGTAACTTTTGGCATAGAAAGTAATGCATCCCTTCAGCTATGCTTTACATTTGCTTGGGCAGCACATTATGAGATTGTTTGTAATGCTTCTGCTTAATGTTTCGAGGAGTGACTACCTGCTACAAAGAACAGGCACAAAAACATCTTTTCCCTTGTGGGGAATTTTCTGCTTTTGGATCCATGCTCTACTGAGGAAGCATGGTCCAGTGGTTGGGGTGCCAGTCTTGGACTTAGGAGACCTGGGTTTAAGTCCCTGTTCTAACCAAGACTTCCTGTGTGACCATAGGCAAGATACTGAGTCTGTACCTCAGTTCCCCACCTGTAAAATGGGGATAATAATAGTACTTTCTCCCCACACAGAGATGTTCAAAGAATAAATATATTCAAGACTGAAGTGCTCAGATATGCAGCCTCCATTAGTGGTGCAAGTAAAACAGATAGCATTTCTGTGGCGTATTCTGCACTTCAGACCTGCTCAAAAGCCCATGGAAATCAATGAGAGTCTTTCCACTGACTACAGCGCACACTGGATCAGACCCTTTATCCCCATTATTAGGGAAAAGTCAAGGCTTGAAGTCAATTCCCACAGTGGGTAGAGGGGAAGCAGGGCCTTGGTTTTACCCCATTCCTTTTGGGAGGACTAGCTGCAGCAGTGGGGGAGGAAAGGCTTCACGTGCCCATCCCTCACCCCAACGCTATGCACAATCTGGCCCTTGAAGTTTGCAGAGCACCTCGCTGTAGAGATGTGGTGTGCTATGCACAACAGCGCACAGGTGGGATTGAACCAATACTGTCCTTTTCCAGGTGGCTTCACGGCTATATGCACAATAGATGCTTCACTGGAGGAAAAGGCCCCATAGCTGTTTAATTCTGCTGGCTCCAGAGAGAGCATTCTACATGGAAGCCAATGCGGCGCTGCGTGAGTGTGTCTACAGGCAGAGCCCCTGGGACCATTTCATCCTGGGGGCATCATCACTGACTCCAAAAGATGGGTGAATGTGGCCCAGAACCAAAGAGAGGTATGAACTCCTCCCGCTAGTTGCGGTAAGGTTCTGAAACCAAGCGAGGACATTTTTATGCCATTACGTAGGATCAGTTTACTCTTGAACGTCTACCGTTAACTTCCAGGTATTCAGGGCCTGTAGCCAGAGACTGGGATTGTAGCAGGAACTGGGGTAGAGAAGTAATAGTATTTAATCGTTACATTCATGTAGCACACAGAGGTCCCAAAACCAGGACTGGTGGCCTATTATGGTAGTAGTTGTACAAACACATGGCTTCTGCCCCCAAAAGCTTACAATCTACAAATATTCCAATTCTGACTCTGGCATCCCTGGGACCTGTAGCAGGGATCTGGTGCAGTTTTCAATATAAGTGATCTGCACTGCAGCTAGGAAACCCATAATGTGGTTTTCGGAGCAGAATAACCATCTTTTCTCTTTCCATTGGCCAACACGTAAGGCTGAGCAGTGACTCAGGATGCTAGCCTTTGGAATATTGCACACCTGAATCAAAGTAATTTAAGTTCTAGAAACAGCAGTCAGTTGAAATAAAGAAATCCTACACCATGAGATACTACAGCAAACACACCCATCTCCCCGCCTGAGGGAAGGGTGTCGATGCTTCAAGAAAATTGGCCTTCCAAAAATTAGAAAAAGAAAAAATAAGGAGTGGTAGTTTTGGGCTTTGTTTTTTGGGAGGATTTTTTTTTAAGACAATTCACTCTATTAACCCACTTAGGGCCTCAATCCGCTCTACCACCCTAGGTCCCCTTAGGGACTATAGTCAGTATTGCATCATGGCCAGAACTAGTGATTTGAAAAATGGGTAAACTCACATAACGTCCATATTCCTTAACTGAAGTGAAAAAAAGCTTTGTTCACCCCATGTTTACCCTCAACTACACTACTGGACAGATGTACAAAGATGGAATCCCATAACTATATTCCAGGGCCATACTTGGGTTGCTTTACTGAAGCTATGAGTGCACTTTTAAAAGCCATTGCCATTGTGTTACTTATAATTACTGTACCTAAAGCTTGAGATATGAACTGTCTATCCACAGCAAAATTTTAAAAATGAACCTGTATAAACCCCTCAGGACTACAGCTAATGGAGATTCTTCTTTAGTTCAGCAAGGGCCTGTGCGTTGGAGCCAAGGGTCTTGAATGGGTTACCTAGGGAGGTGGTGGAATCTCCTTCCTTGGAGGTTTTTAAGGCCTGGCTTGACAAAGCCCTGGCTGGGATGATTTAGTTGGGGATTGGTCCTGCTTTGAGCAGGGGGTTGGACTAGATGACCTCCTGAGGTCCCTTCCAATCCGGATATTCTATGATTCTAATCTATCAGGCAGCAGATACGCAGTTTCAACAGTGATGGTCTGTATGGAGCTATAGATTTGTTATATCACAAATGGGCACACACAGGCAGCTACACTTGTGTTTTCACAAGACAAAGTCCTCAAAACACAGCTTCTCTTTTTTCACATTTCCTGGCTTTTACCTCCTCTCCCACTTTAGAATACAGAAAACAATTTTGAACAGAATATATCCAGTGAAAGGAGACAAATCAATAGTTAACTATGCTTACAAAAGATACCAAGATATATACAGATATATACGCATAAAGGCTTTGGGTTTCAAAACCCTATTGACATTCTGCTGATTAGCGTTGACCACACATCCTGCAAGTTACAGTAGAAGCAAAACACAAAAGGCTTTCCCTATTATTTATAGTAACAATTTGGGAAAGCCATATATATTGCAGCACAGAAGGTGGGGGGAGAAACGACAGGAATGAAAGGTAGTTTGCTAAGCTAATAAAACAGCAAGTTTTCCCATCAGTTTCCTTGGTCTTAAAGAGTCCTTTCAGATTAAAACTTGTGAGTTATACCCCTAGCAAAACCAGTGACAAACATTTTCATTGCAGATTGTTAAAGCACCTGGGCTCATTTGATTTCAGCTATGAAAATACTTCCCAGTTATTCAGAATGGTATTGGTTTAATTAGTGATTTAAGAAAGTGACATGTAATGATGAATGATATGAGAGTCCTAGAAAAGTCTCTGTCATTAGTCAGTCAAGTTAAGTCTATCTATAGAGTGAGACTGACCTTATGAAAACAACAGAACACAAGCTAGATTTACACTAAGCTACAGCCTGGACCTGTAATATTTGCAATAAATTTAGAGAAACAAAAAAATTACTTCTAGATTATTTTTACTACATGGCAACTGTTACCCCTGCTGCCTGAGAAGTTTTGGCTAATTACATGAGTAATATCTGACAAAGGTCTTGGTGTCTCATACATTTAGAACTGGAGAAAATGTCCTTTAATGCAAACCTTAAAACAACGAGGAACTTCATAAACAGACCCAGAATCGACATCAGTCACATGAGAGGGGGGAAAAGGTCTTAGAAAACTGCCAACTCAATGAGCCTCAAACCAGAGCTTCCTGAAAGTCTGCATTTTCAACATGAGGTCCTCATGGTAGGCACTTACATCTATATTTGAGGCACCTTATTGGGTCTGCAAAAACCAGGGGACCTGACTCTTCCCCGCTGTTCTCACAGCATTGGCTTATTTATGAGAAGTAACCTGTGCCAAAAGCTTAAGTGATCAAACTGATGGGATTTTGCAGTTCAGACGCCCAAGTGACCCTCACAAAGGCTGGCTTTTCAATAGTGGCTGAGAATGGTCTGTGGTAGTGATAGGTCTGAGGAGCTCTATCAGAGATGGTCTTATTGTCCTTCCCAGGCCAGTGCATCTCCCGGAGCTCTTTTCCCTTGCTCTGGCACCCTTTCACATCTTTAGACTAACGCAGCGGTTTGTGGACCAGCTGTGTGCTAAAGGCCGCTGGGCCACATGGCAGGGTCCAGGTTCCTGGTTGCCCAGCTGCCCGGCATGATGGGGGTCTGGGGTCCAGGGTTGCCACCCAGACCTGCAGGGTCTGGCGTTGGCCCCAGTGGGTTGGGGTCCGGAATGCCACACGGCTGCCCTGCTGCAAGGCCCCCTGCCCAGGGTTCCGCTTCTGGCCCCACTCTGTGGAGGGATCTCTGAGTGGGAGGTGGTGAGCATAGGTGTCTGTGGGGAAGGGGTTGAGGGAGCACATTGTGGGTCTCTACCTGCGGCCCAAGTAACACATTGTGGGCCGCATAAAATAGGTTGAGAACCCCTGGACTAGCCCATTGACACATTTTGATCTGACAGGCACTTGTGGACTTTTGCATTCTGCCGTGCACTCCAGGGCTGGGATTGCTCACACATGCTGCTTGTCCCACAGCCCAAGAGAGGCAGCGGCCTCCAATCAGGTCCAGGCAGGTAGGCTCACAGGAGGGACCTAAACCTGGGGTGACTCTTGAGCAGCAAGTGCAGAAAGGTAAACAATCAAGTCAATTCCACAGCAGCCAATGCAGTGAGGAATAGCAGCGGGAGGACAACTTGCTCCATGCTAGCTATAATCAGAAATGGAACACATCCACACTGCCATGAATTGAATTTAGCTCCAACCAAAAACAGAGCTACCCAAGTTAAACACCAGAGTAAATTTATAGATTTAACTACAGCCATCTAACGTACACAAATGTTACATGTCCTCCTGTGATGGGGTGTGTACCTAACACAGGCCCTGAAGGGGTTAATGTGGGCCTTAGAGGCCAATTAACATACCTGGCAGCACTTGAGAGAGAGAGAGAGAGAGTGAGTGCACCCGGGAGGCTTAACTGATGATGAAGCCCAACTGGGGAGGGGCTGGGTTGTGATTATAAAGCCAGGAAGTTTGTGCCAGAAGAGGGCTGCAGGTAGAAAGTTTGCAGTCGCTCTGGAAGATAGAAGAGGCAGGAAGCAGTCCAGATAGGCAGCAGACCTTGGCTGCCAGCTACAGGGTCCCTGGGCTGGAACCCAGATTAGAGGGCGGGTCTGGTTTCTCCTACCAGCCATTAAGAAAGGTGGTGTGAACCGCCCTGAGATAAGGGGTGTAAGGACCACAGAGCATAAAGACAGATGGAAACCTGTAGTAAGGTCATTACCTGGAGTAAAGTCATTGGATTTGGATACCCTGGAAGGGGTGGACTAAAGCATAACCTGGCCAGAGGGCCAAGCTGCAGGGAGAGAGACCACCACAATGACGGAGTGACTGTCTGCAGGGAGTGTCATAGGGGAAGATAGCTACTATACCATGCCTGGCCACACGGAGGTGGGGCTCATGCAGTGAGTGAACCCCATTATCCCACCTCTGCCCAATTTTCAGAGAATGAGGGTCTGTTGCATCTCTCAATAGGAGTAGAGCCTCTTTTGCTGAAGCTGCAAGCACTCCTGCTCTTGTTTCTGAAGGCAGGGCCAGTTCTAGGGGCAAGCAAGTAGGGCACTCACCCTGATCAGCAACTTCCAGAGGATGCTTTTTTCCTCTACTCAGATCAATCAGCTATTTTTACCCTTCTCTACTGATTGGGCAGCTGTGGTTTTTGGGGGAGGGGGTGTTTGGGGGTTGTGTGTGTCCAGCTGCTGGGCAAAAACAGTTTTTGTGCTCGCTAGCAAAACAGCTAGGGCTGCTTCCTGACTCAAGGTCCCCCATTTACTCCAGGGTGCCAGCCAAGATGGCAACTGCTAAAGAAAAGCCAGCTCCCACTAAAAGAAGGATACTTAGTGCAACTTCTGTGGGGATGGGCCACACCGAATATAAACACTCTTCTCCATATCAGTTGTTAGCATTTACCTCCTGGGCGGCCTGATGCCCAGTCTTTCACATACATCTGCAGACTGCATGGGGTGCAACAGATCTTGGCAGCAAAGGAAAAACGTAATGCAGTTTTTAAAGTCAGCATAACTCTGAGCCAAGGGGAAGGAAGTGGAAACAAAAATATGCAGGAGCATCAGGTCATAGAATAAGCCCTCACTCCATGGCAAATCCAGCTCCAGCCCCACAGCAGGAGACTCACCTGGCAGCCAAATACATGGGCAAGAAGAGTGTGGAGGGGCCATGCAGACAGCACACCTCTATGAAGTGGCGCGACGCATGACTTGAAGATTCTTCCTACCACACCTTTCGGTGTCTTTTCAGCACTGGACAACTACATGGGCCCAGTATGATGCTGGTGGAGCCACACCCAGAGAGCAGCACTCAGTTTGGGACACTTCATTAAAGTAAACAATGAGCAAGTTGCAGGGAGTTCATAAAACCCTAATTAACTCTGTTCCCAAGGTGCTAGTATAGCAGCACATTGGGAACAGCTGTTCTGCCACGGGGCTGCCGTGCTAGAGTAGCACTGGAAACCTTTCCATCCCTCTAGGGTCTCTTTGGAAGCTCCTATTCCCCAACACTCCCACCAGTTACCACTGCTGTCCCCCCACCACACTGAATATTTTGTTTAAATGGAAATGCGAAGAGGCTGGAGGGCTTGACATCCTGTCAAAAGAAAATGCAGAGGTACAGAAGAGTAACCTGGCTAAGAAGCAACCACAAGCTACTGCTCTACAAACACTAGCTGAGTGTAAACCCTAAAGCAGGGAGGATTCAGGTAGAGCAGTACAAGGGGCATAACTAGCCTTCTGCCAGGCTGCTTCTTATACCTGGAATGGCCTGGCCAAACCTGTTCGCAAAGTGCCCCGTCCAGCATCCATTGAAGTAAAAAGGGACTCTCCATTGCTCAACGGGCTTTGGACTAGGAGCCAAGCCACTCTTGCTTCATTAAAATCCCTCTTAAAAATCTCACCCATGAGAAAGAGGTGAACGGGAACAACGTGGGCCAGATACTCAGCTGGTGTAAATGTACATTGGTATCAATGACTCTCTCTCATCCACTGCCAGCAAGAACTCACTGACGTTAATGGAGCTCTGCTTATTTACACCAGAGAGGATCAGGATCAATCATCTCGTTGTAATCACTGAGATGCAGCCATGCCTTTGAGTCACTAAGTGACCTCATTAATGTCACCCTCCTCCCACTTTATGACCCTTATTGGTTGTGCCAAGTCTAATTTAGATGATGTGTTCATCAGTAGAGACTGTGTCTTCACTTGTGTTTGTGCCTGGCCACACCTTCAGCCCCATGGAAAGCAGCGAGTAATTGCAAGACGACAATGCTGATGAAAAGAATCAGGCCGACAGCCATGTAGTGAGAGGCACAGGGTGTTGGGACAGTCTCCCACAAATGAAAGCTCCATTAAAATCTGCAACCGGCTTGAGCTCACACTGTGAGAGAGACCGTTTGGGGAGTTGTGTTTAGCGAGGCAACAAACAAATCCGGATACTAAAAATCTATTGACTAGTGCATTCATCTAGTCTGAGCTCCTGCCCAACCAAGGCCCCAGGTCTTCACCCAGCCTTTCCTGCAGTGGAAGGAGCTTTGTCCTGCGAGGCAGCTGGTAAAGGTATTTGGATATTTATCTACTGCCAGCGTTGTGCACTAAATGCCTCAGTTACAGGATTGTGCAGAAATGAATAAACTGCAAATAAAAGTTGTTGGGCTTAGCCCCTATTTTCACTGCTGCTTTCCTTCCCAGTGACTCCGATTCACATCTCCGTTTTCTCTCACTATTCCCTGCTCACGTGCACTGAGATTCTGATGCACCCATCTCCTGGTAGTAGTCACCTTGTAGCTGCAGCAACTGCATTAGCACCTGTGCTGGAAGCACTTTGAATTGCAGGCTTGCTGGTATGTATGTTAGGCGTGCTCAGCTTGATGAGTTTAGCAGCTATCACTGAGCTTGCAAACTAAACCTCTGAACTTCAGGGTCTAGCTTTCTGGAGAGAGGAGTTCTGGCACGCACTTGCTTGCAGCTGGAGTTAAAAACGGAGCACATCTCAATTGTTTCCATGTCTTCTCTTCTTATGGCTCCATTCAAACAGTCATTAAGATCATTTCCTACCAGCCTCGCTAAAAGCTTGGCATAGGTGCCTCCTCTAGTATCCAAAATATCCGACTCAAAGAGCATAGAATAGAGATACTGATAGTAAGCGTGGTTTTTAGTCTCATTTGTAATGCCACTGTTTTAATTTGCATCAGGGTAAAATTAAACATAAAATGCATTAACTCAGATGTACTCTGAGTTATTCAGCAATATTATTATAACCCCTTCCCTCCCTCTCCCCCATTTGGTCATAACCCTCACCTGTGTCATGGATGAAGATGTGAGCGGATGCTTGCTAGTAAAGTATTTGCAAGATCAGATTCTATGAAGGAGTAATGAGTGGTTGCAGGATCAAACCCTGAGGCCCTGATCCCTCAAAAAATTTGAATTTAAGTTCAAGCACAGCAGTAGTTTAATTGACTCATGTGCACAAAGTTAAGCTTGTTTATAAATTACTTGTAGCAGAGTCTTAATTGTAAACACTGGGGCAGGTATTATAGGCCAATTCTTTAGTCTTCTCCCAGTGTCACTCCATTGATTCTGCTACACATTGGCTTGGAGATGGGTCTAGCTCACTCTTAGCCCAAGGAGTAATGAACAAGAGTAATTAAATTCCAGTTTTGTTCCGATTTTTAATCCGAAGAATTTTTCAGAAAATATATTAAGACTGGGACTAAAAGTGTAAAGCAGAGGTGGCTGGAAAAGGTTTCCCCAGAAAATTTTAACTTTTAGGTGAAAAAACTGGAGTTTTCAGCCAGTTATTTAGGGGTTTTGATACAAAGTCAAGAGTTTCCACCAGAAGCAGACATTTTCTGGGAAAGTTTTTGTTTAGTCAAAAACCACAGATTCTCCACCAAAAGCCAGCTTTCAACAGAAATTTTCAGTAGGGCTGCCAGAAAACAGTTTGTATGCATATATTTACATGCCAAAATTGATGTTCTCAGCCTTGCTGAGAAGAATGTACCAGCTGATAAAAAGCTGGTGAAGATAGTAAAATTTTGTTATAGCAAAAAAATGCAGTGATTGTTTTGATATTTCATGAATGTCAAAACAAGAACTTGACCTCTTTCTGAATAATAAGGGTAGCTGCAGTTATACAAGCCAGGATAAATATATAAGGGACAAAGATTTCAGGGCCTAAGCCAACCACGGACTGCTTGGAGTTAAGAAGAAAATTCCTGGATAGCTAGATAATCCCACAAGTTGTTAGGGGGCAGGATGTCACACCTCTCCCTCCATCATCTGGTATTAACCACCACTAGTGATAGGATATTGGAATTGATAGATCTCTAGTCTGGCACCCTCTCTATGGGTGTTTGGTCAAAACTGAGTCCTACATTTTCTTGTGTGAATCTCCAAATCTCAACAGGCTACTGAGCTGCTCTGTAGCAGTTTGTGGCAAGGGTCTTCTTGGAAGAAGATTTTTTCTACAACTGCTAGTTCCCATATATTGAATTCTCAAAGAGCTTTAACTTCCAACCAAAGGTCCTCTAGCCTCCTTACCCCCAACTTCTTGTTCTGCAGGTCAAAATTCTACCATGATGGTTTAACACTATCATCACATTGCAATGTAAAGTCAATTCATGATGATGTTGCACCACCACTAGATACAAGCCCAAAATATAAAAATTCATGTCAGGATCCAAGTATGGGGAAAGACTGAATATTTTAAATACTTTCTTGTCAATTGTGCTAGGTGTTGTACTTTCATATAGAAAGAGAGTAACATCGCACTGGGAGCTTATATTCAGCGGATTATCCAGTAAGTATGGCCTACATGTATACATCTACATACACATATTGCTTACTTGCACCCAGTTCAGAGCGACCTGAGTCACTTGATAAAGCAGTGACCGGTCCTCTTTATTATTCACCACTCCCTCAATTCGTGTCATTTAAAAACTTTATCAGTGATATTTTTATCTATGACCTGGAAGAAAACAAAATAAAAAGCGTAGGACCAAGAATCCATCCCTGCAGGACCCCACTAGAAATTAACTCACTAAGTGATGATTCCCTAATAACAATTACATTTTGAGATATTAAATGGATTTAAAGCTGGCTAGCTGATATGTGTTCCATGTTAATTTTTTAGTGTTCAAGATTTTTAAATCAAAATGTTGTGAGGTACCAATACTCGAATGCCTTCCAGCCGTGGTTTTCAAACTTTTTTCCTGGTGACCTAGTTGAAGAAAATTCAGAGCAGAGGATGAGGGGTTCAAAGTGTGGGATGGGGCTCTGCGATGGGGCAGAGGATTGGGGTGCAGGGTTGGCTTACCTTGGGTGGCTCCCAGTCAGCGGCACAGTGGGGTGCTAAGGCAGGCTTCCTGCCTGTCCTGGCACCGCGGACTGTGCTGCGCCCTAGAAGCGGCCAGCAGCAGGTCCAGCTCCCAGGCAGAGGTGCGCAAGCAGCTCCGTGCGGCTCTCACCCACAGGCACCGACCCTTCCAGCTCCCATTGGCTGGTTCCCGGCCAATGCGAGTGCGGAGCTGGTGCTTGGGATGGGGGCAGCGTACGGAGCCCCATGGCCCCCCCGCCTAGGAGCCAGACCTGCTGCTGGCTGCTTCTGGGGCGCATCGCGGTGTCAGAACAGGTAGAGACTAGCCTGCCTTAGATGGGCAGCACCACCAATGGGACTTTTAACGTCTCGGTCAGTGGTGTGGACCAGAGCCACTGCAACCCAATGCCTTACATTCTGCGACCCAGTACTGGGTCGCGACCTGCAGTTTGAAAACCACTGCCTTACAGAAGTCTATGTATATCACATCAACACTATTACCTTTCGCAAACAAACTTGTACTGTTGTCAAAAATAAGATGTCAAGTTAGTTTGACAGGATGCATTTTCCATAAACACACGGGGATTGGCATTAACTATATATTACCCTATTGTCAGACTGGCAGGCCTGTAATTACCCAGGTCATCCTGTTTACCTATCTTCCAGTGTTCTGGAATGTCACCAGTGTTACATGACTTATTGAAAATCAACATTAATGGTCCAGTGAGCTCCTCTGCCAACTCTTTTCAGACTCATGGTTGGTTCCAAGTTATCTGGACCTGCTGATTTAAAAATGTCTTGGTCATTGCTGTTTAATCTGAGATACTAGTGAGTGCTCCAGCTGGGGGTGCAGGCTCTGGGATGTAGGAAGGTGTTCAGGGCTGGGGCGGGAGAAGGGGGAGCGAGTGCTCTGGCTGGGGTGCAGGCTCTGGGGTGTAGGACGTTCTCCGGGCCTGGACATTCAGGGTGTAGGAGGGCGCTCTGGGCTGGGGCTGAGGGGGATCAGGACTGGGGCGTGGGACTGTGTGCACACTCCAGCTGGGGGTGCAGCCTCTGGGGTGGGGCTGAGAATGAGGGGTTTGGGGTGTAGGAGGGTGCTCTGGGCTGGGAATGAGAGGTTTGGGATGCAGGAGGGGGCTCAGGGCTAGGGCAGGGGGTTAGAGAATGGAAGGGGGTCAGGGGTGCAGACTCCGGATGGCGCTTACCTCAAGCAGCTCCCAGAAGCAGAGGCACATCCCCCCTCCGGCTCCTACACAGAGGCGCGGCCAGGTGGCTCTGTGTGCTGCCCCATCTGCAGGTGCAGTACCCAGCCAATGGGAGCTGCAGAGCCAGCACTTGAGGCGGGTGCAGCATGTGGAGCCCCCGGCTGCCCTTATGTGTCGGAGCCAGAGGGGGGACATGCCGCTGCTTCCAAGAGCTGTGGACAAGCCTTAAGTGACTTTCACGAAATTTGTGGCAAGGTCAAGAATTTAACTCAGACCTCCTGAGTTCTATTCCAGTATCTTAACCACAAACCACCCTCCTCTCAAAGGTTAAGGCACTAGCCTGGGACTCAGGCACTCCACGGAGAACTGACTAGGTACATAGTGCTGGCTCTCCTCCTCATTTCCAGCTGAGAGAAGCAGCACAGACAGGAGGAAGGAAGGACACCAAGAAGAAAAGGAGCTAGTGTGATAAGCCACTTTCCAAGAGGAGAAGAGACTTATTGCATTAGAGAAAGCAAAAGCTATATAAATATCTCCATGAAAATGACTTTGCCTTGTAAGCAATTGCTGTAGTTGCTAAAGCAATAGTAAGCAATTGCAAATGGCGGGGGGAAAGATGGTCTAGTCAATGGGAAGACACAATGTTATATTATGGTTTAGTCTACAGTATGAAAGAGCTCAAGAAACCCTAATCTAGAGGATAATGGAACCAGACTTTCCAAGCAGCCACTTATGCCAGGCAAACTTGATTTAAAAAGCATTGAGCGAGCATCTCATGAAATTGTACCACAGAAGTTGGTCATACATGGTGTTGAGTTGTGTTAATATTTATAAAGTGCTGAAATTTTGAGGAAAGGTGGTTCTACAACTGCACAGTATTAATTCACAGAGGAAGACAATAGATATGAGACCAAACATTAAACTAAACCTGATTGTTTTACCAACAATTTGTTGATAAAATATAGAGCCAAACAGAAATACCATTCACTCCAGTTAGTAAAAATACTAAAGTAAGGGCAACAAAGAGGAAAATGTATATAAAAATCTATTAAAATCTTTGCTCTGTCGGTCTAAAAAAACCCCAGATTTACTGTTTTAGCAATATATCCTAGGTCCAGAACATGCATGCTCTATTTTAAATAGAGTGGATAAAGAAGTCAAATGTAAACCCTAAATACAAGGGGTAACGCCAACCAAATAAAAACAGTAAGTATTTTTCCGCATTAATGCACTGCATAATTTTTAAAATCTGGAATCAGCAGAAATCATGAACTTCTATGTTGAGCATTAACTAAGTGGGGCAACTGTTTTGAACTAGAATTTGAACTGAGGCAAGAGGAGAGGGAGGGAACCTGAAACTGAACTGTTGCTTTCATTTTGCACTATTAATTCTCTTTACAGCACACACCAGCATGCCAGATGTTCTGCAGTACAAATACAAGGACAAGGACCCTGCCACCAAGAGGTAAGAGTGTAATTTTAGATGCGACACCGTACGTGGGTGTAACACAATATGAAGGCAGTGAGCAGAGGAAGAACAAGAGGTACCAGCAGGTCTCACAATTACTTGTGAAACAGATCCTCAGATGATGCAATTTGACAGACTCAGTGGAGCTATGCTGGTTTACACCAGTTGATGATCTGGTTCTAAATTTAGTTTACTTTTAAGAGATTATCCACATTTCACAGCTAGGAAAAGCAAGACAGGTTAAGACTGGAATTTTCAAAGAAGCTTAAGAGTTAAGCACACAAGGCCCATTGAATTAAATGGCTTGTCTAAAGTCACACAGCAAGTTAGTGCCAGACCTAGAATCCCCCACTCTAAGGCTTAACCATAAGACCTTCCCTGTCTCCCACACTACTCAAATATATTTATAGTACCTTTGTATAAAAAAATTGCAAGAGTCTTTAAAAATGCATTCTATAAATCCAAAGAGATCATATACTTCAATGTATTTTAAAAATGGCATCAAAACTACTCTTTATTAGAAAATATTATGGTAACAAGTAGGAATCAGTGACTTTTAAAACTACGGACTGGTGGTGGGAAGCCAACTTATAAACAGGAGATCCATTGTAAAAAGTTGAGTTCCATGAAGTTTTGGTTGCTGGCTGTATCTGACAGCAATTAAAAGAGGGTAAAAAAAGTCTAAGAAGAGATGTGAGCAACCAAACAAGTTTAAATGAGATGTTGAGGGTTGGGAAGATAGCAGAATAAATGTGATTTCTGGGAATTTTTGCAAGATGTGTTGGCTTCTATTGGTTTATCTTATCTTTGATTTTTTTTCCCCTTCATATTTTGATACAGGCTCTACTGGGAAAATCCTGAGATCAGCAATGCAGTGTGTGAGGCTGAAGTATTTACCCAGGGATTGGCCTAGCTCTGCAGAAATGATAGCAAACGCATAATTTCCCAACAGGAGCGTGAACAGCACTCCTGGCTTTTGTTACATCCTTACTGCAACTTAGCCAGAGACACTAGGAGGAAATATCTCCTCCGTGTTGCACGTTCCTATGATGGAGAAAACTAAATTTGTAAGAGCTTAAATTGTCAGTTTCTCTGGTGTCCTTTATTCTGAAAGACTATCCTCATTTTAGCCCTGATTCAGGAAGGTAGTTAAACAATGAGTAGTTAAGCACTGGAGTAAGACTCCTCACCTGCTTAGAGGTATGCATGTGCTTAAGTAGCTTGATGAACTTAGGCCTTTTCCATAAGATTCTTTTACTCTATGATAGGATTCACACTGCTTGTTTTAACCCTTACCTCTCCCTTCCCTACCCCTTCCTGTGTCTCAGTTATCAGCCCCTGGCTGTGTGCATTTCACATAGGCCCCAATCCTGCAAGTTATTCCTTGCAGGTGAGCTAGCAGTGACTCTCTGATCACTCCAATAGTATTTGGGGTTCCCTTGACCATATTTTTTCACTCTAAGACCACTGCTCGTTTTAGCAGGGAAGGGCAATGCAGCCAATCATCATCATCAATTAGATCGATCAGCCCTGACTCTCCTCCAGCTGCAGCCTAGAAGGTTAATTGATCCTTTAGAACCTGCTCATGCTTTGTGGGGGGTGGACACCCCTATCACAAATACATTTAATACTAATAAAAGAAATCCACAACATTTTACATAAAGTGCACATTTAGTTTGTGTAACTCATTGTCACAGAATATCATTGAGGTTAAAAGAATCAGACATTTATGTCAAAAGAAGAACAGGAGTACTTGTGGCACCTTAGAGACTAACAAATTTATTAGAGCATAAGCTTTCGTGGACTACAGCCCACTTCTTCGGATGCATATAGAATGGAACATATATTGAGGAGATATATATACACACATACAGAGAGCATAAACAGGTGGGAGTTGTCTTACCAACTCAGAGGCCAATTAATTAAGAGAAAAAAAACTTTTGAAGTGATAATCAAGCTAGCCCAGTACAGACAGTTTGATAAGAAGTGTGAGAATACTTACAAGGGGAGATAGATTCAATGTTTGTAATGGCTCAGCCATTCCCAGTCCTTATTCAAACCGGAGTTTATTGTGTCTAGTTTGCATATCAATTCTAGCCCTGATGGTATGGCTGATGTGATTAGGTCCTATGATGATGTCACTTGAATAGATATGTGGACAGAGTTGGCATCGGGGTTTGTTACAAGGATAGGTTCCTGGGTTAGTGGTTTTGTTCAGTGATGTGTGGTTGCTGGTGAGTATTTGCTTTAGGTTGGGGGGTTGTCTGTAAGCGAGGACAGGTCTGTCTCCCAAGATCTGTGAGAGTAAAGGATCATCTTTCAGGATAGGTTGTAGATCTCTGATGATGCGCTGGAGAGGTTTTAGTTGGGGGTTGAAGGTGACAGCTAGTGGTGTTCTGTTATTTTCTTTGTTGGGCCTGTCTTGTAGGAGGTGACTTCTGGGTACTGACATCAGGAATCAAAATACTCAAAAACCAGTGGGAGAACACTTTAACCTGTCTGGTCATTCAGTGACAGACCTGCGGGTGGCTATATTACAACAGAAAAACTTCAAAAACAGACTCCAACGAGAGACTGCTGAGCTAGAATTGATATGCAAACTAGACACAATCAACTCTGGTTTGAATAAGGACTGGGAATGGCTGAGCCATTACAAACATTGATTCTATCTCCCCTTGTAAGTATGCTCACACTTCTTAACAAACTGTTTGTACTGGGCTATCTTGATTATCACTTCAAAAGTTTTTTTTCCTCTTAATTAATTGGCCTCTCAGAGTTGGTAAGACAACTCCCACCTGTTTATGCTCTCTGTATGTGTGTATATATATATATCTCCTCAATATATGTTCCATTCTATATGCATCCGAAGAAGTGGGCTGTAGTCCACGAAAGCTTATGCTCTAATAAATTTGTTAGTCTCTAAGGTGCCACAAGTACTCCTGTTCTTCTTTTTGCGGACACAGACTAACACGGCTGCTACTCTGAAACCTGACATTTATGTCAGTAATGAGAACATCCAGAACTAGTAAGGATTGGGGGAAGTAAAAAATAAAAATCAAAAGGGAAAATTTGGTTTGGGTAGGAAAAAGGAATTTCCCCTTTTCTGGAGTTGTTCAGATTATATTTCCCCAGGTTATTAAGGGAATTAGCTAACAAACACTGTACCACTTTAAAAAAAAAATCCATGAACTCAAAACACTAGGAGACTGGAAAATTACAGATGTAAAAACAATAGTTTCCCATCTCTATGTGGCCTAGTAAAACAATGAATAAGTCACTTGACAGATAGAAGGTAGCAGAACCTGGAGCAACATCGCATTCAATGAAACTGAAAAGCAACATTGACAGGTTTCACTCACCACTGGGCCTGAGGATTAGCTCTTGCCTGGTCTGGTACCCGCTTCTGTCGGTTCCTCGCACTGTGGCCCCTCTCTCACTCTGGGACTCAAGCTGTTCCCTCTTCATGACTCCAGCCAGATCACTATTTGGTCCTCCCCGACCAGGGGTTCAGCAAGGCGTCCGTATGTTGTATCAGGCAGTTGTCTGGTCTAAGTCCAGGTCCAGTGCCACTTTCCCAGTGACTGGCAGGGGAACCCCGGCCCACCCACCACTCTGAGTTCCAGCCCAGGGACCCTATGCCTAGCAACCACAGTCCACTCAATCTCATACCATGTTGCTATTTCCCTGGGCTCCTTCCTACCTCACATCTTTATCTCCTGGCACACTTCTATCTTTACCAGCCGGAGCCTCCTCCACTCTCAGAAGCTACTTCACTCCTCTCGGCTTATTGCCAGACTCTTGTAGACCAGGGCAGGATCCCAGGGCATACTCTTCCCCCTAGAATGCCTCCTTATCCCTATCTAAACTCCCCTTCTCTCCATGGAGTGACTGCTGAGCTCCTGCCTACAACCCCCTCTTGCTCTCACCTTGCTAGCTTGATACAAGCATAGCCTGCCTCTGCCCAGCTGGGCATCATCAGTTAGATCTAGCAGCCCTGACTCTCCTCCAGCTGCAGCCTAGAAGGTTAATTGATCCTTTTTAGCCTACTCAGGCTTTGTGGGGGGTGGACACCCCTATCACAAATACATTTAAAACTAAAAAGAAATCCACAACATTTTACATAAAGTGCACATTTAGTTTGTGTAACTCATTGACACAGAATATCATTGAGGTTAAAAGGATCAGACATTTAGGTCAGTAATGAGACCATCCAGAACTAGTAAGGATTGGGGAAGGAAAAAAATAAAAATCAAAGGCAACATTTCCAGAAGTGGTTAAGTGATGTAGGCCCCTAAGTCACTAGAGTGACTTTGAAAATGTTATGCCCAATGTTTCGGAAGGGATATAAACCTTCCTGCTTCAGGATGTAAGCCAACATCTAGGGGGGGGGGGGGGGGGGCGCGCTAGGAAGAAGCTGTCCCTATAAGCAGGTTATTTCATCACCGCCAGGTTTCTTGCACCTTCCTCTGAAGTATCTGGTACTGGAGACTGTCAAACTATTAGACTAGTTGGACCACGAGTCTGATCCAGCATGGCATTCCTACATTACTAGTAAGTAGCACAATTTTGTAGAGAACAAATCCTGCCAGACAAACTATCTAGTTTGGGGCAGGGATGGGAGTGGGATGACAGAATTACAAAGTTGTGGGGTGAGTGGCATACACAGCAGCTGTAATGTATTTGGAACTTAGTAAAGGATTTGATACTGTCTCCTGAAATTTTAGGCTCAAAAATAATTCAGTTTGGTTTGGGTAGGAAAACACTGTCAGGCAGATTGAAAATTGCCCCCAAAGATAGGGTAAAGATAAATGGTAACGTGTCTCACTGAGGAAAGTGCCTAGTGGGGTACCGCAAGGATCTGGATTCAGTCTGCTTTTATTTAACTTCTTCATTGGTGATCTGGAAGAGGGAGCAAAGCCAGCTTTAATGAAATTCACAGAGGAGGCTAAAGGGAACAGAGTTGCAGACACCAGTTGCAACAGAAAGATAATCCCAAAGGATTTGAAGAGATTAGAAACATTGGTAAAAAAAATAAGATTCATCTTGGGGAAAAATGCAACCTAATATACCTGGAGGAAATAATCCAAGAGAGTGGACACAATGGAAAGGAGAACCCTAGAAGGCAGTAATGTTAAGAGAGGCCCTGGGGTGATTCCCATTCTGTCTCACACAAACACAAGCCCAATACTAGCATTATTGGATCATGGCCACATACTAGCACAGAAAACCACTTGATAGTGCCAGTGGCTGTATGGGCCGGGTGTGTCCCTGCATGTGCCAGCAGAAGAGTTTTAAGGCTTGACTGAAATAGCAGTTGCAGGAGAAGTTATTCCATAGTGCCTATTCCAGGATAAAACAACGAGGAGTCCTTGTGGCACCTTAGAGACTAACAAATTTATTTGGGCATAAGCTTTTGTGGGCTAGAACCCACTTCATTGGATGCATGAAGTGAAAAATACAGGAGCAGGTATAAATACATGAAAGGATGGGGGTTGCTTTACCAAATGTGAGGTCAGTCTAACTAGATAAATCAATTAACAGCAGGATACCAAGGGAGGAAAAATAACTTTTGAAGTGGTAAGAGAGTGGCCCATTACAGACAGTCGATATCTTCTATTCCAGGATCGCGCCCTGTGTTGGAACTCCAGTCCAAAACAAAAAGTCACTTTATTCTGGAAATATTCAGGCACTTCCAAAGAGGCGCATTATTCTTGAGCAAAGTCACTTTGATTCCAGAATAGAGTGTCCATAGCAGGGAGCTATTCCAGAATAGCTAATCCAGTCCGTTTCCCCATGTAGACACGTTCTTAAATCAGGCCACTCTTGGTCCATCGGGTGAGCCAATTCAGTAGGTCTGCTAACCTTATCGCAGCTGAAAATTGCGGAGCCACCAATTCCTGGTCCCATTTAAGTCCTGAACTATGCTGTGGGTAGAGCTGGTTGAAAAGATTCTCCTTGAAAATGGCTTTAAAAAAAAAAAACACTAACTGAACCAAAGTGAAAATGTTCAGATTTACTGTTGTGGTTGGGGTCTTTTTATAAACCAAAAAACATTTTTTGGTAAAAGTTTTTGATTTTTGTTTGTTTAAAGCTTTTAGTTTGGTTCGGGGGGGGGAGAAGAGGGTTGGAGGTGGAGGAATAATTTTGGGAGGAAATAGGGGAAAATGGGAAGTTTTTCAGAAAGTTTCCTGTGGAAAAAACAATTGTTGACACTTAAATGTTTAACCAGCATAACTGTGTTGATTTGGGGGTGGTGACTCTTACTTACATAGCTATGCCAGTAAAAAAAAGACCTAGTGTGGATACTCCTGTACAACTATAATTGTGCTTGTACTTGGGTTGTGGGAACCAGAATAAGATACACAGGTATAAACACTTTTATAGTGATATATAGCCACATCTACACTACAGGGTATTTCAGGGATAGCTATACCAGTAAACGCACCTAATGTAGACAGGGATTTAGCATTACATCCCTCTCCCCTTCACTCAAAGAAACAGAACCAATCCTATTTCAGATAGCAAGTACTCCCAACAGGCTACTCACAAACAGTCTAGAGGCCAAGAATCATTCACAAAAAAATAACCAGCAAGTAAGTTAAAGAAAAAAAAATAATAAACTGGTCATGGACAATTCTCAGAACAAGAGGCTAAATTCATCAAATCTGTTCTTTGCTGCAGCTTATTCACTCAGTTCTAATCAGGTGTAGTGCCAGCTGGTACACTGCTAACACCTGGAAGGCAGATCCTTAGAGGATCTCTTAAACTTGTGTCCCTTGGAACTCTGGAATTCTAATCCACAATGTTACTTTTCAGTTTAGGAAGGAGAGATTACTTCCTCCTGGGCTTGGCATTTGAAATGCATAATGTTTATGCATTATTCATAGAAAAGGGGGACATTCAAATTCTATCTGGGGCCCAACCACTACATTACATCTTTTTTAGTGGTTTCCCAACAGAAAGAGAATGCCATTCTGGCTGACAGACTAAGGGAGGTTTTTCCTCCCCATCTGATACTAAGAAGCAATTTATTTTAAAAAGGAAAAAAATTATATATCTGCACTAGGTCTATAATACACTTGAACTCTCCTTCTGCATTTTCCTACAGGGAGATGACTTACTCTTACTTGGTTCCTGGAAAGAAATTTCCTCCCCTCATAAAACACCCCAAACTGTAAACCTTTCAGTGAACTCTATATTAAGGGTTTTTAAAGTTTTATTTTAGCAATCATAACAACAAACAACTTCCATTTTTATAGTGCCTTTCATCCCAAAGGATTCCAAAGTGCTTTACAAGCTTAAACTGATACACACAAGCTATATAGATGGATCATTTCCTCCTCCACATAAATGCGGCTGTCTCTAGGGTGAGACAGCAGCTTTCTAACAGCACACAGCAACTCTACACAAGACAGCTAGTGAGAGAAAGGGAAGAATACTGTATTCAGTTAAAGGGCAGAATAATCAGGTTGGCAGAAAGCAACTACCAAAGGTAGAACTTGGCCAAAACACTGGTGCTTTAATTCCTCTGATCTTGCAGAATGGGCCACAAAATTAATGACCAAAAGATGGTATTTGCAGCACCACCCTATCCTGTAATATTAGTCTGGGGATTAGTTTACTACTGATCACCAGCGCTCATTTCCTTCAGTACCTAGATGTTCCTTAGAGGTCTCCCACTGCATGCTATAGGAAATGCTGTCAAGTGACTGGGGCAGCCGCACTATTCCCTCCAAGCCATAAATGAGCTAGTGTTCTAGCCTGTTGTTTTGCTGGGGGAGGCGGCGGCCCCCTGGGTTGCTGGACATTCATCTTTTGAGATGATGTAAAATGGTGGTGTTGATCTCCTGTGAGAGTTTAACACCTTGGTCAAGTGGAGGGGGAAGTGGTTACGGTGCAGGATTGGGACTTTGGGAGCCGATTTCAGTTCCTGGCCTTGCCCCAGACTTCCTCTGTGACCTTAGGCAAGTCATTGCCTCTCTGTTTGCCTCACACAGACCTGAGTAAGATGGAAAGTCCTGTTATATCTTTTCCCACTTTGTCTGTGTATAGGCTTCAATCTTGGTTGGCTGGGACCTCTGGGCATGAACGCAACACAAGTAATAAATATTAAGAATAGGGATATTTACTCAGGTTGTAGTTTGGGCAGGACCCTGGAGTCCTTTCACTATGTCTACCCAAGTTTCCTTTTCAGTTTCAATTAAAAAAAGGTACTCTTCAGTTCCTACCTGTGGCTACTGCCTGGTGTTACTATGTGCTGCTAAACAGCTATTATGTTTAACCCCAGAGGGGGCAGCAGTTCAATGGTAGATGAAGTGAACTCTGGGTGTAGATTGTATATAAGTTTGTGACGGTTGTACAGCTCTTTGGGACATTACAGAGAGAAATGTTCTACGCACGTGTAAGATCATTCTCAGATTCAGAGAGTTTAGGGCCAGAAGGAGGAGTCCGCTCATCTAGTCTGATGTATAGATCACAGGCTATTAAATTCCACCCAGTTAGCCCCATACTGAACCTATTAGCTTGTGTCTGGCTAAAGCATAAACTTCCAGAAAGGCAGCTAGTCTTGATCTGAAGACATCAAAAGATGGAGAATCTACTACTTCCCTTGGTAGTTTGTCCCAGTGGTTAGTCACCCTTCATTTCCATTTCCGTCATTGCATTTTACATATACATTCCAGGAGCTTACTTTGTAAATGAGCAACTGAGAATGAACTGCGATGTAATTCAGAGACTCTATATTCTAAAGTTTGGCAGATATACCCAAAGTAACACTCCATAATCAAGGCCTTCATGGACTAGAAGCCTGAGGAGTTTGGATATGGATGATATAATTAATTATATGAGTCCATGCGGTAGATTTACCACCAGTTGTAGTCACTCTAATCTATATCAGTGTCCATAGTAAGGAGGGAATGTGTTTGTGAACCTAGAATAGCAGCTACACAAATAGGGAAGAACATAAAAATTAAACCACGGATTGTTCCCTTGAGATTAGAGGTCTCCACCTGATATGTTGAATTCCAAGTCTGCCTCTGCCCTCTCTTACTTCTGTAGTGTAAACACCCCAAGTTCATTAAGTGGATCCCAAACCACCTGCCTGAGAGGATCACATTCATCTCCCTCTAGGCCCAAACCCTTCATTTCCCTCATACAGCTGTTGAGGAGGCAGGAATTTACCCCCGAAACAGAAACTGCACGCGGATATAAGCCAGTACTTATCTGGGGAAGACATACCCTCAGAGTTAGGACAAGGGATCATTGGGCTGTCACACAACTTCCTCTCCCTCCCGCAATAGCACAACCAA
Source organism: Chrysemys picta bellii (assembly GCF_011386835.1). Taxonomy (NCBI): domain Eukaryota; kingdom Metazoa; phylum Chordata; order Testudines; family Emydidae; genus Chrysemys; species Chrysemys picta. Next base: position 125,438,090 of record NC_088795.1, on the reverse strand, counting down.
CACCTAGATAGATATGCAGGTTACACCCTCCAACCCAACCAAGAGCACCTTCTGTCCTGTGCACAGGCCACTAGTGCTGGGGCACTGTGAGCAGAGATGGGCAAGTCCCAATCTCTACTGCATCATCTGCCATCTGCTGTCACCAGGAAGATCAGGACTCCTGTGCAGAATCTGGATTGCTCCTTCAGCCTGGCCAGAGCTATGCCCCTGACTGGAGTCCCCAGGACAGTCCCTTAGCCCTGTGTTAAGGCTGTTGTTGAGCCCACTACCTCCAGCGGCAGCAGCTACTACAGCATTAAGGCCTGAGTACACGTGCCTCCCCTCTCCAGCCTCACCCTACGTCAGCTGATTGGACCAGAATCATTCACATTCCCCTCTGGGCAGATCTGAGCTTCTGTTCTGGAGTAGCATCCTTCCCCTGCAATGGGGAGCAGGCTGGCAGCAGGGAGTTGTGGTGGGATTTCTTCCCCTGAGCTCTAGGGCCAGCTCCCCACACTGATCACCCTCAAACTGGGGTTGGGCAGACCCTTTCACACTGCTGCTGATTTGTGGAGTGGGGGCACTACACTGCCAAAGGGCAAAGAAACAGCAGTTTTGGCTTACAGGAGCATGAGCAGATGACAGGGGAGCAGATGACAGCATCCAGGGAAACGCATGATACTATACAACAAAGGTTAGTCAGCTGGTATGCTGTGATGATGGATTCTCATGGTGACAAGTATTGTCTCGTTACGTCAAGCTCCCTTGTCTGTTTACTGCATCCACCCATCATCTTTTCTCTTAGATTGTAAGCACTTCATGGTATAAACACTGAACACACAAATGGTGCCTGCCCTGACTAGCCCAATGAGGCCAATGCCATGATTGGGGCCCTTAAGCACTACTGCAATACAAATCGTAACCAACCACAGGCATGTACAGTTATATAGCATTTCTTAGCCCAAAGACCATACAATCTATGTAAAGATCACTTCACCCATCACTGAACTGCACCCACCTCTGGAGTGGAACATGGCAGCTGTTTATGGGGCCTACTGTAAAGCCCACATACATCCATAGAAAGATTCCCACTGACTTCACTGGGATTTGGATCAAGGCCTACCACCACACAGCAATATTACACAACATCTTTGTATAGCAAATAAAAAAAATTCCAAATATATAGTACAAAATATTGCAAAATGCTACTTTCTACCATTACAAAATTTAAATATAGAAAACAAAAGTAATCTAAGAATATTCTTATAAATTCAAGAACCACTGTTTCCACCACACAAGTAGTTTAAATAAAATCCCTTAATAAGAAAGGTCATTTATAACAACTCATAGGACTAGGGTGACCAGATAGCAAGTGTGAAAAATCGGGACGGGGGATGGGGGTGGGTGGGTAAATAGATACTATATAAGAAAAAGCCCCAAATATTGGACTATCCCTATAAAATCAGGACATCTGGTCACCCTACATAGGACCAATATATAGAGAGTGTCACATAACTTTGTCAATTCATAATGCTTTCATTCTGATATGAGTTTCATTATTCTATCAATCATAGAATGAGCATAATTGCTTGAAAAAAAGAAAAGTGAATTGCCCCCACAAAAGTAATGAGAACAGAGTCAATTACAGCACTTAAAAATAAATTTGTAATTGATCATTAGTCAGAAAACATTCTGTTTGGACTTGATTAAGTCTTCCCAAGGGAAGCATTACTTTTTTGATGTGAGGCTCAATTCTCTATTTCTAGTCAATAAGTTTAGCACCTTCGCATTTGACCCAACAGTCTATTAATTTTTTTTAAAGCCTTCCTCAATGGTACTTGCTGTTTGATATACAGTAACAGCTTAAGTTGTCACCTATTCCATAGCAGTAGTTAAATTGGTTTTGCCCCTAAATAGCTTTTGAGATTGGGCATGCTAGGTTTATTGCTGTACATTTTGTTTTAGCCAAGTGACCTCCCTCTTGTCATTTAAATCCTTCCGTAACCTACTTCCTCTCCGCCACCACCACCAGACTAAATTTTAAAAATATACATGACTCACTTAAAGGTCCAGTGAATTATATGTTTGACTGGACCACTAGTGTCGGATTAAGGGTCCAATCCTGAAAATCCTGCCAAGAGAAGTACAGTGATGAACATTATACTGAGTAGTCAGGCTCTGATCCTCAGAGTTATTTAGGGTCCTAACTCTCATTGAAATCCAGATCCTTGGAGGATCCAGTCCTAAATGAGTGATAGATTTGTAAATGCCCTAAGGCTAGGACTGTACATAAACAGAGGAAGATAGAGAGTTTCTAAGGCCAGAAGGGACCACTAGATCACCTAGTCTGACCACCACCTAGTCTACCAGGACACAATTTCACCCAGTTACCCCTGAGTAGAGCCCAATAGCTTGGTTTAGACTAAAGTATTTCAGTTCGTAAGAGACGGAACTATGTGCCACAGGAAAAGAACCAGAGCAACCAATGTGTCACCAATGCCAGAGGCTGCTGTGATGGCAGGGAAATGATTAGGTGGGATATGCTCAGATGATCCTAACAGGCAATCTATACTCCATACTGCAGAGTAAGGTAACCCGTGCTTCTCCCACAAGATCCCAGCCAAACCAACCTGGGGAAAAATTCCTGTGCCACCCCATATCTGGCAATCCATTAGATCCCAAGCATGTGAGCAGGACACATCAGTTGCACATCTAAGAGAAGGGATTCTCTGTGCCACCTCAGAGCACTGGTCCACCCCGTCCAGTGTCTCATTTCCAGCTCTGGCCAATCGTGGATGGAAAAAATAAATACAAAAGCCAGAATACCTCTGGTCAGTAGTGGGGGAACTCCTTCCTGACCCCTGCAGGCAAGCCCTGAAGTATGAGATCTGATTATAGTCATTGACTTAATGCAGAGCTGCAAGCATTAGGAGCATGTTGATAGCAATGCAGAGCTTCCTGTTCTTGCCACAGGCCGGGAGGGAAAGGAATGAACACAGGAATTCACAAACTCCAACCATCCAGACAAATCACACCATATACACAAAGGCTGTAGAATATCTCCCAGAAACTGGATTAAAGTATAGCTTGTAGAAAGACATCTAATCTCACTTTTAAAGATACCAAGCAATAGTCAATCCCACAACCTCCCTGGTAAACTGTTCCAATGTTTAGTTACTCGTACTGCTAGGAAACTGCATCCTAGTTCAAAGCTGAATTTGTTAAACTTCAACTTTCAGCCATTGGATCTTGTCAGCAAGACTGAAAAGCCCCTGTAAGCAGTTCCACTCGCTACCATAACATCCTCTGGCATCAGGTCAGGGCTTCTCCTCTAGCACCCCACTTTGTCCATCCTTCTGGTTCTTCTGGAGTCTGCACCTTCCATGGCCCAGCCCTTTGGCTGTCACATCTAGTCCAGACCCCACTTGGAGTAACAGTCCAAATACCCCAACAAGAGATCCTTTCACCGTGTCAGGCTACCCTCAACCCAACCTTGAGTTCTACAGTCCTTGTATCAGGGCTTTTACAACCCTTCCTTGGGGCCAGTAGGGGAACCCAGAGCAGCCCTCTGCTCTGGATTCCAGCCCAGGGAGCCAGTGTTAAGCAGGTAGATCTGCTCCCCCCTCAGCCACCTACTACCTCTAAGCCCTTGGGCTGTTTCCCAATAGCCTATGGCTAGTACAGCCTCTCCTCTGGTCTCAAGCCTCTTAACTCCTTGTTCCTCTCATGGAACATCAATCCACAGGCATGCCTCACAAGGCCTTAGCCCTTTTCCAAACTGTTCAGGGACTAACTAACAGGGGAAAAAGGGAGGAGGTGTTGCCTTATATATTAAAAATGTACACACTTGGACTGAGGTAGAGATGGACATAGGAGACGGAAGTGTTGAGAGTCTCTGGGTTAGGCTAAAAGGGGTAAAAAACAAGGGAGATGTCATGTTAGGAGTCTACTACAGGCCACCTAACCAGGTGGAAGAGGTGGATGAGGCTTTTTTTAAGCAACTAACAAAATCACCCAAAGCCCAAGATTTAGTGGTGATGGGGGACTTCAACTACCCGGATATATGTTGGGAAAATAACACAGCGGGGCACAGACTATCCAACAAATTCTTGGACTGCATTGGAGACAACTTTTTATTTCAGAAGGTTGAAAAAGCTACTAGGGGGGGAAGCTGTTCTAGACTTGATTTTAACAAATAGGGAGGAACTTGTTGAGAATTTGAAAGTAGAAGGCAGCCTGGGTGAAAGTGATCATGAAATCATAGAGTTTGCAATTCTAAGGAAGGGTAGAAGGGAGAACAGCAAAATAGAGACAATGGATTTCAGGAAGGCAGATTTTGGTAAGCTCAGAGAGCTGATAGGTAAGGTCCCATGGGAATCAAGACTGAGGGGAAAAACCACTGAGGAGAGTTGGCAGTTTTTCAAAGGGACACTATTAAGAGCCCAAAAGCAAGCTATTCCGCTGGTTAGGAAAGATAGAAAATGTGGCAAAAGACCACCTTGGCTTAACCACGAGATCTTGCATGATCTAAAAAATAAAAAGGAGTCATATAAAAAATGGAAACTGGGACAGATTACAAAGGATGAATATAGGCAAACAACACAGGAATGCAGGGGCAAGATTAGAAAGGCAAAGGCACAAAATGAGCTCAAACTAGCTACAGGAATAAAGGGAAACAAGAAGACTTTTTATCAATACATTAGAAGCAAGAGGAAGACCAAAGACAGGGTAGGCCCACTGCTTAGTGAAGAGGGAGAAACAGTAACAGGAAACTTGAAAATGGCGGAGATGCTTAATGACTTCTTTGTTTCGGTCTTCACCAATAAGTCTGAAGGAATGCCTAACATAGTGAATGCTAATGGGAAGGGGGTAGGTTTAGCAGATAAAATACAAAAAGAACAAGTTAAAAATCACTTAGAAAAGTTAGATGCCTGCAAGTCACCAGGGCCTGATGAAATGCATCCTAGAATACTCAAGGAGCTAATAGAGGAGGTATCTGAGCCTCTAGCTATTATCTTTGGAAAATCATGGGAGACGGGAGAGATTCCAGAAGACTGGAAAAGGGCAAATATAGTGCCCATCTATAAAAAGGGAAATAAAAACAACCCAGGAAACTACAGACCAGTTAGTTTAACTTCTGTGCCAGGGAAGATAACGGAGCAAGTAATTAAGGAAATCATCTGCAAACACTTGGAAAGTGGTAAGGTGATAGGGAACAGCCAGCATGGATTTGTGAAGAACAAATCATGTCAAACCAATCTGATAGCTTTCTTTGATAGGATAACAAGCCTTGTGGATAAGGGTGAAGCTGTGGATGTGGTAGACTTTAGTAAGGCATTTGATACAGTCTCGCATGATATTCTTATCGATAAACTAGGCAAATACAATTTAGATGGGGCTACTATAAGGTGGGTGCATAACTGGCTGGATAACCGTACTCAGAGAGTTGTTATTAATGGTTCCCAATCCTGCTGGAAAGGCATAACGAGTGGGGTACTGCAGGGGTCTGTTTTGGGACCGGCGCTGTTCAATATCTTCATCAACGACTTAGATATTGGCATAGAAAGTACGCTTATTAAGTTTGCGGATGATACCAAACTGGGAGGGATTGCAACTGCTTTGGAGGACAGGGTCATCATTCAAAATGATCTGGACAAATTGGAGAAATGGGCTGAGGTAAACAGGATGAAGTTTAACAAAGACAAATGCAAAGTGCTCCACTTAGGAAGGAAAAATCAGTTTCACACATACAGAATGGGAAGAGACTGTCTAGGAAGGAGTACGGCAGAAAGGGATCTAGGGGTTATAGTGGACCACAAGCTAAATATGAGTCAACAGTGTGATGCTGTTGCAATAAAAGCAAACATGATTCTGGGATGTATTAACAGGTGTGTTGTGAGCAAGACACGAGAAGTCATTCTTCCGCTCTACTCTGCTCTGGTTAGGCCTCAGCTGGAGTATTGTGTCCAGTTCTGGGCACCGCATTTTAAAAAAGATGTGGAGAAATTGGAAAGGGTCCAGAGAAGAGCAACAAGAATGATTAAATGTCTTGAGAACATGACCTATGAAGGAAGGCTGAAAGAATTGGGATTGTTTAGTTTGGAAAAGAGAAGACTGAGAGGGGACATGATAGCAGTTTTCAGGTATTTAAAAGGGTGTCATAAGGAGGAGGGAGAAAACTTGTTCACCTTAGCCTCTAAGGATAGAACCAGAAGCAATGGGTTTAAACTGCAGCAAGGGAGGTTTAGGTCGGACATTAGGAAAAAGTTCCTAACTGTCAGGGTGGTTAAACACTGGAATAAATTGCCTAGGGAGGTTGTGGAATCTCCATCTCTGGAGATATTTAAGAGTAGGTTAGATAAATGTCTATCAAGGATGGTCTAGACGGTATTTGGTCCTGCCATGCGGGCAGGGGACTGGACTCGATGACCTCTCGAGGTCCCTTCCAGTCCTAGAATCTATGAATCTATAACTCCATCCCAGCATTCCCTCACTCACGCATTGACCATCTTTCTGAGCTAGTTCCTCTCTCTCTGGATAGGCCTCCCTGAACCTTTCACAGTCAAAGTCATGAATGATAATTGAGCCACCAGATCAGGATCAGCTGGGGAATAGCTTCTACCTCGGAGGCAAGGCTGAGGCCAACTCCCCTTAAAGGGCCAATCAGACTTATTACAGCTCCCAATATAAGACAGGTTTTCAATGTGTAAGCAGGGGCAACGGATTCTTCCTAAGGGGGGGGAGGGCGCGGCTGAGGCCCTGCCCCCTCCATGGGCCCACCCCTGCCCCTCCAATTCCCCCCCGCAGGCCCTGCCCCCTGGCCAAGACATAGCAAGGCAGCCTGGGCCCTTCCACCTGCCTTGGGTGGGGTGGCCCGAGAGCAGCAGCCCCTAGCCTGTGTCCCCACCCTCAGAACCCCTGGCCCAGGGCAGGTGAAGGGTCCACAGCTTCCCACAGCTGCCTGGGCTCCCAGGGCCACTCTTACCCGGGCTAGGCTCCAGCTTCTGGCCTGACTAGGGGGGCTAGGGCTTCAGGGGGAATAGGAGAGGCAGGGGACCAGACCCATGGCAAAAAGTGGATGGGCCAGGCCACTTTCAAACATGGGAGGGCCATGGGCCCTTGATCCCCCCCGTTCCAGCACCCCATGTGTAAGTACCAATACCCAGTGATCAAGTCACCTCTCACTTTTCTCTTTGAGAAGGTGAATACGTTTAGCTCCTTAAGCTTCACACAGGGGCGGCTCCAGGGTTTTTGCCACCCCAAGCATTCCCCCCCCCCCCAAAGCCGCGATCGGCAGCAGCTCTACCGCCGCCGCTTCATTCTTCGGCGGCAGGTCCTTCCCTCCAAGAGGGAGTGAGGGACCTGCCACCGAATTGCGGCCGAAGAGCTGGATGTGCTGCCCCCTTCCTCCATGTGCCGCCCCAAGCACCAGCTTGCTATGTTGGTGCCTGGAGCCGGCCCTGGCTTCACATCACTAGGCTTGTTTTCCAGCCTCTGGATGATTTTTCTGACTCTTCTTCACACTCTCTCCAGTATTTCTACATCCTTTCGGAAGTGTGGACACCAGAATGGGACACAGCATTCTAGCAATGGTCTTACCAATGCTGTGTACAGAAGCAAGATCACTTTGTAGTTCTACTTGATATTCCCCTTTCTATACAACCAAGGATTACACCAGTCTTTTTTGCCACAGCACCACACTGAGAGCTCAGAGAGTTAACTATAAAGACCTGAGTCCTTCTATAAGTCACTGGTTTTCCAAGGCAGTCTCCCATCCTGTTGATATAGCCTGCATTCTTGGTTTCCAGGTGTTTTACCTTGCATTGGCTGTATTAAAATGCATTTTGTTGGACTGTGACTATTTAACCAGGTGATTCAGATCACTAACAGGAAACTACCCTTCTCATTATTTACTGCCCTGCCAATCAATCTCATCTGCAACCTTTACCAGCAAAGATTTTATATCATCGTAGATAAAAAACATTAAACACTGGACCAAGACTCAATCTCTTGGGGACCCCATCAGAAACAGCCCCACTAAATTTCTATCTCCCCCTTAATAACTACATGTTGAGATCTGTCAGTGAGCCAGTTTTTAATCCATCTAATGTGTGCCTTGTTAATTCTATGTAATGCAAGTTTTTAAATCAAAATGTCCTGTGGTATTAAGTCAAATGCCTTGGAGAAATCCAAATATACTAATGTACATAGTTGGCTTTAGCAATCAGAGAAGTAAAAAAATAACAGGATTGTTTGACGAGACCTACCTACCGTGAAACTATGCTGAGCGGCATTAACTATATTTTTAGCCTTTCTTTGTTAATAAAATCCCAAACTAACTGTTCCATTTTTGGCCCACAATCAAGATCAGGCTAAGAGGTTGATAATTCCCAGGGTCATCCCTTTTATCATTTTAAAATATGGGAACTACATTGGCAGTCTGCCAATCCTTTGGAATTTCCCAAGTTTTCCCAGATTTGCTAAAACTAACAGTGGTTTAGAGAGTTCCTCAGCTAGCTCCTTTATGACTCTTATGTGTAAGTTCTCCAGGCCTGTTGATTTGAAAATGTTTAATTTGAGCAGATGCTGCCTCACATTCTCCTTTGTTATGGATGGCAAACTTTCTATTCCATCCATGTGGGAGAAGGATATATCACCCTGCTTCATTCCAAATACAGAACAGAAATATCTATTGAGCATTTCTGCCTTTTCAGCATCACTATTTCCAATTTATGCAGGGCTGAGCAGTCAACTCAAGTATTAGTTACACTGCAATCAACATGTGGCAGGCACTGCAGAGACTGGAAAGACATGGCCTAAGATTTTTATAAGGGTTTAATAATTTGTGGGTATCTAATTTAAGCAACCTTACAGGGGCCTGATTTTTCAGAAAGGGCTGAGCACCCACCCACTGAAAATCGGAACCCTTTAAAGTGGGTCAAATTGGGTGCCTAAAATGGAGGCATCCAAAAATCACTAGTCACTTTTGAAAATTTTGGCCATGAACCCTACCCTGAAGAGTATATAAGATGCGACAAACAAAAGGGAGGAGCTTAAAGTGAAGCTGGGTTACCCTACTAAGATCAGATGGGATAGTGTAGCTCTTGATGTCTACATTAAACAGTTAGTTATCACTTCTCACGGGCACTATGGAAGTAAGTACATCTTAGGAAGAATCAGGTTGGTGAGCAGGGAATGGGACGGAGTTCCACACATAGGGGGAAATATTGAAAAAGAGGCATCGAAATGGGAGAAGAAGGAAACCAATGGGGCATTGAGCCAGTAGCATCCTTGATGCAACAGAAAGGGAGATGGGAAACATGAGAGGAGCCAGGGAGGCATGGGACACTGAACACAAAGCTACATGTTTGAACTGGATATGTGTGGTGAGGGGGAGATAGGGGTGGCATCAATGAGGGGAACATACTCAAACTGGGCAGATGGGGAAGATGATTTCAGCAGCTGTGTTTTAGGTAGACTGAAGGATGGCAAATACAAGTAAAGAGGATGTTTAGAGAGCATGAGGTAGTAATAATGAAGGCAAGCACTGAGAAGGGCCTGGACAAGTAGTTGGGCAGCTAGACAGGTCGGAAGGATCAGCTTTCTGTTGATGTGGAGGAAGAAATAGCAGGGGGGTAGTAAACAAAGTGTAGTAGCAGCCTAGGGCTTTTGTGCTTTGAACACATTTAACTTCTTGGTGTCTTTATTCTTTGCAGTGACTGTTCCGAGAGTCTATTTTCAGTGGAGTAATGTGATGTTATGCCCACTTACACTTTATTTGTATTACGCTCCAGGCACTAGTGCACAAATAGGCAGATACTAAGTGGTCATGGAGCGCCATCTAGTGAAAATAAACATTTTATCTGACTTTACAGACTCACTAGTGGGTAGTTCTCATAGGTTGAGGATGGGACACAGAATCTATATTAAATCTAGACAAAGAGCGATTTTTCTGAACATTCTTGGGTCACACCAGGTCATGGATTTTAAGCAGATTCCCCCTTGACAAGAATGAGTTCTGCTTAAGAGCAGACAGCACAACATGCACCCTTGCATGCATGGATTTATACAGCATTGGCAGTGCTTCATTTTCATGATATGGCCTAGTATTTAGGGCAGGGGAGTGAGATTCCATTCCTGGCTCTGCTCAGGCTCACTGTGTAAGCCAGGATGTGTCACTTCACCTCGGCTTATTCTGCTGTAAAAGTTGGATAATGACTCTCACCTGCCTGTGGGGGAAAGCTCTGTTAATTGATTGCTTTAAAAAGGCTTTAAGGGCTTGATCCTACTTTACTGAAGTCAAAGGAACTTTCACGATTGACTGCAATGGGAACAGGATCAAGCTTCTGATAAAACAGGCTGCATTCATTTACCTTCCTCAATATAGTTCTCTTTGTATACACAAAACAAAACTTTAATCAAAGTACTATAAAGCAATATAAAGTCAAATTAGGGGAGGAAAGATGGTCATGTGGTAAAGCCACTGACCTGGGACTCAAGGACAAAACCCAACTCGCCTGTCTCTGCCACCGATTCCTTCTGACCATGGACCATTCAACCTTTGTGCATCAGTTCCCCATCTATACAGTGGGGACCAGGGCCGGTTCCAAGTTTTTTGCTGCCCAAGCAAAAAAATTTTCCCGTGGCCCCCCCCCCAACTCCGCCCCTTCCCCGCCCCATTCCAACCCCTTCCCCACTCCCACTCCTCCTTAGGTGCGCTGCATTTCCCCTCCTACTCCTCCCTCCCAGGCTTGCCTGGGAGGGAGGGGGGAGAAGCAGAGCGGTGGCAGCACACTCAGGGGAGCAGGCGGCGCGGAGGTGAGCTGCGGCAGTGGGGGGGCGGTTCCGCTGCTCCCCCCCAGAGTTACTTCCTGCGGCCCTCCCCGCGCCCACCGCTGCAGCTCACCTCTGCTCAGGGCCGGCTCCCGGCTTTTTGCGCCTCAAGCAAGAAAAAAGGAGCTGGAGTGCCACCCCTTGGAAAGTGCCACCCCAAGCACATGCTTGGAGTGCTGGTGCCTAGAGCCGGCCCTGATGGGGACCTATACGCACCTAGCTCACAGGGAGATTTGAGGATTAATGTAGGGGAAGTGCTCAGATTATTTATTTAGATTTCATGCCAAAATAAAAAAAGTTCCCACTGCAGAGTATTCAGCCAAAGCTCTAGCCATCCTTGATAAGAGATTTAGGTCATGATTTTTAAAACTGATGAGTGAGCTTGGGTGCCTCCACTTTTGGGTACCCAAATTGAGACATCTTAAAGGGTCTGATTTTCAGAATGGGTCCTCTGCACTTGCTGGAAAGAAAACAGGCGCCTTTAAAATGTCTCAAGTTAAGCACCCAAAATTAAGCACCATGTCACTAGGGACTTTTTTTTTTTTTTTTTAAATCCTGGCCTTCAAAAACACTCCTATTGGAATTACAAAATTTGGGGTAACATTTTCAAAAGCACCTCAGTGACTTAGGAGTCAACAATTCATTAAAAGTCAATGGAATTTAAGCACGTAGGAAGCTATGGGACTTAGGCCTTTAAGAGTTATAAGCCTAAGTCATTTAGCCCTTCTGAAAGTTTTACTCATAAATAGTAAGTATAATCCCATTCAAATTATTGATTTGTGTAACAAATGTCACTAGGTATTTGCCCAGTGGCAGACAGTGAATTATGCTGACCTTTGATATTGGGCCCCACCACTTACATCAATTATAACACAGAACCCAGTCCTCGTTTCTTTACATCAAAAATGCAAAGCTCTCCGATTTCTTCAGGCTTCTCCAGTATGTGTCCAACAGCTGCTGTGCCCAGGCGATCTTTGAAACAAAATGTGTTCTGTGGTTCTGTTCAATCTACTGGGGCCAGAGTTTAGGATGAGTACTCATCCTTAGCTTCCCAGGCCAGGATCCAACTTCAATAGAGCTGTGCAGCTTATAACGCCAACGGAGTCAGCCCTGAAAGCACTGTGAAGTCAGCATGCTGAGTTCCTGGCATGAAATGGAATGTAGTTTTGATGGGGTTCTGAGGAAACCACTCCTAAGACATTTACTGCAACACAATCTTTGCTGGTGGGATTGGAGCTGGTAACTAAGTCAGGACAAAAAGGGCAGGGAGCACACAGACCCACTACCAAAAAATTCTGATCAGTAAGAAAATAAAAGGAATTAACTTGCTCCCTGGCTATTTACGGACAATACAAGCCTGACCAAGCAAAGGTCCTGAATTCCAGGCTCTCCAGGCCAGTATATGCCCCTGAAATACATAATGAAGCCAACCTAAGCCCCAGCGTAGACAGCGTTAGGTCGACAAAAATATTTTTCTATCACCTCTCAGAGAGGTGGATTTACTACAGCGAAGGAAGAACCCCTTCTATAGCTGTAGTATGTTTCTACACTACAGCGGCACATCTGCAGCACTGTGGATGAACCACTGTAGAGTTTCTAGTGTGGATGTACTTAGTTCAGGCCCAGAGGCTGAAACCGGTTACAAGGCAGCAGTGTGCCTCTCCCTCTTTAGCTAATGCACAGAGAAGCATTGAAACATTCTGCAGGCAAGAGCATCCAGCCCCATTCAGCCTTTGAGAATAGTGGGAAGAAATATCAAAACAAGGAGAGCAAACAAAAATAAAATAGGGATCTCAGAGAAATTCTCCCTTTCTCCAAAAAAGAGGAAATCTCTATTTACTGTCTAGGAGGACAAAGAACAGATTGCCTCCTAATATTTCATTGTGCCTTACCTTTGTTTTGGGTGTAGTGCAGTGATCTAAGCATACAACTGGGAGCCAGGAGCTCTTGAGCTCTACTCTCAGCTATGAATGCTGACTCCCTTCCATTACTTTGCACAGACAGAATCACATCAAGTTGGAGTGAGGGGAGGAATTTCAGTCTGAACTGCCCCTGACATGTACATGCAGATACAGAAGTATTTTTGCAGCTGAACAAATCCCTTTGTGGGATATTTTCTTTACTATTTTCAAATGTCATGGGGGGGGGGGTATGAAAATGGAACATAGTTGTTTGTTTCCATAGTAGGGAGGAGTAGGTTTACACTTGCTATCTCGCTATCCAGTTATCTGCCTATATCTATGTAGGCCGCTAATATAATTACTGGATACCTTTTTTATGAGATTTAGTTTGGTTGATAAACATAATAGTGTTGACACAATATATTTAGAATTATTTAAGGCATCTGACTTGGTACCATGGGAATTTTGATTAAAAAACTAGATCAATTTTTAAATTAACATGGCACACATTAAATGGATTAAAAACCAGCTAATTGATAGATCTCAAAATGTAACAGTAAATGGAGAATCATCGTCAAGCAATTGCGTTTCCAGTGCGGTCCCACAAGGATCGGTTCTTGGCCCTATGCCATTTAACATCATCATCAATATCTGGGAGAAAACAGAAAATCACCACTAATAAAGTTTGCAGGTGACACAAATAGGGGGAGTGGTAAATAATGAAGAGAATACAGTATTTGGCACTGGTGCAACTGCTGCTGGAACATAGTGTCCAGGACGGGTGCTCACAATTCAAGAAATTGACTTGATTTCTCTGCACCTCAGCTCCCAATCTGTAAAAATGGTATAATACAGATGTCTTGTCTATTTGAATTAGAGATTCTCCAGAGAAGATATTCTGTCTGTCTGCACAGTGCCTCGTACAATATTTCAGTGATTTTGGCTGGGGCCTCTAGTTGCTACTGAGATACAAATGACAAGGAACAGTACTTAATGATTTCTATGGTTAGGAAATCCTGGTTTTCACTTCCTATACACTTTATATCTCTCTCTCACACACACACACACACACACACACACACACACACACACACACACACGTATGATCTCAGTTTTTTAATGTTTTTCTAAACTCTGAGTGGAGTAGGAGGATGTTTGTAGTAGGTTTCTAATCCACGTGTACTCTGCATTAATTTTTGTGTATGCCTGGATATAAAGATTTCTGACGTTTAAATACCCTTCACAGGTCAAAATTCTTCTGTGACTAATTAGCATGTCAAAGTTTACATGCACGGTGGTTTTTCAAGTATTGATTTCTCTCTTCCTGCTGGCAAAAAAGATTTCTGCTATGCAAGAGAGGGGAAGAAGCAAAACTGATTTAGATCCATTTAGTACTTCTCTTCATGTACATTGGCTGACCAAACCCCTTCATGAATCGTTGACTTATGTCTTAGTAAATGCTCCCAGCAGTTCAAGATGTAAGGTTGCTTGCTCAGGTTGGTACAATCTGTGTGGTTTTTCTCTTTTGTCTTAAGTCCAATGTGGCAGCATTCAAAGAGACGTCCTAATTTTTACTACTCAGATTTTCAGATTGTTGCTTAGTCAGAACCATCCCTCAAAATCTCTGACTTGAGAAGACCTTCTGTGAGGAGCTAAGTCAACCCTTGAAAACAATCTTTTCAAGTGTTTTGCTGTACTTCAATATCGAAATAAGAACTGAGTAATTGCAGTCAGTTGTGGCAGAGAATGTCTGTGCTGCTTTTCCCTGCAGTTTAACTCAGACTTTGAAATGTTAAAGTTTCCACATTTAATCAGGTGATATATTTGGATGAGGGAGGGGAAGAGGTGGTGTTGTCTTTCTTACCTCTCCAGGATATATTTGACTAAGTAATAGAGATGTATAAGGTCCTTGTTTCACTTTGACTTCTCAGTAACATGCCTTACACAGTAGGATTAGACTTGAGACACCATCTGAGATCACTTAGGGACTATTAAATCCTTTCCAATCAATGCCTCCTGGTTCCTTGAGGGTTTTCAGCACTTTGTCTACGTGAACTCCATAATCATTGGTCAATGTTAAGCTGGGCCCAGTCTTATTGTGACTATATGAAAGAAGGAATTTACTTCCTGAAGTAAAATTGCAGTGGGATTCATAGATTCTAGGACTGGAAGGGACCTCGAGAGGTCATCGAGTCCAGTCCCCTGCCCGCATGGCAGGACCAAATACTGTCTAGACCATCCCTGATAGACATTTATCTTCACAAAGAGTTACTTTTGACTACTGAAGCTAGTTTGTGTTTCGCTATTGTATATTAACACACAATATACAAAATCCCCTCCGATAAAAACCTAACAGGAGACTTCAGAAGCAGCATTACCTTCCAACTATATACACAAGTGAACTAACAGAATGCGCACACAAAAATTAGGCCAATTACATCCCTTTGTGTTTTTCCTTACATCAAGGTGTATCCAGAAAACACTTTACGTTTCTCTTATCTATAAACGTGATTTGTTTTAAATACAAAGTACTATCTCATTTAAGTTGTATTTCCTACAGATGAGTGCATATCTTTCAGTAAAGACACTAATGGATCCAGAGTTCAATGTATTTTGAGGGTATTAAAACACCTATCATTGTTATAATTAAGTCCTCCTCCACAAACTAAACTATAATTAAATGAAATGTTATGACAAAAGCCAAAGGTGTAGCTGAGAATTTGGCTCAAGAACTGTTTCATTAAAGATAAAAGTTAATCCTTAACCCACCTCATCTTAGTTTTAAAATACCTAAATACATATGTGCTGTCTGGAGACTCCTTTATCTGTCATCTGTGGCAATACTTTGACACTTAGGCCTCCATTCAGCAAGGCACTTTTAAAATGTAAGATCTTTAGGTCAGGGTCCATCTCTTTGTTGTATTCAATGATGCCTAGCAGAATGGGGGCCTGGTGCATTACTGGAGGTCCTATGTGCTACTTCAATACAAATAACAAACGTTAAGAGGAATACAAGAAGTCCCACTGATTTGAATGAGGCTACTAATATGTTTAGAATTAAGGATGTACTTAAGTACCATTCTGAATTGGGGCCCTAACTGCCCTCCCCCACCTCAATGTTTGCAAACTACCAGAAGAGTAGGTAAATTGACAATAAATCTTAACAGTTCTTTCATACAAAAAAGCATTTATTCTGTTATTTATTGGATATACTGTAGACGTCACAAGTTTGCCATGCTAAGTCATTATTACACTCTGTATTAAAGAGATTACTGCTCTCTCTCTCTTCGCTTTTTTTTTTTAATAATACTTCCTGCCTACCTAACATTGCCAAGGAGACTCATTTCAACTTGGAACAATTTTTGACAGTCAAGTCATCAGTGTCTGGTGACATACATTTAGCTTTTAACTACTGAATAGTGGAGCTAGAAAATCCTGCTCACCTTACTCAGGCAATTAGTCCCCCTCAAAATCAATGGGACTTTTTTGCATGAGTAAGGAAAAACCAGTTACCTACCTTTTGTAACTGTTGCTCAAGAGGTGTTGCTCTTGTCCATTCCATGTTAGGTGTGTGCGCGCCATCTGCACTGTTGCCGGAGATTTTCCCCTCCCAGCAGTATCTATAGGACTGGCTCTAGCACCCTCTAGAGGCCCACACTCATGAGCCGGTATAAAGGGGTGCTGCCGGCCCTGTGCCCCTCCAGTTCCTTCTTGCTGTCAACTCTGACGGTGGGGCAGAAGGGCGGGTCATGGAATGGACATGAGCAACATCTCAAAAAACAGTAATGAAAGATAGATAGTTGTTTTTTGAGTGCTTGCTCATGTCCATTCCAGGTTAGGTGACTTGCAAGCAGTGTCCTTGAAGGTGGGCTAGGAATTCACTGGTGCGCCAACTGCAACACAGCTCTCCTGAAACTGGCGTTGAGGCCTGAGGTGTTTTCTCAAGGCTGCTGGTGTACAGAGGCCCAGGGACTGCAACATGGCTCTGGAGTCTTTAAGGCCATGCAGCTTTACATCCATCTGGTCTGAGGACCCTTTTAATGGAAGGTCCTGCTCCAGCTGCTGCACCTCCTGCAACAGCCCCGAAGACTGCAGCCACAAACTGCGCCTCATAGAGACTGCCAATACCATCAACCTGGCTGCCGAGTCTGCTGCATCTAAGGCAGCTTGGAGGGAGGTTCTGGCCACCATCTTTCCTTCCTCCAAGATGGTTGAGAATTCCTGCCACATGTCTTGGGCCAGAGAGTCTTTAAATTGGACCAAGGAGTCCCAAACACCATATCGCCCAGCAGCACCTGCTGGTTTGCGATGGGGAGTTGGAGGCTTACAGAATAAACCTTTCTACTGAAAAGGTCTAAGCGCTTTGCCTCTTTATTCTTTGGGGTAGCACTGGTCTGGCCTGGCCCTTGGCCACAGCAACCACCAGGGAGCCCATGGGTGGGTGGCAGTACATGTATTCAAACCGTTTTGCTGGCACGTAATACTTCTTTTCTGTCCTCTTAGAGGTTGAGGGCAGAGATGAGGGAGTCTGCCAAAGCACCTTTACCAGTTTAAGTACCCCCGATGCATAGGCAGCACCATCTTGGCAGGAGTTGTAGAAACCAGAATATCAAAAATGGGGTCTGTTGACTCTGAGCTCCTCTGCCTTCCAGGCCCAGGTTGGCGGCCATCCTCTTGAGGAGCTCCTGGTGGGCTCAAAGGTCATCAGGAAACATGGAGGAGAAGGGGCCACGTCCTCAGCCTCCCCTGGGGCCCTCTCAACTGTGGCTGCCGCAGGGGGTTTCGTACCGTAGTCAGAGTCTGATTCCGGTACCAACTGGGACAGGGTTGTAGCCCATCGCTCAGAGGTCACCACAGATGAAATGTGTGAAAACTGTCCTAGTACTGCCGGGAACCAGTAGGGCCATTAGATCCCTGGCAGCCTGAAAGACTTCCGGCCTGGAAGGTTCCTCAGGTGTGCCGTGCCTCTGCTAGTCCCAGGCATATGGGGTAGGTCCCTGGTGGGAATGGGCACCATGGGCAGTGTAGCCTCCATAACCATACACCCTTAAGTGGATGGCGAGTGGCCCGAAACAGGTCGCATCTCACTCCCCAGGTCTCCTTGGGTCATGGAGGCGTGCCCTCTTTTGGCACACTTCTTGTGCCACGTTCCCAGTACTGGAGATGTATATCAGTGCCAAGAAGGTCCCTCTGCTCGATGCAGAGTCCAATCTACTTAGCTCGGAGGACGGTGTAAGCAGGTCATCCACAAGCAAGGCTTTCAACCTGATACCCGTGTCTTTTTGAGTGCGGGATCTGAAACTCTGACAGACCCTGCACTTGTCTTTCACATGAGACTCCCCCAGGCACTTTTAAACAGCTGGAGTGGGGATCACTCATGGGCATGGGTTTAGTGCATGTAGCACATGGCTTGAAACCTGGGCACTGGGCATGCCCTGTCTTGGGCACAAAGTCCCTTAAGGGGACTAACAGCTATAATTAACTATTTGCAACAATGTAACAAAAAAAACAACAAACAAACAAAAAACCAACAAAAAACAAACAAACAAAAACCAAACACCCACTGGTATAGAGGACTTGCTAAAGCAAGAGAGAAGACTGTTCCAGCAACTGTTACAGGAGTAAGAGGGAACTGGACGGGAGCAGGCCTGCGCCGGCCCTTATACCAGCACATGAGCATGGGCCTCCAGGGGGTGCTAGAGTCAGCCCTAGGGATACCACAGGGGGGAAACCTCCAGCAGCAGTGCACGCAGAGCGCGCACACCTAATATGGAATGGACATGAGTAAGCACTCGAAGAACCAGTATTTTAGACCTCAGTACTTAATCTGCCCTCTTTCATCCTGTAGTTGTAATCCTGGATCCGCCATTTATCAGACCTGTGGCTGGTAACTCATCTAAAACGGCAGTAAATAAGAGTCAAGTCATATAAAAAGCAGCAACATCTCTGGTGTAAAAATATTACAAGTTTATTAAAACTGAAGACGTTACACATTTTAATAAACTTCCCCCCCAAAAAACTTTATATTGTACTGTGGCAAGTTTAGAGCACAGATAGCAAGTGACCTTTTAGACAGTGTTATAACATGGGCTGAACTCCTTAAACTGCAACAAATCTCAAAAAGTAGAATTAAATATGGGACTTCTTTAAAATTAAAAATATACTGAATAATTGGAAATAAATCTCAAGTTCAAAGTAAACAAATGCTTTAAAAATACATACTAAAATATCTAAAAGCTTAAGTCACTAGCAGCACATATGTTTAGATAGATATAAGTTACATGCAGTATTCCAAACTGCACAAATCAGAAGAGCCAGTCCCTTTCACAAAGCCTACCATTTAAGGCAAAAGAGATCCATGCCTGCATAGAGCCCCAATGAAATCAACACAGCTCTGTACTGAGGCATGGGTCTGCCCACACATTTCTCTTTGCAGGATCGGAGGCCCTAGCTATACATTCTAAGCAAAGATATTTGAAAAGCATTTATATGCCAAGACCCAAGTTTAATGTTCTGTGTTTCTCCTACATGAATGCAGCTCCCTGCACACTTCAGGAATTAGTGATGTCATCTATTCTTACAAGAAAAACAACGAATCTCAAAAACTCAGCTCTTGGGAAACAAAAAGCTTTCAGACCACTGGTCTGTAAATGAAGGTTATTCATGTATCCTGTTAGCATTTAAGATCTTGCTTTTTTTAATTATTTCAAGCCTTTTAAAAAATATTAGTTCAAGTTTATAGCTTTATGAATTTCTTTAATGCTTTTTGGTAGGGTGTAATGTACACATCAAAACAAATGAGGTAAAAAAAGAAAAACTGCCTTTTTCAGGTCTGATCCAATTCCTACTGAACTCAAAACTCCCATTACCTTCACTAAAAGTTGCATGTGGCACTCAAACAGAAAAACGGTTAATATTAGTATCTTTTAAAGATGACAAGTGCTCCATAAAATTAACCTTCTGGTACCTAGCTGGCAGACAGATTTACTTATACACCACAAACAACAGCATGTGATTGCTGATGAAGAGCTGAGTGAAAGTGGGCATATGAAAAAACCATGAGCTGGAAAGAACTGTTTAATTGATTAAATATGACTAAGTTACAAAAGTACCTAATTATGTCATAGGCAAAAGGTAAAGGACACACTACTTTGCTCTATTTCAGTAACTCTGTTGTCAAACTGGAATTTTTTGGTAAGCCATAAGTAATAAAGATTCATAAACAATTTAGGGGGAAAATTACGTATCAGATCTTTACCTGAATTTGAAACAATGCGATAACAATGATGTTATTGCTTGCCTAACTAATTTTGAAGAATCAGCTTGTGTAACTCATAAGCTCATTCAAATATCATACAACCTTTCAATAAATTTAAACAAAATATTTAGACCTACTGATTAAATAGTTCATAGAGGAGTAAGTTCTATGACCAGCTACTGTACATCTGAAAACCATCAATCCCTCCTGAAGTATTGTAACTTTAACTTTTGGTCTAGATAAAAAGCAGTAAAGCTCTTGATTTGAAGCCCAATCCTGCCAAACCCCCATGCCCATTAACCTGTGTAGTTTTAAAGACTTCCATAAAACTACTCAAGAAAGGGTTTTGGATTTGGGGCCCTTGGTGATTAACGGAAGCCTGCCAAATATTTTTGAGACCCGCAGAGCACACAATAAGTCTAGCTAGTCATGGGTTTGCCCACTTACTATATAAAATGGCAGATAACGCTCGCCATTATGAATTCTAGGCCACATATCTTGGATTTGTAATATTTTTCAAAATAAATTAACACATTTAGCTATTGCTGATTTATACATGATTTATTTAAATCTCTTTAGATGACGGGGAAACTAACACTGGTTATTGAAAGCAATGCTTTTAAATTAACTGATTCAAGTATCTCAATATATCATTTTTCAGGTGAGTCCAAGAGCAAAAACTTTTAGCCATAAATGTATCAGAATGAATTTAATAAGGATGTTGTTTAAAAACATCCATCACCTACTTTAGATCTCCTTTCTCGTTCACTCTACCTAATATTTCAAACGAACAAAAGGCACAACCAAACTTAGCAGGGACAATGTGCCTCAATGCCTTGATAAGTACAGCCCACGGTATGGAATACTGGGCAAGTTTTAGCCTTAAAGATTATAGTCAAGTTATAAATACACATCTTGAAACTGACTTCATGCTGGAATCTATACCTTACCCCTACTTTCAGGAAAGCAGACATGCCCATCCATTTAAAAAAATACAGTAAAAGAATCGCAAAGATCATATTACTTTGTAATTTCAACCTGTCCACAGGTGGAATACAGTTTACTCAGTAAGATGCAATTATAGTACTTCTCAGGAGGATCAGTCACATTACCCATTGTAAGCATCTTTCTTTACAAACTGTATAGTTTACAAACTGAAAAATGTTCTATAGCTGTGAACTAAACATTTTTACTCTGCTTCTAAAATTAGCTAACAAACTGTACATTACCACAGCAAAATGTACAAGAAGCAATTCAATAAATATAATGGTCCACCATGCAAGCCATGAGAATGCCCAAACTATATTTTGTTCCACTAACTTGAAGGAGTTTCTATAAACATTTTGGTTTACACTGTAATTGTAGCCATATCACTCCCATGTCTCTCTAAACATTTTTGTCATTAATTCAGATTTAACACAAAAAACAAAGAATTATACTGAAATGTGTTTGGGAGGCAAAACTTTTGAGACCGTACGTAATTTTTACTATAGCAAAAAAAAGATATAGACTCCATTCTCTTCCATGTACAGCATTCTACAGCTGTATGTTTAACATGCATTAATCTGATAATTACAAACATTTGAGACTATGAACTACTGGGTGCAAAATGAAAACACTGGTGAAAGTCATAATATTAGTACTTGGCAAATGAAATCTGAAATTTAAGAAACATGGGGAAATTTAGACTGCTTAGAAAATAAATAAATATACTAAAATTGTCAGTATTTTTTTTTAAACTGAAGATTTAAAACAAAGACATGGCGTAGTAAATCCAGATCCATTAATTGCTAATATTTAATTACTTAATTAGAGAAGAAACTGAATAAAAGAACCAGTTAACCAGAAAGCAAACCGTGTACTCAAAACATTGTTTATACCAGATATTTAGTAACACTGCAGTAAGCAAGGCCATGAGATGAACAGATTTACGTAATGTTTTCTGACTGTCACATGGTTAGTGATTTCATACCTGAGATGAAAAATCAAGAGGTAACAATACCTGTTGTGTTGTATACAGGATTCAGGTAGATAAGAACGAACATTTTTTTTAGAACAGCAAGTTTTAAAAATATATGTAAAATATCACCATTGACATTTTTCCCTTCTAATTACTTTAGCTATTTAAATATGCACTCTCCCATTTGTGTGTCAGAACACATTTTGAAAGTATGTTAAAGGTTCCTATTTCCCCACTGCTTTAATAATTCATATGGAATTATGAGAATTGTCTTAGAAGTAACCACTCCCACTTTCCAATCACAATAAGCTTAAGGCACCCATAAAAATCATTCTTCATTGGAGGTTTCAGTTCCACTGAATCTTCCCTTCATAAAAAAGTGACAGATAAAACAGTTGACTTAACACACGAGATCAGAGTATGCCACATTCTGTATTAGCAAAGCAACAGTTTAGCAGATATGAAGCTCAGAAAAATTAAATAATCTAAACACTTACTATTGATACCACAGCCCCTTCAGTAGTGTGTCAAGGGAAAATGAAATTTTTGATGAAAGGAAAAATTTATATCAAACTATGCAAAAAGCACAAGGAGAAAGCAGAACAATAATGTTGGACCTTGTTTAACGGTTGCTGATCAGATGTTTACATGATGCAAGGAAATAAATGACATTCACACACATTATTCCATGATAGATACACTATTTATACGAATGTTTTGGAAACTAGCAAGTTTAGTGATTCTCTACACCACAGTGATGACTGCAAATACGTGATTCCACAGCAAAGAACACGCTCTTAAAGAATCATATTGTTTTCATCTTCATGAATGATGGTAAAAATCACTTGCTAGATAATAGAAATTATTTGATTCCATATTTCACAAAACATATCTTTGATTTGCCACTAGCAAACTCATTTAGCAGACAAAGCGTTAACATTTTTCATCACAGAAGCTCAACTGAGGTGTGTGTGTGTGTGTGTGCGCGCGCACACACACGCACACACACACTCTTTAGTACACAGGAAGATAAGCTGTATTGGTTAAACTGGACTTTACTTCAGATTCTGAAGTTTAATTCTTTACTTCCACAGCTTCTTTCTCAACCTTTTCTTTCGCCTTCTCCTTTTCTTCCAGTTTGTCTTCTTTTTGAAGCAGTGCTATAATCTCAGCAACCTGACTTGTTGAGATATCAATGTCTTCTTTGTCAATTAATTCTACCACCTACATGAATATAAAAAAGGAAATCCACAAAAACATTAATTTTCACATAGGTTAAAGTATACTGACACCCTAAATCAGGGGTCTCAAACGACGACGAGGGCCGCATGAGGACTAGTGCATTGGCCTGAGGGCCACATCACTGACACCCACCCCTTGCTGCCCCTGGCCCCACCCCCACTCCACCCCTTCCATGAGGCCCCAAACCCTGCCCCACCTCTTCCCTGCCCCCATTCCAACCCCTTCCCCAAAGTCCTCACCCCAACTCTGCCCCCTCTGTGGGGTGCGGCAGGGGGTCGGGGTGCAGCAGGAGGTTAGGGTGCAGGGTGCGGCGGGGCTCAGGGCAGGGAGTGCAGGAGGTATGCAGGGTACAGCAGGGGGCTCAGGGCAGGGAGTTGGGGTGTGGGGTGCAGCAGGAGGTTGGGGTGTAAGGTGTGGCAGAAGGCTCAGGGCAGGGGGTTGGGGTGCAGGAGGGATGCGGGCTCCGGCCCGGCGCCGCTTACCTAGAGTGGCTCTGGGGTGGCAGCGCCGCGCACCGTGGCCAGGGCAGGCTCCCTGCCTGCCTGCCCTGGTCCCGCTCCGCTCCAGGAAGCGGGCGGAGACCCGGGGGGGGGGGAAGAGGTGGGGGAGCGCAGGTATGGGGACACGGGGAACTTGGCGGCCCACATGAAAGAACCCCGCGGGCCGCGTGTTTGAGACCCCTGCCCTAAATCTAATCTCTCATAGGTCTAAGCAATATAGAGTTAATATATGGAGATATACCTATCTCATAGAACTGGAAGGGACCCTGAAAAGTCATCGAGTCCAGACCCCTGCCTTCACTAGAAGGACCAAGTACTGATTTTGCCCCAGATCCCTAAGTGGGCCCCTCAAGGATTAAACTCACAACCCTGGGTTTAGCAGGCCAAAGCTCAAACCACTGAGCTATCCCTCCCCCCGGTTGTTCTGTTGGTTGCATGTGATCATATATATAATCCAGTTTTGCAATATTTTTAAAAATTATTAAAATCCAGTGGCTTTTTGATGACTCATGTAAAGTGGCTGAAGATCTAAGCTCAGTTCCTAATGAACTGTCCTCATCAAGTTCTTTTTGCTATGGACATGCATGCAAACATTAAGGGCCAGATTCATAAAAGCTTGTCCCTCAAGGTGTTTAAGCTACAACTGATTGCCCTCTCTACATTACATAAACCTAGAGCAAATCTGACCCTATGAGCAGGGGTGTAAAGCATCTAGGCTGCTTTGTATAACTATGTGGGCGGGCCACGTGACATTCAGATTCTGAATTTTCATTTTAAAATATTAGTAGGCCTTCCTGATTGTGAAAAAAGCCTTCCAAACATGAACTGAGTGTAAACCTCATGTAGTGGTGTCCTCCTTATGCTGCAGGCAGCCTAAAAAGATGATTCAGGTTTGAACTCTTCCATCGAGCATTATCTCATTGAGATATTAGCTCAAAATTCCAATAATGACAACATTTAAAATCAGCATGAAGTATTTCACTGCTCATTTTAGTGGCTGGAAATGAAGGACACAGGGAGGTGGGAACTGAAAGTTGCTGGAGAAAAGGAAATTAAAATAGAACAGGAGGAAGGGGCAGGAAGAGAAATGAAAGGCAGAAATACTGGTTTCTCTAAAGCTGACATTCCCCCCCCCCCCCCACTGAATGATGCGCAATGCAACAAAAAAGTACTAAGCAAACAATACAAAATGTTCATAACTAAGGACCTGATTTACTATTGTGTTATTAGCTGTAAACCAGTGGAATCACACTGGTGGGAACCTGTAATGCAGTGATAAAGCAGACCCGATATTCATTAGTACAAAAAAGATCACTTTCTGCACTTGATCTTAGTGAAAACCTCCAAATGAAAGAAAGTGGGAAATCTGCCATGGACTAAAGATAGTACATAGTCCTAAATTTATACCCTGGCCCACAGACCGAACATTAAATTCAGCTTTTGTCTGCTAAATGAGTTTGACACCTCTGCTTTATGTGGACATGCTTTTACCAACATTTAAAAACAGGTTGTATCCTACAGGAGTTGAGAGTGGTCACCACTGTAAAAAAAATCAACATTTACCAACAGCTAAAATACAGTTGTCTCAAACAGACTCAAATAATAATGGTGTCTCAAATACTACCATATGTGTCACAAATGTGTTAAGACACTTAACATCTTCCTCTTGATGAAAATAAAAGAGCATTACCAAGTTAAAAAGAATATTAGGTTTTAAAATAAATTACTAGTTTAAAACTTTTAATCACCTGAAAGCATGAGGAAAATAATGTGACAATAGCATTTTTAAAACCGCCACTAGTTTGATTTAAAAACAGAAAAATAGCTCATTCCAGGATCTGTAGTTTTTCTTTAGTAGATTTTTTTAAAAATAAAATTCGACCAAAAAAAAAAAAAAAAACAAAACAAAAAAAAAAACAAAAAAACCCAAACAAACAGTATTATCACAGATAAACACTATTAATAAACATACGATCCTAAAGCCCGGGCAAACCAAATGCAGAGCAAAAAAACAAGTTCAATTAAAAAAAATTAAAAGGGTTTTCAATCTTTTTGAAGACAAAGGAAGAAAGTTAGTTATCCTTGTATAAAATACTATAAAACTCCATAATGGTGATTTTAGTTCAGAGATTTAAGGACAACTTCAGCTCTTGTATAACCACTGAAGTCTCTGAAGTTAATAGAATTACATCAGGAAAGGATTCGGCTTTTAGTCTTATCTGACTTGATAAATATAGCTTAATGCAATAACAGCTCCGAGCCGCCATGAAGGAATTAAAAAAAAAAAAAAAAAAAAAAATTAAAGGCCTAAAAGAAGTGGACTTTTACTAAAGAGGAAAAAATGTGATTCAGGAGGACAAATATTGTATTTTCCAGTCTGCTCCTACTATATTCACTGTTATTGTAAGTCATCACTTGTGTAAAGCAGAAAAATGACTTTCAAATGAACCAATCTAAAAGTTTAACATGAGTTTCAGTACATCCCTAGAGCTGCTTCCACTTCACTGAAGTAACAAAAGGAGAACAGCAGGGGAGAGCCAGGAAAACTGTGGGAAGGGAGAAAAAAAATGGAACACGACAGCTAGAAGGAGAGGAAATGGACAGTATTTACAGTGCAACCCAGAATATTCGAAGTGCACTAACCGGGAAGCAAGCATGATGCGCACCTAAAAGAAACTTGGTGGGTGTGTGTGTGTTCAGATTATTGGGGGTCTCTGAAATTCTGTTGCTACATAACTCCTAAACTCCACAGCATTAAAGCTTCAAAACTGAAGAGATTCTGTAGCTCAACAGCAGAGGAGCTTCAGAGACAAACAGCTCCCCTCTCAGGACGACTGATGGCCTGGTGTGCTCCAGGCTTAAGAATGCAGAGCACAATGAAGCATCTCTCTCAAATGTTCGTATGGTTTAGTATTCTAGATATAGTAGGGAAGAATTTTGGCTAATACCAGTCTTAACTGTTTGTAGCCATTAAAAAACCCACAGCGCTTTTCTTAAGACAAAGGAACAAATACTGCCCCTCCCCCCAATTGCCTCCTCAAATACTATTTTAAACCGCATTTTCATATGCCAAAACATTGTGCATAAACTGTTAGTTTATAAATATCTAGCATAAGGCTTTAATTAAAAAAAACAAGCTGTCCAGTTGGCTGGATAGTAGGACAGATGGGGAGTGCCACCAAAAGGCATCCCAGATTGCATGCTCATCTGTGGAGGGGAGGGTAAGAGCTACAGATGTGGTTTTTACTAGGAAAGAGAAACTTTTGGTTTAGGGATGAAGAGTTGAATGTTGGATATGGGGGGAAAATCATGAATACATCCCCCAAACTAGTGGTAAAAAAAGTCTCCATTAATTTAGCAGTGGTAGTATGTATTAAAAACACAAATACAAAAGACTGATCTATCATTCAGATATTCTATATCAAAATAAAAATTTGGGCAAAGAAAACAATATGAAATTAAGTGAAAATTGTAAAATGTAGCCTAACTCAGCAGTTCTGTAAGTGTGTAATACCTGTTTTATTTTATTAAACTGCTCTGCAGACTCACCTTGGCAACATCATCTATATCAATCTTGCCGTCCTGGTTTTCATCTAATGCCTCAGCAATCCTATTCAGTTTGTTCTCTGGAAACTTCTGGATTTGTTTCATCACACTAATAAGCTCGTTGATACTGATGAGATTCTCCCTAAAGGGGAAACACAATCTGTATACAGCAAACAGTTACTACAAAGAAGTAAAGAAGGAAGAGAAAAGGATATTAAAGACATGTAATGGTATTTTATATTGAACAAAAGGTTTGTAGCCTGATCAAGAACTGAAAACAAAAAAAGCAAAAGTGAATTATTTATCAGTTATTAGAGTTCTTTAGATAGGTCTTTATCCTCCAGACACTTATCCTTCTTCACTCTTATGATTTCCACATGCTGATTTGCACAAATACAAGAAGCCACTGATAACTGAAATATAATTTGGTCAAGTTTGTGTGCTCCTCAGCACCTAAAGACCTTTGTCCTATTCATTCAGGGGACACTACCCTGCCTCAGTCATCCTGCTGGACTCAAGAGGTTAGTCTACAGAAAATAGAGAGTGGAAAGCAGGCAAGAGAACCCATTTGAACGAACCCTGGGAAGGCAAGAATTGAGGAATATGTTCTTGTAACAGCATACACAGACACGCCCTGTTGGATTTAATTTCCTCACACATGGAAGGAATAAACCCTTCTACAAAATGTAAGGACTGAACTCCATACTACTCCTAAGCAAATTTCAGAAACTGTCTCCCTGCTTCTGAAGTGGCAACACGTTGCTTTGATATCTGCCCTTTGTAGGCTAAACCCTCTGCTTGCCCTCATGAAGTGGTTTACACTAGGGCTGTCAAACAATTAAAAAAATTAACTGTGATTAATCGTGTGATTTTAAAAAATTGCACGATTAATCGCACTGTTAAATACCATTTATATAAATATTTTTTGATGTTTTCTACATTTTCAAATATATTGATTTCAATTACAACACAGAATACAAAGTGTACAGTGCTCTCATATTTATTTTTTGTACTATAAAAACAAAAGAAATAGTATTTTTCAATTCACCTAATACAAGTACTGTAGTGCAATCTCTTTATCGTGGAAGTTGAACTTACAAATGTAGAATGTACAAAAAAACCTGCATTCAAAAATAAAACGTTAAACTTTAGAGCCTGAAAGTCCACTCAGTCCTATTTCTTTTTCATCCAATCGCCCAGACAAACAAGTTTGTTTACATTTGCAGGAGATAATGCTACCCGCTTCTTGTTCACAATGTCACCTGAAAATTAGAACAGGCATTCACATGACACTGTTGTAGCTAGCATTGCAAGGTATTTACATGCCAGATGCACTAAAGATTCATATGTCCCTGTCAGAAATGTAATAAACGTATTATTTTTTTAACGAGCATCATCTGCATGGAAGCATGTCCTCTGGAATGCTGGCCGAAGCATGAAAGGGCATATGAATGTCTAGCATATCTGCCACACAAATACCTTGCAATGCCAGCTACCAAAGTCCCATGTGAACGCCTGTTCTAACTTCCTGGTGATGTAAATAAGAAGTGGGCAGCATTATCTCCCGTAAATGTCAACAAACTTGTTTGTCTTAGCGATTAGCTGAACAAGAAGTAGGACCGAGTGGACTTGTAGGATCTAAAGTTTTGCAGTGTTTTGTTTTTGAATGCAGTTATGTAACAAACAAAACAAAATATCTACATTTGTAAGTTATACTTTCACAATAAGGAGATTTCACTACAGTACTTGTATGAGGTGAATTGAAAAAATACTGTTTCTTTTGTTTCTCATTTTTACAGTGTAAATATTTGTAAGCAAAAATAATGTGAGCAGTGTACACTTAGTATTCTGTGTTGTAACTGAAATCAATATATTTGAAAATGTAGAAGAACATCCCAAAATATTTAATAAATTAAATTGGTATTCTATTGTTTAACAGTGCGATTAAAACTTTGATTAATCATCAATTTGAGTTAAATCGCACGAATTAACCGCGATTAATTGACAGCCCTAGTTTACACCTTCCAACCCAGGTCACACAGAGATGCAGATGATGATAAAACCAACAATCCTTTTAATAAGGGTTTTTTATTAGTATGGTTTTAACACCATATCTGCCTAACCTCAGGTTTTTGGCTACAGATTTTTCAGAAGAGGAGGATGTTTCTCTGGACGATCATTAAAAAATTCCTGGACTTTTGCTGATGCCATGACAATCCTGAGGCTATGGAGGTCATTGCAGTGACCAGACTCAAAATGGTAAAAAAAAAAAAAAAAAAAGTCACTTGAATTGAAAGGAAGGGAAGGCCACAAACATTTATCATGTATAAAACTTCATCAGTTTTACTTAAGCCACTTTTAAACATGATGCATCTCGCAATCATTGCGTAAGGCATAAAACCCAGAAGTAACCAAACATTTCCTTGCAATAACTTGGAAATTCAGCTAATACAAAACAGAATATTAACCCAAGATCCAGAAAAAGGAGAGACAGACTGTTCCAAAACCTGACCAACATTATGGAAAAATATACACTTATACACTGCATAAATTAAGGCTTGAGTAGGGGGTCTCGCGTGGAAGTTTAAAAAGATATACTGGGTTACCGAGCTTACATTAAAATTCAAATACACAGTGGTAATTCCCCATTGTAATAGTCATAAATGATGGTACACCCATTTACACTTCTACACACAAAGAGCATATATATACAGTGCTCCAACATTTAACCTAGTAATTCACTTAATTTCCACGGACAAAGGAGCAAGAATCTTGAGGTATTTCTGAACCTGGTACACCTACAAGGACAATTCTTGCCTCCTGCCAAGCCTGTTAAGTACTGTCAATACAATTCATGCCAACACATGGAAATTTCTTCCCATCTGAGCCAATATTCTCTCCTTTTTATTGATGGCTATCATTCCATTATCTCACATGCAGTTTAGAAAGCCTTTTACCAATGGAGCCAACACTCACTTCTCGTAAACCAACCAGCAAGGTGAATGCTGAAGAGCAACAATTCAAAATATCAGGTTAAGAAAAGATATACAAATATTCCAAGACCATGCAAAAGAAAGAATCTGTTACACATAGGGCCCTGATCCAATTCTCACTGAAGTCAATAGTGATCTTCCATCCATTTCAGCTGAAGCTGGATCAAGCCCATAATGGGTAATAATTCCAAGCAATATGTCTATAACAAAGTCTAGCACAATGGGGCTTCTGTGCGCCTGTAATATAAAGTTGACTATATAGTAAAAACAGTTTAATTGTTTAGACTACACATTTTTGTAAGAAATATTAGAGGAACCACAAAGTTTGGCAAACTATTCATTGATTTCCTACATCCCTCCAAGATAAGAAACCTTTGCATATAATGAATGGCTTTATAGAAGTGTACAATTACACAGCAAGCCCAGATTAAAATATATAGGCCATACTTTGTCAGCTAAGACTGGTCATCAGCTGTTTTTCCCCTACAACTACCTTTAATCATGTTTGTCTTAATCTTACGATATAAACTTGAAATAATTTACATTAAGCTAGGAATTGAGTGAAGACTTAATAAAAATGGGAATACTCGTCGCTATTTAGGCGGTAAACTGTTTGGGGCACAGACTCTCTTTTATATTTCTACACCAAGCATCAGAATGAGGCCCCAATCTTGATTTTGCAGCCTGGTTGCAATAGTAATCTGAGAGAGCTGTGATGTTCCTTAGTTTTAAAGGTGGGGAGGGGCAGGAAGAGAGACTCCCACTGAAATCAGAACTGCATGAATGTCTGAGGTTTGAATTTTGTAGCATAGCTGCATGTAGCGAGGTGGTCACCCCGCTCCTGTCCGGAGGGGTAAAAGCAGGGCCAGTGCAACCCATTAGGCGACCTAGGCAGTCGCCTAGGGCGCTAGCATTTGGGGGGGCGGCATTTCAGGTCCTTCGGCGGCGACTGGATCTATGGCCGCCCCGGTCATAGTCGGCATTTAGGCGGAGGGAGCATGGGGAGAGCTGCCTGCAGCAAGTGGGGGGGGGGGGGGGGGGGGCAGCACGCAGGGGAACTCCCTGCCCCAGCTCACCTCTGCTCCACCTCCTCCCCTGAGCATGCCATCCCGTTCCGCTTCTCTCCCTCCCAGGCTTGCGGTGCCAAACA
The DNA here is from genome assembly GCF_011386835.1 of Chrysemys picta bellii. Classification (NCBI taxonomy): domain Eukaryota; kingdom Metazoa; phylum Chordata; order Testudines; family Emydidae; genus Chrysemys; species Chrysemys picta. The sequence goes on along the minus strand of NC_088795.1, from coordinate 125,406,728 downwards.
GCTGATTGGCGCCGCAAGCCTGGGAGGCGGGAGAAGTGGAGCGGCGATGGCATGCTCGGGGAGGAGGTGGAGCAGAGGTGAGCTGGGGCGGGGAGCTGCCGCAGCTCCCTGTCGCGGGGGTGTGTGTGTGGGGGGGACCTCAGGGTGGAGGGGGTGGGTGGGTAGCTGCCACAGGGCTTGGCGGGGGGGGGAGGGGGGGGGGGCGGCAGAAGGTGGAAGTTTTGCCTAGGGTGCAAAACATCCTTGAACCTGCCCTGGATAAAAGCAGCCTTGGAGAGGGCTAGGGCTGGGGCTGAGAGAAAAACCTAGGCTGATTGGAAAAGTAGTCTCAGCTGGGGCCACGCCCCAATCAGGCCACAGCTGGCCCTATAAAGGGGCTGCTAGGCTGGAGTTAAGTCAGTCTGTCTCTCTCTAGTTGTTGAGAGGGATGGGCCTGGCTGCTGGGAGCTGAGCAAGGTACCCAGAGTGGAGCAGGGTTCGGGGAAGGCTAGAGGAGCTGGGGAGCTCCAGCCTGGAAAACCCACAGGCTACAGGCCTTGCTAAAGACCAGAAAAGGTACTGGGGTTGTAGAGGGCAGCCCAAGGGTAGGCAGAGGCAGCAGGTCCAAACCCTCCTTGCCGATGATGAGTGCCAATTATACTGCAGTCTGCCCCAGTGAGTGGGGGCTAGATGGTGACTAGCAGTAGCCCAAGACTGAGGTGAGGATAGGGGAGTGGGGGTTCCCCAGGGAGGGGAGACCCAGCAAGACTGTGAGAAGGGGCACTGGGGTCCGGGAGGGACGGGGGCCAGCGGCAAGGCAATACATTGGCCTGCAGAGGGCGCTCTGGAGGCTGGCGAGCTAATTCCTTGGAGGACTAGCAGGAGGCGCCGCCAGGTGAGTCGTCGCCCTGCTACACTGCATAATAAAACCTTTATGGAATTTGTTTGGAAGTCAGAAAGCATACCAAGATAAAATGTTGGTGTATTCTACACAAATGTAACTAAGGGCATGATTTGGCCTGCAGAACCTTTACTACTGGTGTCAAGCATAGGAAGGCAAGGTCCCAAAGAACACATCCTGACTCTCAAAGCTCAGACTGAATTTGCAGGACTGGGAGTTTGGGGAGAAACCCATCTTTTTATTTGTATATTAACCAGATTTGAGATGGAGATCACTGAGATTGAAGCCCACAATGCAATTTTTGCAGTCACTTTTCAGAATTAAACCGTACATTAAACTTTTGAAACAAAATAACTTCCTTGCTATTATTTTTTTTCCAAACCAACCTAACGCAAGAATTCATGTTTCAGCCTACCACACAGACTGATGGTGGTGAATGAGTGTTTTGAAAAGGAAGTGTGGTGCCATCATTCACTTACCCAATAGGTGGACTAGCACCACTGTCCAACTGTCCATCCACCACCTTTTGGTCTGTCTCTAATTCATTAATAATTTTGCCAATTTGTCCAATCATTCGGTTCACCCTTTTGGTCAACCGCTTGCTTGCTTTAGACTCTTCCACTACATCCTCTTGTCCTGTTTTAGATAGCTCCTTTATCTCTTGCAAATCCTAGAGGAGATGGTCAAGCAAAAAAGCGTTCATGAGAAGATAAATTTGCAACAACAAATATAGTAATGTCTAACAGAAAAGCAGGAGTCGTATGCAAATCAAAAAGGATGCAGCAGGAGAGGAAGCAGTTATTGCTGTTGTCAGACACATGGGAACAGTGAATTTTAGAGACTAAAAATGAAGGTTAATTTTAGAAATTAAATTAATGTTGTGGCTAGTTCTACATGTCCCTTACATAGTCCTAAATCCTCGACCGTTCCCCTCCTGCCAATTAAAAACCCTTTTCATCCATCCTAGTATTTCAACCCCACATCCTTTCGGTGTCGTACGACTGGATCAGGACTTCTTTCAGACAGCATCAACACCACTTTACAGATTGGAGAAATTGTTCCCTATTGATTCTAAGAGGCACTCCATTCCCTTCCCATATCATACTGCCTCTGCAGCACAGTGAGCATGGAGTAAAGAACAGAGGCCAGATCCTCAGCTGATGTAAACTGTCATAGTTCCATTGACTTCAGCTGAACTTTAACTATTTACACAAGCTGAGGATCTGACAGTCCTGCATGACAATATACCACACAATAACTGAGCAAGTAGGCCTCTCCAACCATTGCCAATTTGGGTTCTCTCAGCTCACAAAACAAAATTGTAATAGTTTAAGGTTACTTTTTCTAAGAATATGTATGGACAGAGCTTCTCTACCCCATTCTTTACCTCACTATATTCCTGAACATCATCCTTTAGCTCCTCAAGCTCCTCCTTTTCTTTTGTTAACAATTTCTTCTTTTCCTTCAGTTTGGTGCAAGCATCACTCAGCATGTCAATCTCCTCCTTGGTTATTTCCTCACCCTAAAAAGTGGAATATCCAAATAAGCATAGGACACATTTGTGGTTTCTTCCAGGAAAAAAAAATTGATTCAGTGAGAGTTTGTATTCTTTTACGTTTCAGAGCAGGTATAATACATAGACTGATATTTTGAGATTGGTGCATGGATGTTAGGTATATTAGAACAGTCAATCTACTCATTTTTAAAATGTGAATTAAAGATAGTTTATGTTAGTATAATTGTCCCTTAGCCCCTCTGGCAATTTCTGTGATTTTCACAGCCATATTTCCCTACTGTTTAAAAAGTGTTTCTCTCCTACCTGTTGCTGTGTGAAAGAACACAAACAGAGGAAAAAGAAGAACAGGAGGACTTGTGGCACCTTAGAGACTAGTCCTCCTGTTCTTCTTTTTGCGGATACAGACTAACACGGCTGCTACTCTGAAACAGAGGAAATGTTTCTTTTGTCAGTCAATGTAACTGACTGTATGAAAAGTTCTGAAATGCACATATCAATTGAAAAAAAAAAATTCCTTCCTCCTAAAAGCTCTTTAAATTTATAGTAATCTTTGGTAATAGTGTAAAATTAGCAGGTATCACATTTCAAGACAGTTGTCTGACTTATAAACTGCTGTCTTTTTAAACACCTAATACTCAAAAGTAAAAAATCCTAATCTTCAACCATCCCAAAATGAGAACACCAGAAGCTAGTCTCGAAAAATGGCTCATCACAAACAAACAGAACTAAGAAAGGCTAGTAATCTCTTTAGCTGGAGCCAGGAAATTAAAATAAAGACAAAGACATAAGCAAACACATTTGCATTAATCCGTAAGAAAAAAATTGTATAAATACCATTTTAGCCTACAAAAATAGCATAGACTGCAAAATGCTATGATTATTTGTGACATTTAGCTCTAATTGCCCATCTTATGAAAAAAGCATTTCACCCAGTTGCTTCATGGGAAAGTGCCTGTTTCACTTCATCACCTATCCTTTCCCAGTTCACTGATAAATGAACACTGAACACAGATCATAATGTACTCTTCCAATAATTAAATGATAGCTCTGACCCTTCTTGGTGAATATATTTGCTGAGCAGTGGCATGAGGAATCGACATTTTCTCCTGCAAAAATCTGCAAGAAGATCAGCCTAGCTGATCACCATAGCTGCAATTCCCAACTTAACAAGCAGTACTTAAAGAAAAAAAAAAAAAGCAAGCCATCATCCATTAATATATCAATGTCTCTTTTGCTGGTCCATTTAACACCTTTTCCATTTCTGACATGCTTCTTTATTAACTGTGTGTGTTTATTTTGGAAAAGTCATGTTTGTACAAGATATTGAAAACTTTCAGTATTCCACAAATCAAGTATGCCAGTGTACATTCACCTTGTTTAAGACATCTTTAGAAAACCGAGCTGTTAAAGTAAAAAGGAAAAGCTTATGAAAATGGGAAAATACTGAGTATGGTCAAACAATGCTGGGAACGAACGAACTGACGAATGAACGCGCACACACACCACACACATTCAGTTCTCCAGGGACATTTTTAAAACTTAAGGGGTCCACAAATGGAGTCCAAAGTAGCAATTTAGAAGAAGCTAAGCTAGAGATCAAGATTTAAGAGCAGAGAGAGGGACACTTCAAAAAGATTCTGGCAAATTCAAATAAGTCTTGGGTGAATTTCTATAGAGTTGATTTGGACAAGCTCCCTAAACCACTAGACCGTCACCTAAATGAAAGGTGGTAAGTTCAATAATCGCACTGAATCCTGCCAACAGAAGCTGCTTGCCCACTGAAAGCAGAAGTGAGTTTATAATGATCCCACCATTCTTCCTTTTAGCTTAAGACACTGTTTGGCAGCTGTGTAAAGCTAATAACATTTTAAAGTGCTCTATTCTTCCTGCAGGCTGTAAGGAAACCTGACTGGGTCAAAACTTAGCTCACAGCTGATTCCTGTATTAATGAGTTTGTTGTACATGTAAAAGATTCCAATACAAAATATTAGAATGCTAGGAATTACACCATGAGAGAGACAAGGGGCCATATTCTTGCTCTCAGTTACCCAATCTACACACAGAAAAATAACCGTAACTGAGTTCCTGAAGATATACATACATCACTGTAACAAAGAAGTCTCCTAAACCATCATCCTAATTCTAGAAGTTAGGCCTTCCATCTTCTGGACTATGCTCTTCAAGAAAGAAACCCATTTTTATCTTGTTTTGTAAACTGCCATACATACACTCCTGCCCAATGGTATTATATAAACAATAAGCAGTAAAAATGGAAGTGCAGCGGTCTAAAACTCCTCAAGCCACTGCAAACAGCCTAAGAACTAGGTTTATCAGCTGCACAAAATGGAAACGTTTTAAGACTGTGGACAGGCTTAGCAGTTTTGTCCTAGGCCTTGCACGCAGGCAATTTAAGGGTTTGGGGCTAGACGGATTTCTCTTCAGGAGGTAAGATAGCTAAAATAAGCAAGTCTGCTAAGATTTTCCTCAAATCACTGAACTGTGTTGAAGAAATTCAATTGCCTCTACAGTGGTATTTTTATACTGGATCAGCTTACGCTTTTCAAACACTGTTTTTAAAACCGGTCTTTAATACCAAAATTTACCTTAATGCCTTCTAACACTGGTGCTGTATCTTTCAAGGTCTCTGAATGCAGTGTCAAATCCACACTAGCCAGTTCATGTTCGGTATCCACAGCTATCTGGCTTTTCTTCACATGTACAGCAGCTGCTTCAAGATCCACTGCAGACTCCATCTCTTTCTGAATTTCAAAACCACATTGAAAAAGACATTCATTAATACAAAACAGCATCATGTTTCTCTGTTTTCAGAATCATCTGCTTAATTAGATACAGGTTCCAAGACACTACAAAAGCAGTATGAACATCTCTGCCAGTTACAAATTGACCAACTTCAATTACAATGTTTAAGCCCATTTCATGAAAATATTAATAAAATTATGCCTTTTAAGATATGGCTTGATTCAACAATAACATTAAGTTTCCATAGACAAGTAAGCCAAACAATGTTATATCAAGTATATTCAATTTTTTTAATGTTAAATATTAGCAAATCCAACTGCAAAGAATATTTTAGGTAGAAAAATCTGGAAACTCTTTAAACAAACAAAAATATCTCCTGTTGCCTCCAAGTAACAGAATCAAACATAACAGAGGGAAATGAAATGACATTTTAGGTCATTTAGTCAATCCCCTGAATTGCAGGATTGTTCTCTATATTTCTTTTTCTTCTGCCTCCCATGTTTTAAGATGCCCTACATTTTTCAAATGTGCATTTTGATGTCTTTTTGATTACAGACAAAACCTAGAATAGATGCACTATAAATCCCAAAAGAAACACAATGGAGTCCACAATGGACTAAGTGTTCATGCTACTGACGCACTTAATTCTCAACAGCTGGAAGTTGCACTTACCCTTGCTGCAACCTGAAGGATTTCTTTGGCTTTCTCAGCAGCTTCAGACATTCTTTCCATCTCTTTTTCTTGTTTTTCTTTTCTAATGGCTTCTTCTTCCTGAAGGGTTGCTTCCAGCTTAGCTTTATTATCTACTTTTTCACCCTCGACTTCTGCTGCTTTGACTTGAGCCTCTTTGGCCTAAACAGATTGGAAGGATGACATATGAACAAACTTCTACATTTTGAAATATGTAGCTCAGAGGTCTTAACAGTTCAGTGAACACACTGTCAAACAAATAAAAATTATACTACTAGTGCAGTCCACAGAGAGAATTCTGTTTATTTTGAGAAACCTACAGCGCCTTTCTACTTTGATACTGTTAAAGCTTTTCATTCTCATTGTGCAAGTCATTCCTTTCTCCTGTCCCCTGTATGAATCTTTTTCAGGACAAAATTGTAAACAAGTTTTGAAAACCCATTCCTTCAAAACAGACACGTTTGGCAGAACATATTTTTAGGTTAACTTTTATCCCAGTAACCTCCCAGAACATGGTAGACCATACACACAGGAAGATGCAGTCTCTGCACTGAAGAACTTACAATCTAAGTCAAAAGCAACATCAGAAGGGTGAGGAAGAGGGATTACACTCTAAATACACACAATAGGAGAATAAATTAAAGCTATTTTTGACTATTAACTACACTGGTCTGCCCCTCACCCTATCTGTCTGAAATTTTGCCTATTTCTTGTGGTATCATGGAAGAAAGGAGTCTTTTGGAAGGGATTTAAAGGAAGGCAGTTCCATGCACAGGGGACAGTGCAGAAGCAACACAAAGATGGTTGTGGGACACACAGATGGTTAAGACTAGCATTGCTAAAACAGTGGGAACAAAGTAGTAAAAGCTGTAACTGAATAAATATTTCTGTAATCACATCCTTGAAACAGCACCTACAAGTCTGTTAAAAATAAATATGTAGTCTTTAAATAAATACGATATCAGTCTTTACCAGTTGACTTAAAACCTTGATTAACAATTTTTATAAAAATTAACCTATCAATCAGGGAAAACAGGTAGATGAATGTGAATCTGTACAAGAACTATGCAGTGTTTAGGTAATTGTGTTTGGAAAGATATGTAATAGGTTCTGTGTGGCTGCCTTAAAGATGTAATGGTCAACTGACAGAATTATAGCTACCACAGTCAGCATACCCTGGAAATGAAATGGCTTTAATATATTACAGGTAGTCCTCGGACTTATGACACAACTGGTTCCTGAAAATTGTGTCGTAAGTCGAAACGTAACTTGGAACCGCAATCAACTCCATTGCGGGACCGAGTGTCGTAAAGTCAAAATCAATAGTCGTAAGTCGAATCAGGGTGTCAATTCAGAAATGTCTTAAGGCGAATGTCGTAAAGTCGAGAACTGCCTGTACTTTCAAATGAGAACTCTTCTACTGAAAGAGACAGGATAAGACAGATATGGCTTCCAATATCTGTGACCCCGGCCACTGAATTCAAAATTGTGACTGGAGCAGCTACTATTGTGGAGACAGGAACACTGTAGGACAGCTGGTGAAGGACTGTTAAGGTTTAAACAGGTCTACACTAGCACTATAGTGACAAAGTAGGTTGACTTTGGCCTTATGTCATTTGGGGAGGTGATGTTATTGTGTCAATGTAATGGGGTGCATATGGCAGTGGGAGACAAATTCAGGTGTGGATACATGCAAAACTAAATTCAGAAAACTCTGGTCAACATAACTTGGTAGCGTAGATCAGACTGTAGTAAATATCTATCTCAAAGCCTGGGGACTTTTAAGGTCTTGTTTATGGAAGAGGAGGTTACTCACCCTGTGCAGTAACTGACGTTCTTCGAGATGAGTGTCCCTGTGGGTGCTCCACTCTAGGTGTTGGTGCGTCCCTGCGCCTTCACTCGGAGATTTTTCGTAGCAGTACTCGTACTGGCCACGCATGCGCAGAGGCTGCCCCCCGCAGTGAGTCTAGGATAATAGTGCGCATGCGTGGCCAATCTCCTCAGTTCCTTCTCTACAACGGAGGCTACCCCAACTCCGAAGTAGAGGGGAGGAGGGTGAGTAGTGGAGCACCCACAGGGACACTCATCTCGAACAACATCAGTTACTGCACAGGGTGAGTAACCTCCTCTTCTTCTTCGAGAGATGTCCCTGTGGGTGCTCCACTCTAGGTGACTTAAAAGCCGTGTATCTTAAGGAGATAGGGACTTCGGATCTGATAGGAACGCCGCTGATAGTACAGCCCTGCCCAAACGTATATCAGATAGAGGGCCTTGAGTAAGGGCATAGTGTTTAACAAATGTGTGCTCAGAGGACCAGGTAGCTGCTTTACAGATATCAGCCAGGGGAACTTTGCGTAAGAATGCTACAGAGGCAGCCATAGATCTAGTGGAGTGTGTTCTGATGCCGTCTGGAGGTGTAACTTTCTTCATCCGATAGCACAACCGGATGCACTGAGAAATCCAGTTCGAAAGTCTCTGGGTAGAAATAGGTGTACCTCTGGAACGCTCCGCGATGGAAACAAAAAGTCTGGAAGAATTTCTAAAAGGTTTGGTTCTATCCACAAAGAAGGACAAGGCCCTGCGTACGTCTAGTGTATGCATTGAGGCTTCGAACGAGTTCGCATGTGGCTTCGGGAAAAAGGTTGGTAAGTGAATCGGCTCATTAATGTGGAATGAGGAGTGTACCTTAGGAAGAAAGTTGGGGTGTAACCTGAGGGTAACACGGTCTTTGAAAAATATCGTATATGGTGGGTCTGCCATAAGAGCTGCTATTTCTCCTGCCCGCCTGGCAGAGGTAATTGCCACTAAAAATGCTGTTTTCATCGAAAGGTGTAAAAGGGAACACGTGGCTAGGGGTTCAAATGGTTGTTGGGTTAGGCAAGAGAGAACTAGATGAAGGTCCCACGGGGTGGTGGGTGGTTTTATGTCTGGGTAGAGGGTTTGGAGTCCCTGGAGGAAGCGCTTGGTGATAGGATGAGCAAATACAGAAGTACCATCAATTTTGTCATGAAAAGTTGTAATAGCAGCTAAATGGACCCTGATGGAACTGGAAGAAAGGCCGGATTGCTTAAGGTCCAATAGGTAGTAAAGTATGAGCGGAAGAGGTGCTGACGTGGGACTAAGTTGTTTAGTTGAACACCAGTGTGTGAATCGTTTCCACTTACATAGATAGGTGGTGCGAGTAGAGTGTTCTGAACAAGTTCAAAGAGTGCTCCTGCATAGCAGAACACAATCTAGTTAGTTTTGGGAGAACCATGTAGGAACCATGCTTTGAGGTGGAGCATGGATAAGTTGGGGTGGAGAAAACGGCTGTGTTGTTGTGATAGGAGGTTCGGAATGAGAGGCAAGGGGATTGGTGGTCGAATCGACATTTTGGTGAGAAACGGAAACCAGGGCTGTCTGGGCCATGATGGGGCAATTAGGATCACCTTGGCTCCATCTGTTCGTATTTTTATCAGGACCCTGTTCAGAACCGGTATCGGGGGAAACGCATACAGTAAGTTTTGGTGCCATGGGATCATGAATGCGTCTCCCAGGGAATGTTTGCCTAGCCCTGCTCTGGAGCAAAAATTGGGACATTTCTTGTTTTTTGCAGTTGCAAAGAGGTCTATTGCTGGGTAGCCCCAAATGCGGAATATGTTGTGAATAGTGTGCTCGTTTAATTCCCATTCGTGATCCCACGGGAAACCTCTGCTTAGTTCGTCCGCTGTGGTATTCATCACTCTGGGAAGATAGGCCGCTGATACCCGGATGTTGTTCGCAATGCACCAGTTCCAGAGTTTCATAGCCTCTGTGCAGAGAGACTGGGATCAAGCTCCCCCCTGCCTGTTCACGTAGAACATGCATGCAATATTGTCTGTCATTATGCATACGTGTTGGTTCTTGATCAGTGGTAGGAATTGACGGCACACATTGCGAATGGCTCGAAGTTCTAAGACATTTATATGGAGAGAGGTCTCGGTTGAAGACCAAATCCGCTTGCCTGTGTGGTGAGACATGTGTGCACCCCATCCTGTCAGAGATGCATCAGTCGTCAGTATGAGGGATGGAGCCTGCTGAAGAAAGGGGACTCCAGAGCAGAGGTTGGAGTGAATTGTCCACCACTGTAGAGAATCTTTGACTCGGGCAGGTATGGAGAGAGTCTTGTTTAGAGGGTGCACATTCGGTCTGTACACAGTGGCCAACCACGCTTGGAAGCACCTCATATATAGACGTGCATTTTGAACGACGGAGGTGCACTAGGCCATGTGACCTAATATTTGTAGGCAGTCCCGGACAGTTGCGAATCCTTGTGGCTAGCTGACTTATAGAATTGAAGCGGGCTGGTGGGAGAGATGCCAACCCTGTCCGGGAGTCGAGGTATGCCCCTATGAACTCCAGATATTGGGTGGGGTATAATGTGGATTTGTTTTTGTTTACTTGCAGGCCTAAAGATAGGAAACAATCGATGGTAAGCCGTATGGATCAGAGAGCTTCGTCGAACGTTGAAGCTTTGAGGAGGCAATCGTCTAGGTAAGGAAATATTACGACCCCTTGTTTTCTGAGGTAGGCTGTAACTACGGCTAGGATCTTGGAAAAAACACGGGGGGCCGTGGACAGTCCGAAAGGGAGAACCCTGTATTGGAAATGTGTGGAGCCGAGAGTAAAGCGTAGGAATAGTCTGTGGGACGGGTGTATAGTCACATGAAAATAGGCATCCTGTAGGTCGAGGGCTGAAAACCAGTCGCCCTGCTCCAGCGCTGGGATTATAGTGGTGAGAGTGACCATCTTGAACTTTTGCTTTTTGACAAATTTGTTGAGCCGCCTGAGGTCGAGGATTGGTCGCCATCCCCCATTTTTCTTCTCTGTTAAGAAATAATGGAAGTAAAAACCCTTCCCTCTGTGTCGTTCTGGCACAGTTTCTACTGCTCCCAGTTGAAGGAGATGCTGCACTTCTTGGAAGAGTAGTCGCTCGTGAGATGGGTCCCTGAAGAGGGACTGTGAGGGTGGGTGGGTGGGAGGGAGGGAGGGAGAAGAAGGGGATGGCGTATCCAATTGTAACTACCTCTATGACCCATTTGTCGGATGTAATTTTCTGCCAGTGATGAGAGAATGGTCGTAGGCGGTGTCCAAAGATAGGTGTGCCGGCTGAAGTGGGAACGCTGTTTTCTAAACCCTCGACCAATGCTTCAAATCTGCCTATTAGTTGGAGGGGGTTGCAGCGCCCCTGTAGAGTTAGGACGACGATGCTGGAATCTTGGTCTTTGGCGTTGTTGCTGCTGTTGTTGTTCCTGTGGTCTATAGGAGTGTTGTGAAAATGTGGGGTAGCGTGGTCGGTGATAAGGTTGATATCTATATTGTCATCTTCTGGTCGCAGGTGACTGGAGGCCTAGGGACCGGAGGGTTGCTCTTGCGTCCTTCATCGAATGCAGCATGTAGTTTGTGGTGGAGGCAAAAAGTTTTTCCCTGTCGAAGGGAAGATCTTCAATGGTGCTCTGGACCTCTCGAGGGAAGAAGGAGGAAGAGAGCCATGAACCCCGTCGCATGACCACTGCTGTGGCGGTCGACCTTGCTGCAGTGTTAGCTACATCGAGGGCCGCTTGGAGAGCGGTGCGTGATATGGTTTGTCCTCGGAAACCAGAGCTGTGAATTGTTTTTGTGGTCATATTTTGCAAGGACTGCGGTGTAATTAGCTATGCGAAATTGTAGCGTCGAGGATACATATACTTTACGGCCGAAGAGGTCCAGGCGTTTACTGTCCTTGTTGGCTGGGGTGGAGCGGGCGTACTGTTGTTTGGCCCTCTGGTTTGCTGCATCCACTACCAATGAGTTTGGCGCCGGATGGGTAAAAAGGAATTCAGAGCCCTTTGAAGGAATGAAGTACTTCCTGTCCGCTTGTTTACAGGTAGGTAGGCTAGTGGCTGGATTCTGCCAGATGGATTTAGCGGGTTCTAAAAGGGCTCTGTTGATTGGTAATGCCACTCTAGAGGAAGAAGAGGGCTGCAAAATGTCTGTTAGTTCATGTCGTTGTTCAGTGACTTCCTCTAAGTTAATTTTCAAGTCACCTGCAGCTCTTTTAAAGAGGTCTTGGAATTTAGCATAGTCATCTGACGGGGTTGGAGGAAGGGGAAGTAAGGCTTCCTCAGGCGTTACGTCAGACTCTGCTGGACTAGGAGCAGGACTCAGTTGCTCCTGGGAGTGTGACGGTGCTGCCTGGTATCTTATGTCACTGGCAGGTCCGTCACGAGGCAGTGCTAAACCGGTGTTGCGCCTGGTCGAAGTGCCGTAGCGCATGTGTTCTCGGGGGTACGATGCCCATGGTGCCCAACATTGCCAAGGTGCTGGGTAGGGCATAGGTGGTGCCATCCAAGGGTTCACTCCCCATGGGGCAGGATACTGAGAACAGGCTGAGGTAGTTTTTTTGTAACCCCTGTTGATCTGGGTCTGGGAGTCTTGATAAGGAGAAAAAACTGCCTGTGGATCAGTTTCCTCCTGACTGGAGGAAGGTTGTTCTGATCCTGAGTCCAGCATTGGAGAAAAACAGGCATTTATCAGGGGAGACTGCAGAATAGGTGAGACCAATAGATCTGCTGTCTGAGTAAATTGAAAAGGTGAGGCTCCTGCATGAGGTGAAAGCTGTGGAGGAGGAGGTTGCCCGGAGGGAACATTCCTCTGAGCAGGGGTTTTTCCCTTTGATCTCCCTGTCAGCCTGTGCCGCGGTTGCCGGTGCCGTGGTAGGTGCCGGGGGGGCAACATCAGCCCGCAGAGGGTCAGGCAAGGCTGGAAATGTCGGCACCGCGTCCGTCTCGGTGCCGAACGGTGCCATAAACGAGGCAGGCAACTGAAAGCCTGAAGCCTCGGCACCGGAGCTTCGCGCCGCCGCCGCAGCCTGAGGCGGCTTTCCTGCGGTGCCTGAGGAGCCCGGCTCTTCAAAAGTGCTGAGGCGAGGAAACACAGGCAGGGAAACTGTTGACCTGCCTGAGGCACTTTTGTGCCTCACCAACTTCTTTGTTGGAGAGGGCTGCCCCTTTTTTGTAGCTTTCTTCAGTTCTTTTGAAGCAGGGGGGCTATGGCGGGCAGTAGAGCTGGAGTCGGCGCCTGGGTCTGAAACTGACCCGATAGACTTCTGCAGGAGGAGCAGTTTCAGTTTAAGCTCCCTGTCCTTTCGTGCCCTGGAACTGAGTTTGGTACAGTGGGCACATTTTTGGGGAATATGTGTTTCCCCCAGGCATTTTATACAATGGCCATCAGAGAGCGGGATAGCGTCCTTACACGTAGAGCAGCGCTTAAAGCCTGTGGAGCCAGGCATGGTAGAAGCGGCTGTGGCTGAGAGAAAAAAATTTTTTTTTTTTTTTTAAACAGATCAAAGAACTAATGAACTACACTAACAAGAACTGACAACAAACTAACTACTAGAACAGGTAATTGTAACAAAGTGAGGGATTTCCTAACGAGTCTGCTGAGCTCTGTCTCAGGCCGGGGACGGTAGAGAAGGAACTGAGGAGATTGGCCACGCATGCGCACTATTATCCTAGACTCACTGCGGGGGGCAGCCTCTGCACATGCGTGGCCAGTACGAGTACTGCTACGAAAAATCTCCGAGTGCAGGTGCAGGGACACACCAACACCTAGAGTGGAGCACCCACAGGGACATCTCTCGAAGAAGAACAAACTGTTACCATGAGGAGTATGGAGCAAGAGAAAATATTGACAAGATAATTAAAATAAAACCAAAGACAACTTTCAGGGATTTGGGATAAGATTACTTTATTCTCCAAATCTGGTGAAGATTAAAACTTTGTGTTTCAAGAAATCTGTGAGAAAAAGTTACTCCCAAGATACTTGTCAGAAAGCTTAATTATAACTAAGCCAAGTAATGATGATTCCAAAGAGGAATTAGTGTGTTTTGAGAATCATGCTGATCTCCCATGACTAATTTTGAATGCAAGATTTCAGATACAGCATGCTCTTAAAATGCTTCACTAATGAAGAGTTGGCCAGACTCCCTCCCTCTCTACAAAGCAGTAGAACAGTCAAATTTTAGTTTCTCCTGCTTACTCCAAGACTTTGGACATCAGAGATATTTCAGGTAGGCTCACCCAATATGTTGTTCTTAATGGATGAAAAAGGAGACAGCCAGGCTGCCTCTTATTTATTTTCAACTGGAGACCAGCAGAGAAACTTGAATTTGCAGACAGAGAAATTTATACTTTGCCCGACGGTGTGTTGCACAGCAGCTTGCAGGAGTCAGAGGGTCACAATCTGCATAACTCAGCCTGCAGCCACCCTCACTGTAACCATCTTTAACATGGCAGTGGAGCCTGCAAAGACTACATACCTTAAGATCTTTATCTTGCTCACTATGGTCTTTACCTCATACTGAGACGTAGTACTGCAAGCTTAGACCTATGGTTTTTTGCCTGCCATGTCTGTGGATTAAAGATGAATGTGCAGCAGGACACATTTGACTTGAGGGTCATTTTTTGGTCAGAACCTTCAGTACATGCCTTTTTCTTTGTGCTTTCAAGGTGCCTCAGAGCCTCCTGTTAAGGACAGTTAGGCTTTCCCCAGCACTATGCATAATAAGTCTTCCAACTACTGCCTAGTCACTCCGACCTGCAGTAGTGCATACAAAAATTTTCAAATGCTGTAGCCGTTTTTGACCAGCCAGTCATCCAGCTAAGCAAACTAACACGTTGTTCATCTAAGTACATCACAGTGGCTACACTTTACACAGGGCCAATACAAAGCTAACACTAATAATATGATTAGTGCTTATATAGACACAGAATGCCAGTTTTCAGAGAAACTAGTTTTTGTTGAAAGATAGTGTACTGGTTATATAAAGGAATACATACCACACTCTCTGGTAGGGTCTGGAGTGTTGTTTTGAGCTGATCAGCTGGTGAAAGTGTCTCCGGAAGATACATAGCTCTGGATAAAATAAGCAATGAAGTGGGGATTTGTTGGTCCAGGTGCAGCTCTAGCCACTGTAATTCAATAGATATACCTATATAGTTATATTTTAATCACACAGAAAATAGGAATTCCACAGCAAATTGGAAGTTACCACTTATTTTCTAGATACAGTATAAAATACAAAGTGTAATTTACTAACGTATTCCAAATAGAACCGAGATCTTTAGATGAAAGCCGCTACGCACAATAAATGCCAGAGCTGCATTCTCTTAAACAAAAGGTATATATGGGATCAAAAAGCGACAAAAGGTGGATCAAGGTGTACATCAGCTTTAGAACTATTGGTCTTAGACCCAAATCACAATTTATGAGAGCTCTATAATTTGAGTCTGATTAATGTATATAAATTTTATACCTCAGAAAATAGTAACAGATTCAGTAAAGGCCAATACCCATATTGTTCATTTATATTATATGCCTACACAGAACAGTATTACTATTTTATGATTAAACAAGTACTGAAGTGATCTTACTGGACATGTACCTGTTTAAGTTGTTCCTTTAGTCGTTCTTCTGTTACGCCAAGAGCTCTCATACCTCTTGCTCTACATGCTGCCTGCAGTTCTTTAACAGTCAGACTGTCAACTCCTTCCTCCGCAATCAGCTATACAAGATGTAAAATAAACACCTCACATGTAACGAACATGTAAAAAAGTGTTAACAGGAAAACAATAAGCACATAGATGTTTAGAATGATCACTAGGGGCTGCTGTGATGATAAAAAAAGAGAACCACAATGTTTGGAACAACAGATAGACATTTATGTTGCACATTTCAAGCAGAATTAAATTGTTTTAAAAAGTTCCAGAACTGCACTGGGTTTTGGGGTTTTCTTGGTAAATATTTTAAATAATTTCTATGACATGAAGTTTACACTTACAAAAATATTTTCCCTTTCATTCTATATTCCTATTGTCATAAATGGTAGTTACAAGCACAGATCAACTGGGGGGGGGGGGGGAGGGGGAGGAGACTACATAAAATCAAAAGATTAAAATGGTATTGTGAATGTAAAGGAAATAACCTAGTGTTAAAGTCACATATAGCTGAACTTTCCAAATGGGTATTCCTATCAAATCCATGCTTACCTTCATGGATCCCTATTGGACAGATATTAAGAACCTGAGAGGTGGGTTAATGAGCTGTAGCTATAGGAGATGATTCAGAACTGTACTGCCTGTATTGGTGAATTTAGTAATCAGAAAACTGTAGTATTTTTCACAGCCTAATTATCTGTATCTAGAAGTCCTTCATAAAACAGGACTTGCCTTCCCAAAGTTTCCATAATTGAAAAGTAAGTTTTCCTTCAAACACAAGTGGCTTTTCAGAACAAATCAAAGCTACTGGATTTTGGCACTTATGAAAAGTGTTCAATTAACAACATTGTTTGTGCAGGCATACACTATGCAAGCTTCTGCAAAAACAGTTTTGTCAATGTAATCAGACCTAATATATTCATAATTAACATAAAACATTTCAGTTCTAGCCCCCCTGAACAGAGAGATTGCCAGTCATAGTAAAGTGTGTAGTGAGGAAGAGGAGCGCAAATGGCTAGCAAAAGACAACAAAATAATCAAATCCATCTTTCTATGACCACACCAAATTTGAAATAGACTCTCAAACATAACGTTAGTGTACGAACCAAATGTTTCTAGCCCCAATGCTATACTTTTGCCTTATTTTTAAAGGGCCAGCATTTCTTTCCTAAATTGAGGAAGCTCACCTAATTTTAAGGCTTCAGTCTTTTTGCTGAAGTATACAACTAATATTAATAAAACTTTGAGACAAAAATAAGTAGATGCCTAGAAACAAAAAATTTTATATTTCAGCTACACTTGATAAGATTAGATTTTTGATCTGTAAATGTTGGTAAAGACGACTTCACCATACACACAAACCAATATTTCCATCAATAATAATTTTTAAAATATACAGCTAGGCAAAGAAAGAAATATATTGCTTAAAACTTAAAGTTTGATTAAGGATATTTACTATGTATGTTTTGACATGATGTTGACATTTTATATTAACGATTATAAAGTTATTACTTTTTGAATCTCAACAGCTTTCATTAAATAATGACTGTCTCCCTCCCCTATAATTTCCCATAACCCTGAAATTTTAGATCTACAAAAAATTTAAAAATGTTTTAAAATAAAATTGATAATATCCATCAAAAATATTAATATAAAAATCAAATTCTGCCAAGCTTACTTATAGCATTGGAACATGTAAGCATTTTTTTTTTTTTTTAAAAGCATGACTAAAATTACTTACTTTGTCATCTGCTTTCATGGACCTCAACCTCATGATCAGCTGGAAGCGCAGAAAGTTATTTGTCCCGATTGACTGAAGTTCCAACAGTTTACAGAGAGCCACTAGCTGAGGCCTAGTAAGATTGTCCAGCGTAAGCTCATCTTCAAACAGTTTAGAGAACCGTAAGATCTCCTCATTACTAGGTCTTTCACCAGTCTCTCGGATCTAAGAAAAGAAAAAAAAAATTATCTCAAAGCAAGTTTAATGGATAAATATCGCTTTTAACAATAAGTACTGTACAGTTCTTAACTAAAAAAATTTTGTTCCAATTCCAATTATCCATAATGTTTTCACATTAGTGTAATTAGTGTGTATTCAGACACAGGGTCTTTTGTCTCTCACAGCAAGTAAAAGGTTGTCAACAGAACAGTCTGCATTGAGTAATTTGAACCCCTACCCCATCCAACCCCGTTTCCCCCCGACCACCATCCACACCCCCGCCCCCTGACCACCACCCTGAACTCCCCTGCCCTCTCTCCAACCCCCCCTGCTCCCTGCCCCCTTACCGTGCTGCCTAGAGCACCGGTGGCTGGCAGTGCTACAGCCAGGCCACGCTGCTGCCACCGCCACTACACAGCACAGAGACTGGGTCAGGTTGGGCTCTGCAGCTGTGCTGCCCCAGGAGCTCACAGCCCTGCTGCCCAGAGCATTGCGCCGGCGGTGGAGCAAGTGAGCGGAGGCTGCAGGGTAGGGAGGACAGCAGGGGAGGGGCCGGGGCCTAGCCTCCCAGGCCAGGAGCTCGGAGGGCCAGGCAGGATGGTCCTGCAGGCTGGATATGGCCCGCGGGCTGTAGTTTGCCTACCCCTGACTTAGAGTATCGGGAATCCTACCCTGCCTGACAACTATTATTTGAGCTAGCATCTCACGTATATTCAGACACCTAAACAAAATCTGCACTGTGAAGTTTTGTCACTGGATTATCCAGCTAGAAATCTGGGAATCTGTTCATCCTCGGCGAGGCTGATAGTTTTCCAGTCATCTGATGAACTTTTATTAACCAGAGAACACAGAAATTTGGGAGCTAAGAAAGGCTATGACTGCATCAACCTCAAAAGTGTCCCTACGTTGAAGAGGCTACAAGTTGGAGAGAGGGAGGTAAAACGAGAAGATGCATTTTACAATTTAAGAGTGCCCTTCTGCTCTGCTACATTAGCTTCGGCAGAAATTAGGAACACCGATCCAGTACAATAGCCTGCAAAAGGGATCTTTATAACAGAAGTATTTTCTCTGGACCAGCACTTTTCACAGCTGCTGAATCTGGAGCCTGAACTGTGCTTTGTTCAGAGTTACAAACATTTCAGTGTTACGGACAACCTCCATTTCCAAGGTGTCTGTAACTCTGAGGTTCTACTGCAGTTCATATGATTGTATTTGGCCATCAGAGTCTCGTAATTGGCGTTATGGAACTGGAGTGTCGGAGAATAATATACTTTGCGACCAAACAAGTCTAGTCGCTTCCAGTCGCTGGGGTGGTATTGGTGTCCCTTCCGGTGTACTGCATTGATGACCAGGGAGTTTGGAGTAGGACGGGAAAAAAGAAATTTTAAGTCCTTAGCGGGAACATAGTATTTTTTGTCAATTCGCCTGCAGGCTGGCGGGATGGATGTTGGGGTCTGCCAGAGCACCTTGGCAGTGTCCAAGAGGGTCTCATTAATAGGGAGGACTATCTTTGTCCATGTGGAGGTGTGTAGGGTATCAAGCAGATTGTGGTGTTGGTCTTTGACTTCTCCAGCAGGATCGAGAGAAATGCTGTGATTCTGCAGAATAGTTCTTGAAAGTGTCTGAAATTGTCTGCAGACATAGGAGGTGGTGGCCTGATGGCCTCATCGGGGAAGAGGAGGAGAAGTGGAGTTTCCTTCTGCTGTTCCTCCATCATTACTGAGTCCACATCAGGTGGTTGAGAGATGGATGAGGATGGCAATCATGCATGTTCCTGGCTCTGCTCTAAGGCGGTTTGGGAAACTGTGCCCTGTACATAGCCCATGGGTCCCAGTAGGGTTGTATCCATGGGCGTCCATACCAGGATCCTGGTTCGGTTCTGGGTTCCAGATACACACAGACGATTGGCTGCTCGTCTGTGTTGTGTTCTGGATATGGGGGTAGAACAGAATACTCTTTGTTCTCTTACTCTTCTTCCTTGCTGGGAACTGCACCACCCTCTCTCAGTGGTGAAGTGCAGTAGTGTTGTGACTCCAGGGAAGAACATGGGCTACAGGAAGCTCTCTACAGAAAAGCAGAGACTCAGGCATATCAAAGATGACCAGGTCCCTTGGAAATCTGAACTTCTGTGGAGCAGGCAAAAGCATCATCAGCACTGGTGGTTGTTTGGAAAGTGAAGGAGCTGTTGGTGCCAAGGGCAGCATGCATTCCTTCGAGCGGCCAATAGATGGTATAGATGGCTTATTCGGTGCCAAGATCTTGCCCGGTGCCGAGGATTTGGTCAGTGCCGAAACAGTTGCCTGGGACAAAACACCTGAAGTTGTCTTAGATGAGGCACTCGGTACAGTTTCGGAAACTCTTGCACTGTGCTGCTCAGTCCTGAGAGACATGGTGTCTGCCTGTGGTGCTGCCCATTTAGGGTCCTTGGACTTCTCTTTAGCTCCAATACCAGAGGTACCTAGATGGTCATGGAAGCTAAGTCTTACCCCAATGATGTTGAGGCTACTGTCCTTGCAAGGAATGGCTTCTCTGAGGTGGTTCCTCAGCAGGCGATGTAGTAGTCTGTTTCTTCCTGTTAAGAATGTTTTCCTGTCTTGGATGGCTGCAGCAAGCAGGAGTCAGATGATGACTAAGCCAAGGGTGAGAGCCATGCCAGAAAGGTATCCGGGTGAGGGGCCGAAGCTGGTCATAGTGAATTCTCCATGAGGAGAATAGTTAGTCTGAGTTCATAGTCCTTTTGGGCTCAGGTGGTTATTCTGGTGCAGTGGGTACACTTCTATGCTATGTGGCCCTCACTGAGGCAGCGGATGCACTGTGAGTGACTGTCACTCATGGGAAAGGCCTCTTGACAAGAGAGGCACCTCTTGTACCTGGGGGATCCCCAGCACAGTCCCGAGGGGGAGAGCTCCCAATCGGGGAGGGCAGGAAACGGGGAAAGCATAAGGTAATGGGAAGGGCAGAGTAACTAAAAGATTTTATTTCAGGGGGGTTGGGGAGGAATTAACAGAAAACGGCTAATCACTACTAATGTAAGGTAAGTTAAGGAGAGTCTCTAAAGGTTGAGGTAGAAGGGCTCTGCTCTGGATTCTGGCCCAGACCAAAGGCGGTTGGACCAGACAGAATATATATAGAGGCCGCCCATGGAGTGAGACAGGGAGGAGCACATGTGCAGCCCAATAAGCACTGCTACTGAAGATCTCCGATCCCAGGCGCAGGAGGTGCTGCTGCACCTACAGTGGAGAATCCATAGGGATACTACTCAAAGTAGTAGCAGTCCTTTTGCTCTGTCCTCCATTTTTTCCCCCCTTCCTGATACCTCACTCCGCCTTATGAGAGTCAGAATGCTCTGGCAGAAGGAAAGAGTATCAGACTTTCACCTTTGCAGCAGTCAAGGGGCTCTGGTTGAGAGAGGCAAGGAAAAAAGGCAAAGCTCCTCTCTTCTTGCAGCTAAAGGATCTACAAATTTAGCATAAACCTACTACCCAGAGGCTATGGACCATGGAGCACCCAAGCAAGGTCTAGGCTCAAAATCCCAGAAGAAATTGCTAATGCACATATACCCCCAACCAAAGTTAGCATGACAGAGGAGCTGAAGTTTCTCAGAATGCAGCCTCTAGACTTCACTGGTGGGAGCTCCCCTCCACCCGCCCCCTCCCCCCAATCTTTCACACCTACAGGTTTAGTCTTTCATTTTCAGCCAGGGCTCAAAACATTACTAGGTGAAAGGAGTTGATGAAATATCCTAGGCTACAGAGACCATTAGAACCAAAAGAATTAAAAAAAAAAAAAAAAAAAAAAAAACACACACCACACACCCCTATACTTAACTTTTTGCATTTCTCTGAGACGGGATAATGGAAAAAAGTCAGTTTCACTTTTATTTATATTCCATTTCTAGACAGTCTCTTGCAGGTTGCAAACTTTAAGGAGAATGTTAATTCAAGACAATTCCCACCCCCTTTCTTAAAATCACAGAAACATTTCTACTGACATTCGGTTTTGTAAAGCTTTAAATTTTAGGGCAAATTTGATCAGACAACGTCCCTTTAGTATGATGTGGCGTATCAGAAACAAACCAAGTAGTGCCAAAAGATATATAGCATGTTTGATCCTTAAAAATGCAAGTTCCGTACCTCTGCTTCCCATCACAACCTGAGTGTTCCATTAGTACAGAGGTGTATACATGAGCAAGATATTGTGTTATTAATTTTAATTGGAATACCAACCGGAAGAGAAAAGTATTTTTAAGTTTAAAATTTATAGAACTGATCTAAAATATCTTTGCTATGTGTTTCTCTTTTACTAGCACCTCATTAAATTACTTTAATAATGCTGTTTAATAATGCTCCCCTTCCCCCCATTAATCCTCCTACAAATCAATAATGTACATGAAAATGATAAGATCTGTTAGATAAAAGTGCATGTGTTTCCTTAAATTACTGAGGCAGTGAGGTCTAGCATATGGAGCTCGGGGTGGAAACCAGTAACTCCAGAGTTCTAATTGCAGCTCTGCACTCAATCTTTTGAAGGGCCTTAACAAGTCACTTAACTTTTCCGAGTCTTGTATCCCCCCTGCATCCTGACATGCAAAGCAGGAATTCTTCCCTAACTCATGGGTGTTGCAAGGATAATGCTTATACAGTAGTTTTATAGTGTAAAAGACTAAGTCACTATTGCCTGGCACTGGTTAGGCGAGTAACTACTGACATCATTAGTTAAGGTACTCAGATGGCTCCATCAACGTAGTATTTGAGTGTCTCACAATCTCTAATGTATTTATCCTCATGGCACCCATGTGAGGTAAGGAAGTATCATTTTACCCATGGGGAATTGAGGCAGACAGATTTAATGCCTTATCTAAGGTCACAGAGGAAGTCTTGGTCAGAAGAGCAGGGAACTGAACTCCAATCTCCCAAGTCCCAGGCTTTACCACATTTACTGAATCATCCTTCCTTTCCAGTGTTGATTAAGTTATGTAATCACAGCTGACTGGCAACAATTACATAATTTCTAGCCAGTTGACTAGAACAGAATTTACATTTTTCTTTCACTTTTCATATTCCATGTCCCAGTGCTAGCCACTGTGTATTGTAAAATGGAAGCTGCTACGCATTCAACATTAGAATCAGCTTCATTAACACAGGACATAAACGATAAGGTAGAGGAGATGTGTTGCTTTTGAGAATTAAAACGGAAATGCATTGGATAAAGTGAAAGTGCCACCTGGAATACCAAAGTGAGATCTCAGCACAATAAATTGTAATTGAAAGAGCAAAACTTCTGCACTTTTTGTTCAGCATACGTCACACACTATTCACTTAAGCCCAACATAATGAGTAAAGATAGGTGACCATGGTATAAGCAGCAACAGATTATGCCACAAGCTTAGTTTTCTTCTTCACCACTGTCTATTGCTTAGTAAGATAAAAATATCAAGCAATTTACTTTTTATGTGAACAGAGTACAAGGTTATATTTTTACCTTTTGAAAGAAGGTAGAAAAATCTTTAGTAACATTTCCTTTGGCTGCTTTATTTTTTAAGGCCATCTCCTCAATAGTGTCTTGAAGAAATTTTGCCACTTCAAGTTTCACTCTCAATTCTTTCTTCAATCTCTCCTCCTATAAAAAACAAGAGCATGTTTGCTTTAAGATGTCCTTTCCAGAATTATACCCACCAAGATTCCCTTCCTCCGCACTTTTAAACCTTTCTCTGGATGAGGCTCCATAGGTTTTTTCCAATACCAGAGTATTGGATGTCATTACACCACAGCATTTGATCAGTTGCCATTTATTGTCCATCTATAACCTGTTTAGGAAGGACTGACTAGACAAAAGAGGTGGGGGGGGGGGGAGAAGAGAAGAGTGGAACTGTCAAAAATGGCGTTACCTGTTTCTGAGTCACTAACTAGGAAGTAAATTATCTTGAATGTTATGGATCGATGGTCTAACAGACAATCACAAGATGGAGTACTAGCTGATGTCTGCCACAGACCACCAAATTACAGTAGCGAACTAGATGACCAGCTCCTTAAGCATTTATGTTATCCAGGGGATCTTCAATCTGAGTAACAAACTGGATGTCTCACGCTGCCAATACTAAAATGTTCTTGAAATTTCTAAAAGTTATAGATGACTCAAAGAGGGTTGCATCCAACACCGGGGAATTTGAATTTTATATTAGACCTCATCTTGAGGGATAAAGAGGAATTGATCACAGAACTAAAAGTTGGTGGTTGCTTAGGCAAAAGTGCTCCTGACTTGATTACATTTGTTATGTGCAAACAGAATAAAGAACCAACCAGTAAAATGTATACTTGGCACTTTCAAAGCAACAATTTCACAAAGCTGAAAATTATGAGTCAGATCAACTGGGAGAAAATTTTAACAAAAAAATGTGAATGATAATTGGAATTTAAGAACTTTTTACTAGAAGCCCCAAAGGCTGCAATCTCCCAACTGAGAAAGAAGGCTACAATGATTAAAAAACCCAGCATAGCTAAGTGGGAAAGTACAATATACAGATATAAAAATAAAACAAATGGAATAAAGGAAAAGTTCATATCAATCAATATAAATGAGAAACTAAAAAATTTAGGAAATAGATAAGGAAAGCAAAAGACCACAAATAAATCTATGACTAACAGAGTTAAGGACAACTGGGGGGGGGGGGGGGGGGGGGGAAAGGGGTCGGTGGGGGTGGGATAAGACCTGGGGGTCTTGTTTATGTTTAAGTGTATCAGAGAAAAAATGAGCCCTAACAACAGCATTGGTTCATTACTAAATGAAAGTGGTAGATTTTCCAATAATGATGCAGAAAAGGCAGAAGTGATTAATAAATATTTCTGTTCTGTAGTTGGGAAAAAGCCAGATAATAGAGGTGGGAGGGATAGCTCAGTGGTTTGAGCATTGGCCTGCTAAATCCAGGGTTTGAGTTCAATCCTGGAGAGGGGCACTTAGGGATCAGGGGCAAAAATCAGTACTTGGTCCTGCTAGTGAAGGCAGGGGGCTGGACTCGATGACCTTTCAAGATCCCTTCCAGTTCCATGAGATAGGTATATTTCCATGTGTTTGTTTTTGTTTTTTAAATCATCATTGTAAGAATAAATACTTTCCATTCCAACAGTAACTAAGGTGGGGGATGTTAAACAGAAGCTACTAAGAAGTGTTTTTAAATAAACAGGTCCATAAAACTTGCATCCAAGTATTTTAAAAGAGCTAGCCAAGGAGCACTCTGGACCATTAAAGTTGATGTTTAACAAATCTTGGAAAACTGGGGAAGTTCCAGAGAACTAAAAAGTGAATGTTCTGCTAATATTTTTAAAGGGATAAAAGATTACCCCAGTAATTATAGGCCTCTCAGCAACACCAGGCAAAAATACTAGAATTCTTAATACTTTATTTTTTTTTATTAATAAGGGTCCTGTAATATAATACCAATCAACATGGGTTGATGGAAAATGTGAATGTTAAACTAACTTGGTATCTTTCTTTGAAACTACTAGTGTTGATGTAATATACTTAGACTTTTGTAAGGCATTTGACTTTGTACTACATAAAACTTTTTATTGTTCTAGCTTCTTAATCAAAATGTTAACATGGCACACATTAAATGGATTAAAACTGACTAACAGACAGGTCTCCAAATGTAACTAAACAGGGAATCACTGAGCAGGTGAGTTTCAAGTGGGATCCCAAGGGATCTTTTTGGCCTTATGATATTTAATATTTTTATCAATGATTTAGAAGAAAACAAAATTACTGATAAAGTTTGCAGATGACACAGATTGAGGGAATGGTAAATAATAAAGAGGATAAATCACTGAGACAGACGTATCTGCATCACTTTGTAGCTGAGCGCAAGTAATCAATAAGAATTTTAATATGGTTAAATGTAAGGTCTACATCTATGAACAAAGAATACAGGTTATATTTACAGGATGGAAAAGACTATGCTGGTCTCTGAAAGAGACTTGAGGGTCACAGATAAATCAGCTGAACACTAAGTTCCCACTGCAACACTGTGGCCAAAAGGGCTAATGTGAGCTTTGCTTGTAAAAACTGGTGAAAATTAAGTAGGGAAGTTATTTTACCTCTGTATTTGGCACTAATGGAACAGGAACACTGTGTCCAGTTCTGGTGTCCACAATTCAAGAAGGATGTTGGAGAGCCATCAGAATGATTACAGGACTAGAAGACATACCTTACAGCAAGAGACTTACAATGCTCAATCTATTTAGCGTATCAAAGAGATGGTTAAGAAGTGACTCCATCATAATGTATAAGTACCTACGTGGAGAACAGAAATCTGATAGAGGGCTCTTCAGTCTAGCAGAAAAAGGTAGAGCAAGATCCAACTGCTAGAAATTGAAGCTAGACATTCCAGCTAGAAATAAGCGGCTTTTTTTTTTTTTTTTTTTTAAAGTGAGGTTAATTAACCACTGGAACAACCAACCAAGGGGTGGATTCTCAATCACTGGAAATTTTTAAATCAAGATTGGATGTTTTTCTAAAAGATATACTTTAGTTCAACTACAGCTGTTAGGCCTGAAACAGGAATTAGTTCATGGAAGTCCTGTGACCTGGATTATACAGGAGGTCAGACTAGATCACAAAGATCCCCTTCCGGCCTTAAAATCGATCGATGTTATGTAATGTTAGTGCTATGTAAGTTGTGTACATAATTCAGTCTGAATTTAATAAACCGAGGGTTTTATTCAGTGGAACAAGCCAACCTACTCTCCTCTGCATATGATACTTAGGTAAGAGCCACAACTCCTTAGTATTGCAACTCTTTTTTTTTTTAAATGGAAAAAGGAAAGATCCACATCTTTCCTTCAGCATCCTGGAGGTATGCAGAAGAGGAGGTGGCCTTTAACTATGAAATTCAATACAGCTGAAGGCTGCATTTTCTTACAAGTTCAATTTTAATTTTGATTTCCTGGCTTTTTAATGGATAGTTATTAAAAACACAACAGAAGAATTTTCACCCTTATATTACTGGTATTTACTCTCAAGCTTACCTACATCTTTAAATGAGGTTTGTCTGGGAATACAATTTTATCAACTTCTGACATAACAAAAAGTTTTGTAAATTGCTAAAACCGAAACCAATGTCTAAGGCACTGAGCACACTTTCACTAGAACTATGCTAGAACTTTTAAAATAGTATTCTGGCTAGGAGGATGCTAACAATATCCCAACTAGGTTAAATAGGAATAAACTATTAAAACTGTTTTGTTAAACAGTTAGCAATTTGTAACCCAGGAAAACGTTAGCACCCTGCTATCAAGAAACAAAACATGGCTTTCGCTTATGAAGTTTCAACAAGGAGCAAGTTAAAATTTCAAGTATAGTTTAGTTCTTGTTAAATATTTGACCGATTCCAAATCTATGCTGTGGTTACCTTCTTGGATTTTGTCTCAAATGTTGAAGGAAGCATGCCAGGGAACAGCTTAAGGGCTACTGGAAGCAGAAACTCCATGAATGGAACAACAACGAAGACTAGAAAAGGAACCAGGCGAAAGAGATCAGCACATATCCGAAGGAACTAGAAGAGAAATGAGAGGCATTAATAGACAAGAACAAAATTTTACACGGCAACATTAAAAACAAAAGAATGCTTAATATACACATCTATATTACAATTTAAACCAGCAAATACATGTGTTCTATGCAAATATTTCAAATTCTCAGGAACTACAGATTATGATGAGTTGAATTGCTCCAAAGCATGGCCTGTGCAGGGCTCTAGCGATCTCCCCATAGAAATTAGGGTGACGCTGTAACAGACAGAATGGGGGCAAGGCAAATACTCTGACCCCAACAGCAGAAGGTGTGAGGGGCCCAGGAGGTGAGCAGATGTGAGATAGAGGAGGTGGTGACGGAACTCTGACCACAGCACACACTCACCCAAACAGAGCGGCTGGCACCCAACCCTCTGGCTCCAGCTCCGCTCTCTGATCACACAGTAGTGGGCTGCAATATATGGCAATACGCCGCCTGGCATTCTGGGAATTGTAGTCCCCAGATTGCTCAGACGAAGGAGGTAAACTACAACTCCCAGAAAGGAACACGACAGTTTGCTACTGCATAGTGAATGAACTGCCTTTCTGAAAGAAGTGGTGTTGTACTTTAACTAGTGAGCGGCAACAGCGAGCACTGAGGAGCGTAGTGGTTGCTGCTATCTGTCCTGACTGGGTCTGTGTGTGTTAGAGCTGCGGTGGCTGCGCAGGTGTGTTTGAGTTCCCCACTTGGAGGGCAGCACTGCACACGAGGGCCCAGGATTGTAGCTCCTTGCCCGGAGCGAGGATGGAGATATGGCAGGGCAGGAGCTCTCTGGAGCGCGGGGAGGTGTTGTGTGTGATACACGGTGACCTGTGGAGCTGGTTGTAGAGCCCTGCAAATCCGCCAATATCCACTTTATATCCACGGATGCAGATATTTGCAGACCATTTTTGCGGATCACGGAACAGATACAGACACAAATTTTTTTATCTGCGCAGGGTTCTAACTATGCGAAATAACTGGTACCATGAGAGCAACCAACTTGACCTAGCTGCCAGTCCAACATTACCCTTTCTGGTATCAGGCAACAAGCCTTATGGTGCAAGACACGCCACAGCTACTCCAGTTTAAAGCTGTGTCTATTCCACCAGTCTACTGTCTTAGTTCAAGGCACTCTGTTTGAACAATTCCTTTAAAACAACCTCAGTGTCACCTCCAGATAGCATACTAGGTCCAAGAACAAACTTCAAACAGCCAATGCCTATCTTGTGACAGATCCAACAGTACAGCACCTGTGGGCAAAGCTCAAATGCTCCAGACACAGGTTCATCAGAGATGTTGCAAATAAGTGGGTCTTCATGACTCTCCTTGCTCAATGGACATGCTCAATACCCTTCTATCAGCTGCTGAACGGTTAAGACATTTAGACTAACGTGCTTGACTTAAATATCTAAATAAATGCAATCACAATAAAAGGTTTCTTTTTTCTGTAAGCTACTGCACCCTTGAGTTCACTGCCAGTGTTCCTACAATACTGAAAACTGGTGAAAGTATTTCCAAAGCATATCATAAGCCTCACTGTGTCTCAATAGGATTGTTAAATATCTCACAAAACCTATAAAGCACCTGAATACAGGAGCTGGTGATTGCTGGTCCTCAAAGCAGCTTAAACTTCCCTTTTTATTCGTTTCTATTTCTGCTCCCACTCCTCCGCTTACATGTGTGATTTACTGGAGACTGAGCAACCAAGAACAAATGAAGTCATTTTTCCTCACCTCATAACTGTGATATATATTTAATTTCATTATAATGTGCACAACTGGTCTAAACGAATCACAGTTTTTCCTGGAGTGGAAGGAAATGAAGTGTAATCCTCCAAATCAGGCAGATGCCTTCATGCCCGAATCTTGAACTACCTGAAAAGAGTATGTCCCCCAACTTATTACTTACAGAGCATTACGTAGTATACATACACTAAAGTCCTTTGTGCACTAACTGCATACTTGTTAATTTAAATTACATTAGGGAGT
The DNA here is from genome assembly GCF_011386835.1 of Chrysemys picta bellii. NCBI lineage: Eukaryota > Metazoa > Chordata > Testudines > Emydidae > Chrysemys > Chrysemys picta. The sequence continues at coordinate 125,377,915 of NC_088795.1, read as the reverse complement.
GAAAGCTTTTGCTTTGGCCCTTATGTTGATAGGCTTGTACCTGTATTATCATGTAAGACAAGGGTAGTCAGTAGGCAGACCGCGGGCCAAATCCAGACCACCAGGATCCGCAAAATCTTTGTATTTACTTATTGTTTCTGCAGTGTGAAAAATGTTTCTCTGGACTTTGGAACTTAACTATACCTTGAACAAGAAATATATATCTTGATCAAAAATAACTGACTTACCCCCTGATGTAAGCAATCCAGGTACTTGGCAATGTAGGTCAGTTTCTAAATCTACAATTAAAGGTTGAAGGCCAGGTCTACACTACCTACTTCACAGATAACTACAGCTATGCTGGTCAGCAGTGTGACAAGGTATGATCTCTGACCAAAATAGCTGTGCCAGCAAAGCGGAGACCCTGGGAAAACCTATACCAGTTGTTTCACTGGGGAAGAGGAGCAGGGTGTCTTGGAACGAGCTATAGAGCTAAAGTGCAGGTTCGCTGATATAATCTGCGTCCACACTAGGAGTGCTTTTCTGGTATAGTAGACCATTATAGCTATACTTGCAAAAGTTCTCCTAGACCTGACTGAAATTTCAACTGTAAGATCCTTTTGGAAGCAGCACATGCTCAGTAACACTTAAAAGTTAAGCCATTTTTATTCAGGAGCCAGAAAATTTTGAACATCCAAATTTGAAAGTTTTGATCCACTGTTTGCAGGCTCAAAAGGGACTTATTCATTCCAAAAACAGAAGGCTAATAAATACCGCAGAGCTTTAGAAGTTCTGAGTAAGAAAAGGAAAATACTAGAAAGAATTGAAAATTCAGACACAGTACATATGGAATTATTTCCTTCGTTCTCGTAAAAAGAATGCAAAACTCAAAATATATGCTTATAATGCATTAAAAGTTCTATGTACATATACATCTACGTTTGTTTAAGGTGAAATCCAAATCTCCTATCTTAAGTCCAAGTATAATGATGAAGAATTACAACCTTTCGAAGTATGTGGCATCAGAACACAAGAACCCCATACAGCCACTCTGTAGCCCCTCCTGTAACCTACACACTGCTACAGCCGCCACTATTTACTCTCCCTCCAACCCAACAAGGTTTGTGGCCAGCCAATTCATGCCACTAATTAAAACATGTTGTCTGGAGACTCAATGGCTCTGCCCCCAATCTACACTCCCTGCAAAGAGCAGCACCAGAGAGCTTGGTTTCATGACACCCAGCACCAGATCACAGTGCAGTTCTCTGCTTCTCCCATGCAGCAGAACTTGTGCCAGTTATACTCTGGTTTGGCCCAACTGATCTCCTCACATGATTAAGTTCACTAGCCTCTATAAAAGCAGGATTTTGACAGTGATTTTTGGTTTTACACAAGCAATAGTTTGATTTCCCTAGCTGTGTTACTATTGCTCTTAATGTGGTCAGGTTACTTGGATATCTGTTCATAATTGCTTCCATAGAGGAAGGAAAGGGGAGGCAGAAATATAACTCATTTGTCAGTTGGTGTGAAGATAAGATTTCACCAGAGACTGTCAAGAGATTTAAGGTTTCATAAAATGTTCATTTAAAAAAAAAAATCCAACAGTGAGTTTTGTATGATCTTAATCTAGTGTGATTCTAGATAAATGTTTTAAGGAAATAAGAAATAAAGGTGTTGAATAAGTTTTAAAGAAAGGATGTGAAAAGAGTTGATTGTCCCTTGGTTCTAATCTTATAACTGGTCGTCCAGAAGTTAAGTATTTTGCTGAAATGCGGTAATCTAACCATCTAATGTACCTCAAAGCATATTTCTAGTTGACATTCCTTCACTGTCTCTAGATCCATATAATGAAAAAACAAAGTTGTATTTTAAAACTGCAATAAGTGCCTTTTTGTAAATCGGGCCTTTTCTACACTGTTTTTTACACCAGTGTTGCTATCCAACTACTACTCCTGGGGGAATTCTGCATCACTGCGCATGTGCAGAATTCATGGCCCCCACAGATTTCTTTGCTTCCCTGCAGAAAAATGACTTCTGACGGGGAAGTCACAAGACCAGTCATGTGACCCTTCCCTGGTCAGTTTGGGCACCCAGAGCAGCTGGTAGAAACGTAAATCACCACGGGGGGCAAGAGGGGGGCTAGGCAGTCATGCGTGAGAGACAGACTGTCCCTCTCGCTTGTTATTGCGGCACGCTCAGTGTGGAGGGGAAGGGCTTTGGGGTTTTTCTGAAGAGGCAGGTGTGGGACAGGCTCTGTTCCCTCAGGCAGAGCAGAATGTAGCAACCTGCCTGCTTGGTGAATTGTTCCCATTGTTCTTCGTGAATTCCCCAAGGAGTATAAAACAGGTGTAAAAATTTTAAGGCTCCTTTACATTGACAGAGTGGTGTAAAGGAGTCTTATTGTAAAGGACAGTATAACCTTATAAATGCTTATGGTGCATTAGTGATTAGAACTGGTCTACATTTTTGGAATGAAAAAATTTCCTATCCAAATGTGCTCCATGAACTGTTTGCTACTGACCTTTTAGGAGATGGCCAGTAGCCAGTACAAATTATGAGTCTGAGTCCCCAGCCCTCACTTGCTCTTCAATTGCCTATGATGCAACACTGACCACATATCTGTTGATTAATAACTAGAAGTAAAGGGTCAATACTAGCTACATTACTATTGGAGGGGAATTGGTGATTTCCTCCAATGCTCCCCACTACCATTCTGCATCCATTGTATTGTAGTTTTAATTATTTTGTTATTTTATTTAAATCAGCTTGGATTATATTGCATTATTTTGACAGAAAATATGCAGAATTTTAAAATATTGTGCACAGAATTTTTTATTTATGGGGGAAAAGAGTTCCCCCAGGAGTAAACTACAAACACACTGCGCCAGTGTGAAAAAGTAACTTACAGCAGTACAAAAAAAAACCGTGTGAAACAAGGCCTTTCATGTTAGAGAAGCACACTTTAGATCAGGGGTAGGCAACCTTTGGCATGCATGCCAAAGGCACCATGTGAGCCGATTTTCAGTGGCACTCACACTGCCCGGGTCCTGGCCACCGGTCAGGGTGGCTCTGCATTTTAATTTAATTTTAAATTAAGTTTCTTAAACATTTTAAAAAACCTATTTACTTTACATTCAGTAATAGTTTAGTTTTATATTATAGAGTTATAGAAAGAGACCTTCTAAAAACGTTAAAATGTATTACTGGCACATGAAACCTTAAATTACAGTGAATAAATGAAGACTCGGCACACCACTTCTGAAAGGTTGCCGACCCGCTTTAGATGAAAGCTTAGACAAAGAAAAAACCTGGCATTACACCAGATCACCAACCCATGGCAAGCAGCACAGTTCAATCACTGCTAGACAACAGCACTTAGGAACAACATATCCTCAGTCAGATCCTGTACAAGCTACCTAAAGACAAGACCGGTCTTTCAACAGCAGTGCTTCCAACTTTCTGTCCTGGTTTGCACATTTTAACATGTTAGAAGCAGTGTGGTCCTGTGAATAGGATACAGAATTTAAGACAGCTGGGTTCTAGTTCTGTCATGTTAACTGAAGTTACAACTTTTGTCATTCAGTTTCCCTCTATCTGTGAAACAGAGGTAATGACAATACCCAACTTTGTTTTTATCTGTATATCTAAAGCTATTCACAATGTGTGTGCACTAACATTATTCATCTATGCAAACTATCACAATATAGAATTTATTTTTGTTAATCTAGCAAAGATGGATTATACCATGGATTTAAAACATTTTAGTATACTCATCAAGAGCCTGATTTAGAGAGCTCTGCATGGATACAAAATGTGTATCCGCATCTGATACATGATCCACAAACATGGTCTGCAGATATTAAGTGAATATCTGAAGATTTGCAGGGCTCTACTGATTTTTTTTTTAAACTAGCTACAAAAAAGCATGCAATTACGGCAACTACATGTGAAAATGAGGATATTTTCATATTTTGCACAAGATTACCAAACGTGCAATATGATCATGGTAGCGTGTGCAGTTTAGACAATGAAGACTCTGAATATAGCCAGCTGTGTTTTATTCTTGCTTTAAGAATAAACTCATTTTTTCCCCCAAGACTCCTTATTACTATTTTCTCAAGCCCCCCTTCTTCCTCCCCCCACCCCCAATCACCCAAAAACCCCTCAACTACTTGCTGTCAACTAAACTGCTATAAGAAGAAGCGTTCCACTCACTGAATCTGTCAGTGCAGGCTCATAAATGGAAAATTAGTACAAGTTAATCAGTAACTTTAGGCAGATTACTCTTGGCGTGCTAAAGAGTATGCCTGCATTACTCAACTGGGGTCTTTTAATTATGCCAGTTTTCAAACAGATAATTTTGTTTTTACAGCTTCTCAACCTTTGCATGTAAAAGTAATTAAAGCCCTACTTTCTTCCCCAACAATCTTAATATATTGAATTTTTTAAAAGATTTTTAATTCTTACTGAATAAACTGGTTTCCTTTTTCCAAGAATTGAAAGCTGCTATCAAGGCAGTTTTATTTCATTTGATCTATTTTTTTTTTTTTTAAAAGACTAAAATATACTGCTATCCTGATAGCAGAGCATTCCAAGTTCTCCTTCAGGAGTACTACACTCCTCCTCTGTTCATTATTTTTATACAATGTTAGCCATATGCCACCAATGTGAGAACCAATATAAAGTTAGGAAGACCTATTCCTAGACCCGTTTCACTTTTTGGAGTAAGTGCTAGAGTGTCATAGTTTTTAATAAATTTAATACGTCTATTTTGCAATCTTAGTTAAAACATCAATGTATCACATAAATCAAGATCGGTACCAACATTTTAATCTGCTTTTTCTTTGTATAGCAATAAATACAAAACTTGTGTGAACAACTTTTCTAGAGGTGCTTTACCTCTGCTACTCTTGGTGAGATAAGAAAATGAGAGCCTGTGGGAAGTAATGGCATGTACACACTTGCAAGGGGAAAGGGAAAGAGGAAAAAGACAACCAGAGAGAGGAGATTGCAATTAGCAACAGAGAGTCCTGTGGCACCTTTAAGGCTAACAGATGTATTGGAGCATAAGCTTTCGTGGGTGAATACCCACTTCATCAGATGCCAAAGCTTATGCTCCAATATATCTGTTAGTCTTAAAGGTGCCACAGGACTCTGTTGCTTTTTACAGATCCAGACTAACACGGCTACCCCTGAGATTACAATTGTTTGCCACCTCCTAAAAAGAAAAAAGATAGGACACCCCAGTCTACCTCTGTGGCAGCCAAGTGATATCAAATAAATTTCTTTTTAAAAAATTTAGTTCAACGAGGAGGGGGGGAGGGGGAGGACAAAACAAGGAAGATGGTACGTAATGACTAATTACATGCTATCTACATATAAAATATTATAACCCACCAACCAGAACGTGTGATTATTTTTGCTTGACACCTGCTTGGACCATTACTAGGCAACCAAGTGTTATAATCAATGTCTTGGGGTCAGCCCCGAGGTCTGAAAAGACGGATTCTATAACCTAGACAGTCAATGTACAATATGTATGTCCATAATTTCATGTTATTATGGTACCAAATTCAGCAATTTGTATATTTTTAATACTTTCGTTCTCCAATGTTGTTCTTTGTGGCATCTCCTCCTCACATCTAACTCCAGCTACCAAGATAATTCTCTATTTTTACCTCCATGCAAGCCCTCCTCCTATATTCTCCTATTTGTTTTTGGGGAATATGTCTCTCTAAAGATTCAGAAGCACCAACAAACTGAAATCCAATTTATTGATATGAAAGTAAAAGCAGTGTTCAAATTAAAATGATTTTCAAAGCGCTCTTTCAATTAAAACGTATGATTTATTTTCTTTGAAGATTTAGCATCACAAGTGATTAATTCTTGCCTCTGTAGACTATCCATCCCATCATTTAAACATTTATTAAATACTAATAGAAAATTACAGTTAAAGTTTAAAATAAAGTTCTACTTCAAAGCAAGTTGTGTAATTCATTACTGGATGAAACTTACAACCTTGCAGAAGGCCCCTTAAAGGTGCTGCATAATTGGAGCATAGACCCGCCCCCATTTGTGCAGGCACTATGCACAAAAGTGAATTTCACTCTAGTAGGCATTTAAGGGCCTAACCCTGAGTAGCACTGAGCACCTTCAGAGTTGTGCCCATAATTCTCCAAGAAAAATTTGTATGCAATTCACCAGTGTGGTAAAACATGCAAACTAGGTAACAGTTTAAATTACAAAACTTCAGAGCAGGGCCAGCTCTAGGTTTTTTGCTGCCCTCACCCCAGCCCTGGGCTCTCCCTCTCCCCTGCCTCCCCCACCAACTGCACCCTCCTGCCACCCCAGCCCTGGGTCACTGGTAACTCGCTCCCAGGGCAGGTTTTTCAGCAGAATTTTGGATGTGCACAGAACACAGACAGGATTGGTTCCCATATGGTTACAGAACTGCAGTAAAGTGGAACAATTTTCAGCTTGTGTGACTGGAGGATATCTGGATGCATATTACAAGACTGTCCTACATAAATGAGGAAAAGTTGAGGTGCCTTTATTATTCTTTTGTTCCATTTTTTGTTTCTATGGGGAATGCACTATCACGGTCTTCCTTTTAAACAAAAGAAACTAAAACAAAAAACAAAACAAATAAAAAAAGCAATGGCTGTTGAAAATAGCCGTCCTAGTCCTAATAACCACTGGGAAGCATTTCTCGCTCAATTTATTCTACAGCAAGTTACAGTGGATCAATTTATTTGATTTGGGAGAAATGAAGTAACAGCTGCCCAAATTGAGCTTGAGCACTCCTGAATTTTGAGTGTGTTCAAATCTGGAAGGCAGGTGCTAGATTCCCTTTCTGAATATTAGCTATATCTGGAAAGGAAAAGTCAATTTCTGCTTCCATGGCTCAGAAGTGGAAATCCTCCTAAGTGCCTGGCACTGTATCTAAAGCTGCCCAGGTCCAGAGCCTCCCCTCCCTTACTTTTCATTTTAAATTCTAGTGGAATCTACATACCTCCCTTGCTAGGCTTCAGATAGAGAGGTGCACCGTCCATTTAGCCCCCCCAATTCCTTCTTTGGGGGAGAGCCCAGAGCTGGGGCAGCAGGGGGTGTGGGTGGGGGCCAAAGCTGGGGCAGCAGGGGGTGTGGGCGGGGGAGAGAGTCCAGGGCTGGGGCAATACAGGGGTGTGGGGCAGCAAAAAACCTAGAGCTGGCTCTGATCCTACCATTCACAGCAAGCTGTAGATTTCAGTTCCATACTCCTTCCCCCACCCTTTCCTGTTGCTAGTGGCCAAGGGAATTCTTGGAAATGTAGTTCTTTCCCTGCTCCAGGTCTGGCTCTTTAGGCAGGTAGCTAACCAAGGAACTACAGCTCCCAGGGCCCCCTGTTGGTTCTCAGCTCCCATGCCGGATTCTTGCGCACCTTGCAAATCTGCCGCCCCAAGCAAGCGCTTGCTTTGCTGGTGCCTAGAGCCAGCCCTGCTTCAGAGGCATCATCTCCTCAACCTAGTCCATTTCAATTAAGAGGTAAAGTAGTAGATACTAGAGGTACCCGGAGCTATAGCCTACCAATTTTTGTGATTTACACTTTCCTATTTTAAGAAATTAAAAAATGCTTTTCCCTCTTGTAGTAGTAGGAAAGACTCTCATACAAAATAGAGAAAACTGACTAACTAGACTACACAATAGAGATAATGACAGAACATTGACAATGTGGCCTAGTGGACAGGGCAGTAGACTGGGACTCAGGAGACTTGGGTTCCATCTCTGGTTCTGACCCAGCTTTCCGGGTGACCTTGGGCAAATCACCTCCCTTTCTGAGTTTCCCCATCTGTAAAGTGGGGATAATTATACTGAGTTCCTTTGTAAAGTGCTTTCAGATCTATGGATGAAAAGCACTGTATAAGAGCTAGGTATTATTATATGGTAATTAAATTAACTGAAAGATTTTTCTTCTCTAATCTTTTCCGGTTGTAGTAATCTTACCTGTTTTTTGTGCCAACAGCAGGCAAAACTTTAAGCTGAACTCACCCGTTCAAGATTTAAGTATTTTTTTAGTATAAGTTGAAGACCTTTGGTCAATTTAATATATAAATCTTTGGTTCAGGGTTTTGTGGGAAACTTTTTAAAACTAAAGAAACACTTCACTGTCAACCAGTAATTCACAAAACCACTATTGCCCCTCACTGAACACATGATCCTTACAAATAGGATTAGTTTTCCTTTGAGCAACTTTCACAAGTTCTTGAAAACAAAAAAACATCTCACATACAGATATTCCAATTTAACACCTATAAACCTTCATGGATTTGCACATGTGAAGCCAAAAACTGAAAAGAAAGAATTCCTCTAGGATTACTAACACATATCCAGTACTGCAATACTAGACTTACCTACACATATGCCTATAGCCTAAAATATTATTTCAGATATTTCTTAAGTGAGTTGAAACACACTATGTCAAGACTAGTTAGCTGCTACATTATCTGACAAAATATTTAAAAGGACATTCATTATACCAAATACGCTCTCAGTCTACCTGCCTCCTCTGTTCAGGTACAGTATAACACTGCCCTCTTGTAGTCTCTTTATGACAATAGAGAGCCAGCTTTGATTTTTATTTATTTATTTTTAAACTTTATGCGCTTTTTTACTTTGAAGAAAAGCGAAACAAGATCTAAAGACATTCAATGCATTATCTGACGCTAAATTTTTCTACATTCTGTAGGTCTGAGAATGTACTACTGTATGTTCTGGGTCACACAATGTAACAACTACAATTTAGTTAAATCATCTCCTTTTAGGCTACATACCAAGAACCTGTCCATTTTCAGTCCTTGTACTAAAAATAGTTTTAAGAAAATAAATCGAAACTACAAGCCTGGTTTAAATTCAGAGTCGAGAACATACCTTCAAATCCAAGCACAATGGGAAACATTCTTATCAACCTCTAAATTGTGTTAAGATTTATTCTGGTTTGAATCATAACTCACACAAGTGTTTCCAAGTGTTTTCAAATTAGTCTATTCTCTTTGTGCACAAATAAAATATGCATTTATCCATTTTACACTCAGAACATCTACTATAATAGTTCAAATAGCTTGGTTTTCAAACATGGATTTCTGGTAAGCAATTGGTCCCCAGTATTGTATAATTATTTTTTGTACGTTAAAAAACCTGAAAAATTATATTTTGACAATTGACTAGTAAAAGATGTCCCATTTGTCAAAAGAAATGTTTATTGCATAAGTGCATTAAAAATATTGATATGGAAAAAAAACGATTGAATAGAACAGCTGCAGCTTCTGTACGCATGTTCATTTTTGATATACGATACAGTACTTTTCCCCCCTACATTGTGCCTTTGTATTGGAGATCTTGTCACTAAATTAGTTATAATCTCCAATAAATAGGTATTGCAAAAAAGGATATTCAATAGAAAAATAAATCACTAAATTTTGATAGTGTTCTTGATAAACTGCAGACATGCTGCTGTGGGAAAAATGTAAAATTGTAATTTAATTTTAATCTTGAAACAATGTATTAAATGTGGGTGATTGTCCAATTATTTAATGGAACAATAAGAAAGCACATATACAATTATTTTGTCTAGTTAACAGTCACAATTATGAAGTATCTATAACTTTGGGATAACTTGGTCTCCGATCCTAAGTTCTTCTGAAGACACAACTAGGACTAAATTAAATTAATGGAGATATCCCATCTCCTAGAACTGGAAGGGACCTTGAAGGGTCATCGAGTCCAGCCCCCTGCCTTCACTAGCAGGACCAAGTACTGATTTTGCCCCCAGATTCCTAAGTGGCCCCCTCAAGGATTGAACTCACAACCCAGGGTTTAGCAGGCCAATGCTCAAACCACTCCCTCCCCCCTCCTCAAGCAAACTAAGAGCTTGTCTACACTACAGCTGCTAGTCGATTTAAGCTACGCAATTTTGAGTTACATTAGTAGTGTAACAACTAGACGTAGCTTAGTTCTACTTACCATAGGGTCCACACTACGCTATGTCGACAGGAGACACTCTCCCACCGACACTGCTTCCGCCTCTCGTTGAGGTGCAGTACAGAAATCGATGGGAGAGCGTTCTCCCATCAATTGAGCATGTCTTCACTAGACCCGCTAAAATCAATGCCACTGCATTGATTGCAGCAGCGCCGATTTAGCTCCGTAGTGAAGACCAGTCCTAAGTTTGGGAGACTCACTAAAATAAAGTAATATACACATAAATATAGATACTGTTTGTGTGATATGAATAAACCTCAGTCTTTTTTTCCCCCAATTGGCTTCATCAGATACTGGGTAAAGTTCCCTTAACTAGGGATGCTAGAGGTAACCTTATTGATTATAAATACAAAGAAAAAAAGGACAAGGAACCCACTCAATTTAACCCAGGCAAGGAGTCTAATCACTCAATAGTAAATAGAACAGACTACATGTACTCATTACCTGTCTCCGTTCCCGGCGAGACAAAACGTTGCCATGAAGTACTCGCCAAAGCATTCTTGCAGCAATTTTTGTGTCAATCCATAACAATCGAAAGCCATGATAATAGTGCTTCACCTCATCCACAATCTTCTGTCCAAGAGATGTTTTAACCTCTACTGTTGGACTATATACAGGGCCTCCTTCTTCCATCTTCTTGGTTTTATCCTTTAAAGACTTCAGTGACTTTTCCACCATGGAGTCATCATTACAGGGATGTGAAGAATGCCACCATCGTACTGGAAGGTACTGGGGCCCCAAAATGCCCAAACTTGCAAGCGGAGTCCATGAGCCAGGAGAGCTCACAACTTTAAAGTACATTTGTTCAGGTCCTTTAGTCCAACAACTGTACTGATCTTTCTTGGAGTACATGTAAACAGGGTGGACACTAGTGCAATATTTGAAGTGTACATTCCTTTAAGAAAGAAAAAGAAAAAGACATTTAAGAGATCCAACAATATGTGCTAAAGGAGAAAGTTCTGCTATATGTTTAAAATCACAATTATGAAGATCAAAAGGTGTATGTCACTATCCCTTGAAAATAATGATTATATATATACACACACACACACACACACACGTACGTATGTCATAACTTACTTACAGGGTCTTTTCCTGTAAACGACTTTCAAGGGAGGAAAAAAATTTCAAAATTTCAAAAGTGAGAAACACAGTGATCAGAAGTGCATTCAATTTAGAAAGCTAAGTGCAGAAGTAAAACTAGAAATCAGTGAGAAGTAACTTATCTAAAGCATTTCATATCTCCTATAGTATGTGGATGGCACACAGAGACAAAGTACAAGCTGCTAGGGTTAAGGGGGAGAAAGGAAATTAGTATCAGATAAACCTACTTAAAAAGTTTGCCCCTTTATCATCTCTTTACCTCTAACCTTCTTTCTCCAGCAGATATTTGGTCTGCTGAAATCTTATCAATCTTATCAATGGTCTGTATTGGACAATAGACTCCTATTTCATTAACCACTTTTGATCCCTTTCTGAAAGAGGAATTAAATGCATTCTGAAAATGAACATAAAGGCATTGTTCCAAAAGTGCTCATTACATGTACAAAATTAGAACCACTCCCTAAATGCAATCTGGTTTGTACTTTAGCACTTTTCTTACCATCTGGAACACTGAAGTAGTAAATGTAACATTTAACTTAAGTGCAGTTAATTCTGTATTAACTGAAAGTCAAGTATGAAGTCACCCCTGCTAAATTATAGGACTAAAATAGCTTTGATTTTTCCCAGCTTAAGTTTTCAGGGCTGGCAGTTAGAAGGGAACTTTTCTTTCCACTTATACAGCAAGCAAGCAAATTTGATATTAATCAATGAGACATGAACTGGGATCCCTGCAACATTTTTTGTTGTTGTTTTTTTTTTTTTAAGTGTAGAACTGTACTTTAACTTGGTACGTTGTTAACTATATTTGATGATAGAATACCCGAAAGGCAGTTGATAACCATCGTAGCTCAGGATAGCAGGTCATGACAAATCTATGCTGTGATCGTGCCCAGGGTATGGTACTCCCAAAGACAACTTCAAGCCTACCCCTGCCCATTATTAACATATGAAAATGTTTTCAAAATTGCTTAATATAACCACTGTCCCATAATAAAATATTAATTAAATCATAGTGTAGAAGTGTCATTTGCAGTTTTCTACAGTTAAGGCTGAGTTAAGTTTTGCACTTAAAGCAGGGATTCAGCCACTTCATTACTCTTGAAGAATAAGCATATCCTCACAAAGATAACACCACTTACTCCGAATACAGAATGAGTTTTCTGAAAATTTACAATTAAATCTATTAATTCATCAGTTAAAATTAGTTTTTAAAATGGGCCCTTTAAGACTTGTCAAACCATACTTTTGTCCTTAATGATCTCAGTAACAAAATAAAAAACCCTTCAAATTTCCCATATAATTAAAACTAACTGAAATCTAATGCACATGCTACATTTGAAGATTTGTTTGTAAGTGGGAGGTGGGAAGAAGAGGTTAATGGTAACCTTTTGGTGCTATTCTTTGTAACTGAATGTTTTCTCTTCAGCACAGCTTTTCTACAGAGAAGATAAGAGATATGTACTTAATCACAAGATGTCAAAGGCTATTTAAGATACAAAAAATAAAATTATGGAAAGTTAAAAATTACACAGGATTAATTTATTTAACAAAAATAACTACCTAGCATCACTTGCAAGGTAGCATTTTTATGGAATTAGTTAAACGGGAACCCCAGGACCCTGTACAGAAGAGGTAAATTTTGATCTAATGAGGATTAGAAATTAAATAGTGACAAAGTGAGATGTTCTGCACTCCTGGGAGAATTCTGTGCCACTGCCCAATGCAGAATTTGCGCAGAATTAATGTTCTGTGCAAAATTTCATTTTTCCCTGCAGAATTGGTGCTGCGGAGATGCTGGCCACCACTAGGGGCCGCTGGATCCAGCAGAGCCTGACTCTCCAGCTCGCAGATACAGGACACTGCCGGCAGTAGGAAAGAGAGCTGGAGGGATCCAAGCAGCTGCGGTTCCCAGCACATCCTGAAGGAAGGAAGTGGCGTGCAAGAAACTCCATACAAACCTGGGACCCAGCATCACAGGACGTTTGTCTCTCTAGATCCCTGGGCTCTGGGGGGTAGGGAGTTTGGGTATCTGGTCTGGGGGATACCCCCCAGCTGGGCTACCAGGTAGGGGATGCAGGTGCCTGGGCTCTAGGGGGGCACCCCATGGCTAAGCTCTTGGGGGGATGCAGTTGCCTGGGTTGGGGGGCACCCCACAGCTGGGCTCTGGAAGGGGGTGCAGGTGTCTGGGCTGGGGGGGTCCCACGATTGGGCTCGGGGGGGGGTGCACGTGTCTAGGCTGGGGGGGCATCCTACAGCTTGGCCCTGGGGAATAGGGGTACAGGTGTCTGGGCTGGGGGGGGGGGGGAGGAGGAGGGTCTCCCGCAGCTGGGCTCTGGTGGGGTGGGGGTAAGGGTGTCTGAGACTGGAGGGGCAGAGAGTCTTCCCCCAAAGTGTGCCCAGCTGGCATGTGTGACACACCCAGTCTGAGGCGCCCAACGAAAGCATAACAGAGAAACAGGAAATGGGTTGTCAGAAGGGTTTCTTTAACTCTCTACTCCTACGGGAACTGTGTGTGAGTGTCTGTATTGTCAGCAAGTATGTCTGTAACAGGTATTTTGAAATACATTAACTGAAATTAAGTTACCAAAATAATTTAAAATTCTGCATACGAGTTTCAAATATTATGCGCAAAAATTTTAATTTTTTGGTGCAGAATTCCCCCAGGAGTACTTCTAACACAGATTATACATTCGTTGATACAGGAAGAGAGTAAAACTAAGTGGCCTATTTTCAATGTGGAAGCTGGCTTATAGTGAGTTGTCCAAAGGATCTGTATTATGTCTGATGTTAATGAATTTATTTATGGTCTAGTATAGGAAGAGAAAAGCCAAGCAAGTAAAATATGCTGATGACTAAATTTAATCAAGTTGAGAAAGAACCTAATAAAACTGGGCAACATGATGGTAGATTACATTTAATGTAGAAAAGTGCAAGATAACACACATTTAAAGGAACATTTGAACTATTAATTCACATTTGACAGATTCTAAAATAAGCAATCAGACATCAGTGTTATTAAGGACAGCCCAATGGAAATATCTGATCAGTGCCCAGGAGTAGTCACAAAAAAAAAAAAAAAAAAAAAAAAAAAAAAAAAGAGCAAATTTAAACACCATTATCTAATTAGATTGTAACCCTCACCTTAAATACTATATTCAATTTTGGGTACCACATCTCAAAAAAGTATAGCAGAAATAAAAGTGGTCCAGAAAAGGACAAAGAAAAGAGAGGCATGGAAAAGACTCCGATACAATAGGAAATTAAGTGTTAGGACTACATTTGTAGAACACTTGGAAGTTAGGAGGTGCATGCATTTCCCTCAAGACCTACATCCAAAAAGCCAAACATATAATACCCGACTCTCCTCTCTTTGGTCTGGTCTACACTACGACTTTAATTTGGATTTATCAGCTTTAATTCGAATTTACCCTGTAACCGTCCTCACAACGACGCTATTTATTTCGATGTAAAGGGCCCTTTAAATCGATTTCTGTACTCCACCCCGACGAGCAGAGTAGCGCCAAAATCGATTTTAACATTTCGAATTAGGGATAGTGTGGCCGCAATTCGATGGTATTGACCTCCGGGAGCTATCCCACAGTGCATCATTGTGACCGCTCTGGACAGCAATCTAAACTCGGATGCACTGGCCAGGTAGACAGGAAAAGCCCCGCGAACATTTGAATTTCATTTCCTGTTTGCCCAGCGTGGAGAGCACAGGTAACCACAGATAGCTCATCAGCACAGGTAACCATGCAGGCTGATAATCGAAAAAGAGCACCAGCATGGACCGTGAGGGAGGTACTGGATCTGATCACTGTATGGGGAGAGGATTCAGTGCTTGCAGAACTTCGTTCTAAAAGACGAAATGCAAAAACTTTTGAAAAAATCTCCAAGGGCATGATGGAGAGAGGCCACAATAGGGACTCTGAGCAGTGCCGCGTGAAAGTCAAGGAGCTCAGACAAGCGTATCAAAAAACAAAGGAGGCAAACGGTCGCTCCGGGTCAGAGCCGCGGACATGCCGCTTCTACGCCGAGCTGCATGCAATTCTAGGGGGGGCTGCCACCACTACCCCACTTGCGATCGTGGATTCTGGGTCGGGGATAGTCTCATCAGCGACGCCTGAGGATTCTGCCGATGGGGGAGAGGAGGAGGATGAGGATGAGCTTGCAGAGAGCACACAGCACTCCGTTCTCCCCAACAGCCAGGATCTTTTTCTCACCCTGACTGAAGTACCCTCCCAAGCCAGTACCCAAGACTCTGACCCCATGGAAGGGACCTCAGGTGAGTTTATCTTTTAAAATATAAAACTTGTTTTAAAAGCAAACGGTTTTTAATGATTACTTTGCCCTGAGGACTTGGGATGCATTCGCGGTCAGTTCAGCTACTGGAAAAGTCTGTTAACGTGTCTGGGGATGGAGCGGAAATCCTCCAGGGACATCTCCATGAAGCTCTCCTGGAGGTACTCCGAAAGCCTTGCCAGAAGGTTTCTGGGCAGTGCATCCTTATTCCCTCCTCCATGGTAGGACACTTGACCATGCCATGCTTGCAGCAAGTAATCTGGTATCATTGCCTGACAAAGCCTGGCAGCATATGGTCCCGGTGTTTGCTGGCATTCAAGCAACATCCGTTCTTTATCTTGTTGTGTAATCCTCAGGAGAGTGATATCACTCCTGGTAACCTGGTTGAAATACGGGAACTTAATTAAGGGGACAGAGGTGGCCGTTCCTACTGGGCTGTTTGCCTGTGGCGGAAAATAAATCCTTCCCTGCAGTTAGCCAAGCGCAGATGGGAAATTGGCCCTGAGTTTTTCGCGTTTGGCTAGCAGGGATCTTCCCTGTTACCAGCCACGCAGTGGGGGGAGGGGTACCGTGATCATCCCAGAGAATTCATGGCGGGAGGGGGGCGGCGGCGGGGGGGGGAGGGTTAGTTTGGTGCCTGCAGGGATCTTCCCTGATACCAGCCACGCGGTGGGGGGGGAGGGGTACAGCGATCATCCCAGAGAATTCATGGCGAGAGGGGGGGTGGTTAGTTTGTTTTCTGCTGCTGCTGCTGAATATTAACAGAAAAACCGCAGCACTCTACAGGCTATGCTTGGTATGTGGGAAAGGAGGGCGCAGAAGCTGTAAAACAATGGCTCACCATGGCCGCATGCAAGCCGAATTCTGTTGCCCAGACCTGTGATCTCTAGCAGCAAAGCCACAGGCACTCAGCATTAAGAGGCAAAATGCGACCTTGCACAGAAATCACATGTGCTATGTAATGTGAATAGTGTTGGTCACCGTGAAAGAGTATAAGCATTGTTCTGCAAAATGTAGCTTTTTAAACAATTCTCTCTTTTTTCCCCTCCCTACAGCAGCTGCAAATTCCTCAAGCATCCCTCCTCCATCCCGAAGGGTTATCACAGATAAGGCGTCGTAAGAAGAGAACGCGAGACGAGATGTTTTCTGAAATTAAGGAATCCAGCCGCAGTGACAGAGCTCATCTGAATGAGTGGAAGGAAACAGTTTCAAAGTATAGGAAAGAAGCCAGTGAACGTGAGGACAGGAGGGACCAACGTGAGGACAGGAGGGACGCTCGAGATGAGAGGTGGCGGCAGGAAGACCAGAGGAGGCAGGATGCAACGCTGGGGCTGCTGCGTGAGCAAACAGACATGCTCCGGCGTCTGGTGGAGCTTCAGGAACGGCTGCTGGAAAACAGACTGCCGCTTCAGCCCCTGTTCCACCCTCCCCATGTTCCGTATCCTCCTCACCCAGACGTGTAAGAACACGGGGGGGGGAGGCTCTGTACACCTTCCCATTCCACCCCAGTAGACAGCCCAAGCAAAAGGCTGTCATTTTTTTAACCTTTTCTTTGTGGCTTTTTCCTTCCCAGCAATCCTCCTCCCAAATACCACCCGGGTTCCCTCCCTCTTTTTCTAATCTATTAATAAAGAATAAATGATTTTTAAATGATAGTGACTTTATTTGGTTTGAAAGAAAGCTGGGGGAAGGGGGAGGGTGGGTTCCTTACAGAAAATGAGTCAATAAAGGGGGCGGGTTTTCATGAAGGAGAAACAAACAGATATTTCACACTGTAGCCTGGCCAGTCATGAAACTGCTTTTTAAAGCTTCTCTGATGCACAGCGCTTCCTGGTGTGCTCTTCTAATCGCCCTGGTGTCTGGCTGCACGTAATCAGCAGCCAGGCGATTTGCCTCAGCCTCCCACCCCGCCATAAAGGTCTCCCCCTTACTTTCACAGAGATTGTGGAGCACACAGCAAGCAGAAATAACAATGGGGAGATTTCTTTGGCTGAGGTCAGAGCGAGTCAATAATGATCGCCAGCGACCTTTTAAACGGCCAAATGCACATTCTACCACCATTCTGCACTTGCTTAGCCTGTAGTTAAACAGCTCCTGACTCCTGTCCAGGCTGCCTGTGTACGGCTTCATGAGCCATGGCATTAAGGGGTAGGCGGGGTCCCCAAGAATAACTATTGGCATTTCAACATCCCCAACAGTTATTTTCTGGTCCGGAAAGTAAGTCCCTTGCTGCAGCCCTTTAAACAGAGTAGTGTTCCTGAAAACGCGAGCGTTATGAACCCTTCCCGCCCAGCCCGCGTTGATGTTAGTGAAACGTCCCTTGTGATCCACAAGTGCTTGCAGCACCATTGAAAAGTACCCCTTGCGGTTTATGTACTCGGTGGCTTGGTGCTCCGGTGCCAAGATAGGGATATGGGTTCCGTCTATCGCCCCACCACAGTTAGGGAATCCCATTGCAGCAAAACCATCCACTATAGCCTGCACATTTCCCAGAGTCACTAACTTTCGTAGCAGCACCTGAGTGATTGCTTTGGCTACTTGCATCACAGCAGCCCCCACAGTAGATTTGCCCACTCCAAATTGATTCCCGACTGACCGGTAGCTGTCTGGCGTTGCAAGCTTCCACAGGGCTATCGCCACGCGCTTCTCAACTGTGAGGGCTGCTCTCATCTTGGTATTCTGGCGTTTCAGGGCAGGGGACAGCAAGTCACAAAGTTCCATGAAAGTGCCCTTACTTGCGAAAGTTCTGCAGCCACTGGGAATCGTCCCACACCTGCAACACTATGCGGTCCCACCAGTCTGTGCTTGTTTCCCTTGCCCAGAATCGGCGTTCCATGGATAGAATCTGCCCCATTAACAACATGATCTCCAAAGCACCGGGGCCCGTGGTTTCACAGAATTCTGTATCCATATCCGTGTCCATGTCCTCATCATGCTTGTCGCTGCGCTGCCGCCGCCGCTGCCTCCTCGCCTCGTTTTTCTGGTCCTGGCTGAGCATAAACTCCACGAGAACGCGCGAGGTGTTTACAATGTTCATGACTGCTGTCTTGAGCTCAGCGGGCTCCATGCTTGCCGTGGTATGGAGTCTGCAGTGTTCACCCACCCAGGAAAAAAAGCGCGAAAATGGTTGTCTGCCATCCGTTGCTTTCATGCAGGGAGGGAGGAGGGAGGGAGGAGGTGAGGCTGTACCCAGAACCACCTGCGACGATGTTTTTTGTCCCATCAGGCACTGGGATCTTAACCCACAATCCCAATGGGCGCGGGAGACTGCGGGAACTATGGGATAGCTATGGGATAGCTACCCACAGTGCAACGGTGCAGAAATCGACGCTAGCCCCGGTACTTGGACGCACACCACCGAATTAATGTGCTTAGTGTGGCCGCAGACATTTCGACTTTATACAACCTGTTTTTCAAATCCGAATTATATAAATTCGGATTAATCCCGTAGTGTAGACATACCCTTTGTGGAAACTCTATTTATTGGGAGAAGAAAAGATCAGAGTGGCACTGCAGAGACAATACACTCAAAAAAACCCAAGATCTACTGTTTGTAAATAACTCCTTTTTCTCTTTCAGGACATGGTTGCACAACCCCACTGCTAGCAAGTTTCTTATAATGACCTCCCACTGACCAGCAGGAACTATGAACCCCACAGATTCAGTGATGGTACAAGTTAATCCAGAACTCTAGCTTCCATAATATATAGGATGCATCCATATAGTGCCAGAGATAGGGCCCAACTACACTGCAGAAAATTTCACCTGACCGTATTCAACTGATCATGGGGATGGTCAGAGTTCACACCAGTGACTCTTAAGACCCCCCAACATACTCTCCACCAAACCCTTCAAAGGGTGAGATTTGTGGAAATTTTGATCGACCAATCAAACCAGCACCCTAATGTTAGTGTCCTATCTAGGTTTGTTGATATAATCCTTGTCGGAGTACCACTTTCTTACTGTGTGATCAACCACTGGCACCATCAAAAAAACTCATTGTGAATTGGTGGAATGCAGTTCAATACTTCCTTAAGGGTCACCATTTACAAGATAACACCTTTCAGTCTGGTATTTAGCATCTGATTTCAGCAGGAAGACTTTGTGCCAACACTACTCATGATTAAGGTTAAGATTTAGTCAAGAGTATTTTTAGTAAGTGATGAACAGGTCACAGACACTAAACAAAAATTCACAGCCAGTGACCTGTCCATGACGTTTACTAAAAATACCCCTGACTAAACCTTAGCTGATCCTATGGTGCTGCTCTGGGGGGCTGCTGGGGCTGCCAGCTGGCCCTGCTCCGGTGGCAGTGGCCGACTGCCTCTGGGGCCGCTGGTTCTTCAATGGTTCCCAAGGCTAGCTGCCCGGGAATTAGCCTGTACATACACCAATCTGTCACACCCTGATCCTTCAGTTCCTCTCTATCCATCTGCCCAAGCTGTCATAAAGCCAGGGTCTTCCTGTCTCTATCGTTTATGTAACTAATTGTAACCAGTTCATAAGTAATTTTATTAAGTGTATTATATTCAAGTGGAAGAGAGAGAGAGAAAATATAAAAATGTGTGACCTTCCACTTATAGCCACATTACTGAAGAATCTGACCTACATTTTGAGCATGTAACTACAGCTTCCTAAAGTTGTCAAGGACAGACCCAGGGCAGCTTATTTTAATGCTTGATACCTTTCAGAACATGAGACATATCCACTGTGACTGTGTTCCAATTAAGGGGGTCTACCCCAAGACAATGGCTTTACTACAGATAGGAGTGGGCTGGAGTGAACCCAGTTTGGATCCAGAGGGCTGGAATTTCCAAGCCAACCACCTGACTGGAGTTCTGCAGCTGATCGGTTGGTTACTTGACAGAAGGGGCAGAAATCTTATTTAAGGGCAAGAACTGCTCTAGCCTCCTTCACTCTCACTGGCTGACCATTGCCAGACAACAAAAGGACTACAGGAGAGGGCCCACCCATCCAACATTTTCAGAGGCTTAGGACTCTTAGGCTTACGAAGGGGTGAGCACAGACTTAGGGGACACAGGCTTCGTTGTTTTTCCTAATGATATGTAACTCCTTTATGCATTAAGAGTAAGTTAGTTATTTTGGCTAAGAAACTCCTGTGCAAAGCCTGTGTTCCTTGCATTACATATCACGTGGTCCCTGAGGGGTTAAACTATAAATCAGTGAGGTGGAACTCTGGGGAGCCTCTCTAAGTGACTGGGGAGATTTGGGAGGACTCCGCATTGGTTTTTGGGCCTAAGGCAGATGGCTCATGGAGTCCCACATCCTACAGAAGGGTCTTCACCAAGGAGTGTACCTTAGAAGCCCCAAGTTATGAACAGGGACTGAATTCTGCCCAGACCCAGCAGGCTTGGGAAGTGCCCAGGACCCAAAGGTTGAGTGCAATAAAGACCATCCACTTGAAGGATTCAGCCAGGACCATAACACAGGGTACATATAGCCTTGGCCTATTGAATGTGGGGCTAAAGTGAACTGTGCTTGCCCCCTAACTATCAATAGCGGGCTACCAAATTCACAGTCCAGTTTGGTCAATTTCATGGTCACAGAATTTTAAAAATCATAAATGTCATGATTTCAGCTATTTAAAGCTGAAATTTCAGTGTTGTAGGTGTAGGGGTTCTGACCCAAAAAGGAGTTGTGGGGATGGGAGTCACAAGGTTATTGTAGCGGGGTTGCAGTACTGCTACCCTTACTTCTGTGCTGCTGCTGGTGGCAGTGCTGCCTTCAGAGCTGGGCAGCTGGAGAGTGGCAGCTGCTGGCCAGGAGCCCAGCTCTGAAGGCAAAACCGTAACCAGAAGCAGCGTAGAAGTAAGGATGGCATGGTATGGTATTGCCACCCTTACTTCTGTGCTGCTGCTTGCAGAGCTTGGCCATCAACCAGCACCTGCCACTGTC
Organism: Chrysemys picta bellii; assembly: GCF_011386835.1. Taxonomy (NCBI): domain Eukaryota; kingdom Metazoa; phylum Chordata; order Testudines; family Emydidae; genus Chrysemys; species Chrysemys picta. The sequence continues at coordinate 125,356,597 of NC_088795.1, read as the reverse complement.
CGGCCACCCAGCTCTGAAGGCAGCGCAGAAGGAAGGGTGGCAATATCGCAACTCCCCTAAAATAACCTTGTGACCCCCCTGCAACTCCCTTTTGGGTAAGGACCACCAATTTGAGAAATACTGGTCTCCCCATTAAATCTGTATAGTATAGGGTAAAAGCACAAAAAGACCAGATTTCATGGCCCGTGATGTGTTTTTCAGGGCTATAAATTTGGTAGGGCCCTATCAACTACTGCTCAAAACCGATTGAGACCAATATTTCCATATATGTATGCGATAGCGGAGTTTGGACCAGCAGTGTTATGAACGTTTCAGAGTAGCAGCCGTGTTAGTCTGTATCCGCAAAAAGAACAGGAGTACTTGTGGCACCTTAGAGACTAACAAATTTATTAGAGCATAAGCTTTCGTGGACTACAGCCCACTTCTTCGGATGCATAGTACTTGTGGCACCTTAGAGACTAACAAATTTATTAGAGCATAAGCTTTCGTGGACTACAGCCCACTTCTTCGGATGCATAAATTTGTTAGTCTCTAAGGTGCCACAAGTACTCCTGTTCTTTTAGTGTTATGAAGGAGAGTTTCCACTTCCAGTGGTGTCATTTGCATTGATCATCAGAACTGAATTCACTTTTTACTGCTTTCACAAAAACAGTGTTTGTTTACTGCATTGGCATAAGACAAGGAGGATAGATTGGGCGAAAAGAGAAAAAAAACCAAACATGTCACATATTCCTACTCCCAAAAGGGACATAATAGGCATATGACTAAGGTACTATTCTTGGGCGTCACTTTGTGGCTCTATAATACGGGTTGTGGCTAGTAATTGTGTGTCTTGTCCAGATGACTGATAACTATGTTCCGTTATGATGTACTAAAGCTTTTAGGATAGCTTGGCAGAGTTTTAAAAGACTAGAAAAATAACTGTGTCATGTTTACGTTTACTTACGTATGGTTAATCAACCTCAGAGACACACAACTGAGACAAGTACGGTCTCCCAAGTTACCTGGGGAAAAAAAAAATACAAATAATTTGCAAACAGATTGAAATGTATGAAGACAATTCACCCATAACATTAATAATAAACTAAAATTATTTTAGAAGGCCAATTGTTACTTTAGAAATTAACCTTGTCAGGTACAGCACTTCAGGCCAAAAATATAGGTTGTTTAAAGATTTTACAAAACTGTTAATTTTTCTTCATTTGAACTTCAAGAAGTTTGTCTAGATCTGAAGAATCCCTTCTGATGTGCAACTTTAGCCCTGTAGCAATGTGGAACACATGAGCTCTAGGCCAATAGAAAGGAAAAAAGAAGGTTCGTGCTCTTTGATGCCAGGGCGTTAAAAATCAGCCATATAAGTATAATCGGGATATTTGCAAAGAGAACATCTGCAGCTTAAAGTACTTGGCACTGCCTCTTTAGGAAACCTTAACCAGGATTACCTGTTTAGGAAGCAAGAAAAGCATCCATTTGGATAAGAGCTGTAGACAAACAAATTTCCCCTACTGTAAAACCAGTAACAAGAATGATAGGATTATTTTTAAAATTTACACACCCTAAAAAAGGCTTCAGATACAAAAAAAACTTACATACTATGTCAGGGGTCGGCAACCTTTCAGAAGTGGTGTGCCAAGTCTTCATTTATTCACTCTGATTTAAGGTTTTGTGTGCCAGTAATACATTTTAATATTTTTAGAAGGTCTCTTTCTATAAGTCTATAATATATAACTAAGCTATTGTTGTATGTAAAGTAAATAAGGTTTTTAAAATGTTTAGGAAGCTTCATTTAAAATTAAATTAAAATGCAGAGTCCCCTGGACTGGTGGCCAGGACCCAGGCAGCGTGAGTTCCACTGAAAATCAGCTCGCGTGCCGCCTTTGGCATGCGTGCCATAGGTTGCTTACCCCTGTACTATGACTGTTTTTAAAATTCAAGTGAAAAATGTAACTCCAAAAGTGTAAGCCTGTGGTGCTTAAAGACTTGATCTTTACTGGAAGAATACTTAAGATTCTAAGAAGTACTTAAACTACTTACTTGCTGAACGAACAAGATGAACTAAGATTAAATTAGATCGAAGATAAAACAAAACTGTTATAAATGGATTTCTGTCATGAAACAATGGGTTAATAACTGAGGTTTGTTCCAGCTGAAAGAGCACATGAAACAATAATAAGAAATCAGCAGGGAGGAAGAATTTAGTCAGAAAACTGTGACTGATAATTGAGAATCATTTAACAGCTTACTAGATACCCAAGAAGCCATAACCCCACAATCAAGGAAGAAGGGTGTGCTGGTTTAAAGGGGAAATGAAGGCATCTGTAAAAAATTACTATAGAACCAAATAAAAGAAAGGGAGGCTAAAATAGGGAAAGTAGTAGTTAAAAATTACTTAGACAAGTTAGATGTCTTCAAGTCACCAGGATCTGATGAAATACATCCTAGAATACTCAAGAAGCTGACTGAGAAGATAGCTGAGCCATTAACGAAGTCATGGAAGACAGGAGAGATTCCAGAGGACTGCAAAAGGGCAAATATAGTGCCAATATATGAATAGGGAAATAAGGGCAAACCGGGGAATTACAAAGCAGTCAGCTTAACATCAGTACCCGGAGACATAATGGAACAAATAATTAAGCAGTCAATTTGCAAACACCTAGAAGATAAGGTGATAAGTAACTGCATGGATTTGTCAAGATCAAATCATGTCAAGCCAACCTAATAGCTTTCTTTGACAGGGTAACAAGCCTTGTGGATGGGATGGGGAGGAAGAGGTAGATGTGTTATAACTTGACTTTAATAAGGCTTAGGCAATGTCTATACTTGCCATTTAAAGCGGGAAAAGTCCTTTTTTTGTGCAAAAACCATCTATACTTGCCAATTACTTTTTGTGGGGCATCCTGGGTCCCTGCACAGCCTCCTCTCCCCAAACACTGATAAACTCCTCTACCTTCCCACTTCCCTGGTTCTTGTCACGCAGACAATTTACCAAGGCTCATAGTAGATTCTCCATCACTAACAATTTTAAATCAAGACTGGATGCTTCTCTAAAAGATCTGCTCTAAGATTTATTTTGACTGCGTTATATACAAGGTCAGACTAGATGATCACAATGGCCCCTTCTTGACCTTAATCTATGAGCGTACATGGCACCTACAGAATACCTGAAGAGTTTTTGCTTTAATAACACATTTTGGCATAATTAATTTTTACATCAAAACTCATCTAACATGAAATATTCTAATCAGTTACAATTGTGAGAAAATATCGCTATGCCATAAAAGCTAGCAGTATGCCCATTTACTCTTCTGTAACTTAACTTAGTTTATAGATTAAACATATTCCCTATATTCTGAAGATTTAGAATGCTGTAGACAGAAGGACTGGATGGCACAAAGAATGGTAATAAAATTCAACCTTTTGTCCATGTCAACAAGTTAAAATTCAGCCCAAATCTATCTTAATTTTTATATCGCATCCTTTACTTCAATATCTGAGCAAAGACCAGTAACTATAAGAGATCAATATATCAGATGGCTGTTATTGGCCACTATGCCACATTATAGAAAGCGTCTATCACAAGAGACAGCTTTACTGGCAACTTCAGCAATGGTCATGAATTGAATTGGCAAAGCCATTTTACCTTCATTCAAAGTGACTGATTCCTCCAGCTCAAGGTTGAAGGTAATTGGTAAAGCATTGCAAGAAAGCTTGCACTGCTATTGTATGTCCTGTGGCTAGAGTACTGAAGCTCCCACAGCTATCAAGCTAGCCCCTTTCACAAATACTAAAACCAAATTTTTTTTTTAAACAGTTAAAAGCAACTAACTTCCAAGGGTGGGCAAACTACAGGCCGCGTCTGACCCATCAAGTCTTTTAGTCTGGCCCTCGAGCTCCCACTGGGAAGCGGGGTCAGGGGCTTGCCCTGCTCCGGCACTCCAGCCGGGAAGGGGGGTCAGGGGCTTGCTATACTGCTCCTGGACTCAGCGGCATGTCCTGTCTCAGCTCCTACATTTAGGGGCAGCCAGGGGGCTCCGCTCTTCACGCCACCCCTGCCCCAAGTGTCATGGCCAAGGGGAGCTGCAGGAGTGGCGCCTGCGGCTTGGGCAGTGCGCAGAACTGCATGGCCAGTGCCACGCCTCCGCATAGGAGCCATAGGGTGGCATGCCATTACTTCTGGGAGCTGCGGGGCTGGTGCCTGGGGATGGGGCAGCACACGGAGTCATCTGGCCGTGCCTCTGCGTAGGAGGAACATGCTGCTGCTTCCAGCAGCTGCTTGAGGTAAGCGCCGCCTGGAGCCTGCACCCCTGAGCCCCCCCCCCCAGCTCCCTGCCTCAGCCCAGAGCCCCCTCCCACTCTCTGAACCCCTCAGTCGCAGCCTGGACACCCTCCTGCACCCCAAAGTGCTCAGCTCCACCCCAGAGCTAGATCCCTCACCACCACCCCTGCACCCCAGCCTGGAGCCCCCCTCCCACACCCTGAACTTCTCATTTCTGGCCCCACCCACACCCAACCCCCAATTTTGTGAGCATTTATGACCCACCATACAATTTTTATACCCAGATGTAGCCCTCAGGCCAAAAAGTTTGCCCACCCATGAACTAACTTGCCACAAGTTATTGACTATTTAAAAAACAAAAATTGGATTCCTCATTTGGGAATCCGTTACCAAATTCTTAGAACAAAATAAACACCTCAGATTTAATTGTACTCAATTTTAAGATTGATTTGCCACTTGCAAGAAGTCAATTAGGTTTTTATTTACTTTCGGGATGTGTAGCTTAGACAAAGAACCCACATATTTGAAGAAAGAACACCTTGAAAACCAAAGCCAATGATACCTTAACTCAAAGACCAAATAAAGCGGATGACAAGGTAGAGCAGGAACTAAGTAGTTTATACAAAGGAAAAACTTCTGGGAGGTTCCAGCCACAGGAGCTAGCGATAAAGCAAAGCACCGATGACTTGTCAGCCCAGGAGCACCGCCAACAAATCGCTTCTACATCATAGCCCAAGGCTTCAGCTAAGAGAAAGAAAGGAGCTACGGGCCCAGGGGACGCGTGGAAGGAGGACGCCTCTGCGGGGCAGGATGAGATCACCAGGCGCCGGCACCCAACACGCCTCACCCACGTGAGTTCAAGGTTGCTCTGATGACACCCGGTGATCTTTGGAAGCCGGGAAGGGAGGCAGCCTCGCACCGCGCCCGCCGGGCCCCAACCTCGCCCGCCTCCCAATCACTGTCCCCTGAACGGTCAGGCCCGTAGCCGGCTCCCCCAGCCGCAGGGCCCCGCCAGGCCCAGCGCCCCGCTCTCTCCGTCCGTCTGCGCTGGAGGTGCGGGCGCACTGTAGGGAGGCCGCCAGGGCCTAGGCCGGGGACTCGGGTCCCACATCGCCGGAGCCCAGCGCTGCTGCGCCTGCCCAGCCCCGGCCCGAGCCTTACCCCACTTGGGCTCCCGGCGCAGCGGCCTGGGGAGGCAGCAGACCCGCTGGCTGCAGCTCCTCAGCAACATGGACGCCATCTTCTCTCTCTCGCCGGCGGCTGAGGTGACGCTAAGGGTAACGGCAGGTTCCCGGCCTGGTCATGTCCCTGAATCCTGCTGCGCCTCAACACGGAAACAGAACCGCCGCCTGCCTTATTGGAACAACCGGGAGGTGGGCGGGCGCCGGCGATATTTGCATAGGCCCGCCCCCTGCTGCTCCCATTGGACTAGGGAATCCCAGTGTCGCATTGCAAGCCGGGAACTCAAGGGCAGCTGGGAAATGAATGAAGAGCGCTGCAGGCTGGGAGCTGTAGTTTTAGTTGCGCGTCTGTGTTGGGGTGGGGAAAAGAAGCAAGGAGGCAGGTTGGGAGGAGAGTCAGGCAGGTGATAGCATAACCGTAACCTGAGAGTCAGTGGATACGGATTCCTGCCATGGGAATGGGATGCTACCCTTTTGTAATCTAATCTATTTCCAGTAACCCCATATGATTAGTGTTGTTGTGTGGTGTTAGAAAGAAATGTATTCTTTGGCAAAAAGGGGGCAAATAAAGCCACTTTAGAGCCCTCAATCTGGAAAGAAACCTGGCAGAGAATTCGAGGTGGCAGTTGTAATATTTCCAAATTTTTCCTGCTATTGAGGAAAAATTGGAGAGTATAAAATCTGCACTGTTGCATGTGGCAGGTCAATGCAGTAGTGCTAAGTAACCATAGAACCTTATGGATATGTGAATTTTGACCCTGTAACCACACTCCCATTCTGTTACTATTATTGTCATCCCTTCCCCCCACACCCTCGTTTAACTGATCCTGGGTGGTTGTTGTGGGGGTTTTGTTTGTTTGCTGTGGCCCCTCTCTTTGGTGGAGGGGATTGTCATTTTTCTGTGTGCTGAGTCGAGCCCCTTTTAGGGGCTTGTGACAGGTTTGGTCACAGAGATCTCCCTTGGACTGTCACCTGATGTGCTGAAATTGCTTCTGAGCCCATTTTCCCTGCCAGCTTGGGACTCCAGAACCCTGCCTTGTTGAGCCAGACACGCTAGCCTGCTGCAACACAGACCCAGGTCTGAACCATGCCCCAAAGCTGCAGACTTTAACTAAAAACAGCTTTGCAAATTACCTGTCTCCAGCACGCAGACACACAGCTCCCAATAGGATCCAAACCCCAAATAAATCTGTTTTACTCTCTATAAAGCTTATACAGGGTAAAATCATAAATTGTTCGCTCTCTATTCAGTGGTTCTCAAACTAGGACCACCGCTTGTTCAGGGAAAGCCCCTGGTGGGCCGGGCCAGTTTGTTTACCTGCCGCGTCCGCAGGTTTGGCCAATTGCGGCTTCCACTGGCTGCGGTTCGCCGCTCCAGGCCAATGGGGGCTGCAGGAAGCGGCGCGGGCCGAGGGATGTGCTGGCTGATACTAACTTTTTTGCTGATACAGACTAACACGGCTACCATGCTGAAACCTTTCACAGACTAGTCTCCTTCCTAGGCTGGGCCCAATCCTTTCCCCTGGTACAGTCTTTGTTAGAGCCAGCAGATATCTCAGGTGGTAAGCAGGGGTTTTCTCATGACTGGCAGCCTCTTTTGTCCTGCTCCACCCCTTTAATAGTTTCGGCACAAGGTGGGAATCTTTTGTCTGTGGTTCTCCCTACCCCTGCCTCATCAATGGAAAACTACAAGGATTAAGATGGATTCCAGTATCATGTGACATGGTCACATGTCACTGTAAGACCCATAGTCTCCATTCTTCCTGGGTTGGCCTATAGGTACACAGGAAGATTTGCAAGTAAATAAACTATTTGCAACCAATTGTCCTGGTCACTGGGAGCCATCAAGATGCTAAACCACCATTAATGGTCCACATTTTGCATAATTACAATAGGACCTCAGAGTTATACTTCATATTTCTAGTTTCAGATACAAGAATGATACATGCATAAAAATAGGAGGAATATATTCAGTAGTTTATAACCTTTGTTATGATACCTTACAAGGGACCTTTTTCATATTCCAGTTACCTCATATTCACACTCATAAGCATATTTCCATAAAACATATGGAGTGCAACGTCACAGGGCTCTAATCACCCTTATGAGGATCAGATAGTTTAGACACAATTGAGAAGGAGATGATTTTTACTTTTGTATATGAAAACCTGTTTTTAAAAAAAGCAGCAGAAGCTTTTTCAGGGATGCAGCAGCTCTATAAATAGACACTGGGCCTGATCCTTCTATGACTGAAGTCAGTGTCAAAACTCCCACAGAGTTCAGTCAGAGCAGGATAGGGTGACCAGATGTCCCGATTTTATAGGGACAGTCCCGATTTTTGGGTCTTTTTCTTATATAGGCTCCTATTACCCCCCACCCCAGTCCCGATTTTTCACACTTGCTATCTGGTCACCCTAGAGCAGGATGGATTCTAGTCAGTATAGTACCTTAAATTGAGTTTTAAGTGTAAACTAGGCCATAGATATTGAGTTCAATCAGAGTGTTAATAAAATACTGCTGAAGAACAAACACTGTACATTCAACATAAGAAATATCCTCTAATGGAAATCATATTCGATGGCATGCACACAATGATATACTACAGATCTGTGTGACTGCTGGTTACAGGTACCTTTTAGAGAAAAAGATGTTCAATATTGATGGTAGTCCTATGTACTATCAGCATTAGGTGGCTGCTTCCGGTAACTGCAACTGAGAGTTTTATCATTTTTCCCTAAGCAAGTTAGTTACCTGCTATTATACTGCATACAATAGAGGGCATATTTCTCATAGTACTATACAGACAAATATTTAGAGAAAATGTACACAAATCATGTTATCAACAGTGTACTCTGTAGTAGTATCGTTAAAGTTTAACACCTGCTAGCATATAATTATTAAAATATCAGTTTGCTCCTGGCCTGCATTCCAATTATCTTTTACCACACAGTGAATAACTCTACAAAGACAGTATTAGCTGCCACACTTCATTTTGTATACCATGCAGACAGAAACAGGGAATAGCAGAAATCAAACTGTAAAATGTACAATTGAATCTGAGACTAGTTAATTATGAAACACTATTTATTTTAGGTCTGAGTGACACTGAATACCTTATTTATTCTATATAGCATGGAAAAACAAAACTGTTGTATTTTGTCAACAAGATGTCTGACATCCCCTTCCAGCAAGATGGCTGCCTCAGAACCAGACTCAGAAATGATAATAAGATACTGTTTTTAAAAGCCTTGTATTTCACAGGTTATCCACAATGACAAATGCTTTTTCATCTATGAACATACTTACTGCTGAGAGGTGCTGTTTTTCCTTAAGTTTAATGGGAGACAGCATCTGCATTTTGACCCAAAATTTGATTGACAATATTAGCACAGTTCCTGAATATATACAGGAGGGGAAAATACTAATCTTTTTGAAGTCACCTTTAACATTAGAGACTTTGCAAGTGTAGCAAATGAATGGTTAATATTTTAAAATTATTTCATATGTGTCTCTCTAAAATGAATCCTCACACATTTTTCCTGCAGCTTTATTTTTCCACTCCAAAGAATATATAAGGAAGCAATATTTGGATTCAGCTAGTTCTAAAATAAATTATTTTCAAATTTAACTGTTCCTAAGGTAACATACATCTCTACCCCGATATAACACGATCCTATATAACACGAATTCAGATATAATGCGGTAAAGCAGTGCTCCGGGGGGGGGGGGGGCTGCACACTCTGGCAGATCAAAGCAAGTTCGATATAATGCAGTTTTACCTATAACGCGATAAGATTTTTTGGCTCCCGAGTACAGTGTTATATCGGGGTAGAGATGTACTGTTTTCCCCGGTTGAATTTGTATGATTAATTATTATTTGTTTTTAGAGCTGGTTGAAAAATTCCAAATTCCAAAATTTGTTGTGAGAAAATAATCTATTTTTTTTTACCAGCTCTGTTTATTAGTGTGATGGATGTTTTACAGACATGTGAAAATATGGTCCCTGCCCTGCTGCAAACTAAATAGACAAAGAGAGAGGAGTAGAGAAAGGAGCACATAAGCAAAGGGATCAGACTGAGGGGGAGGTACACTTCTTGATAGCAGGTTTCAGAGTGGTAGCCATGTTAGTCTGTATCAGCAAAAAGAACGAGGAGTACTTGTGGCACCTTAGACGCTAATACATTTATTTGGGCATACGCTTTCATGGGCTAAAACCCACTTCATTAGATGCCTGGAGTGGAAAATACAGTAGGAAGATTTTATATATATATATATATATAAACACACACACACACACACACACACACACAGAGAACATGAAAAGATGGGGGTTGCCTTACCAACTCTAATGAGACAAATCAATTAAAGTGGGCTATCATCAGCAGGAGGAAAAATCACTTTTGTAGTAGTAATCAGGATGACCCATTTCAAACAGTTGACAAAGTCTTGTAAAATTTAATAGCTTAGAAAAGAAACCAATAGGGTTACATAGAAACATAATGAAGTACTGTAGAAAGTACTCTAAAATCTACAGTCTGTAATACAGTTTTCCATTACATTTATTGGATAGTTTAAAACAAAACTTATAGAAAGTTTTAGTCTCTATTACATTCTATGGAACTTTCTGATTAATAGATTTTAAGGTCAGAAGCGTCCATTGTCATCATCTAGCTGCATAACAGAGGCCTATGCAGAGGGGATTAAGATTTATTGGGGCCCTTGGTACAAAGAATATTTGGACCTCTGGAACTGAAGGTGTGGGAAATCAGGGGCGTCACGGCCTCCCACTTTTTAACATGAACATAGTAGCCTCAGGCAGGTGTAGAATGGTGGTGTCAGAGTAGGGTTACCATACGTCCTCTTTTTCCCGGACATGTCCGGCTTTTCGGCAGTCAAACCCCCGTCCGGGGGGAATTGCCAAAAAGCCGAACATGTCCGGGAAAATGGCGGCTCTGCTCCTCCCCTGACTCTTCGGCTCTGTTTAAGAGCCGAGCTGCCTGAGCGCTATGGGCTTCAGGCAGCCCCCTTGCCTCCGGACCCCAGCCGCCGGCTGGGCACTTCCCTTCCCGGGCTCCAGTGGCGCAGGGTCCGGAGGCACGGGGCCTGCCCGAAGCCGGTAGCGCTCGGGCAGCCCGGCTCTTAAACAGAGCCGAAGAGTCGGGGAGGAGCAGAGCCGCCGCGGCTGGAGGCTCTGCTCCTCTTCGGCTCTGTTTAAGAGCCGGGCTGCCCGAGCGCTACCGGCTTCGGGCAGCCCCCATGCCTCTGGACCCTGCGCCGCCGGAGCCCGGGAGGGGAAGTGCCCGGCTGGGGGCGCAGTGTGCGGAGGCATAAGGGCTGCCCAAAGCCCGAGCGCTACCGGCTTCACGGTTTGCCGGGCAGCCTCCAGACCCTGCGCCCCGACTGGGCGCTTCCCCTCCCGGGCTCCAGCTGCGCTGGGGAAGCGCCGGCTGGGGGCGCAGGGTCTGGGGGCTGCCCGGCAAACCGTGAAGCCGCTAGCGCTGGGGCAGCCCTTTCCCCGTGGCTGGGAGTGGGAGGGAGGAGGGGGCGGAGTTAGGGCGGGGAAGGGGCAGAGTTGGGGCGGGGTTAGGGGGTGGGGAAATGGGTGGGGCCAGGGCCCGTGGAGGGTCCTCTTTTTTTATTTATTAGATATGGTAACCCTATGTCAGAGGCTGCACTTCACGGTGGGGGAGCTAATAAGGTGATCAGCTCCCCTGCCATGAAATACAGCTTCTGCTAACAGCACCAGCCTCTTCCAGGTGGGGGCTGAGGAGGGACTTAGCCCACCATCACCATGGTGTCATGACAGCTTTGCTCCTCCTCTTCCCCGAGGCCCAGCCCCCTGGCCAAGCTGGAGGTGGGCCATGGTAAGAGCTGCCTGGGGGTAGGTGCGGGGCCTGGGGCTCCCCACAGCAGCCTTGGGTGGCTTTTACCACAGCCTGGCTCCGGCTTCTGAGGAGGAGCAAGGGAAAGGTCCCAATTCTGGCACCGGTAGCCCTCTCACTTCTACACAGTTTCCAGTGCTCCAATGGAGGCCCCTGAGCATGGGCCCCATGTGTCCGTCCGTGTGTTAATCTGCCACTAGGCCTATGAATCTCAGCTGATAGCTTCTACATCAAACCCATTACTTCTTTTTGAATTATAGGATGTCTTTTAGAAAGATATCTGTCTTGATTTAAAGACTGCAAGCAATGGAGAATTTATCACACCCTACATAAATTGTTCTAATAGTTAAACTGTTAAAATTTATAATTACACTTTAATGATAAAACACTATCTTAAAAAAAATCATTTCTGCTCCTTCCTTCTGAACCTGCACTTTCCCTCACTAATCAGGGTTAGTGATGTTCTTCTGATTCCTGTTTTTGTTATCCTGTTTCTTTCTATATGGCTAACAACTAAAAAAAACAAATGAAATGTGACAGCTAATAATGGCTCCTTTTACAAAGTTGTTTATAACAGATTATGGGAAGTCCGGACAAAAGGAAATAAGCAATTGAAGAATAGTATGCTGTGTAGGCAGCCAGCTATTGACAACTGATACCAAACAGCGCACCGTTGATTACTTAGTCCCCAATTCTGCAAATACTTATTCATGTGAGTAGCCTTACTAACATGGAGTTGTTTCATTAACTTCAGTAGGGTTTCTCAGTGTGACTTGGGGTGACCAGATGTCCTGTTTTTAAAGGGACGGTCCTGTTTTTTGTGACTTTTTTTATATAGGCGCCTATTACCCCCCACCCCCATCCCTTTTTTCTCTGTTGCTATCTGGTATCCCTAGTGTGAGTAAAGGTATTCTCATGCATAAATGCTTGCAGAATCGAGCCAATAATTTGTGTACAGAAGTCTCTGTAAATATCTGTTTGTTTCTTACCATGAAATATAGCCTATTACTGTATATACAGGAAGTAACTCTGCTTATTGTAAAAATTAACTGAGGAGAGAGAGAGAGAGAGAGAGATTGTTTCAAAATAGCAATAATCCATTTTATACATTTGCGAAGTCCCCCTGGGGTAATATTGGCTTCCAAAGTAATAGTTTTCCCCTTATAAAAATGCCCAGTGACTGTTGGCCACATGTGAGGCATAAATTCAGATTCATTCTTCCTTTAAAGAAAAACAGCCTCCAATCTGTGGAGACCAGGAGTATGAGAGTTCACAGATAAGAAGCATTTGTCCATAAGAATAACCTATTAAATGCATGGGTTTAAAACAAACAAACAAACAAAAGAAAACTTAATAATAGGCATTTTGGAGCCTGATTTCTAAGGCGACCATCTTGCTGGAAAGGGTTATTGGTCAGCCATCTTGTTGAAAAATGTCATTTATGACCATAGCACTATGAGAGCCTGGTGGAAAAGAATTGTAAACAGTTCTTTCCAACCTGATTTAATAATGGTTTAAAAATAATAAAAATGACTACAATATTTAAACAAAACTGCTGTTCATATTTCATATTAGACCGTGTTTCCTTCTGACTTGTGTTAAAGCAAACTAGGAATTGTCCAAAAACAAAATACAAAACAAAGCAAACAAACTATGGTGCTTGAAATGACCTAATGGGAATCCAAATTGATACTTCACTGATGCATGAACAGAGCCCAGTGATGCAACAATTAAACAGTAAGTTCTCACTCTTATCTCTAGTGGGGGGTATTGCCAACTCTTGTGATTTCCCCCCCACAAGTGATGGGATTTCAGAGTGTGTGGAAGCTCATCTCACAATGACATAAGAAGCTTCATTCCCCTTTTGAAGTTCAGCTCAGCCAGAAGCCCTCAGAGTCTCTCCCCTCTGCTTGTTTTTCTCACAAGAGGAGAAAGGGCAGGAGAAAGCAAAGAGTTCAGCACAACTCTGCTCCCCTCTCCCCACCTGTGAGAAACACTTGTGGGATGACACCTCTGCTCCTCCCCCACAGCACCCAGCCTGGGAAGGGACAGTGAGGGGGTGAAGAGCCCCTGGAGCTGCTCCTCCAAGCTTGGAAAAGGGGAGAGGGGATTCAGCTGCAGCCCCCACCGCCCAGGCCTGGGATAGGAGGTGAAAAACTCCAGGAGGAGCAGAGGTCAGGTGGGGGAGGAAGGCTGAACTGGGAGTGGACTGATGGAGCTGGGTAGGGCTGAATTAAGGGAAGGGTGAGGGTTGATGGAGGGGGCTAAACTGAGCAGGGTTGGTGGGGACTAATCTAAGTGGCGTGGGGGCTGGAAGGGCTGAACTAAGGGGGGGGGGAATGGGGTCGGGGTATGAACTGAGAGGAACTGAACTTATGGTTGGGACAGTATTAATTGCTGGGCAGGGGGTGAGAGCTCCTGCAACAGGGACCATCGTCACTTTCCCCAATACATTTGGGAGAGTGGGCAACACTAATTCTTTCACACATGCACATGTGGGGGAGTTCACAAATCAAAGGACAGACCAAAAAAACCACACAATATAGTCATTGGCCCAAAAAATCATGAGTTTTTTTTGGGGGGGAGAGGGAGTGGAGTTCTGACTCATGATTTTTGATCTCTTGATGTTGGCAATACTGAGTGGACATGTGCATGGGACAGATGAAAGCACAGCACATGCTTATCCCAAGGGACAACATTAGACTATGCATTAAACAAGATCTGACTTAAATGGAAAGCTAACATTGAGTATGTACATACAGCTTCCCAGGTTTGTCGGGGGACAGGTCACCATGGAGAGGAAGCAGAGCTATGAAGGAGCTGCTCACTGCAGTATTATCCCCTGGAAAATACACATTATTTGAAGCAGATTTTCCATGGGAAAATAATGCTCTTAGATCTCTATCCACCGCTGCTATCTATTCCTGCTCCTTTCACCATCCAACCAACCCAAAAGGTGTAGTGCATAACCACGGACTGTGAAGCAAATCTGGTTAGCTCCTCAAGGAATCTATATTGGTGGAAGTGGATTTCCTAGTGGATCTCAAGGCATCTCCACAATCAGAGGGGGAAATCCCCTCCCCCATCTGTGTGGCTGTAAACTCTTCCTCTAAGGAGGTTTACTAAACTGAGCTTCCTAAGTAGTTTTTCCCCTGAGCTGTTATTTCCTTGGGATGGGAAGATTGCCATGTATGTTGATCGCTATGTATCCTGTAAATCTGTCTACAGCACTATGCTTGTCTGCATGGAATAACTTTACAAGCTACAGTGCAGTGCAGGGATGGATGTATAGTATTTAAAAGTAGCATTAAGCTTTAAGGCTGCATGATCTGTTTCCATGGCAATCTCCAGGTTGTCTCCTTGAATAAGTTTAACTATATAGGATTAACCTTATCTTTATTCACCACCATCCAGCAAATTACTTTAGAACGCAGGAAGTTGTACTAAGTTAACACTTAAAACGGGGCAAAGAAATTATTGATATTTTTAAAAGAATGAGTTCTCATTCAGATCACAAGTACAGTTTTTGGAGGAGATTCCCAGAATACAGAGGCAGCTTGCTTGTAAATATTAAAGGCCAACGTTCAAGTTGTAACTGGGTTGTAGAATTACTCTCCATATACAGCCATGTTGTGAATGGCAGCTGACTCACTTAGGCCTTGTCTGTGCCAAGCAAAATTATCTGGGTATATCAGCTAAGCGAGCGTTGACCACAGTTTAGCTGAAAGTCTAAATGAGGACAAACTGTGTCCTCCACCACTTCAGAGACTGTGAGCAAAACCTGCTGGTTTCCATGCTGATAGGCATAAACAGTAAACAATCACTCATCACATAAGCACACTGATTTATTAAAGTGCCAAACTGCAACATTTAAAAAAAAGTTTATATAGATTTGACCTGAATCTCCCCATAGAGCAGCTGAATGTTGTCAGTACTGACATCTTACAAATGAGCAGGGAAGGAGAATATAATTGGGAGGGTATAAACATGCACGCTGTTAAACTCTTTCAAACTGGGGGGAAAATATGTTCATGCTGACATTTAGCTGTGTCTGGAAAATCGGACAGATGTCACTTCTGACCAGTAGGTGGAGTCTAACGGAGCAAACAGAAGAGAGTAAAAGACATCATTGTGTGGAGCATTCTCATCCTAGCAACACCCTCTGCGTGAATGAAAGGGGAAGTGGTGAAAGAACTAGAAGCAGATACACCTCTACCCCGATATAATGCTGTCCTCGGGAGCCAAAAAATCTTACCGCGTTATAGGTGAAACCGCGTTATATCGAACTTGCTTTGATCCGCCGGAGTGCGCAGCTCCGCCCCCCTGGAGCACTTCTTTACCGTGTTATATTCGAATTCGTGTTATATCGGGTCGCGTTATATCGGGGCAGAGGTGTAGTTGAGCAAGAATGGAGCAGCAGGGAAGGAGAGAGGGTAACAGGCTAGATTGCTAGCAAGAAAGCAAGAATGTGGCAGTGATGACCAAACTGATTTAGACCAGTAGTTCTCATATGCATATGCAGCTCTCCACACAACATATATGCTACATTGCTACCTATACATCTACCCCCCCACCCCCCCCGCAAAAAAGGTTGAGTATTTATTATATGACAGCAATACAATTCAAGCAGTGAGCACACTGGTGTGTGGCAGTTCTTGCAAACACTTTTATGTACACTTCACTTTACTACTGTGAATGTCAATGGAACTATTTGTGGTAGCAAAGATAAGCATGTGTGCAAGTATTTGTGGGATCAAGGTCTTGCTGCTTGGCAAATAAATTACAAGTGCTGGGTTGGGCTGGAGATAGAGTGTAATACTTTATCTTTGTACTTGAGACATGGAGAAAGTGATAGGTTAAGGGCTTGGCTATACACCTCTACCCCGATATAACGCGACCCGATATAACATGAATTCGGATATAATGCGGTAAAACAGTGCTCCAGGGGGGTCGGGGCTGGGCGCTTCAGTGGATCAAAGCAAGTTCAATATAACACAGTTTCACCTATAACGCGGTAAGATTTTTTGGCTCCCAAGGACAGTGTTATATCGGGGCAAAGGTATACTTGCGAGTTACAGCGCAATAAAGGAGCCCCGGGCACCCTAGGTCACTCCTCGTCAACACTGGCAAGGCACATAGAGCACTCTGAATCTGCGGCTACAGCGCTGCTGGTACTCCACCTCGATGAGTGGAATAACATTTACTGCGCCCCTGCTGGAGCACCACAGCGCCAGTATGGACAAGGTGTTGCATTACTGTGCTCTGATCAGCCTCCGGAAACGTCCTATAATTCCCTTAACTCAAGAGGCCACTCTCGTCATTGTTTTGAATCATTGTAGGAATGCAGATATGCCGTTTGAAAGCTCTGTTTCTGTCAGCCGGGAATGCTGTGTGTGAGAGAGAGAGGCGGGGGAGAGTGGGAGGTCTGCTGCTGTCTGAACTTACAAGACAGCATGCTGACATGCTCTCAGCCCCCCAAAAACCCACTCTCTCTCCCCCCACATACACACAACACACTCCCTGTCACACTCCACCCCACCCCCCCCATTTGAAAAGCACGTTGCAGTCACTTGCATGCTGGGATAGTTGCCCATAATGCACTGCTCCCAATGCTGCCGCCAGTGCCGCAAATGTGGCCACGCCAGTGAGCAAGCAGCTGTCAGTGTGGACAGATTGCAGCACTTTCCATACTGCACTCTCCGAAGGCAGGTTTAACTCCCAGCACTCTACATCTGCAAGTGTAGTTATGCCCTAAGAGACAGGTACATTATGGTAATTTTGAGGAGAAATCATTGGCAAGATATGTCATGATTCAATAGCAAAATAATGAACAGGCATCACCACATCAAAGCCTTTATGTGGCTGCAGTTCATGCCTTGCACACATGGGACACTTTGTTTGGCTTCTTCCCGTTATCACCAACCTCTGTTCTCTCCTTTTCACTCCCCATTGATTTTACTCCTTTGACTCTTAGTGGGTTAATAGCATGTGAGATTATAACCCCCATCTGTACCATTGTACTGTTACACCTGCACTCACCCTGTACAACCAATGGAGTAAAATTCTTCCTTCAGCTCATTTGTTCTCTAATTCCCAGTATTAATTCCTAGTTATGTGACCCCAAGCAACTGTCCTTTCCAGTGATACCTACACAAAATGTGACAACTGTTAAGCTGCTATCTGTCTTTGTCCATCTGTCTCGTCTTAAACTTAGATTGCCAGCTCTTTGAGGGAGAGAACATCTTTTTCTTCTGGATTTGTAGCACAATGGGGTCTTGGTCCATAACTAGGGTTCCTAGTGGTAATACAAATAATTAAAAAATAATGATTTATTTTGTCTACCAACTTTTACACAAGACGGCAAGATTATAGTTGGAAGAAGATTGTTGTCATTGCTGATAAAGACAGGACATGCTCAGTAGGCACATGTGAGGTCCCAGTGAAGGATTCACCTAGAGATAGACCAGTCAGTCCAATGCTTTGTAAGGGCAGAAGTCTGCTCTGAAATTGTGTGAAAGCTGAGAGCCCTACTGTCAGCAAGGCACCAGACCATAGGCAGCATTTTAAGCATTACCTGTTTAGGGCAGTTCTAAATGACATGGTGGCAAACACACGAGTCACAACCTGCACTTCGCTCTCATTGTTGCTACCACCAGGGTGGGAAATTTTTCAAACAAAAGCTTAGTGGAAGCAAGATTGGAAAGGGGAAGAGTGTTTGTTCAATTGATAGCTTATGGAGAGAACGCTGCAGCACTAAGCTCCACAGGGGTAAGGAACTTACAGTTTCCTGGGCTTTCCCATCACAGCTACCCCTTTGCATCATTTATGCAGATCACAGACCAGACTTCAGTACCATAATCTGCCTGGCAACAAGCTACCCTTTATCTCCCTCTAGTGGATCATCACCATGAAAACAGTGAAGGTATATAAAATTGCATTATGATATACACAGAAATTTCTTTCTCTTGCTCCTGCCACTGGCTTTTGCTTGTCAGCATCTTTTAGCTTTTTTCTTTTATGCTGTAATCTGTCTCCCCAAACCAATTCAGTGTTGTCTCATTGCCCTTCTTCCTATTTCAACATTATCTTCTCTGCTCCTGTGTTCTTGTAGCTGTGCAGTTAAGAGCAGGATTTCAGTCATCTATGTCTGACTGCCAGCATGTTGACATGAGAGCGGAGAAGGATGGCTGGGAAGAGCAATATAAGAATGGATCCAAAGCGAAGCATCCCAAGGAAGCTGGTCCTCTAAAATGGCCATCCTGTGCAGCCCTCAGATGTTCAAGAGACTTAGGAATTTGGGTGCATGGAAGCTCGTAAGGCCTGAGCTAGATTTTTTTCCTATGGTTGATTACTAATACTTTTTATCTCTAGAAACACTGTAAAGGATTTCATGATCCAAATTTGATCAGCCTTAAAACTGTGTTCTTCTGACTGAGAAAATAGTCCGGATTCTATCTTGTTACTTGATTGGTTTATTTTAAAATTTGCTCTTCTGTCGCTGTGATGGGGTGTTTACACCACACCTGAGGGGGTTAAGGTAGCGCAGATAGGGTCATTTAACCTTATAGGTTGCACTTGAAGGAGAGTCAGGGCTGATAAGGTTTAATTGATGATGAAGCCCAGCTGAGCAGAGGCAGAGTGAGGTGCAAAAGCTATGGAATCCTGTCCCTGAGGGGAGTTTAACCAGAGGTTGTAGGGGAGAAAGCCTATGGAAGGCAGAGTAAGAAGAAGCCCAGGGAATGAGTAGCAAGGTTTGAAACTTTGTATACCTTAGCTGATGATGATAGGGTCCATGGGCTATTCTGGGTTCCCATGAGCAGGCCTGGGTTCCCCTACCAGTCACTGGGGAAGTGGCCCAGCGTGGGAATAGGTATGGAAGACTGCCTGGGATGGTGTATGGTCTGGAGGGACTATAATACTCCAGAAGGGGAAGACTATAGAGTGACCTGGCTGGAGGGCTGAGTCATGAAGATGGAGCACCCTGAGTTGAGAGAGACACAAGGGGGTGAGCAACTGAAGGAGGGAATGCCAGACCAGGATAAAGCTAGTCCCCAGTGTACCCAGATGGAGGTGCCACTGGTGAGTGAACTCTGTTACAGTCACCAAACAATTAATAGAAAAATACACTAGCCATCAGTGTCATGTCTAAAGTTGACTCTGCAGCAGCAATAGTTAATTACCAGAGACTATTCCCAGAATCATACTGATGCTAATTGAGAAAGATGGATCTCTCAGATATGTCAAGACAAGATGCTATAGAAATTTATTTAACCAGAGCACGTTTTCTCTCAGTGAGACTGTATTCTACCCTTGCAGAGTGATGCACAGCCCAAAGACCTCATTGGTGTAACTCCACTGAAGCAAATAGAGTTAGACTAGGGATAAATCTGACCCTATGACGTCAAGGGTCTTGCCCTTCTGTAACTACTATGATGCTGTTTTAAGTTTAACACTATTTGAAATGCAAGGTGAAGGTGCCAATATTTGCCAAATAGAAAACAATAGGAATAGCTGGGAAAGATTTGCTTTTCAAGCTTTTAAGGTATGACAGGAAGAGACTAAAAGAAACTGCCAACATTTTTTATCTGTTCCCTATGTGTCTGCAGAATCCTATCTACTTACTTCAGTGACAACCAATTCTTTATTGCTTTTTGCTCCTTTTATCACTAAAAAGTCATCATACAAGGAAATAGATTCTAATCCGTGTTCATCTGCAGCAAAATTGTGTTTAGTTCCAGCTTTTGACACTTATGCAAACCCATGGAACTATACAGGTGTCACTGAGGGCACCATTTGAAGACAGTGGTGTTGCACAAAATAAATGAGGGGATAATCTGGCTTGCAGTACCTTTATTTCTGATAGTGATGTGCAAGAAAAAAAAAGAGCCCAACTTGACTGTTGGTTGAGCTTGTAGTTAGAAAGACATATTCTTGTTTCTTTTTGAGAACATTTAATTTGGAAATCATTGCATAACTATACATATGGAAACCTACATTGCTGATACAGGCCCTTTGATTGGATTGCATGTGAGTTCCATTTAGTTTTATTCCATCATTACTGAGAGAGAGAGAACGAGAGAAGTACTGTAGTCTAGTAGCCTGAGCACAGGAATGGGAGCCAAGAATTTAGGTGTTCTAATCTGTCTCTGTCTCTAACATTAGTTGTGGCCTTGAAAAAGTCACTTAACCTCTTTGTGAAAATGAGACACAATCTGTTGAAATGGCTACCTATTGTATAGGCATCTTGATTAATGTTTGTGAAACATTTTAAATATGAATATGAGCTCTCTCAAGTATTAGCCATTATTATAGAGGTAACAATTATGGCTTCAGAGTTAAGACTGCACCAGGACTCATTATTACATTGATTAGTCAAATAAAATTAGTACTATGCTCTGCTTTTCCCACTGCAAGAATTTTCTTTTATTAAATATTCTCCCTGGAATAATTCTATTTTTTCAAAACCAACCTCATCTCTAGAATGTTATAATTTGGCAATTTCAAGGCATATTAATATAAATCCAAATGCACCTGTCATAACGCATTGCAGATTTCATCCAACAGCCGAAAATGTATTCAGAATGCAATATCATCTTATCAGTATTCTAACACCATAAGCTTTCTAACAACGAGCAGGGTACTGCTCACTGTAGTACAACTGAAAATGGAATAACTGAAAGATTGATTTATATGACCCTCACTCAGCAATGTCTTAATTCTGAAATAATCTCTTAATGAAATCTTAAACGTTGTGTAATGTTGATTTATTACTCTTAAAGGAAGATGCTCAGATCTATGCATCAACAGACTAAACAGCTTGTAACAAAATGGTGCAACAGATCATGAAGACTGCAAGAAAATGCAGGTTGATCATGTGACTGTGCTCCAAACATTGTCTTATACAGGCAATCCACAAATTGGGCTGCTCTCAAAGCAAGTGAAAAGCATTATGCAGACGTGTTCTCTCAACTGCTCAGAAATCCCCAGTGACTATATAATATTGGTGTGTTTAAGTGCACAGTACTAAATTAAACTACAAACCAATTGCTTACTATAAATCACAGGAAAATGTTTAGAAAAATCAGTCTTTAGGAAAACTGGGCCAGATCCTTATCCCTGCTATGCCCCTTTTATAGCCTTTCTGTGCCAATGAGCAGCACAAAATTGCTGTCACAGATAGCTAAGAATTTCCCCCACTGTAGTTCACTCTATATGCTATCCCCTCTTGACCACCTTGGCATGGCGTGCATGTTGGGGGTCCTTCCTTGAGGGTGGGAGGACATGGTCGGAATGCTACAGTGATCTGATGGCCTTACCACTGAGTGTTAGAACAATGGTGCAAGTGATTTGAATCTTTTTAAAAAAAGGTTATGAGCTAAATGAAACCTTGTTAGGAGTTAAAACCTCAGAGAGACAATGGGTATGAACATACCCTTTACAGTAAAGATGAGTTAATTACAATTCTCCAACAAAAGGGTTATGTGAACCCACCTAGGTGTTTTGGACTGTATAGACAGAGGGGTTTTTACCGAGTTTTTGTTTGTTTGTGTTTTTGGAATGGTGGGGGAAAGAGGCAGAATACAGAACCAAAAAGAAAGCAGAAGACAGCCTGAAGAAATCCAGCCAGCAGCCTGTAAGCATGGTGTGACCATGAGAGAACCCTAGATACAGTTTCTGCCTTGCGGGGTGCTGGCTGAAAACAAGCTTGAGTCTGTAAGCTAAGAAACTAGTCCTTTTGTCTTTGGTTCCTCCTGCATTTGGAGAAGCAGGACTTTGTACATTTCTTGTAAATAAGCAAGATTTCATCAGAGAAAATACCAGATTCCATCAATTTCTACTCTTAACTGGAACAACCCTAGGGCCCCAAACTTTGACTAACTGCTTTGGTCAAAAAGGGTAACTATTATAACTGGCTGGGTTTTTAAAAACTAGTTAAAATTGATATTGGTTGGGATGGAAAGAAGGCTGGGGTTTTTAGGTTTTTTTTGTTTTTGTTTGGGGAGGTGATGGGGAAAGGAGTTTACTGTGAAGGGAAACGTCAACTGGATACGCTATTTGCTCAAAGCCCAGATGAAGATGCTCTATTGTTTTATGGAATAAAGAAAGTTTCTTAATTTTAACCCAATTTAGATTTAAAAAAAAAAAGTGGGTTTGGGGGGAGGGAAGGTTGAGTTTGATGAAGCTAATGTGGCATCCCTGCTTCTCTCCTCCCATATGTTCAACCCCCACCTATTCACTTTCCACTCTTGTTTTAGTGCCATATTTTATATTGCCCATACCTGCAACTCCCTCTTTCTTGGCGCACTTACCATCCTACTAGTACTCCTTTTTCAAATTCCTCCTTAAAATGCTCTTCTGTTTCATAATAACTGGAAGAATTATATTCTTATTTTAACAAGAAATCCATTTCTTTTTATTTAATTTATTTTGTGACTGATTTGTATTGTTTAACGCCAGTAGACTGTGGTCTCTTCTACACAGGGACCATGTGTCTTCTGTATCCTGCACAGTGCTATCCTAGCATATTATTCTCACTTATAAACGTATCTGTTTATTACTCAACCCATGGATTCATCACTGTGCAGTTCCTTGTCCCCTGTGGAAGGGCTGTGTTACAGCTGCAGCCACAGAAAAATGTGCCACAGCCTTTCAGAGAGCATTCCTGCCCTCTTAGCTCCTGAAGCTGTTGGGATGGATACCAGAGTCATTTGTTGCTTAGGGCAAAACAGAAACTGTCTGACTCCTTTTTATGTATTTGTTGAAAGGAAAAAAGAAACTGAAGGTGAATCAAAGTTAGGGTACTTGTTCCCTTTAGCAATATGTAAACCGGTCACAAAAGTAAGATAAAACAAAAGATTGTGTATTGATAGATACTAAATAGTCTACTACCAGGAAAAGATTAAGATCTTCACCAGCCCTAAATACAGAAGAAAATAAGAAACCATTACTCTTTTATTCATTTTTATTCATTACTTAAATAGCACCATAAGTGAATATGGCACATACCAACATAGGCGCCAACTTTTCCCGGCGCCGGTGGGTGCTTGACCTCCTACCCGACTCCACCCCTGCCCCACCCTCTCCCGCACCCATTCCAACCCCTTCTCCAAAGTCCCCGCCCCAACTCCGCCCCCTCCCTGCCCCTATTGGACCCCTTCCCCAAATCCCGGCCCGGGCCCCGTCTCTTCCCCGAGTGCACCACGTTCCCCCTCCTCCCTCCCACTCTTGCCGCCGCGAAACAGCTGTTTATAGAGCTAGGGGGAGAAGCGGGGAAGGCACGCTCAGGGGAGGAGGCAGAGGTGAAGCGGAGGTGAGCTGGGGCATTCTAATGCACATGAATGCAATACGGCTAAACACAGATTCTCAGCCCTGTAAATCACTGTCTAAACTAAAGCCCTGGTTCTGCAAACACGTGTATGCTTAACTCTAAGATTGACAGTAGTCCCCTGAAGACAATCCCATCCTAATTTAGCTGTTTAAAAAAAATCCACAAAAGCACCCAACCTCTCATTTCCCAATAGTGCACTCTAGGGTGACCAGGTGTCCCGATTTTTGGGTCTTTTTCTTATATAGGCTCCTATTACCCCCCATCCCCGTCCCGATTTTTCACACTTGCTATCTGGTCACCCTAGTGCACTCATAAGCCAGGCCAATGAGGCATCCACTGTGTGATGCTGCCTTGGAATGTAATTACTGAGACAAAGTGGATGAGTGTCTAATATCCAGGGACAAACAAACACTGCATACAATAACATAATTAACGATTCTTGTGCTAGGAGGTGCTGATAATACAGGGACATATATCTTCCAACCTACCACCCAAACACAGTCAAGAATTGGAGAATAGAAGCAGAATTTATTATGATCATCAACAATATTAAAGAGCATCTACTAACTCAAACAATCCAGATTCACTCATTGGGTTGTACCAGCTTCTGCTGAAGAAATCCAGCCTGTGGGGTGGAAAGACCCCAAGGACTAGGGGTGCAGCAGCACTGGCCACTAGCCATCCCCACCCCACTAGGGGACGTAGAGCCAGCTGATGCAGCCCACAAAAAGGGATGAACTATCTGGGAAGGAGGCAAGAACATTCATTACCTGATTTGGCATGTCTTCTAGGCAGCCTCCAGTGGCAGTATCACAACTTGCCCTTCCCTATTGGTCGATTTCTCCTCTGGCACAGGTTCTGGGTGCACAGAGGTGCAATTTTCACCCATGTCTCTACAGGAGTGAATCTGACCCAGTTTTGATAAAGCAATGTAGATATAAGCAGGGTCTGAATGAGCTCTCCCCTGATGAACTGGAGGAAAAAGACTTCATGAGCAGATCATATTTGCATAGACACACCTACTCTGCCTAGATGTTCAGCAGATGGAACTGTTTTGGTTTATTGCTGAGTATGTACTATATATATTTTATTACTTTTAAACCAACCTTTGTACTTTGGGATAATTTAAGCACTGTACCCAGATGTACAGACATTCTTTCCTTAACCTGCATATTATATAATTTTAACATTAGCTTTAATAAAAAAATTTAAATTTGAATGCAGGGATAATGAAATGTTATTCTTATTTTATGAGTAAAGAGCAACAGAACTGTACTTAGGGGCGGCGAGTTGTATGGGCCCGTGGTGCCCCTGCTCCCCCAATATGAGGGGGTCCAGCTCCACTGAAGTTCGGAGCCGGGTCTCTCCCCTAGCCCCGCTTGCTGCCCCTGGCAATTTAAAAGGGCCTCAGGTCCCCGCCATCACCACCAGCAGTGCACCCAAACTCCCTCCCAGAGCCTGAGGCAGGGGAGGGAGGTGGGACTTGAACCCGTTCTGGGCACCACCAAAAATTATACAAACCTGCCACCCCTGACTGTACTTAGCATGTCCCAGTTGAGGGGTCACCTAAACAGAATTTCACTTGCTAAGTGGGGGTTAGAGATGCCACATCCCAGTGAAAGAAAGAGGTGTGGTGCTTTTGCAAATAAGGGTTCCTTTTCCTTTTTAATAAAAGTTTTCTTTTTTTTATACAGACTCAGTGCTTGTGCACCAGGAAGTATTGCCTCTTAGAGGTGTCCAGGCGTGGTGTTTAGTTTTCCCAGATTACTAGGTAGGAGCTTGAGTCAGTTATTAAAAGGAACTCCTAGGTATTGAATGGAGCTATCCCAAAGGCAGCTAGAGATCGAAGGATTTACCCCCAGGGAATGAAGAGGAAATTCATAGAAAGTCAGTGAGAACTCAGAACAAAACTGTAAAATACCAGTAAAAGAATACTTGATACAGAATACATACAGTAAATAGGTATATTTTCAACAGAATGATTTTTTGAAAGAATATTTTACTGATACCTTTTAAAGGAGGAAGAGAAACAGGCCGTTAGAGTTACAGGAAGTTTAAATGTGATTTCTTAAGTGGGTAACTTATTAAAAAAAAATTAAGAACAGAAATTGCTTTCTATTGTTTTTTAACTTTACATAATTCCAAAGTGTGGCACTTTATATAAAGTATGTTCTATATTACAATATATACAGTCATAGTTACATAGATGTCTTCACTTCACTAAAAGAGCAAGCAATTTTATTGTTTCCATCTTAGAATTCCTGCAGAAGAGTTTTGGCGAGTTTTAAAAAAAAGAATGGGAGTTGGGACAGGCCCAATGAATACAAGTAGCAGCATTCAGAGGAAGCATAATTATCATTTGAAGCTAGTCTCTAATATCTAAGTCCTGTGGTCAGTGTGTTACGTGAGGCTCGGGCTACTGATCAGATATCTGATCTCCTCTTACAACTTTAACCTGATCTTCTTCAGATACTGCAGAATTTCATTTGAGCTTCTGGGAATCATTCTATTACACAGAAAATATTTCCCCTTGATTCTATAACCTCAGCGTGAGGTGTAGCAAACTGGCAGTTCTCTCCTGCCTCAGACTCTTTTTGCCCAAAGAGAATAGTTTTTTGATGCTGCTGCTGCAGTTTCCTCCCAGAAGTTGTATCTTGCTTCTACATCAACCAGGATATAGCTCTACCCCAGTTTCTTTTCCAATCCTAGGCCAGAAAAAAGAAGAGCTCCCATTCCTTCAACATGCAGAACAGAGAAATGCCATTTTGTAATCTTTGTATACTCTGCTGGGGCAAAACCCAAAGCATTAACAAAGAATTCTTCCATCTATCTACTCCATCTCACTAGTTATGGAAAAACCTCTTCTGTCACTGTAAAAGTGTCTACATTACAGTACTGCACGTGTAGCGCTTGTAGGGTAGACATATCCACAGTTAGGCCAATATGAAAGGGAATTGAAGAGACAAGACAGAGCAAAAGGAGAAACCAACAGGGAAAAAGTGAGAGAAATGGATAGAGAGAAAATAGAGAGATCACTCCAAATTACACTGATAAAAGGCTTTCCATTGTCCCACCCTGGAGGTGGTGTGAAGCCACAGGGGTAGCTCCAGCAGAGAATCCAGATAACCAAGCCAGTTCAACAAATGCAACATGTCTAGCCAGATACTCAGGCCATTACAGAAGAGCTGAGGATCATGACCATACCCCTTTGGGATGGCTAGTGCCCATGAGAGTGATAGGAGGAACTGCAATTGTGCCCAGAGGCTGTGTGAGGAAGAGCAAGGTGTGGAGTCTTCTTGTGCACTCTCATCCGCAAGCACCCAGTGTCTAGGCACATTGTGGCCCTAAATCTTTTTCTCTATTGAGTATATTCTTAACTTTGACAGTAATTAATTCTGCTGCTGGGTAAATGGGGGTCAGAGAGGCAATGTTTCTGTAGTGATGTATTTATAACAAATGCCTGTAGATTTGGAGTTACCAACACAACTATCATAAGTACCTGTGGGTCATTCCTACAGCCTCTTACAGAGAGCGAGCAGTAGCATAACCTGACTGGCTAACTCACTGCAGTTTTGTTGTAGCTGTGTCGGTCCCAGGATCGCTCTCTAATGTCTTGGGACTGACACAGCTACAAGACTCCACCTTGTCTCTCTAACTCACTGGAGGCAGATTATTAGCCACCTCTGACTGAGTGCTAGGATCCTAATCACCAGACAAGGATGGCTAGCAATATGCTTGCAGTGATTTGCAAAGAACAGGCTATGGCATACCTACAGTCATTGAAACAAACCAATATAGTTCAGAGGATTTAAAAACATATCTAGGGTGAAGATGGGGATAGTAACATTGGGGAGGAGGGAAGAAATACTTTATTCAGTATTCACAGCAAGAGAAAAAAAGTCAGCAGAGGTGACCTTTCAACAGTATGGCCTACATTCTCAAAAATGTCTGTCTTTTCACTTTGGGTGCCTAATTTAAGATACATTGAGACAGATATGATAGGTATCACAGTTCCCATTAAAGTCAACTGGTTCTGTAGGGGCTTGGTACCCCAGCAGAACAGGCCATAGGCATCTCAAGTTGGGCCCCCAAATATTGAAGCACCCAAATATAGTGGATTCACTTGAAAATGGCTGCCAAGACATCCTCCTAAGAAGAAAACAAACATATCGAGGGAATGAGCTGCAAACCCTCAAAACAGGAAATTGATCAACATAATAACTACAACCAGTTAATCTGATCATAATCACTCCAACAACAATTACTGTTAACAGGACAATGGCATGCTTAAAAGAGAGTGAAATTAACCCTTAGGACAGGTATATTCATCCTCACCATTCAGCACTGAGATAGCAAGGATGAACATATTTGCAAAATGAAGAGTTGCTCAACATCAATAAGGATTGCAGAAGATTGTAAGACAGTCTTGTTTTATCAATTTAACCCTTAAAACGTTTTATTCTTTGGCACTGGTATACAGTGGAAATACCGGTAGTCTCTGGTCTACTTATATAAAAAAGCAAAATTTTTCTCAATTACTCGTACATGGAATTCACCTTGGCTTATTTATTTCTAGACAAATACTATGTTAAAAAAAATTAAAAGTCAGAGCATATATGTGTCAATAATTTAAAGTAAAATACATTATTAGGATATAATTATTAAAACTACTGTTATAAATCCAGGAAATCCAGAGTTAAGGTTAAACTTAAAATAAATCCACACAAGCTACGGTATAGAAATGCTCAGTTAGGGCAACTAAACTGCCTTAATTTTGTCCTATAGTGATGGCATGTAATAACCATTTTGATTGTTAATGCAAATAAACAATCATATGCATTGTTATTTATTGTTAGAGAATATTATTTTTCAGACTGAAGAAGAAACTTAGTTATAAAGAATAACATCAAAAACTATCATTATTCCTATGCATGAGATAAAGGTGAATTTGAACTATATGAAAAGTTTGAAGAGTATGTGTGACCTCACTACTGAGATCACTTGAGACTATAAAAAGGTTTGATACCTAATGCTAAATTTTTTAAAATATTGATTTCTGGCTGAGTGAAGTGAGGTCTTACACTAGTTGGCATTTCTCTGGCTGTCATATGGTGACTTAACACTGCACGAAATTATCGCGAAGTGTACCATGGCCTCACCCACTCTCTCTGCACTTTGTAAGGGAAGGTGCAGTGTATATACAATTCCTTCTAGTGGTCTCACTGTGGCAGTGAAACTCTGCACTGCACACAGCATAGACCAATTAATTTTTGTAAATATTTCCAGAAAAATACACAATCATTACATTTGTTTAAATCTGTTACTTCAATTGAACAAAGGACTACCTAGCATGATACTGTTTTTATACAGTAGATCCATAAAACTGAAAATAAGGAGCAATGAAACAGCAGATACTAACGGAAACAAAAGAGTAATTAGCAAATGAATGCTATTGCCTAGTCAAGTCAGAGACCATTTAGCTCCAGTGATCTGTTCTGCCACCAGAACAACATCAACCTGTTTTAAAAAAAAGATTGGCTAATTCAAAATCGTAAGAAATGTAAATGAAAACGAATGAAAACACTAAGAGCCCTGATCTGGAAACTACAGAAACTTGCAACTACTGAAAACAGAGGGGGGGCCTTTTGCTTCAAGTATTTTAACCACACCATTGAAAAACATATATACTATGCATCAGATTTGATTGACAATACCAAGAGCCTCATTCTGCATTGCTCTGTGTAGTGATTTAAACCTGTGCAAAGTGAGTTCAAAATTCCTTTGAACTCATTTTGCACAAGTGAAAATGACTACACAAGGCAGATGGCAGTGGACAATCACGTCCAACATCTATTGTATAGATAAATGGAAGGATTTGCTTGTATGGTATAAGCTAAAGAAGACAGACTTTTCTTTTTAACATAAAATTTGTTGCATTCATTTATTAGGCAAATGGATTATAGGCCTCGTCTACATTAGAGAAATTTGCACCAGTGTTAACTACACCTATGTAGACACATTACACAATGTGAAGTGGAGCTTCCATTGCTGCAGTTTACTCATATAACCAGATTACAGCCAAACTATACAGATGTAGTTAACACTGGTGCAAATTTCTCTAATGTAGACAAGACCTATGATCTGAATAAGTAAGTGCATGCAACATTTTTGTTATAAGAAGTATCTCTGTCTTCTTGAACTTATCTCATGGAAGTAAAATCCTTTCACCAAATCTTAGACTACTGACAGAAGAGGGGAAAAAGAAAAAAAAAAAAAGTGAGAACCTCATTGACTGTCAGGATCTTGTATATTTTAATATGTGCAGAATAAAAATGTGATTCTCTTTATTAAAGTTGCATAGACCTAGATTTATATTAATGTAACTTAGCACAGAATTTGCCCCCAAGAGTAGGTAGGCAATTTATTTGTATAACTCCAGTTACTGGTAAGTAACCCAGTTTTCCCACTTCAGTGTTTTCCTGTGGGAATCACCAGTGTGCGTCATCTCTCGAAAAATAAAATCATTTGGGAGTTTAATATTTCCATATAACATTGTACAAAACTAAAGATACAAGAAAAGAGATGAGGAAATTCTGTGTGTAAATACAGATTGGGAGCATGGCAGTTTTGTTAGAGTTGCATTCAGACTTCCATTTTAAGTCCTACTTTCTACCCAGTTGTAATAATTTTAATTGGAAGCAGTGATTTGACTGAAAACATGCTATTAAAATATGCTAGGAGAACTTGAAAATTACCAATAACCAAAAAATAAATCCTTTGAGGTGGTACTTAATCCAAATTTAACTATATTAAAATTTTACACCAGTGTCATGTTTCTTTGGCCACCTTTTTCTCAGCACAGGAAATGTTTAAGAACTCCAAATTTCATACTTGTAGACAGGGCTCTATACACTTGAGCATAAGGTAGTTTTCACAGAAAAGTCATTTAAAAATTATTAATGAATCTTCATCATTATGGACAGAACTCCTCCAGCCACTTTGAAATTAAAGCTTTAATTGTTGGGTGATTAAAACTTTAATCACCTGATGATTAAAGTTACCATTACAAAGCAATGAGTACTTAAAGTTTTAAGTGCTAACCACTTAACTGCTAAATGCATTTCAAGAGAAGATGTACCATTAAACACATCTGTAAAAACACCCACAAACTTTAAAAGCTATGGAAATACAAAGCTAAGAGTTATATAAACCAGGGGTTCTCAACCTTTTTTGGACCAGGACCCATTTGTAAACATTGATAGTCAGGTCCGACCAGTGAATAACTTAAGTAGAAAATATGGCAATGTTTTGGCCCCAACATCCTTATTACCCATTACGCAGCAGCAGCATCCCCTCCTACCTGCTGTTTTGTATACGCAGCCTTAGCCCTGTCATGAACCTTGCAATCGCTGTAACCTCTCCTTCATTTACTTCCTCTCCCATCACTTGGTGCTCTGTGCAGCCTCCCAAGGAGCATGATAGCAGCCCACAGCAGAGCGCAGACCCGGCGCCTCCACCTCTTCAACCAGCTCTCTGTGGGACGTTGCACTTGGCTGCCCAAGCTGTCCAACTTTGCCAACTTTTCAGGAAAGGCCGAACGTGATGTGCCAAGCCCCCAGCTTCGAAGCAAGCCTTGCTCAGCCCCCAAAAGAGCCCCATGATTCTGCTAGCATGTGCACAGGAAGCTCCGGCCCCATCACGAGCACCCAGTGTGCCAGGTGAAGTTTGCATGGGCACACGTAGGGCACCACGGGGCCCAACCACTTACAGAGGGCCAGGTGCACTGGCTGCAAAGGCGCCCTGCAAGGACTCTCCCCTTTACACAGCTCCTCTGTGACTCCAGCCCCTAGGGACTCTGCTTTGAAAGGCAGGAATAATCCCCCTTCCTACCCTGAAGTGCTTACCAGCTGCTCCAGGTCAGGAAGGGGCTGCTTAGGGGCAGCCTCCCTCTCAGGGCTGCTGCAGCCCAAGGCCGGGTGATGAACCCAGGGTGCTGAAAGTTGCCCAGCAGCACCTGGGGACAGTGCTGGGGCGGGGCAGGATGATCAGCAAGACTGATTTATCAGAGGGGTAGCCGTGTTAGTCTGAATCTGTAAAAAGCAACAGAGGGTCCTGTGGCACCTTTGAGACTAACAGAAGTACTGGGAGCATAAGCTTTCGTGGGTAAGAACCTCACTTCTTCAGATGCATCTGAAGAAGTGAGGTTCTTACCCACGAAAGCTTATGCTCCCAGTACTTCTGTTAGTCTCAAAGGTGCCACAAGACTGATTTAGTTAAAGTAGAATCATAGACTTTAAGGTCAGCACATCCCTCATCCCGCGCCGCTTCCCGCCGCTCCCCATTGGCCTGGAGCGGCGAACCGCAGCCAGTGGGAGCCACGATCGGCCGAACCTGAGGACGTGGCAGGTAAGCAAACCGGCCCAGCCAGCCAGGGTGCTTACCCTGGCGAACCGTGTACCAAAGGTTGCCCATCCCTGATCTAGTCTGACCTCCTGCACAACGCAGGCTACAGAATCTCACCCACCCACTCCTGTATCAAACCTGTGTCTGGAGCCATTGAAGTCCTCAAATCATGGTTTAAAGACTTAAAGATGCAGAGAATCTTCCAGCAAGTGACCCATGCCCCACGCTGCAGAGGAAGGCGAAAAACCCCCAGGGCCTCTGCCAATCTGCCCTGGAGGAAAATTCCTTCCCGACCCCAAATATGGCGATCAGCTAAACCCTTAGCATGTGGGCAAGACTCACCAGCCAGACACCCAGGAAAGAATTCTCTGTAGTAACTCAGATCCCACCCCATCTAACATCCCATCGGGCATATTTACCACTAATAGTCAAAGACCAATTAATTGCCAAAATTAGGCTATCCCATTATACCATCCCCTCCATAAATTTATCAAGCTTAGTCTTGAAGTCAGATGTGTCTTTTGCCCTCACTACTCCCCTTGGAAGGCTGTTCCAGAACTTCACTCCTCTGATGGTTAGAAACCTTTGTCTAATTTCAAGTCTAAACTTCCTGATGGCCAGTTTATATCTATTTGTTCTTGTGTCCACGTTGGTACTGAGCTTAAATAATTCCTCTCCTACCCTGGTATTTATTCCTCTCATATATGTGTAGAGAGCAATCATATCTCCCCTCAGACTTCTTTTGGTTAGGCTAAACAAGCCCAGCTCTTTCAGTCAATGCATTAATGATTCCAGTTCCATCTAGATTACATTGGAAAGACCAATTTTTGAGGAGGAGGCCTCCTACTAAACTAAATAAATAAATAGGAAGTGGGGTGTGATTCAAAAAAGGCTGAGAACCCCAATCTAGTCTGACCTTCCATATAACATAGGGCACAGAATTTCACCTAGTTATTCCTGCAGTGTGGTTCTTAAATGTTTTTTTCCCTAGACTTTAATGGGAGGTGTGTACAACCTTTTAAATAATAATATAAATTTGTGCAAAAGTTTTCCAAACTAGGATCCCTAATGTTAATTACCTACAATTCCCACTGAGTTAAATAGGAGCTGTGGGCTCTCAGCACCTTTGAAATTCATGTTGCTTTTATTTGGTGTCTAAACTGAGGCAACCACAGTTTGAAAATTTTGACCTGGGATAAACGAGTATTCTGTGCTTTGCATCATCACGTTTGATGGTTTATTACAACATTAGTTCTTGTTTTGATATAATGGACATATTTATGATCTCGTATCAAGATTAGCTTTGTCTCCAATTATATTTGTCTAGTTAGAGGTGGAATTATTTTGCTCCCCAAGGAAAAAAATGCTACCCAGATGTGCTTATGTAGTACTGTGATAGGCAATATGGAAATGTTTTAGACAGTCATATCTGAAATCTAACCTGAGTGGTTAAAATGTCTTGGATTTTTTTTAATTAGTTGTATGGAAGGCCAGAATGTTTCTAATCTTTGTATGAGTAAAAGTTAGGTAATGATGTTTTTGTGTACCATTCTCAGCAGAAACTGTGCCATGAATGGGTTCATTTACACTTTGCAGTTATTGTGACTGTTAGGCCTTGTCTACACTAGGATTTAAAAGGTGATGTTAGCCTTTAGCTAATGTGTTTTAAAAGTCTAAGGTATGCAAGTAGGGTTGCCAACTCTGACTGAAGCTATTCTGGGAGATTTCCCCCCCCCCCCAACATAACAATCATTTTTTTAAAATAACCTATTAAAATCTACCTGATTGCTGTCAATAGTCACTGGGAGATTGATGCCAATTCCAGGAGACTCCAGGCCAATCCATGCTGCCTTTAAGATGTTAAATTGATCAAGTTAAAGCACAGGGAGGGACTAGCTAACACGTAACATCCCACCTTTAAATCCTAGTCTAGACAAAGCCAAAAAGGTAGAGTTAAGGTTGTTTGGATTACGATGATGGAGACTATGCCGTCTACTTACACCCAAATCCGCCACCGTTGTAGACGGATGTCTAAATGCCTGGGAAAGGAAAGGCCTCAGGTATGAAATGGAGTGACTTTATAACCCAGGGTGAGAGGCAGCAGAGAGTTTACACCTACTGATCTACAAAAGGATTCAGAAAAGGAGGAAATATTAGGGTGGGAGCCAGAGCATCTGTCCTGGCAGGCTGAGCCGTGGGCAGGGAGAGGAACATGTAAAAGGGCGAGACTCTCTCCACCCAGCAGTGGAGAGGGAACAGTATGGGACTCAGCACAGCCGCGGCGCAGAGGCCCAGCCTGGACAGGGCCAGCCCTTCGCGCGGTTGGAGGGCGCAGGACGGGTTCAGAAGGGGGGGGGGGGCGCGTATGGGGTGCTGAGGGGAATTGTTCCGCCTTTGGCTGGCAGGGGGTGAACGCGTGTGGGGGTCTCACAGGGGCAGCTCCTCGGGTCTATTGCGCCGTGACTCATGAGGTGGGCAAGACACGACACCGCCCCGTCTGGGGAGTCCCCACACCCCGCCCTGCGGCAGCTTCCCTCCCGCCATCCTCCAGGCCCCCGCCGTTTGCAATCAAGGTCCCGTTACCGCCTGTCGCAGGGGCTAGCGAGGCAGGGCCCGGCCCGAGGCAGAGCCTGACCCCGCTCCCGGCCGCGGGGCTGCGTAGACGGGCGGTTCCGTGCGGGGGGATTTGAAACAGCCGCTCCAAGGGCCGCGCGGCGGCGGCGTCCAATCAGCGGCGGGGATTTTTCGCGCTGGTTCTGGCCGGAGGAGGGGGCGGGGCCGCCGCGCAGGATTCCCGGAGCCGCCGCCGCCGCCGCTGCTGCCGTTACTGCCGCTGCGTCTTGTCGGCTGCCGCCGTTCGCGGGCATCGAGCCACCGCCTCTCTCCTCGCCCGGCTCCTGTGTGAGAGGATGTGCCAGAGCACAGGTCAGCGAGCCGGGCCCGGCCGGTGTCCCTGGGGCGGGGGGAGGCCCCGGGCACGCTACCGCAGGCCCCGGCTGGAGGCGGGAGCGGCGGTGAGGTTACCTCGCTTGCTCGCAGGGATGCTGTGTCCTGGCCCCGCGCGCTGCCGTTGGGAGGGCGAGCGGCTGGCAGCGGGGGTGGTCCGCGGTGCTGAGGCGAGGGAGGGGGGTGGCCTCTAGCTTCTCCATCACCCAACGGCGTTATCCCCCCGGTCTCCCGATCCTCCTGCCCTCGCGGGAGTCTAGCTCTCCCCCGCTAGCCGGCTCTCCCAGCCTCCTCCTGGGCTGAGGGGGAGGCTTCCCCTACCTCCCCGGCCCCCCTCGCTCATCTCCCGCCCCCGGGTGGCTCTCGGACCCCCGCTGCATGCACCCCCGGCTTCCCCCCAGTGTCTGCCCATCCTCCCGCCGGAGGCTGCAGCAAGATTACTGGTGTTGGCTGGGCCTCTGATTCTTGGGTGTTGGAGGAGCGGAAAGGAGCAATGCCGAAGCTGGAGTCCCGGCTGTTGCTGCTTCATCCTCTTTCTAGTCCCACCCTCCCAATTTCTTCATCGCTGCTGCAGGAGGCGAGAGAAAATGTGAAGGGGTGGGATAAGGCGCCTGTCGGTGTCACCTCCCTTCCCAGGGTGAAAATCAATCAGTGCAATCTATACACACACACACAAATGGGAGAAAGATCTATTTGAGGCTTTAAAATAACTCGCTAAATGGTGGTGGTGGGTATAAATGTACCCCCCATTGCACTGACTGTGTGTGGTGTAATCATCTGAGGGCTGCTACTGCTGCCTTCCCTGTGGGTAGAACTGGGATTCCATGGCAGTAGGAGTGAGAGAGTAACTCTGGAAATGTATGGAGGGGGAAGCCATGTTTGATTTATTCCTCCACCAAAGACTGGTGTGATGATCCTTATACTTACCCCTGCTGCAGTTCATTCCGGACCTGTATGGGAGGCGAAGGCGATCCCTATTAGAGAAGAGGAAATAAAATGTTTCTGCCAAGACTTACATGCTCATTGGCTTAGTCTTTATTAAGTATAAGAGGATAGGTCTCTCGTAATTTGAATTGATGTTGGTGTGTTAAAAAGGGGCAGGGGAACTTGCATTTCCAAGGCCATAGTTATAGCTCATCCGTTGTGGGTTATAGCTCTGGGAGTGGGGGAGGGAATTCACCACACTTCTTGAGCGTATTTATACTTGGTTCTTTCAAAATAAGTCTGCTAAAAGGAGGGGCAAATACTATCAAAAGTATAGGAGCAGTAAATAGATATTGTATTAAAACAGATTTCAGGAAAAAAGGGCCCCTTGCTAACAGACCAGTTAGACAAACATGAGGCAGGTATAAGTCGCTGCCTGTTTCTTGAATATTTTCCTATTGCTTTTTGCATTAAAATTGGTTTATAATTATTCTTGTATTTAATATTGAATGCTGTCTATGCTGAATAAACATATGAAAGGGAGATTCAAACCTAAGACAGCAGCTCCATAGTGTAAGTTACCTATGAAGTGTTTGTGTGGATTTTGCAAGATCAACTTGCTGGTAATTCATGTCTCATTGTTGTGCTTAGTAAAGGTCTTTTAAATGTGGGAAATACTATTAAATCTGATCAAAGAAATTTGCTCTTCTGCAGTATCTAAATACTATTGTAGTGGAATCTTTATAAACTAATTGTTGAAATTATTA
Source organism: Chrysemys picta bellii (assembly GCF_011386835.1). Lineage (NCBI taxonomy): Eukaryota > Metazoa > Chordata > Testudines > Emydidae > Chrysemys > Chrysemys picta. The sequence continues at coordinate 125,319,890 of NC_088795.1, read as the reverse complement.
TTTATTGTGGTAGTGCCTCGGAAACAGAACAAATGTACCTGAATACACTCTTCAGTACCGCTTAATGAAATTATTTGACCTGTTGGATGTGCTTGATGAATAAAACTGCTATGGAGCAGTGCTAGTCAGTGCTCAAATACGCATTAAAAACTAAAATGTGACTTGTGTTGGATTTATGTTCCAGTTTAGAGCCATAAGGAGTGTTGATGAAATTTTTTAGGTGATATTAATTTATAATTAAATAGTCTTCACCACTTGGGTAGAAATAAGTTATTTCTTGTTAAGAATATGGGAATAAACATTCACTGCCACCGTTACATTCTCTTAGAAATATGCAAATATTGACAGGCTAATAAAACATAAATTACCTTAATTAATTAAAGGGAAATGTCAAAAAGGAATAAGTACCTTTACATTATTTCAGGTAATTGGGGTGTAGGGGAAGTACTAATGCTGCCAGTTCAAAGTAGTTTTTAGAGTTGAAATTAATCAAATTAAAAATCTAATTATATTTAAACTACTCTCAAATAACTAAGAATCCAACAGGAATGATGTTACAGAAAATGAAAAATGATAGTATTTAATATCTTTACATGAATGTAAACTCTTTCTTTTGGTATCATTTCAACTATCAGAATATTACCTTAAAATTGTGTTAGGCCTATGAGACACTAGCTTCTAAGACATGGGTTTAATTATTTTAGGCTGGGAATTTAAAAAGGGCTATGATGTATCTTGTTTAAAAAGGCTTACTGAGTTCTAAAATTATGCATTCAACAAAACAGTGCAGGCCTGGAAAGAGAGAGCTGTTACTATGTCCCATTGTTTGTGGCTCATTCACTTCTCGCTTTTGCTTTGAATGTATTGTATTTCTTTCATGCCACTAGTATTAATATGTATCTAAATCTAGGCCTCAGTCCTGCAATCTGATGTGTGTGGACCCTTGTGCTCAATAGGAGCCCATTTACTTCATTGGTGCTCCATAGAGGCAAAAGGCTCCACCTGCCTCAGTTAGATTGCTGGAGAAGATGTGTATGCTGTAAATATTATAGCAGTCCTGCCATCTCCAGTCATTTCTTCTTTCTGATGCTTGCATAATTGCACAACAGAATTTTAAATTTAAAGTATAAATATTAAAGACTTGCAAACTTATGCAAATTGCAGGCATTTCCTCCACAGAACTCTGTAAAGCATCTGACTACTTATAGGAAAAAAACTCAAATCCCCAGAAGAGCTGAGCACTGCACTGTAGAACTCTTCTTAGCTGGTGCCAATGTAAGCAATATGCATATCCTGATATTCAAGAAGTCTAATGGAATAAATTTGGTATTCAGTAGAAAATTTGACTGTTTGCATATTTGTCTAAGTTTTTGTGCCACGCTCATCACTACTATCCTGTGCCTATTTAAATCTTTTTAACTTCATTATATTTTTGTAAGGAATAACAAGCACAAAATACAAATGAGTTGTCTGTGTGGCTTGGTGTATGTTCACCTGTGTAAGAGATCTGAATGTATAGCTTTGGTGTCTTTTACCTTTTGACCAATGAAGAATGGAAATATTGAGGCAGAATAAAGTGGATAAGCACATCTACTTTTCTAACAAACATCTTATTTTCTAGTCAGTGGAGTGGCTTTGAAAAAAGCTTGACATCTCTGCTGTATAGTTGGCGAAGAGAAGTTGAAATATGGCACCCAAGGATGAATGGCCAAATAGGGTGGAGAACCAAATTAAAAAATGTACATATCTAGCAAATTGTGAATGGGTGGGTTTCATTTTATAGTTAAAGTAGAAAATGAATAGTTGGGAGGCCTTTGTGATTGACAACAGAAAGAAAACAGAAGAAAAGTGTATTGAAATGTAAGAAACATCCCTTCAATCCATAGAGATATTGTCAACTTCAAAATCATACTTTTCACTTTTTTTAACCTACAGTTATTACAAGTAGCACCTAAGATAAAGTATAATTATACAAAATCAATTATTTTCTTTCAGATTACTATGTGCATTTGACAAAAATCAAGAAAATAATAGATAAAAATGGGAAAATGTGATAGTAAAAATTTGAAACTACTTTTAACTTTTTGTTTGGTATCAACATTTCAAGTTGATAGTGACTCTTTTAAAATGAGCATATTGACTTTAGGGAAACTTAACTTTTTTTTTTTTTTTTTTTAAAGGGGGTGCTGTAATATATATGAAATTTTAAGATAGGATAGGGGGCATGCAATTGCAAACTGAATGCTGGGTTTTGTATCATGTGTACCTATTCTATACCCTGCATTCTCATAACTAAAAGGACAGCCAGGCAAAGTACTGAGATATCCAAGAATTCTGGAGTACAGATGTCTTGCAAATCTCAATACCCTGTGCCTGTTGATGATAAATGAATGTGTACTATCAATGTGCATCAGTGTGCTCACCATCAAATATCTTACTTGATAACATTTTAAATTTCAATGTTAGGCTTAAGAAATGAGTGTTTCTATAGTGTATATAAAAAGCTACCTCTTACTATGAAGGGAAAAATATAATAAGAGTATCCAATAAAAGAATAAATATTTTAAATATGCTTTCTCTTTGCCATAAACAAATGCCTGTTAACTGTATTGCACCAAAAGTAAGTCTTCTGTAGTTGTGTTTTTTAGTGATTAAAAATAACAAAGTTGTATGGGAGTTGTTTAGACAGACCAGTGCTGTAATGGGTCATAACATTGGACGTAGATATTTTAAAGCATCTGTCTGAATATTTCGTAGCAGTGTATTCTGTGCATACTTTAACTGGCTAAAGATCTGGAAATGTAAAATGTTAGCTTATACGTATTTCAAAGCTGTATAATGTTGGGCAGAATTCCTTAGCCTTGGGGCACAGTTGACATATAAGCACTGGTATTTGACAGAATTTGAAACTAAGCAATAAACTATATAGGTGGTTTAAAGAATGTAAAGTTATAAGGATTCCCCAACAGATGGTTGTCTTGTTTCTATTGTTTTTTTGCCCCCTACACTGCAACGACCCTTCTTTAACTTAACATAAGATGATGTTTAGTACTAAAAATCAATTCAACTTCCACTTCTATAGCACAGATGTAGCTATTTGGTGTAATTCCTTCCATTGCGAACATTGGAGGGGAGGGAGGAAAGCGAAAAAGTATATGCATAAGGGAGGTGCAAAGTATCAGATGGTGGTCATATTAAAGATACCTAGAGAGAAAGCAAAAGGGCTAATTGCCCCCATAACTGATTCTTTTATTTTTATTTTATTTTATTTTAAAACTGCATGCTCTCTCATGGTGCCTACTTAAGAAATGGCGACTAACTGAAAAATACGGAAGTCTTTTCTTAAGTCTAACTAGGGGGCCACCTAGGGATCTGGGGCAAAATTGGTACTTGGTCCTGCTAGTGAAGGCAGGGGGCTGGACTCGATGACCTTTCAAGGTCCCTTCCAGTTCTAGGAGATAGGATATCTCCAATAATTTTTTAATTTAAACTTCTTCATAAAGAACTCTTAATCAGGTTAAAAGGGCCTTACATAATGGCCTTAGAATCTATAACCTGCTTCATGTGTCTGTAGAAGCTACCTTCTGTTTTTTCTGCTGAGTTAGGTCTTTAAAGTAGCCTAAACTTTGATGCTTCTGTCATCTCAACAGAGAAATTGGCCTTTCTCTGTGAAACTTGCTTCAGTCTGTACCCCCATCAAGCTTTCTTGTGGCAAGCTTATGTTAAATGTTTACATCTCCAGTCAATACTAAAAAACACACACAACAAATTACAAACTTACACTTGAAAACAATAAATGATTGTTAGTTTTATTCAACATTCGAAGTACTGAGATCAAGATTCCATTTTTCTTTTGCAACAATTGATTATATCACAAACAGAAAAATGAGCATTATCCTTTTGTCTTAGTCCTGTCTGTGTTTTATAATGAATCTGCATTCAAGGAATAGAAGATGAGGTAAAGTGAGATCTTCTAAAAAATATTTGAAATCAATTTGAAATATTATGGAAAAACTGATGTGATAGAAGAAAAAAGGAATAAAAGAAAATCTTAATCATTTTAAGAGCCATGGTAAACAAAGCAGTGCATGCACATAGTCTCCTGTCATAGTGTACAGACCTTGAATGATTTACTGCCGGGTTTGTGATAAATAGTGAACAAGTGTTCTTTAAAACGTTATTTTAGTGTGGATTAGTTTGAGGAGCAAAAGTTTGAGATCGTGAAACTTGCCACCTTGATGGTATACTATTGAAGCAGGGGATCCGTCCACACTGGCATTCAGAAAAGGCTAAATCAGAGTGTTATCTCTATAGAAATGAATGCCCAGGTTATAGTCTCATAGACTCATAGACTTTAAGGTCAGAAGGGACCATTATGATCATCTGGTCGGACCCCCTGCATGCTGCAGGCCATAAAACCGTCCCTACCCCTTCCCTGGACTCTGCTGCTGAAGTCCCCAATCCTGTTATTAGTGACTTCAATCGGCAGAGACCCTCCTGCTAGAGATCCCTGCCCCATGCTGCGGAGGAAGGCGAAAAACCTCCAGAGGCTCAGCCAATCTGCCCTTGTCTCCTGTCATGATGGAGACAAGAGGAAGAACATAAATCCTCAAGAGATCAAAGCCAGTATGGGCCTTGAGGAACGGTACAGAATATAAGGTTAGAATATGGATCACTTCACTTTAAGTTCAAAACTGGTAGCACCACAAACTTTGAATCAAATAATTTAGAAAAATTACTGCTCTAATTGAAGATTTCCTATGAGAAATATGGATTGCCAAAAAGCTGTGTTTTGATAGCTTTTATGAGTGAACTGAAAACACAGATTTGTTTATTCAACAGGCAAAATACTGCTGAACAAAAAACTGAGCATAATCAGTATAGTATTTGGGTTTTATAAGGGCATAATATAAAATCCCTGTGTAAACTTCTAGATACTTCATTGTCAAAAGTTGTCAGGCATCACATATCTTAATCTTACTGGGGTAGGATCTTGAAGCAAGTTCTGAAGAAAACGTTCTCAGTACTTGTTCAATGGAAATCAGTTTTACTTTCTAAATTAACCTTTTTGCTGATGATGTAACCCATACTGAAGACATACTATCTTAATAATGTTTGGCAAATCTGTAAATACATTAGGAACAAGAGAGACATACAAAGTGTAGATCCACTACTTAGTGGTGAAGGAGAGCTGCTAATGGACAGCACCAAGAAGGATGAGATGTTCAGTGCATGTTGTGCTTCATTTGCTGCTAAAAAGGTTAACTGTGTTAAGTATCTGGTCACAATTAATGTTAAAAACGAAGGGGAAGGAACACATTCCAGAATAGGGGAAGAAGGGGTTAAAGAATATTTTGATAAATTTAGATGTATTCAAGTCAGCAGGGCCTGACAAAATTCACTCTTGGGTACTTACAGAACTAGCTGAAGCAATCTCAGAACCATTAGTAATTATCTTTGAGAACTTATGGAGGACAGGAGAGGTCCTGAAGGACTGGAAAAGGGCAAACATAGTACCTACTATTTATTTAGGAAGTTTTGACCAGTTTACAGAACCGTGTCATATAAATACAGCTCTACCCCGATATAGCGTGACCCGATATAACACGATTTCAGATATAGCGAGGTAAAGCAGCGTTGCAGGGGAGCGGCGCTGCGCACTCCAGCGGATCAAAGCAAGTTCGATATAACGCGGTTTCACCTATAACACGGTAAGATTTTTTGGCTCCTGAGGACAGCGTTATATCGGGGTAGAGGTGTACCAGAAACAAAACAATCATTACAACAGTTAGCTTTTATTTGAAGAGACATTATAAAGGAATATAGTCAGTACTTTCTATTTACCAGAGTGTTACCATATTACAAAGTGATCATCATTACAACACCGATGTTGTTCCTGGTGGCCTTATTAAATTGAGTGAAATCTCTATACACACATTTAACAGACCAGGCATATCTGTAAAATGTTAATATTTAAAAACCTAATTGGACAGATATGCTGGGTTTTTTGCAAGTGAATGTACTTTGCCTGAGTATTGAATAAAAGGTAACCATGTATTTATCTGTCCTCTGCCTATTGTGCTAAGTTCATAACTAGAGTGTTAACTTTTCCATTACAACTTCCTGTATTTTTTTTTTTTAACCATTCCTTTATGGTTGGGCTGTTTTTCTTTTCCCAGTGAGAGGCTCTCAGTAGTCGAACAATTCATAGTATCTATCTTGAAAAACAGGAACAAAGAGAACCCAGGGATTTATAGACCAGTCACCCTAACTTGGGTTCCTGAAAAGGTACTGGAAGAAATGATCGAACAATTAATTTGTAAATTCCTAGAGAATAATAGGCTGAAAAGTAATAGCCAGCATGGATTTGCCAAGAACAAATCATGCTAAATCAACCTAATTTCCTTTGCTGATAGGCTTACAGGCCTAGTAGATGTGGGGAATGGAGAGGGGAGAAGCAGTAGATGTGATGGATCATGATTTTGGTTAGGCTTTTGACACAGTCCTTCATGACATTCTCATAAGCAAACTAGGGAAATGTGGACTGTAGATGAAATTACTATAAGGTGGCTGTACAACTGCTTGAAAAACCATACTCAGAATAGTTATCAATAGTTTGCTGTCAACTGGAGGCCATATCTAGTGGGGTACTGCAGGGGTCTGTTCTGTCTGGTACAACTGTATTTAGTATTTTCATTAATGACTTGGAGTATGGAATGAAGAGTCCACTTATAAAATTGTGGATGACACCAAGCTGGGAGGGGTTGCTTGCACTTGCACATTCAAAATGATCTTGATAAATTGAAGAATTGATCTGAAATCAACAAGATGAAATTCAGTAAAGAAAAGTTCGAAGTATTACACTTGAGAAGAAAAAAGATCAAATGCACAACTACAAAATGGGGACTATCTGGCTAGGCAGCAGTATTTCAGAAAGAGATGTGGGGCTTATAGTGAATCACATATTGAACATGAGCTAACAACGTGATGCAGTTGTGAAAAAAGGTATTGTCATTTTGGGGTGACAGGCATGTCATATGACATGGAAGGTAACTGTTCTGCTCTTCTTGGCACTAGTGAGCTCTCAGCTGGAGTTCTGTCCCATTCTGGCCACCACACTTGAAGAAAGATATGTTAAGGGGTATTACAAAGAGATAGTGATCAATTGTTCTCCATATCCGTTTGAATGTAGGACACAAAAAGTTATTGGCTTAATCTGCAACAAGGGAGATTTAGGTTTGATATTAGGAAATCTTTCTAACTATGAGGGTAGTTAAGTAGTGGAACAGGTTACCCAGGTAGGTGGTGGAATCTCCATCACTGGAGGTTTTTAAGAATAGGTTGAACAAACACCTGTCATGGTGGTCTCAGTGTACTTTGTCCTGGACTATTACACACCACTTTTCTTATTGGTTAGTAATGGGAAGTAAGTATGTTTGTGAATTTGAGATACTTGTGTAAAAACCTACTCTGTTCCTGTTAATAAGTATTAGAGAGCCCCAATCAACAGCCTGATTGAAGTTAAGGAATCATAAAAGAATAAGGGGATAATCAGTGAAATTATAAGAGCAGATTTAAAATGGATAAAAGGAAATGCATACACAACGTGTATTTGCCATTGGAACTCCCTGGTACAGGATGTTACTGATGGAAAAAGCTTAGATTCCAAGAACTAAGCAAATAAAAATTTCATCAGCAGTTGCATAACAAGACTTATTCTTAGCATAAACTCTTATGAGGAATACATTACCATATACCTGCTGGTATAATATGGAGAGTTGGCTGATGGCATTATGGAAGCTTTCACTTTCCTCTTACTCTTTTTTATGGGTATGTCATCAGAGATGGGATTCCTTAATAGATTGACTTTTCAGATCTATTTCTAGCATGGTAGTTGCCACTACCTTGATTTTCCCTGCAATGAGTCTTTCAGAATGGGTTGGTCAGATCAATGGAGGTCATCTTGATAGCCACCCACAGTTAAGTGGCTGTTGAGGATTGTTATCTGTGCCTGTCTCACCAAAACACTAGCTATGCTGGTAAAACCCTCTAGTATGGGTCACAGCTGTAGCAATATAACTGTGCTTATCCCAGTGTAGTTTCTGCCAGATACTAGTAGAAGCACAATTATACTGATATAGCTGTGTGCCCGCACTAGAGAGTTTTACCGGTATTACTATATTGGCAAAATCCTCCTTGTGTAGAAAAGCCTTTAAACAGCAGTACTGCCTTTGGTATCTTTTTGCACTTTTCACAGTGGCTTATGCTAGGGTGCTTCTGGCAGCATCTGAGGTTTGATTGAGTGGTTGAAAAATCCAATGCAATGGAAGTTTAGGGGGTGGCATTCTAAGGGGTAGGGAGTACCGTATCTTCGTTTATAAGCCAAATTTTTTAGTAAAAAAGGGCAGCACCAGAGAAGGGGGTCGGCTTATGAACGGGTATAGAGAGGGAGAGGTGGGACACAGCCCCTCCCCCCAACAGAGGGAGCAAGGAGAGCCAGCAGAGCCAGAAGGGAAGAGGCGGGGCCAGAGTCTCTCCGCTTCTGGCCACGTTGCTCTCCCCCCAGCCTCCGAAGCAGCTGCAGCTGTGCCGCTACGCCCCGCCCCCCAGAGCAGGCTGTGGCTGCGCCTGGCCCAGGCTGTTGGAACATGCTGCAGCTGCGCCACCTGGTCTGGCCTGCTGGAGCAGCTCCTGCTAGGCCAGAGACATCCTCCCCTGGCCCTCCCCAGATAAGGTGGGATGGGGAGAATGTGGGGGTCCTGGGCTAGGGGTGGGTTCATGTGGGGGGTGGTCACAGGGGTTACTCCCCGACTCCCAGCTTCTCTCCCTCCCCTCCCCTCCCCCAAATTTCCCCACCAGTTGCTGTCCCGGCCCATCAGGATAAGCATCGGGCGCACTGGGACATTTTGTTTACTTAGGTTTACCTCCATGCCTGCGGACGCTTGAGGTAAAAAAACCATCTTGGCCCACCAGCGGCTTATCCTGATGGCCTGCGAGCCAAAGTTTGCTGACCCTTGAATTATAGGGTCGGCTTATGAACGGGTTATAAAACTTTTCCATATTGAGGGGGGTGGGGTTCGCTTATAAACGAACCAGCTTATTATCGAGTATATAAGGTAAATTTCCTTGGCCTCTATTCATCAGCTTACTGAAGGCACTGCAATAGAATGTGTATTCTGTTCACATGAATATATATATTATAGATGTCATTTTTTGTTCATAGTGACTGGCCCTTTACTTTGGGGAGAACATCTTGGGGATATCTTAGGACTGTTAGCCCATTTCTGCAGCTAATGGTGTCTACAGACTCACTATATACTCAAGATACAATGTGTACACAGTTTTGTGTTCCTTTGCAATTTATGTGCATATCTTATTTTGGGTCCTTCTCCTCCTCCCCAGCCTTTTGCATTTTAGAAATTCCCATGATAATCTCACAAAAGCTTCACATCAATCTGTCTGCTCCCCTCCTCTTCCCTCCCCAAATACACAGGCAAGTGATAGCAGGAGCAAGGAAGAAACTGGTAAATTTAGTCTATTTCATTTTGATGTAGAAATATGCAGGAGCAGCAGAAGCAATGTCCTGATTCTGATGGAGGGGAGAGAATTGGGATGGTGAAAAGGAAAAGAGGCTAGAAGGAGGAAGGGGCGGGGCATAAGGCGTGAGAAGAGTTAGGAGAGAGACATGGATTAGGAGAAGGCGCTGCATCAATAGGATACTTAATTTGAGATTAAACTTGTATGTCATCCAAGGACTGGTAGAGGTTTAGGAATACAACAGACACAACACTCAGAGCCCTTGTGGGAGAGTCACCTCATTGAATTCACTAGTGAATTCTAGACAACTGGAAGAGTGTCATTAGTGGGGTAAATTATCCAACCCTCCTTTGCTAGAGGAAGGGCCGCTGTCATGTGATGCTATTGTGACTGCCCAGGAAATAAGGGAAGCTTCAAGTACAGTCTTGAAAAATGTAGCAGACAGTTATTTTGGGAGGTGATGGTGGGGAGAGAGAGAGAGGAGACAACCTCATATTCGGGTATAGCACCTGATAACCACTAAGAAATCCAGTGTAGTTGCTCCCTTGTAGCTTTGGGTGGACAGGAATTAGGGAAGAAAATGGCATGCTGGTGTTGCCACCAGAGTGCGATACTTGGATCCTGCTGTAGATGTCCACATCTTCAGTGTATGTCTTGTTTGGTGAGTGTGCGGTCAATTTGAAGTTCCTTTGCTGGGCTGAAAGAGTAGTTATCCTCACTCTCTCCTTGCTCCATGGGTGTGATTGGGAGGCTCAGCTATTTCCCTATGGGTATTTAGAGTGGAGATGGTGCTCCTCTTTCCTTAGATTGTTTTGTGGTCCTCTTCCTGGATTGTGCTCATACCACTGTTGCTGTCCAAAGTCTTTCCTTCCTCTCCAATCTGGAGAATCTGATCAGTTTGAGTCAAATTTCCTGTTGTTTTGAGCAGTGGGAATGACACTTAGAAGACTTTCTTAAGCAAAGTGAGAAAGGACTCCTTTTCCTCATGATTTTGCAGAGATTATATTTAATCTTTCCTATCATACACACTTCCAATTCCACCCCCAGCAGTGGTTCAGTTGTTGCAATTGGTCAGAAAAATGTTTGGCAAAGTGACATTGATCAGATTTGTGTAATTGTCTTTGCTGCCCCAGAAAAGCAATATTAGTACTTGCTGAAGAAACCCCGCTTCCCATCAGTGCTTATTGATTCTGGGAGTTAGTGTGGGGAAATTAATTTTCCAGTTTCTCCTTGCTTTTCATTGTGGGAATAGGTCATGAGTCTCCTGAGTTAGGAGGAAATCTGAGCGCTCGTCCCCTTCTCTCTCTAGAAGTATCTTCTTTTTATAGCTTCCTTACTTAGGCATAGCTGTTGTTAGGCTACTGAGACATGTAGCCTAACAGGCCACAGCTGTCAGTTCCTTCTCTCCAAACTAGGCAGCTCTGGCAAATACCGTACTTAAAAGGCTGTTTTTCTTCAGTTACATAGAGAAGGGATTCAGCCCCTTTTTTGTTCAGGCAGGCATAAGCCACATGTAAACATTATTTCTCTTAAATGAAAACATGCTTTCATATTAGGGCTTTAAATTCTGCTCCTTCTTTAAAAACAAAAAATTGGGGCCAGACCTATATTGCTAGAACTACTTTCAATATTGCTTAGAACATCTTAGCACTTTTGATGAATAGCTACTGTATATGTGCATATATTGGCCATTCAAATCTTCTTTTAAAAAAGTACTAAGATTTAATCTTTCTATGTAAATGCAACTTATAAAGAGAGTTTGGTAAACTTCAGTGTCTTATGCATTCATAAGTTTCAGTTATTCCAGTTTTTATTAGTTTTTTTAATATAACCAGGCATTACATCTCAGATACATTAGTGTTGTATGATTCTGGTTAAGGATGTACTTTAAAATTCTTGCATTTAGGTGCCTATAACTTTCTTGGGACTTAACCCTTTGGACTAAAGTTTCCCATGTTTGTTCTCAGACAAATGGCACATTTATTTTTTTGGTAAAAAATTGTTTTGACTGTCTTATTTATCAGTGTGTGTCATGCTCTTAAAGTTTTTAATGCATTGATTTGCACTTGGATAACTCATTATATTTAAAACATCAATCTTGCATATATTTAGTATTCAATGGGTCAGATGCTTTTGTTGTGATAGGATAAATTTGGGTTAGAAAGAAATTGGCCCAGTCTGGTATTTTTCTTGTGCAAAGTAATTTCTATTGAAGTTAGCAGTAATTTTACATTCCTAACAATTGGGGAATGAGGTCCTGTGTTAAAAATGTCCTGAGCTGCACACTAGTGCTGTACTGCAAGACACAAACGGAAATCTAAATGTTTCTTTGGCATCATGATTTTATATACAAGAGAATCTGAATGAACAAGTGTCCAGGATATTCAAATGTATTATTTTTTAGAAGAAGGTCTTATCCCATCCCTAATCCTTTTATTTATACGTGAATCATGTATGAATTCATTTAATTTTGATCTGAGAACAAGCACAAATTTTGGATGATCTCAAGATGGACGAAAGAGGAAGAGAGAGAGATCTCTTAGGATTACAAAACTAGCTTTATCATGTCTTTTCCCTCTAAAAAGACTTCCTACAGAAACTCTTCCATCTATTGGCTTTTTTCAACATCAGTTGAAAGCCTGATTTGTAGATGTTAAAGGTGGTGTTTGTGGATAAATGTTTTTAAAAGTTTATACTCATCGATATGTTGGAGGGCAGGCAATTTTTGTGCTGTTCATCTTAGATGTTTTCCTGAAGCTATAGAGGAAGTTCAAGTTACGTTTTCTTCTGATAACTTTCTTCCATTTCCTTGGCTTGGCAGAAAAACAGTCCCACTTGGCTAGCTCATAATTTCTATGACACAGAAAAAGCATCTCTGAGATTGCTGCCAAGGTGGTAGAAAGAAATAATAAATAATACCATATAAATGCTCTTAACAATCTGGACAGTAAAACATAGGAATGTGTTTTTGACATGCAGAATAAACACATTTGGCACTTGACTTGCTGTCATATAATAGATGCTCAGCTAGTTAATAAAACTGTTAAAATGTACACAAAATAACTTATTCCATGTATGTAGAAGCATTCCATTAATTATAAACAGTAAATAAAAACCCTTGCAAGAAAATGCATTTGTCCCATTAAAATATCCAGAGACCTGCTTCTCTGTCCAAATCCCCCTTAAAACAAACAAAAACACAAAAAATCTCACTTCATTCAAAGAAAATGGTGTGTTCAGATACCTTAAATGGGTTCCTGTGAAACTAAGTATCCATTGTTTTCATACAGCAAACTACTAGGCCCCAGACTTTCCCCTCTTTCCTCCTTGCTGATGTAGATGGCGCTTGGTGGGTCATTGGTCAGTATCATATTAAGGCATTAACTTGAGCTCATTAGCTATTACTGATTTTTTTTTTTTTAAGCTCTCTAGTCTTCCTCTTTTACTCCATGCAGAGCACTCCAAGTTAGAGGTTGGGCTTGTAGCTGCGCTTATACAACATGGTTTTCCAAGAGGAGCAGAGTGATGGTAACCCTAACCACTGTATCATAATATATTTCTGTAACATTGCTCAATCAGGTATCTCTTTCTGACCATCTCATTTCATTCAGTATTGTTACACTCTCATTCATAACCTCTAAGATCACAGCATTCCTGATGTATCTGCTACTGTTGACTCTCTCCTGTCCCTCCTTTTCTTCCTCCAAAATGGATTCTGTGGTCACCTTCCTCAACTCTTCTCAATTAATTGCTCTTCTCTCCTATTGTTCCACTTAACTCCATCCCTGGCTAACACCTTAGATCTTGCTTCATCTATTCCTTAGCTGCTGAAAACCTCTGAATGGAAACCGAACACTAAGTAGATGATGAATATGCAATGAATAAAGGCTTTCCTTAATTTTCTGCCATTTTTCTAACTAGTCTTTCCCTCCCCTCCTTCAAGTCCAGTGTTCACACCCTTTGCCTCCTGTATTCTACCTTTTGACTTCCTCCTTCTTACCTTTTATTCATATGTGCTAACTTTCTCAAGGCTTGTCTGCTTGGTGGGATAATGCACACTGCAAGGAAGGGAGGGGAGATTTCTAAAATGCACTAATGTGTTGTGCATTAATTGATCTGCATAGATCCTGTTGGTGTACATTAAAAGCTCCCTAGTGCATTTTAGCGTGGTGACAGCATTATGTTACACACTTGGGAACTTCTAGTGTGGATCAATTAATGTTCAACATGTTAGTGCGCTTTAAAACAGCGGTTCTCAACCGGGGTTCTGCAGCCAAGAGCCTGAGCCCTAGTGCCCCCTGCTGCAGGGCTGAAACCCCAAACCCCAGCACACACACCCTCCCCCCCACAGTACCAGAGCAGGGCAGTCCTGGGGGCAGCTCCACACCACCCCCTTCCACCTCTCCCCGCCTCCTAGACCCCACCCCTGACTAGGTGGGAGTTGGGAAGCCTAAGTTGGGCAGTGTCACAGAGCAGGCAGCCATGGCATTCCCCTGTCTGCTGCTGGTGCCCAGAATTGTGGCTGCTCCTCAGGTCATGCAGATGGTAAGAAACGCCCAGGCAGGGGGACCCTGCTTTATGGCCGATAGAGCCCTTGAAGAGCAGTGACCACAGGGGAGCCCTCCTGGCACACAGCCCCTAGCTACCCCCTCCCTGTACCCTGAGCAGTTTTCAAACTTTTTGAGCTGAACCCCCACCACACACAACCCAGACAGGCTGGGTGGCCTGCTGAGGTGAATCGGGGTGGAGGTGGTGCTTTCTTCCTTGACCTTGCTTTGTGGAGCTGGCCCAAGCGCTGCTGGCTCCTGCCCCCCCAAAATAGAATTCAAACTATGCCTGTGTCCGAGGGCCTGGCCCAGAGCTCCGAGCTGTCTCTCCTCCCCCGCTGGGCCATGGAGTTTTTATAGCATGTTGAGGAGGGGCTCAGAAAGAAAAAGGTTGAACCCCTGCTTTAGAAATCACCCCGTGTAATGTATATTACCCTACTGTACAGGTATACCTTTAATGATTTAATCAAAAAGATAGATATCTGTTCACTTTCCTTCCCTGCTCCCCAGCTGACACCCCTAGGAAGGGTGACTGTCTTATGGATAGTCACAGTCTCCATTTCCAATCCTGCTATCTTCCCCCTTGACCTTATCCACTTTTAGGTAGTTGCCTTCCTTCTACCTGCCCTTAATTTCTCTGTCACCTCAAACCTCTTCATGGTCTCTGGCTCCTTTAACTTCACAAATGTGCTCTGATTTCCCATATCCTAAAAAACCCCAACAACCTGTCTTTGAACCCTATGTGTGTCTCAAACTACACTAGTGTCTGTGCTGTCTCCTTTCCATTTGCCTTTGAACTGGTTACAGTGACTTCCTTTTGTCTAATTCACTCCTTGATCCAATATACACTTTTTATATAAATAATTAAATATTGAGAGAGACTGACTCTGTATTACTCTGGTTAGGGCACTCATGAGATGTGGTTGGCCCACATTCAAGTTCTTGTATTGTCTTCTGTGTCCCAGGTGGATGCACGAATCACTAGGATGGGTGCATGCTGTCTAGGGTTTGAGCAGAAATTCCATCGTGGACCTAAAATGCTGTCCTGATGAGTTTTGTTGAAACTACTGCTTTACTGCTAAAAGCTTTGGTTTCAGAGAATTTGGATTTTCTAATGAAAAATTGTTTCATTGAAAATTCCCAAATAGCTGTACTTTTCAACCCTTTCTTCCAGTTCTTGCAATATTTAAATTTAAGTGATGTGATGTTCAGAGATCTACAGTTTTCCCTCTGCTAATGTGCATAGGCTTAATAGAAAGACCGCATAGTTTACAGGGGAGTCTCATCTTACACGGGGGTTAGGTTCTAAAGTCAGCGCGTAAGGCAAAAATTGCATATAGTCAAAATTACCCTTGAAAATCCCTTAAATCGCCCTTAAAGTACAGTATACTGTACATGGTTTTGTGTATACAACCCTGTACAGTAATATGTATAATGTATACAGTAATATACAGCATATGCAAAATATAACTTTACAGTATTTTTAATTACATATGAGAGAGAGAGAGAAGAATGAAAGAATAAAAAAGGAAAACAGTAAATCTAACCACTCACCATTCATCCTGGATATTCTTGCTAGTCTACGACGATGATAATGGTGATGCGACGACGATGAATGATGATGATGATTAGTACAGTGTCCGTATGATGAACAATGAGACGATGAAGGTGGGTGCTGTACACATTCTGATGATTAGTCTTCCTCTTCCCCTGACAACACTATTGGGGGGGTCGTCAGGGCTTGACGTCGTTCCAGGAGATGGAGGTGACAGAGAGCAAGTTGTAGACAAAGTTGTTGGCTCTGGTTCAGCTCAAGAAATTGATTGAGTAGGCTCATCTGCTGCTGGTTGGTTGTTCTTGAAAAACATGGTGATCGGCAATTGTCGCTGTTGTCTCTTGAGTTGCTCAAACATTTCTTGATACGGTCTCAAATAGTCCGCAATACTACGTGTGATTTGGAGGCTTCGTTCCATAGAGGGATCGTATTCAGAAATTAAATCATTCAAGTGTTTCACTGCTTGGAACACTTCAGCAAATTTATGAAGATTCCAACTTGCTGGCTCTTCCTGTTCGTCGTCATCATCTTCATCTTCTGTAGACAATTTTATCAGTTCCTCTAACTCTTTATTAGTCAATGTTTCTCTATGGTCCTCAATTAATTCTTCAATTTCTTCCTCAAGGATGTCGATGAAGCCATCATTACCCACTTGCCTGGCCACCTGAACAATGCGTTTCACTTCTTTGTCAATGGTCGGGAAACCCTTAAAATCATTCACACATTCTTTCCATAGGTTTCACCAAAATGCATTGACTGTTTCAGGCTTGATTGCATCCATTGCCTGTTTAATATAAGTGATGCAATCGGCAATGTTGAAGGACTTCCAACACTCCATCACATTAAGATTGGGATCAGCATCCATTGCGCTACATATCCGTGAGAATGTAAGCCTCGTGTACGTGGCCTTGAAACAGCCAATCACGCCTGGGTCGAGAGGATGGAGGTGGTATTTTGGGGGTTGAGGGGGGAGAGGAGAACGACATTGAAGTAGTCTTTATGTGCAAACCGGAGTGCCTCCGGGTGGCCAGGAGCATTGTCTACGATCAATAACATTTTAAAGTCAAGTCCTTTCTCTTCGAGGTACCACTTGACCCCCGGAATGAAACACTTGTGGAACCAATCCAGAAATAATGCTGCCATCTCCCAAGCCTTTTTATTTGATTGCCAAAACACAGGCAGGAGATTTTTGTTCTCGGGGATTTGCAGCCCTGTAGAGCAAGCCCGGCTTTATTAAATGCCCAGCCGCGTTGCCACAAAACAACACAGTCACAGTCTTTAGCTCTGGGCTAAAGCCCAGGGGCTTGTCTTTCTGATTTCGAAGTGTAAGTACGGTTGGCATTTTTTTCCAGAAGAGCCCAGTCTCGTCAGCATTAAAAACTTGTTCCAGAAGATAGCCCTTTTCTTCTATGATTTTCTTTAATTGTTTGGGGTAGGCTTTTGCTGCCTCTTCATTGGCAGATGCAGCTTCACCAGTAGTCTGCACGTTTTTGAGGTTGAAGCGGTTCCTAAAACTGTCAAGCCAATCTTGGCTGGCTTTGAATTCCTTCTCATCAGAAGGCTCTCTCTCTTTGGTGGGAGGTTTGAACAGCCCGTAGAGGCTAAGAGCCATTTCTCACAACATGTTGCCATCGATAGGCACACATTTAAGGTTCATGTCTTCCAGCCATAAGTTTAATGCCCTTTCAGTTTTCACTCACGTCTTATCACGCACCTGGTTCGTCACCTTAGCAGTTATTGGAGCACTTTGCCACGGCTTGACGAATTTCTCTCTCTCGACTCTTGATGGCACGATGCTAAATTCGTTGCAGCCATATTTACGCGCCATGTTGGAGACCGACATACTGTCTCTCAATAAGTCCAACGTAGCCAGTTTTTCGTCCAGGGTTGGAACAGATGGCTGTTTCTTCGGTTGAGCACCAGATGAAGTAGTTGGTTTGCATTTAGGGGCCGTATACGAAAAATATGTATCTTTAAACACTAGAATCACACTCAGCGCAGCAAGATGCTCACACTATGAGAGGCATGTGGGAACCGAGACCGACTGAGGGAACAGCAGATTCATGTCTCCCATCTCACACTTACTCTGGGACATACGCTCATTGAGAGGAATGGTGGACGGAATCGCCCGCACTAGTGTATTTAAATTGTTTTGTTTTTTTTGCCGAGCGCATATAGTTGAATTTGCATAAGTTAAATGAGCGTATGATGAGACTCCACTGTAATTTGATTATTGAGATAATTAATTTCTAGCTGTCTGGTTTTATAGGCTAAATTTCTTTTGTCAGATGACTTTCTACTTTAGAAAAATAAGAGAGAATGAGAATCCATTTTTGTTAAAAGAAAAATGTTAATGAATTATTAGTGAGAACAAACACAACAGGGTTGTAAAATACAAACCTCTTAATCCAATAGGCTACATAGTTGTTGATCAGATGTTCAGTTAGCCACTAGAGGGAGCTCTTAGCCTCATGAAGGTCTCTGTATATGGCAGGTTTTCAGAGACTTTTTTGTATGCTAAGGCAGTTTAGATATTTAAAATAAATGACACGCTTTTTGTGCTATATAATTACACTAAGAATTTGGGTGGGAAGTACAAGATTAGTCATACATATATCATTTATAGTAAAAATAAGTGCTCAAAAAAGAAATGTTGTGCTCATTGCAATAACTTTAAATTTCATAGTTTATTCTGTGATGGTTGTGTCTCCTTACATAATTTGGCTGGAATCACTATTTTTTTGTAGGAACAATTCATGCTAAAAATTCCATTGAATTTAAGTATGAAAGACTGGAATTTACTAACCTGTGCATTAGGTTTTCAGTTTCATTTTTCTGTCAAAAATGGAATCACCGTTTTTAGAGGAGAGTTTCTGAGGTGGTTTGGTTTTGTGCGTTTTCACGAATTTCCTGTACAGTTACCAACTCTTTAAATTTGCCTTGCAAATACTGCTTCTAGCAGTATTAATCAGTCTAATCATTTATCAGGTACTATACTTAATTTGTTTGTTCACAGTAGTGCTTTCTAAATTGTCAGTTTCAAACATCTTCCAATTATACCACTGGGAGAATGCTTCTGTAGAGGAGCACTCTAGAGATACGAATTGATGTGTAACTTTAGGGCTTACCTACACATATAGCGGTGCAGCTGCAGCGCGTCTGGTGAAGACGCTCTATGCCAATGGGAGAGAAGCTCTCCCACCGACATATGGCTGTCCACGTAACATAAATTATGCCAACATAAGCTGTAGTGTAGATATAGTCTTCAGACTCTGTATAACTCCAAGTGACAACGAGAGAGGTTATGGAGTATGAAATGTGGTGAAAACACAGCATTTCCCCTGACCTTAGTTGAATTTAACTTCCTGGTTAATATAATTATTTTTAAATCTTCATACATGGAGTTTGCTTTTTTTAACCTTAAAAATTCTGTCGCCATCCAAATCTGTGCTGATTATCACATCTCTCCTTCATCTTAATCCTGACACTTCTTCCTGGGTGTCCCACTACCACCTTATTTGCAATCCGATCACGTCTTGGATCACGTAGTCCATCTAGTTCTTTGACTCTAGTAGTAGAATAATGACTGTTCAGGTAGGCATAATCACAATAGATTATCTGTTCATTGGATTTATTCAAGAATACTTTAGCTTTTTGAAAAAGAAGTTGTTTAGACAGGAAATGGCATTCCTTTGTGTAGCCTAAATCAGGGGTTCTCACAACAAATTTTTTAGTGGCCTCAAGAGTGTGGCCACCAACTCTTGCTGGTGGCCACTCTGAAAATTATTCCTAAAATAATTAATTTTTGGAAAAACAAATAAATATGCACATACAGATGCCCAAATCATTGTAATTTACTTACGTAGGATTGATTATTTATTTATTTATTTATTGCAGACTCAATAATGAAAATAATGTACAATGGTCTCTCTTCTTTACTGGACCTAAACAGAATAGAAACACAAATAAGTTGCTTTGCACATTCTTGTATTTTTTGTTGTTTCTTTTGCTTCTTTGGTCGCTTACTAGCTGGTAAGTCTGCTGCTATGAAACCTGATACTTCTATGTTAATCACTTTTCACAGCCTCCAAGCTAGCTACTAAATCTGCTGTGAAAAGTGATATTAACAAACATACAAATATCACTTTTCACTGCAGAGTTACTCAGCCCGGGCAAGCCCAGGGACAATTTAAGCCCTGGATGGGGAGATGCACCTCCAGCTTTTGTGTCTTGGGGGAAGGCCCTTGAGGGAGGGGCCACTGCTTTGTCCCCTGCCCCCAATCACCACCCAGGAGGCTGTGGCCGCAAGAAAAGTCTCTGGTGGCCACATGCAGCCACGGTGGCTGCATTTGAGAAACACTGGCCTAAATTATCTGTGCAAAAGGCCTCCAGACCTTTACTGTCTTTATTTTTGCTAACTCTGTAATAACACTGATGGAATCAGAGACATCTAAAACTAATAAAACAGTAAAAGTTTGACTTCAGCTATACATGTAAACTGGCGAAACATCCCATAAAGACAAGGTTTAGAGAAACAGTTTCTTGATACCTTAAATTATTGTTTCAGGGAACAGCTAGCTCTGGAGCACATAAGAGGAAAGGCTGTTCTCAGTGTAATCCTAAGTAACATATTGGAGTTCAAGAAGTAACAGGCTAAACCACTAAGTAATAGAAACCTCAGTATAACTCAGCTCAACATCTTTGAGGAAGAAATCCCACCAAAATCTAGCGCTGTGGCACAGAATGTCACAAAGGAGGTATCAGCTGTCATGCATAAGTCAATCATTAATTGATAGGGGTTTGGACAAAAGTACTCTATGGTAGACAGCTATTCAGTGGTTGCCCATTATGGGTTTTCTTACACCTTCATTGGAAGTATCTGATACTAGGCTAGATGGATATGATGTGAATCTGATCTGATCCGATATAGCAGTGCCTATTTGATTTATGTCAAAGCATAACTTGGTTACCTTGTGAATAGATGTTCTAATTCCATTCATCCTGAATTCATAGCTGTGTTTGTGCTTTACCAGTATTAATTATATACGAATCTATAATTAGAATACTGATCTGGGTCCTGCTAATGTTAAACTATGGTGTATGCATATAGAGTAGAGCAGGGGTAGACAACCTATGGCACACGTGCCGAAGGCGGCACACGAACTGATTTTCAGTGGCACTCACACTGCCCGGGTCCTGACCACCAGTCTGGGGGGCTCTGCATTTTAATTTAATTTTAAATGAAGCTTCTTAAACATTTTATAAACCTTATTTACTTTACATACAACTATATATATTATATATTATAGACTTATAAAAAGAGACCTTCTAAAAACGTTAATGTATTGCTGGCACGCAAAACCTTAAATTAGAGTGAATAAATGAAGACTCGGCACACCACTTCTCAAAGGTTGCTGACCTCTGGTGTAGAGGTTCCCAAACTGTGGGGTGGCCAAGGCCAGACCCCGGGGGGCAGGAAGGAAGTGCCACCCAGCCCTGCTCCACTCCCAGCTCTGCTCCGACCCTGCTCCCAGCCTCAAGCCACAGATTTCTACCTAGTCCCAGCCTTGGCCCCTGGCCGTGGCTCCGTTCACAGCCCCACTCCCAGCCCCAGCTCTGACCCCAACTGCGGCCCCAGCCTCAACTCTCTTACCCCTCCCCCCTCAGGAGCTGTGGCCTGGCTCGAGGCGGGGGAGAAGGGGTGTGATGCTGAAAAGTTTGGGGACCACTGATATAGAGGTTTATGCTACAATAAAAGTGTCTATTTCCTACTGTTCTTCTCCAGAAAGAGAGAGAAAAGTAAAGCCGGTGCAGATGGACTGCTTTTCCTGATACTTTCTGTTTGAAAGTGTAGGGCTTTTAACACTAAAATGTGCTGGGTTTTCTTTTTTAAATTAATTTTTAAAACATGTCTAGATCTGATTATGCAGCTATAACTGCATTCGTGTATAAACTTCTTCAAATCTCCTTTGTTTTGGGGCATGGATGTTACAAAATGGTGTAAAATCATAATAAAAAACATCATTTTAACTCTAGGTTGCTGATTTAAATTTTGCTGTTTGGTCATTGGCCTGAGGGAAGTGATCTTATTGGCATCCATCCAGTTCCTAGTGGATAAATATCCACATAATAAAACCACCACCATAAGTGGAATTAATTACTGACAGTCTTAGCAGAGAAACCAAGGATCAAGCATAAGGACTAATCTACATTTTTTCCCTAGAGTGGGGTGCTTTGATGGCCAGGTTGGCCACCATTTGCAATGGAGTGTGAAGTTTGTCTTGCCACTTCCCATAGTGTATCTCGGGTTCTCAAACTAGGGGTTGTGAGGTTATTATGTGGGGGGTCGCAAGCGGTCAGCCTCCAACCCAAATCCTGTTTTGCCTCCAACATTTATAATGGTGTTAAATATATAAAAAAGTGTTTTTAATTCGGGGGGGGGGGGAGGTCGCACTCATAGGCTTGCTATGTGAAAGGGGTCACCAGTACAAAAGTTTGAGAATCACTGGTGTATCTATTATGTGAATACACAGGAAACTTGAGTCTATGGGACTTCTTAATCTGGCACACTTTACTAGAATTAAACAGGGTTTTTTTTACATAGTTTTGTTACTAATACCATGTTATGTTTAAATTTTTATCTTTACACACTTTATAATGTTTTTGAAGTAAATGGAACTGCTTGTGTAAAGTATGTGGGAAGGATTTGGGCTGTAGATTATTAAAATTAATACTCTAAAATCACTTTGTTTTCCTATTTGGAGTTTGCTAGAGCATGTTTAGTGAAATTAGAATGATTTATTGTCAATTACTACTTGTTAGAATTTTTGGTACTTATGCACTGGCAATAAGTAACACGCACTGCAATGCTTAGGTTGCATATTCTGTAGAAAGAAATCTACATTTTTAAAAAAGAATTAAATTTAAAAATATTTTTGAGAGTAAAACCTTACAGAAGCAGCTTTAACCAGGTACTAAAAATGACAATTTTTAGCATATTCTTCTATATTTCTGTATTTTAAAAAATCTTTTTATTTTTGTTACAGCAGTGTAAGACTGGAAAGATCTGGGCTGAATGGACTTTAGCATCAAAAGAAGTTCTCCTCTGTTAACTCGAAAAATTGCTAACCACATCAAAATGAAGCAGGTACCAGAGATCCT
Organism: Chrysemys picta bellii; assembly: GCF_011386835.1. Taxonomy (NCBI): domain Eukaryota; kingdom Metazoa; phylum Chordata; order Testudines; family Emydidae; genus Chrysemys; species Chrysemys picta. The sequence continues at coordinate 125,297,090 of NC_088795.1, read as the reverse complement.
TGGAAATGCCAATGGGAAAACACAGAATTGTGAAGTGAATCGTGAGTGTTCTGTCTACTTAGGCAAAGCACAACTTTCTGCCACTCTACAGGAGGGTGTCATGCAAAAATATAATGGCCATGATGCCCTTCCATTTATTCCAGCCAATAAATTGAAAGATCTAACTTCTCGTGTGTTTAATGGCGAGTCCGGGGCACAAGATGCCAAGCTGCACTTTGATCCCCAGGAGATAAAAGGAGTTGGAACACCACCCAACACTACTCCTATCAAGAATGGCTCTCCAGAGATTAAGCTGAAAATCACTAAAACCTACATGAATGGAAAGCCTCTTTTTGAATCTTCCATTTGTGGAGACAGTGGAGCAGCTGTGTCCCAGTCAGAGGAAAATGAACAAAAACCAGCAAACAAGGAGAGGAGAAATAGAAAAAGAAGCATAAAATATGACTCCTTACTTGAGCAGGGTCTTGTTGAAGCAGCGTTAGTATCAAAGACTTCAAGCCCCTCTGAAAAGAAGGTAGTAAGTCTTTTTTTTTAATCTTTTCGCCACTAGCCTTGTTTGTTGTTCAGATTATTGCCGCTTGACCATGAATGTACCAGGTGTTTTTATTTCAAGTATTTTGAATATGCACCTTCCCTCAAACAAGTTAGTCTTGTCGATGTTCTTAAATCCAGAGCCATTTAGATCTTTGGACCATCACACTGTGCCCAGTTCCTAATACCCTGAATGTTTTCTGGCCATTACTCTTCTATTTTCCCTGGCTTCAAATGAAGTTGAATTACTTAAAAAGACAAATGGCTAGAGTTGCTTCATTGTCTGCTCTTGAGTTAATTGCATAAACATAAGTTTTGCTTATTAAACTTCAGCGCATAATCTCCTATGATTATGTTGTGGCTACCTTTTTCTGATAACTTTTTAATTTCTGATTTTAAGTTAGCTATATTTAACACAACTAAATAGGTATGGAGTCATGTTACATGCACTCATCAAAGGTCTCCATGTTTTTGCTTAACTTAATTTATTATTTCTATTTTTTAAATGTGAACAGTTCATTTTGTTCTATTTTAAAGTGTGAAGTGAGGAAATAGCTTCATTTTTTTTGTTATTTCCCATTATGAGAAGAGAACCTGTTCTCATCACTTTCATAAAAGGAAAGTATCCCTGCAATACAGGTTCCATATATGTACGTATGTTCATAAGCATTCAATGGCAAATTTAGAATAGTTTGTATAGAGAAATCAAGACTAACATTTATTAGCAGTATGGCCAAAAGAAAGATGCTACTCTTATAAAAAGTTCCTTTTAATTAAAGTTATAAAATTAAATGATTATATATAAACACTTAATACATGATGGATTTATTTTCTATCAAGGCCATGTTTGGGTCCTTTTTGCTGTCATCCTGGGCTTAAATCTGACATTACAAGAACTTTTTATATTTTGTTTCCTCAAAATTATTAAATTAATACCATGAAAAGATTTGCAAGAAATTTTTTTTTTTAAGTTCGTATCAATTGGACCATTTTCATAAGTATCAGGAATGTTACTCATGTTCATCTAAGAAATTTTTGATCTAATATACAGGATGAATAATAAACATTAGCACTAAAACATTTCTAAGAATTTTTGCTGACCAAAAAGCATAAAATAGCTTATTGTGCTATACAAGTAAGTATATAAATGTAGCTAAATCTACTAAGTTGGTTTGAGACTTAAAACTTTAAATTAAAATGTTAAGATTCTCCAAAATACTATGTTAAAATGATCTCATTAGAAAGTTATTTCCAGCTACAGAAAATGCATAAAATGATAAAATAAGACTGTAACTGGTATCTAACAATTAAGCACAAAGTGAGCACTGAACGCAATCTTACTTCAGTGGAAGTTAATATTTGACTTCTTGGCACAGTGATCTCCATGGTTGTTTGGGACAGTGGCTCATGAGCCACTGATGGCTTTGATGTTATAGAAGTAGATTTGTGGCCCACTTGAACATATTCAGCAAGCATCTCAGTCTGAGAGAACTAAAAAATCTGACATTTCTTTCTAGTTGTAGCAGACAAACTGATCGCTTTTCTGTAAGCCATCTTCACACAACAGCTTTGTGTCTATCAGCTGTAAATTTGGCCACTGGATCATGTCCCCTGCAAATTTAATTCTGAAGTGAATCTGGAGCTATGCCAGTTTACATCAGCTGAGGATTTGGCCCAGAGTGTTTAACATAAAGTGATGTATCGTGCATATGCAAAGTCCAAATGATTGCGCTGTGTAATTTGTGGAGAGGCTTCTGATCTCTTCACTGATACTGTGGCCTACCCCTTGTTATAGTCCACCTTTACTGCTGCAGAGTGTTTAAGACTCTAGGCTTCCCTAATAACTTTCTACTAAATAATTTGCTTTCCTCAAGGCCCTCAAGCCTTTCTTGGTGGTTCCCAAGAAAAGCAAACTCTTGAAATAATGCTTCAGTGCCCTTTTTTACACCGTGGCTATGGAACATCTTATGATTTTGAGGATTCAGGCACAAAGTAGATATGGTTACTTCCTGACTTAGTGGAACTGAAACAACACCTTAGGTAAGAAGTTAACAGTTGGTTCTTCTTCCAGTAGTGTCCCTATGAGTGCTCTACTGTAGGTGTGTGTCTGCGTCCCTATGCTGCTGATCAGAGAACTTTGGTAGCAGGGTCCATTCAGCCCACGCATGAGCTCTGCCCTAGCTCTGCCATGAGGCTAACCAGTGTGCCCAGGTGAACCCAGTTCCTTCTCAACTGCCCCTGGCTGGAGACAGAGCTTTAGCTGTCTGTTCGCGGATTGTGAACTTTTTTAGAATTGCTAATTTTTAGCTTCCTTCTGAAGCCTCTTTTCTTTCTTTACTTCATTTACATTTTTATTTGGCTGTTGCTTAAAAAAAGAAAAGACTTTGTTCGTTCATCAAGCCTGGTTGGGGGGACATGGACGTGGTATGCCCGGCTCCCCGGACTTCAAGAAAAGTCTGTGGCAAGGAATCTATCCCTTTGACTGACGGACACTGTGTGTCCGCTGCCTGGGGTAGAGAAACATCCCACAGAAATGTGGCTTGTGTCAGCAACCAAAGCCCAGATCCAGAAAGGACAGAGAACTGAGGCTTAAACTCCTACTCATGGAGTCAGTCCTTCAACCACCCGAGCCATGGTGGGAGACCTCACCACAACTCTGTAGTTTGAAGGGAGGTGAGCCCAAAGGGACACCCACCAGCCATTCACGTAAGGCCTCTAAGAAAAGGTCTGAGTCCCCATATTGAGCCCCGATTGACCCGAAAACAGTCAGTTCGATCAGTAATCGTGGGTACTGACGGCACTGAAACCGTCTAAATCTGGTACCTACGCCTCATGAGGTACTGTCCCGACAGAGAGCGTCGGATTGCCTAAGGACCCAATGGGCAAGAGAGACATAGAAAATCCATCCTGGGGAAGGCTCTTGCGATATGAACATTGACATCGGTACTGCCTGTGGTACACCAGGCACTGACAGATAATACTATCAGATCTGTATCACTGGCTCCTTTGGTACAGGCATCTTGGCACCGACAACCACTGTTGGTACTGATGCCTTCGGCACCGCCAGACTTCGGTGCATGGCAGACTTTTTGGTGTCTGATGCGCTGGTACTGAGTCCACCTGGTGTCTTTGACTTGCCGATAACCTCTTGTTGTGCCCCCACTCTTTTTTCATTTTCTGAGTCAGAAAGTGAGCAAGACGATGTGGTCTCCCGCCTCTCTTCTCACCTGCTGTATGATGCCCAATTTCACTATGGACCTCAGTCATATCGTCGTCCTGATCCACAGCCTCCCTGGTTTGGTCAACTGTCGTACCAACCACTGCATCCTTTTCTTTCACAGTGACCCTATTGGGATCATTGGCAGGCTCAAAGACAACAAGCCTACCATAGTTCCAGTGTCTCCTACCAGCAATCAGGGAGACATCCTCCTTCAGCTGCTGCTTCAAGGCCATCTGAACCCCCTGATCAGGCAAGAGAGGAACAGGAGGCTGAAGGTGAGGAGGAAGTTACCCCTCATGCCCATTTCTTGTCATCCTCACCAGATGAGACAGTGATGTCCCCTCTGCCATCTATAGCAGATTACTTTAAACTGTTCCAGGATTGGCACAGCGGGTAGCAGAGGCACTAAAGATACTACTACAAGAGGTGACCGAGTTACACCACAAGCTAGTGGATATTTTACGTTCTTCTGCCTCATCCAAAGTAGCCCTCCCTATTAACAAGACACTCTTGAACCCTGCCAAGATCATATGGCAGACCCCTGTATCTGTCCCACCAACAGGCAAGCGGGTTGACAAAAAAATATTAAGTGCTGGCGAAAGACACAGAGTTTCTCTTCTCCCACCCACCTCTCAATTAGATCATAGTGGATGCAGTCAACTCAAAGGCCCCCCCAATTTAAATCCACCCCCTATGACCTGGACTGGAGGCGTTTGGATCTTTTTGGCAGGAAAACATACTCCTCTGCCACTTTTCAGTTCCTCATTACAAACTATCAAGCCTTAATGGCAAAATACGATTACCAGAATCACTTGAAACTGAGCTCTTTTATAAAACAGCTTCCTGATTCATATAAGGAACAATTCAAGGCCATAGACAACGAAGTCCAACTGGTGGCTAAGACATCTCTCCAGTCTGCATTTGATGCAGCTGACGGGCGACACGCTCCATTTCTACTGCCATCATGATAAGACCAGCCTCTGCTCTAGTGGGCATATGAAGGAATGGGACAACTGCCAGCACCAGTAATTCTTTATGCAATGTTGTTGGGCACCACTAGGATGATCACTGATAAGATGTGTGTTTGGGGAAAAGGAGGAAAAGTGTAAGCCAGCAGGAAATCCAGGGATTGTGGTCTGCATCTACTGCATCCAGCGATTGTGGTCTGCATTTGGTTTGCCCATGAGGCTTTCAGATCCATGTGGGAAAGTCCCAAACCTCTGACCTCAGTGGATATATTCTGGGATTGTATCCTCATTTCCTGCTCTATGGCTGATTGTGACTCTGCCACTTGATTCTTACATTCACTGCTCCAGAAATGTTTCACCCAGTGGGAAAATGGCAATATTTTCATAGATTCTAAGGCCAGACGGGACCATTGTGATGATCTTGTGTGGCCTCCTAAACGGCACAGGCCATAGAATATCTCCAAAATAATTCCTTGAGCAGAGCTTTTAGAAAAAAACATCCATTCTTGTTTTAAAAATTGCCAGTGATGGAGAATCTACCATGACTTGGTAAATTGTTCCAAGGATAAATTATTGTTAGACTGAATAATGCTGTATTTCCAGTCTGAATTTGTCTAGTTTCAACTTCTAGCCATTAGATCCTGTTATAACTTTCTCTGCTAGATTGAAGAGCCTATTATTAAATATTTGCTCCCCATATAGGTACTTATAAATTGTAATTGTCACTCCTTAACCTTCTCTTTGTTAAGCTACATAGATCGACTCAAGGAGCTCAGTCAGTGTAAGGTACTATTTTGGAATGCCTTTGCTTTGGGTGCTTTCCTGGTTAGGTAGCAGATGGTAATGACATCAACCATCTGTGGTTACTAAGCATGTGGAACAGAGCCTATAGAATTTAGTATAGACAACTTTTGTATGGATCCCTTGCACCTGTAAGTAATGTCAGGCTGGATAAATTCTTGCAATTGAATTTCAGCCCCCTCAATTCAAGATAAACACTTCATGTTCTGGTGTCAAATGTGGTATTCAGTTAGAGCAGATTTTGGATGTTAGGGAGCTCTTGTGGTAGCATATATGCAGTACACAATCATCAGCCATATGTAGCATGGGGAATAAAATCCCAGATCTTAATCCAAATCACCCTACCCACGGTTTTAATCACAGAATTAAGTGCAAATTTTCTTTTGGTAGGTGGTAGTAGTAGACCTAATTTGGTGTACACTGACTAACAATTAGAATCATAGAAATGTAGAACTGGAAGGAACCTTGAAAGGTCATCAAGTCCAGTCCCCTGCCTTCACAACAGGACCAAGTACTATCCCTGACAGGTTATTTTGCCCCAGATCCCTAAATGACCCCCTCAAGGATTGAACTCATAACCCTGGGTTTAGCAGGCCAATGCTCAAACCACTGAGCTCTATCCCTCCCCCTTAGAAGGAAGGTCTGCTTCCATGTGGGAGTGGTGAAGACCTGTAAGCCACTGTTACCCTTCTCCTGATATTAACTTGGCCAGATCCTCCCTGGAAGCTGAGAGGATGATAGACTTTGGGTCTTCCTCAGAATTCTCTCATCCATCTGTAACAGTATGAAAAAGTCTTATTGTCATACAGATATTTCTAGTACTGCAGATACTTTGAAGATGTGATCATTTTTTTGGTTCTTGGGTTGTGGAAGAGTTTGTGTGCATTTACTCTCACTGTTAAATGCAGTTTCCCAGATTGTGGTTGTTTCCCCCACATTGCTGCCCCTGAGTGGCAAAGATGTAGCTTGCTGTGAAGAGTCGCTTACTTCATATTTTCAAGGTTAACCATGCAGTCTGTAGAAAGTTCTGAGGGGTAAACTGTTCCATTCCTTTCAGTGGTGGTAACTTAGATGCCAGTGATGGTACTTGAAATGTTAGCATTGTTAACCATTTCACTATTCATCAAAACAAAGAGGAAGTGTATTATACGGATCTACACAATCTACTCCTGAGTGACTGCTCATTTTGAATAGGCCTTTAACAACACACAGCAGAATTTGGACTGAGTGTAATAGATTTAATTTTCCTGAAGAGAGGGGCTCAGCTTTCAAAAGTTTGAGAAAATTCTGGTTTAGTGGCTGTATTGTAATAACTTGTTTTTGTGAATGCATCCAAAGATTGTTCATCTAATAGGCTTATTTTATAAAAGGTTAACAGTAATATGCTGTCTGAGTGGGGTTGGACTTTGGTGTCTCTAGAATCTTTCATTTAACCAGAAAGGATCAGTACAAAATAGCGTTGTTAATGACTTGACTAATTTCTGAATGTGTTGGCGGGAGAGTTAGGGTTAGAGTTTGTCCCTGAGCTGTGCACTAATCTAGGTCACCAATCCAGGACACCAATTTTCTGTTCTGGTCCCTTTTGACTGTTCTTTCTATAACCACCTTAGGTTTTGCAGTTCTCTGTCTCCTTTTTCGAGAGCACCCACAGTGAAGGATCTTTCCTATACTGTTCTTATATTTTGTGCTTCTCCAGCAAAAGAAGCAGTGAAATTAATATGAGGATCTTAAAAGGTTGCATTCAGCTGCTGCTCTTGCTTGTACCGTACTTTAGGCATAAACTTTAAAGACAGGATCCTTCATAGAAAGGCTCTGGAATTGTGCAGTTAAAAAAATATTTAAGGGACAAAATGAAGGATGGTTCTTAAAGTGCTTGTCCGTATATATTCCACTCTTGGTGGTGCATTTGAGCTCCATGCTCTTGATCGAAGTCTTTTAGTCACCAGTGTCTGTTGAGACTGTGCCACTTGTGCACTCATGCACATGTAACCCCCGACACACACCCACACACCTGAAGGCATAAAGGGTGGAATGGGGTCAGCAGGCACTCAGTTTCTTCTTTACTGTCTGTGACTATTAGACAGTATTGAAAGCCCTGTCTCTTGCACACTTGTGATTAAAACTGATTTTTATATGTTGTTGCCTATTTAGTATAGATTACTAGTTAGTTTAGGTTAGCTTTTCTTACTTGGTTTCTGTTCTTGGTAGTTTTTCCTCTTTCATTTACGTGGTAGTAGGCTTCAGCCCTTATGTCTGCTCAAAAATGGCTGGGATTCAAATACTGCCTCTCATGTGAGCAGCTATCCCCCTCTGTGATGGACATACTAGGTGCATGTTGTGTTTGGGTGAAGGACATATCAATGACAAATGCTTCATTTGTTAATCCTCTTTCTAAAAGAACCCAAAACCAAAAGGAAATTCATTTAGGCTTTTTCTGCTGGACAAGTCGATGAGGCTGGCCTTTGATCCAGGTAAGCAAGGTCCACCTGGATCTGAACAGTCCTCTACCAGCTCTGACTAAGTGCTATGATTTCCTCTAGAGTCCCAGTTCCTGAGAAGCGCTTCTCTCCTGCTTCCACGGCTAAGCCCTTTTTCATCAGCAGAAAGAGGTAGGATGCAGTTCTACTCTTGTAAAGACCATCATCTGAGGAGACTGTTAGGCATGGGCCACCCCTTGGCTCCTCTCACGGGGTAATACAAAGCCTGATGTAGGTCCTGTATTCCAATTTCTGTATACCAGTATTGGCCAAGGAGCACCCTTGTTCTCAGCTACTGCCTGCTGGGCACTTGGTACCAAAGACAAAACCACCTGCTCCAGTTCTGATGACCTCAGTACCAACCTTGTCGGCATAATCTACTCTGGTACTGACCACACTAAAATTTCTGCTTACGGTACTGACAACCTTGACACTGAGATTCACAGTCCTGGGAGCTCTGCCTTCTCTGAGTCTCCGCTGTTATGGACATAGTGAACGTTCTCCACAGGTACGGATCATGAATTTTCCTCCGGCACTGAGTATGTCTGTGATATCTATGAAATATTTTCCCAGCTCAGGTCCTGGGACTCTGACTAAGTCGGTACCTCCATTTAAAGTGGAATAGTTATTCTTCTTTGAGTTCTTTCCCTATGAGTGTTCCACTTCAGGTCCACATGTGGCTCTCAAGCCGTTAATCAGAGATGTTCAGCCTGCACATGCGCTCTAAGTTGCCTCATGCCAGACATCAAGGTTATGTAGGGGTGCATGAGTGAACCATCCTTGTCAACTGCCTCAAGCTGAGACAGAGCCTTAGTGTGTCTGCCTTGAGCATCCCTTAGCCCAGAGTTTCTCAACCTTTTTCTTTCTGAGGCCCCCCAATCATGCTGTAAAAACTTCACGGCCCCGCTGTGCCACAGCAACTGTTTTTCTGCATATAAAAGCCAGGGCCAGCGTTATGGGGTAGCAATTAGGGCAGTTGCCTAGAGCTCCACACCACAAGGGGCCCCATAAAGCTAAGTTGCTCAGACTTCAGCCCCACGTGGCAGAGCTTGGGGCCCAGGGCTGCAGTCCTGTGTGGCGTGGCTTTGGCTTTCTGCCCTGGGCCCTAGTGAATCTAATGCCAGTCATGCTTGGAGGACCCCCTGAAACCTGCTCGTGCTCTGCCCAAGGGGCTCCAGACCTCTGGTTGAGAACCACTGCCTTAACTTATTTTTCCTTAGTTAAGATATTCTAGTAGTTGTTCATATAGTTAGTTTGTATAGGGGATTGTTGCATTGTTTTTTGTGTTCTCCTTTTTTCCCCACCAAGGGACTTGTTTTCTTGGCAGGACATGCCTGGCTCTCTGGGCTCCAAATGCTGCCTTTCCTGCCAATAGGCTATTCCTGTATGTCAGGGGTTCTCAAACTTTTTTCTTTGAGGCCCCCCCAATTTGTTATAAAAACTCCATGGCCCACCTGTGCTACAACAACTGTTCTTCTGCATATAAAAGCCGGGGCCCATGTTAGGGGGTAGCAAACAGGGCAATTGCCCTAGTGTCATGACAATGGTGTCTGAGTACGTATTTTGGTGTGGATGGAGGTATTTTACTTTCTCTTCAGAAATCTGTCTTTATGCTTTTTTAGCTTGATGAAGCTTAAGTACTGGTTATTGAAACACAGAAAGCTTCAAATACACCGTTACCTGCTATAACATGACCCGATATAACACAAATTCAGATATAACGCGGTAAAGCAGCGCTCCGGGGGGGAGGTGCGCACTCCAGTGGATCAAAGAAAGTTCGATATAATGCGGTTTCACATATAACGCGGTAAGATTTTTTTGGCTCCCGAGGACAGCATTATATCAGGGTTGCGTTTGATTTAATAGACCATTTAAATGGTAGTGCAAAACTCTAGTGAAGTAGCTGAAACAAACTGGTGTCATACTTGAAGGAGAAAAAGAGCTTAAGTTCTGTTTGGAATCTGTTGTGCATTGGCCAAAACTGGACAGTCACTACGTAAGAGGATAAATGGACACAAGTCAGATATCAGGAATGGCAATATACAAAAACCTGTAGAACACTTCAACCTCCCTGGCCACACAATAGCAGATGTAAAGGTAGCCATCTTACAGCAAAAAAACTTCAGGACCAGACTCCAAAGAGAAACTGCTGAGCTTCAGTTCATTTGCAGAGTTGACACCATCAGACCAGGATTAAACAAAGACTGTGAATGGCTATCCAACTACAGAAGCAGTTTCTCCTCCCTTGGTGTTCACACCTCAACTGCTAACAGAAGACCTCACCCGCCCTGATTGAACTAACCTCATTATCTCCATACTGATTCTTGCCTGCATATTTATACCTGCCTCTGGAAACTTCCATTACATGCGTCTGACGAAGTGGGCATTCACCCACGAAAGCTTATGCTCCAATACATCTGTTAGTCTTCAAGGTGCCACAGGACCCTCTGTTGCTTTGTGCTGGAAATGTGATCCAGAACTTAAATGCTCTCCGCTCCATCTGTAATGAGTTGAAACTATTCTAGGTTTTTCTCTTTATACCTCTGTTTTCAAAGTGAAATAAAAATTAATTCCTTTCTGCTGAGAGGCAGTGTTACCATGGTTACCAAGATACCTGCTCATGAAGGATTTGTGCAGTAGCAAACTGGTGATTTTAAACAGACTTGTCTTCTAAAAATAGAAACTGTTAAGAAAATGCTATTTGGCTACTGGACGCTAAGTACTGCAACAAAATTAAAACCAGGAGAAACAAATGTATGTTAAAATTTGATCCTTGTTTGTTTTTTAAAAATATATTTAATGGAATTTTCATTGTCACTTGTTAGTCACAGAATGAGGATGGAGCAACTCTCCCCTAGGTCCAAGTTTTTTGAACCTCTGAGATGGTGGCAGCTTATTTTGACACCAGCTTTTTTTCCCCAGGACGTTGCATGCTGATTGTACAAAATCAACGCTACCTTGGTTACATTAGATTATTCCAGTTAGTTTCTGAATTATTCAGGAAGCAGGACCTCTCCCCTCCACCTCTTCCCCCTCCCCCCCAAATACAGTGGAACCCCATTTATCTTATCCTCCACTATCCGGCTCTCTGTATTAATCAAACAACCAGCACATACAGTGCCATAAATGGGTGATCTTTCCTGTGGCAGCACTGACCCATTCTCTGGATTATCCAATTTTTTTGGTTATCTGATCTTGCCCCGGTTCCAATTAGATCGGTTAAACGGGGTTCTGCTATAAATCCTAAACATCATCCATGAAACAAATGTTTGAGTCTTAAAATCCACATTTGTGGAGTATCTACACTAGCATTTGCAGTTGTCTTAGTTAATTTGACCATCAGTTAATGCAAGTTACAGCACAATCAAAAACTTCTAAAGGAAGGAAGATCTGTTCTTTCCTCTTCCTCCCCCAGCTAGCCTCCTTTTCCTTCCACAGGAGAGGGAGACCTGCTTCTGCCCTACACAACCACCTCCATCAGCTCTCATGCTTCTCAGCGATTAGGAGGGACAGGGAAGACAAAATATTTTTTATTACATTATTTGCAATACACTAATTCCCAGTGGCCCCAATGAAGCTGGACTAAGCACAAATGCACAGGAAGACCTGGTTCTTGCTCCCTGAAGAATTTTTACAGCCTAATCAAGAAGAGGAAGTGGATGAGATATTCTTCAAGCAGGTATCGAGGTTAACTACCACATATGAGCTGGTATTAATGGGGGATTTTAACTTCCCAGATGTGTGTTGGAAGATTGTGCTGTATTAATGTACTATGTCCTGCAAGTTCTTAACATGTGTACGGGACAATTTTCTGATTCAGAAAGTAGAGGAAACAACTAGGAGGTCATCCATTTTGGGTCTGGTTTTGACCAACAGAGATGAATTAGTTGCGAATGTGAAAGTGGTCAGGAACATGGGATGAAGTGATCGTGATCTGATAGCATTCAAGATCCTAAGGAAAGGAGGACATGAGAACAGCAAAACAAGGACACTGGACTTCAGAAAAGTCACTTTCAACCAATTCAGAGAAATAGTATGCAAGGTCCCATGGAGAAACCATTTAGGAAGAGTAGGAGTCGAAGTTGGCTGTCAGTTCCTAAAAGATGTAAATGAGAGGCTCAACATCAAGCTATTCCGATGCAGAGGAAAGATCAGAAGAGCCACAGGAGACCAGTGTGGCTGCAAAAGGAGCTTTTTAGCTATCTAAACATCAAAAGGAATACATACAGGAAATGGAAGGAGGGGCATGTCACCCAGTAAGTATACATGGGAATAGCATCAGTGTGTAGAGACAAAATCAGGAAAGGAATGAGTTTAACATTTCTTGCCAGTTATGAGATAAGAAGGGGTTCTACAAAAATATCAGACAAAAAAGAAAGATGGTGTATGTCCACTACTCAGTAAAGATGATGAGCTGGTAATGGAAGATAAGGTGGCGCTGCTCAATGCCTACTTTGCTTCAGTCTTCATACAAAAAACAACTTTGCTAGTCTGATCACATGTTCTTATAGACAAGTAAGGGGAAGGGATGCAGATCAGGATAAGTAAAGAACACATCAGAGATCTTCTGATTGATTTGACCGACTTAAGTCACAGGTCCTGATGATGAAGGAATTAGCTGAAGAAATCTCTGAGCCACTGGCAATTATATTTGCAAACTGATGGATGAGAGGTCCTGGAAGACTGGAAAAGAGCTAACCGTGTCCATTTTAAAAAGGGGGAGCCGGGGAACTATAAATCAGTCAGCCTGACCATGATACCTGGAAAGCTACTAGAGCAATGTATAAAACATTCAGTTTGTGAATACTTGCAGGATGACGGGGTGATCACTAGCAGCCAGCATGGATTTACCAAGAACAAATCATTCCAAACCAGCTTGATTTCCTTCTTTGACAGGGTAGTTGGTTTGGCGGATAAGGGGGAATGCAATGGACATAATATACCTTGACTTCAGCAAGGGTTTTGACACAGTCCCATATGACATTTTCATAAGTAAGCTGGAAAAAATGTGGACTCAGTAGAATTACCATTAAGTGGATACATAGTTGGTTAAACAACTGCAAACGAAGAGTCACTCTTAATGGAATGATGTCACTTTGGAAGGAGGTCTCAAGTGGGGCTCCACAGGTGTCTGTTCTGCGTCCAAACATCTTTATTAATGACCTGGATGTAGGAATAGAAAGCATAATGATCAAATTTGCAGATGATACAAAGCTGGGGCAGGGGGTTGCAAACACCTTGAAGGATAGGGCTAAAATTCAAAAGGATCTTGATAAATTGGTGAACTGGACTATAGACAATAAAATGAAATTGAACAAAGACAAATGTAAGGTGCTATACTTAGGAAAGAAAAACCAAATGTGCAAATACAGAATGGGGGATAACTGGCTTGGCAGCAGCACTGCTGAGAAGTATCTGGGAGTTGTGGTGGATCACAACCTCAACATGAGTCAGCAATGTGATGCTGTTGCAAAAAAAAAAAAAAAAAGGAAAAAGCAATTTTGGGTTGCATTAACAGCGATTCATAGAATGCAAGTCAGAGGAGATGATAGCTTGTCACTGGTTAGTCCTCTGCTGGAGTACAGTGTCCAGGTTTGGTCACCCAATGTAGAGAAAGGATGTAGAGAAACTGGAAAGGATCCAGATGTGAGTGACAAAGGTGATCAAAGGGATGGAATGCCAGCCATATAAGCGAAGGCTGAAGGAACTGGGTATGTTTAGTTTGGAAAAGGGGAGCTGAAGACCACTATCACGTCCCCCTTGAAGTGCTTGAAAGGCTGCTTTAAAAAAGATGGAGAAAAATTGTTCTTCGAATGCTTGCTCATGTCCATTCCATATTAGGTGTGTGTGCTCGTTTTCCCTCAGTGGTATCCGTAGGGAGCTGGCACCCCCAGGAATGGTGCGCACATGCTGTGGTATAAGGCACACCGCCAGCTCCCCCCACCCTCAGTTCCTTCTTGCCGCTAGTGACGGTGCTGGAACATCTCCTGCTTTGGCTAGCTTTTCACTTTGTTCAATGTGTGTCTCAAACTTTTTTCCTGTAAAATATTGTGTATAGTTAGTAGTTACCCTTAGTGTTAGTTCTACTTAGTTGCTCCCGGACGGGACTTAGCCTAGGGATGGGGCATGCCCCTGTCCCCAGGCATTAAGCCATGCGATATTGTAAGCGGCCTATACCCATCAGCGACCTGCACGTTAGTTGTTTAAGGTGTCTAGGCGAAGGACACATAAGCAAGAAGTGTGACATCTGTAAATCATTTAAACCGCAAACAAAAAAGGAGAGAGACATCTGTCTCAGGGCACTCCTGATGGTGCTGGGGTCAGCGCCGACTCCGGAGCAGAGGTCCGACTTGACCCTGAGCACGGCAGCGTCAGTGCGGAGCGCCCCGCCGGCGCTATCTCTGAGCCGATACTGATCCCCCCCGCCCCTGTCAAGAAGGACCAAGAAGGGGAAGATCTCCCCCTTCCCATAAGAGAAAGAAGAGGGCCGGAGGAGAGCCAATGCCCGTGCTGGGTGGCTCAATGCCTCTGTCAGGGAGTCGGGCCCCAGCTCAAGTCAAGTAGTCTGGCCTCTCTCATACTATGTCTGCCACACCGGACAGTGACAAGGGCCTCCGTCAACTAGAAGTCCCGTTGACGCCCGAGGCCCTGCAAGCAGCGCAGGAGATCCTGATGCTACTGGTGCTGCCCACACTGGCTCTGGCAGTACGCAAGTCCAGGGGTAAATCTGCCTTGGGACCGTTCCGCGTGCCCCGCCTCAGCGGCACCTTTCCCAATTGCAGGGGACGTCCCACCAGTGCTTGACCGCACGGAGCCATCATGCCTCGGAAGTAGGGAGGCAGGCTCAGAGAAGCCTTCTTCGGTTTCCGGACCCTGGGCACCAACAGCGGGATTCCTGGCGAGGCTTGCTGATAATCTGGCGCAGCCCTGCGGAGGCACGCGCGCCTCCGCCCAGCATGAGCGTCGAGATAGACCCTTTGCGTCTCCAGTGCCGTGGCACCAATCACACAACCAATTGGTTGAATGGACCGACTGGTCACCCGCCGGCATCTGTCGCTGAGATGCAAATCCCCATGGTCGGGGATATCTGATGACCAGCCCGCTCTAGGTCCTGGTACCAGTTGAGCAGCATGAGGTGTAGATCGCTGGTCTACCTATGCCAAACACTAAAGATTCTCAAGGGCTCATGCGAGGGACTTGTCTCGATCGGACAGGTCAATGTCGAGGCACAGCAGCTGGCACCGCACAGAGGAGGGCCGCTGGTCCAGCTAGTCATGGTCACTCCTCCGCGATCAGTCTGCTTACAACTCCGGCACTGAACAGGATTCCATGTCAGTGGGACAAGCCCCGGCACCAACGGTACCTTTGACATCATCAGCAAGACCACCGACCCCCTGGCCAATAGCCGGTGGTGTTATGCTCATACAAAGCACACGGGATCTTTATAGAGGAAGGTAAATACACAGCATTTATTGAGAATACCACAGTTAGCATACACTTTTTAGAGACACACTCACACTCTCCTCTGCCAGTGATGTTTATAGTTATCAGTCTGTTGTAGCTCGAGTCAATCTAGTGGCCAGTTAGATTGAGCACAAGTGTGGAGCTGGGTTCTGTCAGTTGCGATCCAATGCTCCGAGGCTTTGCAGGACTGAACCCAGAGTTCCATGGCAAAACACCCCAGCTTTATAGTTGTAAATTCCTATTTGAGTCCATGCATTTTGCAGTGTCGTCCTGTAATCATTAGTCCTTAAGTGGTGTTATCATTTGATGGTTATTGTCGGGCTTCCCATCATTATCTCTTATTTGTTGTCTCGCTTTCGGGGGTGCCTGCCTCACCTCTAAGGTCGTCAATGCTGCTAACATGTTTAACATCGGATACAATGGATGTTTTCTGATTGTCCCCTTGACTTTCCAAGTCTCTCACTTCTTCTTGACCATCTGGACATTTGTGATGGCTTTCACACCTTATCTTTTCCTGATGCATGCATTCCTCATTCACACAAACAATCTCTTACAGAAACCTTCAAAGGTATACAGACAGCAGTATTGTATATTCAGCAGAATAAATTGTAAATCAAGCCTTGCTAAATCTTATAACTAAAACAATTCACATTGGGGCTTCAGGTCCTCAACATTCCTCTAATCTTCTTAACATAGATACAATAGAGAATCCTGTCTCTTACTTCCTAATTTGTAAAACATATAGGAAATCATAGTAGCTTTATAACTTACTCTAAAACAAAAGTGTGACCATAATCACTAATAAGGATTGTTCTGGTCTGTCATTCGTTTCTGCTATTCAAAAGGGGGTGGCTGACAGGATGAAATCAAATCATATATTAATTCTTATGGGACATTATAAAATCCTGCTCCTACAGCGTGGTACCCCTGGAACCCTTGGGAGTGTACCCAGCCTTTGCAGACTGCCTGGTCAGTGGCTGGGGGCCTCAGGCCATCAGCCGCAGCATCCTGCCCTCCGGAGGTGGAGGCCCCACAGGAGAAGCGCCCCCCCCCCCCCCCCCCCAGGCCCATGAGGACCCAGGGGAGCAGTCAGCTGGATCATGAGGGGATGTGGTAAATCCCTCAGGACTGGCTTCGTCCTCATCGTCGCCAGACACAGCTATTATAGGTGCCCCTCACCCAGTTCCTCAAGATGATGCCAGGACTCATCAGGAGCTTTTGATGAGGATTGTGTCTAATCTGGGGCTTGAAGTAGAGGCACTCGAGGAGCCGTCAGACTCACTGTTTGAATTCTTTTTGTCCATGGCACCCTCCAGGGTGGTTTTACCCCTACATGAGGGCGTATCGAAAATTATTAATGCCCTATGGCAAACTCCCTCTTTTCTGCCACCCATTAAAAAAAGGGCTGAACACAAATATTTTATGCCAGCTAAAGGCCATGAGTATCTGTGGACGGGTGAGTTTAAAAACTCCCTCAGAGTTGAGGCCGTTAATCAGAGGGAGAGGCAAGGTCAACCTGGGGCTACGCCCAAGAATAAAGACTCAGACTGGATCTGTTTGGGTGAAAAATGTATTAGTCTTCCAGCCTTCAGTTGAGAGTGGCCAATCACCAAGCCTTCCTTGGCTGCTACGACTACAACACGTGACAGACCATGGCCAAATTCGAGGTCTCGTTGCCCGAAGGGTCCAGGAAGGAGTTCTGGGCAATCCTTGAAGAGGGCATAGTGGCACCAGACTCCATGGTTTTGGCCATTTCCATGCAGAGGGCATCCTGGCTGCTCTTCTCGGGTCTGTTGACTGAGTCTCAGCAGTTGATGCAGGACCTCCCCTTCTATGACCAGGCCCTGGTTGCAGAGCAGATGGACAGTAAGCTGCATGGACTGAAAGACTCCCTCACTATCCTACATCTTTGGATGCATGTCCCCAGTCTAGCCCGTAAGCAGTTGAAACCACAGCCATCTCAGGGTCAAGAGAGCCAACCTCGGCAGGAGACGCCCCATAAGGAGATTAGGGGCTACAAGCGCCACCTGAACCACCCACCTCTGCCCAACTGAGCTCGACCCGCAATAAGCAGGGAGACAAGCGAGCGTTTTGAGGGCGCACTTGAGGGCGACCTACCAGACTATACCGCAGATCCATCTTTCTCGCTGTTTTCCAGCCATCTTTCTTTTTTCTTCCCTGCATGGACCACAATAACTTCGGATCGCTGGGTCCTCAATACTGTGATGCAGGGTTACACCCTCCAGATTCTTTCTACCCCACTCCCCCTTCCCTGTCCCTCTTCAGGGACCCCTCTCACGAGTCTCTTCTCACATGGGAGGTACAAGGGTTCCTGCAGCTGGGTCCAGTGGAAAAGGTTCCTTATAAGTACAGGAACAAGGGATTCTGTTCCCGGTACTTTTTAATCCCAAAAGCTAAGAGTGGTCTATGACCCATCCTGGACCTGCAAGACCTCAACAAATACCTAAAGAAGCTGAAGTTTCACATGGTCTCCCTGGCCTCCATCATCCTGTCCCTGGATCCGGGAGACTGCTATACCGCACTCGACTTGAAGGATGCATATTTCTACATAGCGATCTTTCAAGGTCACAGTCGCTTCCTACGTTTCATGGTGGGACCTGACCACTATCAGTTCACAGACCTCCCATTTGCCCTCACAACAGCACCAAGGGTGTTCACCAAGTGCATGTCGGTAGTAGCTGCTTACCTCAAACGTCAAGGTATCCAGATCTACCCATACGTTGACGATTGGCTCATCAAAGGCCGCTCCCGGTCCCAAATTCAGAGGGATGTCGCGGTGCTACAGGCCACGTGCTGATCTCTGGGCCTGCTGCTAAATGACAAAAAGTTGCCGTTAGTTCCGGTGCAGGGGATAGAGTTAATCAGAGCGGTGCTCGACTCCACCTGCACCAGAATGTTCCTACCGCAGGAGAGTTTCTAGACGATGGTGGACCTCATCGCAGGAGTCTCCGTATTCCCCCTGACTGCGGCCAGGGTTTGCCTGCACCTGCTGGTCCACGTGGCAGCATGTACATACATCATCCACCATGCCACGCTCAGGATACGGCCCTTATAGTAGTGGGTTGGCAACGGTCTAGTCCCAATCCAGAGATCACCTGGAAAAGGTCGTTACCATCCCTCCGATGATACCTTGCTATAATGATGGACCAACCCCAGGGCGGTCCTGGAAGGAGTTCTATTCAACAGCCCTCATCACTCAATCAAGTTGATATTGGACTACTCGGACCTCAGCTGGGGAGCACATCTTGGCGGCCTCCAAACCCAGGGCATGTAGTCCCCAAAGGAGATGACATTGCACATAAAAATCAAGGAGCTCAGAGAGGTTCGCTTGGCTTGCGGAGTCTTTGCACCTCACCTGGGAGGCAAGGTGTTGGAATGTTGATGGACAATACGGCCTCGATGGTCTACATTAACAAGCAAGGGCGTGCACACTCATCGGCCCTCTATCAAGAGGCACTCCAACTGTGGGATTTCTGCATCGAAGACACCTATCTCCTCCCTGGTGTCAGGAACACGCTGGTGGATCACCTCAGCAGATCCTTTTCCTCTCACCACAAGTGTTCGCTTCATCTGGAGATAGTCCAGACTCTTTTCCAGAGGTGGGGAACGCTCAAGTGGACCTGTTCGCCACCAGCCAGAACAGGAAATGTCATCGCTTCTGAGGCCTCATCTGGAATACTGTGTCCAGTTTTGGGCCCCACACTACAAGAAGGATGTGGAAAAATTGGAAAGAGTCCAGCGGAGGGCAACAAAAATGATTAGGGGTCTGGAGCATATGACTTATGAGGAGAGGCTGAGAGAACTGGGATTGTTTAGTCTCCAGAAGAGAAGAATGAGGGGGGATTTGATAGCAGCCTTCAACTACCTGAAGGGGGGTTCCAAAGAGGATGGAGCTCGGCTGTTCTCAGTGGTGGCAGATGACAGAACAAGGAGCAATGGTCTCAAGTTGCGGTGGGGGAGGTCCAGGTTGGATATCAGGAAAAACTATTTCACTAGGAGGGTGGTGAAACACTGGAATGCGTTACCTAGGGAGGTGGTGGAGTCTCCTTCCTTGGAGGTTTTTAAGGCCCGGCTTGACAAAGCCCTGGCTGGGATGATTTAGCTGGGAATTGGTCCTGCTTTGAGCAGGGGGTTGGACTAGATGACCTCTTGAGGTCCCTTCCAACTCTGATATTCTATGATTCCTCAGACACATGGGTATTCATCCACGAAAGCTTATGCTCCAATACATCCTTTAGTCTTAAAGGTGCCACAGGACTCTCTGTTGCTGCTTACAACAGGTGCAGTGGCACCAAGCGTCGTGGCCAGCCCAGTGGTACTAGTGAGCACCCAGGCCTCCGGCGCAGCCCCCGGTGGAAGCTCACTCGGTCGCTGGAGCTTCAGAAGCAATGTCTGCCTCCCTCTCCAGACCCCCAACAAAGGAGTCGGTGGGACGCTCGTCCTCGGTACCACGCCCGGAGTCTGACCAGGTGGTGGATCCTCCGGTGTCAGCCGACACTCAAAGTATCGCACCGGCCTCTTCGCCCCGTCCAGAGGAGGCGCTTTCGGTCCTGCCTCCCTCCATCCTGCAGGAGGACTTCAGGGCCCACCAAGAGCTCTTAAAGAGGGTGGCAGCAAGCCTCCACCTCCAGGCAGAGGAGATGGAGGAGCCCTCAAACTCTCTGTTCAATATGTTGTCCCCATTGTGACTGGATAGGGTGGCCTTGCCACTCCATGAAGGGGTGGCTAAAATTTCAAATGCCCTGTGGCAAACACCAGCCTCGTTGGCCCCTATATCAAAAAAGGCAGAACACAAGTACTTGGTACCCACTAAAGGGCATGAGTACCTATATACCCACCTGACGCCCAACTGCCTGGTGGTCGAGTCTGTCAACCACAGGGAACAACAGGGTCAGCCAGCCCCAACCCCAAAGAACAAAGACTCTAGGAGGCTGGACTCTTTCGGAAGAAAAATTTATTAGTCTTTGAGCTTCCAGTTACGAGTGGCAAACCATCAGGCCCTCTTGGGTTGGTACAAATTTAATCAGTGGGGCTCCCTGCCTAAATTTGAGGTTTTCTCTCCAGGAGCGCGATAAGAAGGAGTTCAGGGCACTGGTGGAGGAAGGTGCAGGATCCCAGGGACTAGTACGCTGCCCTCGATCTACAGGACGCGTACTTCCACATCCACATATTTGAGGGGGACAGGCACTTTCTCTGGTGGTGGGACAGAATCATTACCAATTTACGATCCTTTCATTTGGGCTGTCCGCTGCCCCCAGAGTGTTTACAAAATGCATGTCAGTGGTAGCGGCATACCTCAGATGGCGGGGGGTACAGATATTTCCCTATCTGGACAATTGGTTGGTCAAAGACACCTCCCGGTCGCAGGTGAGGGATAACGTGGCGCTTCTCCTGTCCACGTGCACCACCTTGTGCCTACTGGTAAACAACACCAAGTCCACGTTAGTCCCGGTCCAACGCATAGAGTTTATTGGGGTGCTCCTGGATGCAGTGTTGGCCAGAGCTTCCCTCCCGCAGACAGGTTCCAGACCCTGAAAGTCTCATCAACTCGGTCACAAGGTTCCCGGTGACAACAGCCAGGGTTTGCCTGCAGCTCTTGGGTCATATGTCAGCGTGCACTTACGTAGTCCATCATGCCAAACTCAGGATGAGGCCCCTCCAGCTCTGGTTGGCCTTGAATTTCTCCCAGGCCATGGACAGGATGGACAAGGCCCTCACCGTGCCGGACGCTGTGATTATCTCCCTGCGATGGTGGTCCACCCTGAACAACATGCTCCAAGGGGTCCCGTTCAGGGACAGAGCCCCGTCGCTGGAGCTGGTGTCCGATGCATCGGACCTGAGTTGGGGGGCCTATGTGGGGAGCATTCAGGCCCAAGGCCTGTGGTCGGCTCAGGACCTGACCCTACACATTAGCATCAAGGAGCTCAGAGCGGTGCAGCTGTCGTGTATGGCCTTACGCTCGCACCTGGAGGGCAAGGTAGTTAGGGTCCTCACAGACAACACAGCTTCGATATTCTATATCAACAGGCAAGGTGGGGCCCTCTCCTCTGCCCTCTCCCTTGAAGCCCTCAGGCTGTGGGACTTCTATATAGCCCACGACATCCACCTGAAGGACTTCCACTTACTGGGCACCCACAACGAGAGGGCGGATCGCTTGAGTAGGGACTTCTCCTTGCAACACGAGTGGTCCCTCCACCTGGAAGTGGCTCACCGGCTCTTCCGAAGGTGGGAAACTCCCCAAGTGGACCTATTCGCGACTTGACAGAACCAGCGCCCTTCCCCAGGCCCCCGGTTCTGCTCCGGGGGGGGGCCTGGGGAAGGGCGCTATCTCAGATGCCTTTCTCCTGTCCCGATCAGGCCCGCTTCTCTATGCCTTCTCCCTGTTTCCTCTAATCCATCAGGGTCCTGGAGAAGATAAAGTCGAACAAGGCCTGAGTCGTCCTGATTGTCCTGGTGTGGCCCAGGCAATATTGGTACGAGACTCTCAGGGGCCTGGCGGTAGCTCCGCCGTGGCCGTTGCCGCTCCGACCGGACCTGTTCTCATGGGACCAGGGCCGCCGCCTCCATCCCAACCTAACACACCTTACGGCGTGGCCCCTCAGTGGTTAGGTGGAGAGGAAAGGACGTGCTCAGAGCAAGTTCAGTGCGTCCTTCTCGAAAGTAGACGGTCCTCCACTCGCTGTGCTTATTTGGCGAAGTGGTCCCGTTTTTCTAGGTGGGCGGTAGACTAGGGTGTCTCCCCTGTGACCGCCCCGATCCAGCTTATCCTTGATTACCTCCTCCACCTGAGGGCCCAGGGCCTGGCGCCCTTGCTCATCAAGGTGCACCTGGCGGCCATATCAGCCTTCCATCCGCCGGTGCAAGGACACACAGTGTTTTCCCATGCTATGACTGGCTGGTTCCTTAAGGGTCTAGCGTCTTTTCCTATATTCGAGACCCCCGGTTACACAGTGGGACCTAAACTTGGTGTTGGCTCGTCTCACGGGGCCTCCATTTGAACCACTGGCCACATGTTCCTGGTCTCATCTCTCGTGGAAGGTGGCCTTCCTGGTTGCTATCACGTCGGCCAGGTGAGTCTCGGAGCTCACGGCCCTGACTTCTGAACCGCCGTACAAGGTCTTTCATAAGGACAAGATCCAGCTCCGCCTACACCCCACGTTCCTCCCAAAGGTGATCTCCACCTACCACATGGGTCGGGACATTTTTCTGCCAGTCCTCTGCCCCAAGCCTCACACATCCAGTGAGGAACTCCACCCCCACACCCTTGACGTGCGGCGGGCTCTGGCTTTGTACCTCGAGCGGACTAAGTTGTTCAAAACGTCCTCGCAACTGTGTGTCGCCTTGGCTGAGCACGCGAGGGGTCAGCCAATTTCCATTCACCGGCTTTCCAATCGGATCACTTCGTGCATCTGTTCCTGTTATGAGCTGGCGGGTGTTCCCCCTCCACCCACGAGTGAGGGCACACTCGACCTGGGCACAGGCCTCATTGGCTGCCTTCGTGGCCCACATCCCATCCAGGACATTTGTAGGGCTGCCACGTGGTCATCAGTTCACACGTTCACCTCGCACTATGTGATCGTCTCCCAAACCAGGGATGATGCTGGGTTCGGCAGGGTTGTCCTCCATCCTGGGAACTTGTGAACTCCTACCCACCTCCAACAGATATAGGTTGGAATCACCTATTGTGGAGTACGCATGAGCAATCACTCAAAGAAGAAAAAACAGTTACCTTTTCTGTAACTGGTGTTCTTCGAGATGTGTTGCTCATGTCTATTCCACATCCCACCCTCCTTCCCCTCTGTCGGAGTTGTTTGGCAAGAAGGAATTGAGGATGGGGGGAGCCTGCAGCTGCCCTTATACCGCGCCAGGCAGGCGCCACTCCAGGAGTTGCAGGGGGGGCGCTCCCCCCTACAGATACTGCTAGGGGAAAAACTTCAGGCACTGGTGCATGTGGTGAGCACACACACACCTATTGTGAAAGAGACATGAGCAACACATCTCAAAGACCACCAGTTACAGAAAAGGTAACTGTTTTTCTTTTTCTAGGCTCATGGGTCTGCCTTTTGAGCCTATGGGCTCCTGCTCCCTCTCCCACCTGTCATGGAAGGTTGCATTCCTTGCGGCGATAACATCCGCGAGACGAGTGTTGGAACTTAAAGCCTTGACTTCGGAGCCACTCAATACAGTGTTCTACAAGGACAAAGTTCAACTGCGATCCTATCTAGCCTTTCTGCTGAAGGTGGTGTCTTCTTTTCATGTTAACCAGGACATCTTCCTCCCAGTGTGTGTCCCAAGCCTCACATCACTAGGGAGGAAAGAAGGCTGCATGCCCTGGCCATCAGACATGTCCTGGCATTTTACCTGGAGTGTACAATGTCCTTTCGCAGGTTGACCCAGCTCTTTATCGCGACAGCGGACAGGATGAAGTGTCTTCCGGTGTCATTGCAGAAGATTTCCAACTGGATCGTCTCCTGCATCCCGACCTGTTATGAGCTAGCATAGGTCCTGCTGCTGCCGATTGTAAGGGCCTACTCGACCCGAGCTCAGGCGTCTTTCCTGGCCCCGTTCTGATCCAGAACATTTGCAGAGCTACGACGTGGTCTTCGCTTCATACATTCAGGGCCATCACTCAGCAAGCCAGAGACGACACTGGGTTCGGCAGAGCTGTGTTGCAAACTACATGTCTGTGAACTCGTACCCGCTTTCATTGGCGCTGCTTGGGAGTCACTTGATATGGAATGGAGATAGTTTCCTTTTTCCGTAACTGGTGTTCTTCGAGAGTTGTTGCTCATGTTCATTCCATAACCCGCCCTCCTTCCCTACTGTCGGAGTTTCCGGCAAGAAGGAACTGGGTGGGGGGAGCCGGCGATGCCCCTTATACTGCGGCATGTGTGCACCGCTACAGGGAGCTGCAGAGCCGGTCCCCTACAGATACCACTGAGGGAAAAACTTCTGGCACCGGTGCATGTGGCAAGCACACACACCTAATATGGACATGAGCAACACATCTCAAAGAACGCCAGTTGCAGAAATGTTAACTGTCTTTTCTCTTGCTACAGAGGGCAGGACAAGAGGCAATGCATTCAAACTACTGCACAGCAGATTTAGATTAAATCTTAGGCTACGTCCTCACTACCGGGGGGGCGGGGAGGTGTCGATTTAAGATACGCAAATTCAGCTACATGAATAGAATAGCTGAATTCGACGTATCAGAGCCGACTTACCCCGCTGTGAGGATGGCGGCAAATCGACCTCCGCGGCTCCCCCGTCGACGGCGCTTACTACTACCTCCACTGGTGGAGTGCAAGCGTCAATTCGGGGATCGAATGTCGCGACCCGACGAGACGCGATAATTCGATCCCCGATAGATCGATTTCTACCCTGCCGATTCAGGCGGGTAGTATAGACGTAGCCTTAGGAATAACTTCCTATCTGTAAAAACAGTAGGACAGTGGAACAAATTGTGTAGGGAAGTTGTGAAATCAGAAATAACAAATCCTGCATCTTGGCAGGGGGTTAGACTAGATGAACCTGGTGGTCCCTTCTAACTGTGTGGTTTTATGAAACCAAGAAGCAATAAGTTGGGTATAATCAGATGGTCAAATTGGGAGGAAGGACATGGTAGCCTAGGTTAGTAAGTACGCAACTTGATTTTGATTGTGTTATTTTAAAACTGCATACATTCTATTTACATTCCTTACCTATAATGTTTTAACTTCTGCATATTTCTAATTTATTTTTTTAACATAAGGCTTGTGGCGTGCCAGCAAGTTGGACCTTTATTATGTATCAAGGTCTGTGTATTCTGTGACTCTCTGCTAGAAACGTGGGAAATACTACAGGAGCTTCAAAGAATTTTTTTAATGGAAGTTTTATTGAGTAAAACAATAAACACAGATATTTATATTCAGTTATTTGATATCATTCAATTTTCAGTATGTCATGGGTTCTTTTTTAGGTTTCAAAGTCGATGTGCTGTTTAATATGTTTGGGATTATTTGTACCTCATAGCTGTTTCAGGCTATTTGCAGACTTGGGAACTGATCACTGTATTAATTTTACACTCATTTATAAAGCTTTCTTCACAGCCATGAATGCTAAAAACATGCGGGTTTTTAAAAAGTGCAAGCTTGAGGTCCTGGGGCACAATTCTGTAGCAAGGGATAAATTCTGCAACAAATTCACCAGCAACAAAATTAGGCAGTGGTAAAAAACAGGACCCTCTATCTCTCTTTTTGAATTGCCTTTGTCTAAAACTAAACATGTTATTTATGAAAAAAGTCTCTCCTTTAAACAAAATTAAAAAAATAAAAATTCTAACCTTTTATATTGTATTGTGTATCTTAAAAATGTTTAAGGAAGACTCCTCTGGCCCTGCGTTTTTGTTTTTATTTCCATCAATACAGATTTTTCATTCAGCTCAAATCTCTATCTGGTCTGGTTTCCTGTGTAGAACAGACCCTGCAATATTGCCCAGTATGAAGACCATAATTTATGATTGATCGAGAACATTTCTCTTAGAAGGACCTCCAGTCTTGATTGAAAGACTTTGTGATGGAGAATCCTGACCCCTCTACCATTTTAGGAATTGGCTGGTTTTAGCGTTGCTTGGATACATAAACTGCTTTCGATACAGATGTCTTTTGTTCCCATACTTGTTTTTGTGTTTTGTTGCCACATGATGTAACATCATATTCCCATATAATATCACAACCCCTGTGGACAAATTTGTTGATTTCTCTCCTCCTGTTTTCATCTATTTTAACAACTGTCTCTAACTTACTGGATATCCAATACCAACTGTTTTTGCCTAGTGACATTCTTTGCTGGGAGTGACTAGATTTCCTGCAGCATCTCTTATACCTAGGCATAGCCTTGTGCATTTTGTGGTCACAGAACTTACTATTAGAATCCGCTCATTGTTGCAGAATTGTGCTCCAGCATGTAAGTGTTCTTGTTTCATTTTTGGTTTTTTAATTATTTCTAAGCTCTTATGGTTGGGAAGGTCCTTTCTAAGGGCTAGTCTACACTACGCGCCCGGATCGGCAGGTAGAAATCGATCTCTCTGGGATCAATTTATCGCATCTCGACGGATAAATCGATCCCCGAATCGACGCACATACTTCCTCCTCGTCCGGAGGAGTAAGTGTTGTCAACGGGGGAGCCATGGCGGTCGATTTGCCGCCGTCCTCACAGCAGGGTAAGTTGAATAGGATACGTCTAATTCAGCTACGCTATTCGCGTAGCTGAATTTGCATATCTTAAATTGACACACACACACCCCAGTGTAGACCTAGCCTAAATGTGAATGACAAAGTAATGAAATACTGGCTTTCTGATGCTGCAATCAGCTTGAAATAATAGTTCTAAGGTGTTAACTGGCCCATTCATATAACTTATGTAGACTCTGAACCTAATGACAGTTTAGATATTAGCATTGTTAACTATTTCACTGTTCATCATTTTAGAAGAAACATTCAGATAGTATATTTATTCGACAATCCCAACCTACCTTTCATTCCTCTCTTGGTGTAAAAAAAGCTTTATTTGTCCCTTACTGGCTACTAATATGCTCCGTTTCCTCCCACTACCACATACTCACGAGACAACTTCTGTGATAGTTTTATACATTGTTGATACAAACATTTGTGATACTTCCAAAATTTAATATATATGAGCAGAATAAAATAGTCTATCAAAAGTCAAAGAAAAACTAATTTGCATTATTACTTTTCAGATTATCCAAATATGCAGAATTTCCAGTCTCTTGCACAAGACTACTGCAGAAACCAGAAGCCCTTACCCATAGGTTAAAGGTGCAGCTTGGCATAGATGACACATGTCCTTGTTTATGATCATTTTATAAAGTAACCTTTTCAATCCCATTGACATCCTGAAACAGAATTCTCCCTATTTGGGAGTTGGATCAGATCCAAGTTAATACAGTCAGTCGATAGTTACAGGTTGGATTCTTTACTCAACTGTAGCATTAACTACATAGCAATGTCTTCAGATTGCAAGCTGTCATGTTTCACCTTTTTTTGGGTTGAGAAAAAATAGCTAGTGATGTCACACATTCTTATGGATGAACCATAAGAATGGCAGTGGTTGCTTATCAAATTTCTGAGGAGTATAAAAACCCAGGTATTTGAAATGTGAAGGGCTAGGGGAGAAGGTAATCCAAAATTAAAACTTTTACTTTTACTCTCCTACCCATTTCTCTTCCATCTTTTTTTCATAAAGCTGGTACCCTTAAAGTATAACTTTCCACTTCAACTTAATTGTAATTATGAAGCAACTCTGTTTCTCTTAATTAAGAAAAAATGAATGAAAAGCAGCCCAACCACTTTTCAAATCAAAGGCTTCTCTTGGAGATTTATCCAGGAAGCAAGGTATATCTCTTTTGGGATCATCATACCAGCTACTGGCTATCTAAAAGTGCTGCAGGACTTGCCAGTAGTGGGACAGAAGAGGCCCAGCAGGCAGCCATCTTCTGTACACTCCAAGCATCCTATTATCATGTGATTTCCTCACACTTCAAGTGCTTGCACATGTCCAATCCAATGCAGGTGTATGAGAAGGTCCCTGCCCCCTGCAAAAGCTTCACAGGTTGAAGCTGTGCCCCGAGCACAGCTGCCAGAATTTTTTCCCCAGTGGTATCCATTGGATCTGCTCCAGCGCCCTCTGGTGCCAGGCACTGGTAATGCTGGTATAAAGGGCCCCGCCGGCTCTGCTCTCCTTCTGTTCCTTCTTACTGCCTGTGACAGTTGCTGGAACCTCATTGCTCAGGCAGTCCTCCTAGGGGTTGTTTCTCCGGGTTTTTAGTGTAATCAATTGTTTGTTGTAACAGTTTTGGACGCCCCCACGCCTAGTGGGGTTGTCTGCTTCCCCAGTGCCGGGGCATGCCTCGGTTGCTGGCTTTCAAACCCTGCACCTCCTGTCTATGCCTTTGAGCAACCTACCCCCGAGCTGTCTCAAGTGCTTGGGGGAAGTTCATAGAAAAGACGGCTGCCAAGTCTGCAGGGACTTTAGGCCCCAGACCAAGAAGGACTAAGCTGCAGGACATAAGGTCCTCCTCCTGGAGGCAGCCTTAAGACCTGCCTCAGAGCTGTGCTTGGACTCAGCACCTCAGACTTGGTGCAGAGCACTCTTCCAAAGGCTCTGGACTCTCGTCACCGATAGTCTTCCCCGGTGTCTAAGAAGAAACACTAAGCAGCAAGAGAAGAGCCAGTATGGACGGCAAAAAGAGACAGGGAGAGAGCAAGACCCGTGTTGGGCCTCTCTTCATCCCTGGCCACCGCATCATCAGGTGCCTGCAACTCAGGTGCTGCAGCAAGCCCCTTGGACACCTACTGGGAGCCACCTCAGAGCAGACAATGCACCAACCAGTTTGCGGTGCTGTCAACCTGTGAAGCTTTTGCAGGGGCCAGGGACCTTCTCAACCTACTGGTACTGGGGTCCCCGGAGGGTCAGGACTCAGGTGCCACTGAACAGCAGAGTTGTATCACCCAAACCTCGACCTGTTCTGCAGCCGCCATCCAGAGGAAAACTCATGTTGTCAGTGACCATCACCTTGGCAATCTTCTCTGGCACTGAGTGGCAAGACACTCACTCTCTCTCTCTGCACCTCAGCTCCTCATCTCCGTCAGACTCGGAAGTGGGATCATATTCTCCTCATCAACACAGCCAACCTTGGTGCTCCTCAAGCCGTTCCTATTTCCCCCCCCATCCCCCTATAGCCCCGAGTTTGGAGATACCCCCAGGCGTTTGGCCACCAGGTGCATGGGGTCCGGCAGCCATGCAGTGGCCCTTCTGGAAACCTTGGGGGATTTCCCCCATCTCAGGGCACCACCTGAAGGCTCTCATACTCCATTGTCTTGGAGGTTCGAGCACCCCCGACACCAGGCAGAGACACTCAGTACCTGGACTCTGGTTCCGAGCCGCCGGAGGAAGCCCCGCAGGCTCCTGCACATGTCAGGGAATCAACAGAGGCTCCTCCGCCCATTTTAGCCTCCTCATTCTCCTCTCTGGTTGAGGTGATAGTGAGACCAGGACTCTCCCCGCCTCAAGACTACCACATGGCTTACCATGAATTGTTAAAGCGGATAGCTTTGAACTTGGGAGTCCAAGCGGAAGTGGTCATGGAGACAACACAGTCTCCTGAACATTGTCACCTGCGGGGCCCTCTAGAGTGGCTCTACCACTTGATTGGGTCCATGATGGCTTCATTAAGACCCTGTGGTAAACTCCTGCTTCCCTCCCTCTGATAGCAAAGCACACAGAGCGCAAGTATTTCGTTCCGGCCAAAGGGTATGAATTCCTTTTCTTGCATCCTCCCCTGGGATCTCTGGTTGTAGCAGCTATGCCAAAGCAAAGGATCCAAAGAAATTGGATTTTGTTCAGACAAAAGGCATATTCCACATCCACGGGGGGCCTGCTGCTCCGCATAGAGAATTAGCAAGCCTTGTTGGGTTATTATGATTTTAATATGTGGGAGTCCATGTTATAATTCAAGGACATACTCCCTCAAGACTCTAAACAGTTTTCCTCCCTAATTTGAGGAGGGAAAGACTGGCTCATGCCTCTCTGCAAGCATCCCCAAACACTGCTGATTCTGTGGCCGGATCAATGGTGACAGCGGTAAAAGTGTGCAGGAGCTTTTGGTTGCAGTCCTCAGGGCTCCCTTATGAGGTGCGACACACTATTCAGGACCTCCGAAGGCAACTTTGAAATTCCTGGAACTCTGTGCTGGCAGGGTTAAGGATGCAGTATAGACCACAGCACATGGGCTGTTACTTTACTCAACCAGCCAGATAAGAGCAGCAGAGGAGACTGAGCAGGGGGTTCAGGCACAGACCTCCCTCCCCCATGCTTCTTGGCCCCAGACATTCAGGGTCTTCGAAAAACTCATTCCCTTTCAAGTGCTTGGTCATGTCCATTCCATGTCAGGTGTGAGACTTTTCTCCCAGTGGTATGCATAGGGCCAGCCCTATTGCCCCCTAGAGGCCCGTGCTCATGCACCGGAATAAGTGGTGCCACTGGCCTTGTGCCCTCTCAGTTTCTTCTTACTACTCATGACGGTTGCTGGAACAATCTTCTTTTGTGCTTCGGCAGTTTCTTCCAGTGATTTTTCCGAACTCTTGTTGTAAATAGTTGGTAGTTTTAGTAGCGTGTGTTAGTTAATCCCCTTTCGGGATTTTGTTCCCAGGGCGGGCATGCCCCGATCTCTGGGCTTTGAAGCCATGTGCGTCATGCACGAAACATATGCCCATGAATGATCACCACTCAAGTTGTCTAAAGTGCTTGGTATGGACATGTGCAACAAATCTGAAAGAACAACACTTACAGAAAGGTTAGCAACTTTTATCCTATCCCAAAACAGAAGAGAAGTTTCTTTTGCTGTCTTCTTCCCTCCTCCTCCAAGGGAGGCATCTAAGCATTTTTCTCCTGTACGAAAAGCCAGTAACATCTTTCTCAGGTGCTCCTTTTCTGCTCCACTCAAATAATTGGCAGAAAATTATTGATGAAGATGAGCAGGGCAGTAAATTGTGCCTTACCTGTCAGCTACAGGAGAACCTATGGTACTTGCCCTGATACTTGGGGGAGGGGAGGAAGGGAGTAGATGGTCTGATCCCAGAGTGATGTGTTAACTTTGCTCTTCTCAAAGGCAAAACAACGACACCAATCTGGGGAGAAGGATATCGCTGGTAGTCTCTCACTCTACATAGGTCCTTCTCCTTAGCCATCTCCTTAGCAATACAGGGAGTACACACTGCTCAAATTTAAGCTGCTCCTGCTTCAGTTGCTAATGTGCTGGCTGTATGCCTGTAAGAAATTAGATGGTACGTTTGTGTCAAAGTACTTGAATTATTTTTCCCATACAAATTAAATCATTTGGAAATAAAGATTTTTACCTTTATTTTTATGCCTTTTTCCCCCTCTAATGTGCTTTTAAAAAAACAAAAGCAACTTTGTCACTCTTCAGTTCTTTGTCAATATACTACCAACTTAAAAAACAGATTTGTGTTTGAGGAAAAACAGCTCAACTAAAATGTGAACGTCATGTATCCTTATCTCTTATATCAGAACACCAGGATTGCACAGATGTGAAGAATTTCACCTTGGTAGCAATAGGAATGTTCATTATTATCACGACAGCCCTTTAAATATAGCCCTGGAACCATCTGAATGCCCAAGCTAACTAAAATAGCATTAAACTGGAATTATTAGGATGAAAATGCGTTAAAGACGGCTTGTGCCAATAGTGTATATTGTGTCTTAGAAGGTCTTGTAGAATTGCTGTTAATAAATATTACTCTGCTATGCTTTCACACTGTCTTTCCACTGATGTGGTGATCAAGAAAAGTCCTGGAGTGTTAGTTAAATTTATTTAAAAAAACTACAATGAGTTATGCAGATAATTCTTAGATACTATTACAGGATTTTCACTCTTGGGTCTTGTGCCTTCAATCAGACTTATGCAAGAACTCTTGGAACTTCTTTTGGACCTTTGAGGCAACTATACGTTTTTTGTGGACTGGTCTACTCCTCGCCTTCACCCAGCCCCCTGACCATGCTCCAATTAAAAGTGCTTCCAGAGGCTTCAGAATATTCTAGCCAGTCCTTTTTTTCTTTCTGTAGTCAGTGAAGCAGCTCTCTGTAAGAGCTGCCCAACAATAGCAGCTCTGGCGCTTGTTGCTCACTGCTGTTTAGGTGGACACCAGGTATCCTTTATCTATTTCCCTGGGCTATATCTGTGGGCTGCTCAATACTCTAAGGCTAGGCCCATCTTTATACTATGGGCATTGTAGTGGCATAGCTACAGTGCTGTAGCTAGTCCAGATATTGTGTACACAGCCTACAGTGATGGAAGGGGTTTTCCATTGCTGTAGGAACACCGCCTCCCCAAGCAGTAGTAACTAGGTTTACGGAAGCATTCTTCCATTGACCTAGCTGTGTCTACACTGGAGATTAGGTTGACATAGTTACAGCACTCAAGGATGTGGATTTTTCACACATCTAAGCACAATAACTGTGTTGACCTAAATTTTTGGTATAGACCAGGCCACAGAATCCTGTGCATGTGGTGCTTTTTAAGGAAGGCAAACTAACTACCTTGTAATTTTACTACAGAGATACCCCCTACAATTCTCGAAAGCACATTGTTCTGTTTTAAAAAATCATTAGTAGGGCCCTACCAAATTCATGGCCACGAAAAACGTGTCACTGACCATGAAATCTGGTCTTTTTTGTGGCTTTTAACCTATTCTATACAGATTTTACAGGGGGGAGACCAGCATTTCTCAAATTGGGGGTTCTGACCCAAAAGGGAGTTGCAGGATGATCACGAGGTTATTATAGGGGGGTCATGGTATTGCCACCCTTACTTCTGCACTGCCTTTAGAGCTGGGCAGCCAGAGAGTGGCGGTTGCTGCCTGAGGGCCCAGCTCTGCAGGCAGCAGCGCAGAAGTAAGGATGGCAATACCATACTATGCCATTGTAGCTTCCGGTGATGGTGGCTCTGCCTTCAGAGCTGGGCTCCTGGCCAGCAGCTGCTGCTCTCCTGCTGCCCAGCTCTGAAGGCAGCACCACCACTAACAGCAGTGCAGAAGTAAGGGTAGCAGTATCACAACACCTCCTACAATAACCTTGCGACCCCCCCCCCCCCCACACACACACACACACAACTCCTTTTTGGGTGAGGACCCCTACAATTACAACACTGTGAAATTTCAGATTTAAATAGCTGAAATTTACTATTTTTAAATTCCTATGTGAAATTGACCAAATAAACTGTGAATTTGGTAGGGCCCTAATTATTAGGCACTTGCGTCATTTTTGCAAATGGGTGTTAAGTTTGTAAATCAGTTGCTTTTGAGAATTGTATCTGTTATCTTTCAGGATTTTTATCCATTCACTTACTTTCAAATGTTGAAATTATGTATTCTGGGTATTAACTCTTTCTAGCACATTCTTTGGAATTTTGTACACATGTGGCTTTGATGTAATTTTTCATGTTGTATTTAACTGCTAGGGAGAGCTTTTTATTTCTCACTTTTGAAAAATATCTGCTGGAATGTTCCAGGTCTTCTGAGATTTCTGGAGTTGAAGCATCCTCAGTGGGAGGGAACACTTGGGGCCATCTTACAGGCCAAAAAGCTTGAGAGCAATGGGAACACAATTCTTACTGGAGGTATGGATCCAAGAGAGTTAGTCCTGAGATCGTCAGAAAAGCTTAATTAGAAGATGAGGAGCTATCCTGTTAATCACAAGAAACCTGTGATTTCTTCTCCTCTCAAACCTCGAAAGCTTTTTAAAAATAGTAAGCTTTAGGCATTATTTCACAACTAGAAATAACTTTTAAAATATTGATTTTTTTTTTTTAAGTACCATAATCTAAAACCATTATGGTGTAGCTAAGGTTTGTTGTTGTTTGTGTTTAGGAAATCATATCTTAGTCATAGATTTTTAAAGCCAGAAGGTACTAGTCTCATCTGACCTTCTATGAATATCCTAACGTAGTACTACATCTCAAAACACTTGGCTTCTTAATTCAATTTTAAACACTCTAGATACTTCATAATGTCATCTCTTCTCTCCCTTTTTGCTCAATTCTACAATCTAGAAGCCTAGAGCCTAGAAATGTTGGTCCATCTTCTGAACATTGGAATGGTGCTACAAAAGGCTAATGATGTCACATTTTACATAATTAAATAGTAACAGACCGCTGGAAATGCGAATCAAAATGTAGCATTTCTTTAAACATAGCTTTAATTACTTCTAACGCTAGATTTTAAAATGTGCAATAGATCTACACGCCTGTTGATATTGAATACAGGCAAATGTATTATGGATAAAGTGAAAGTTAGACACAGTAGAAATAAAACATGTAATGGCTTATGCTGGCGTGTGAATAAATCTTTGTCTTTATTATAACTCAACTATACTATGATATGGCAAACCTGTTAGTATGTGTGTCACATAGTTACAGGGGGGAAATTATTTTTAGTTTATTCTAAATGCTTTGCAGTTAACTTGCCAAAGAGCCTTAAACCAAAAGTACTTATGCTTTCCTCATATTTATTTAAAATAAGTAGCTTTGGGAGGGACCTGCTAAAATTCAAAAGATTTTACTTCTACCGTTGAAAGCATTTAAAAAAAAAAGTGACTAGCAAAAAGGAGGAAAAACCTCTAGCCTTTTGCTGTATTTTGATGTTCTGACATATGAAGAAATATATGAGAATTCTTTCTCCTTTGGCTTAGAAATGTAGGTCCTATGTCGGCTGGAAGAGTCTACAATAGTTTTTGTTTTTTTTAAACTTCATTTAACATGTTTGTCTTAATATTTACTAAACTTTAGTGAACAACATTTTATACAAAGAAGGACTGTCTGAAGATTTCATGTCCTGTACTCTTCAGTTAAGGTGTTAGAGCTCACAGTGAACATCCCTAGGTATATTTACATTGACGCCTGGAGCAAGCTTCCCAGCCCGGGTAGACAATCTGACGCTAGGGCAGCTCAAGCTAGCATGCTAAAAATAGTAGTATGGATGTTATGGCTCTGGTGGAGACTCCGGCTAGCCACCTTAGCTCAAACCCCGGGGACTGGGTGGGCTTGAGAGCCTGAGCTACTGCCCAAGCCACAATATCCACACTGCTATTTTTAGCATGCTAGCTCTAGCTGAACTAGCACAAGTCTATCTATTTGGGCTGGGAGGTTTGCTCCTAGCTGCAGGGTAGACATAGTCCTTGAGACGTCCCAGAGGTCATCCACTAAAACCAGGAAAGAACAAATTTGACATTACTGATATTTCAAAGGTTTAAAAAAAATAATCTAACAACCAACCAAAGTTCATATTTTATTATATACAGAAAGGAAGAAAGAGAAACAAACAAAAGAGCAAACAATTAAAAAAAAATCCTTTGTCCCCTTTCTAATACATGTGAAATACTATCCATTTACTAGTCCTTTAGGCAAACATTATTGCTTTCTCTTCTGCCATGCTATTTTTTGTCACAATCGAATGCTATCACCCCAGTCTGCCTCTTTTACCCACACAAAAATTACTTCAAAGATATACTTTATAAGCTGTGTTAAGTTGATTAATTAGTATTTCTTATGTGTATACTATTAATTAATCAAGGTACAGTTTTGAAGGGGGAAATATGGTAACACAGTGTATGTTTTCTTTTTTAAAAGACTCCTGCTAAGAAAGATTCAACTCCAAGTACTGTGAAAGAAGACAAAATCCATGTGTTGAAGTACAATATAGGGGATTTAGTGTGGTCTAAAGTATCTGGTTACCCCTGGTGGCCATGCATGGTTTCAGCTGATCCTCTTCTTCATTCCTACACTAAACTAAAAGGTATGTCTTCATTGCTGCACACATCTTCATGGACATAGAGACATTAAACTCTGGAAAGTATCAGGGGGTAGCCGTGTTAGTCTGTATCTACAAAAACAACAAGGAGTCTGGTGGCACCTTAAAGACTAACAGATTTATTTGGGCATAAGCTTTCGTGGGTAAAAACCTCACTTCTTCAGATGCATAGAGTGAAAGTTACAGATGCAGGCTTACTTTTCTGGAAGTTTCATTCAGATAAATTGATAAACCAAAATCCTTTGTGCTTCAGCACTTGTCTATGCTGCTTGTCAATTACCTTTTACTAGCTTACATCAGGTTGCATTGGAAAGAAGTGGTGTTCTGGGGAAGCTTAATTTAAATGGAAATTGGAAAAATAGGGTAGGGAATATGAAGGTAAAACCTTTGATAACAATGAATTAATAGAAACAAAAGACTGAAGTAGGAGAGAAAATTCACAGTGTAGCTCCTTAAAGTTTGAAACTTGTTTTCAATATTTTAATGTTTCTGTTTTCAGTTAAATCAAAGAGAAGTTACAACTCCCTATGTTACATCAACAGTGAACAGGATAAATTCTTTAGTGTCAGTATAATTACTTGCGTTGCTGCTCTTAATCAGGGCAGGAACATAGCTAAGGCCTTGCCTTGTAGCTTTTCTTATCAAACAATCTTCCTTTTCCCAGTGAAGCAATAAAGGAAATCCTGTCTGCTTGCTAGGAGGATAGAGTGGCTGGTTTGTCTCTTCCCTTACGTTTTTCATTATGGAGTGACCAGTATGGGCTCCTCTCTAAAATCCAGACAGTTTTATCAATCTCAAAATGGGTTGAAGTTTAAAAAAAAAATTCTATGGAATTCAAAATGAATTGGACAACAAGTTTCAGTATGTCACAAAAACTGTAGTGTTCAACAGAGTTTGAAAAAATTCGAACTTTTGCTACTGTTCAGCAAGTTATGGAAAGGAGGAGAGAGAACCTAGTTTACTATGCTTCCCAGGCTGAGATCTGCTTTCCAGGACCAATTTTTAGTTGATTACAATATATTTGAAAAGTATTCAAGTCTCAGTAGAAACATTTCTATAGGTCATAAGTTTTCGCAAGATTATATAGGATGACCGCTGAGGGAAGATTGGAAAAAATTGGGTTTGTTTAGTCTGGAGAAGAAGACTGAGAGGAGACATAAGTTTTCAAGTACATAAAAGGTTGTTACAAGGAGGAGGGCGAAAAATTGTTCTCGTTAATCTTTGAGGATAGGATAAGAAGCAGTGGGCTTAAATTGCAGCAAGGGCAGTTTAGGCTGGTCATTAGGAAAAACTTCCTGTCAGGGTAGATAAGCGCTGGAATAAATTGCTTAGGGAGGTTGTGGAATTTCCATCACTGGAGGTTTTTAAGAGCAGGTTAGACAAACACCTGTCAGGGATGGGCTAGATAATACTTAATCCTGCCATGAGTGCAGGGGACTGGACTAGATGACCCCTCGAGGTCCCTTCCAGTCCTATCTGTGATGTCAAATGGCTGCTGAAGGCCTATATTTTACATTATTGGAGGGAGGGGGGAATAGCCCTTTTTCTTTCACAAAGAGATTTCAAATTTAAACTGAGAACTAAGATGTCTTGCCAGTAAAGAAGGAAAATTATTTGCATATGTTTTCAGCATGAATCTCAGATTCCACTGTAGGTGTGCATACACCTGAGATCAAAATCTTTTGAATAGCAGTTTCTGTCGGGGTGCATATGTCCTGTGTTACCTCATGCTTCTGGGTAAGAGCATAAAAAGCAGAGTGATCACAAACTTCCTTCTTACCACCCAGGCAGTGAGGAAGAACACAATGAGTGCCTGACCCGCTACTCTTTTTAGAGACTTAAACTTGATTTTTATCTACTGCGGAAGAACTTTACCTTCACATTTCCATTTGCTTTTTCCTCCAATTGGACAAGTCAGTCCCCTCTGTATACATTCTTATAGCAGAGCCAGGTGCTTTGCGCCAACTACCACACTTTGTGGTGGATTCTAAGTCCTAAGAGTTCAAACCCTTCCTTTTTGCAAAGGACTGATTCCTTGAAGGATGAACATAACTGATCTCTTCTACCTAGGAGAGAGCCACATGCCAGATATGTGGTCTGTGCACAAGTCCTTGTCCACGAGGATCTGCAAATCCAGGGGATGTTCATGGTACACCTGTTAGCAATCAAAGTGAGGCTGAAAAAAACAGCATCAGCCAGCACTCCCTCAAGCAGGCACCACACTCCAGGTTCAATCAGTGGAAAAGCTAAGAGTACAGTGACAAAGCCAGATATGGCAATATAGTCAGCTCTAGTGCCTCATGAAAAGGTGACTTGGTGAGACAGAGCCAGATGGAGTCTCAACATAGCTCCAGACAAGGACAGTCCCAGGAGGAGGACTTGAAACAAAACTCTTCCTATGTCCTCCACAAAGTCTGGAGGAGCATGTGGGGTACAAGAATAGGTACTGACCTTGATTCCCCATGACTGTGCCCTGCAGAGGGCTGTGTTACTTCATGGAGAACTCAGTGTCCCCTATGAAGACATCTTTTACGCTGAAGTGATGATTGGCACTGGAAATATATCACCATATGAGACAGCTGTTTGAAGAAGAGATCTATTCCTCTTGTTGAGCCACTCCTTTTCTCCAATGTCTAGTAGAGCTCCCTCTCCCACCTTTGAAGAGAGTCACTAGGGAGCACAGAAGGCTGCCCTAACTGAGACATCCACCCATGAATGGCATTGGGCCAGCCAGCCTCAACCAGGCCAGTATTCCTATATTGCTTATATTGGCCTTACTTTTATTGCAAGTGTATAGGAGCAAGATCCTGTTCATAGGCACCCAGAAAGATGAGGCAGTACCATTCCCTAGTGGCATCATCGGCTATACCACCAACACTGGAGCCAGACAGTAGCTTCTGCAAACATGAGGCAAATGGAATGACAATGGCAACTTCCATCTCTACCCAAGGAGTCATCCTCATCATGAGACGAGGCATTGGCACTAGTCTTCATGCCAGCAACTGACAACTTTAAAGCATTCCAGGACCTCCTGTCCCACACTGAGAATATCATAGATGTTGAAGCAACAATCCTATAGAAGTCCCGTTGTTTTTTGATGTCTCAAGCTCTACAGCTCTGACCAGGATCTCCTTTCTTATCAGCAATGTGTTCTTTGAGCTGGGTAAAGGACTGTGGCAACCCCCTGCCATTCTTCCTCCCACTTCCAAATGAGTGGAGAAGAGATACCTGGTGCCTCCAAAGGACTTTGAGAACTTATGCACCTATCCAAACTAAGGGTTGCTGGCTGTGTTGTCACTGCAGGGAAATTCCAAGTCCACCAACGGCATAGGTAAGGCCAATGATCTTAAGAAGCTGGTCTTATTTGGATGCAACGCACATTCCTTGCCATATGCAACTCCAGGCTGTGAACTATCAGGATATGTTTGCAAAATAATCCTTTCTCATCTGGGAGAGGATCATCCACTCCCTGTCAGAACTCCTGCAGGAAAGGAAAGTTATCAGAGAGGTCCAGATTGTTGCTAGAACATCTTTGCAGACAATTGTGGACACATTTGGCACAGCTACAAGATTGATGGCCATGGCTGTCAAAATGAGCCAGGGCTCATGGCTTCTGGCATACCATGCAAGGTAGAAGCCACAGTAGAGGATCGGCCCTTTGATGGTATGGAGCTCTTTAGCCAAAGAACAGAGGACACTGTGGTACTCCCATGGTTGACAGCCAGACTACCCACAAAAGAAAAGGTCCAAATACTCCATGTGATTAACCCAACACCATTTGAGAGGAGCATCAAGAGTCACATGGGCCAATCCAGAGCGTCGTGCCCCTTTCCACAGGATCTGGATGACCATCACAGCCAACAAATGGGTAGTAGACGTCATTGACCAAGGCTACCATGTCAGTTTCTACTCCTTACCCTTTCCACTCCCATCATTTTTCAGTAACTCTTCTCATGAGAGCCTGTTACAAACAGAAATGGCACCTCCTTTACCTAGGAGCCATAGAAGAGATACTTACAGAGTAGAAAGGAAGCAGCTGCTTCTCCTGGTATTTCCTTATCCTGAAGAAGAAAAGGGGTCTTTATCCTATCCTAGATCTGAGAAGGCTGAACAATACATATGCTACTTCAGATTCAGGATCTCTTCAGATTCAAGACTGGTTCATGGCTTTCGGCTTGCAGGATGTGTACTTCCACATAGCCATCCACCTGGTCCACAGGAAGTTACTAAGATTCACAGTGGTGAATTCACATTAATCATTACCAGTAGTCTCCATGGCACTGAGAGTTTTCACAAAGTGCCCGTGGATAGTAGCAGCCTATCTGTGAAGAAGAGCATTCATATCTACCCCTGCCTGGACAATTGGCTGATCAAAGGTGTATCTCAACAGGAGACAATGGCAAGCTTGAAATATGCCTTTTTCCTTTAACAGCTAGATCTTCTGCTGAACTACAAAAATCATCTCTTAGCTCATCACTAAGGATAAGATTGTCACGGAAGTCACAGATTCCATGACTTTGAGACCTCCATGACATTTTCCGCTTCAGCCCTGGGGTGACTGGGCTGGAGCTGTCAGCTGGCGGGCTCTCAGAGCCCTTTGGTGATGGGGACCCTGGCGCCTCCCCCTTCCCTTGAGCGGGGCTTGAGCTCTCATCTCACCCCCTCCTGCAGGCATCCATGAATTTTTGTTTATTGCCCATGTCCATGACTTGTACTAAAAATAACCATGACAAAATCTTACCCCTATTCATCACAAATGATAGTTCATAGGAGACTTCAACTGCACATCAGTGAGAGCATAGCTTCCCAAGACAGGTTCTTGTTAAGGCAATCTCTATTAATTGGGCTAGATAAACCCAAGTATGATGGTGCAGATGCATCTGGGGCTGTTTGGGCCATATGTCAGTGTGTATGCCACTTGCCAGGCTTCATCCTGTGACTCTGGCTCATATCACGTCCATACTCTGAAACACTGTTTATGAGCAAAAAAGTCATGGTTACCTCTTCCCATCATCACAGAACTGAGGTAGTAGCAGGAACCCAAGAACATACATGGAGGAGTGCCAATGTTGGTTCCCTTCCTTATAGTGACTAATCACGGCTATGTCAGGGACAAGTTGGGGAGCCCACTTGGACTACCTATGAATGCAAAGGACCTGGCCCACAGAGGACATGAAGCTTTCTTTAAAGGCCCTGAAGCTCAAGGCCATCAGGCTAGCTTGCATAGCCATACTACCTGTTCTCCCGAACTCCACAGTGGAGATACTGGTGGCTAATATGTCCACAATGCACTATATAAATAAGGAGCTGCATGCTTTTCTTCATTCTTTTGGTCTGGAAGATATTGAGCTCTGGTCATGCTGCCACTGAAATGGGATCACCCTTATGCCTCTTCACTTCTCACAAGATAGCAGCAACTTGGTAGACTTTGTGAGCAGGCAGCCAGTTACCAATCAGGAATGGTCACCACAGATGTCCATCATTGGAACAAATATTCCTTCAGTGGAAAACTTCCAGGGTAGACGTGTATGTCACCAACAACAATACCAAATGTCAGAACTCTTGTTCCAGAGGGAGCATGAGCCTGATTTTGTTACTGGACTCCTTCTTTCTCAATGGTCCCAAGGCCTTCTTATCCCTTTCCACTGATTCCTCTGCTTCTCAGTATGATATTCTAGATTAAGTGAGACAGATCAGCCTCATGACTCCTTACTGGCCATGGCAGTTTTGGTAGATGGATCTGGTATGTGTGTCCATCTAACTGTCCATATAGCTCCCAGACTCCCCACATTTGATTTCACAACACTGCTGCCAGATACACCAGCCAGACCTCAAATCACAGCACAGGTATTGGCTGGTTAAGTACCAGGGACAGAGACTGTGCCCTATCAATCCAGGAAATCCTGATACAGAGCAGGAAGTAATCAACCAGAAAGACTTACTTATCAAAATAGGATTCAAGTATCAGAGGGGTAGCCGTGTTAGTCTGGATCTGTAAAAGCAGCAAAGAGTCCTGTGGCACCTTATAGACTAACAGATGTATTGGAGCATGAGCTTTCGTGGGTGAATAACCACTTCGTCAGCTACATGCACTTCGTCTTCGCTGCCAAAATAGGATTGATTCTCAATATGGACAGCCCAGCCGGGGCTGGCTCCAGTGTAGGCATCTGTACTGAAGATCCTCAACTACTTATTGCATTTAAAGAGCTGGCTTTTCATTTAGTTTAAGATCTATCTTATAATAATCTGTTTGCTGTCGCTTAGTGCAGTCTTTTCCAGTCATTTCCAGTGGTGTCCAAGTTTCTGAAAGGGCTCTTCCATACTTACCCATCAGTTAGAGAAGCTACTTCTGTCTGGGATCTCAGTATAGTTCTCCTGAGACTCCTGGAGCCTCTCTTTGAGGATCTTTCAGAAAGCTTCATCATCTTACTCTGAAGGCAGTCTCCTAGTAGCCATCCTGTTGGACAGAAGAGCGAGCGAACTATGGCAATTTGTTTGATTCTCTTTACACAACAGTCCATAAAGATAAAGCAATACTGAAACTTCACCCAAAATTCATCCCCAAGCTGGTCTTGGAATTTATCTGAATCATTGTTTACCTGTCTTCTTCCCAAAGCCTGCAAACTTAACTTCAGTTGAACAAAAGATTTGTGTGGCATCTGGGTGAAGGGAGAAACTTTCTATCCAATCCAATAACCCACCTTTTTTTCTCTAGTTAAATTTATACTTCCTTATTTATTTATTTATTTTTAAACAAAACATTTTATTGTGGAAGGCAAAAGAGAGAGCCTTTCTAGCCTCTGTTTAGATCCTCTAAATTAATCTTAAAGTTAACACCTGGTTTATAACAGAAGAAACTGATTTTTAACCCACTTATCTGGCATCCAAGTATGCGTGTCATACCTCTGGTTTTGAAGAGATCACCAAGTGCTAGTCATTCAGTTACCATGTGACCAATTAACCCTTAATGTGTGTAGATAGATCAGCTCTCTGTTCTAAGTCTCCTCTGTGTTTGAGTGCCTCAGAAACGTTAATTTAACCTCCCAGCATTCTTGAGGGGAGAAAAGTTAGAACTATGCCCATTTTGTGGATGAGAAACTGGGATACAGAGACCAGCTGACTTGTCCAAGGTTACACAAGGAGTCTTTAGGAGAGCTGGGAATAGAATCTTGATCTTCTGAGTTCCATTTTGGTGTCTTAAGCATAAGACCAACATTCCTCTTTCCAGAATAAACGGACAGCACGATGATCATATTGCTGTTCTGCCTGCATCTGTGGGTTCTCTTTGGATTAATATTGCAATTAGAGTCATTCCTTTTATATGAAGCTTCATAGATTAGTTTACTGAGAAATGTCAATCTATTAATCAGATTTTAGAATGAAAACTGGACAAACTGTATTTGTCATTGCTCTGCATACTGCAATTTACTGAAGGATTTCAAAGTGTGAAAGTATTATAAAATGCTAAAACCAAAACCAACCCAGTAACTTGTATAAACTTACTGTTAAATTTTCAGGACAAAAAAAGAGTTTTCGTCAGTATCATGTACAGTTTTTTGGCGATGCCCCAGAACGAGCTTGGATATTTGAGAAGAGCCTTGTGTCATTCAAAGGAGAAGAACAGTTTGAACAATTATGCCAGGAAAGTGCAAAACAAGCACTCATTAAAGCTGAGAAAATAAAGGTAAGAGACTACAACACCTCCCCCCTCTCCCCCCACCACACACTTTTTTGCAGGCTTTTTACATTGTTATAGAAATGTCATCTGATACCTAACTATTGGAGAGAAACTATCTAGAAAGCTTTCATGACTGCCTGTTTTATAGCATCTTCTAGTTTTGCATTTCACATTTAAAAACACAGAATAAATGATGGCTCAGTGAATGCTCATTACTTTTTGCAAATTGGCAAATGTCACTGATTCACGCACAGAAAGAATTATTTAGTAGATCTTCCTTTATATCAGTACCATTCATAACAGATGCCACTGGAATATTTGCAATATAGACATCCTGTACACTTTATCTTCTTCTAATTGTTTTTAATTATTACTGGTGTTTTGTAATAAAAGGTAAACAACTCAAACTGGCTTATATTTTTCTTGCAGATGTTAAAGCCTGTTTCCGGGAAACTACGGCCTCAGTGGGAGATGGGCATTAAGCAAGCCACTGAAGCACTAGGCATGACAGTGGAAGAACGGAAAGCCAAGTTCACCTTTATCTACATTAGGGACAGACCTCATCTTAATCCTCGAGTGGCAAAGGAGGCTGGTATTGCTGTGGAACCATTAGAGGAAATAGATGAGTCATCTTACTCGAACGAAGAAACCACTCAAAGTCTGAAATTGATGAAGGAGTCTGGCATTCCTAGCAAGAGAAGGAGGAGGACATCAAAATTGCTTGCGACTAATGACACAAAAGAAAG
This sequence comes from Chrysemys picta bellii, assembly GCF_011386835.1. NCBI lineage: Eukaryota > Metazoa > Chordata > Testudines > Emydidae > Chrysemys > Chrysemys picta. Next base: position 125,252,803 of record NC_088795.1, on the reverse strand, counting down.
TGGTCAGTCAGGGACTAAGAATACTACCCCCCAAAAGGCATTTGAACAAGGAGAAGCTAAAAGAGGGATAGGCTCTCCCATCAGTAGAAAGAAAGCTGCAGCATCCACTCCACGAAGCAGAAAGGGAGATGCAGTGTCTCAGTTTTTGGTCTTTTGTCAGAAGCACAGAGATGAGGTTAGTGTTTTTTTTTTTTGCGCAAGTAAGTGTTGTTCTATTCGTGTTCTGTCTTTCACATGTATAGAAATATCTTCTTTCTCTTAGCTGACAGAACATCTGAAAAGTAAGATATATATTTTTTTTACGATGGCAGCCAAAACCTACAAGGGATTCTACAGATGTTTAAGAAGCTAATCCCTGCCTCAAAGAGCGTATAGTCTAAAGACATAGACAAAAAGTGGCGATGAGGATAAGGACAGAGTAGAACGTAAAATAAAGTGATTGTGGCAGTATGTTTTGTTAGTGCCATTATCTTAGTACCGTTTTTTGTTAATTTATGTCTAAATATTTAGTGACCTTTTATCTAGTCATTGTTAGTTCCTCTACATTTATTTTTAATGCATAAACTTATGTTCCCAAGTACCTTTCTGGCTTTCTGTTATCCTTAACTCACCCATTCCCCATAAGTAAGTGGATTTATTCAACACTACTTGTTCCCTTGTCTTCCAATTCCCCAAATGTTCTGCTTAGCTACCTAGGAGGGAAGGGAAATGGCAACCTTTCCAAAAATAAATAAGTAAATAAAGCTCTCAACAATTGTCAAAAGTGTGTAGTCTAATGGGATGTGGACAAAGGCCCTCCTTATGCCTTTCTGGAGTAAGATGATCTTGTGTTTAAATGATAGTCTTGCCCAGCATCCCATAGGAAGTCTGGTGGACCAGAAATGAACCTAGCTACTTAGGTCCTAGGCTATTGCCTTAAACACATGAACATTATGTCTCTTCCTGCAACCTTCTTCCTCTTCCTGTTTGTTCTGTGTATTGAATGAGGCAGGTGTCATAGAATCATAGAATATCAGAGTTGGAAGGGACCTCAGGAGGTCATCTAGTCCAACCCCCTGCTCAAAGCAGGACCAATCCCCAGACAGATTTTTACCCCAGATCCCTAAATGGCCCCCTCAAGGATTGAACTCACAACCTTGGGTTTAGCAGGCCAATGCTCAAACCACTGAGCTATCCTTCCCCCCTAGGACAAATAATATATTCTCTAATGTAATAAAGTCTTTATTATATTATCGTAACATTTTTTGACAGTTTTTTAAATGTAATTTCCTAAGCTTTTAAAAAAATGGAAACACAAATTCCACTTTGTGGAACCATATTGACCATCTGCAGTATGGGCCCTCACCAAGGCTTGAATCCAGGACCTTTATAGATCTCTACCATTTAATCTGAAGGAGTAACTGCTGACAGTAGTAGGTGATTGTTCTCTGTGAGGTCTAGCCACTACAGGGAAACATGACACACACATTTCCTAATGGCTTAATCAATTATTTGCTGGGCAGCCAAAGAATGCTGGGAATCTGAATTTCTGACTCTGGAGAGGAGAATGCTCTAGTGCTTACAGACAGCCTAGTCAAGCACATAGATTTGGCACATTCATTCTGAAAGGCTAAGGGGATGAGACTTGGGTCTGCCATATTAGACCGCTGATTTCTATTTCCAGCTGTGCTAGAAATCCTCTTGTGCAACCTCTGTAAAATGGCAGGGAGACATGTTACTTTCCTTCTTCTTAATGTTAGGGTGTGCGAGCTTGCCCAATAATATAGGCTGTAAGATGAATGAAATAAATAGCAAGTCGGTGGAAGAGCTGAGACTACAGCTGATGATCTTCTGAGTCCTAGCAGAGCCCACTTTCCCATATACCAAAAGATATTTAGCAGCTGCTGCTTTGTTTGTGTACCATGTAGAGCCGTTTAGGGAATGCCATGGCAGTGGGTGTATAGGAAGCTCTGAGGAGATGGCAGCGTGCTCAGTACAGCTGAAATCTTCAGAGATTTTAGCGGCAAGCAAAAGTTCTACTTAGTATATGTAAATTATGATTATTTTTTTTATCATCCCCTTGAGGTTTATAACTTGACAAATCTGGTTAAATTTTTCACCAGGATAACAAAAGCACTCCTCTGACTTCAGAATTATTCCCCAGGTCAGATTTCAAGTTCCAGTTCCAAAACATGAAGGCACTAGAGCTCTCCAAGGAAACAGTAGGGAAAAATTAACAGTGGGAAAATTACTTATTTTTCCCTGACCCTCTCTTTTGGAAACAACTTAGTTTGCTGATACCTAAAAAATCATCCTGAACGAGCATGAGAAAATTTCACCAGACGGTTAAAGTTCAGCAAAGTTATAAGTAACTGAAAACTGATTTATAAAGGAAATTGTTGAGCAACCTTAATTTTCTAGATGTTGCTACGAAGTCTGCCTAGGATATCTTAGCAACCAATTGGTTTTGGAATTCATTATACTCCAATATTACAACCATTTCTACATTTACAGAAAGCCAATTGGGTTTTGAAAGCTTTTAATAACGGGGTGAAGTCTTCAGTTAGTTAGGAGCATCTGGATTACTACTCTTTGAATGCTCTTTCAGTCAGAAACCTACTAAAAACAAAAGCCCCCTTTCAAATAAAGCAGTTCTTGGAGTGATGGTCCCAATTGTATTCCACTGAGAGTTTACGTATGCACACCATGTGTCCGGAGCTGGAGAATTTGAAAGAAGTAGTATCTGTTAGTCCACGCATGCGCCCTTGCTTTGCCTCTTGGTTTCGTCTGAGGTGATAAAGGGCAGGGTGTACCGACCACATATCCAGTTCCTTCTCACCATCACATGGTCTGGGTCAGCACTATTAGTATCCTCCTGTGTATGATGCACTCTTAAAAGAGTATAGTGTGTGTATATATAGGGCCCTACCAAATTCATATCCATGAAAAATGCATCGCAGACTGTGAAATCAGATCTCCCCTGTGAAATCTAACTATTGTAGGGGAAGAGGAGGGACAGGGCTGGGGCATCCATCTGGGGGTTCCTACCGTGCACTGGGGGGCAAGTACTAGTCCCAATAGGGCTGGAGAGGAATGGGACTTCCTCTTCCCCTGCATGGCCGCTCTCAAGGGGAGATCAGGTCCACCTCCAGGTACCTTCCCTGGCTGCAGGAAGTGCTGTGGCTGTACTGCCCTCAGAGCCCAGCTTCAAAGGCAGCACAGAAATAAGGGTAGCAATCCCATGGCCGCCCCGTACAACATCTTTGCGACCAACCCCACAACTCCCTTTTGGGACCCCGACAGTTATAACACTGAAATTTCAGATGTAAACATATGAAACCATGAAATTGACTATTTTTTAAATCCTACGACCATACAATTGACAAAATGGACCATGAATTTGGTAGGGACCTATATGTATAGTTGGGTTTTTTTTTTTATTTTTTTATTTGTAATATTTAGCTGTTTTTACATTGTTTTTACTCAATTTAGTAGTTATTTAGAGTTGATTTGGGGACTTTTAGGGGGAATCTGTTTACTTTTAAACCTTCCACCCCGTACCATGCATGGGTACTGGACTATGCCAAAGATCCCAGGCTTTAAAATCTGCACTTTCTGCCATCTACACCTTTTGCCAGTGTTCCTTCTTGATCAGCGACGAACATCAGTGCTGGTTCTACTGCTTGGGAGAAGCCCATATTTCATCCTGGTGCAGAGTCTGCCAGTCCTTTCCAAGTCATACCCAAGAAGGCCAGGCTTTCCACCTCAAGAAGCACTTCATGAAAGTCGCCATGAGACCTCAGTCAGACCCAGGCCAGGAAACCCCGCCCATACATTGGCCTGAGATAGCCAGGAGTGTGTATCTGTCTATGAAGATAGAGTCCAGCTCCAGTGATACCACCATTAGGGACCCCATGCCAGGGCCTAGTCAAGAGGTAAGGAAAAATTCACATAAGCATGGCATTAAGTCTTCCTCTACACTGAAGACGGGAATCTCGCCTTCCATGAGTTCCAGCCATGGGGTAGCAGTGCGCTTCAAGACACACAAACATGACAAGAAAATGCAAGTACTGGCGGATCTGCCGGTGTTAGGTACCAAGCCATGCACATCGTCAGTGTTGGTCTCCGGTAAGGTATGGGACCTGTTGGCTCTGGGGAAGTCCACCCTCTGGCTACAGAAAGGGTGCCATTAACACCAGGGAGGTTGGGAAAGTGCCAGAGCCACACAAACTGTTTGCCCTGTGATCTCCATGCCTTCTATTCCCATCCACCTCTGGGGAGATCAGATCTCCCACCCAAGACATACCACAGTCAAGACCGCCTTCACCACATCCTCCAGTGATCCACACACTTCCACCAGTTCCGATGGTACTGTCAATGGAACCAGGGTCTGAGTTTCCATGCTCAGAGGATTCGGAAGAAGCACAGGGTCCGCCCATCCTTTACTGCCTCTAAAAGTACCTGAAGAGGCCGTCTACGTTGTGGCAATATTCTCCTTTCCAACTGCAAGGAGCCACTAGTTCCTTTCACCCTGAGGCCCGGTGCAACACCCACTAGATCCATCATGCTGGCCCTGTTGGGGATCCTCCATTCCCCCATTCTGTCTAAGAGGGACAAAAAGGGCAAGGATAAGCAGTCATCCAGACTGGTACCATCAAGCATGGCTTAGTCATCAGTACCTCCCTAGTCAGGACCCTCAGTACTGTGCAAACTGAAGCATCAGATATGCTCAAAATCTACAGTACCGTCTGCTTCCATTGCCAAGCACGCTACCATGTCGGTACCGATCCTTCACTCAGTGCTTCAGGAATTCAGATACTCAAAGAACTTATCAGTGGTAGATGAACCCGAATGTCCACAGTTCATGGGTACTGAACGCCTCTTGGTACTGAGATCCTGGTGTCCAATCTATCATCACTCTTCGGTATTGCCAGACTCTTCAAGGGTGGTGGGACCAATCCTGGATGCCACCTGTTCTCCCGCCTGGGCTCTCAATGGCTATACTGGGATCACTGGCTCTGACACATGAGGTTAGATGTTCAGACATTTCCTCCCCAACCAGTTCTGCAACAAAAGGAGATGTTTGAATAACAGGAGAGCATAGGCACATGAAGCCACCCTCAAACTCCTGTCTCTTCATTATCTCCAGATGAGGCAGTCATGCCTCCACCAGAATCCATGGTCAGTAAATCTGTGTAAGTTTCAGGATCTTATAAAGCAGGTAGCTGACACTCTCTTCAAATACCCCTTGAAGAGACCAAGGATTTGCAACACAAATTGCTTGACATTTAGCAAACAGGAACACCCATTAGACTTGTGCTACACATTAATGAAGTACTCCTGGGCCCAGTTTGGCAAACGCCTGTTACTGTTCCATCAACTTGCAAACAGACGGATAAAAAATATCATGTCCTATCCAAGGACTTCAAATTTTTATCTCCCACCCCATACCTAAATCTCTGGTAGTGGGTTCAGTGAATGAACAGGGTAAGCAACACTACTCCAAGTGTGCCCCATATGACAAGGACCAAAGGCATACAGAACTCTTTGGACAGAAATCCTGTTCTTCCACAATCCTTCTATTTTGGATCTCAAACTATCGGTGTTTATGGCCAAATACAGTTTCACAAACTATATAATAAATTCATGGTCTTCCACAGGAAAAGAAGGAACAATTTTAGGCCATCATTTTGGAGGGTCAATTATTAGGATGTCTCTTTAAGTGTCGGTAGTTGCTACAGACACCACTGCCAAGTCCATCTTTACGGTCGTGGTTAAGCATAGAGTATCATGGCTCCAATTCTCAGGGTTCCTGAGAGAGCTTCAGAATACCACTGAAGAGATCCCCTTTGATCGAAAGCTTTTCGCAGAAACTATGAACAAATCTCTTCACGCACTTAACTGAAAGACTCCAGGGCCACGTTAAGATCTCTGGGTATATATACTACAACTAAAAGAAGATTTAGCAGTCACAAACAGCCTGGCTCAGTTCTTTGGATTTTATAGATCCACCAGGATCCCATCAGGAAGAGAGATAAGTTCCAGAGAAAGAGTGCTCCTCACCCTCCTTCCGCATGTACCCAGTCATCATCAAAACAAAACAGATTCTCTCTCTAGTTCAGCAGCTGCATCCTTTTGCCCACCTCACCCCTTTTAGTGACAGCCTTTCCCATTTCCATCATGCTTGGAGGCAGATGACTGCAGATAAGTGGGTCATAGAGGTCCTAACACTTGGCTACACCATCCACTTTATATCGCCCCCTTCCTTGTCCTGTTTATGGACGCCTCTCACAAGCCTTTTCTGAGAGAGGAAATACTTTCTCCTTCAATTAGGAGCGATAGAACTGATCCCAGCTCCTCACAGGTGAAAGGGGTTCTAGTCAAGGTACCTTGTACCAAAGAAAGATGGAGGGTGGAGACCTGTTTTTGGGTCTAAGACTATTACATTCATAAAGTCTGAAAAGTTTTTTTTCGAGTGCTTGCTCATATCGATTCCAATTAGGTATGTGTGTGCTGAGTGCACAGTTGCCGGAAGGTTTTTTCCCCTAGCAGCATCGGTCGGGTCGGCTCTGGAGCCCCTGGAGTCACGCCTTCATGGTGCCGTATATAGGGCCCTCCCGACCTGCTGCCTCCCCAGTTCCTTCTTACTGCCAGTGACGGTCATTGGAGCGTTTTGTCTCGTTTTCATGAGCAATCCTCTAGCATAGTATTTCTGTAAATAGTTAATTTAAGAAGTTGTTTGTAGTTAAATATTTAAGCTCAGAGTACTGGGGGGGTGTTTTCCCTCCCCTGTTTCCCAGGTCCGGGGCATGCCTGGATCCCAGGGGTTTAAGCTATGTGGGGTTTGCTAAAAGCCTGTGCCCAAGGGCAACCCATACTCGGCTTGTCTAAAGTGCTTGGAGGAGTCCCATCAAATGGACAGGTGTAAGATCTGTAGGAGTTTTCATCCCTGCACGAAGAAGAAGGACCACAGGTTAAAGTTACTGCTAGTGGAAGCAGCCCTGTGCCCTCAGTCCGAGTTGAGCCCCATGGAGACTGCACCAGGCTCCTCAGCATTGGTGCGCAGCGTGCCAGCTTCGATCCAGGAGGTGCTGTGGAAAGACTCTGGGGTCAGAGACCCTTGGCAACGGTATTCCCCAACACTGAGCTCCACAGCACGGTAACGATCACGGCACCGATCACAGTTTCCCATCCCAAGGAAGAAGCACAGGAAGATGGACAGGGGGTGCTCCTCCTCCCGTGCAAGGGAACAGGAACCACCCAAGGGATGGCGACTGGTGCAAGACCACACCTCCCCTCCTGCTCAACAACCATCACCGTTGACTCCGGCTGTAGTCCACGAAAGCTTATGCTCTAATAAATTTGTTAGTCTCTAAGGTGCCACAAGTACTCCTGTTCTTCTTCTTGTCCTTAAACTTTGCTAGCCATTAATTTCTCCTTGTATCCCTTTGTTTCCTTGTCAGTTTTCTGCAATTCCTAACTTCAGAATTATATTGATTACTATCAGCTTCACCTTTCTTCCATGTCTTGTATATTATTTTTTATAGCTGCCTTTGCTTCCGCTCTAAATCAGGTTCATTTTTTTTAACCAGCACAGCCTAATGGGATTGTGGCTTTTTGTGCAACAAGTAAGGTGTTCTTACATGATTCCCAATTATCACTCAAGTTTTTTTTTATTAAATTCTTCTTCCTACCTGAATTAGCTCATAATTATTTTCTGCTTTGTGAAATTGGCCCTCAGTTATTGTGCCCAGGGATTGGACGGTAGTTGGAGTAAACTGCAAGGTCAAGTGATGGCTGCTTGAATATTGGGCCGCTTATTGTGGTTTTCAAGGAGTTTGATAGGTGGGCGTCTCTGAAGGGGAGGCATTGACTATTTCAATTGGTAGTG